>NC_084899.1:16915000-18295000 GCF_958979055.1 Alnus glutinosa | reverse complement strand
CAACAAACTCTGACTTTGAAAATCTGGTTGCCAACTTGAAAGGTTAGCTAGCAACAAACTCTGACTTTGAAAATCTGGTTGCCAACTTGAAAGGTTAGCTAGCAACGAATTCAAACTTTGAAAATGTGGTTGCAACTTGGAAAATTAGCTAGCATAATTCAAATTCTCTCCAACGGTTATTTTCTTGCTTGTCCTATAAATACATGACCTTAGCTCTCATTTTCATATCATTCAATCAAGTGAGAAACAAGCAAGCTTAGAACTCAAAGCATCCTTTCTTTCATTCAAATTCATTTGAGCCTTCAAGTTCATTTCATACAAGAGTTCTAGTGAGAGAGATTTTGTTGTAAAAGCCTTATTGTATATCCTTCTCGAAAAGGAGAATTGTTATTGTGAGAGAAATCTCAAACCCGATCCACAATCTATTGTATCAAGAGGGTTGGTGTGACCCTTGTGAGGTGTGAAGGAGATTTTCCACCTTGTGAAGAAGAGTAGGTTACTCTTGAAGTGTAAAGGTTTTAACTCCACCTGCAAGGAGTTTTGTTTAGTGGATTGAAATCTCAAGTGGTGTGCTTGGGGAGTGGACGTAGGTCAGGTGGACCGAACCACGATAAATCGCTGAGTTTGAATCTCTCTCTCTATCTCTTCATTATTGTTCCAATATTTATATTGTTTGCATTATACTGCATTTTATATTGTTCTATATTCTTAATTCAGTATAATTTTTATTAAGAGAAAAGTTTGCCATCAACCCTATTCACCCCCCCTCTAGGGTTGATTATCTGGGTAACAGGCTGGACCATTCCTTGATTTTTTTTATTTTTTTTCTAATAAGGAATTAATAATTTTCTCTTTTAATTTTTTAAAATAATATTATGAGTCATATGGAACACATGATAGTTTTCAATTAGTTTGACATAGTACGCTATTAAATTGTTGGACGGTTAAAACCGAGAAATCCGTTTGATTTCGCATTAAATCACACGACTATATAAAGAATTTAACCCTGAAGCTTATCACTAAGCTTCTCTGTAATTAGAGTAAAATAAAATTATTAAATTGTTGATTTGACTTGACAAATTCATTTATCACTAGGCATCTTAGTAATTAGAGTAAAATAGAAGAGAAATGTTATTTTGTATCTATTTGTCATTCTCTTATGCTTTACCAATTACCACATATTTGGTATTGTCAATCTACCATCGAAAATTATCAAATTGTTGATTTGACTCGACAAATTCTTCAACATTACATATTATTTGAACTTCGAAATTTAGGCTATTTAGATCTCCATTACTCTATTTAAAGGTTCATAGAAGAACCCTCAAACCTTAAATTTGACATTCAAGAAGACGTGAAGGTAATTTATTAAATTGTAACCACATAGAAATAATTTGAAATATACCCAAAAAAGAGAAAGAATGCGTTTTCTAGTGAGAGAGACTCCCGTTTTCTAGAGAGAGAGAGAGCCGGCAGTTTGTCTTGGTTTTGGGGGAGGGAGGCTTTCACGCCTCCCTCCTCCCTGGGTTTTTTGTTTTGGCCATTTTAGTCTTTGTTGCTAAGATGGTTTTTGTTTGTAGTTGAGTCTTCCGACCTTTAGGGTTGTGGAAGCTTTAGTCGCCCCGGTGTGAATCCGGTGGGTGTTTAGGTTTTCTGGTTTTAGTTTGTATAGGCAGGAGAGTTCTCTGATGAAGGTGTTTGTGGGGACTAGTCACCCATGGCGTGTTGCTGGCGGAGTTTGTGGTGTGTTGTTCACTGTCAGATTTTTTGGAGGCCAGATCTACAAGTTTTCGCCGTCTTCTGGTGGACACGCGCCTGTTAGCTGTGTTCGTCGTCAGTTCTCTGGTGCTCCAGCCGCTCTCCACGGCTGTGCGGTCTCTCGGTGATCGGCGCGTGGCCTTCACGCGCCTGGGTGGTTTTCGGTTCGGATCGCACGTGAGGGCTGCAAACCGGGTTTCTTCGCCGTGTATGGTGGTTCTGGTGATGATCGGAGGCTTTTGGCGCTTCAGGGTTGATGGGCTTGTTCTTTGGTGCCGGCGCGTGCACCGCACGCGCCGCCACAGGCGGTGGCTTTCCCGGCAGACAGCTCCTCCGTTGAGCTTTTCCTGTTTTGTTATAGTTTGTGTTTTCTTTGGACAGTTTGCTTTGTACGTACATTAATCTAGTCATTGGCAGTCACCCAGAATGTGTGACCGACTCCCTGTTCAAGTAAAAGTGTATGTCAACGCAGAGGCATCATTCTGTTGGCTGGGTTTTATTTAGTAGCAACTGTCTGTTTTGTATTGAGATGTTTGTACACCTTTAGGGTGCCTGTTTTATGCTTTACCCTTGTGGTGTCTGTTGTTGTAACACTATTTGATCTCAATGAAAGGCTTTCTTTCCCTAAAAAAAAAAAAAAAAAAAAAAAAAAAAAAAGAAAAGAAAAGAAAAGAAAAGAAAGAAAAAAAGAAAAAAGAAAAAAGTAGGGTTTGGAGGACCACTCAAGGTCAACAACGAGGAATTTCCTTGGCCGTCCGATCTACTTCCTGCCTTACTGGAAGAACAGCACACAGTCAACAAACACAATTTGAACGTTCAACGGCGGAGATCTTTCGATTATTTTTCAGCTCGAAAATATCTGATATACACATATATTCTCTCCTTTACCAAAATATACACAGGAAAAAGCTCCTTTCCGTTCCCTCCAATGGCGTTCTCTGCAATTCCCACCCGTTGCTCCTTTTCTCTTCCACCAGCCCAGTACCCACAATCAAGCTCTTTACCTCGTTGTTCAGTTTCTTTTCGATTTTCGCAATCAAAGTTCAATGGTCGAAAACCCTTTTCAATTCGAGCAGCTTCGGTTTCAGGTACTCTTTTTTTGCTTGCTTTGTATATATGTTTTACAATGATCTCTTTTTCATTTCTTTCATTTTTTTTTGTTATTTTTTTAAAATCTGAAAGAATATGTGATTGTTTATAATTTATTTTGACCTATTTGGTATGACGTGCTTTACTGGTTAATTACAAAGTTTTTTTTTTTCTTTTTTTGGACATATTATGGAGAACTGTGAGGAATTAAGCATGCAATTGGGGTTAGTTTGCTTGAAACTGGAATGGGTATTTATCGAATTGCATATAATATATTGGAACTGTCCTATTTTCGAGGAATTCTTCCTCAATTACAAGAATGAATTTAATCCTTGTATTGGTTGGTTAAATTCTATGATGGGTTTTGCATTTTCTTAGTCAAATTTAATTTGAACAGCTTCCTGGGCTTACCGCAAATAGTTAGATGGTAACAAGATTTGACAAGTTTTGGTGGTTTTTGGGACACATGGATGATGGGAAGGTACCAGCTTCAGGGGTATGTGTTATATTCACATGGGTAACAGGCTAAGAAAGAACTCTTTTATGATCCTTATTTGTGTAACAAATGGTACAAATGACTTGTTCTCTTTTTTGGCTTAGAAAGAATTGCAGATATGTCTGAATATTGCATTGCTTTTAGTAATAGTACATGTTGAAAAGCCTTAAATGTAAGAAAGACTCATGGTTCTACTTCACGGTACATATACACCACACAGCTGTGTTATTCCTTTTAAAGCAGTTAATTGGATTAAGAGTATAGGCTGCATCAATCTTTCATTTAATGAGATTTTCACATGATACTTGAGAAAGCATTCAGCATTGCAATTAATTTCTCTTTTTTGTTTAGTTTAAATTGCTTAATATATGAGTATAATCATATCAAGTTCCTTCCACGTTTCAGCTGCACCAACATCTCAGGGCATCACGCCTGCAGTTTCACTTACAGATAATGCGCTGAAACACTTGAATAGGATGAGGTCTGAGCGTGATGAAGATTTGTGCTTGAGAATTGGTGTTAAGCAGGGTGGATGCTCCGGCATGTCTTACACAATGGAGTTCGAAAAAAGAGCAAATACACGACCAGATGATTCCATCATCGAGTATAACAGCTTTGTGATTGGTAAGCCTTTATAATCTTGTTTGCTTGCTTAGTGAGGATTTACGGTTTATAAAGTTTCTGCTGTGAGGTATATAACAGTGGTGTCAACCTTTGTGTATAACTTGTTGTTTGACCAGTAGGTGCTTGTCCATGCAAGTGAGTGTGTGTTATGATCTACATCCAAGATATTTGTTAGTTCCTGCTTGAACTTTAATTATTAAATCAGATGTTACAGATTCTTTGAATTGTGTATAAGTGACAGGTTAGGTTACGTATAGGGCTATATGGCTGATGAGTCATTAGGATATATATTACAATTAAAAGGTGTCTGGTTGACTCCTTGCAATGCACCTCTTCTTGAATTATTTGGTCATACGTATTCTGTTCTGTTTTATCTGTTGGATAGTGAATTTGGATATCTTTTGGTTTTAAAGAAGTAGGTTTAGGGTGATAGGTGAAGGATTAATATGAGGATTAGAAACAAATAACGAGAATGGACAGGTAAAATAGAGTAGGGAAGTATATTAAGTGGAGTCAATTTTAGAAGGAGAATGTTTGTTGAGTAGGGTGATTTAATTGATTGGCATCGCAAAATTAGTAGAATTATGACGGCTTTCACCTTTTGATCAAAGTTTCGCATCTAACATGATTAGTCATGTTAATTGACTCTAATATTGGCTTAAGAAACTAATCATTTAGTAAAAGGCTTGACAATAAAACTAACTTAAGAGAACAGAAAACTTAATAATGAAAATGTTGGTGGATCGCTTACGGGAGGCAGGATGATTGTATTATCATTAATCAATCTTCCAAGGACTTTTTGTTGGTCCCATCATTTGACGGTTTTATGATCCATTACTGTTGATATCTGAAGTAGTAAATGCTGTATCTGATATGTTACAAGTAATAACAACTTTGGGCAGAGTGTTCAAATATCAATTTTTACTACAATCTTAAGCTGGACCGTAAAGAGAGCATCACAGCCATCATCTAGTGGATGCAAGGTCAAAGCACTGGCTTTGTCATAATAAGATGACTTAGAAGCAATATAACTTCAGGGAAGACAGATGAAGAGATTTGTGATAGCCTTAAAGCTGGACATTCAAGAGATTATCACGTCTTTCATCTATGGGTGACCAAGGTCAAAGCACCAAGGCAACACATTATAACAGCATAGAATCATGTGCTATATTTAAGTTTACATGTAGGGAACTTGATGCGGACATCTTCTTGTTTTATTTAGTTATCTATTTGGGCTTTATTTATTTGGGTTGTAATAATGGGCTTCAATTATAGCCTTTATTTATTTTAGTTATTTAACCCACTCATAACCCTTCTAGGGTTTAATTAGGGTTTATTTTACTATTTAAACGTGGTTTACTGGAGATTAAGGCAGTTTTTGAAGCATATTGATTAATTGAGCGTGCGCTGCCATGTTTTCTCTCTATTTTCTCTCTCTCTCTTTCAGCTTTCTTCCTTCTTTCTTTCTTCATTTCTGCTTCTTCTTCCTCTTGAATTCTTGCTTTATTTCTTTGATTAATCACCCTACATCAAATTTGGTATCAAAGCCGGTCTTATTGTTTTCTCAAACAGTAAAATCGATTCTCCAACGCGAGTACGCCATCTGCCATCGATCTACCGCGCGTCAGCTTTTTTCCACATCACAAAGACCTCCCTTCAATCCAAACCCTACCCCAATTTCTTACCAATGGTCCATTCGACCCAACCCATTTGGTATATCCAAGAAAATAGAGAGAAAACATGGCGGCGCACACTCAATTAATTAATATGCTTCAAAACCTGCCTTAATCTCCAATAAACAATGTTTAAATAGTAAAATAGTAACCCTAATAAAACCCTAGAAGGGTTATGAGTGGGTTAAATAACTAAAATAAATAAAGGCTATAATTGAAGCCCATTATTACAACCCAAATAAATAAAGCCCAAATAGATAACTAAATAAAATAACAAGATGTCTGCATCAAGTCTAATTTGATGTAGGGTGATTAATCAGACAAAAGAAGCAAGAATTCAAGAGGAAGAAGAAGCAAAAATTAAGAAAGAAAGAAGGAAGAAAGCAGAGAGAGAGAGAGAGAGCGAAAATATGGTGGCGCACGCTTAATTGATCAATATGCTTCAAAAACTATCTTAATCTCCAGTAAACAATGTTTAAATAGTAAAATAGCAATTCTAATTAAACCCTAGAAGGGTTATGAGTGGGTTAAATAACTTAAACAAATAAAGGCTATAATTGAAGCCCATTATTACAACCCAAATAAATAAAGCCCAAATAGATACCTAAATAAAATGACAAGATGTCTGCATCAACTCTCTCGGGATGGGAGAAAAACTCAACTCCGTTGAGTGGTCAACTCTCAACAACTGCAGTCAATCACCCAACCATAAGCTAAGTGGTTGAGCAAGCCTCTTCCGACGTCCATAAACACGTGTGAGTGGAGGGCGGAATCTGATTTAGCGGAATGGGTGTGCAGTGATCCAGGTAGAGGAAGATCCTGTTGACTTCAATAAAGCTCTAATAAATCTGGATCAAGCTGCTGGAGTGTCTCTCTGGGAATCCAGGCACAGTTTGAATCGAGTCGATCTACCCAACGGACAAGGAAACGCTACACCTCTCCATCATTGGTCAACACAATCTGTTCATCTAAAATAGCATCAATTTTATCTGCGTGCTGTGATAGATGGTATTAGCGTAGGGATGGCAACAAGTTCAGGGTCAAGGTCCACAGATGGAGGTAGAAAAGGATCATTGGAGGGGTTAAAATGGCCTTTGTAAGCAACTAGATCCTCAACATTGAAAGTAGAGTGACTTATCAAAAAAAAAAAACATTGAAAGTAGAGTGGTAACCAAAATGTGATGGAAGATCAATGACATATGCATTTGAACCAACTTGCTTTAAAATTTTAAAAGGACCAGCACTACAAGCTTGCAATTTGGATGCGGATCTGGGTGGACGTTGCTCCGGTCGAATTCGAATCATAACATAATCCCCAATATTAAATTCAACCTGTCGTCTATGCAAATCAGCTCTAAGTTTATATGATGCATTACTTGCTTCAAGTTGTTTATTGATCTCAATATGCAATTCATGAAGATGGTGTGCAAATGCTTCAGCTGACATAGACACACTAGCATGGGGGGTCATGGGAAAGTTCCTCATCGTTTACTTTGATGACATACTCATCTACAGTAAAACCAAGGAACAACATCGAGATCATCTGACAGAGGTTTGTTCTAACCTTCGTGACGCAAGCCTATATGCTAATGTGAAGAAGTGTTCCTTCTTCACCGACCAAGTTGTCTTCCTTGGATTCATTGTCTCTTCAATAGGAGTATCTGCTGACCCTGCAAAGATTCAGGCCTTTGTTAATTGGCCTGAGCCCAAGTTGATACAAGACGTCAGGAGTTTTCATGGTCTAGCTACCTTTTATCGTTGCTTCATCAAGGGGTTTAGCACAATCATGGCTCCTATCACGGAGTGCATGAAGAAAGGAGAATTCCATTGGACACAGGAAGCGGCTAAGGCCTTTAGGTTAAGCAAGAAGCGAATGACGGAAGCTCTTATCATGCGACTTCCTGACTTCTCCAAAGTTTTTGAGGTTGAGTGTGATGCTTCAAGGGTAGGAATAGGTGGCGTCCTTAGCTAGGAACGCCACCATGTTGCTTATTTCAGTGAGAAGTTAAATGATGCCAAACAACGGTATTCTACTTATGACAAAGAACTGTATGCAGTTGTGCAGGCCTTGCGCTATTGGCGCCATTATTTGTTGCCCCCAAGAGTTTGTTCTTTATTTAGACCATGAGGCTCTTCGCTACCTTAACTCTTAGAAAAGGTTGAATTATAGGCATGGTCGTTGGGTTGAATATTTACAAGCTTATTCCTTTGTTTTGAAACATAGGAAAGGTGTTGAGAACCAAGCAGCTGATGCCCTGAGCCGTCTCAGGTTTCTTTTGTCTGTTATGAATGTCAAAGTCATAGGTTTTGAAAGGCTGAAGGAAGAGTATGATTCTTGTCTTGACTTTAAGGATACTTTTCTTGCTTTGCAAAGCCGGCAGTCGGATACCATGGATAGTTTCTTCCTTGAGGCTGGTTATCTCTTTAAAAACAAGAAGTTGTGCATCCCTCGGACTTCAGTTCGGGACTTTATAGTCTGGGAAATTCATGCTGGAGGTTTGGCTGGACATTTTGGATGTGACAAGACCATAGAGGAGGTAGAACGTCAATTTTATTGGCCTAGCCTAAAGAAAGATGTGGCTAAGATAGTTAGCACTTGTCATCTGGCCAAAAAAAGAGGCAAAACACTGGTCTCTACATGCCCCTTCCCGTTCCTAGTTGTCCCTAGCAAGACTTCAGTATGGATTTTGTGTTAGGACTCCCACGTACCCCAAAGAAACATGACTCTATTTACGTGGTAGCGGACCGTTTCTCGAAAATGGCTCACTTCATCCTGTGTAGCAAGACTTCAGATGCGTCTAGGATCGCTAGGTTGTATTTTAGCAAGATTGTCAAATTGTATGGCCTTCCTAAGACTATTGTTTCTGATAGGGATGTTCATGTCACTGGTCATTTCTAGAGAACTCTTTGGCATATGGTTGGTACTAAATTGAAATTCTCCACTGCTTACCACCCTCAGACAGATGGTCAGACTCAGGTTGCTAATCGCAGTCTTGGCATTTATTAAGGTGTCTAGTCCAGGAAAATCTTCGAAATTGGGATTTGATCCTCCCTACAGCTCAAATTACCTATAACAATTCTGTGAATCGGTCTTTAGGTATGAGTCCCTTTGAGGTTGTTCATGGTTATAAGCCTAGGAAGCCTTTAGATCCTATTCCCATGACCCCCCATGCTAGTGTATCTATGTCAGCTGAAGCAGTTGCACAACATCTTCATGAATTGCATATTGAGATTAATAAACAACTTGAAGCATTTAATGCATCATATAAACTTGGAGCTGATTTGCATAGACGACAGGTTGAATTTAATATTGGGGGATTATGTTATGATTTGAATTCGACTGGAGCGACGTCCACCTGGATTCGCATCCAAATTGCAGGCTCGTAGTGCTGGTCCTTTTAAAATTTTAAGCGAGTTGGTCCAAATGCATATGTCATTGATCTTCCATCACATTTTGGTTACAACTCTACTTTCAATGTTGAAGATCTAGTTGCTTACAAAGGCCATTTTAACCCCTCCAATGATCCTTTTCTACCTCCATCTGTGGACCTTGACCTTGAACCTGTTGCCACCCCTATGCCAGTACCATCTATCACAACACACAAAGATAAAATTGATGTTATTTTAGATGAACAGATTGTGTTGACCAATGGTGGAGTGGTGAAGAGGTGCAGCGTTTCTTTGTCCGTTGGGTAGATCAACCTGATTCAGACTATGTCTGGATTCCTAGAGAGACACTCCAGCAGCTTGATCCAGATTTATTAGAGCTTTATCGGAGTTAGCAGGATCTTCCTCTGCCTGGGTCACTGCACACTTGTTCCGGAGGAGTTGGTGGGGACATCATATTCCGCCCTCCACTCACACATGTTTATGGACGTCGGAAGAGGCTCGCTCAACCACTTAGCTTGTGGTTGGGTGATTGACTGCAATTGTTGAGAGTTGACCACTCGACGGAGTCGAGTTTTTCTCCCACCCCGGGAGAGTTGATGCGAACATCTTGTTATTTTATTTAGTTATCTATTTGGGTTGTAATAATGGGCTTCAATTATAGCCTTTATTTATTTTAGTTATTTAACCTACTCATAACCCTTCTAGGGTTGCTATTTTACTATTTAAACATTGCTTACCGTAGATTAAGGCAGTTTTGAAGCATATTGATTAATCGAGTGTGCGCCACCATGTTTTCTCTCTCTTTCGGCTTTCTTCCTTCTTTCTTTCTTAATTTCTGCTTCTTCTTCCTCTTGAATTCTTGCTTTATTTCTCTGATTAATCACCCTACATCAGAACTAGATCTCACTTAGCATCTATCTTAAAGAGATATTGTAAATTCACTAACTTTGATGATGTTAGTTTGCCACCAGACCGCTAATCTTATCCCTTCAAGATGGGAGCAAGCTCTTCTTGTTTAAGCTGGTCTGATAAGGGGGAATTCATGGTACCTGAATTAATATGCAATTGACAAAGGATCTTTCAGTTCTTCTCTTAAAGCATGGGGTGTAGTATGTTAATAGTGTTTATGCGAGAGTCATGTTGACATGGATATTACAGAATGAGTTGAAGATCCAGGTACCACAGATGAGAAGCATGTACAACAGAGCTGCGTTAGAAGCCTTAAGATGTGACTAGCTGGCTTTAGGAATTGAGTTGGGTAGGCTTCTAGGGTCCAATTTGTGTAAAATTGCATTAATGTTATGTCTCTAGTGTAGGGGTCAAAAGCATGTGCACTTTAGGGCTTAAGGCATCTAACTTGACGTCAATGTTATTGTTGGAAGTAATTGATGAAGGGAAACTGAAAAAACAATTCCAGGAGTTTGGTCAATTCAGGAGGAAAGTGTGAGACACGAGTAAAGGGGGCATCATGTTAAATTACCACTTATCCCAAAAGTTTAAACTAATAAGAAGAGGTGAATTTAATCATTTAATTTATATTCTAACACTCTCTTTCACGTGCGGCTTCAAATTCTACTTTAATAAGTAACGCCCAACATGTAGAATATTTGATTAAAATTAAAGGTGAATGACAGACAAGATTTAAACTCAGAACCTTTATTCTGATACCATGTTAACTTACTACTTATTCCAAAAGCTTAAGCTGATAGGAACAGATGAATTTAGTTATTTTATTTAAATTCTAACACATTGGTACCAAGACTTCAATTTTAGGGTTCATTCAAGATAGAACTTTGAGGGAGTAGTTGAGCGTGGAGAAAAATCTTCTTTTTGGAGTCTCTTTATTTGTCTATAATAATTGTTGTATGGTCCCAAGGCGTAACTCAATTGGATGGAGACCACGTCTCATAAAGTGGAAGTCACTAGAAATCAAATCTAGTTGCCAATCATTGTGAGAATCTTCTCAATAGAGAGCTAATGTCTGCATACTTAATAGAGCAGGCAGGAAATTGAGGTGGATAAAGCCAAAAATATATGATTAAGAATAAGCAACTCAATCAAAGTTTGGGAGTAGCACTTAGGCTTGTATAAAGAAGATGAAATTCAAACAGGTATTATGTTGCGATGTATTGCAAATGGAAGATAATTGAAGCATGTATATGAAATTTCGGATTTTGTACCGGTAGTTGATAACTGATTGGACAAGTACCATGTTACCGGCTAAAGTTTGGAACTGTAGCCATTCCAATCTTAAGACACCTGCGGCAACACTATTTTTAACGTCCTTAAACCATTTCCTGTGGATGTCAGCAAACTGAGTTACCACAGGCTTTTACAGGATGTCATAATTAATTTGGGGTACCCACACTATAGAATCAAATTGATCTCTTGGTTGTTTCTGTAGAATAGGCAATGCAAATTAATATCAAGATAGGGCCATATTGCTTTTACTCTGATTTCTGGAAGTCAGCGTGTGTTTCATTAGAGGAACTTGCATACACCTGAGTCATGTATTGACAACCATGCTTTTCATCAATTTAAACGTGTCCGTGTGGTGCGGTTTATATTGTTCATCAATTTTAAAATTCCGTGTGATGTGGTTTGGGTAATTGATAGCAAGTATCCAATTACTAAACTGTCTGCACATGTCAAAACAGGAATTTTCTCTCATTCATTTCTAAAAATTTCACTTGTCTCTTAACATATGAAAAACACTTATTTTTTAATAGTATGTGTTTTTCACATCACATACTCTCGAGGGACATATGACACTTTTAGAAACTAGTAAGTTATATCCCATGTGAAATAGCAGAATGACTCTGCATGCACTAGATTATGTGATGCAGTCCATCATCTTTATATTTCTAATGCTATTACTTTAAACATATAGCCTCCTTTCACTTTTTCTTTTTCTTGGCAGTCTGTGATCCAAAGAGCCTTCTTTTCGTATTTGGGATGCAGTTAGACTACAGTGATGCTCTAATTGGTGGAGGCTTCTCCTTCAAGAACCCAAATGCTACACAAACATGTGGTTGTGGTAAATCCTTTGCAGCAGAGATGTGAAATTATGTGTAAAACAACTGAACTGAGTGAATAGATATACGTTATCAACCTTTTACAATGGATTAATCAGCCAGTAATGTATAATAAAAGCATATTTTTTTTTTTCTCTGAAGTCTACCAGCAAGCTGATTTTCCTGTTCTAGAGCATTTCATATTTCGATAGACTTTGCACATTTTTAAACTGCCCTCATATAATTTTTTTTTTTTTTTTTTTTTTTAACAAAACATATGTATATTTCATTGATTAAAGATCACAAGCATAAAGCTCTTGTATTACAAAGCATAAAGCTCTGCAAAATCATAGGTACATGCTATGAGATTACAAAATCATAGATTTAATTATTTAAACAAAAATTTTACAATAAAGTACTATCTATTATTTTCAACTTTTACTAACCATTGTACAAAAATAGTTAAAGGATATATCTGCTCTAAACAGATTAAATCTAAGATAATGGTAGCCAAATATCTTAGAAAAATTTATTTAAACCGGCTGTGAAAGATAACTACCCCTCACACTGAAATATTCAGGCCATGAGGGATAACTCCTCACATTTGACTAACATTTATTCCATAGATCGTCCATAAGGGCAGATCTATAGAGAGAAACTCTTATTCAAAATAAAAACACAATCAGCAAACAGTAGCAGTGATCATGAAGGAGATGAACGGCAAAACATAGAGGTAGATTGACTGATGCATAGTGGAGGTCAAAATTGTTGATCTGGTCAAAGAACACCTACAAACAAAAGAAAAAACCAGAATGTGAGGAAGATTATAAGAGCAGGAATTAGAAAGAAAAAATAAAATAAAATAAAAAAAAGGGGCAGCAACCCCCTTGGAGGAGGGGGGGTGGCCTCAGATGTTGCTAGAGATGGCTCTTGGGCCACCATTTACCTGTTTTAGTACATTTACATATTTTTTTTATTAAGAGTGACATGTGTCATCATTTTATTGCTGCTAACGTTGCACACTAACAGAATCCGTAAAGTGTTTTGATGAAATTTGATTGCAATGATTAAATTGTTATTTTGAGCCTTTGACCTATTCTGATGACCTCTAAATTATCTTTTATACTATAGGGATTGATTTGTAATTTAGACCAACCGCAAAGACTGATTTTGCATTTATCTCTATTTTATATTCTGTAAGGAGCAATTTGTAATTTAGCATCACCACATGGACTGATTTTGTATTTATTCATTTTTTTCTTTTTTGTTTAAAAAAATAGTTTAGTTTAGTTTAGTTTTTTTTATTAATTTTTTATTTTTAAGAGAATGAAGGTATTTTAGGAATATAATAATAAAAAAAATAATCTTTTTATCCCACTTTAATAGTTTGATGTATCACTATAACTCATTTGTCCGTTTATGAGGTTATTTTTAAAAACGACTGCTAGTTGATTTGGCTTTTTTATATTTTTTTTCAAAAAAAACTAACAATCAATACAAAGAACAAGCAACAAAAGCTGCCAAGCCAACCATACAGATTACAGACCAAAAACAGAAACAAGCCCAGCTGAGCTCATTAAAACTTCCCAAGCCTTTTTCCCTTTCATTATTTTTTTTTTTTTTTCAAAAAAAAAGCCTCTAGGCACCAAAATATGGCATGTTTGGGTAACAATTTTTTTTATTTATTTATTATATTTTATAATTTTTCAAAAACATATTTGAGTTGTTTTTTAAAATTAAAATTCTACTTAGATTTTATTCTAATTTTTTTTAATTTTGTCTCAAATTTTTTAAATAATCCAAACATAATTTTAAAACAAAGTTCTCCGATATTTACAATTTTGAATATAATACAAAAAAATCGCACACCCAAACAAACTCTATACTTTCTTCTTTTTTGTTTTTCTTTTTAATCCCCTATAACACTGCCTCCTGCAACAGCTGCGTCACATCCGCCGTCTGCAAATCTTGATCTACAATATGGAGCAGCACCGACAGCCCCCTGAGCATTGGGTTTAAACCAATTTAAAACAAACATCATTTCACAAATGTCTTTTTCTTTTTCCTTTTTCATTGGATGATATATATATATATATATATATATATATATATATATATATATATATATATATATATATATATATATATATATCCACAGATTCTTCAATTTGGTTTTAACAAAATAACTTAAGTCAAAGATCAATCTGTTGACTTTCAGTTTCAAAATAACTGGCAAAATTTTGTGGGGTATAGTATCTAATTATTTATTAGAATTAGCAGATTTTTTTTTTCTTTTATATATATAAATTTGGGATAAAACTGTGCTTGTTTCTCAGCAGGATGGTGCAGCAATTTTGGGCAACCTACACTTGTTATGGTCTTGGTGGGAAAGAGCACGTAAACCACATTCTATGAACCATCTCTATCTCTCCAACAAATTACCAAAATCATACCTTGAAATGCTCTATAATTTCCTTGGTGGTTTTCCAGTCTATGAACGACTCATCCAGAAAATCAGTACTCCAAATAAATACAACCCTTGGTGGCTTTCCATCACCAATTTTATTATTAAGTACTCCTAAATCGACCTTATTCTTTTACTAATGCTTCAAATAAAAAGATTATTGTGACAGTTTATTAATTTATATGCAATTTTCTCTTTTTCTCTTTTTTTAAACGGATAGCCACATCATTTAATATGAAGTACTAAAGTACTCCTAAATTTTTTTTGTTATAAAATGACCCTCACATCTTTTCTATTATAAAGTACTCCTAATTTTTTTTTTTATAAAATGACCCTCACATCATTTTATAAAATGCAGCTAATATCAACTAAATGAAATATAATTTTTTTTTTTTAAAAAAAAAAAAAGAAAGAAAGAAAGAAAGAAAGAAAAAGAGAGAGAGTAAAAATAGAAATTGGAATTTAGCAATATACCAACTTTCTTGTCGTCATTCTTCGGATCCTCTGGCGGCGGCACAACTTTAGTTGTCATAATCATCTTAGTAGAATCGATGGTTGGAACGCTTATACGAATGTTGATATTTATATCTTCTGGTTTCTGAATGCGTTGACCGACATTCTCTGTGCCTGCACTCATTTTTTTTGGGTTGGACTCTATTTCTTCGCCATACCCATCGACGTCTTTACACAAAATGATCAAAATTAAGATTTTCATTAATCAAATAGAAATTTCGAAATTTAAAAAAAATAAAAATAAAATTTGAGGACCAACATGCAATTTTATAGAACATTATATCCCTCAAGCTAGTCAGATTTCGACAATGAATCTATTCTAACATTTACAACCATGCATCCTACTTCAAATCGTTTGATAATGATACTCTGATTTGAAGAATCATAAATGTTAATATAAATGAATACCCAAAGGGCCCAAAACCAATATTAATAAGAATCATCTACACTAGCTATCACTCTAAAAGAAAAAATCATCTACACTACTCCCTTTATTTATAAGAAAAATTACTAAATTAATCCATGTGGTTTGAGGTTGTCACAAATAACTCCATGAAGTTAATAACTTTGTGTGGTATGCTTGTGTAACAAATAACTTCTTTTATAAAAATTTCAGTCACTTTTTTTACAAAAGAATCATTATGAAATTACATATTTATTCTCAAAAAATTATTAACATATATATATATATATATAAGCGCCGGGGTGGCCGACCATCCCTAAGGCTATGAGGGTGGTTCAACCACCCTCAAATCTGATCATATATTCTAACAACTACATATAAATATATAGATCAATTTAGCAATTTTCTCTTATTTATAAGATTTATGTTTGTAAAGAAATTTCCAAGTTAATGGTCTCTATGAAACAATAAAATTCCAATAATAGAAACAAATAGACTAAATTAGATATTTAGATTAAACTTTTGCAATCTACCATTTTGTTGATAATTGCCTCCTCCATTGACAATAGAATTCTCCTTCGGCTTCTGATCTTTCGGCCCGAACTGCCTCTATTGATGTCTCTTCTCTCAGGAGAACTCTTTGGTTGCTCTTTTGGCAAAATACAAGCATATATAAAATCTCATTATTTTTAATTATTTTGTAAACAAAATAATAATAATATAAAATATTTTCCACAAATTATGAGGAATAATATAACTACATATGGATTTTAAGGCATATTGTAAGATAACTGTCATACTCAACTCACGTATATTGAATAATTTGATAATACTTGAAGAAATTTTTTTTTTTTTTAACAAAAAAAAAAAAAGGAAAAAGAATTATTAGCTAGCCATGCATGCATCTACAATCTCTAAATATAATGATTATAATAAGATATCGATCGTATATATACTAATTAAAATAAATCTGAATTAATATTGAATGAAATATGAGCAATATAATCTAGCTACCATCTCTCTTGTCGTCTTCCTGCCTAGGAGCGTCTTTGGGCTTCTTCTGCTGATCTTCTGCCGACGATGAACTTTCATGTGATGGGCTGTCGCCGTTAGTGTGATCTTCACGTCCATTTTTCAGCTGAAATTTTACTCCCGGAGTAGCTGGGCATTCTGGTGGTGTGGGCATTTTTCCTGCAGATTGTGTATAATAAAGTAAAGAAATATATATATATATATATATATATATATATATATATATATATATATATATATATATATATATATATATATATATATGGAACCTTGTTTTTCCTCCTTTAGGTAATATTTTTATCAGGAAGAAGTGCTTTTTAATTAAGGAACAACAAGGGTAAGAATAAGTTAGCGTATTGTAGATGTTTTTGTAAGATTCTCCCAGTCAAGGGGAAGGCGGACGCCAGTGCAGATTATATAAGTACAGATAGAATAGAACCAAATCAACCAATTAATTATAGGGAAGTGAAAGTAGATTCTTGAAGAATAAAGTAAACTACTTCAGCTCAGACAGCCGGGATATATTCTAAATAAATTACTTGTTTACCAAAAGTGGCTGTTAATAATATTTTGATGTAAAAAGTGATAATTATTAACGGCCACTTGCCAATAATATTTTGATGTCGATATTTTGATGAAAAGTTATCATTATTAGCGGCTAATTTTATTAGTGGCCGCTAATAGTTTTTTAAAAATTTAGTCCCACTTTTACAAATACAAGTTTACAAACTAAAGTGACATTTTAAATAAAAACTGAAATGTCCTTATTTTTTATTTTTTTTATACAGCATAGAAAAAAAAAATTCTTTTAGTATATTTTTGTTAAAGTTTTTTTTTATTATATATGGACCATTCTATTCAATTTTTACATCTAAATTATTTGGTCGTTAAACAATTAATTTTAAACGATCATTTGTTATACAAAATCAAAGGGTCTTGTCATTTCTCCCCTATCCATGGAAGGTTATTCTCGTTTTTTCTCACAAAGTCTAGGTACAGCCATAAGTTACAGAATGCTGAGGATTTTTCCATTTTCGTTGACTCAAACTTTATCTTGCATTAGTGCTCAAATCTAAAATTATTGAAGTCACTAATTAATTGATGGCAGCTCAAAATACAATTTTGATGGAAATGACAAGATCCAATTCCTTGCTTGTGATCAACCGTGATATAACACGCTTTGGATTTTTTAATCATCTTGGTGCTCTAGTCTCATCGATCGTGGTAAGATCAATTAATCATACAAACTTGGCTCTATCGATTCTGTATTAGTATGATCAATCCCAGTAAGATCATCTGATCGATCATTTTGCAGCTATTTCGATTGATCATGACTCTATGAACTCCTTTTATTATTATTATTGTCATTGTACACTAGAACCATCATTAATCGTAATACAAACATCCGATCAGTCATTTTGCATTAGTCCGATTGATTGTGATAAGACCATTCGATTGACCCTTGTGCATAAGACCGATACTTGTGTATTGATCCTAATGCATATTAGTTCGATCGATCGTGCTAGGATCGCATGATCAATCGAACATCCGATCGATCTTAATGCATTAGTTCGATCTAACTTGACTCAATGAATTTTGTTTTAGTATGATCAGTCACGATAAGAACATCTGATCAATCCTTTTGCAGCTATTTCAATCGATCATGACTCTATGGATTTTTTACTATTCTTGTACATTAGAACTGTCAATCATAATACAAACATCCGATCGATTGTGGTAAGACCATTCGAACAATCCTTGTGCATAAGACTGATCATTGTGCATAAATTCGATCGATTGTGATAAGATTGCTGGATCAATTGAACATTAAATTGATCTAACATATGATAGATCCTAAGCTCTAATCCGATCGATCGTGATATACTTTAGCCCCTTAAACTATGACCACCTTTTCATTTAGGCCTTCAAACTTTAAAAATTGACATTGGGGCCCCCTAAACTACTACCGCATGTCAAATTAGACATAGAATCATTGTTATGCTCAAAATGCACTTGAGGTTATTAAAAAAAAAATTACCATTTACTAAAAATGAAAATTATTAAAAAAAAATAAACAAAATGGGGAAAACTAAAAATACCAAAAAGGGGTGGCCTTTTTCATATTAGCTACATTAATTTTTGTTATTTTTTTTCAATTTTTTCTTATTAACTCCCAGGGTATTTTGGGTAGACAAATGCAAACGTGTCTAATTTGACATACAGTAGTAGTTCAAGGGCCCCGGATGCCACTTTTTAAACTTTGGTGGTGTAAATGAAAATGTAGTGTTGATTACAATAAAAAAAAAAAAAAATGGATAATTACACCATTGGTCCTTGCGGTATACCATAATTACAAATAACTTCCTATAGTTTAAAAAGTTTATGGGAGGTCATTATGGTAAACTATATTTACAAATTTATTCCTGGAATCAAATTCCATTAAAAAATTTGACAGATTAAGTGCCAACCATAGTGACATCTAAATTCACTTTGATACCATAGGAAACGATTAGTTAATTAGGCCAATTACAGGGATCGATTGTGCATTTTTCCCTTTTTTAAAAAATAAAATAATAAAAAGAATTGTTTTTAAAAAAAAAAATTAATAAATTTCATTTTTTAGAAATATATTAACATATAATTAATTAAATGGGAAAAATAAAAATTAAAAGCAAGCGAGAATAGTACTGGCACTAAATGAAAATTTCGCAGCACATTAAATCTGACTGTTTGCCCTAAATTCCTAATTCTAATCCTCTCTCTCTCTCTCTCTCTCTCTCTCACATTCTCTTCTCTGTTTCTCGCCTACTTCACTGCAAGAATACGAGGCTCGTCAAATCACATTCTCCTCTCTGCTTTTCAGATAGAGGCTCTCTTCTTTCTTTCAAAAGATTTATGCTGTTTTACCGAGCAGTTTCTCATATATTCTTTAATATTTTTCTCCAGTGATTTCATTCGTCACTGCAAATCCACAAAGAAGCTTTTCTATTGGTCAGTATCTCTCTCTCTCCACCTCTTGTTTTTCTCATATGGCAACTTTATGACTCGGGACGCTAAACACGGCTAATCACAAGGACACAGCTTGAATTTCACTTAAATCATGACCACTGCCGACACACACAGAGCCGGCCACACACAAGAGGCCATAAAAATTTAGTACTGAAATATATTACAAAGACTTTAACTTTTTTTTGAAGAAAAACTGAACTTCCATTAAGAATTTATCAAACCTTGCTCCGCAAGGACAATGTTATGGATAGTAGAAGGAGAAATCCCCCTCCATACACCTCATCAATGGACTCAGCAAGAGCAAACTTTGCCAATTGTCTCCAGCTTTGTTTGTTGTCCGACTAACATGCTTAACTTCACCCAAAGATAAACTCTGCAATCGAACCTTGGAGGCCTCGATCAACTGTTCATAAGTGCGCAAACAAACATTAGTGGAATTCAGAGCTTGAACAACCATAAGAGAATCTCCCTAAAAAATTGCCTTCTGGAAACCCAGTTCACAACACAGTTAAACCCATTCAGTTACCCTAAAATCTAAACGAAAATCAAAGCCAACATCAAAGGTTAATCGGCCAAACCTCCATAGAACCTGCAACCTCAAACATCATCCACCCACCGAAAGTCAAAGGCCCCAAGAGAAATAACCCAATCAATTCTTAACTAAAAATTAGGGGAAAACTTAAGCAAAAACCAAAGAAAGGAAAAACCAAAAGCTTAAGCAAAAATCAATTCATTTACCTTGGTGGACTGAAACTCGGCCCCCCAGCAGCTCGGGTTCTCACGAGCTCTCACTCTCGATCTCAGCTCATCTCTCTCAAGTTGTGTGGGTGTGGGTGTGCGAGAGGAAGAGGGAGATGAAAAGAGGAAGAAGAGAGAAAGCCGTGTGTGAGATGGGGAGAGGGGCTAGGTGTGTGTGTGCGTGCTCTGGAGGAGAAGAAAGAAGAGCAAAGAAGGAAGAAAAAGAAAAGAAAGAAGAAGAGGGAGAGAGGCGTGTTGGGTGTGCGTGCGTGAGATAGGGAATTGGGCTGGGTGAGGGAGAAGGATCCAGAAGAAAAGAGAGAAAGAGAAAGAGAAAGAAAAAAGGGGAAGAGAGAGGCAGTGGGGACCGTCTTTTTAGTGCGTGTGGGGGAGATGTGTCAGCCAATGAGAAGTAAAGAAAAAGAAAAGAAAGAAGAAGAGGGAGAGAGGCGTGCTAGGTGTGTGTGCGTGAGATGGGGAATTGGGCTGGGCGAGGGAGAAGAATCCCGAAGAAAAGAGAAAGAGAAAGAAAAAAGGGGAAGAGAGAGGGAGTGGGGGACCATCTTTTTAGTGTGTGTGGGAGAGATGTGTCAGCCAAGAGAAGTATCAAATCCTAGCCTTTTGTTAGTTGCAAGCTTTATGAAAAATAGTGATGTTTATAGTATCAAATCCTAGCCTTAAACTGCATCAAGACCTCTCCTTCTAGGATCCTGCTTTCGTGGGACCAATGCTAGGTGATGGCCTTTTAATTAGGGAAACAATTTCGAAAAGGAAAGGTTGTTTAGGTTTCCAGTTTCGGAAGGAACTTTTTGAATTCACTTGATGTAGTGTTATATAAAAGTATAAGTTGCAATTTGTTTCAAATTTAATTAGATTTACTAAAGGCCTCTAAGAAGTGTTGCATCTGTATATTTTCACATGATTCTACTGTAGGTCTTGGTGGTATGATATATATTAATGTACCGTACTGTATCTTAATATAATAATAACACCATCTTTCAAGTTGCATGGTGATGTTCTCTCACATATTTGTTCTAAAGATACTTTCATTTTACTAAGGTTAGTGAAAACTATATGTATGATTGAACTTTGATATGTTATAGACCATATTTAACTACAAGCATGTGCGTGATTTTTTTTTTTTTTTTTTTTTTTTGGCTGTTGTGACTGTATTAACCTTTCTGATGCCTAGGAAAAACATAAAAAAATTAAACAAAATATAAAAAAATTTGGCTGTTGTGACCAAAATATAAAAAATTAAACAGAACAAAAACACCCATTAAAATCCTATATGCCTAGGCAAAACAGTTTTGGATCAAAATATATTAATTTAGATGATGTAAGAACAAACTATAGATCATTAAACCCTATTTAAGAAAAAGAAAAAAGAAAAAACTTGTATCAAAGAAAAAAAACACAAAGAATATGGGAAAAAGTCTCAACAAAATGCCCTAAGATTAAGCCTCATTTGAGATCCTATACAATGTAGAATTAAAGGCAAACAAATTTGTAACAAGGTGTATGATTAGTGTTCACATAATGCACCAATCAAAAAAATTCTCAATACCTTTTTTGGCCTTATTATTTAAATTTTTAACATGGAGTATAATTAGTGTTCAACATTATACACCAATCAATAAAATTCTCAATATATTTTTTGTCCTTCCTAACCTAATACTTATCACCAAAGGGCTTGCCTTTGAAAACTGAACATTATAAGATCAATCTAAAAAACTTGGGATAATTAATGCATGTGTCAACTTTCCTCTCACAACAAATACAAAGCATACAAGAATTGGATTAACTAATTTGACTAACAAAGTTCCAGCTTATTATTGAATGTACATTCTAAATTAAAGCTTTTTACTCAGGATCATAATATGAAATAATATATATTTTTTTAATAAGTAATGTCAATTCATTAATAAAGCGCAGAAGGGCACAATCCTAATACAAATGTAGTATACAAGAGTGCCCTGAAAATGAACGAACAAAAAATAAATTTAAAAATTCTGCATACATAAAAACATTCAAGCTATGAAATAATAATTCTCTGAGTTCTTACTGAATAACATGAAAAACAATGGTTATATCAAAGCCATGAGACATTAAATTTACAACTACCTCCAGACACGTAATGCAACAATACTCATTAACAAGAATCAAAGAACAAAAAGTTAATCTTCAAAACTACAAAGAAGCACATAGAAGGCAAACCTGTAAACAACTCCAATATTGGCATTACTTATCCCTAGACCCATGGCCCCCGGAAACGAGATTGATGTTTATTTGCGGCCGTTGATTGATGATTTGCATGAATTGTGGGATGAAGGCATAAGCACTTACGATGCATCGACGAAATAGACATTTAAATTACATGCAGCATTACTGTGGACAATAAATGACTTTCCTGCGTATAAAAACTTGTTTGGGTGGTCTACCAAGGGAAGGCTTGCATGTCCGGTGTGTAACAAGAATACAATGTTCAAAAGATTGAAGTATGGGAATAAGACGTGTTACATGGGTCATCATAGGTGGCTTCCTAGGGGTCATATATGGTGCCGAATAAGAGAATTGTTTGATGGAACTGGGGAGCATAGATTAGCACCTAAAGAATTGTCAAATGATGAGCTGTTGCGGCAACTCGATCACGTAACAGGTGTGAAGTTTGGAAAAGGAAGTGGGACAAAGAGAAAGCGCACAAATGATGAGTTGAATTGGACGAAGAAGAGTATTTTCTTTGAGTTACCTTACTGGTCAACATTAAAACTAAGGCACAATTTAGATGTAATGCATATCGAGAAGAACATATGCGACAGTGTATTAGGTACATTGATGAATATTGATAGAAAGACAAAAGACACATATAAGTCACGATTAGATTTGCATGAGATGTGTATATGTAAGGAATTGCATGTGCAGGGAAATTGTGCAAAGGCGAAAATGCCACTTGCAAAGTACACTTTGACAAAAGATAAAAAAAAAAAAGGTTGTGTGATTGGTTGAAAAGAGTTAAGTTTCCAGACGGGTATGCATCTAACATCGGTCGGTGTGTGAACAAGCTGCCCGGCAAGCTTTCAAGAATGAAAAGCCACGATTCTCATGTCTTCTTACAACACTTACTTCCTGTTGCAATCCGTGGGTATGTAAAGCCTAAAATACAAACAACGTTTACTGAGTTGAGTACTTTTTTTAAGCAGTTGTGTGCACGGACATTGAAAGTAGATGTATTGAAGCAAATGAAGGACAACATTGTCATAATCTTGTGCAAGTTGGAACAAATATTTCCACCTGCGTTTTTTGACATTATGGTCCATGTAGCAATTCATTTACCTCGAGAGGCTGAGCTTGCGAGACCAGTGCAATACCGTTGGATGTATCCAATTGAAAGGACATTTGGTAGATATAAGAGGTATGTGCGGAATAAAGCGCGACCGGAGGGTTCAATTGCCGAGTGCTACATCTCTGATGAGTGTTTGACGTTTTGCTCAATGTATCTTCGTGATATTGAGACAAGATGGAATCGTGCCGAGAGAAGTGCTGACGTCGGCCAAGAAGAAAAGGAAGAAGAGTTGGATGTGTTCAGTCAACGAGTCCGACCATTGGGTGCAGCGAAATTGGTAACACTTGATGAGAATCTTTTTGCAAGGGCTAAATGGTATGTGCTTAGCAATTGTAAGGACACCAATTCATACTTGAAGTAAGTGTAGTAATAGAGATTTCTTATCATTACTTTATGCTTACTCATGTCACAAGATGACGGCTAACATTTTATTTCGGATATATATGCAGTGAACAATATCAATTGATTGAACGAGATGACTACCATGACATTCAGAAGAAGCATGAGGCTAATTTCAAGCGTTGGTTTAGAGATAATATATCCGTGGTGCGCACAATGCAGGAAATGTTCCAAAACCATTATATGATCTAGCATGCGGGGCTGAGCGTCAAGTTAGATCTTATAGAAGTTGTATTGTGAATGGGGTTAGGTTCCACACAAAAGAATATGCACAAAATCGTACTACCCAGAATAGTGGAGTTGTTGTTCGAGGTGAGCACAAAAATTCAATCATTGAGTTCTATGGTAAGTTGAGGAATATTTTTGAGTTACGTTATCCTGGCACAAATCGGGTGTTCCTGTTTGAGTGTGATTGGTGGGACACTGGGAGTATGAAGGGAATGAAAATGGAAAATGGCTTTACGATTGTGAATACTTCCCGTAAATGGTATGAGTTTGACCCGTTCATTTTAGCAACTCAAACTGCGTGAGTGTTTTACTTGAATGATCCCAAATTAGGTGATAGTTGGAAAGTGGTGCAGAAGTTGACCAATAGAAACATATACGATATTCCAGCAATAGTGGAGAGAGATGATGACCAAGGTATGAACGCTGATGTATACCAGGAGCGTGTATGTGATGGGGGCAATATTGCCATTGTTGAAGACTCCACTATATTATGTAGAGATGATCCAACAATACCTATTGATGAATTATATGTGCAACTTGATCCAAACTTGTTTGTTGGCAATAACCCGCTGATTGAAGAATACGACACAAACTTCGACGAGGAGGAGGAGTTATCTAGCAACAATGATACAGACTCTGAACATGTAGACGACTATGATCACGAAGATTCATCTTCAAGCGACAGTGATGCAGAATATGATGATGACATGTGTTAATATAATGTATTACACTCCTCTTTCCTTATCATTAAGGTGTAAAAGGCGTTAACCATCTTCGTCAATCCAAACACTTCTATTAAATGCCAATAGAAATATAGAATAACTGAAAAGGATTCAATGAAATTTACGTGCCAATGTTGGATGCTTTTAAATTTTACAAACAAATGCGGTTGTATTTACACTTTGATTTTCTTAATGTAAAAGTGTAAAATAGTTATCATCTGAGTCAATTCAAATACTTCTCTTTCCTTATTTTATTTTCTTTTTGAAAAAAACATATTGCCAACTAGTATGACTGATCATTTTTTTTTTTTTGGTACAAGTCAATCAAGAAAATTAGACATGCACAAAGGAAAACGAGTACCAAAAGCATCTACTAAGCAGAATCGTAGTAGGGGCCTAGGCCGATGCCATGTGGAGGACCTCCCAATGTAGGTGGACAACCATCCTATCGAGGAACAGCCGGATGCCCCCCTTACATCGCCGGTGGAGGGCCATCATGTCGAGGAGCAGCCTGATGCCCCACTTACATCGCCAATGGAGGACCATGCTTTCGAGTCACAGTCTGATGTCATACACTCATCGGTGGGATGTAAGTAAACATATGGTCATTAGGTTTTTTTTTTTTTTTTTCCATTGAATTCGTTAATGCTAACTGTTTTTATGTTTTGAGTAACAGCTACCACATATGTTAGACGCGGAAGAGGAAAGAACAAAAATAAGAAGTTGAAGGAACTGACGAAGGATGGTTCCATCGATATCGAGTTTCGGGGTAGGGAGCGATATCTTGTAGGCGGTAATGCTTGTTTTTTCTCGAGGTTGATTGGTGAGGTCCTTAGCGATCATTGCGACTTGCATCATGATTCTTGGACTGAGGTCCCAAGTGAGATGGTGCAAATATTTAAAAACCATGTAAAGGTACAAAACGTAGACCATTGTTTGTGTGTATTATGCCAATTGTTAGAAATAATGTCACAAAATTTTGACCATTATTGTTTGCATAATTACTATGTCGCACAGTTACTTCAGGTTGGATGATAATAATATAGTACACGTGGAAGGCTTAAATTTTGGTCTAAGAAGAGGCTATTCAAGGACTCGCTCCAACCTGCACTTGAATAAATACAAGTCTCATTTCGAAGACATTAATGTCGAAGATCCAACTGCGGTGGCCGATGCAATCGCCAAGGCGAGGATCACTGGTCCTACTCATCTTTGTCGGGAACAATGGCCTTTGATCTGTGACTCATTTGAAACGAACGAATGGAAGGTAAATATATATTCTTAAAGTGATTGGTTAATTAGGATTTATAATATTTGATTACAACTGTAAGTAATATAATGAATATTTGATTTTTAGTTGAACACTATCAGGAGAAATGTGCTTGGAATGCGGCCAATAGAAGCCACTTGAAAATAAACCACACTGCTGGCACCTGCTCATTCATCAACGTTATTCACAAGAAGGTAATGAGTTTAAAGCATATTTTTGATCAAATTAATTTTAGTTTATTACCATTAATTATGTGTTTTATGTGCAGACAAAAATAACTGGTGCTAGGCCCAGTCCTCTCGAATTTTATAGCGATACGCACAAAAAGAAGGACGTGTCTTTTGTTAACGAAGTTATTGAAAGCTTATATGTAAGTTTATAAAAAGGATTACTCACAACGGATATAAATATTCAGCTTGTGTGAGTGATTTAGTTAATGTTCACGTTTGTGCAGAATAAAATGGAAGCAAGAGTTCACTCAGACAGCGCGAATTGCACTGAAGAAGAGGCATTCACGGAAGTGTTCGGAATTTCACGCACGGGACATGCTTGAGGGATGGGCTTAGGTGTCATACTTACCCGGCCAAAATCTTCTCGAGCAACATCCTCAAGCCAAATTGATGTTCACGAGAACTGTAGGAAGCACCGGGAAGAGCTCGAGACATCTTATCAGTCTCTATGTGAAAGATGACCGCATTGCAAGAAAGGATGCGGGAAGAGATTCGGGCAGAGATGCGAGCAGAGGTGCGTGCAGAGGTGTAGAAACTGCTATCACAATTTCACGGGTTAGAGAACTTTTCCAATCGCATTTTTTTCATACACACACATTTAATATGTAATTATTAGAAAGATTATTGATAATGATTTGAACTCTAATCTTATCAGGCATGGAGGGAGATCTACCATAAATCAATCAAGCCAAGGCAGGAAGGAGTGATTGATGCTCTGTAATAGTTTTTCTTAGAAACTACTATTGTCTTAGACAATTTCTACTATAATAGTTTAAATGTTTTGAACACTTATGATTTCTATCTAGTATAAAACATTCGAACAGTTATGTGTGTTTTGTAATATGCATAATTGATGGTTTGTGTTACTACAAGGTAAAAGATTAAGACAATTTTTTTTGGTTTAAGAACTTTGAATAGTGAACTTCCCTTGACATGTTTACCAAGGTTAAAAAACTGAGTAAACAAAGCAAGGGAGTAGAACTATATAATAAAATTTTCTTTTTAAGTGTTTGTAGGATGGCAACAGAGAAAGATGTAGAAATTGCGGTGCTAAAGGGCTTACGTGATCGATGGTAAGTTATTTCAATCTTATTGTCATTTACTTCCTGGTGAAAGTACTGTAAATTATAGCAAGCGGGCGGCTTGCATGGAGTGAAAAGATTGCGTAAAAATTATTTGGAGTATTTGGATATGGTTGTTGGTTGTTAGTTGTTGATACTGTTGGTTGGATATTTTTGCTATGTATGCTAAATTAAGGTGGGAAAGGCTATAGGCGCACGTGCGCAACACTTTCTCGCGCGCGGGGTGAATTTCATGAATTCATTTTCCTGTCATTTATAAACTCAACCAACACGAAAAAAATGAATATTAGGGTCTCTACTAACTCAAGCGACATTAATTTACGTAGTTTCAAAAAAGCGACGTAAACTAACGTCGTTTGTGCTTTAAATGACACCAATCCCTATATTTAGCATCGTTTCCGTCAAACGCCACTGATAAAAATATCGCCAATATCCCTTTTTTTGTAGTGTACATGATTACCATTATCAAGAAGATGAAAGTGTTGGATATGAAGTAGATATCCGATTCTAGGGATATTGTTAGATTGGTGTGTAAGGGAAAGGGCGCCCCCGCCTATTTGGAGAATAAGACGTTAGATGGGGTGACTTCATAAGGAAGCCTACTGTGTGTAAAAGTCCATGAGCTAACTTACTCTCAAAAGACTCCTTGAGATAAGAGGGGTGTCCATGGCTTATAAAGTGTCCAGGTCATGTATCTCTTGGTGATGTGGGACACTTTAACACACCCCCTTACGTGTGGCAACTTCTTGGCGAAACACGTATTCAATATCGGGAGGGAAAGGTCCATGATCATCTAAGGAACCTGCTCTGATACCATGTAAAAGTTCATGGGCCTTACTCACTTTCAAAAGACGTCTTGAGAGAAGAAGGGTGTCCATGTCTTATAAAGTGTCCGGGTCATGTATTTCTTGACGATGTGGGACACTTTAATACTGTGTACCCCTATTTATAAATGATTACATATGTGTATTGTCTCTTTATGAGACTAACTTATAAATGAAATAGTTTACAAAGCCAGTCTCTGTTTACATCTCAAATAACTGTTATATTGTGAATGTTTGTTGATCGTTGACTTGGTGCAAAATCATGCCACCTCGAAAATGTACCCATAATGAGAGAAACCAGGAAATACCACACTTTGATCACAGTGATGGTGAATTACCACCACCATCTCCATATTTGTCGTTCGACGATGGTTGTTAATTCATCCAGCCATGACACAATTTATGGCTAACACCACTGGCATTCCGCCAAAGCGGTGGTACGGATCCCTCAACCCATGGAACAAAATGAGCATCTAGCCTGCTCAATGCAAGATTTCTTTAGTCACCAATATCATATGTTTGATGGTACGCAGAGACCTACGGTGGTTGAGGCTTAGATCACAGACGTTCAGGAGTTACTCGAAGCAATTGGGTGTACTGACAACTAGAAAGTCAAGTATGCCGAATTAAAGCTTTCAAGTGAAGCTACTAGGTGGCGGCAATCGAGGAAGCAGTTGTTGCTACTTGATCTGGGTTATGAGCTATTTTTACTTGGGAGTTGTTTACAGAGGAATACAAGAAGTGATTCTTCCTTAGAGCTCAACGGCAACTGAAGGCTATCGAGTCTTAGATCTTCGTACAAGGTAATATGTTGGTGGAACAATATTAAACCAAATTTATGAAACTAGCAAGGTTCGCCATTAACTTAGTTCTTGAAAAGGAGCGAAAGCTGAGCGCTTCGAGAATGATCGCCATCATTGAATCAAAGAGAGGGTACTGTGTCATGAAATCAAGGATTTCACCAGGTTGGTGGAAGTTACATCTCTCACAGAAAGAGGTATCTGTGAGGCAACTGTTGCCTACGACTTGAAGAGGCGATCGATGTCTCAGGCATCGTACCCATCTAAAAGGATTGAAGTGGATGGCAGTTCTAAATCAACTAAGAAAATGAGTTTTTCTCCAGCCTTAGGAAACCAAAAACCTCCATGCAATAAGTGTGGGAATCCGCATGTCAGGGATTGTAATGCGGGATCCAAATTGTTATAAGTGTGGTAAAATTGGCCATTACCAGAAGGAATGCCCGATGAGAACTACCAGGGGATCAAGGTTGCAAATAGGCAAATTTCAACATCAGTGTCCTGCCCAGAAACGGGTATACTCACTTACCGTAGGGAGAGATGATATTGAAAAAGAAGAGTTCATGAATGTGGTGACATGTACGTTCCTTTATTTGGTAGCCTAACACTCCTTTTGATTTGGGAACCACACATTCATTCACTTGTGCCACATATGTGGAATTGTGTGAAGTAATTGATAGATTTAAAGAGTACTATTTTATTATACAATTTATTTTATAAGGATAAGAGAAAACCATGATTCTTGGTTGGACGCTATATTTATTAGATTGGTCTATGATGGAATAAGATTAGATAGCTAGCAAAGTCCGAGGTCGTCCACTGAAACAAGCCTCTTGTTTCGTGGAAGGAGATGGGAGCGATCAATAATATATATATATATTTTGTTATTGCTAAGATGGTTAAACTTTAAGTTTTGAGTTGACATGTTAGAGCATTCGTATCAAACTCGTTAGTTCAAAATTTTCACCAAATAATAGAGAAATTTCTCAAAATCTCTCTTGCATCGAGCTCTCCATAGTTTCTTCAAAATAACCCATGTCATAAACTCTCTCCAAATTTACCTTCGATCTACTCTTACACCATTCATTTTATATCATTTTATTTCAATTCTCCCGCTTCTTCACTTTCATCCCCGCCTTCCGCTTTTTGTGCATCTCTCTCTGGGTGCAATTTCTTCTCCGAGTGCGATTTTGTCAAAGGTAGATCTGTGGAAAGAAAGTTGAAAGTGGAACCTTTGAGTTTGAATTCAAACAGAAAATGAAAGAGTGTAGAAGAAGCCTAGTAGAGATAAGGTAGTGCACGGGTGGAACCTTTGAGTTTGAATTCAAATAGAAGATGGAAGAGTGTAGAAGAAGCCTAGTAGAGATAAGGTAGGCGTGCGTTTGTGGGTACGTGGCAGAAGATGAAGGAAGCTTGCGGGAAGTGGGGAACAATTGGAGGCTACTGAGGCTTGACTAAATGGGGCGTTTTGGGTTAAAAAAACAATAATAAAAAAAAATGTAGGACGTTGGATGAAGGGAATTGGTTGATTGTTGGTGCAATTTTGATGTTCATGAAAGTAGTTAGTTAAAGTAGTTATTCTCAAAACTAATAAAAAACAATATATGGTTAAAATAGAGAAATGTTTAGAGAGTTTGATGTATGAGTTACTTTAAAAGTGATGAATAAAATCAATAAAGTACATTGTTTGGATTAAATTTGGAGAAAATTTTGGAGAGCTTGATAATGATGCTCTTAAGAGCATCCTCATCAACCTCTCTAAAATTTTCTCCAAATTTAACTCAAACAATCTACTTTTTTGATTTTATCTCTTACTTTTAAAAAACTCCATACATCAAACTCTCTAAATATTTCTCTATTTTAACTAAATATTATATTTTATTAGTTTTGAAAATAACTACTTTAACTGTCAAAATTGATTTCCTTCATCAACTAATTTAAATTTCCTAACCTTCATCCAACGTCCAACATTAATTCCCTTCAACACTGTGCTTTAATTAAATTAATTGAACCAATTAACAATAAGCCTGGACTTTCAAACCACTGTGCTTTAATTAAATGAATTGAACCAATTAACAATTAGAGAGATGAATGTCCAACGTTTAACGTCCCTCATCCCTCAAACCACTGCACTTTAACGTCCAACAACCAACCAAAGAGAGATGAATGTCCAACGTTTTTTTTTTTTTTTTATAAAGAACGTCCAACGTTGTTGTCTTGTTGAGGACACTGTGATTTAATTAAATTAATTGAACCGATTAACAATTAGCCAGGACTTTTATTGTCTTCAACAACCAGCCAAGCAACTTATTTACTACACTTTAATGTCCAACAACCAGCCAAAGAGAGATGAACGTCCAACGATTTCTTTTTGCTTTTTTTTTTTTTTTTTTTGATAAAGAATGTCCAATTGTTGTCTTGTTGAGGATAATAAATTTGACATCGATAATAAATTTGACAAATACCAAAAATCAAACAAAACTGAGCGTTCCTTTAAAACAACAAAGGAGAACATGAATTGATAATAAATAAGGCATGCCAAATATCAAATAAAACTAAGCGTTCCTTTAAGAGAACAAAGGAGAACATGAATTAATTGATAATAAAGAAGACATGACAAATATCTACCAAAACTGAAACTAGACGTTGCTTTAAGACAACAAAGGAGAAGAATTTATTGATAATAAAGAAGACATGACAAATATCAAACAAAAACTGGAACTGGACGTTGCTTGTAGACAACAAAGCAGAAGATGAATTTATTGATAGTAAAGAAGACATGACAAATACCAACCAAAGTTGATTGAAGTCTGAATTTTAAACGTAGCAAAACTCATAGAGAGTTCTTCAACTCAACCTTCTTGAAGAACTCAGTAGAACTCATCTTGACTCTCAATATTTGTTTTCTTGTTATGGCTCGTTCTTCTTTTTACAAAATGCTTCTTATGGAATCAGACTCTGATGAAGAGTTAGAGATAATTGCAAATCTTGCTATGGAAGAAGAAATATCAACATCACATGGTCGTCCTAAAAAATGTCGCACATTCATTCGGCGTGACCGCTTGCAAGCCGGGGAAGATCTTTTTCGTGACTATTTTGCTGAACTACCAATATATCCTCACAAATATTTTCGAAGGAGATTTCGAATGAGTCGTGATCTTTTTTGCCGTATTCAATACGCGGTTAAAGCCAACGATCCATATTTTGTCCAAAAAAGAGATGGTTCCCAAAGGCTCGGTCATACTTCCCTTCAAAAGATTACCGCCGCACTTAGGATGCTTGCATATGGTGTTACAGCTGACTTTATGGATGAATACTTGAAGATTGGAGAAACCACTGTCGTTAAGAGTCTTAAAAGGTTTGTTCAAGCAGTGATTTCAGTTTTTTCAGAAGAATACTTAAGGTCACCAAACAATAAAGACATCGCTAGATTGCTAGCGGAAGGCAAAAACCGTGGATTTTCAGGCATGTTGGGGAGCATTGATTGCATGCACTGGAAATGGAAAAACTGCCCAACTTCATGGCAAGGTATGTATTCTGGTCATTATCACGAACCAACTATTATTTTGGAAGCAGTGGCTTCATATGATCTTTGGATATGGCACGCTTTTTTTGGTTTACCTGGATCTCATAATGATATAAACGTACTGGAAAGGTCATTTATATTTTCTGACCTTGCTCAAGGGCGTGCTCCTCCTGTTAACTACACCGTTAACGGTCATAACTATAATATGGGATACTACCTTGCTGATGGCATATATCCACAGTGGGCGACATTTGTGAAAACAATTTCATCTCCACAAGGAAATAAGAGAAAACACTTTGCTGCAGCCCAAGAGTTGGCAAGGAAAGATGTGGAGCGGGCATTTGGAGTACTTCAAGCACGATTTGCAATAGTACGTGGACCTGCACGATTTTGGAAACTTAAAATGCTCAAAGACATTATGATGGCATGTGTAATTCTACATAACATGATCGTTGAAGATGAGCGGACTAATAACAGAGACGAAGACTTTGAATATGAACAACTCAATGAACCACTTGAACCAGTGACACTCGGGGCTACAAATGACTTTAGTGAGTTCATTCAACGTCATCATTCCATTAGAGACAAGGAAACTCATTCTCAACTCCAGTTGGACCTTGTCGAGCACTTATGGCAACTACATAGCGAGGCATAAGAACTACATATTAGTTATGGATATTTTGTACTAGTTATTAATATTAGCATGTTATGTTTGCATGTTATGTTTTTATTATTTTTTATTTTTTTTTTTTTATTTTTGGTATTATGTGTTGTAATGACTAAATATGTTTATAATGTTATTATGGGTGTCATTTCCTAACTCTAACTCAAAACTCATTGTCTACCAACCATGGTGTACCTACGGTTTTTTGGTTTAGTTTTACAAATAACTCCAACCAATGACAGGATTGAAAAGACAAAGCTTTTGCTTAACATGTGTTTTTGAAGTTCTTTTGCTTGAATACCTTCTATTGATGGGTACCAAACTAATGGTTTTATTATAGAAAAATGCAATCTCGTAAACAAATTACTCTGTTGTAATGTGAATCTTGTAAGTACCAATGTGAATTTAAAATAAGCTGGATAATTTACTCTGGACACTGGAAGATTCTTGTAATTGTCCAAGATTATTACTTATGATGTACTTTGCTCTTCATGGGTCACGTATTAAAGTGTAGCTGCATTTATACTTGAAAATAAGCATTGATTGGGGTTATTAGATGAGAGGAAACCAAAAAGAGGCTATTGGATCGAGTAAGCCCACCGAATAGAATTGATTCTAGTATTGAATGAAGAATTAATTGCACTTGTTGACTCGTATATTAAGAATGGGAAGGTTGGTTATGCAAGGACTGTGTTTGATATGATGTTGGAAAAGAATGTGATATGCTCAACGTCGATGATTTCTGGGTATATGAATCAAGGCTCTGTTGATGATGCTGAAGATATATTCAGGAGGACAGTGGAAAAAGATGTCGTGGTATATAATGCGATGATTGAAGGTTACAGCAAATCAATTAAATATGCTAGGAGATCACTTGAGGTTTATGTTGACATGCAACAATCAAACTTTCGGCCTAGTATCTCTACATTTGCTAGTCTGATTGGGGCTTGCTCTATGTTGACAACATTTGAAATTGGCCAACAAGTCCAAAGTCAACTTATGAAGACTGAATATTTCACTGACGTTAGGCTGGGAAGTGCTCTGGTAGATATGTACTCTAAATGTGGACGAATAGAGGATGCAAGAAGAGTTTTCGACCACATGCCTGAAAAGAATGTATTTTCATGGACTTCCATGATTGATGGATATGGGAAGAATGGATATCCGGGTGAAGCACTTGAGCTCTTTAGCAAGATGAAAAAGGAATACCTCATTGAACCCAATTATGTTACATTCCTTGGAGCTCTATCAGCTTGTGGACATGCTGGGCTTGTTGAGAAGGGCCAGGAGATCTTTGAGAGTATGGAGAGAGATTACTCAATGAAACCAAAAATGGAGCATTATGCTTGCATGGTTGATCTCTTAGGTCGTGCAGGGAGTTTAAAGCAGGCATGGGAGTTTGAATATATCTTCAGCATCATCAACAGAGCCTTGATTCATATACCCAGAAATCATCGACGTTGAGCATATCACATTCTTTTCCAACATCATATCAAACACAGTCCTTGCATAACCAACCTTCCCATTCTCATAATTGTCCAACATATTCTTGTTGCAACAAACTTCAAATACCAAAAAACTAATGCTCAACAACATGACTATATTCCACCCACCAAAAAACTAATGTTCAACAACATGACCATATTCCACCCACCAAAAAACTAATGTTCAACAACACCACCATATTCCACCCATATCATTTAAATTACATGAGGATTATCAAAAACCTATTCAAAGCAGTCATGGATATTAATTTCTAAGCATAATCCTAGTCAAAAGTCCTAGCCTAGCAAAATAGGACATAATTTTGTGTGGTGCTTACACTAAAAGCATGGGCCACTGCAACCTTCAAGGATTGTGAATTTGACCTTTAAGGATTGCCTTTTTGCGTCGGCGAACATATTCTTGGCCATCTTCATCCAATTGACTTATATCCATCAACATAAATTCTTTTATCTCTCTTTGTTCTTCCATTCGAAGTGCTTTTTCTCTAAGGCGCAATTCCTCATCTCTAAGTCGCACTTCCTCTTGCTTAAGAAGAAACATCTCTTTGTCTTGCTCACGTGCTTCCTCAAACAGTTTCATTTTCTTCTTCTTGTCTTCATTTATGTCACTTAGTATTGCAATAACACTTGGATTCGATTTTTCTTTGCTCTTTCGTTTCTCCTTTTCGGCTTTCCGGCCTATTGGTCGCTCTATGTCTTCAAAACTTTTTTGAGAGGCTTCCTCATCACCTAGATTTATCACAACTGGTTTTTTCTTCAATTTGACATTGTCCATGTGAGCCATCCATTTTGGATGAAACCTCAAAATAAGCCACGAATGTTCAAAGTGAAAGGGTGATTTTTGAATATCTAAATACATTAGTCTTGCCTGGCCAATCTGAAATTCATTAGCAAATACAACATAATTAGAATCTTTACAATAGGCACACTAAACATGATAATGTGACAGTATATGTGCCTTACGTGCTCAATGTATCTACCACTTAACACACTCAAGACCATAATTAGAACATACCTTGTCTTGCTCAGTCAAGCCACTTTGTGACCTCTTTTCAATTTGGGCTAAGAAGCCACAAAACTTGTTTACCGCAAGTTGAATCGTTGACCACCGATTCATTAGAGAGGTCTGATTACGGTTGGCTCCAAGTGTCTTGTATTCGTGAAAGTAGTCACAAATTCTTTCCCAATAAACCTTATGTTTTTGCTGATTTCCTTGAACGGCATCCATAGAAACATAAAGCCACGCCTCCACAAGCAAATTGTCCTCGGCAATGGTGAAGTTGCTACCCCGACACGATTTTTTAATAGTAAGTTCAACCTCAACTTGGGGTGAAGCCTCTTGGTGTTGACTGATTTCATTTGTGCATTTAAACCCAAGATCATCTCCAATTATAAGATTGGTGTAGTAACCGGATTGAGGAGTTTGTGAATCCATCACTAATCAACCCCCATAATCCAAACCACACACCAAAATTTAGTTAAAACCTTAAACAATAAAACAAAATTACCAATTTAAGAAAGGAATAAGCAACACAAGTAGCTTTAGCATGAACTCTAGAAATATTAAACAATAAATGTGATTGATTGATTTCTTCTTATCAAACCAATTTATAATAGAGTTAGGATGTCTTTATATCTAACTCTGCAAATGTGTTGACAGCAGCCCACGATGTAGCCCAAGATGCTGCTGTCAACACAGTAGCCCAAGAAACTACCACTAAGACACTGCCACTGAGGCAGCACACGTTGCACCAAAAACAACTACCACTAAGCTGCCTAAGGAAACAACATCTGTCGATATTGCAGCACTTAATGCTGTAATATCAAACACTGCCAGCAAAGCTTCAAGAGCTACATGGAAACAATCAGCCAACCATTGATGATGTAGACACTGATTATGCAGCATATCATGCCACAATATCACACACTGTCAGCAAAGGAATTTCCCAAGACATGCATGGAGACAATTTGCCAATAGCCGATGATGTCAACACCACACCCCGCCAATTATGCAGCACATCACACTATGAAAGGAAAGAAAGAGGACCAAGAGATGTGCAATCAAATTGTTTGCAAGAAGAACGAAAATTAAATTAAATCTAAACCATTAAACAAACACCTTTCTTTTACCAAATGAAAAACAAAAACCAGAAAGAGGAAGGGTACAAGCAGCTGTCAACCTTTAATGGAATAACACGATGGGATGGGAAGGCTAGCTAGAATGATTTAATGGAATATCATCAATGAGTCCAATTATAGTCTAGTAGTAAACATGGAAGAAATCAATGATGAAATGAAATTCAGAGAGGGAGGAGGCTAGGAATACAAATATTTATGTAGTTCGATCTGTAATTTCATTTTATATGTTAAAGCCTCAAGTGTTAGTGCAATCAACGGCTCTTGAAGTATAAAAATGGAGAAATAATGAAAACTGTAGCCCATTAAGGCAATGGGACCTAATCTAATTAAGTATTCATTATAAATAATCCAACCCCTCTTCCCCTAGTGTTTATAAACATGGTGATCATAATGCTCTGGCACAAAGCCAAGAAAACCAGCAAAAGCTCCAAAACCCCCCAAATTGCAGTTTGCCCCATTTGTAAATATGCAGTTCTCCTTATGATATCTTGCTCCTTATCAAACCAAATGTGCTTGATTGATTTCTTGCTTTCGTCCTCTTTAGTAACCATGTATATTTGCTGAAATTTCAGATTCAGGAATGCACTGGTGATCAAGAGAACAAGGTGTCGTGCAATACATATGTGTGTATTAAGATGATATTAAAAAAATTGAAAAGCCAAAAGGAGTTATGTTCCATCTTTGCTCCCATAAACAGGAACTGTTCATCTAAATAACAAATCCACTTCCCAAAATCAAGAATGCACAATTTGTTTTAAGAAAGGAGTAAGCAACACAAGTAGAGAGAAAAAGGCAAAGGAGAACTTTTTAACAGTAGAGAGAAATAAGCAACAGAGGCTACTCAAAACAACACAAATGAGAGAAATGCCACAAGATTTTCATGCATTGAACCAGGAAGATACAAACTGGGTTGGTACCAAATAGAGGCTACTCAAAGCAAACAAATAAAACTTAATCTAAGAAACCCATACAAAGAAACATCAACAAACTCATCAAGCTGCAAATGGGGATAAAAGAAAACCCATACCCCTTTGAACTAAACCCATTCATAGCCCCATCCCCCTTTGAACTGAACCCCAAGAACCCAAGCAATCGAGAGAGAGAGAGAGAGGGAGAGAGAGCGGTCCTGAAGCAACGGTGGAGCTGGAATGCGCAAGCTGGAGTCTCCGTTGAAATCGCACGAAGTGAAGAAATCGCCCTCAGTGAAGAAATCGCACAAAGCAAAGCACACAGTGAGAAGAAGGCGCCAAAGAGAGCTGGAAAAGAAACTGGAAGGCGCGGAGGAAAGTGAAAGAAGCGGGAGAAAGGAAATAAAATGATATAAAATGAATGGCGTGAGAGCAGATGTGCGTTAGATTTAGAGAGACTTTCTGACAAGAGTTATTTTGAGGAAATTATGGCCAGCTCGATGCACGACAGGTTTTGAGGAATTTCTCTATTATTTGGTGAAATGTTTGAATTACCGACTTTGATGTGGATGCTCTAATGGCATGGCAATCTAGCGTGGCCTATGTCTACGTATTATCTTTTTATTTATTTATTAGACACGACGTGACATTATTATTTAAAATTCAATGGACGGAGAGAACATAATGATTTATTTTATAACAATTTTAAGTGATTTGATAAAGGGATTCTCCACCACCTAAATATACAACTTTTTACCACCTTATCTATATGGTAAGGTGCACATAGATAAGGTAGTAAAAAGTTGTATATTTAAGTAGTGGAGAATCATCTCTTTGATAAAAACCTTATGGAGCAATTTAATAAAATGTCATATCTCATGAACCAATGAAGCATTTTTCCCCAAAATCTATGTCTCGGAGAGAAAAAGGAAAAAAAAAAAAAAAAAAAAAAAAACCTTTTATATTCGTCTAAAGAAGTTTCCACCGTTGATTTGAGACTAATCAACTGCACGGCGTACGGGAAGATCGAACGGCACATAATCAAGGCGAACCCACTCAGCAAACACACAGGGATCTCCCCTCTCCTCGCACAGGGTCTCTCACTCTCTCATTTAGATAGACGCCTCGAAGACACAAACCAAGCCCGCCCTACAAACCAAGCCCGACGCCGCTGAGCCTCCGATCATGGCTTTCTCGTCCCGCCTACTCTCCAAATCCAAACAGGTACTTCCTACAATTCCTGATCGTCCGTGTTATTTTGCTCCTCTTCGATTCGTTGACCGATTTAGCGCTCTCATTTCCGATTCCTTTAGAATCTGTTTGCTTGGTTACCCTGGAAATGCAGTTTTTGATGGAAGTCAAACATAATATTTTCTTAGATCTGAAATGGTGAATATTTTGGGATTCTGTGGCTTAGTTTCTTTTCATTACCCACATTTTCTAGGCAACCAAACAGTGGGTTAGAGTTTTCTGTATTTTTTATGCTTTTGAGAAGGGAAATGATTTTTGGGGTTAGTTTGTTTGGTTTGAAAATGTTCGATTTTTTGGGTGAGTGTTGGATGTTAATGGTGGATCTGTTGGAGATGTAGAAGTTTAGGGTTTTCTTAGCGTAGCAAATGATTGATGGCTGGGGCTTTTATTTCTTGTTTTGCTTGTGTAGTAAGAATGTTCGGTAAAAGAATGAAAATGTTTGATTGAAGAGTTTTACGTGAGTCGGTGGGTTTATTTGTGTTAGAAATTCAAAGCTCTGTTATATTTTACCACAATTTTGTACCAACCAGTCGGAGCTTGAACAAATGGGTAAGTAAAGCAAGCAGCATGGAAACAATAATGTGGAGCTTGAAAAGTATAGGTGGATTCATCTTTTTGTAAAATATGTATGAGGTGTTACGGGAATGAAAAGAAATAGAAAGGGTGTTCGTTATAAATGCTTTTGAAGTAAACAACAACAGGCAATGTGGAGGATGGTCATACAAGCGGTAATGTGTGTGTTCATCTTAGTTTGATTAGGTGGTATGAGAAACAAAATATGTTTATGCGAGCAATTGTTTGATTGAAACATTTAAGGTGATAATAACTATAACATGGTGTGTTGTGATACAAGTGAACAGCCCCCAGTAGGCTTTGGCAGCATATTGAGCAAAATTAAGTTTGTTCATGTCATGGTATTTAAATTGTAGAAAGCTCTATGGTATGTAAATTTCAGAATTAAATCTTACATATGTGTGTGAGTAACAATGTACATCTGCTTACATTATTTCAGGATATTGTCCATGCAACCAATTTTAATTTTGTGTTCTCTGGTTCTTTTTCTTTTTCTCTCTCACTCTATTCTTCTTCTTTTTTGTTCTTGCACATACAGTTTTGTGGTAGTCAACTCACCTTTCAACAGACACATGCTATTCCAGCCCGTTTCTTCGCCAAACAAGCTGATCCCCCTGCTCTTAAGGGAGATGGTAAGTGAATGTGAAGGTTTCTCATTGTTTTCATCAATCAGTAGTGCCTCAATTGCATTGTCCATACTCATCCTACAGGTGTGTATATATACATGAGATAGCTTTTCATCACATGGCATTCTCGCCTGTGCGCACAAATTTCATGCATAAGTCTTGATTTTCAGTGTACGCTTATAACATAGGTATGTTGTGACTTGTTGGGTTTTTGTTGTAAATTGTGAACACAATGGGTTCTTGCATGTCATAAATATCCTTGATATAGAATAATGGTTACCATAGGGAGTTCAACCATTATCTCCTAAATCATTATGAGGCATTGAATGGTTGGAAACGTACTTTTGATGGTTCTATCTAATATTTGCTTCCATCTGAGATCCTATGAGGTTGACTCTAGTATTGTTATAGACCCATCGAGATTTCTTCTCTCGTCCTCCTTCTCCCCCCTTTTGCAAGATACAAAATAGTTGATGATTTCCATTATTATTATTTTATAATTAATCAAAATATCATTAAAAGCGCAAGGCGCCCCCATGTACACATGGAGTATACAAGAGAAGTCACCTAGGTAGTAGGGGCAAAAATAACAAGAAAATCATGATAACTAATTACACAGGAATGATTGCCATTATATGTTGATGCATTAATGATACATTACCATCAGATTTTTGTTTAACTTTTTTGTATGTGTAGTTTTTTTTAATCAATGAATTTTTTCCTTCATGATATGTTTTTCTTTACTGACAAATCATTTACATTTGCCTAAAAGAAATGTTGAAGGGCATCTTTTTAGAGGTTAAGAAGAAGTTTGAGACAGCCATGGGGATACTTAGGAAGGAGAAGATCACCATTGATCCAGAAGATCCAGCTGCAGTTGCTCAGTATGCCAATGTCATGAAGACGATAAGGGAAAAGTAAATGTCTTCTTTTACCCTTTATTTTTTGCACTGTGATTGTAATATGTATCTCTTACTGTTATAGTGAAACAGGTATTATGCCAGTGTATGTGTATGCATGCCGAAAAGTATCTAAATATGTGTATGCATGCTGAAATATATTTAAATGACTTATCAACAAAAATATATTTAAATGTCTATTTTACAAATTTGAAGGGAATATGTATATATAATGGTGTCATGGTGACAAACAAATGTTTTGTTTGTCACCATTATTCAAATAATTATGCAAGTTAAGCTGTATACTGCAGACTTCAAGGAAAAACAGATGAAATGAGGAGCAAGTAAATGCAAAAGAAGCTGGTAGAAAAGGAAAGTAATAACTTTTTTTCTTTTTTTGGGAGGGGCGGGGGTGTTGGGCAAACAATGGCAGCACTGAGAAGTATTATGAAACATCTAGTGAAAAAGGTGTAACCAATTCTAGAATGTTGACAGGATGCTTCTGGAAGTTGATTTAAATGACCTTTATGATATAAACGTTTTCCAAAGTAGTCAAAATTACTAACATCATAAGCATTTTAGTGATTTCCTTCATTGTGCTTATATTTTGCCAGTCTCTTAGTGTTTCATGCCAGACCTAAATCTTGCTCAAGTTTTCTACTTGACATCTCCATTGTAAATTCCGAAACATGCAAAAGTTTAATGAGGTCCTAGGGATTGTTCCTCATTAGTCTATGGCATGGTTGTTGGCAAGATAATTTGTAGTGGCATATATTTATATAGTAGCTTCTTCCTCTTTTGTCATCTTACCTTATCTCCCCCCCCCCCCCCCCCCCCCCCCCCCCCCCCCGGCCCCGCCCCCGCCCCGCCCCCGCCCCCGCCCTTGCCCTTTTTTTCTTTTCATTTCCTGTCCTGGAAATTAATGAAGGAAAATTAGAATTTTGTTTCATTTGATTGAGAAGCCTTCATTTCATGGTTAACTTATGAATTTGTTCATGATGGTGCAGCTATTCACTGATTAAGACATTATTATACCTCTCTTGAAATAATGATGTTAAACCTTTGTCTCTCTCTCTCTCTCTCACACACAGCCACACGCACATAGAGGAAGAAAGGGAGGGAGGGTCTCAATTGATGTTACGCGACACCCCAAAAGGTTAGCCTTACATTGGAAGGATGAGTTTCCTACATGGAGTGGATATATTATAAAGGAGTTCATGGGTTAAGTCCTACATTAGTTTCTTATTAAGTGAGACAGAGCTTTATAAGTGATTCTAGGGAGCTCAAATTGCAACTTTACTATTTCTTTTGGAGTAATAACGCAGATGTAGTTAGCACTTTCCTGGGTTATAAATTGTATCGGAGCAACCTAGTAACACCATGTGGCACTAAGATACCTCATGGTGCCGGACCGGACATGGACGCCAGAGATTTGAGTGTGAGAGATTGTGACACCTTAGAAAGTTAGTTCTACATTTGGAAGATGAGTTTCCTACATGGAGTTAATAGATTATAAAGGAGCTCATGAGTGTTAAGTCCCACATTGGTTTCTTACTAAATGAGACTAAACATTACAAGTGATTCTTGGGAACTCTAATTGCAATTTGATTAGTTTTTTTGGAGTGATAGCGCAGATGTGGCCAGCGCTTTCCTTGGTTGTTACATGTTGTGTCAAACCAAAAAAAGTAAAAGTTAGATTTTGTGATTGACATCATGTTAAATTACTTGAACCTTCTAGGCTTGGCTACAATGATTGAACCACATAGTTATGCAAGCCATAATTGTATGCAATAACACATTATATACGATTGATGATATTGGTAAGCATCCTGTTATTAGTGCAATTAACACCTTTAAGTTATGATGCATTTGGCTATTCTGCCATTGTGCTTCCTGCAGGGCCGGCTTGTTCTCGGAGTCCCAAAGGATCCAGTACACCATACAGACACGAACGCAAGATATTCCAGATGCTCGATCATATCTGTTGGCATTGAAGGAAATACGGATCAAGTATGTGCTACTCTGTTCAACTTGTTGAATTCTCTATTTTAGATATGGTCAGTGTGGCTATTTAATGTTGCAGCTCACAATTGTGATTCTAAATGATTGAACTTATACTTCACTTGTATTTTCTCACATCTGAGTGCCTTTTTTCCTTTTTCCTTGTGCAGGAGGGGTCTCACAGATGATCAGGGTGTGGAGACTATGATGTTTGATGCACTGGAAAAAGTTGAAAAAGAACTCAAAAAGCCCCTTATGAGGAATGACAAGAGAGGAATGGCTGTTCTTGTGGCAGAGTTTGATAAAATCAATAAGAAGTAAGTGTCATGTTAGCTCAGAAAGAAAAAAAAGAAGTGTCATCTTAACCTATTGAGTTTCAAGCCCCCTTTTTTTCGGGTTTTTTTTGTTGTGGAGTTGGAGAGTTGGCATATCTGTAGCAATTACTAGCTAAATCAGTGTCTTATGCAACATCGAAATCTGTTAGTGGTTCAAAAATATAGCTTTTGCAGTCTATGTATGTGTGCAGCTCACTCTTTTAAGAAAACAATAAGAAGCTATCATTCTTTGTGGGAAGTTCTAATTTTTTTTTTTTTTTTTTTTTTTTCCCTCCAAGTCAATCTATTCCCTAATCTGTCAGAAATTATGTATTATGGATTTGATAAGATTGTCTAGAAAATAAGGAAAAGAATGGATAAAAAATGTGTGTGGGTGGCAGGTGGCAAGAGAATGAATAAAAATGTTATAGGTTGACTAATGGAAGTGGAGTTTTTGTATGATATAGTGTGCTTACTAGATGCGATCACCTGTTCATGACCCCAGCATGTTATAGCATGGGCTTGCTATATGCGATTACCTGTTTTGGACCCCAACCTATTGGGCACAAGGCATCTCTTCTTCAGTGGGATGGGTGGTGCTCTAATGAAGTCAATGAGTCTTATGGGGTGAGTCTCTAGAAATTCATTAGGAGAGCTTAGGAGGAGTTTTCTAGCTTTACTAGATTTGAGGTGAGTGACGGCTTCAAGATTAGTTTTTAGCATGATGTGTGGTGTGAGGAGCAATACCTAAGGAAGCGTTTCCAGAGTTGTTTAGCATTGCTTGCTTAAGGGATGCTTCCGTGGTAGATCATCTTTAGTTCCTTAATGGCTCTCAGTAGAATGTTAATTTTGTAAGAGCAGCACATGATTAGGAGTTTGAATTCTTGACTTCATTCTTCGATCAATTGTATTCCGTTAGTAGTTTGAAACAGGACGGTGTGAATAGGCTTTGTTGGAACCCCTTCAAGAAAAGTTTATTTGATGAAGAATCATTCTATAGTGTCAATCCCCCATAACAACACTCCTTTCCCTTGAAGGTGTACTTGGCGGAGTAAGGTCCCTTTGAGAGTGGCTTTGTTTGCTTGGTTGGTCCCTTTGAGAGTGGCTTCGTTTGCTTGGTTGGCCGCTTTAGGTAAGATCCTTACTTTAGATAACTTGAGGAAGTGGCATATCAATTTGGTGGATTAGTGTTGCTTGTGTAAGAAGAGCGGATAAGCCGTTGACCACCTTTTACTTCACTGCAAAATAGATAGTGCCTTATGGAACTCCATCTTCTGCTTATTCGATTTAGTTTGGGCTATGCCTTGTCAAGTGAGAGTTCCTCTTTACTTCTTGGGGAGGGCAGTTTGGTAGTCCTCAAAGCGAAGTTGTTTGGAGGATGATTCCGCTTTGCTAGATGTGTTGTATTTGGAAAGAAACGAAGCTTCAAAGATAGTGAGAAGACGGTGGCAGAGTTAAAGGCCCTTACCTTGTTCCATTGTATGGCTGTCTATGATTCTTCTCATAATTCTAGTTTTCATGACTTTGTTTTGCTCTTTTTTACTCTTTTGGTTAAATGTTGCTCTTGTATACTTGTGTACTAGGATCTGGCCTCTGTTTTTAATGAATTTTGATTACTTATAAAAAAAAATTGTTGCTATTTCTGTTAAATTTGTTTATTTAATTTAACTTCTTTCTCCTTTGAGGACTTTCAATGGTTGTGTGGAAATATAAGTGAAATTGCTTGGTCCTTTTTCTAAGTTTTTTAGTCTTCCACTTATTGATGCAGGGATTGTTCAGATCTACTGGTAGTTGTGGTTTACATGATGCTATTCTTATGCTAAGTGTGGTTTTTGCTTGCCTGCAAATTATAATAATGTCACATTTACTTGCTGTACAAATTATTCTGGAGTAGAGAAACAACAAAATGAGTGAAGTGACTCTTAATATTGTGGGCTTCTTGTGGTTGATGTTACAAATTTTTTGGAATTTTACGGAGGATGGAGGGAGTAGAATCTCTTGCTAGATTTCCTGGATTTTCTTTTCAAAATGTCTCCATCCTCTTGCCACTCCTCCCCACAAAGCCTGCCCCACAAAAAAGGAAAATGAAAAGAAAAAAATTATTATTGTAGATGTAAGAGAAAAAGTTTAGTTGAGTGAACTTGATTTACCATGTTAACCATTCTAATGTTTTGTTTGATGACTTGTCTGACTTCTGGGCGATGTGTTAGACAGGTTGCTGCCTTTTATTTTTTCCCTACCCTATTGAATTGTGAGTGGTAGCTGATCTCAGATTGTTTTGGTGGATCCCTTCCAAAAATGGGTTGTTTGGTGCTAAATCCTTCTATAGTTTCATAGGTTGTCATGATGGTGTGTTTCCCTTGGAAAAGTGTTTGGCCTACTAACGTTCCATTGACAGGCCTTTTTTGGTTGGTCCGCAGCCCCAGGAAAGATCTTTACCACGGATAATCTCCTAAAGCGGCATGTCATTGTGGTTGATTGGTGTTGTTTATGTAAAAGGAATGGGGAGTCTGTGGACCATCTTATGTTTCATTGTGAGGTGGCTTTTTGCCATTTGGAATGTTTTCTTTAGTCGATTTGGGTTGTCATAGGTCATGCCTAGATGATTGTTGATTGGTATGCTTGTTGATAGACTATTGGCAACACTCAGAGTAGTGTTGTACGGAAGATTGTGCCTTCGTGTCTTTTGTGGTGTCTATGGAGGGAAAAGATCGATAGAAGTTTTGAGGACCATGAGAGGACTTTGGAGGAGGTTAAGTCTTTATTTTTCAACACATTGTATCTTTGAAGAGCTGCTTTTGTTTCTGCTTTAGTGATTAGTTGTCATAATTTTCTTGTTCTTTTTGCCTCGACTAGCTAGGTGGGGGTTTTCTTGTATATTTACGGTGTACTTATGAGCGCTTTACGCTTTTAATAATATTTTGATTACTTATTAAAAAAAAATGTTTTGTTTGATGACTTGTCTGACCTCTGGGCCATGTGTCAGACTGGCTGTTGCCATTTCTTTCTTTCCCTACCCTATTGAATTGTGAGTGGTAGCTGCTCTCAGATTGTGGATATGGTATTTCCATTTTACTTTTTTGTTGCTTCTGTAGTTGAGATGAGATGTGGACTTTGTGGCTTTGGTCTTATCTCTCTTTCATATTATTTTTTTCATCTTTACAGGCTTGGAATTCGAAGGGAAGATTTGCCCAAGCATGAAGAACAGCTAGAACTCAAAATTTCCAAGGCGCAACTGGAGGAATTGAAGAAAGATGCTCTTGAGGCAATGGAAACTCAAAAGAAGCGGTATGTTGTTGATGCTTGCTTGCCATCGTATTCTAACCACTTTCCTTTTAGAGATATTAATTTCTGGGAGGCCATTCTGAATTAGCTACATGATTGGGAGGTCAAAGGTCTGGGATTTCTATGAGCCATGACTCTTAGGATAAAATTCAGATCAATCCCTTTCTTGATTTTGATAAATGACTAGCTAGGCCCAGGAAAAAAAATGACTAGATAGAAATATGGTTGTGTAAACATAGATGTTTAACAAAGGAGATATGTGCAAGAGTGTCTGGTCTCTTGGTAGGGGTGCCAGGGGGTTTAAATGTTGGAGTTTCTGGCAATGCATTGATCTGATCTCCTTCTAAGGATTGTAAGTATGAACAGACTATAATCAAATGTTAACTGTACTCTTTGTATATGGACGAACATGTATGTTGGGGGAAACTCATTTCTTTGAAAAGGGACCAAGAGGAGGGGGTTCTTGGGATGTGATGCTAATTGTTGACCGTGTTCAAATTTGGGTGAGCTAATCCTACTTTAGGCCTCCAAATGCAGAGGCCAGTGCAATTTGGAGGCCTCAAACAAGGTGCAAAATCTTTGGTGGTACATTGTTTAGATCCAGGGTTAAAGGTGAGTTTTCACTGGTCTTAGCGAGGGACTACCTAATATGTGTCATAGAAGAATTAGTAATGGTATGAAATCACGGTGATACAGAATTAGTTAGTGTTCACTATATATATAAACTACCACTTGTGCTGGGGAAAAATTATTTGTTGAAAAATGGACTGGGAGGAGGGAATTCTTGGTAGTGGTGGCAATTTGTATTTGCTTGTCGGGTTTGGGTCTTGTCGAGGTTAATGGGTTAGATCTCTCAATCTTAAACTGTTAATTTCGTGTTGGATTTATGGGTCAAGTTAAAAAATGTTAGCCTTAAATGTTGCATGTCGGATTCGAGTCGTGTCGAAGTATAGGTATAAGATTATATAGGTCAACCCTAATCCGACCAATTTAATTAAACGAGTTAGACCCCTTAACACTATTACGCTAATTTTATGTTGGGTTTATGGGTCATGTCAAAAATTGTTAACCCAATAACACCCTAGTTCTTGGGACATGATGCTGATTGATGACTATGTTAAAATTGGGTGAGACTGGTCCAACCTAAGGTGGCTTCTTATTATTTGATATTGTTCAAAATCAGAGGCCAGTGAAAGGTGAGTTTTCACTGGTCTTAGCAATGGACCATCTTATTTGTGGCCAAGTAGAATTAGTAACAAAGGTGGATTCTTTCCCACTGCAGGTTATGCATTTGATTTGTTTGATTGGTTGACATCACTATCCTCTTAGCCTATGCTGACATGGAATTATTAATACATGGTCTTGGTTTATTTCAGGGAGGAGTTCAAGGATGAGCAAATGACTGATGTGAAGTCTTTGGACATCCGGAACTTCATCTAAAGATTGGGATTCGCTCTTCACTTGTTTGTTTGAGGTTTAATAATCGTCTGGACAGAGTGGGAACCAACAATTTTTCGTTTGGAAAATGGAGATTGGCGAGTACATCTCCCTTTTGTCTTTTTCATTTGTAACTGTGTTGTATACCTGGATATTGATTATCTGATCAGTGGATTCGAAATAAGTCTCTGTAGGTATTGCAAGATTAATGAAAATGACAAAATCTGAGACCCAAGGATCCGAATCCCATGATTTGTAATTACTCTTTCTTCTGAACCTGATATTTCAGGTGCACAACTACTGGGTAGGAACTCCAGAAAGCATTTCAGAAATTTCCTGCAGAATAAGTCCTGGAGGAATTGCTGCATTACTCATTCATTAATCCCGTTAGTAAAGGGTTAAGTAATCTATGCTTTTTTATGAGATTGGGAGTTCTGGCCAAAACCACATAGCTTGGTAATGGTGGTCTCTTATTTATTTATTTTTTTATTTTTTTAAAAAAAAAAGAAAAGAAAAGAAACAGAAGGGGTTAAATGCTACATGTAGTTTATCTTATTAAAAAGGTATTTGGATTTTAAAAATAACACAATTGATATTTGTACTTTACAAATTTATGAATAGGATACTTTCATCCATTTATCATATTAAACCTAATAGAATTTTTTGTCACGTGTACAAAATGTCACCTCAGCTGGACACTTAATTATTTTTTTATTTTTAAAAAATACTTACAAAAACAAAGGTGACCATTGGAAATCTGGAGACAGGCGGTAGATAAGGGTCATAGCCTGACGGCAGAGTTGTTAGACTACATCCATGCATTTCATACTACAATTTTCTCTCCAGTTGAGAGCTGAAATAAGCCATAGGTAGGTGGAATTTGGCAAAAAAAAAAAAAAATTGTCCTTGATGCAACCCATGTGAACATGTGCATGTCACATTTGTAGGTGCATTGACATCGCTTTGACCTCTTCGAGGAAGAAGATGACTTGGTCTCTCTTTACTGGATTGGCTGTAAGCACTAAGCTTGCACTTTGGTTGGGCCCTTTTTTAATGGAGTTTCACTTGAGTTGAGGCAAATGGAATGAAAAACCTTAAAATAGGCTTCCGTGAATGTTGGCCACGTAAACTGTTCCTTGCAGCTTAGCCTTAAGGAGTTGTGTTGGCCCATTACCGCATGGTTGAAGACTGCTTGGTCCTCCTGTGGTTTTTTGGACTAGCTAGTGTAGAGAAGATGAATCATGGGTTGATGCTCAACTTTGAGTCGCATTCCTTGTGGGCCTTGAGCCCAATAAAATATGATATGGGCAATAGGCAAGGGAAGACCTACGTTGGTCGTTGGGGGGGCTTCGGCAATCAAAAAAAAAAAAAAAAAAATTATAACTCTTATAAAGGTACTACTTTTTTTACTATGGCCCCGTCAAATGTATAATTTTTCACCCCTCATATGACATATTTTCTACTCTTATGTTAGATCTTTTTAATTATAAACGTGGGATCTTTCGGTTTGGAAGCAAAAGAGGCATAAACTTGAGTTTTAAAAAAACGCAATTACACTGATTTGATTTGCCAAACAGTTCTTCACACTGCAAAAGGGGTAAGGCGGTATGTAACAATGCATCAAATGAACATCAAATGGTTGATATTATCCCTCGGGGACTGGAACTTCTTGTTTCATAGGGCAAATCTATCAAACTTGATCAACCATTAACGAGTAATCTTAATGTGGGTGGATTTAATCAAGGGAATGCGAAAATCGTACTTAAAAAATCCATTAATTAAAAGCTTTATTATTCAACTCTTTTGTTGAAAAGAGAGAGAGAGAAGAAAATATTGTTCTGCCCTGCAGCTTAGGCATTTTTCCATGGGAACACAACAGCCCAACCACCCACACGCCGGTGACTGGCCAGTGGCCGCTGTGAGTTCTCTTTCTATTCCTTCTTGTTTTTTTCTAGAGTTATCATTTTATGGCTCATCGGCTTTCTTTTTTCAATGTTTTCATTCCACTAGAGCTCAAGGTAGATTCCATCCTCAAGATGAAGAATCTTCGACAACAATGAAACATCATTTTAAAGTTGAAGTATTTGCCGCTGCAATAGATTTCCAATTAAAAGAACTGAATAATAGATTTAGAGAGCATGTAGTGAAAATTCTTATTCTTAGTGCCGCTTTAAGCCTTAAAGATGCATACAAATCATTCAAGATTGATGATATATGCAACTTAGTTGAGAAGTCTAATCCTTGAGATTTCATTGAGTAAGAAAAAAAATCTATTTGAGATTTTAATTACAACATTATAAGCTTGATGTGCCAAAGCATCAGGATTTTCAAAATATATCTATTCATATGAGTTATGTAGAGGATTTAGCAATTTCGAAAAAGTCAAAGATTTATTCTTCGATTGATAGGTTGATTCGTCTAGTGTTTACCTGTCGTATTTCTATTGCCACTATTGAATGAGCATTTATGCCATGAAACTTGTAAAAACTAGATTATGGGCTAGAATGAAATATGAGTTTTTGACAAATCATTTATTATTTATATCGAAAACGAAATTGTTAAGAATTTCACTATAGAGATGATAATGGATGAATTTTATTCCATGAAAGGTCTTTGTCGAGCATAATTCGAAGGAGATGATAAATTATTTTTTGGTGTTTTTTTTTTAAAAATGTTTATAGCAAACTAGGAAACTATTGTATTTGAAACGAAATTTATTTTTAAGATGATTTTATAAGCATGTTACAAATATTATATACAGTTATGACTTATGATTTAAGACTGATATATTTTTATTTTACATAAATATTCAAGCACACACATAGAGAGACTATTGCATCTATATACTTATTTATTTGCGTAAGTTCAAACTCCACACAAAATATCATGATTCACCCCTAGCAATAAGCCCAATAAGATGTGAGCATTGTTGATGGAGATTTCGTTGGCTCTTTTTAATATAACTTTGGCCCAAAATCATGGTTCAGTTTAAGTTGGTCTCTAAGACGATGGTGCCATGTGGATTGAGGGTAAAAAATTTACCCTCAGCATGCTTATTCAATAGAGATCTAGATTTCAAAACCAGTAGATCGAGCTTCGTGATATGTATCATTTACTAGATATTTTCTTCTTAAAGCCTGAAACCAATGGCGGAGCTACATGGTGGCTTGGGGAGGGGGGGGGGGGGGGGGGGGGGGGGGGGGTCCCCTAAGACGATTAGACTTTTCTTAGCCATCCAAGCTTTGCTTTGAGAGTTGTGTTGATATCAATCATTTTTGTCCAGCGGAGCCTACCTACAAATTTTGGAGCATCGATAGAATCCTGAGGGTAAAATTCATCTTCTTATCTTCTCTAACCCCCCACCAAATATATTTTAGTATAATGTTGAACGACAAAAAGGTCTTTATAAGGATTCGTTTAGATTTGTGATTTTAAAAAAGTGTAATTTTAAAATAATAATTTTAAAATACGCGATTTGAAAACGTGATTTTTAAAATGTATTTTAGTATAATGTAGAACAACAAAAAGGTTTTTATAAGGATTCGTTTGGATTTGCAATTTTTAAAAAGTGTGACTTAAAAATAATGATTTAAAAATACGCGATTTGAAAACATGATTTTTAAAAATACAGTTAAGGGTTTGGCAAAAATCGTAATTTAACTTTTAAAATCGCAGTATAACTTTTAAAATTGTCCGCTTTTAAAAAAGTATCCCTTTTGCATTTTCAAATCGCAAAAGACAAAAAAGAAAAAAAAATAATAAAAAATAATAATAAATAATAATAAAACGATTCATTTTCTATGATTTGGTTTAAAATCACTTTTTATCTACGAAATGATTTTTTGCGTTGTTTTGGATAATGTATAGATTATGTTTACATTGATTTAGTTGACTATTGTTTTCTCATGTAACACTTGAGCAAAAAGGTAAAAGCAATGTGAAATCAATATATTTTCAAAAGATTAAAACTTTTTAAAAAAAAAAATTAAAAATTAAAACAAGCCAAAAACATTAAAAACCGGCCTAAATCATTTTTAAAATCATTTAAAATGTACCCTAATAGAGACTCGAATAAGGCCCATAAGACTAAAATATGCACAAAATACCCAATACCTAATATGTAGATATCGAATAATAACCGCAACAACCACACGGATATAAATATCTAAAATTGATATCCGCATTTTGCGGATGCAGTTGTAGAAATTGCAAATAACCGCATCCACATATACACTACTATGCAACGTAGGGGACATTTCTTTTAAAATATTTCCAGAGCTTCTTGCATGCTCAAGCAATCATATCTCCAGGCACGGATTTAGGGGGTTATAGGCCGAGTCCCCCCAAAAAAGAAAAAATAAATTAGGTGTATATATATATATATATATATATATACACACATATATAAAAGGTAAAAAATAAAAATTTAGCCTATTACCTCTACGAATAAATTTTTTTGACCCCTAGCCCTTGCCTATAAGAGCTTTTGACTACGTCCTACATTTCTCTCACACGTTTGCATAACTAGAAGTTCTCTTGTTTGGAAAACTCGTGACCAAGTAACACCACATTTCTGAATTTAATAAAATCCAAATCCATTTCTTTTCACCTTCATTTCATCAATTATAGTTCTAAGCATCAGTATTACGATATCCTATCTCTAACATTTTAGTTTATATCCATTAGAATAACAATTTCTGTAAAAAAAAAAAAAGAAAAAAAAAAAAGCAACAATAAATCATGCTTGTAATTAACATCTACAGTATTTAGTTTCGTAGATTCTCTTGATTCCTCCTATTTTTGACACCTCAATAGCTTCCTAAATCTTGTCTATAAATGTACAACTAAATTTTAGGTTACCCATTTCCTTATCATAGCCATGGAGCCTATTTTCGTTACCATCTTTGGTAAGATTTAGATGCGGGGACGTAGATATGACTGGTAACTTGAGAAATGACTTGTACAGACATTTAAATTAGAGTTCTGTTGAGTTTGCGATCTAAACTAGCAATTTCAAAATGTGCATTTTTTGAACACTCAATTTTTAAAAACTCAGCTAAATGTATTGGAAAATTACAGTTTAACCTTTAAAATCGTACGTTTTAAAAAGAATATGCATCTCTCAGATCGTAGATTTTTCTACGTTTTCAAATCACAATTTTTTTAAAAATGAACTCTCAAATGATACCATTTCAACAACTTAGCTTTTAACACTTTATATTTGCAAAGTCACAGTGCCAAATGCATTATTTTAACTGCCAACATGCTGAACACCACTAACTTACATCTTGAACCATCCATAAACCAGATGGCAAAGGCAATCAATTGGCTACACCCTCTAGACATAAGGCCATGTTTTCTCATTCTATATTGTTACATAAAAAAGAAGTAAATAAAAAAACTATTATTACATAGTTGTTGAAGCACAACGGCAAAATTATTAATCATAAAGCAAAATGAATTAGGCCTGCTCAAATGTCAAAACTCCGTATAATTATATACTAATTCTAACATAAAGCAGTTAACAAGAAGTACAAGAATGATGTGATCGCTCATGAGAATAATGGGCTTCTTACTTCCCAAACAGATCTCCCTACATCTATATATAAATGCTGGTTTATCAAGAACAAGCAAGAAAAGGACTTTAAGGGTGCCTCTTCAGCTGCCTCCATAGGCAATCCACAAAAAATGCTTGCATCTTGATATTTCTCAGAGTCAGTATAATTAGGATCTCTTCTTTTTGTTTGATTTAGATCTATGGTCATCTTTACTACGCTTTTTCCCACTCTTCTGACTTTCTTTCTGATTTCCATGCTTCTCAATTTTATTTTTACTGGATTTCAAACTAATGAGACCACCCGATGGTATCTTACCTCTACTCTTCAAAGCATTCTCAAAATCAGCTTCTCTGTCCCCAATGGCATATTGTTGGAGAAGCTCGGGATTCAACAAACCGTCCGTCTCGGATTTCCTCTCATCCTATAAATGGACAGAGTAACTTTCAGCGCTCTCAGAAATGAAAGTAGGTAGTGGGGGAGAGGAGGGAGCAGGGAGAAGGGGGAAAAAATGTGAAAGAAAGAAAGAGGTAGAAAGAAATTGCGAATACCTCAACTTGCTTTGCTGCATTCTTGAGATCCTCGTCCACAGATACACTCTGAGGTTTCATCACAATCTGCATGAAATGTGAAAAACCGAGAGTTGCATTATTACTTTGGCAGCTCACATAATATACAGAAGTGGACTTGCTAATGGTGTATACAAGGAAAAATGCAAATTTCTACATATCATAATCTGAATTATTGATAAACCTACTGATAATTAAGGTATCCCCTTAAGCCTTTGCAACAGACTAATAAACAGACAATACATGTGGATAGGTACCCAGTTATACTTGCTAAATGCTTCTAACTGAAGCATCTATCCACATAAATTTAAAAGATACAGGCTCACTAATAAAATAAATTATAGATAGAAACTATAGATGAGAAAGCAGAAAGTACACTAGTAACAAACATTCATGTTCTCCATTGAGATAATTCCTCGGTTGCTCAACTTACTTCTTTTCGTTGAGGCAGGGTTGATTCAATCTCTTTGGAAGCAATACTGTATAAATATTTGTGGAACTTCTTCATAACTTTTATAAACAGTGACAATATCTGTTGCCTTTCTAGCTTGATCTGTCCCTGCAAAATGTAAGTTTAAGCAAACATGACTCCATCAATACAGAAATAAGACTGGAATGAAATCAAGATGTCCAAAACTTCAACATTAGAGAGGAGTGTCTCCTTTTTGAACATTGGACTAAGTATCTAAGGCCCTTATGTGAAAGTGTACCAGAGCATGACTCGAGCACAATGATAAAATACTAAAATGAATTATCTATTCCACAAATGACTACATGGACAACTTGAGAAACAAACCTCAACATAGGTGAAGCTTTGACCCTGCAAGCCAATGCAGAGCAAAACAGAAGCCTGTGCATATGACATTGTTACTGGAAGTTTCCCTTCGAAATATAGACGTGTGAGAATCGGAACAAGATCAAGAATCTGTAAAAGAATACAAAGATTAGCAACATAGACATTAAAAGTTTACATAGAAAATTTTCAGACTTTGTAAAATCATGGGATAATTCTCCTAACACCTGACGGGCAGTCTCGTGTATCAAACTGACCAAATCATCTGAACAGTCTCAAGCCACCATTCGTAACCATATAGAGGCATATGACTACCACTGGGAAATTTTGAACAATTCTCAATCTCCCTTTAAACTACTCACTTTAGTCATGTCCCCTTGAATTGAGTTACCGGAATCAAATTGTCCCTCATAGTCACATCATTTAACAGATTCTAATCCATGAATACACCTGAGACATCATTTCTTCCTTTTTCTTAGAAGCATCAAACTTTCCCTTTGCTCACCTCTGGCCACCACATCCACCATCCCTTTATTCGATACTCCATCCCAATATTAGTTGCCATCGTCGTAAACCAAACTTTCGAAGAATACATCATATATTTCTTTGTCTCTTCCTCAAATGTAAGTTTTAGGAACCATCCTTGAAAAGTTAACAGCATTTTATTTTTTTATTTTTTTTGATAAGAAAAAAAAAAGTTAACAGCATTTTAAAAATACAACTCTTTTAAGGGTAATTTTAAGAAAGTTAAATTATTGTATACAGTCATTATAAAAAGTGGATATCATTTTTTTTTTTACTTACCAAAAAAAAAAAGTGGATATCATTTTTGGGACATCCACAAAAGGAAAGACTGACAAGAAATATAGGAAGCAAGGAGTGGTAATATGTACTACACCTATGATCAATAGCAATATAGAAGAGCCTCATCTTTTTCTTTTTCTTTTTCTTTTTTTTGATGAGTAAGAAGACTTTATTAATGAAAGCGTAAGGCACTTCTAAGTACATATGAAGTATACACAAGAACAACCAAAACTAACCTGCAAAAACCCAATAGAACCAATAAAACCCGAACCCCCGAAATCAAAGAAAAACCCCGAAACAAACTACAATAGCACCCAACTAAGAACAAAACAACCCACCACCCACCCACCAAAGCACACAAACCTACATCATGTGTGCCTTGCCTTTCCTACTACTAGAGGGACCTTTAGCATCACCATAATTGATGGAGCAATGCAGATTTAGTAGCTCCCTTTTTCCTTTAGACTTTTGGCGCGCAATCATCTTCTCCCGCTGAAAATCTTCTTTCATGGCATCCCTAATTGCCAAGGCCTCCTCCCCAAAATCCCCTTCCAATGCCCAATCCAAGGGCAATCCATCTCAATAATCATCTTCCTTCTCCTCCCAAACTACAATCTCCCCGTTGTGGTCAAAACCGACAGGCCAATTTCGAGATTGGGAGAATCCATTTCCCTCAACGGAACAAAGAGAGATGCAGTCACACGGAGGAGAGGAAGGTCGAACCACCCCGACGTCCTTAACCTCCCGCGGCAAAACGGGGGGGACAAAAACAATCGGGGGAAGATTAAGAAAACCCTTCCTAAAAAGACCATTTTTCGCTAGAATTTCTGTCTTTTTTTTTCGCATGAAACTCTCCACCTGTATCCTTAAAAAGAACAGGTTCTGCGGACAGCTTCGAGGCTTCCAAAGAGTCAGAAAGAAACTCATCATTCCATAACACCGAATGCCCTGCCCTAAGCTCCCTAGCCCTCCTGAAATAATGCTGAAATGGGCGACTATGCAGCAAGGGGGAGGGGGAATAACGAATCTTCTTCCCCAACTCAGAGGCCCCTGAGAGAGAAGGAACAGAAGAGACGGAGAGTTCTGCACAACATAGAAGCCCAGTCAACGCCGGAGGAGCAGCCAAAGTCGCTGGCGAAGGCAACTCTAAAGTCGGCAGAGGTGGGAAGACGAACGGAGGAACCGACTTAACCAGAGACGACCCACCCCCAGATCGGTCTTCGCACAACGGATCCCCAACGGAAATCTCCGACAGATTGAGATCGCATGGCCCAGAAGAAGCCACCAGCGTCGTCTCCGTCGAGAAGCTCGACGATCGGAAGGGATTAGGTTTTCGCAAGAAGCGACCCAAACGCAATCCCTTTCGTCTCAGTCCATTCCTTGCAAGCCGGCCCAGAAGCTTCTTAGCAGCCCGGCCCAAAGCCAAGTTGAAACCTATGACCCGCTTACTCCACGTGCGCAACTTTGAAATTTCAAATTTCAAACTCGCATGTGGAAGAAAAGTCTTACCCATCGGACGGTGAGGCTGGTCCTTACCCAACAGATCAAACGAAGAAGACTCAAAGGTAGAACAGTCCAACGCCGACCTCAGATCTACATCTATCACCCTCACCGCCGGAAGAAGGTCAAGCTCACACTGATCCACTGGCATAACCCTACTCCCGGTCAAACGACCCCCCACGATAGGCGCCTTCTTCACAACAGCGGCCGAGCCTGCCTTCAACACCTCCACAAAGGAGGGCCCTTTCGTGAAAGGAACCAAACCCGGCCAAGCCTCTACTTTCTTCCCCTTATTCTCCACCGACTCATGCCATAACCCAAACCCCCAGCCCACTGAAGCAGAGAAGGAAACAGCGGCCTTTCTCAGCTCGTCGGAGAATTTGATCCAACCCCACCCTCCACGTCCCTCAGGGATCAGAATAAACCCTTTTCTGGCCACCCATCCCGAATGAAGCTGCCTCTAAGAAACAGCCGGCTTAGTTACACCCTCTTCGAGCAATCAAGATTCTCGATCCTTCCCTGAAAGATTTGATGAAAACTTGATCTTCTGGAAAATCCACAAGACACTCCAACGTCGAAGCCAACCACTCAGAGCACGAAGAACTAATGAAAATTTCTTCAGAGAAGCTTTTTCTCTTCTCCCCCACCCTCAGCGTCGACGCCCCATCCAGAACCGAGAAGACAAAAGTCTTCGACTCCACAATAAAACTTAACTCCATCTCAAAAAACACCCATAACCCAAGCGGCCGTCCCAGAGAATGATCACATTTTCGACAAAAAGGAGCCACACAGTCACGAGACCCACTGGCTGACGCCCCTACGCGAGCAACTAGCGCGACCCACAAACACCTGATGCTCAACACACTATCCCCGAATAGCAACCGGACGTCTGATAGGCGAATCAAGGCAAACTCCTACGCAACGCACTCTCACGCACTGCCACTAGGGGAGAGAGAGAGAGAGAGAGAGAGTCCTAGAATTTTCTCATCTTAAATCACCTCCAAAGACCAAATCAGATTCTTATGATTGGTTGGCTGTTGAAATCAATACACTTTGATACAAATTGTGCCAGAAAGCGAAAGCCAAGGAACATAATCGATATTGAGCAAGGATTAATTTACTGGAGGCTTTCGAGGTGGTGAGATGGGCAGCGGAAAGAGGTACTTTTGAGCTTCAAGGAGGATCAAAGAGAACCTAGATCATGTTGAGGTCAGCTTGCATAATGATTTATCCTATGTTTGGTATGGCCATTTGGTGAGGCAAGAATGCAGGTAAGTAAGTACAAATAGGTTGTCAAAATGTGTTATTGTCATCGGGTTGGAATTTGGAGGTCATGGGGATTGTTTGTGATTAGACTTTAGTAATTTATTGCCAAACCCACAACTGCCAACAATTGACAGACAATCATTTTTGGAAGGCAGCCACTTTTAATAGACACATACACGAGCTTAGTGCATATATCAGTTTTTACCAACAAGTATCAATATGATATTGTCTGCTCCCATGAAAACCCCCAAAACACTACATGGTAATGCTGTCAAAACTATTGTTTAGATATCTCACCAGATGAAAGTCAGCAAGATTGTTGGTATAAGCTTCCAGTCGCTTCATATCATGTGGAGATAAAACTTGTTTAATTGAACTCAATAATCCATCTGAGCTGGATGGTGTAGCTTCCCGCTCCTCGAAATTGATTTTCGGCTCCAGGATGCTGAAAGATTGTTAGTATGAGAATATTTGACAGCATATCTGAAAAGTGTAAATTTAAAATACCCACCTCATAGCAAGCTTATACTCCATTTCACGGAAACTAAGATGCAGTAATCTGGTAAATCTTTGCCTGAAATCTAGTTACAGAAACAAATTATCAAGCTATGAACTGAATATATATATATACACATATATATGGATTAAATCATAAACATCAGTACAAAGTTCTTAGAAAGAGTGGACCCACCTTCGTAAAACGGACCAAAAAATCCCCATTGATCCGATCCACTGTCTTCAATATCATCATTGTTTAAAGGTTTAAGGACCATACATGTATGCTCGCCAGTCACAGCACTCTAAATCATCAAAAAACAAATATTCACACTACAATTAAATCCTCATTTTTTGATACGTAAAGCTACAATTAAATCATCTATACCAGGTTATATTATTTACATAGTTCATGCAGGGAGGTATAAATAAAAATAAAAAAGAATCTTAACTGGAATCTGGCCAATGTAGAATGGAGCAAAGCCACGTTTCCTCCAAAAGCGAAAAAGGTCCTGGGTAAGCCCAAAAGAGACACCAATATAATGTAGCTTCTCAGGTTGCCTATCACGAAGATGGACTAGCAAAGGAGGAAGATTAGTTCTAGGCTTTATATTTTCTTCTAGCAATGAAGCCTGCAAATATGGTATTATTAAAGTCAGATGTAACCAAAATATTCCAAAAAAAAATATGATTCTAGACAAAACTATAAATTGAAGAAATGCTTTTCTACAGACTTAGTAATGCCCAACAATCATTCGACTACAGTGGTAGGTTCTTTGACATTTATGAAGTAACAAATTGTCATTTTGCTTTAAAAGGTGGAAGAAATTATGAACCACTCAAGTCTGTCAGGACTTTCGAATTCAAAACAAGGTTTTGATTCCATATAATGGATCCAAACCCACTTTTTTTGATAAGTAGCGCATTTTATTAATAAGCACAGAGAGATGCAACTCTAGAACACAAAATGCATACAAGAGATAACCCACATTAATAATTAAAAGAAGAACAAAAATTCACAAATTCAGAAAAGCTAGAAAAATGTGAGATACTATACGCCTGTCCATATATAAAGCGATTTGTAATTATCTAAAAAGCCCAAAAAAAAAAAAAGGTGTATAATAATCTGCCGAAGATAAGTAGGACTCCGATGTCCGACTCATATTGAGAATTCAATATCTATCTATTTAAAGTTTTTTCAAATTTTAAAATACTCAACGAAGACTGAATTAATGGGGAAAAAAATATTAAAACATTATCAATTACTGTAGAGATATAAATGGAAGAAATCATTTACAGAATACTCTGAGCTAAGCATAATTTTTTTAATCTTATTTGTAAAAAGAAATTGTTCAAATGAAACCAAGTCAATATAATGGGAATGGACCTTCTCCGCAGCTTCAGTAACTCTGGCATGTGGTGTCTCTGTAAAATTCGTGACATCATCCACTTCGGAAATAGGACGAATCAGTCCTTCGAAATAACTGTGAATAGTTAATGCAAATGCTTTTGTCATTAAGATTCTTAAACAGTAAAAGTGTCACAAAATGTTCCAAAGCAAATACTCAGTTAAAATCACTTTCCCTTGCAGCAAGTGAAGCAGAGATATTAGATATCCAAAAATATAACAGTATAACAATATAGTCAAAATCCCAAAATAACAGTGTGCATGTATGTAGACCTATGACTCTAAAATCATGCCCAAATCGTGCTTCTTCATAAGGAATTCCAACTTTCTTTATGAACCAGGTTGAGCAATTAGTTATAAAATGCTTGATAAGTCTCAAAACTAAAATCATTATTTTGCAAACAAGGAAAGTGAACACAACTCATGTTACAAATTCATTTTTAAATAAATATTTTTTAAGTGATTCAATCTCATTAGAAAGTGCAGAGGGGCACAACCCAAATACATAGAAAATATACAAGAGAGACCCCCTAATATAGAGAAAAAGAAAAAGAAAAATCCAAAAATTCAGAAAAACTAGAAAAATGCACACTATTGTATGCCGATGTCCATGTATAAGGGATCTAAACATAATGTTCTTTAGCTCAACCACCAAAATCTCACAATCTTGAAAGCTCATGGCATTCCGCTCTCCAAATGCACCACATTAAGCATAAATGTGCCATCATCCAAACTTTAAAGATGTTACGTCTTCCATCTGACCTCTCCAACTTGCCATCAATTCAATTACCTTTCCAAGCATGACCCATTCTACACCAAAAAAAGGGAAATCGATACTCATAATTTCTCTTGCCAATTCACAATGAAGAAGAAGATGATTTATAGACTCTAGATTCCTCTTGCACATACAACACCACTCCACCACTATAGGGTTCCTCTTGCTCAGATTATCCAATATCAAGATCTTCCCAAGAGCCGCCATCCACCCAAAGAACACCACCCTCGAAGGGAACTTTACTCTCCAAATACTCTTCCAAGGAAATGGGGAACCAACAGGAATGAAAAACAAATGACAAAAGGACCTTACTTCAAACTTCTGCTTTTTAGACGGGATCCAACATATTTTATCCTCACCACCTTCTCTCAATCTGATACAGCAGCTTCTATGTGTTTAGCTCTGGCAAATATTATTGTATTGTCTGCAAACAACAAGAGCGAGATAGATGGGTTGGCCCGAGAAAGTTTAATCCCATGAGGAAGCCCATTTAATTCTTCTTTCCGCAGCATCCTGGCCAATATTTCCAAGCCCATAATAAAAAGAAATGGCGATAATGGGTCTTCCTGTCTAAGACCTCGTGTGGGCCGAAAGAGCCCATAAGGACTCCCATTAAGGAGAAGAAAAAAAGTTGTTGTGATGCACTGCCGAACCAAATTTATCCCTTTGCAATGAAAGCCCAATTTCTCCATTATTTTAAGGGTAAATGTATAATAAATCCCTAAGTCGACGCGTGATTTGAAATTAGTCTCACTTTCTAAAAATCAATTTTTACTCCTTCAGTTTGTCGTAGATTTGAAATCAGAACTTCCGTGATTTTTCCGACCAATTTTTTGACTTTCATTAGTGCCACATCAGCCTTTTCGCCACATCATCATAAAATATCATTTTATTTTTTTATATAATAAATTTAAAAACTTAAAATTTTATTTTTTATTTAAAAAAAATGAAAATGGGGGTTTTGGGGGTGGCTCGGGAGCCATCCCAGAGTAAGGGGTGGCTAACGGAAGTCAAAAAAATTGAACGGAAAAATCACGAAATGACTATATTCAAATCCGTGACAAACTGAAGGAGGAAAAATTGAGTTTTAGAAAGTGATGAATTAATTTCAAATCGCGTGTCAACTCAGAGATTTATTATACATTTACCCTTATTTTAAAGATAAAATTCAACTCCATTCTATCGTAGGCTTTCTCCATGTCGAGCTTTATAGCCAATCACTCAAAATATAATAGATAGACAGCGAGCCATGAGACACTGCAAGATTCTTGATAAAACCAACGGTCCAATTCAACCTCGCACAACAATTATGATTAGGAAACCTTCCACATAGTATGAGCAGCATAGTGGTGTTGTTTGTGACCTAAATGTGGAACCCAATGAATTGGGCAAAAACACATTGGAAAATAGATAGCCAGGAGGGCAGCGAAGCTGAAAGAAAGAAGTGACCATGTCCACCTCCCAATCATGCATTGGTCTGGAAAAAGATATATTCCATTGAAGATTTCCGTTAAAGAACTGCATATGATCTGCCACCCACGACTCCTTAAATCATGCAGTACTAAACAATTTCGGAAAAGCTACCTTCTGGGGCTGGTCCCCACACCACACATCATGCATATGAGATTTTATTAGAAAGAGGGGAATTGTCACGTGGCAAATTTACACAATTTCCCAAGACCCATCCTTAGGTTCAGACCTGAGTTTGCAAGCACATGAACTAAGAGAATGGTGCCATTGATATCTTTGTTTGCAAATAGAAAAGAAGGTAGGGACAGAGGCTGAGTAATGACTAATATCCCATAAACAACATAAATAATCAACAGGAAAAACAACATCAGATGCATCATGTATAATTGAAAACTATCTTAAACATGACCAAGGCCTGCAAAAACAACTTTTCTCCTATTTCATTCTATACATATTAGGTAAATGAGCATTACAGTCATATTCTCTCTAACACCTTATAGATGACAAAGCGGGCAGGAAATCAAACATAGCATACCTTGATAAAAGTTCCACTGCTTTTGAACCATATCCAGACTGCAATAGATAAACACAAAAATATAAAATTAATTAAATGTGACAAGAATCTGGGTGAACCAACTCAATTTCCCTTGCTTTAAACACAGACTAACCCTCATGACACTTGGATGGGTAGCAATGCGGACAATGCGAACACCTGAAAGACTAGGGAAATTGGTGTCCTGGAATTGCTCACAGAATTTCCATGGTATTTGGTCTCCAGAAGGTTGATAACCATCACTTAAACTTCTGATTGCAGATTTACGGGAAATCTGTCCCTCAAGAGAAACCTGTAAATAATTTTTTTTTTTTTTTTGATAGGTAAGCAAAGAAATAAATTAAAAAAGCATAAGGCGCCCCTAAGCATACAGGAAGTATACAAAGGAAACCAAACACGAGCAATCAAAAAGAAAAACAAAAGAGAAAACCCACAAACAGCCGAGAAACCAAGACCCAAAGCCCAAACCCTAAACCCGCCAAAAACACCTAGACTACATTACATCAATAGTCCTTTTGCCTTTACCCCGACTAGGACGAACACCCCTAGCGTCAAAGTTAATCGAACATTCTAAGTTCTTAACCTCTCTACTCCCTTTAAATTGACAGAAATATACCATGTTAAGCAGCAAACAAAAGGAAAAAATTTCACTAAGAACATAAAAATAAATTCAAAGGCTTTTAGCAGGCAGTCTAAGCTTTAATAACAACACATAAACTTAGACAGAAAAGGTGGACCAGGTTATTGTTTGAGTGAGTGAAAGGTTGGAGACTTTTGGGCCGGATTCCAAGCCCAACAGTATTAACATTACATCTCCTAAGGCCTGCTCAAAAGATTCCAAGCCCAACGGTTCTAACCTTAAGTCTCCTAAGGTCAGAGGTTATCTAAACCTTCCAAGCCCATCATGTCCAGTAATCTCAAGAAAGGAGTGAAGCTGCGGGCTGGTCCGTGCAAGCCCATTAAGCTTCGTAAGAAAGGAGTGAATTTGCGGGCTAGGTCGTGTAAGTCCATTGTCAGCTTTATCCCGAGTCTTGCAATCTCGGGCGCTGTTGCGGAGTCTTTGTTGGCCGTTGATGGTGTTTTTCAGCCTTTGCCGGAAGCGTTGGGATTGGGTTTGACTCAATGATAGGTCAATTCACGCCGGCAGCTCTAGTTGTGAGGGACAAGGGAGGTGATATCCAGGACTCACCGTCAGTTTTTGCCGGTGGCTTTGGTTGCGATGGATAAGGGTAAGGGAAGTGAACTTTTGCCAACATGTTTGGCTCGTACCCAAGACTCACTGGTAGGTCTAGTTTCGCCGGTGGCTTTGGTTGTGAGGGACAACGGAGATGAACAGCATATGGGAGAGAAAGGGAAAGATGGGGAGGTTGCGTTGTGTCTCCTGGATGGGGATTCCCCTCTGGGTATCTATCCCCCATTGTGGTGATTCGTGGGTCTGTAGGGTGGTGTTTGTGGGGTTTTCCTTGGTTGGTTTCTGTTTGGTTTTGGGGGTTTTTTTAGCGGGGGGGTTTGCTCGTTCTAGTTAGATGTTTCTTGTTATATACTTCATGTGTACATAGGAGTGCCTTTTGCTTTTAATAAAAACTTTCCATTTTTTTTTAGGAGTACTTATTCTAGTGTCCCACATAATGATGATAGATACAAACCTGGATGACGCACAAGATATCAGGAAGTTGATTTTTTGACTCATCAACAGGACCTGCATATCAATAGTTACTAGAAGTTCAGCTCATGGCCAAGGAAAATAAAAATAAATAAATAAAAAGAAGTCCCTGTAACATCGAATATACAATAAAACTAGTCAAAAGGAGAATAGATATACCAAGCAATACAAACAAGTGGTGCGCTGGAGCATCCGCCATTAGTTGTAAATCATTTGGAGAGTTTTTGTAGTGAGAAGCAACATATAAAGCCATCATACGCTGCACATGATAGAAAATATAAATTCCAAATATATATTGATAAGAGATGAAAACATTAAATATCAACATTCAATAATATCTAAATACCTGCAAAAAAACCTCACTATCATTGTGATAGGAAAAAAGTGTATCCCGATTAACATAGTATAGATCACACTCATCGGGTTGAGGTATCCTAGTTACAGAAAAGAAAGGACATTAGTGAAGATACAAATATTATGGAGATGGATTCCTCTCCCGCAGGTTCTACAAATAATTTTCTAACCTGTTAATATTAGGGATGGAATTTGTAACATCCAAGCAAAGTAAAGCATGAAGCCAGGATTCAATTGGGTCCCCAGAAGCATATCTGATAGATTCACTCAATTCTATCTTTTTGAAAAGACGGCCTATAATCACAGTTGTTTGAGAACTTAGCAAATATGCCCCAAAAGGTAAAAAGAACAAAATAATAATAATAATAATAATAGTAACAATAATAGTAAAAGAAACAATAATGGCCCACAAGCCAAAGATCCAAGTATTGCAAAAAAAGATAATTGATGTGACTGAGTGAAGGTTTATAAGTCGTCTCGAGATTACCTAGTCAAAAGAGTCTAGTGATGACTCGTGAGCTATACAATCATACATATGAGACACCACTTACAGTAAACTTCGTTAGGAAAATATACCTTAAACATTTTGAAAACTAGCAATACCATTGAGAAAGTTTATCTTAAGATATGGTCTCTAAATCTTGGCATTTTAAGTATAATAATTGTTTAAAGAACTGAACCAATTTCTTATAATCTAGAGGCAATGAGTGACTCATAAGTTTCTTGAGTTGCCTTAAATTAAGTTACTCAAGGAAACATATTTACTCAATTTTATCATATGAGTTTAATCGTTGTTCCAGTAAGTCATTTCAACTAGGCTAAGTTGTGAGTTGGCTTAATGAGTTTTTAACTTTGTGAACTTCTGCTTAGTATTCCTGTCATGTTTAACAATAAAAACATTTCTGTGGGTCATCTAGATAACAAAAAGGATTAATTACTCAAGAGATAAGAGGAGCAATGGTAAAAAGATGCCATCGTTCATTCCATACATGTAAAATGCAAGTTTGAAGCCTGAGCAGCAAGGTTAAATTCTTGCATACAGATCCAAAGAGAACTTACCAATGCCCAAAACCATTCTTCATTTTTTTTATAGAAAAGGGGAAAAGGTAAAGAAAGAAAGGGAAGAACAAAAAAAAATATGATTTTGGACGATGACCCTCATTAAATTGGACAGGCACAACTATAAACTTCCAAAAATATATGACCAAACTGCTTTCTCCGTGCTACAGAAGTACCCTATCTTAAGAGATTTACATGCATACTGTTGATTTACAGAACTAAAAGAAAAGTGATGCATGGTCATACCAGAAAGAAAGCCCCCCACACTGTTAGCAGACTCCCTGTTTTGCCCTTCCAATTGCTGCAGAAGTTTTAGCGACAAAGACCGACCAGTACCTTCATAACTTTAAGTAGATTAAGAGGGAATGTATTTCAGTAATTAAATTACACTAAGATTCACTACAAAAATCAAAAGAGCACATTAAGCATGATTAAAAAGATAAGAAACAGAAGACATCATTGAAACATAAAATGGGAGTTTCTTTCATGACTAAACATAAATCTGGTCATGACATACAAATAAACATGTTTAAAATACAGAAAAAAAAAAAAAAAGTGTTTGAGCATTTATATTGCATTAAAATTCAAAAGAAAATTAATAAACAGTTAAGATCACTGCAAAAGAACATGGAAGCGCATTAAGCAAAATTGAAGGAGAACATGGAACACTAAGATCATTGGAAAAGGAATTGGAATGTTCTACTAGTAAAGCAATAGCTTCTGTATACAAAACATAAAATTAAATATGAGACAGGTCATACCCATTTACTGTGGATGAAAGGAAAACTAAATAAGGACCAAGCAACGACTTCACAACTGGCAATGGAATAGCTGCTGCTTCATCAACAACCAGCAGTTCAACCTGGGAAAGCTTTTCATGCTCATGTGGCTGTATATACTGCAAGGACCAATGAGAAAAACAACTAGATGTCTGAGCATTTAAGAGAATCGAGTATTACAGAGTAAACTGATTAGAATCTGTTTAATGCAATCTCCAGAATAACCAACAAGGATGCATTTGAGAACTGCAGCTTTCTTTTCAATTGTGAAGTAATTTACCAAAAGGGGAGTAGTCCCCACTAGCTTAAAAGCCCAAAAAGGGAATAATCCCCACAAGCTTAATCCATCCCAGGATAGTACTAAGTACCACAGATGAGATGAAGAAAAAAGGGTGATCAAGAAAGTACTGGAAAATTAAATTAACAGAAACCCATATTAGTGAAGAGCAGAACAGTGATGTCTAAATGCGAGCAAACATTCTTAATGACAACAGGAATGATGCTTATGGCTCTAGTGTATGTTTGCCACAGCACAGTGCCATCCTTCAAAGTTTTGCTGGCAGCTCCCCTTAGAAAGAAGATTCAAATGTGTGCGGTATACATTGTATACGAAGAAAAAAAGTATCATAAAGTTTTTTTTTTAATGAATAATAATAATTTTATTGAAAGAAAAGGGCAAAGCCCTCGTTCATGAAAAGAAGTATACAAGAGAACCAAATATCCTAAAAGGCTACTATAATTTAAAAAGTAAATCAAATCAATACATTATATTTTTGGATAGCGCCCCATCATAGTTTGAGTGTTTTTACTTATGTAGACTTTTTAAATTTATTCTCTGTTCGTCCCTTTTAGGAGTTCTCTTGTATACTTCTCGTGTATAAGGGTTGCGCCCCTTTGCGCTTTTTAATAAATTGCAATTACTTATCAAAAAAAAAAAAAAAGTAAATCAAATCTATCAGATTCTGAGTCAAAATTAGGAATAATACAATAACCCAATCCAAAAGAAATCTCATAAATGAGGATTTTTTTAAAAAAATACTTTGAACTCGCTATCTCAAAGAGACGCCGATTCCTTAATTTCCAGCAATGAAGAAGCTCTAGGATGTTACTAGGCATGACCCAAGAAACTCCGGAAATGTTAAAAACCAAGTGTCAAAGATCAACAATATACTCGCAATGGATGAAAAGATAATTAATAATTTCCTCATTCTTTTTACAAAGGCAACACCAGTTAACTAGATCGTTAAGACCTCTCTAGAGCGATGGTTGGGGTTTTTTTATTAGGATTCCGAGTAGACAGCCAAAACAATACCCCTCTGGAAATATCTCATCTCCTCTTTGCATATGATACACTTATTATGTGTGAAGCGGACAAATGATCAAATTCTTAATTTGGATCCTATTTTCCTGTGTTTTGAGGCCATTTCGGGTTTGAAGGCCAACCTCCAAATATCTGAGTTAGTCATCATAGGGGAGGTTCCGCATATAGAGGAGGTTCCTCATATAGAGGAGCTGGCTCGTATTCTCTATTGTAGCATCTCTTCTCTTCCTCTGAGATACTTGGGTCTCCCTCTAGGTGCTCCTTTCAAATCAAAAGCCATTTAGGATGGGGTAGTCGAGAAAATGAAAAAAAGCTTGGCTAGTTGGAAGAAGATCTACTTGTCTAAAGGGGGGCGCTTTACTCTCATCAAGAGTACGCTATCCAGTATTCCTTCATACTTCTTATCCCTCTTCTTCCCTTTACCAATAGGCATAGCTAGGAGATTGGAGTGCCTTCAGAGAGATTTTCTTTGGAATGGTCCCGGCGGGGAACCCAAATTGCACCTGGTGAATTGGAAGATTGTTTGCTCCCCAATTCCTAGTTGTTGTTGGGGGGGGGGGGGGGGGGTGCGTGCTTCTCAACAAAGCTCTCCTCAGTAAATGGCTTTGGAGATTCAGGCATGACGAAAATTCTTTATGGAGACAGGTGATTGTTATGAAGTACGGGATCCAGAGAGGGGGTTGGGTTTAGGGGAAGCTCAAGGACCTTACGGGGTGACACCTTGGAGGAATATTAGAAATAGTTGGAGTTCTTTTTCCAAATTTGTTTCCAACAAGGTTGGGGACAGTTCTTGCATTCGTTTTTGGCATGACGTGTGGTGCCGAGAAGGGGCTCTTAAGTATTCCTTTTCATAATTCTATTCCATAGCCCGTAATAAGGAGGCCTTAGTGTTAGACTATTTGGACCTCTCCAGTTCCTCTATCCATTGGAATCCAAGCTTCATTGGGACAGACCATGATTGGAAACTAGAATCTCGACTCCTTTCTCAATCTATTATACTCTTCGATTACTCATCCAGGAGAAGTGGATAGTATATTGTGGACACCATCTAGCAGGCACGGCTTTGCAGTGAAGAGCTTTTATAATATGTTACAGTCAGGTGATCATAGTTCATTCCCTTGGAAAACTATTTGGAAGGTTAAGGCCCCTCCTAGCATTACTTTCTTCTTAATGACAATAGCAATGAGTAGAATCCTCACGGCGGATAACCTTATCACTAACAACCAATCAAAGCCCTTGAACTGAGTTAAATATACCATTCTAGAGTGAGAACTAGCCCATCTGTAGCTTGTGTATAGATATATTATGTTTCTTCTTAATGTGGATGATTGTGACTCATTTTTTTTTTGATAAGTAATGATAGTTTTATTGAAAGCGTAAGGCGCCCCTACGTACACTAGAAGTATACAACAGGAAACACCTAACTAGAAAGCGAAAAAGAAGCAAGAAATTCAGCAAAGCTGATAGATAAAGGGTACAAATAAGCCATCGACCAGACATACAAGGTATGGAGAAACAACTCTAGCACCTCCTCTAGGGAGCTTTCTAGATTCTCAAAACACCTAAGGTTTCTTTCTCTCCAAATACACCAAAAAAGGCAAATAGGCACCATCTTCCAAGAAGTAGCGCTCTCCGATCTCCCAGACTTCCACCAACAAGCAACTAAGTCAAGCACGCTCCTAGGCATGACCCACGAAATACCAAAGCGGGAGAAAATGTTGTTCCATAGAGCTGAGGCCAGATCGCAATGCAGAAGAATATGGTCCACTGATTCCCCGTCCCGCTTGCAAAGACAGCATCTATCCACAATAATTAAGTTCCTCTTCCTAAGATTGTCCAAGGTCAAAATTCTGCCTAGAGCTGCAGACCAAGTGAAGAAAGCTGCCCTCGGGGGAGCCTGAGACCGCCACACACACTTCCATGGGAACCGAGTACCTCCAGCACACATCATAGAACCAAAAAATGACTTCACCCTGAACACACCTTTCTTGGACGGGACCCATTTAAGACAATCTGCCCTCTCCATATTCACCTTGGTAGAGCCCAGCATCTGGAAGAAAGAGGCAAAAACATCGACTTCCCAATTATGAGCCTCTCTAATAAAGCTTACGTTCCATTGAATGGACCCGCCCAAACTCTCCAAATTTTCAGCCACTGACGCATCCTTCACCCGAGCAATGCCAAAGAGATCAGGAAACACTTCTTTCAGAATCGAATCTCCACACCACAAGTCATGCCAAAATCTAATCCTACTCCCATCCCCCACCTCAAATCTAAGGAATTTGGAGAAATCCTCCCAACCTTTCCTTATAAACTTCCACAACCCTACTCCAAACGCCCCAGCAACCTCTCGGGAGCACCACCCACCCCACAAACTTCCATACTTGGATTCCACCGCGACTCGCCACCAAGCATCTCTATCCATACCAAATCGCCATAACCATTTACTTAGCAATGCGCGATTAAACTGAACCAACTTCCTTATGCCAAGCCCCCCATTCGACATTGGAGTACAAACCTTCTCCCAACTCACCAAATGGTATTTAAAAACTTCACCCATGCCACCCCAAAGAAAATCGCGTTGCAACTTCTCAATACGAGAAGCAACACTCACCGGAATAGGGAACAGAGACATGTAGTACATAGGTAAGTTAGAGAGCGTACTCTTGATAAGGGTCACTCTCCCTCCCTTAGAGAGGTATAACCTTTTCCAACTAGCCAGCATTATTCCAGTGGGAGTTACAGGACTGGGAGTTGGAGATGGTGCTCTCTTTCTTCGAGCGGTTGTACTCCACTCCGATTCGACAAGGAGAGGGTGACAAGTTAGTTTGGAACCTCTCTTCAAGGAGCTATTTTGAAGTAAGGTCATATTATGAAGCACTTAGTCGGAAAGAAGGTCCATCATTCCCGTGGAAGAAGATATGGTGTGCTAAGGCTCCGACAAGGGTGGCGTTCTTTGTATGGACTGCAGCTTTAGGAAAAATTTTGACTCATGACAATCTACGAAAGAGGAATATTGTGGTTATTGAGTGGTATTGTATGTGTAAAAAGAAGGGGGAGTCTATTGATCATCTGTTACTTCATTGCGACACCGCCCGTGAGCTTTGGAGTTTTGTGTTTTCTTTGTTTGGAGTTGAATGGGTCATGCCACAATCGGTGATGGGTTTGTTGACTACTTGGGGTGCTTTTCGAGGGCATGGCCTAGCAAAAAATGTTTGGCGTTTAGTTCCTCACTGTGTTTTGTGGAGCATTTGGAGGGAGCGGAATGCGAGGCTTTTTGAAGATGTCGAGACGGTAATGGTGGTTTTAAGGAAGCGTCTTCTTAACACGTTATATCTATGGATAGCTCCCCATCTTTGCCACCTAGGTGTTTCTACTTTTGTAGACTTTCTTAATTTATTAGTTGTTCCTCCTGTTTAGGGGCTCTCTTGTATACTTCCCGTGTATTAGGGTTGCGCCCCTCTGCGCTTTTTTATTGAATTTTAAATTACTTATCAAAAAGAACTCGCAAAGACCGAATCTTGGAGGAGCTAGCATCACAGAAAATCAAAGTGTCATCAGCGAACAAAAGGTGGGAACAAGAAGCATCGCCCACTCTGAAACCATCCTACACACCCCCACTCACTGCCGCATTAAACATGCGACTCAGCGCCTCCATAACAAACACAAACAAAAGGGGAGACAACGGGTCTCCTTGCCTTAGGCCTCGAGAGCTGCTGAAAAAGCCGTATGGTGAGCCATTAACAAGCACCGAAAACTTTGCAGAAGAAATGCACCGAGCTATCCACGAACACCATTTTCCCCCAAAGCCGCATCTCCTCAACATATACAACAGAAAATCCCAATTAACGTGATCATAAGCTTTTTCTAAATCCATTTTGCAAACGACTCCCGGCTCCCTTGATATAATACGACTATCAAGGCATTCATTCGCAATAAGGATTGGATCAAGAATCTGCCTCCCTTTGATGAAAGCACTCTGGGATTTGGAGATAACCTTGTCCATAACCGTCTTCAATCTGTTGGCCAAGACTTTAGCAATAATCTTGTAGATACCTCCTACAAGGCTTATGGGCCGGAAATCTTTGAGAGACAAAGCTCCTGGAATCTTAGGAATAAGAGAAATAAAAGAAGCGTTCAAACTCTTCTCAAAAACTTCTCTAGCATGAAACTCAGAAAAAACCTCCATAATGTCCAAGCGCACCACCTCCTAACAAGCTTGGAAAAAAGCCATAGAGAAGCCATCCGGACCTGACGCTTTATCACCATTAAAAGCAAACACTACCTTTCTAACTTCCTCCTCCTCGAAGGCTCTCTCCAACCACCTTGCTTCTGACTCTAAAATGGCATCAAAGGAAAGATCATCCAACCGAGGCCTCCAACTATGCTTCTCAGAGAAGAGATCGTGATAGAACTGAACCACATGCTCCCCTATCTCTGCCGGATTAGAAGAAATGGAATCTCCGATCAATAAGGAATCAATAGAGTTATACCTTCTGTTTGAATTGGCTATAGAATGGAAGAATTTTGTGCATTTATCTCCTTCTTTCAACCACGTCACCCTGGACTTTTGCCTCCAGCAGACCTCCTCCAACAGTGAGCATCTCTCTAACTCACTGACAACCTTCAGCTTCTTTTGAATTTCCCCCTCAACCAAAGCCCTACTGCCTTCCACTGTATTCGCCTGAAGCTCCTCAAGAAGCTTTCTCTTGTTCCTCTCCACATTACCAAAGGCCTCTACATTCCACGTCTTCAAATTAGACTTGAGGGCCTTTAATTTACATGCAAGCACAAAGCTAGGAGAGCCATGAAAAGAGAATGAGTCCCACCATTGTTTCACCAACCCCACAAAACCATCCACCTTGAGCCACATATTCTCAAACTTGAACGGCCTACTTCTTGCAGAAGAGTGAGCACAATCGAGGAGAATAGGAAAGTGGTCAGAGAAAAGGCGGGGAAGCCTCTTCTGAGACGCCTCAGGAAACCTATCTTCCCAATCAGGAGAGACAAGAAAACGATCAATTCTGGACCAAACAGGAGGATCACAGGAAATCGACCACGTATAAGACCCTCCAACGAGCGGAAAATCCATAAGACCCTGGTCAGAGATGAAATCACAAAAGTCCCTCATGGCAGACACACTACCATCTCCAGATCTTTTGCTAGGGAACCTAGTAGTATTGAAATCTCCCCCTATACACCAAGGCAAACTCCACCAACTCATAATCCCAGCCAGCTCATCCCAAAGACCCCTCCGATCAACCCTGCAATTCGGACCATACACGCCCACAAAACCCCACTCAAAGTGATCAACAACATTCCTTAAAGAAACTGCAAGTGTGAAACTCCCCACGCACACATCCACCTTTTCCACCACCCTCTTATCCCACAAGATAAGGATACCCCCTGAGGCCCCACTAGCATCCAAACAACACCAATCCACATAATTCCACCCCCAAAGACTACGCACAAACTTCCTAGAGGGATCCTTAACTTTTGTTTCTTGGAGACAAATAAGATCCACCTTCCAATCTCTGAGCAAATTGCAGATCCTTAAGCGTTTACGCCTATTATTCAGCCCCCTTACGTTCCAAGAAAGAATCTTCGGCTTCATGGCACTACTACTAGCCCCCTTGCCCTCCTCTTACCGCTCCTCACTCCGGAACCTTTGGCATCATAGTTAATAGAGCTCTCCAAATTCTTAATCTCCCTCTTACCCTTCGTGCGTCCTTTACCCAAGCGACGCTCCTCTTTTCTCTCCTCTTCTATACAAGTCAGAAATGCTAACAATTGCAATTTATGCCCCACGAACGTCATTCCAACAATGGGATAAATCTCGTTAGCACTCTGCATCACCCAGTCCGAGTACCCCAAGCCACCCAAGTCTAGAGAGTAGGCATTGAGAGGAGAACCCACAACAACAGCCCCTCCCCCCTCCTTGAACTCCACCAAACCAACTTCCCCGGGAGAAATGCTACTAGAGGCCTCACCCAACAATCCAACCTGCAGACCAGGGGACACTGAGTCCACCACTGGCCCCCCCATCCACTCACACCCTTCCCCTCCAGCACTGCCAAAGCATGGAACAATCTCCATATCCACCGATTGATGCCCAAACACGTTCCCTGTCAACTCCCGAGGCACACTCAGCATATCCACACTCCTCAACTGCGAAAGTGCCGAGTCTTTCACCCTCACTAAACTACCCTCTAAGCACAAGACAGGGATCTCACTACAATTCAACTGCTCCTGCTCCGAAAAAAACTCATCCCCTGCTACACCGGACCCAACTACCAGCTCCCCCTCCCTCTGCAGACCCGACTCCTCCCTCTGCACCGCCTCTACCTCCACCTGCACCTCAGAGCTACAAAGGGGAGAGAAGCATCTATCCAAGAGCCTGGACTGTCCTTGGAGCTGCCCTTCACCTACACCCAGAGATGGAGTCGATTTCTGACAGTCGGCGACTAGGCTCTGAGGACTGTACTGAGAATCATTCCCCCGTGCAGCTGGATCTGTGCCTACCGAAACCAGCGCAGATGACTCCCTCACCGGCGAACGAAGCTGGCCGTCGAGAGAAGAGGATGCGACGACATGTCCCAAAGCCGGATCCCACGAAGAGGAAGAGGCACCAGGCGTCAGGATACCGGCGTCCAAGCCCGAAGTCGAAACAGCCCCATGATTATGCACCGAACTCGCATGGGCCCAAGGGGGGCGGAAGACTGGATCCACCTTAGCCCTCCACTCCATAGCCTGGTCTGGACAATCCAAGATACCTTTTCCTTTGGAGGCCCTGGCTGATTTGGAAAATGCAATAGTTTTCGATTTGGGCTTAGGTTTAGATTTGGGCCGAGCCACCTTGAAACCCACCATCCGGGCCCTAGAAGAAGCTGCACGACCCAGACCACCACCATCAACCAAGGCCAAACCTTTTAGCCAAAAGTCAATCTCCTTTTGCATCCTTTCTAACGACTCTCTGAGGGCACCCACATCGAAGCTTTCACCAGAATGGTTGTTGCATGCTGCAGGGAGAAACGTAGCTTCGGCTACACCATACCTAGTGTCAAACGACCTTCCCAACGCAACAGAGGGTCCAGCTTGAGCCGCTGTCGGAGTCGGAGCCGTATCCGGAACTGAAGCTATCTCACCCGCCGCTGTTCCTTTCCTCGCTATGACCTTCGGAACCGTCTGCATGGGCACACGTTGCCGAATCTCAGGAGCCCATGCATGGGAATTCTTCTCCTCAGTACAAATCCGCTTCGCCGGAAGAGACTCCAAAGCGTGATGCTCTTTCGCCAGACAAAAAACATCACTCTTCGCCGGGTAATGATCACCCTTATACCCCACCGAGCGTTCTCTAACCCATCTCGGCACTCTAGCTACAGGGCCGGTAATCTCTCCAAAAGGTGCTTCCAGCGAGGAAGCAGTCTTGGCCAACACCTCAGCATAACTCCTCCTCCCTCTTTGAATCGCGGGGACCTCCGAATCAACCTCCCTAGCTCTGGAACCGGCTCTTAGATACTCAGAAACCAGGCGCAATTCCTCTCGAAAGCTTATCCAGCCTTTCCCGGCTATTCCCTCCGGTATGAAGATCGAATCCTTCCTCCGATTCCCAGTAAATTCTTCTATAACCATGAAACCGCCATATCTGTTGAAATGCCGTTGCGCAATGATCCGCGGGAGTCCATACCGAGACTGATCCCAAAACACCCGAGAGTCTTCCACGCACACCAAAGACTCGAAGGTTTTAATCAGCCAGGCTAACTCCGATCTATCCAGCATGATCGACCTGTGTCTTCCCTTACAGCTCTCCCTAATTCGAACCCCTGATTCCCCTCCTACAACCACCACTTCAAACTCTTTAGCTTCCACCGACCAGCTACTCGAGAACCCCATGTTTTCCAGACTACCCAAGTAACTAATATATGTGTTTCTTGATTGTGACTCATACTATCAAAAAAAACAGAAAGAGCATAAAGTTTTTGTTTTTTGGAAGAATGAGATAACTTTTACTGAAGAAAATAAAAAGGAAGGGCATAAACTACAATTGCTTACATATTGTACAATCAATTTAAAGTGATCGGCTGCCGAGGCATGCAAATGGAAAAGTATTGCATGTAACATTATGATGACCATAATTATGTAAAACCATTCTCACACAACCAACAAGACACTCATGCAAGGCAAACACATTACACAATAAAAGTCCATAGAAGTCAATAACCTGAATTGTTTGCCTATGCTGCTTGAAAATATTGATCCGCACAGTTGCTTTCTTGAACTCAGGATTACTACTTCTCACCACATCAAAATCTATATGTTCCTGAAAACAGGGTTACAGAGTTATACTTGATATATTTAGTATACCATTTGCATTACATGAACAGTAAAACTAAACAAACAAGGAGGGGCATAACATGTTTTCCGAAATGCATTAAAACCTAAGAGGAATACCAGCAACTACTATCTACCACAAGAACTTCAGAAAAACATATTAATGATGGTAAATAATATTAGCAAGACTATACATCAGATCATAAAAATGAATAGATAATGACTGTACCTTATATTCGAGTGCATCAAAACCTTTGCAAACAAATTCAAACAAGGTTTTCAAGTTTTCAGGGCTTGGTGCAGTTACAAAGATATTTGAATACCTATCAAGATAAGTTTCTCTTGTAAGAAATCTAGCAATTGTCAATAAGGAAAATAAACAAATAGATATAAAATCAAGAATTAACTAATTCTATCCCCATATAGATCAAGTGTATTACCCTGCAGCAATAGCTCCAGCAATTGCTAAACCAAGTGCAGCAGATTTCCCACGGCCACGAGCAGCAAGCAAGGCAACAGTACTACGAAGCGTTTTGTCCAAAATTGCATCTAAAAATGTAATCACAGCTTTTCCCTATTCAAGCATGAGAAATAGTTACCAACTCAAATCATTCGACTACATGACAGCAAATTAGGAGCTTATAACATCTCAGCAAATCTCTACCTGGTCCAATGTACAACACTTCTTAATTAAAGGACCAACAGGAATATCATCATTTAGTTGTTCTTTGAGATTCTTCAGGTCTCGTTCTGCCACTGAAAGCCCTTCGGAGTCCTTCAATAACGAATAAGGAGAAAGAGAAAATATTTATACAGCAGTGAAACCAGAGTGCATAATGATCAATCACTACTATAGTTACACATTATTATACTAATCCCTTTAATATATCGAATAAATAAGGACACTGTCAATCACACACTGAAATAGAATACAGCATAAGCTTTTGCAGTTTTGCTTTGGATGCTACAGGAGTTGAAAACATCTTTAAAATTTCAAGTCTCCTTCAAACCACAAAGTTGAAGATGCCAAAAGTTACCTCTTTAACTGGAACAGGAGTGATAGACCTTAGATGTGATGAAATTGGTAAAATATTCAGTTCATCATCCATGATTACACATGCTTTACATGAAGCAAGTGATAATAAGAAACGCTCATTGAAGCGTCCAGCAGCCTCAGAATGAGATTCAGTTCGAAACCTCTCATGAACATCCTGAAATCAGTAAGCCTCATATAAACCGTTTATAATGATTGTTTAAGCACAAGAGAGAAATATGGAAATCAGTTGTGTCATAAGTATCAGCATTTGATGCATAACAATGTCAGTCATAGCCATAGGCCAGATATCTCATCATGGTTAACCTGATACATTGATCCATCATTTAAGGGGATCACAAGCCGGAAAAGCTGTTGACATAGTTGTCAAATGGCGCAGCAAGCTTTTAAATGATGGACCTGTATGTCCAAGTTTGCAGAGATAACTTGGTCTATCTACTATATGACTATTAACTAAAATATGTCTATGGTTAACTAATTGGCGGGCTTGTTATAAGATAATTTGTGATAAATTTCACTTGCCATCTTTATTACAAAGATTAGAATTACAGAAACACAATGCAAACAATACATCTAAAAGGCAATTTTGGGTAGAGCAAAAAATTCTGAAAGGACTTTCTGTAATAAGAAAAGAATTATATTTGTATACTATTTTAAGTGAACGAGAAAAGTGATGAATTTAAAATCAGAAGCAGATATAATCCAACAGAAATATATAAATAAAATTAAAAAAACTTAAAGTAAGCAAATAAAAAAAAATTTTGATAGGTAAGAGATCAATTTTATATAAAAAGCGTAAGGCGCCCCTTAGTACACTGGAAGTATACAGGGAAAACACCTATCTAGAAATAGAAAAGCTAGTGAGGAAGTCAGAAAAAGAAACATACAAAGGATGGACATAAGCCGAAGTCCAACAATACAAAGAGTGATAGAGCAAAGAAAGGATCTCTTCTAAGGATCTTTCAAAACTCCTATTGTTTCTTTCCCACCATAAGCACCAAAAGATACAAATAGACGCCATTTTCCAAACAGCAGCACTCCTTGATCTACCAGATGACCACCAACATGCAAGCAAGTCAATAACCTGTCTCGTCATAACCCAAGACATTCTGAAACGGCTGAAGAGAGAATACCACAACACAGAAGCCACGTCGCAGTGGAGAAGAAGATGATCCACAGTTTCCTCGGTCTTCTTACACATGCAGCATCGATTGATCACAATGACATGTCGTTTCCTAAGGTTGCCCTGGGTGAGTATCTTACCGAGTGCCGCAGTCCACACAAAGAAAGCAGCCCTAGGAGGAGCTTGAGTACGCCAAACGCTTTTCTAGGGAAAGCGCTAGTTAAGGAGTAAAAAAAGGTCTTGACTTTGAAAACTCCTTTTTTGGAGGGGACCCACCACAAACTGTCTTCATTGTCTCGATTCACTTTGACTGAGTGAAGCAATTGAAAGAAAGAAGCAAAGACATCCACCTCCCAGTCATGAGCCTCCCTGATGAAGCTCACATTCCACTGGAGCGAGTCGCCCAATAGCTCTAGATTATCCGCAACAACAGCGTCCTTAAGACGTGCAATGCTGAATAAAGTTGGAAAAGCTTCTTTGAGGGTTGTGTCTCCACACCACAAATCATGCCAAAAACTTATCTTGGAGCCATCCCCCACGACAAATCTAGTGAAACGAGAGAACGAAATACAGCCTTTCCTGATGTTTTTCCAAACCCCCACCCCAAAGGCACCTGACGGCTCGAGAGAGCACCATCCGCCCCTAAGGCTGCCATATTTAGAGTCCACCACAACTCTCCACCAAGCATCTCGCTCAGACCCATAACGCCACAACCATTTGCCTAGTAGGACTTGATTGAAAGTCCTCAAGTTTCTGATACCCAATCCTCCCTCAGAGATCGAAGAGCAAACCTTATCCCATCTGACCAAATGATATTTGAATTCTTCACCTATCCCTCCCCAAAGAAAGTCTCTTTGAAGCTTCTCAAAACGGTTGGCCACACGAATAGGAATGGGGAAGAGAGACAGGAAGTACGTAGGGAGGTTGGAAAGTGCAATCTTGATAAGGGTAACTCTATCACCCTTGGACAAATACATCCTTTGCCAACTAGCCAAACGACGCTCTATATTAACCACGATATCATCCCAAGAAGATGTAGCCTTGTGGCGCGCCCCAAGCGGCATGCCAAGATACTTCAAGGGTAGAGAGGAAGTCCCGCAACCCAAGATAAAAGCCAACTCGGCAACATTGTCCACATTGCCAATAGGGACCAAGAGAGATTTAGCCAAATTGACCTTTAAACCAGAGACAGCTTCAAAACAAACTAGGAGAACACGCAGATAGCGAAGATGGTCAGGATTAGCCTCACAAAAGACCAAGATGTCATCTGCAAACAACAAGTGAGAAATGTTGATCACGGTAGGCCTAGAACCCACCGAAAAGCCTGCGAGGCGACCACAATCAACAGCACCAGAGAGCATTTTGCTCAAAGCCTCCATGACAACTATAAACAGGAGGGGAAAAAGAGGATCACCCTGTCTCAGCCCTCTAGAACTATTGAAGAAGCCAGCCGGCGAACCATTGACCAACACAGAGTGGCGCGCCGAAGAGATGCAATGAGAAATCCAAGAGACCCATTTATCCCCAAAGCCGCATCTTTTCAGCATGTACAATAAGAACTTCCAGTTAACGTGGTCAAAAGCCTTCGTAATATCCAGTTTGCAAAGAATCCCTGGGATACCAGACTTGATACGGCTATCCAAGCATTCACTGGCTATGAGGACCGAATCCAAAATGTGTCTACCTTTGACAAAAGCGTTCTGAGGCACTGAAATAATCTTCTCCAAAATACGGCTCATCCTATTAGCGAGAACTTTAGCAATGATCTTGTAAATACCACTCACCAGGCTAATGGGCCGAAAGTTTGCAAGATCGGTTGCCCCAGGGGATTAATGCAATGAAAGAGGCGTTGAGGCTTTTCACAAATTTGCTATGAGCATGAAAATCTATGAAGACCCCCATGATATCAACTTTGAACACATCCCAGCAGTCTTGAAAAAAGGCCAAGGGGTAGCCATCAGGACCAGGAGCCTTGTCTCGGTTCATAGATTTTATCACCTCTAGAACCTCCCTTTCCTCAAAAGGAAGCTCCAACTGAGCAGCCTCCTCTGAGGATAAGGAGTTGAAAGTAATACCATCCAACTTGGGCCTCCAATTGTGTTGCTCAGAAAAAAGATACTCACAGAATTGAACAATGTGGTCTCTGATGGCCTGATGGTCAAAAGTGACTGAGCCATTAATAGACAAGGATTCAATGGAGTTGGATCTTCTATTCGAGTTAGCGATCTGATGAAAGAACTTAGTGCATTTGTCGCCCGCTTTAAGCCAAAGGACCCTGGATTTTTGTCTCCAGCTGATTTCTTCTTGGAGAATAGTTCTTTCCAGCTCACTAGCAATTGAGTTTCTCCTCAAAAGATCCTCAGAGTCTAAGCCTCTCTCTACCTCAAGACTGTCAAGCGCACGCAATTCTTCAAGACAAGCCAATTTAAGGGATTCCACATTTCCAAACACTTGTTCGTTCCAAGAATTGAGATCAACCTTTAAAGCCTTCAACTCATGAGCAACGACAATGCTAGGGGAGCCTTGAAAGGAGTAAGACTCCCACCAAAGCCTCACCCTCTCCACGAAGCCATCTTCTTGAAGCCACATATTCTCAAACTTAAAAGGTCTTTTCCCCCTAAGAATTCCTCCTCAAACAAGGAGGATGGGGAAGTGATCAGAGCACAAGCGAGGAAGCCTCTTCTGGATGAGACCAGGATATTTAGCTTCCCAACCCGGAGAGACTAGAAATCTGTCAAGCCTAGACCAAGAGGAGAGATTGGTCCAAGTGAACAACCCTCCTGTAAGGGGAAGATCCATGAGCTCATGCTCTAAGATAAAGTCCGAGAATTCCGTCATCGCGGAAGAAATACGCGCGGCACCTGAACGCTCACAGGGAAAGCGGATGACATTGAAGTCGCCACCAATGCACCAAGGGAGATCCTACAAACTGAGCAAACCAGCCAATTCATCCCATAAACTCCTCTGAAAGGGATCGAGGTTGGGGCCATATACCCCAGCAAGAGCCCAAATGAAGTTATCTGCACAATTTCTAAAGCTGCAAGCCACGACGTATTCCCCCACGTGAGCCTCAAGTTTTTCCACAACCCTCCTATCCCACATCAATAAGATACCACCAGAGGCCCCGCTAGAAGGAAGATAGCACCAATCTGCAAACTGAGAACCCCACAAGCTTTCACAATATGGATAGAGATAAGATCTAATTTGGTTTCTTGCAAACAAATGATGTCAGCCTTCCACTGTTTGAGGAGGTTCCTGATTTTTAACCGCTTGCTTCTTTGATTTAGCCCTCTAACATTCCAAGAGATCAACCTGGGATTCATGAGGAATCACTAAGAAACCTCCTCTTGTTCCTACCACGAGAGACACTGCCGCTGCGAGTATCGTAGTTTATAGAGCAAAAAAGGCCATTAATTTCTCTAACACCTTTTTTATCCACCTTCGAACTGGAGCACTTCCCTTGATCTTCATGTTTGGACAGCAAATTTGAAAACAGGGGCATAATATTGTGATCAGAACCATCACAAGAGAGGCCCACAGAGTACCAGGAATCCTCTAACATCTGCGAAAGCCAGTCTAGAGAGCTGTTCCCAGTCTTCCGCATGGGCTATGATGGAGGGCAGCAAGCCAGAGGGGTGGGATAGACCTCTGCAGGGAAATCCAACTCTAATCCACCAGCCACCGAAAGGGAGGGGGGGGCTGCCTCCTCAGAGATCAGTGCAAGAGGGAGAGGGCCAGGGCCAGGAACAGCAGAAGCAGCACCGGAGGACCCAAAGGGGAGAGGGGGAGCCATCAAAGGAAGAGGGTGAACTCCTGAGCTGGAACTTGAGAGACCCAGCCAACGGCGCCTCCAAGGGGGAGAAGAGGTGTTGAAGACACGTCAAAGGGAAGACCACCGGAGAAGCAAGAGGCGGCAACACAGAGGGGGCCGGAGCTAAACAAGGAGCACAACTGACTGGGGTCCCCGGACCGGAGAGAGGTTCTGGTGAAGGAATCTCCAGAGAAGAGCCATCTGAGTTAGGGAGAGAAGAGTCGGGCCAGGGTGACATGGGCGCTCGACCGGCAAGGGGCAGAGAAGATGAATCCAGAGAGGAAGAAGAAGCCCCTGGGTCGCAAGAAACAGGGCCCGAACGAACCTTTGCTTTAAAAATGAGCTTGAGCCGAAAGTTGGGGTGAACCAGAGGGGCTTTACCTTTAAAAATTACAAAAACTCATCTTGTACCTCACAGTAATATAAGCAAGCAAATTTATCCCTTATTCATTCAACAAGCCCTAATCAATTAATTCAAACAGAAAATCTTACCACTTCAGTACTTAAAACATCCAATACCATAAAAAACGAAATCAAATCAAGTGAGAGAATAGTAAGGTCGGCAATTTTAGCCTTAAGACTCAGTTCATTTGAAAACGTTTTACGTGTTTCACTGTTCACAAGGTATAAATTATGTTTCATTCAAGGGCAACCTGGGGGTGGCAATTATTATCTAAAAAGCAGGTACAGTTTGGCATGTCAGCCAAATCAATTAGGGGCTCAAATTATTTGTCACCCCAACCCAAGCTGACCATAGATCAAAAAACATGACCATTAGCTAGATTGGCTCCCATAAGGCAACTTATCAGACAAGTCAGGTAGACTTAAAATAACGTCATAAGGGTTATAAGTTACAAATACAAGATATATTACTAGCATACAGATAAAAGATGTATATATATATATGGAGAGAGAGAGAGAGAGAGAGAGAGAGAGAGAGAGAGAGAGAGAGTTGATGGCTAATTTCAGACAAACGTGAAAAGAGAAAGATAATAGAAACAAGCTATTATAGCAATTGGGCTTATATTTCATACCATAACCATGGTATACAGATTGGTCAGTGAGGACAGAGAACGAAGCAGCAAAACAATTAACCCACCACCCTCTACTGTTTCAATTGTTCTTGCTAGTAGATTTGGCGTCAAAGCTTCAAAATCCTGATAAAAATACAAAGAGTAAACTTTAACATATGTCTGTGCGTGTGTGTGTGTGTGTGTGTGTGTGTGAGAGAGAGAGAGAGAGAGAGAGAGAGAGAGAGAAACCATGAAGGTACCAATAATTAACCACTAAAAGGTTTGAACTACAATTCAATTACATGGCAATACAATAGGCAAGCTTACCTGAAGCACACACATCCCAAAGGTATTACCAAGAACTCTTTCTGAATCCTTATACAAGCAATATGTCAATCCTCCGGTTTCAACAAAAAGTGAAAAAGGATCAACCTTCTCAGGATCCAGAAGCCCCCTCTGCATTAGCTTTTTTATCTGCTTTGCACGTTTTTTCTTGTGACTGCATTAAATAATTAACTCAGCAAAAATTCTGCAGGCACCTCTAAGAAACTCTCCCAATAGAGAAAATACAAGAGAAAAACCTACTGCAAACACAAGACTGAACTTGTGTAAAACGGAAGTATATTTCATCAATAAGTCAAACTTCTTAAAGACTCGATGCTTGTCAACCAATGTAAAGGGGAAATATAATAAGGTATTAAAATTTTGGTCCAATGATTACAATTTCTGTGGGTAGATATGTGGAGGTGCATGCACGCAGCAAATGTCCCATTCTGAAAACCAAATATACATTTCTTTAAGAAGTAAATGTCACTTTTGAGAGTGCTCATCATATGCTCTCAGACAACATCCACATCCTATGAGAAAGCATGTACACATAAATCTACTTCCCAATAGGGTAATTAAACCACGCAGCAACATTGAGTATCAATGTATGAACTTTCCCCATATGGTACATGGGATATCAATGATTGCATTGTGTACTGCTGTAAGAAACACATAAACATGAACTCAAGACGGTATCCAATGCATTGGAAATCTGCTAACGAGTAACATTTATTTAACAGTCCCCCACCCCCCATGGGAACAAAAAAATAAAAGGAATGGGTAAAACTAACCTGCTGAGTTCAAGTTTATCCTTGTAGCACCACAAAACAGTAGGCTTCGCTTTAATAACTGCCTTACTTAGCATGTAATGGAGATTCACAATCTGCACAACATTAAAACATGGGATTAGCAACCAATTAGGCATTATTTGACTGTGGATAAAGTTTTCAATTTGCACAAAAAACAAAACAAAAAAAAAATCCAAATTTTATCTTACTTGTGTCCAACAGGAAAATGAAAGGACCAAAAAAAAAAAAAAAAAAAAAAAAAAAGCCTCCATTCCACCACACCTAACAAGATTTCGTGTTAAATTTTCACTCTTTGAACCCAAACCAAAACTCATAGTAATTCTTTGGTTAATTACATTTTTCCCCATGAACTAGCACTCATTTATAAGCTACCCCATGAACTGACAACTGTCACACTCAACTGCATTGAACTCTCATTTTGTTACCAAAAAAAAAACCAGCAGTTAGGTAATCTCGTTAAATCAGATAAAATATTCATTTTAGACGTTAAATCTCGTTAAAGGACAGAAATACCCTCAAATAATAAAGGTAATGCTACATACATATAAAGTTATAAACATCTCACAAATATCCTACAAGATAACACGACAAGGTCTCATAGACCTTGTTAAAAAAAATAAATAAATAAATATATATATATATATATATATATAAGCCAATTTCATTAAAAGCGTGAAGCGCCCTTTAGTACACTAGGAGTATACAAAAGGAAACGCCTAACTAAAGAAACGAGTAAGCAAATCAAGAAAGCTAAAAGATAAGGAAAATACATAATCCGTAGTCCAAAGATACAGAGTATGATAGAAAGAGGATAAAAGTTCCTCAGGGGTCTTCTCCACGTCCTCAAAGCTACGGTTATTTATTTCCCTCCATAAGCACCAAAAGAGGCAAGTGGGTGTCATTTTCCACACCGTAGCACTCCTCGACCGGCTCGAAGACCACCAACAAGCAAGCAGATCAATAACCCGTCGTGGCATAATCCAAGACAACCCAAAGCGACTGAAAAGATAGTACTACAAGGCAAAAGCCACATCGCAATGGAGAAGAAGATGGTGGTCCACGAACTCCTTTGTCTTCTTGCACATGTAGCATCTGTTTATCACAATAACATGGCGCTTCCTGAGATTGTCCAAGGTGAGGATCTTCCCAAGAGCCACCGACCACGAAAAGAAGGCCGCCCTTGAGAGGGCTTGGGTCCACCACACGCACTTCCAGGGAAAGCAAGTACTTATAGGACAAGTCAAGGAGTGGAAAAAAGACTTGACCTTGAAAAGGCCTTTTTCGAAAGGGACCCAACAAAACTTGTCTTCGCCGCCTCTTCTAACTATAACTGAATGCAGCATTTGGAAGAAAGAAGCAAAAATATTCACCGTTCAATCATACGCTTCTCTATGGTTGGAACCACCCAATAACTCTAGGTTATTTACAACAAAGGCGTCCTTCGCAGTGGCTATACCAAACAGAGCTGGAAAAGCTGCCTTGAGAGTCATATTCCCGACCCACATGGTCCCATCTCCCACTTCAAATCTGGTGTAGCCTGAAAAAGTCTCCTAACGTTTTCTAACATTCTTACATAATCCCACTCAAAAGATCCTGTAGGAACGTGGGAGCACCATCCGCCCTGCAAACAGCCAAATTTGGATTCCACCACAGTTCTCCACCAAGCATCACTCTCAATACCAAAGCGCTACGGATACCCAACCCTCCCTCAGAGATCGGAGAGCGAACCTTAGCCCAACTAACAAGGTGATATTTAAATTCTTCACCAATACCTCCCCATAGAAAGTCTCGTAGGAGCTTCTCAATGCAATTAGCCACACTAGCAAAGATGGGGAAGAGGGACAAAAAGTACGTAGGTAGGTTGGAAATTGTGCTCTTAATAGGGGTGACCCTGCCGCCTTTGGAAAGATACATCCGTTTCCAACTGGCTAACTGACGCTCCATCTTTTCCACAATGACAATCCAAATAGACTTTGCCTTGTAAGAAGCCCATAGCGGGAGGCCAAGATACTTCAGGAGCAAAGAGGAGGTCCCACAACCTAAAATGCCAATCAACTCACCCATGTTGTCCACATTACCCATAGGAACCAAAACAAACTTTGCCAGATTAACCTTTAAACCAGAAACAGCTTCGAAAATTAAGAGTAAAACTCAGAGATGACGGAGATAACTAGGATTGGGCCCACAAAAAATCAAAGTATCATCCACAAACAACAAGTGTGAGATATTTACGGCTGGAGGCCTAGAACCCACAAAGAAGCCTCTATCAACAGTAGCAGTGATCATTTTGCACAAAGCCTCCATGACTATAACGAAGAGAAAAAGAGATAGTGAGTCACCCTGCCTCAACCCACAAGAGCTACTGAAAAGCCAACTGGAGAGCCATTTACCAAAACGGAGAAGCGAACCGAAGATATACAATGCGCTATCCAAGAGCACTATTTCTCCCCGAAACCACACCTCCTCATCATGTACAAAAGGAAATTCCAGTTGACATTGTCAAAAGCCTTTGCAATATCCAGCTTGCAAAGTAACCCAGGATCGCCGGGCTTGAGACGACTGTCCAAACATTCACTAGCTATGAGGACCGAATCCAGAATTTGCCTACCTTTAACAAAAGTGTTCTGAGGCTTAGAGACAATATTTTCCATAATAGAACTCATTCTATCAACAGGACTTTAGCGATGATCTTATAAACCCCACTAATAAGACTAATAGGCCGAAAGTCAGAGATATCGATCGCCCCAGCTTTCTTCAAAACTAAAGTTTTGAAGGAGGCATTAAGGCTTTTCTCGAAATAGCTGTGAGCATGGAAATCTAGGAAAACCTTCATGAGATTAGATTTGATTACATCCTAGCAGTCTTGAAGAAAAGCCATAGAGAAGCCATCAAGGCCTAGGGACTTATCTCTATTCATACCCTTAACCACCTCTAAAACCTCCATCTCCTCAAACGGGAGCTCTAGCCGAAATAATATATATATATATATATATATATATATATATATATATATATATATATATATATATATATCCAATGACTATTAGACCTTGTGACATCAACTTTATGGGATATTTGTAGGATGTTTGTGTGGTATATAGCATTACTCAATAAAAAAATACCAAAAAAAAAACTTGAACTTACAAAATTAAAATTAGAGAGAGAGAAGGGGTGGTCGTCGAACCACCCCCTGTGAGTTTCAGGTGTGGCCAAGCCACCCCGTGGGGGTGGTTTGGCCACCCCATGATTTTATTTTTTTTGTATCTATTTTTTAAAAACTTTTTTATTTTTATTTTTTAAAAAAACAATAATTTTAAGGGTATTTATGTAAATTTAATATCTAAACTTATGGTATTGTCGTCATTTTACATTTTTTTTTAACGATTCTGACTATGGAGTTCTTGTAACAAAATGATAGTTTAATGTGGCTTAGTGTGACAATTGTTAGTTTACCGCGCAACTTAAAATAGCATATGGGGAAAAAGGTAATTAACCCTAATTCTTAACTTTCTACTTTCTTCTTTCCCTCAGTTTTACTCAGCAACCAACCAGAGGGCAAAGAAATTAAAACTTACAAAAAAATAAATAAAGAAGATTTATAAGAGTAAGAGAACACTGTCTGAGCCTATTATCCAACAAAAACGAGAATCCTAGTACTGATTCCCCCTAATTCTTCCTCGAAAACTTAAATGTAAGACCGTTTCCAGAATACAATTTGGCTCAATTCAGAACAAACTTTCCGCTTTCCCACCCAAAAAAATAAAAAAAAAAAAATTGATACTAAAACAAGGCTGAAAATTTCACTTCACTTTTTTCCCTCCCTTATATTTCTCAGCAGCCAAACAATAATTAAGGAAAGGTCAAAGCAAACCTCCAATTGCTAATTATATAAACTCATATATCTATATATGAGAGGAAAGAGAAGAAATAGTGCCTGGTCGCGTGACTTGTCGCCGATGATGACGAACATGGAGCGATGGCGGGTTTTGACGCCATTTTCGATGAGGGTTCTGATGCGCTCGTCTACCTTCTTCCTCATTCTCTTTTTGCTTTTGCGCTACTGTTTGATCAGTTTCCTTCTCAGTTGCAGCAAGGCTTGGTTGGCTACTCCCTCTCTGCTCTTGGCTAGGGTTTATGTTGCTTTTCTGAGCTTTGCCTAGGGTTTATCTGAGGGGTTATGAAATGTAACAGACACTGACAGTAATGTTTTTAATGAAGCGATATCGTTTTGAGCAAGTAACTTTGCAGTGTTCGAGGATGAATAGCAAGGTTCTGTTTTGCTGCCTATCAAACTGTACCCATCGCATTTTTTAGTGTTTGGTGGTGCGATCAAAAATAATAGTCAAATTAAAAATATTTTTGTTTTGACTAAAAAGATTCTTTTAGTTTCAGAAAATGATTTACATTTTTAAATTTCATAAATTATTTTTCCAATTTAAGTTTCTCCTATTCAAACCGCTAGATCATTATTGGACCACCACCAAGATAGACCTGGGCCACCACTGGGTTACTACCAAATCACTCCGAACCATCACTGAGCCACCATTGGATTACCGTTGGACTACCAACATACCACCATCGAGCCTCCCCAGACCACCACTCAGCCATTCCCAAACCACCATCGAGCCACCCCAAACCACTATCGAGCTACTCTGGACCATCACAAAGCCACCCCCAAACTACCACCAAGCCACCCCATGACCACCATCGAGTCACCCCATGACCACCTTCGAGCCACCCACGGATGGACAACAGTCAAGCCACCTTAGACCATCACCAAAGCCACCCCGAACTACCACCAGACCATCATTGAGCAACCCCTGAACTACCATCAAGCCACCTTGAACCATCGCCAAACCAACTCGGACCACTACCGAGCCACATTGGACTATCACCGAGCCACCCTCAGAACATCATCGAGTCACTCCTGAACCACAGTTAAGCCACCCTAGACCATCACCGAGCCACCCTCGGACCATCACCAAGCCACCCTGGACCATCATCGAGCCACCCCCGGACCATTACCGAGCCACCCCCGGACCACTCTTGAGCCACCCTAGACCATCAACAAGCCACCACTGAACCGCCGCCAAGCCACCCCTAGACCACTTGTCGAGCCACCCCAGACCACCACAGAGACACCCCTGAACCACTGCCAAACCACCCCCGGACCACTACCGAGCCACGTCGGACCATCACTGAGCCACCCCTAAACCACCGTTGGGCCACCACCAAGCGATCCCCAGACCACCAATGTACCACTACTGAGACACCCCTAGACCACCCTCGAACCACCATGAAGCATTATTTTATATTAATATTTTTATGTTATAAATAAAAATTTATTTCTATAGGTTAATATAATTGAATGAAAATATAACAAAATAAAAAATAAAAAATATCTGTGATTTTCCGTACGCGCCAAACGCCCGAAAAAAATGATGTTTCTAAAAATATTTTACAATAGAAAACATTTTACGCCGAAACAAACGGAGTATTAAATACAATGTTTCTTATATTAACTAATGATGACCAATAAAAATTCAATTATAATTACATTATTATTCAAGTTCAACCATAAAATATTATAATCAAGATTTGCCAAAATAATCATATGTTCTTCCATACATGCAATTCAATAACTTTATTCATAAAAAAATAAAAATACATGCAATCTAATAACTATATGGTTTATAGGTTTATATATTTATAATTTTTTATTGGTCATCCTTAGTTACAGTGGGTATATTTTAATTAAATATAATTTCTAGGTTGTTTTTTTAGTTGTTTTATATTGTGAATAAAAGTTGATAGTTATAGGTTAATTTGAATGATAATATTTATATAAAAAATAAAAATAAAATAAAAAATTGCTAATTTTCCGTGTGAGCCACCTATGAAACATGTGTCCTTTTATATTCGGTTTGCTTGGAGTAATTCTACACGGCGATCAAAAGTCCATCACTTGTCCATCAGTGCTGATGTGGCGTGGTGCCACATCAGCACTTAAAAAAAAAAAATTGAAAAACCAGTGTTGAAATGGAGTGAACCGAGCCATTTTCTTCCCCAAAATCATTCCCCCCCCCCCCCCCCAAAATCTTTCCCTCCCTCACTCCATCTCCTCCCTCAACCCCACCGTGAAATCAACCATGCAAGCCCACCATCGATACATCCAGCTCCATCTCCGGCCAAAAGTCATCGTGCGTTCTCCATCTCCGATTCGGCTCTGATGGATCCGACGACCCAACCACCATACCGCCACGAGTAGCCCTAGCCGAAACACCACCACTGCCGACGAGCCCATCCACCATAAGGTTTTCTTAGTTTTTTTTTTTTTCGATCTTCCTTTTGATTTTCTCTACAGATCCGGTTTTTTTAGTTGTTTTTGGGTGAGATTTGGGCCCTTCTCAACTCTCGTCATCAGTTTCTTTATCTGTCTCTCTCTTATTTGTTGAAATCTGCTTATCTTGTTCTTTTGATTTTCCTTTTTGGGTATGAATCTGCTAGTACTATTTTTCCGTTGGTTCAAATCTTTGAGTGTGCTTCTTTTTAGATGAGATTTTTGGGTATGAATCTGCTAGTCCTATTTTTCTGATAGCTGCCATAGTCTGTGTGTGCATCTTCTATTGAGTGTGCTTCTTTTTAGATGAGATCTGACACTTTGAACTAAGTTCGATTTAATTAGCAGAAGTTTGTTTGCTTTTTTTTTTTTACAAGTGTTTTCTTAGGTTGATTTGTTGACTTGAATTGAAGATTTAATGCTGGGAATTTGGATTCACTAGTAAATAAAGGATTTTATAATATGATAAATTGAACCTGATTAAAAAGCAGTGCCCTTTTGCATTTTTTGTGAAGAGGGCTCCCGTAAATGTCAGGAAAATTTCTTGCATTATTTTTGGGTGAATCTTTGTACTTGTTTGTGACTTGAAGGTTCAATAAATGATGCCACATCACATTACTGAAAATGTAGGAAAATTCTTTGAGGGTTTTCCGTTTGGCTGCGGAGAAAATGCAGGAAAAGATAAAGAAAAAAAAATCAACTTTTACTTGGTTTAAATTTTGACAAACAGAATGACTAAATGCTTACATTTGTTTTTGTTATTTTCTTTTATGTTTTGTTATCCCTATTTTTGGAAGATATGCTTGTCGATCTCCAGTCCTAAAGTAAAGCAAATTACTTCATTCTGATCATGGGATTGTTGGAGTATACACACTTTGAGTGTGATTGGTTGAGTAGTCGCAATAATAAATGGCTGATATAAAATAACTTGTCCTAAACCTAAAAGTTATTTTAGGAATGGGTCATCATATGGGTGGGTTTTGACTTAATTAGGGTAAATGTAAGCAAGATTGGCTGCTCAGAATTTTGGATTTGACTGTCACTTATTGCCATTGACATCCTCTTCTTTTGCTTGTTTTATTGGTACTGCATAACAAGCTGCCTTTTTATTTATTTTGATTATTACTAATTTTTCGTTCAGCTAAAATTTGTGTTCTTTGAACTTATGCATAAAATATGAATTTGCATGATCAGCCAAGATGAAAATGTTGTTTTCATGTTGCAGTTGTCCTCCGTTTGAAAATACAATAGGAGGCAAAAAGAGCAGAGACCTTGTCCCAATTCAACTGCTTATGATTCATTTCTTTATCCTGTGTGTAGAATCTAAAATATGCATCAAAACTCCCACTGCCTATGTTCAATAACCTGACGAATTTGGCACTTTTCGATTCGTCAGTAGATCTTGACTGGGAAGCACTGCTAAATATGTTACAAGGATCTCCATGTCTTGAGAGTTTGGAATTTTTTGGGGTAATCTCATTTGATCTACATTGTCTTCAATCTTGTATATCTTTCATCTTATTGCTGATTTTCAAAATGCATATAACATTTATTTTGAAATGATCATATAGGGTATTAGTCTCTCCTCAAATTGTGAAGAAGATGATCGGATATTGGACCCAGTGCCTTCATGTTTCTTGTCACACCTCAAGCGCATTAAAGTTGGTAGGTATAATGGATCTAAGGAGCTTTCTGCAATAAAAATTTTGCTCCAGAATTCTGTTGTCTTGGAAGAAATGGTTATAACCTGCAAAGAATATTTTGCATGGTACATAGAGGAGCAAGATCATTTTAACTGGAACATAGAGAAGCAAGAGAACCACTGGGAATAGCTGATAGAGCTCTCTAGAGGGTCAAAAAATTGTAAAATTGTTTTGGAATGAGCTATTTTTGAGCTTTTACTCTAGGAAAAAGCCATTAAATTCATGTATTTTGGAAGATGTAAAAGTATGGCTAACTTGATTTCTACCTTACCTAGGAACTTGTTTTTATGTGATGTTCTTGTGCACGAATTTGGTTTGTGCTATTTTACATATTTAATTAATCTAGGAAGGAAGTAGAGGAAATTTGTATTAGTTGAGAAAAGCACGTACAAAAACTGATTGAATGTTCCTTTTTTTTTTTGACGATGAAGAACACAACGCTTAATATTTAGGAAAGTAAGCAATTCTCAGGAAGCTCCCTGTTACATATTATCAAAAGCACTGGACTAATGGCACACCTTGACATTATATATAATGTTGCATAATTAACCCAAAAATATTAATGCCATCAAAAGGGAAGATACTTTTTACAATAAAAGGGAAACATAACATGAAAATGATATGTTTTCAATGGCAAAATATGTTACTCTATTGTGTGGCCATCATGCTGCGAAAAAGAAGCATTAGTACATTCCCCTACAGGGAAAACAACATATCCTTAAATTTCATTGATCTCAAAGCCTCTCCAAACTGCACATAGCTGATAATAGATGACATTTCAATCAAGCAAGAATACAAGTATCTATGCAACAAGAAAAATAAATGGATTTTTTAATGAAATGAATCATCAAAAGCTTATATCCATGATCAAAATCTTTGATAACAAGAACATCAAATTACATATATTAAGATGAGCTAGACATTAAAAGCTTACATCCATGCCTCTATGCTTATAAGTTAGATATAAGACATCAAAAGCTTACATCCATGCGTCTATGCAATAAGCTTACATCTATGCATCTATGCAGCAAATAAAAATTACAATTGAGAACATTCTCAACTGCAAGATAAGGATAATCTTTATCTTCCTCCTAACAACGATTCAAACATCAAACTTGCCTAAAAGCTCACTTGACTAAAAGCTCAAGCTATACCACAAGCACATAGTTTCAAAAGGTGAATACATTAGTTTCAAAAGATGACACAAAATAAAAAATCTATCCACATTCACAACACAACACAACAACATCTCTTTTCTTCTTTCCCGTGGATCAGCACCTCCAAGTTCAATGTACCAGCACCTAAAGCATATAGATTGGCATAAACACGCCCAATGCTGGACAAAAAAAGAATGTCATGAGTATTATTATTCCTAAAAGAGAAAATGAAAGCAAAGATAACAAGTCAGAAAAAATTTCACCTTAAAGCTAGTACATTTTACCAATCAGAATGGGCAATATAGGGACCAATATCAATTATATCTAACAAGTAAATGGAAATACAACACAAGAACGCCTTTTTTAGTTTTATGAAGGTTAAACCCTAAACCATAAAAATGCTCCTATAAAGTACAAATAGCCCAACCTAGATTGACATCAATTGACATCATTATCTTCAGATTCTATATCATTTGCAGTTTCATTTCAATCTATATCAAAATGAATAAAACAAAGTTAAGAGAAACAACTATGAATAATAACATGCATTAATATTTGAAGCAAGATTAAAGGAAGAATGAAACGCCTAACATACCATTTTAAAAGTCAATTTCAAGGGGCAAAACATCATCAATTGAAAGTTGTGTCAATGAATGATCATCTTCACATTCATTCCTCAATACAGATGGCGACAAGTCCATTTAGGAGTTATTCCACAGAAACATCTAACTAGTTAATATAAAAAATAGTAAATAAATTAAAATACAAACTTTATGACAAGTTGCCAAAAAGGAGTTTGTTTTGTAAGGGTGAACAATTCAACAAGAAGAAACTCCTGCACAAAATAAAGCTTTCAAACTTTTGTATATTGCTTTCGGTTTGTTTTGATACGGTACTTTGCTAAGGGAAAAAAGGCTGCCTTGGATTTTACTCGAATTTGATTTGTAATTAATGGTATTTGAATGGAAAGTAAAACAATAAAAAAAAAAAAAATGCATAAAGCTGACTTAGTATTAGAGATTTCCAAAGTAGTGTCCTAAATATACCCCATTGAACATTGTCTTTTTGACTACACAAGTGCCTGTATTTTTGCCCCTCTTCTTTTACATGTTTATGTAACCATATATGTCATTGTAGAATTCATGAGCTTATGAGAATAGTTTCCTGTTCTTCTAATTTTCCTAGTTGTGATATATATTTCTTTGTTTTCTGATAATGGTTTTTGCATCTGTTTCAGTGCAATGGCTTGAGAAGAGAATCAAAGCCTTTGAACCAACTTATATATACACTATGGAAAAGGTAATTGTTCACCTTATTTGTTTGTTCCTCCTTGCAATTCATGAAATTTTTTTGCATATACTCTAATTTCGTATTCTGTATTTACTCTATTATTTCCAATGTTCTAATGGTGCTTTCCTACAAGGATATTTCTTGCTACCTGAAGGAGCTAAGTCTCGCCATAATATTCGTACTATTAACATTAGCATATCAGTTCAGCATTCCTGTTTTGGAAACAAGTTATATCTTCCAAACATAACTTAACCATTGTCGGGGTAGTTTGAATTGAGCTAGGAAGTGACAATTTTTCTGAAGAACTTATTTTTTCAAGAATTAGTAGAACAAGTTTCAAAAGAATTAGAGATTTCCAAAGGAAAATGGGTTTCAAACAATAATCAACCTAATACTAGGTATGATTCAACTAAAGAAAATTTATACCCAGTAAAGTGTGGAAGCACATTGTGATAAAGTGCGGAGAATAGCCGAAGATCCTGTCACTTTTGGCCGGAGATGGAGCTTGGACGTCCCGGAGATGGAGAATCGTCGGAGTCGAACCGGAGATGGATAATGGCGGAGATCCTGTCACTTTTGGCCGGAGATGGAGCTGGACGTACCAATGGCGGCTTCGTAGGTGGTTAACGGTGGCGTTGAGGGAGGAGATCGAGAGATTGAGAGATGAAGGTTTTTTGGGGGAAAATGATTGAGAGAGGGAGGGGAGGCCTTTTACTTTTCAACACTGGTTTTTTCAATAATTTTGTGTTTTTTTTTTTTATATAAAAAAAGTAAGTACTGACACGGCACCACGCCACGTTAGCACTAATGGACAGTTGATGGAATTTTGATCTCCATGTAGAATTACTCGTTTGCTTGAGGATGACGGTTATAGAGGTGACAAAACCCTTTTTTCCCGAGAGTTCTAGAGGACTTGGCCCTTCTTATTTTTGAGGAGTTGGATCCTAATTTGCCTGATCTTTTGATGTCAAGGCAACTACGGGGAGAGGAAATTGATCGTTTCTTAGAGTATATGCTTGATGTTTATATAATTCAATGGGTTTAGAGTGTAGGTTGATGAGCTTAACTTTTGGTTTAGTTGAACTTATTTAATGCTTTAGTACCTTTAGTCTTGCCTTGTAATATTTCTCCCTGACTTAATGATTGATCTTAGATCGTAGCACTAGATGGATATCTATGTTATGTTTTGATGTTTTACTTTAATTATGGTGATTATATATTGTGGTTTAATTAGTGGTTATCTTGATTCACTTGTTAATAAAGTCTTCTATGGCATGTGTACCCTCTGATTGAAGGTTCAATGTGTTGGGGAAATACCTAGGGAAGTCCTTTTTAGTAAGCTCATAATATAACATGTTGAGACACCAACAGAACTCAAAAACTTAAGCCTATGGGTTTGGGCCCAACTATGCTATCTAAACGTCTCACTCTTCTTACATCTTAACAATGTGGGATACCTCATAAGTGCACTCACAACAATCTCCTCATCACTTGTGAGTTTTCCTCCACATTGACTCAACTCCTCCTTGCATATGAATATTTTTACATTTCCAAGAGTGTCACACGTACAAGAGTTGTCCCGAGAACCATTGAGCACAACTCCAAACTAGAAGCGTCCAGACACTCGTCCCAAAAAACTAACCATGGCTCTGATACCAGCTGTTAGGGAAGTCCTTTTAAGTGAGCCCATAATGTTATGATATGGACGTGTGATGGAGGATATGAGTGTGTTATGGATAAGTGTAGTGAGTCTAGGTCTATTTCATTATATGTAGTTAGGAGTCTTTCTCTAAGAAGGTTAAGATATATGCAATATATTATCATTATTTGTAGAGTTATATTATTGCTTTCTATTATATTAGCTGCTATTGCTTTCTCAATTAGGTTAGTTTGAGTCCTATGTTAATGCTTTCTAATAGATAGGTTTGAGTGGATGTTTATACACACTTGTTGACTCAACTTCTCCTTGCATATGGATCAATCCTACAAAGGTCATGTCATCTATTTAAAGAGATGAACTCTTGAATAATAGGTTATCAAAGAATTAATCCAAACCTTGTTTTTGACAAAGAGTCATAGGATCCTCTAATTTCCTACCACTAGTTTCCCCAAATTAGCAAAATAGATAAGAACAAGAAGTGGGATTCTGCTTTTATTCTTCCCAAAGGTCAAGTTACTAGATCCGTTACGCATTCACATAACACATAATATAACATGTTAAGACACCACACAACCCAAAAACTTAAGCCTATAGGTTTGGGCCCAACTACGCTATATAAACCACTCACTCTTCTTACATGTTAGCAATGTGGGACACCTCACAAGTGCACTCACAATACAATGTCCCCCTTTATTTCCAGCTCATTCGGATGGGAATGGAGTGACCCGTCGTGGGATCAATTATTTTTTAGTTTTCCTTAGGGCGTTACAAGTAGGGACCTTAATTATGTATTAATTATTGGGGGCCTTATTCTATTTGGGTTGTCATAAAGCAAGAGATGACTATGACATCAAAGTAATTAAATGCTTAGGAATGAACCAAACAAGAGAATATCACATTCTCCTCCTATTAGATTTCTAATCATTCTCAAACGTAAGTTTAGTTAAATTCCACTAATCAAATGCCATAAAAGTATTCTCTCTACCAATTGTCAAGGGAGGGAGAAGATGAAGTCGAGGTGTGATTAATTGTGTAAATAATCGTATTAGATTTTTAATCATTACAAAACATGAGTTTAGTAGTTAAATTTAACGAATCAAATGTCACAAAAGTATTTTCTCTACAAAATGTCAAGGGATGGAAAAGATGAGGTCGAGATGTGATGACTTGAGTAAGAGATTGAAACTACAGGTAACTTTGTAACTTTAATAGATAGGACTAACAACATCATTTTTAAAATTAAATTCATTAAAATTTAATAATCAATTATAAAAGAAAAATGTTATTTTCCTCACGATTTGTAAGTATAAAAGTAGGATATAATTTTTTTTACCAACTGTGTTGTATGAATTCCTCAAACTCGGTCTTTAAAAGTGTAATGTGTTCCTTAAGTACGTAAGAAACACATATTTTTGTATTAATATTATTAAAAAAGTATGTGAAAAGCACATCCTATTAAAAAAAACATGCGACACACTAAATTATTAAAGACTAGATTTAAGGAATTTTTCCATAACCCAACTTATAAGAAATTTCTATTATGAATAAAATTTCATATTAAAATTTAAGGATGATAATTATAAAAAGTCACTATTATTGTTGTCGTTGTTGTTGTTGTTGTTTTTTTTTTTTTTTTTTTCTCAAGGTTTATGCTTGTGATATGCAATTTTTCATCTAAAATTTGAGGAATGTTTCATCTAGAAGACTAAGAAAAGAAGCAGGTTTTATGGAGCATACAAGAAAAGATCTTAAAGGGTATAATCCAATCTTAGCATTTCTTTAATAATTCCTTATTGATGTTATTGTAACAATGTATCCATAGCATTGCAGAATCAAGATGATATCTTTTCTAACATGCTGTCTGTTGATGATGATTTTCATCCCGGTGACGTGGCAGCCCCAGATTCGCCCCTTAGCCTGTAGCCTGCAACAAGACAAAGACCCGCCGGGGGTTGGCCGGCGGTGCCTCCTCCGACGCCCAAGTTAGTTTTTTGTGTCTGTGGGAGAGGGTATAATGCTTAAAAAATGTTCCATCCCTACCTCTTAGATGATAGGTATATATTTATACTCCACTTTACTGTTGATGAATAGCAAAAAGTCTTGTTATTGTACAGTGTGAACAGTGACCGGTAAGGTGCGAAGATGCTAGGCATGGTGCTACCTGCCGATTTCTGACCTGATTTGACAAGTGCTAAGATCCTAATAAATACTAAGGATCCTGATGACTCCCGACCAACCATATGTTCCCGAGACCTTGGTCACTCCCGACCAAGCATATAATCCGAGTGGTCATTACCGACATGGCACAAAATCCCGACCTCCCATATGTTCCCGAGACCTTGGTCATTTCTGACCACACGTACAACCCGAGTAATTACTCCCGACTGAGTATAGTCCGACACGTGCACTACCCGAGTGGGGAATAATAATTCCCCAACAGTTACCCCCCTAATTCGCTTATCTCTTACTCGAGATAAAGAGAATTAAGCATGGGGATCACGGAAATCGATGCTTTGAAATTCTAAAATCTCAACTTTTCGCACTTCTTGTCCCTCTTGTGATGAAGTGACTTTTGTTGAGCTTTGGTCAGGTCTCCCCAGTTTCTGTAAACTCCCCCAGATTTCTCGTGATAATCCACCGACTTATGGGTGCTGAATGCATAGAGCTTATCGTGGTCTTCATGAATGCTTGAAAAATTATTATCAGCTCGCTCTCACTAGGTAGAAGGGGGGGGTGCCTTGAGCTCTGAGTGTGCTTCTTGACCGACCACCCTACTCGACCACTCCCAACCGTTTTTATAACCTCGGGTTAAGAGGACATCTCGAGAATGCCAGGCTCAAGGATCCGACGTACATGTGATCTCCAACTCTCGGTCCTGATATGATTAAGGGAGTACGCAGAGTTTTTCTATCATCAGGAAATGTGCGTCCTCCACCATGTCTCTTGTCTTGTGGACTTTCGACCGACACCAAAGTTGCTGATTCCGAGAATGTTTGCGTCTTTAACAAAAGTTTCGGCGAGTTGAGATTCGAGGGAGAGGCTGACTAGCCTATCCGAGCCGTCCCTTATCCGAAGGAGACAATCAAGCCAAGCTGATTTCGTCTGCACCGGTTTAGGCCAAGGGCGGCCTATCATCTGTGCTACTAGAAATCCGAAGTGTTGTCGTGGTCTCGAAATGCCATGCGGATCTCCTCTCTACCCCCCATGTCCGAGGAGGGAAGGTGTTTAAATTATTTCTTTATCTATGAGGGAATAACTGTCCAGATCCACAACCACCCCCCTTTTTTACCCAAAAGGGGATAGTTCCCGAGGTTACCTTTCTATCCGAGAGAGAAGAATTTGCAGTTCCAAAGCGAGGTGATAGATTTTCAAGGATGAACAATTCCGTTAATCACCTCATGAAGTGTCTTTCGAAGGCCATGTCACTTTTCTTATCCAACAAAGATCTCCTCACTCGAGGAGAAGTTTTTCCGCCTCCCCCTCTAAGGGAGACTCCCTTTTGCCGCTTTTACAACTAAAGCCTGAATGTCAATGGTGCCTGGTCTTCAAATTTTACCATAGGGGACATCTTCCCATGATGGTCCGTCACAGAGGTTGGGCTCCTTATTGTGCTCTTCTTTTTTTTTTTTTACCGAGGTTAAGCTCATCATTGATTTTTTACCGAGGTTATGCTCCTCATTGATTTTTTATGCCTTGCGAGGAAGGTTTCCGAACGAGAATCGTCCTGGTCCACGGGAGGGTGATTGATCTGGGTTCCTGTGAGGTTCCCTAGGATATCACAGAGCTGGATGACTGCTTAGCTTCCACCCGATAGAGAGAACAACCTATTGTGTGCATAATGATTGTCTGAGCAGAAATTGCCGAGATGTCTGTAAGTAGTCCCATAACTGGTAGTTTGTGCGACACTTTGCAGGGGCAATTAGTCCCCTCTGCAACTCTAGTGCCACCTCCTAGCCACAGAAGGTGGTGTGCTTGAATGGAGCTTCACTTCTTGAGCAAATTTGCCTCGGCACCAAAGGAGCTGAAATATCGGCGCATAAATTTTCGTAGAATCTGCAAATTTCCAATAATGCATGTATATATATATATATATATATATATATATATATATATATATATATATATATATATATATATATATATATATATATATATATATATATATATATATATATATACATGTGCTTTTTCCAAAGGGAAAACTAGCAAGTTAGCCTGAGATAAGCAAGTCTTTAGCTAATATACCCCCCTAAATAACTGTGGCAATTTGTAGAAAATTGTCTAAGTTATTTATCAAGGGTGCAACAATAAATCTAAATTTCCTGTTTCAGACAACCGAATTTTGCTTCAAAGATGGCTTAACACTTTCTAGAGATTGCTGAGAACAAAGAAGATTAGAACAAGCCTCACAAGTCTTTTTCCGCAATCTTTACGCTAAACCGAGTTACCCCCCTATCCGAGCGAGGGTAATAGAAAATTCTTTTAGCTTACCCCCCTATCCGAGGGAGGGTAAGAAAAAATTTTATGCCGGGTTACCCCCCTATCCGAGTGAGGGTAACCGAAAATGCTTTAACTTACCCCCCTTATCCGAAGGAGGATAATAAATTTTTGCCGGGTTACCCCCCTATCCGAGTGAGGGTAACCGAAAAAGTTTTATGCCGGGTTACCCCCCTATCCGAGTGAGGGTAACCGAAAATGCTTTAACTTACCACCCCTTAACCGAAGGAGGATAAGAAATTTTTTGCCGGGTTACCCCCCTATCCGAGTGAGGGTAACCGAAAAAGTTTTATCTTACCCCCCTTATCCGAAGGAGGATAAGAAATTTTTGCCGGGTTACCCCCCTATCCGAGTGAGGGTAACCGAAAAAGTTTTATGCCGGGTTACCCCCCTATCCGAGTGAGGGTAACCGAAAATGCTTTAACTTACCCCCCCTTAACCGAAGGAGGATAAGAAATTTTTTGCCGGGTTACCCCCCTATCCGAGTGAAGGTAACCGAAAATGCTTTAACTTACCCCCCTTATCCGAAGGAGGATAAGAAATTTTTGCCGGGTTACCCCCCTATCCGAGTGAGGGTAACCGAAAAAGTTTTATGCCGGGTTACCCCCTATCCGAGTGAGGGTAACCGAAAATGCTTTAACTTACCCCCCCTTAACCGAAGGAGGATAAGAAATTTTTTGCCGGGTTACCCCCCTATCTGAGTGAAGGTAACCGAAAATGCTTTAACTTACCCCCCTTATCCGAAGGAGGATAAGAAATTTTTGCCGGGTTACCCCCCTATCCGAGTGAGGGTAACCGAAAAAGTTTTATGCCGGGTTACCCCCCTATCCGAGTGAGGGTAACCGAAAATGCTTTAACTTACCCCCCTTATCCGAAGGAGGATAAGAAATTTTTTGCCGGGTTACCCCCCTATCCGAGTGAGGGTAACCGAAAAAGTTTTATGCCGGGTTACCCCCCTATCCGAGTGAGGGTAACCGAAAATGCTTTAACTTACCACCCCTTAACCGAAGGAGGATAAGAAATTTTTTGCCGGGTTACCCCCCTATCCGAGTGAGGGTAACCGAAAAAGTTTTATCTTACCCCCCTTATCCGAAGGAGGATAAGAAATTGTTGCCGGGTTACCCCCCTATCCGAGTGAGGGTAACCGAAAAAGTTTTATGCCGGGTTACCCCCCTATACGAGTGAGGGTAACCGAAAATGCTTTAACTTACCCCCCCTTAACCGAAGGAGGATAAGAAATTTTTTGCCGGGTTACCCCCCTATCCGAGTGAAGGTAACCGAAAATGCTTTAACTTACCCCCCTTATCCGAAGGAGGATAAGAAATTTTTGCCGGGTTACCCCCCTATCCGAGTGAGGGTAACCGAAAAAGTTTTATGCCGGGTTACCCCCCTATCCGAGTGAGGGTAACCGAAAATGCTTTAACTTACCCCCTTATCCGAAGGAGGATAAGAAATTTTTTGCCGGGTTACCCCCCTATCCGAGTGAGGGTAACCGAAAAAGTTTTATCTTACCCCCCTTATCCGAAGGAGGATAAGAAATTTTTGCCGGGTTACCCCCCTATCCGAGTGAGGGTAACCGAAAAAGTTTTATGCCGGGTTACCCCCCTATCCGAGTGAGGGTAACCGAAAATGCTTTAACTTACCCCCCCTTAACCGAAGGAGGATAAGAAATTTTTTGCCGGATTACCCCCCTATCCGAGTGAAGGTAACCGAAAATGCTTTAACTTACCCCCCTTATCCGAAGGAGGATAAGAAATTTTTGCCGGGTTACCCCCCTATCCGAGTGAGGGTAACCGAAAAAGTTTTATGCCGGGTTACCCCCCTATCCGAGTGAGGGTAACCGAAAATGCTTTAACTTACCCCCCTTATCCGAAGGAGGATAAGAAATTTTTGCCGGGTTACCCCCCTATCCGAGTGAGGGTAACCGAAAAAGTTTTATGCCGGGTTACCCCCCTATCCGAGTGAGGGTAACCGAAAATGCTTTAACTTACCCCCCCTTAACCGAAGGAGGATAAGAAATTTTTTGCCGGGTTACCCCCCTATTCGAGTGAGGGTAACCGAAAATGCTTTAACTTACCCCCCTTATCCGAAGAAGGATAAGAAATTTTTGCCGGGTTACCCCCCTATCCGAGTGAGGGTAACCGAAAAAGTTTTATGCCGGGTTACCCCCCTATCCGAGTGAGGGTAACCGAAAATGCTTTAACTTACCCCCCTTATCCGAAGGAGGATAAGAAATTTTTGCCGGGTTACCCCCTATCCGAGTGAGGGTAACCGAAAAAGTTTTATGCCGGGTTACCCCCCTATCCGAGTGAGGGTAACCGAAAATGCTTTAACTTACCCCCCCTTAACCGAAGGAGGATAAGAAATTTTTTGCCGGGTTACCCCCCTATTCGAGTGAGGGTAACCGAAAATGCTTTAACTTACCCCCCTTAACCGAAGGAGGATAAGAAATTTTTTACCGGGTTACCCCCCTATCCGAGTGAGGGTAACCGAAAAAGTTTTATGCCGGGTTACCCCCCTCATCCGAGTGAGGGTAACCGAAAATGCTTTAACTTACCCCCCTTAACCGAAGGAGGATAAGAAAAAAAAAATTTTATTGTAACTTAGAATGCAAGGGCAAGTGGTAATGTACCGTCGTCTTAAAGAATTCAAGCATTGCAAAAAATCATTTTCCATAAATTATCATATATTGTGAATAGGCTATTCATGAAATAAAATGCCAAGAATAGACTTATCTCGTTGCTTGCTAGGAATGCTTGCTTGGTTCGCTTTCTTGGGATGCTTGCTTGGAGTGCTTTGCTCGGGATGCTTTGCTCGGAGTGCTTGCTCGGAATGCTTTGCTTGGAATGCTTGCTCGGAATGCTTGCTCGGAGTGCTTTGCTCGGGATGCTTGCTCGGAATGCTTTGCTCGGAGCGCTTGCTCGGAATGCTTGCTCGGAGCGCTTGCTCGGAATGCTTGCTCGGAGTGCTTTGCTCGGGATGCTTGCTCGGAATGCTTTGCTCGGGATGCTTTGCTCGGAGTGCTTGCTCGGAATGCTTTGCTTGGAATGCTTGCTCGGAATGCTTGCTCGGAGTGCTTTGCTCGGGATGCTTGCTCGGAATGCTTGCTCGGAGTGCTTTGCTCGGGATGCTTTGCTCAGCACATTGCAAATTTGACATATAGCAAACTCGGTATACAGGATTTTGCATTCCTTTTCCCCATTTTGGCCCACTGAACAGCAGCTTCCTTTTTGACAAAGGTGAGAAGATCATGCCATGCCCTTTGACTTTTCAAAGGAGAAAAGTTTCACCTTTGGCCCTATTTTCTCTTTTGTAAACAAGGTTCCGGAGAGTATAGTCACAGATTCCTGCATAACAACCAGAGCTTCCTTTGCCGAGCAAGTAGGCGAATTTTCCTTCTGACGCTATCAGAGGAACGTGACTACCGGCAGCGTAATCGAGGACTCGGACTTGACAATCACACCGAGATGGTGAACGCCATCTCCCCAGTTGATTTTATGACAGTGTCCAGCTTAAGTCAGAGGCAACCGGAAACCCGGTTCATCATTGAATCCCGACTAAACTCCAAATAGGCCCCGGACCTGTCAGCTGTCTGAGAGTCCGGATCTGCTGGCTGTGCTCTGTTTCCCACCTGGTCCGAACTTGTGGGTCTATGATTTGTGCCAACCGAAGCGGATATTCCCCGGGTGTCCAAATCCTCAACCTGGTACTGATAGCATAAAATGTAGACTCAGGCAGCATAGCATAGCAAACCGACATCTATATCCCAGCGTAGCATGTAAGACCCGATCAAAGAACCCCCGATAGAGTGAACTCGGCCCATAGGCACATGTTAGAGGTCTCAGGAAATACCCCCTCGGGGTGCTCGCAGACTCGGCACATAGGCAAGTCAGCATGTAGAGAAAGCTCGGTGTGTAGAACAAAGAACTCGGTGTGTACCGAACTCGGGAAGGTGGTGAATTCAGGATGCTAGTAAATCAAATGTAGAGATATATTTTTTGTTGTGTCTTTGCTAGATCGATGTTGATTGCACCGAAACATTGTTGGTGAGCCAAAGTCCACAGGAGCCGAATCACTGCTGAGGAAATCTCGGCAAATGTCCCCTGAAGAGATCTCCCGAGACGTCCTCTGCACTGAACAATTCCTTCTAAAGCCTGGCGGTCGCATCCATGTGCATATCCACATACCTTCATGTGTAGAGTTTGCTGGGTACTTCGCCGAAAATCCCATTGTTGGCTTTCACTCGGAGAATCCCAATCCAGCGTTCTCCTGCGCGTTGCTCGGGAACTTGATCTACATACTTGCTGATGGGCTGCAAAGTTTATTCACCGACCACAATGGATAGCCCGAGGACTTGCTTTGCATCTCAGGGTTCAAACCCGTCCATGGTGTCACAACTCGGTGCCTAGATGTGGGCTCTCAGTGTAATGAAGACACAGTACTCATCTTCTCCAGCTCCCCGATGAATGAATATCATAGTGGGTTGGTGACTGGTACTGGAGGTGTCTCGGTATCCTCAAGTTGTAAATTTTTATTTTTTATTAGGAGCATTGTAAAGAAACTTGTCAATATTTGCATTCAGGTGTCGCCCCACTTGTAGAGATCAAGAGGGCCGAGCTGAAACAAGAACACTTCACCTTCCTCCAAAACGCACAGCCGAGTAAACAGCTCCATTGAAATCTATAGATCTCCCCACTCGCTCACACCGACTCTGCTACTTGGACCCCTTGGGAGCAAAAGCAGGTGCCTGTTAACAGAGACTCTTCTAACGCCAATGTGTGACGCTTTGCCATGCCCGGAGACCCACTTCTCAGTCGGTTACGGGCAAGAATGAAGAATTTCGGAAGGACAATCTCGTCCTTGAAGACTCGAACACCAATCTCGGTGATTTCTGTGTGAACACGTGGGTCTGCATGCGCCATGCAAACGACTCAGAAGACCCCACGCGTAAACAAGGCCTGCCCATCGTGTAGGTCTAGTTGCTCGGAACTGATCTATGACTCGGGGATCGCGTACTCTGCATGAAGAAATCCCATTACACCATGTCGGGCCTTTGATTCCTGTTGCCTTTGTTGCTCCCAGGCTTTATGAGCTTGACCTATGGTTTGTAAAACTTGCAAATGAGCACTACGTGGTGGACGGATGAAGCATCCCTGTAAACTGAACTAGTGGAATCATGAAGCGGAAGCCATTTTGGATTATCAACCGGTCAGCCTACCCAAAGCCAGAAGCCAGAAGCCAAGGGCCCTCCAATCCGAAACGCTGCTGATCTTAGAGCGGCCCTTGACCTGCAAGCAGTTCTCATGACCGATTAGTCACGCTCAGCGTGCTGTTGCTAAAAGAGTAGCCCGAGGATTTTTGATCTGCTCCCGCTTGCCCAAAATGACCAGAAAAGTGCCTCACAGAGCCTTTGGATTTGCGGTCTACACTGGGAGTCTGGGAGCCCATTCCTCTGTGTTTTCCTTGCAACGAGTTATCGAACGGTGAGGACTGAGGAGGTACCGAATAGAAGGTGACAATCTGCCCGAGTAGCTATTTGCAGTACATTCCTTGCATACTGCCTTACAACACTCTTTCTCTTCTTTTCCTCTTTTTTTTTTTTTTTCTTTTGTCAGTCAAATGTTTTTTACCAAATTTCCCCTCAACTCGAGGCTTGTACTCTCCGAGGAGGCCAGTTTACCGATACTACACGGATTGCCGATGTGCGCGATTTAGTCTAACACGTACCAAGGAAATGTCGACAGGAACAGTGCCACCCATTCGTTGTCGACAAATCGGGGTCTTCGTTCTCCATCCCTGATTGCTAGCCTTCACAAGTACATACTGACCAAAATTCAGAGCTGCGCACCGACACCGACGTGGCTAATGACCGGGACCGAGACCGAGCCCCTCGAACTAGGGAGACCCTGATGATGGCCAGCACACTAGCTGATTCTAGTGATCCTGATGATCGCTATCAGGTTGCTCCAAACCAGAATGGTCTTCCTCCTACCCTGCGCATGCTCGGTGGTACACACCTTGTCTGTCTTACTCGGGTTGTGTACGAAATAATAAATTTTCTGATGTTTGCTTACGCTTTAGTCCACTTTAGATAACAATGCACTGAGCAGGAATCATTCTCTCTAGCCGGACAGATGTTGGCAATACACTTAACAAGAACTGAAAGTTAGACATGCAGGGTGCTTGGTTTTCGTTCATGCCTCCACGTGAAATTAATACCGACAACTGCTGGGGAAGCACCGACCAGTTTTTGAAGTGAGCCAGCAAATGACACCGTCGCCTCCTGGAGCAAAAATCCGAGAAAGCTGTTACTCATTAGCTGCCGAATAAGTGTGACCTGGTTGGGTTGCCGGCTACCGTGGGTGTGTTGGAACCACCTATGAGACTTTTGAACGTCGCCTGGGCCCCCCAAGCTCGTCATCACGAACCTCTAGGAATTCATCAACGAAAACTCTTCACCCCATGAGTTAAGTCTCAGGGTGGTGGAACCGAGCCACGAATCTCCATGCACGGACCAAGAAGACTCCACCCAGCCTCTTCCGATCATCCGGCCACTTGGAAGCAAAGGCAGGCGCCTTCTAACAGAGTCTTTCCCAACACTAGCGTGTGACAGTTTGCCAAGAAAAATTGTTGACGCTTAACTGTGCTAACAATCAAGGTCCCTGGACCGTGCTTGAGATCAAAGGCCAAGGAAGTGGCTTTACTTGGTCGGTGGCCGTTTCTGCTTGCTGGCAAGTTTCTGCGAGGTGTTTTTGAGTGAGCTAGCCGGTGCAATCAGTAGGGCTATGACGGTTAAGGCCCCAAGACCACTCTACACGTGGCCGAGCGGGACATAAAGCTGGTTGGGGCTCACTTGCCCGAAAACTTGAAGTTGTAATTCGAGCTCCGAGTGACCTCTGGGGAGAGGCCGTCCCTTGCTCTACATGTCGCTCCCGTGACCAACCTGCCGTAGTCATCGACTGAGGCGCTTGCAGATCTGGTAATGTTGTTTTTTCTTCTTTTTTTTTAAGCTCTGAGCGATATGACTGCTTCGCAATATCTTTAAGCCACAAATAAATTGGTACGTAACCGAGTCCCAATTTCGGTGTGTGCACAAAACCTGTGATGACAGTAGCCAGGTTTTGCCTCACTTGCTGAGGTAATGCGGGCCCAGCTCTCCACTCCTACTTTTTCGTTCCTATCAAGGTCTGAGACATCCTTCTTTTCCTCTTTATGATCGACTCACATGGATCTACTTCACCGATCGTGTGAACTAAGTTCATAGCATTTCCCACCGTGACTGCGATCCAAACCCCATCTTGAGTTTTTAATTTTTGTAGCAGAAGAGAACATGTACAGAAGGTTTTTGATGAAGATAACACGGATCTAACATCAGTGAACACCGAATCAATATTTCCAAATGCAAACCAAAACTAATAATTATAGATTTGCTATAAATAAGTCCAGATCTGCTGCCCACAAATTCAAATCTGTGAAAATCTGCAGTTGACGAAAGACGTGTTCTGCCGGTCACCACTTCCAGATTTTTCTTTTTGCAAGAACGATTGAATCGTTCCCACAGACGGCGACAAACTGTTGATGATGATTTTTATCCCGGTGACGTGGCAGCCCCAGATTCGCCCCTTAGCCTGTAGCCTGCAACAAGACAAAGACCCGCCGGGGGTTGGCCGGCGGTGCCTCCTCCGACGCCCAAGTTAGTTTTTTGTGTGTGTGGGAGAGGGTATAATGCTTAAAAAATGTTCCATCCCTACCTCTTAGATGATAGGTATATATTTATACTCCACTTTACTGTTGATGAATAGCAAAAAGTCTTGTTATTGTACAGTGTGAACAGTGACCGGTAAGGTGCGAAGATGCTAGGCATGGTGCTACCTGCCGATTTCTGACCTGATTTGACAAGTGCTAAGATCCTAATAAATACTAAGGATCCTGATGACTCCCGACCAACCATATGTTCCCGAGACCTTGGTCACTCCCGACCAAGCATATAATCCGAGTGGTCATTACCGACATGGCACATAATCCCGACCTCCCATATGTTCCCGAGACCTTGGTCATTTCTGACCACACGTACAACCCGAGTAATTACTCCCGACTGAGTATAGTCCGACACGTGCACTACCCGAGTGGGGAATAATAATTCCCCAACACTGTCAAACTTCTGATTGTTTGCTGTGGTGGATTCCGTTGACCTTTCCAAAAGTTTGTTCTTTTGGTCATCTTTCCCAACCAGCCATGGCCCAATCTCCAACTCCAACTGCTCTCCCTATAATTATTACCATCATTTGACATAAAGAAAAATGTTAACTGCTTTGGAGATTTTTCTAAGCATATTTTTCTCTTTCAATTAGAGAAAGAGAGGAATATTGAAGACCAAGATGACAAGAAGCTTTAAGTAAAATTCTCCAAAAGAAAGAAAAAGTTTAGTTGAAAGGGTTGCTGCTCATTTAATTCCCAAGTTATCTACACCAAGGGGAGTGGTCTAGTAGAGCATTCGAGTTCAACAATGGGTAAGGTCTCAAGGTCGAATCTCAAAATAGAAAGCCTTCGGTTTACCATCACATTGGCTTGGGTATCGCTAGTGTCTTCGGTAGGACTGGACAATAAAGTTATGGTTCTATTGGACTTGAGGGAGCACCTTTGATTTCTCGCCATCTAAGTCCCTCCTGCAGAAACGAAGCCAGAAGTTCTTATGAGCAAGGGCCAATGGCCAAATTTTTTTTTTTGGTAGGGACCAAGTAAGCTAAATTTTTTATTTTTACCTTATATTTTTTAGTTTTTTAGAAAAAAAAAAAAAAATTCCACCTAATAATTTTTTTTTTTAGGAAATTGGGGGGGGGGGGGGGGGGGGGGGGCAATGGCAGGGGCTACCATGGTTACACTTAGATAGAGTAGCCACTCAGGTCGTTCTCTTTACATTTTTTTTTAGAAAAAAAAATTCCAAGTTATTTGATTTGGACCATATTTATAATAAATTATAGGAAAAAGTAAAAATGCATTCTTAAATTATCAGGCAATTTGTAATGTCTTCTAAACTTTTAATTTAATTAATGTCTCTCGCTCCCAAACTACTAAAAGATTGCAATATACATTTTTTGTACCAAAAAAAATCCTTATTTAAAAATTAGAAACAAAAAAAAAAATCATACAATTTTTTTTTAAAAAAAAATGGAGAAACTTCGCTTAACCCAATTTCATCACTTTTGCAATATTCTCCTAAAATTCAAAAACTATAAATTTAGTGTATCAAACTCTAAAAAATTTGCAATCTTACAATCACACCCTCCATTAGAATTTTCCGTTACTTGTAGTTCTTAATCATTCCTTATTTATTATCTCGTTAAATGACTTACATGCTTTTCCTCCTCCTCCTTCTTCTTTTTCTTCTTTCTTTGTTTGTTGGGCGCTTTATTCAAGCACAAAGTGCTGGTTATAGTAGGAGTATATTGATCAAAGCCAAATCAAGGGTTATATTGAAGGTACTTTATATACCATTGTCATGTTATTTTAAAAGCTTTTTCCTATTGTTTATCACCATTAATACTTCCAATTATTTATGTTTTTTGGTTGAAAGAAGAATGCAAATAAACACGGGCCAACTAATGACAGTGACAGTGCTGGTCCAAATAGAATTGCGGTACTAAAGGTACTTAAGTATACCTTTCTCATTTTTAATTTATTTCCCTCATTTTCAAAAAGTTTTCAGCACTAATGCTAATACGAGTGAAGAAAAAAAAGCAGCCAATTGGTGCTAGTGATAGTGTTGGTCTACAAGCATCTGTTGTAAGAAATGCCACACTTACACTTGGCACTACTATAGGAGGAGCCACACCACCCCCGAGATTTCCTACAAGAATTCTCCCACCTCCAGCACGGGGCAGAGTGCCAAACACATCATAGCGGAGGGGTCAAAAATCTCCAAAATACCCTTATTATTTTTTTAAAAAAATTAATTGCAATTTAAGGGTAATTTTGTCTCACATCCAGCATGGGGCAGAGTGCCAAACACATCATAACATAGGGGGTGAGAAATCTCCAAAATACCATTATTATTTTTTAAAAAAAATTAATTGCAATTTAAGGGTAATTTTGTCCCACCTCCAGCATGGGGCAAAGTGTCAAAACATATCATAACGGAGGGGTGAGAAATCTCCAAAATACCCTTATTATTATTATTTTTTTAAAATTAATTGCAATTTAAGGGTAATTTTGTAATTTACAAAGTTTACAGGAGTAGTATAGTCATTTTACCATTTAATCATCTGATTTTACTCACAATCCTAACGGGATGAGTGTGATTGCAAAAAATTAAAAGTTTGATACACTAAATTGAGAATTCTTAAACTCAATTTTTTTTTTTATTTTTTAAGGGAGGGGGGAGGGGAAGAAGAGAGTGGGATTGTAAAAGTAATAGAAGTTTAGGGAGTTTAAGTTAAGTTTCCCCTAAATAAAAATTGGTGACCCACAGTGACCGTGGTTTTTTTTTTTTTTTTTTTTTTTGGGATTTATAAGAGTATTTATCTTTTTGAGCTTTTTTAGGGGTGTTTTGTCTTATTATGAGACAAAAAAGGTCTATAGCTTGGGAGAGACATTGCTTCACTTGAAAGTTTGATATTTACAAATTGTTTGATAGTTTGAATGGAATATGTGTACTTTTTTTCTAAATGAAAACATTGCAATCTCACCTCTTCTGTTAGGGTTTGAGGTGAAATCAGGCTGTCAAATGATAAAATGACCCTTGTACCACTGTAAACTTTATAAAATTACAAAATTATCAAACAAAAAAAAGGTTATTTTGGTAATTTTCTTTTGTATTCTGTTAGGTTTTAACCAAAAAAATCTTAATGGAGGAGTGAGATTACAAAAAATTAAAAGTTTGATATACTAAATTAAAAGTTTTTAAATATTAAGAGATATTGTAAAATTGTTAGAAGTTTAGGGTATTAATTAGGGAAAAATAATATTTAGTCTCTAAGTTTTCATCTTATTTGGATTTAGTCATTAGGTTTTCAATTTAAAAAATAAGATCCTTAAGTTTTGCTTAAATTTTAAAATTGATCTCTCTATTACTTTACGGTTAAAGTTAACGATTTTTTCATTTATCACATGTGTTTCATTTGACACTATAGGATGAGGAGTGATTGGTGCACAACGGTTGTGCAACTGTTGTACTCTAGAGACATAAGGTGGCTCTTACGTGGGACCTATGTGGTGAAACCTACCATATGGGACCCACTTTATGTCTCTAAGACCTTGCACAAAAGTTGTGTCATTTTTCAATGTTTAAATTCTAGAAGATTAGAATGACGAAGAAAATGATTTTTGTTTATTTTTTTATGGATGATTTGACGTTTAATGATGTAGATATGGATGCTGATATATTAATGAGAAATGCTAGAACATCTCCTGGTGTTCTCCTGCAATGAGATAGATGTAATTAAAAAATTACATTTATGTCATTTTGGATGGCATAGATGTAATTTTTTTAATCAAAAAAATTACATTTATACCATTCTAGAAGAACACCAGGAGAACACAATGAGATGCTCTAGCATTCCTTTATATTAATTGAGACACACATGAAATATTACAAATTATTGATTTTTGATGAAAAAAGTGACAAAAGAGTTTATTTAAAATTTGTACAAAACTTAAGGATTGTATACTTAAAATTAGAAATTCAATGATTAAATCCAAATAAAATAAAAATTTAAGGACTAAATATGAGTTTTCTCCGTTAATTAAGTAAAGTCTGTCCAAATATTTATCTATTTATTAAACTGTTAATTTGCTATTTGCATTCACCCGTCTATTTTATGCCGGAGCCCATTTACTTGCAGCTTCCCCTGCTCTGTTGCCGTCTCCCTCATCCCACACACAAAAAGTTCTCTGATCGAATATCAAACTTGAGCAAAACCCCAGGGTTTAGAAATGGGCGATTTTGCTGTATTCTTCTAACCACTTATTTTTCCACCATTCTACTTGGCTCAAGAATGGGTTCAACTTCAATCACTACTTCATCTCTCTACTCTCATGCAGAAATTCACAGCTCCAATTTGCTTAACCGCAGGCTTGGCAAGTTGCTCAAACCACCGCCACCATTCATCAATTCACACAAACCGCTCTGTCACCCAACACTCCCATTTCAACGAACCAAGCTTCACGTATCTTCAGGGCACTCTCACCTCCTCACACGGTTCTGTCAATCCCCCAGTTTTAGCATACCCACTTCAAAACTCTCACATTCGGATTCTTCTCTCTCACCCCAGAAGTTTTTTTCTACGTTTTTGTCAGAAAAGATAATTGTTTTTCTTATTGGGTCATTTATTTTTATGGGGTGCTGTAAAAATCGAGCAGCTATAGCATTACCTGCTCAAACAAGTAGTTTTAGTGCAAATATGGAGGATAAAAGAGATACCCAGAAAAGGGAAAATGAGGAAGAGAAGATGTTTGAGGAGGTTTTGGAGAAGGACCCAAGAAATGTTGAGGCTTTGAAGGTGGTTTTATATGGGAAAATGAGGAGAGGGAAGACTAAAGAGGCTGTGAAGTATGTGGAGAGGTTGATTGATGAGGAGCCGGACGAGGTCGAGTGGAGGCTTTTGATGGCGCTTTGTTATGAGACGATGGGGCAATTGAGTAAAGCTAAGAGATTGTTCGAGAAAATCTTGGAGGAGAGGCCTCTCTTGCTTAGAGCTCTACATGTATGATTCATCGCTTGATTATTTCCGTTTAATTTTTAGTTTTGGTTGGAAGTTTTTTAAATGTTGATGCCGTATACATGCATATGCTTTGTGATTCTATAGGTGTATCTTGTATAATTAGTAAAATGTTTTAACCTGTTGCAGCAATGGCGTGACTTTGCTTTGTCTTGAATCCACTAGGTATGGAGAGTTATGTCCTCCTTCGGGAAGAAGTGAATGTCATTGCAATTATTTGTGAATGGCGATCTTCTTTTTTATCTCATCCACAAATTATTTACTCAAAGATATTGGAAGTTTGCTTTGCGTGTTTTCTGAGAAGGGATATTTGATCAGAGTTTTTAGGCATCTGCTGTAGTCTTGGCAGATTCTTAGATCTTATCTTCAACAGATGTAGCATGTAGGTCATCAGTCAATAGAGATGTTATTTTTTTTATTTAATGAGATTCAGCCCTGGTATCTAGCTGGCTTAATGCATCTTGAAAAGCATTACATGGGTGTCATATTCATTCAACGTTATCTGTATGCAGCATATATACATACACCATGCCAGATTCGTAAATGCATTATGTTACACCTGACCTGTTCAGAGGTCTTTGCTTGTGAGCAATGAAACTCAAAGCTGTACTTATTCTGCAGGGTTTGGCATTGGTGATGCACAAAAACGATGAAGGCCCAGCTGTCTTGGAGATGCTGAATAAGGCTCTGGATACTGCTCGGCGTGAAAAAAGAGTCACTGAGGAGAGGAATATAAAAATTTTAATTGCACAAATGCATGTTGTAAAGGTGATGTGTAATCAATCCTAGCTGCTTAAAATTTGTAGATCTGTCAACTGGGGTGTGGGGGGTGCTTGATGTCTAAACCATGGAGATTATATCCTTTTATGGTTCTTAAACTACATTTTAAGGCACAAATCCATCTTTTAATTGAAGTCATTACAAATAAGAAAATAATGTTTAACTGGTGGGACCAATGTTATTTAGTGTTAAAAAAATGTAAGATCTTCTCATTTGTAAATTACTTTTACTTTTATGTCTTGCAGGGGGAATTGGATGAGGCCTTGAAGAAGTTTCAAGATCTGGTTAATGAGGATCCTCGAGATTTTCGGCCTTATCTGTGTCAGGTGAGTCTGTTCACACTATTTGCTTGCTGTTGCTGCTAGTTAATATATGGTTAATTTGATATGCAATGTTCTCTATAAGTTTGCTTTGTGGTTTAGATCTATATCCTTTTGTAGTCACATTGTCTACACCGTGAATGGAATTGCATCTTGATTTGTGTCTGTATTTCATGATTTTAGGCAATAATCTAGGGTAGTTTAATTACTGAGGGTTGATATAGTTCATTCTCAACTGCCCGGCCCCGGGGGGGGGGGCGGGGGAAGGGCGATGTAGCACAATCAACAGAGAACAAAAATCACACGGTGAAAATAGGGAAATGAGAGGAAAAAGAAACTAAAAGATGGAGAGAGAAAGAAGAAGCTAAGGGGAGCGAAAGAGCAAAAATGGGAGAGAAAAATGAGTTTTGATTTTGAGAGGTCCTTGGAGGATATTCTATTCTCTTTCTTCCATACTTTGTATCTTTAGACTGCGGCCTTTGTATCCCCTCTGACGATTAATTATGATGATTTTCTTGTTTGTTTTTCTCTTTTTAGTTAGGTGTTTCCTCTTGTATACCCACGGTGTACTTAGGGGCGCTTTAAACTTTTAATAAGATTAGTTTATTACTTATCAAAAAAAAGAAAAAAAAGAATAAACTAGGGGATGGGAAAAAGAGAGAGAAATCATAGTCTACCTCCGATGGAGTCCAAAATACGCTTAAATAGTCTGACTAAACCCTAATTTAGGGCAATACCCATTCAGTAAATTACCCAAAATAATATAGGGCAACACCCATTTATTGAATTACTCAGAACACTCTTGACTCTTAAAAATTTAATAAAACATAAAACTAAATACTAACCCAATTAGCTAATAGGACCTAAATAAAACTAGGGACCAATATTTCGTGTCTCGCCCTGTGCATCAGCGGGACTAGCCTCAATAGTTCCACTGGGCAAGGGAGGTGCAGACCCCTGTTGTATTGGAATTGGAATTTTGAATACATGTTACTTTTCATTTTGCATCGTCCAGATTTCTTGCTAGGTTGGATAACAATACATGATAATTACTTGATTACGAAATGCACTTTACTATGGACATGACACTCGCAAGTAGACATTTTTTATCCCCTATTGGCAGAGAGAAATTGAATTTCAGGAGTATGTTGTGAGGATTTGCTTTTGTCTTCTGTCCAAGTTCTTATGAAAGAACCAGCATCAAGCATAAAAGAAGTATCCGTGTCCAAGCACAGTGCTGATTGTCTTTTTTGAATTGATTGTAACTAATTAGTATGGAGGTGAAGCAAAAAGACGTGAACTGAATGATTTAAAGAATACAAAAATCATTGCTAATTATGGGAATTTGTGGCAGGGAATTATCTACAGTCTGCTGGAGAAAAAGAAGGAAGCTGCTGAACAGTTTGAAACATATCATGCTTTTGTACCTAAAGAGTTTCCTCAAAGGGGATTTCTGGATGATGTTGTGTTGGCAGCAAAAACCCAGTCTCGGGAACGGCTTCAGGAGGAGTTTAATACTGAATTCTTGAACAAGTAAACCATTCACACCTTTTTTTATTTTTCTCTGGGTGAAGGAGAGAGGGGGTTGTCTTGCACATTATTTGTGTTGCTGGTGGCTTTTCTGTGTGTGCTTAGAAGGTTTGTTGTAGTTGGGGGAGAACTTCAGAAAGTGGAGGGAAAACATGTGATTCTAACGGCTCTGAGCAAAGCGGTTGGCATGTGTAGTTATGAGGACACAATTTAAACTGTGAGTGATACATAATACATGGCTGGTAATGGTTGCATTGAATTTGATTTGAAATTGAAGTGCTTATGTGAATTCAATTCATAAACTTAGAGGAGGAATGTTACACTTCACACTCGTTTATTACACTGACTAACATGAAGTGTTTTTAGTGGTTTGTATTTTTTTTTTTTTAAGTGGTTGACGTCATAAGTCAATGAAAACACGTTATGTTAGTTGGTGTGACGTAGGTGTGATAAAGGAGTGTGGAGAGTAGTATTATTTTAAATCTAGGAGTGCACTCAGACTCTGTTTAGATTCTATTATTTAGGTTAAAATGCATTAACAACGCTCGTGGTTATTGGATATACCATAGAGGTCCCTTGAGTTTTAAAGCTTCCAAAAATGATTTAATCAAGTCCTTGTGTAATGTACCAAGAAAATGTCACCACTATCACATCACAAATTTGATTGGCAGTTTGAATGAAAAGGTTAGATGTTACCAAGAGGAATTATTTGTTAGGAGAGAAAATGTCCCTGCAATGTTCTGAGCTTTGTCTCGGCTTGTTTGTAACTTTGTTACCCTTTGGGAGCGATTAATGAGATTTCTTCTCTTCCCTTCAAAAAAAAAAAAAAAAAAAAAAAAAAAGAAGAAGAAGAAGAAGAAGAGGAATTATTTGTTAGGATAGAAAAAGATTCCCATGCCTCCTCTTCTTCAACTTATTCGGACTCACATTTTCAATCGTCTCTGTATTTTTCAATTGAATTGTATATATCTCAAAGAATTATATAAAATGAAAAAATTGGATCAATCCGACGATCAAGTGCAAAATCATTGCATTCTCAAGCTATAGCGTTTTAAATTGTTGTGAGACTTATTGTGTCGATAAATGAGCATTATTAATACGATCTGCGAACTCGATACTAATTTAATACAAAATTATTATGTTTTAATTGAGGGGTTTAACATGCTTAATAAAATTAGTAGAGTAATAATTGACTTATATAATTTTATACGCATATTTCAACATAATCTAAACTGGACATGTGATATAAAAGCTATCAATTTTTGACACGATCCACGAATTTAATACGAACTCAATATGAAATTAGCTTGTTAGGATTAAAGAATCTAATCTATTTAATTAAATAAGTTGGGTTAAAATTGACTTATATAATCTTATATTTACTTGATACATGAACACAAATTCTCCATTCGATATACCATAATTGTTATAACAAGTTATTACCATTGCAATTTACTAGGGCTGAAGTTAAAAAATTATTTACGTGATAATTCTTTTAACGGCGCTAAATATTGGATTATGATTCTCTATAATTATTTGTCTAAATTTAAGAAAATTCATACAGGTGATTATGTGAGACTACTTATGAGACCTACCTGATAAAATAAAAATTGGGTCGCTCAATCACTTATCCAATCAGGTGGATCCTATTAGTGGTCTCTCACAATCACCAATTCTTTCAAATTTAAACAAATAATTGTGGAGGATTTCTAAATATTAGTCACCCTTATCATTAAAAAATAATAAATAAAAAATCTCCGCGATTCAACGGTCCTATATATATATCTGTTTTTTGGTTCAGTTTTGAGTCAAACTCACTACAGCATGGCTCTGGAAGCTCCACCTCGACTTCCGAAACCGATACCCGCCTTTCCACAAACCCACCGGTTCGCCGCCTTCGGAACCTGTTTACCTCCATTTCACCACCGCCCTCTGTCACCGGTTCCCCAGCTTCGGAGAACCTGTCTCCGAGCACCAACTATACTCCGGTCGGCGGTTTCTGAAGCGAAGGAGAGTGCGGTGACGGAGGGGCTACCGGAGCCGCCGGTGAGAATAGTGGCCTTGGTGGGCGAGGGAAGCCTCAGCCCTCTGAACCTCGCACCCTGGCAAGAAGTCATACTCCACACTGTAAGTACCGATTTCGAAAAAAGCAAAAAAGCAAAATTGAAATTCGCTCTCGCATTGATAGGTTTTGGTAAGCTGAAAATCGAAGGAAAACGATTTGTTTGAAAATGGGTTTACAGAATTTTCTGACACTCTTTTTGTAAGCAGGCAAAACGATTGAAATGGGTTGATGAAGGTTATGAAATGCTTGTATTTACTGATAGTGTTTGTCAATCTGATGATGATAATGCTAAAACGAGCCTGCGAAGGGAATTAAGTCGTACGGATATTTTGGTTATTGTTGCTGTAACAAATGAAGAATCAGTTTTGTGGATAGAGAGCAATTGTAAATCTATCCAAAATATAATCTGCTTTGATTCGTCCCACAAGTTAGAAAACAAACTAGGAGGGTCTTATGTTGGAATTGAAAGAAAAGGGAAAATATTTGACAAAATAGTTGGGCTTTCGCGTTCGAATGAATCCGTGGAAGTAGTCCGGACTGTATCGGAGGCATGGGATCGGCATAATTCTGATGATATAAGGTTCTGTTTGCTGGTAATAATCAATGCTTATATAAGGCCGGTCCCAATCCTAAAGAATCTGAGATCAAAGGGATTGTCCACCCTGAACTGCATGGTCAAGAACTGTGGTCCTCAGATACTAAACTGCCTCTTAGATCCTAATTGTAGGAAAGCCCTTCAGTGCTTGAACCAGTGCAGTCCTGTGGACCAAGTGTGTAATTATCGGTGTATTGCCTCGTATGAGAGTCCAAATCTGGAAGCATTTTCTCTGTGTGTGTTGCAGAAGAACAATTGTCTTGAACTGGATGCAAAGATCCCCGAAAAGCCGTATGTGCCTCCCATGGTTAAGTTTCAAGGGAAGGACTTGTGTCATGAGGCTGCTGAAGATCTTTTTGTTGGCTGGTTGGGGAGTTTGAACTGGAGTTGGCGTGTCGTGGCTGGCCAGAACCCGGCTTATGACCAATTTCCATGCCAGTACCAGCTATTTTATAGGGGAAAGGCAAAAGGATCATTCTGGTACGAGCCGGTTTTTCAGGTGAAAACATTGGAGGGGGGGGAGATGGTTTGGAGGAGGAGAAAGTATCGGGTTAAGAGAGCGAAAATGCCCGGGACGTTCTACTTCAGTGTGTTGGATAATGGGGTTGTTTCAAATGAGTTTTGGACAATTGTGGATGTATCTGATGATCTTAGTTGGGGTTTGTTTCATTACAGTGGGGCTGCTCGTGCTGCCGGACAGTCGTATACAGGGGCGGTGCTTGTTAGTCCAGATGGGGCATACCCAAATGACATGGAGAGGGAGAGATTAGTTTTGGCATTGGAGAAGTGTGGAATTAAAGACTGGGAGCTATATGCAGTGGATAATTGTTCATGTGTAGATCCTCCATTGGGAATTCCAGAAGGTGCAAGTTTACATTCTGTGATCAAAGTTAAAGATGAGAAATGGGCCTCTGTGTAGGATTTGCTTGTAGCTTAGCCAACCAAATTCTACAAACAGGAGTCTAGATTTGTCAAAAAAATATAGCAAGGTTGAATAGTAATGGATAGGTACATCAAATTCAAGTCCAATTTCTCATATTCTGGCTCAAGCTTCTCTGCTTGCTTACTACTTTTGTTCACTCTCTTAGTCTGTTTTGTAAACTTGTTTTTTGTTAATTTTGCACCTGATAGAGATGTAAAAGGAGAATTATTTGTATGAATTAAAGATGGAACTCATTATTCATAAAAAAAAAAATGGAACTCACGGAGTATAGCATATCTGGAAATGGGGGGAAATTTAAATGTCCTTTGTGATGTTCTGTTGCTCAATGAAAGTTTTTGCTGGAAAGAGAAATCTTACAATCTCTCCTCCAATTTCAATTATCAAAATCCAATCTCAAAAATGGGCTCGTCCTTTGCTTAGGGACAAAGAAATGAAGCTTGGACATGATAATTTTGCACAAACTAAAGACAATCGAAGAATCAAAAGAAACAAAGAGAGAATTTGGAGCAACCAGCTAGCGTGCTGCTGCTGCTCCTCTGTTTTTCATTCATGCATAACGTGTTGCGTGTCAAAGAACAATACAAACAAACAAAAGAATAGGGAAAAGTACATTTACCTCAATCAAACTAATATTTAATTTGTAATATTGCAATGTCTTCTCAAACTACTAAAAATTTACAATATATATATATATATATATTGTCTTGTAAAATGATAAAAATGCTCACAATTTTTGTTTTTAATAAGACAAAAAAATTCTAAAAAAATGGGGAAAAAAAAAAAGGATGACCCACAGTGGGTGCTGTGGATTGTCACCACTTTTTTATTTTTATTCACCGTATTTTTATCATTTAGGGAGGTATCGAAGCTGTTTGCTAAGTAACTGTGAATTAGAATATTTATTTGAATAGTAATAAGGAATGATTGATGTGATATAAACTTTTATAGAAAAGTAAAAAAAAATTGTTTTGTAGTGGATTTTTTTATTTGAATAGTAATAAAAAATTATTGATATGATGTAAAAAGTGTAAAAAATTCAACTTTTTTTATTTGATTTTCTTTTAGAGAAGTGAAATGAGAATCGAAAATTTTAAGCTCGGTTATCAATCAACTTCATTGTATTTTTCTCTTTTTTTGTAGTTTTGAGGAACATTGCTGATTTGCTGCTGCAATAGGATGGGGACGTTTGTTAATTTGAAGGATAGGTTTACTTTTCCTAAAACTAAAAGAATATAATAACGTAAAGTTCGGATCATCCAGACAAGTTCGGATCATCCAGACAAAGAAATTTGCATTAGTATCTACAAAAGTAAGTTGCCAATGGGGAAAAAATAAAACAATAATGCATCAGCCGGGAATCGAACCCGGGTCTGTACCGTGGCAGGGTACTATTCTACCACTAGACCACTGATGCTTGAGATGATAGATCCCTCAGAGTTTATTATACTAATATCTTTCTTTTTTTGTAAATTTTTTTTTTGAAAAAAGTACACATAACCCCCTCAAACTACCACATCATTGTCAATGTACCCCCCAAACTACCAATTGTGTCAATCTCCCCCCTTAAACTACAAGAAAATGTCAATGTCCCCCTAATGACAAAAATGCCCTTCATAAAATTATTAAAATAAAATAAAAACTAAAAAAACTTATTAAAAAAATATAAAATAACAAAAATTTATTCCAAAAAAAAAAAACTGTTTTTTTTTTTTAAAAATAATAATAATATTTTTCAGTTTTTTTTTCTTTTAAAAAAATTGTTCTTTTTCGTTTTTTTTTTTAATTTAATAAAAACAGGTTTTTTTTTTTTAAAAAAAAAAACATTTGTTTTATTTTTAAAAAATAAATAAATAAATTTCAGTTATTTTTTGTTTTTTCGTTTTTTTTTTCTTTCAAAAAAAATTGTTCTTTTTTGTTTTTTAATTTAATAAAAACTGGTTTTTTTTTTTTTAAAAAAATAAATTTCAATTATTTTTTGTTTTTTGTTTTTTTTCTTTAAAAAAAAATTGTTCTTTTTCGTTTTTTAATTTAATAAAAACTGGTTTTTTTTTTTTTTTTTTTTTTTCATTTGTTTTATTTAAAAAAAAAAAAAAAAAATCTCAGTTATTTTTTAGTTTGCTTTTTTTTTTTTTTTAAATAAAAAAATTTGTCCTTTTTTTTTTTAAAAAAAAAAAAAATTCATTTTTTATTTAATTTTTTTTTTAAATATTTAATTTTTAGTTTTTTATTTATTTTTATTTATTTTTTTTTTTAAGTTTTTTTGTTTTAGTTTTAATTTTTTGAATTTATGAGTACATTTTTGTCTTATTCAAAAAAAATTAGGGTTATTTTTGTATTTTTGTTAGTCTTAGGGGGACATTGACATTTTTTGGTAGTTTAGGGGGGGACATTGACACAATTGGTAGTTTATGGGGTACATTGACAATTAAGTAGTAGTTTGAGGGGATTATGTGTACTTTTCCCTTCTTTTTTTTTGAATAATTGCAACACTGGTTCTTGGGGTTCGTCTAAATTACGAATTACTCTATGTGATATAAAAAGTTCATGGAGGGTCCTTATGATAAACTATAATTACGAATAACTCTCTGAACCCATTTTCCATCCATTAAGTTAACAGAATCCGTTAGTTTGCCACGTCATATAAATAGTGAGACAATCTTTAAATGTTATTTGTATTGTAATCCGCTAACAAACTCTATTAACTTGGTGGACAGAAAACAGGTTCAGAAAGTAATTTGTAATTATAGTTTACTACAAGAACCCTTCATGAACTTTTTGTATCACATAGAGTAATTCGTAATTTAGACGAATCCCAGGAACCAGTGTTACAATTATCCAAAAAAAAAATTTACAAAAAAAGGAAGATATTACTAAAATAAACTCTGAGGGATCTATCATCACAAGCATCAGTGGTCTAGTGGTAGAATAGTACCCTGCCACGGTACAGACCCGGGTTCGATTCCCGGCTGATGCATTATTGTTTTATTTTTTCCCCATTGGCAACTTACTTTTGTAGATACTAATGCAAATTTCTTTGTCTGGATGATCCGAACTTTACGTTATTATATTCTTTTAGTTTTAGGAAAAGTAAACCTACCCTTCAAATTAACAAACGTCCCCATCCTATTGCAGCAAATCAGCAATGTTCCTCAAAACTTTAAAAAAAAAAAAAAAAAAAAGAGAGAAAAATATAATACCTCCCTAAATGATAAAAATACTCTTAATAAAAATAAATAAGTGGTGACAATCTCAGAGATCAGTGATGCAATTATTTCAAATTTTTTTATCATTTTTTTTAGAATTTTTTTTTTTTTTTTTAAAAAAAAAAAAGAAAAAAGAATAACTAATTTTCCAGCGCAAAAAGACGTTTTCAACTATTTTCTCAGACCGAAATTCATTATCCACCATTTAAAACCCAACTCAAAATCGAAAACCGGTGGGAATTGGTTGTATCTCGCAGTCACACCCAAAACAATCTTGAACCGGAAACAACTAAACACAAAACCATATTACCCTCAAAACTGCTGGTCCACCCTTTCTTTTTGGACTATCCAACTTATCCACTCTCAACCTCATAGAATATCTAAGACCAAATCTTTTGTACCTCCCATGCCCTCATGGATATGGCATAGTGAGACCAAAACATTTAATGCTACCCTTCACGCTCATTTATCACACCTATTTCATATTAAGACATGACGTGTTTTAGGTAACTTTCTTTTTGTTTGTTTATTTTAAAGTAATAAACATAAAAAAGTCGTCACGTCAACCTGTGTAAAGAATAACATTACTCAAAACATTTATGACGATGGGCAAGTTTGTGTACATCTTCAAGAGCAGATTCTTGTAAGATTCGATGTAGATAAACACAACATTATCATAAATATCGGTGCCAATGGAGTCACCATAATCGGGTCACAATCGAGTTCGTCATAGTTGAACTGGAGGCAAAGGAAAGGGTGTGGAGGATGAAGGTGATGTTAATTGCGGATCCAAATTGCAAATGCTTTTGAATTTACTTATATCTATTATTACAATTGAAAGTCTAAGGTTAAATACTAGACGAAAGTAGAGTTGCGATATTTTCAATTTCTAACTCTAACCTGGAAAAACTGATGGATTATAATAGAAAAAATGCACCTACCCCCTTACACTACTACTATGTTGTCAATGTACTCTTCAAACTACTAATTGTGTTAATGACCCGCCTTAAATTACCAAAAAATGTTAATATCCTCCAAAAGTCAACAAAAAAACAAAAATAACCTTAAAAAAGTTTCAATAAGACAAATATATTCTTATAAATTCGAAAATAAAAACTAAAACAAAAAAAAAAAATGAAATATTGAAAAAAAAAAAAAAAAAAAAGAGAAAAATGAAAATCCAAATGGGTGGCTTAAACTGAAAATTATATAAAACAAAATCTAAAAAAAAAAATTGAAAAACCTTCACTTTAAATTTTTTTTTTTTCATTTCTTTTATGTTTTGTTTTTATATAATTTAATGACAAGTATTTTTGCCATTGGAGGGAAATTGACATTTTTTGGTAGTTTAGGAGGAGATATTAACATAATTGGTAGTTTGATGAGCACATTGACAATTGAGTGGTAATTTTCCAATAATAAGAACTTTTTTTTTTTTTTTTTTTTATAAGTAATAATAAGAACTTCATATTCATACAAAATACAAGAATAATGGCAATGGAACTTTTCCAAGTGATTCATTCATGTTGGTAGGAAAAATTGTGAATCAGTGCTTCAAAAGGTAGGTGGCTTCTCATTAAGGATGCTTGGGTGTGCTTCCCAAAAGTCCGGCTTGATTATATCACAATGTTCTACAATAACTTTACTGTGAGAAGTTTCAAGAGATGCTGCGTTCTTGTGTGTCATAGTAATGTCCTCCTCCTGCATACCAAACTATAATCTGAGCTTGAGAAGATAAATTATCAAGGAAACATTACTAAGAAGTAAGATGTTGTAAACCACAAACCATTAAGATTGAAGGAAGCCAACCAAACTATTTGTCCCAACTTTCTCACCTTTTCCTATTTTCTGCTCGATAGACGGTTGACAATCTGATCTCTAAACGAAAGTTGTCATAAGGACAAATTGTTTATATACGAAAAACATTTGAAGGGTTTTCTTTAAAAGTCAAACGTTTTTCACAATACTTTTTTCTTTCTTTTCACTTTCCAATAAAATCACAAGAAAAAATATGCATGGAATGCAGGCTGATCACGAGCAAAGAGACAACCATCTACTTGAATAATGACATGAATAAAAACACTCTAAACTTGTGGATAACATGGAACAAGCGATGAAAAAGACCCACCATTTCACTGACTAATCAGATTAAATGCCAAATATGCTCTAAGAAATGTATTTAACCATAATGAAGAAAGCAGACATAGTGCACATTTGCTTTTTTGTTTTTGTTTTTTGTGGTTTGTGGGGGGGGGGGGGGAGAAGATGGCCAAGCTTGAGGCACTTGCGCTTAGTATGGAGCAAATAGCCCTACAAACTCGGTCCTAGAGTGGCCTCAGCTTTAGGACATCTAAGCATTGACCAAAGGGGCTCAAAGACCAGGCTGACATTCACTCCTATCCACATTTTATCATGTTTCCCAAGTTGTTACCCACACATTTTGAAGGACTGGCGCAAGTTCAAGAGAATCTGGGAGGTGTTCCATTGACAGTATATAAGTAGGACTTAAGTCTGATAATGAGATGAATATTACCTTCTCCCAGAAAGCTAAAGAACCTTGCCGGAACATGATTTCTAATTCATTGTAGTCAATGTTGAATTCCTTGAGAAGTAGTTCATTCTTCTCTCGTGCTTGAGTACCCTGGACATTAAAATTTGAACAGCAAGATTAACAGCTGACATTCATAAGGATGCCTTCTCTCACTATAACATAAATTTCAAAATGATACAAACTAACTTATGTTATAAGTGTCACAAAACTAGACAAGGCAACGTAGCATTGGCATATTTAAAAAGACATGGTGTTTTTTAGTGCTCAGGGCCACCCGTGGGGCGGCGGGGGGATATGCATAGCACTAAGTATGAAGCCCATGTGACTACTGGTTTTGGAAGTATTATTATAACTCTTTTCAATAAGTAAATATTTTTAATAATTTCATTATGAATATTAGATAAATAATCCTATTAAAAAGATGCCAGGGAACCAAACAAGTACTTGAGAAGTTTCAAGGAAGGAGCTTCATGGCCTTTAACAAAGCAGCAAAAGAATCATAACAGAAAGTAAATAAAAGGAATAGGCCAACCTTACAAAATACATAGACCATGATCCTAAAACCCCAATAATAATACCAATATTATTTTAAAAAAATTAATTTAATATTTCTCCCAATTTTGAAAATTTGCATGACTGTGACTTGTTTCTATGTCTATGTGCAGCAAGTGCAAAACTGCTTCTTCATTCTTGGCCTAATAATGGTTATTAGTAAAATTTACTAGTTAAAGCTTAAACCACAAGGATTTAACAGGTGCATACACACCTTGAAAGTTAGGCCTCAAACACCAGCCTGGAACAAGATTTACATCACTATACCTGAGCTAGAATCACTTTCTTGCTCTAGTGATCAAGTCTTTCATGTTTAATTGATATAGGATTCTAATTTCTCAAAACTCTTATTTGCTTCACCCCCTTCTTTTCTCTGAAGGGGAGGAGAGATCTACAAATAAACTTTGATGATCTATTTTGTTGTGGATTTACTTCAGGCTATGAAGCTATTGGCGATATATACATATGTTTTTCTTAGAATCAAAGTCTAGAATAACAATTATGTAGAATATCAACTTTTTAACTGCTTGTAGAAGATAGTTTAAAATCCGCAAGCTTAAGGAGGTATCTAGCTCCAAGTCCTAAAACAAAAGACTAACTACTCTCTCAGCAGGGGAGTGGTACTTAGTGATTGGTGGCCAGATAACTATATTTTCCAACAATACATATCTTAAAAAGGGTTTGAAATGAAGACCATATTCCAAGTATAAACTCTCGGTGGAACTCCTTGATCTGAGGAGAGGAGATACTTTAGACTTAGCTTTAAGGCTAACAATTCCATATGCCTTGACTAATTTACTAGCTTGATGTATGCATTCCATCTTAAAAAGGCAACAACATGATTTACTTATGGAGCAAAAGAAATTCCATTAGAACAAGAAAACACATCATAAAGAAAATTAAGAAAAAGAAAATTAAATCAGCAGAGCAAATTTAAAGAACAAAACAAACATGCATAAAAGGAAGTAAATTTAAGAAACGTAAAGGAACAAGCCTTTGAGAAAGGTTAACAGGTCTTAGTACCTTCAGATAATTTTGAGCTTCACTTTTGCCTTTTCCTTTCTTGTTAACAAGCATCCAAAAACAAGTATTATACTGATTATTGATGTGGCCTGCAATGTATTACAACCATGTTCTAAGAAAGAACAAATTTATTCACTGTACGCAAAAGTCAATAATTTGGTTTTACAATTTTTTATTTTTTATTTTAAAAAAAAACAAGAGTTCAATGTTTTCAAGTAACTACTATTGTAAAAATTCATTTAATACTCACAATCAACTTGTCTCCATGCCAGATAGTCTTGAAGAATCTTAGACGAGGGATAGCATACAACACGTCCATCAAAAGAAGGAGGGTACTTCAATTCTTTTCGTGGGAAGAATTCTTTCCATTTCGTCACGTAGATGGAAGAGAAGAATGATACAATGACAGACACTATTTCACTGCAAAAGTGATTTCGATACTAAAAAATTTCAGGAAAAACAATTGCAACAAGTTTCTTCCAAGGAAAAAAAAAATTAGTATGGACCCTATCAGGACAAAAGAATCTGGACAGAACACAACATAACAAAGACCAAAGAGTTTCTCAACAAATCATTTAAGCTTAAAGCTTAAGCTGGTACTCCGCTCCTTTGATTGATCATTTACAACGATAGAATCTATTCTTACAAGAACCTTTATTGCAAAACAGAATTTCACACCAGGAAAGTCACAAAACGCTAACATTCAAAGTGCCTAAAAGAGTGCCCTCACTTGAAGTTGCCTTCGCAGGAAAAGAAATGCAGTGAGCATTACTCATGATGAGTCTCGGTCACTACCCGCATATGGATAATGGTTGATAAACGTATAAATGACAATGAATAATGATGATCGTACAAAGAAGTTTGAATTCAGCACATGGGAAATTCCAATCAAGGAGATATTTAATCAGTTGATCATTATCTTCTGATTGTTGGACAATTTTTTAGACTACTCAGAGAAATTTCTTACGTTGTAATAGATTTCTGATTAAGAAAACTTAAATAAACAATACATCAAACATTAGATGTCCCCTGCATGGGACCCTTAAAATTGCAGATCCGAATTTCCCCTCATAGACATCATGGGTTACAAAACAGGCAAGGAGGGAATTGTCCTTCTTGTTCCTCCATCCCAACATAATATTACCTCACAACTACTATATGAAAACAACATTCAAGGAACTAAAAGGAAAAAAGGTGGGAGAAAAACCTTGCTCGACGTTGATAGAATTGAGAATCCTTCTTCAAAGCGAAGCTGGATTACACCAACAATGTGATTAGAAAACATGAAGAACTATAACGTCCGAATGCTTAAAGATAAGAAAAAAAAAATGGCATACCTGTACTCATCACTGACCCCATAGGCAAAAATTATATCTTGAATCTCATCTAACACAGCCACTGCACATGAATTCATAAGGTTCAGAGCTTGTTTGTCGTTTGGCTTCTCAAATTCATGAACTTCAGAAAATCTACCAAAAGACAAATTGGATCTTAGCAGGATAATCAAACAACAAAATTCCATGCATTACAGATTGGGAAACAACTGGGCCTGTGGGAATTTTCTTTAATTTCTTCACCTAAGCCAAAACTATCTTCACACTGAATTACTATTTTGATTCTCAGAAACTGTTTCTCACAAAGTAGGACGTTGAATGAACCATATCTTCACATTATTATAGCTTAAGAGTTGTATTGTACTCTTTAGACAACAGATGAGAATTAAGGGATGAGCACTTTTGCTTCCACTATAAATTTTGAAAGCCTGGAGTAGTAATTGCATGGTTGTATGACTAACGATCTTCATTTCCTTACCAAAAGAACTAAGCATATTGATGATGAAGCCTACATTTGTGAAGTGGAGTCTATCATACAATGCTCCAACTTCAATTGATTAGCAACAAAGGGGACAAAATTGTCCATGTCGGCACAAACAATGAGTTATGTTGCAATGCATGTAATAAATTTACCTGTGAAAATGGCAGCCATCAATTCTAACTACAATCCAAGTAGATGGCATCAATTTGTTCTCAAATTGGAAGGACCTAACATACTCTGGGTTGATTTTGTCCACATCCTCAGTAAAACCACCCACCTCCTTCAAAAGACTTGGAAGCTCATTCCAAAAGCTTCTACCAGCTATATTCTCTGACTGTACTATTCTTGCCTTTCTCCTGAGTCTTTTAACAGGAGTGCCATTCTCATTGTACTTTACATTTTCTTCCACCTAAACAATGTAGGATAGTAAGATTTGGTCAGGGAAAAAAATATACCATAGTAATAACGCTCAAACTGTGCCTCGTTGAGTCTTTCTTTCTATCAAAGCATTGTTATTCATGGCGGTTCAGACGAAAACATAATTTTCAATCTGACTCATTTATTGCACATTAATAATGCCATAATGCAATACAAGAATGCATGCATGTTTCTTTCAACACTTTTGTTCAAAAATATTTTTTGATAAGTATTATGAGGAGTTCAACAATTTTCACGGTGTATAAAACATGACCATTTGAGAACAAAAAAAAGATTCAAATGTTACACTTGTTAATGTATTTTGGAGAGTGTTTTGTGTTTGAAAAAGTGTTTTGATATGACATAAAGGTGATAATTATTTTTAGAATTGTATTCAGGTGGGGTCCACATTTGGATAAATGTTTTATATAGAGTAAACCTGGTTATTTTGAGAAATCCAAATAGATATAGAGCCTTAATTGTAAAAATAAAAAAAATAAATAAATAATATATATATATATATATAAAGAAGAAGAAGAAGAAGAAAGAAAAGAAAAAAAAAAGAAAGAAAGAAGAGAGAGTGGTCGTGTGGCCACCCTCAAGGGGAAGAGAGGGGTGGCTGCGCAGCCACCCCGACTTGGACAGGGTTGGTCACATGGCACCCTTGACCAACACGGGTGGCCAGATCGCCACCATAATTTTTCTTTTTCATAATTAGTTAGTTCCTATCTCTGCAAAAGTTAAGCACCTGTTTTGCCAAAATATTCCTACAAAAAGAGAAGAATACAGATTTAACAAAAGTGTTTTGTATTTTAAGGAGTGTTTGCTGTTTTGAGTTATTTGTTAATGTTTTTGTTTTGAGTGACCGAAAACAGATAACAAAAACATTAGCAAACATAGCCAAAATCTCCTTTAATAATTTTTATATTTACAACATGGTCAACTCCAACAAACAAAAAGTTAAAGATTGAATGCTTAGATCAATAAGATGCTCCTTTTTTGTTTTTAATGGTAGGTCACATGCACACCCAGTAGTCAGCCTCCACACCATAGGAGATGCCATTTGAGCTAGATCTCATTTAATAGAATACAAGATTACCTCAGTTTTGAAGATGCAGGATCCTTGACGATACAGTGCAGGAAGGTTTTTGTAATTGATACCGAACTTCTGGAAAAGCAGCTCATTTTTCTGTTGTTTTTGGGTGCCCTGAGAGTTTAGAGATACAACATAACCATGAATAAACATGGGGATATTTAAAAATCATTCTGTATGCTTGTTCAGGAAACCAAAAAAATTATTTGAATATGAAATGCTGGACGAAATAGTAAAGCCCAAATAAATTAACTAGAAGGGAAAACTTCACTTATAACCTCTAATTTTTCATCACTTTTGCAATTAAGTACTTCAACTTTAAAAAGTGTCAATTTAGAGTATCCATCTTTCAATTTTTTTCAATTTCAACCATTTGTTCGAATTTTCCGTTAAACCTTATCAAAATTCCCCAAATCCCTTTATATATATATATAAATTTTCAAAGATTTAAGCATGAGTATTTTTGCAAATTCCGTTAAATTCTGATCCTTACAATTTTTTTTGGGAAAAAAAAAAATATTGATATTTTGAAAATTTTGATAGGATTTAACGGAAAATTCTAACAGATGGTTGAAATTGAAAAAAATTGAAAGATAGATACCCTGAATTAATACTTTTTAAAGTTTTGAGTACTTAATTGCAAAAGTGATGAAAAATCAAGAGTTATAAGTGAAGTTTTCCCTAACTAAAATTTGCTCAAATCTGCCTCCAAGTAGTTAAACTATAAACAAGTAACTGGTGGCACAAAAATCAGAAGAACCAATGGAAGTAAAAGTTAAAAGAACATAATGTACAGTTTGATATAGGAAAAACATAAAATAGGAAACAATTGAAGTGTGTATATTTCCTTTATAAATAATAACAATGTGTGTGGGGTAATTAAGATACCCTACCACTTATTTTTACTTACAATAAGTATATGCAATTTTTTTTTGGATAAGTACAATAAATGTATCATGTAAAACACATATACAGAAACTTATATAAAAAGACTTAAAATGAGCACCTTTAAAAACTCTTGTGCTTCCCTTTGAGTCTCTCCTTCTTTAATCAACATCCAGAGACAAGTGTCATGCAGGTTATTAACATGACCTGTAAAAGGAAGATTTAAAAAAAAAAAAAACTAAATAAATCGATAAGATAAATGTGGATAGTAAGATATAAACAAGTAGTTGATGAATTTACTCTTTTAAGTCTCAAGTTTTTTTTGTGTTCAGAAATATCATTTCAGGAAAACTATATTGATAATAGATCACATAAAACGAATCTAAAGAAGAAATTTGTTATAGAAATATTTAAAATTGTTTAGATGATGTTTAACATCAGTTGTTGACAACTTACAATCATTTTGTCTCCATGCAAGATATGTTTGAAGAACTTCTTTTGAAGCACAGCATATTACCCGTGACTGAAATGATGGGGGATATTTCAACTCCTTCTCAGGGAAAATTTCTTTCCATTTCATGACATATACAGAAGAGAAGAAGGATACAATGAGGGATAGCAGTTTGCTGCATGATCAGTTTGGGCAGCAAGTTAACAATTTTTTTTAAAAAATAAATAAATTAAAAAAAAAAAAAAAGAACTCAAGCAGAATCTCAGGATTGAAACTTGCAAATCAAATGACTGTTACAAAACAAAAACTAGGATAGGGATCCAGAATAATCATATATCCATGCTATCAGCAGGGTGTTCCTAGCTGTCCATGCTATTTCACTTTAGCACAGTGCAGAATATGCTAATATTTCTCATGCCTGCTTTAATTGCTATGGTCCTTGATGCTATAGTTGTTATCAATAATAGCATACTAATTTCATAGGGCTTCTCGTGTGTGCAATGAAAGTAAAAATTAAAAGGCAACAGGAATTTCCAGTACTCACACCATGACATCACTAATCCCCAACAGAAAACCACTTACATGCATCAAAGACCACAAAAGATCAAATTAAAGTTCAGATTAAAAACCTGGCACGCCTCTGGTAGAACTTGGATGTCTTCTTGAAAACAAAACTGCAACTCATATCACCAAGAAACCATGAAGCTTCATCTAGGGAACTTAATAATGCGCAAGTAATGCATTTAGAGCTAACACTATTGACTAGCAAAATGTACTACCTGTACTCATCATTGAACCCATATGAGAAGACTATGTCTGGATACTCCTCTAAAATGGCAGTTGCACACAAGTTCATCAAATTCAAAGCTCTCCCATCAACTGGCTTCTCAAACTCATGTACTTCAGAAAACCTACCACATTATCAAAATTATATAACAAAATAAAACAGGAATACATCTAGGTTCCATGCTGCATTAATTCATGCAATCGTATAATCAAAATCCTTAACTTATTGCAGAGATGACACAAAACAGTATGTGGGCAGTCAATGAGACAGGTTCCTAGTGTCACCTTAGGCATGTTACTAAATGTTGTTTCAAATTTCTAACTTGGTTTGTTTTACTGTTTTGTAGGGATTCCTCGTTGTAATAGAAGTCGACGATCTTGATTTGCTTATCTAATAGCCAAGAAGTCAGGGTATAGTTGAATGCACATAGTAAAATTCATCCACATAAACATAAAAAGCAAAATGATTGCATAATTAGCACCAGACATGATCTGGGTACCCAAGCAATCGTATATTGCAATCATTCAAAGTATCTACTTGTCTGTAGTGAAACCCATCCACATACTAGAATAGCACAACGCTCACCGGTAACAAAATGGACATATAACCACTGTAACATGCATATATACATTTGTTCAAATGCGTGAAGACTAAAGGAAGCAGTTTTACCTTCGAAAATTGCGGCCGTCGATTCGAACAACAATCAAATTGGGCAGCATGACCTCGTCTTCGACTTCGAATGACTTAACGTACTCGTACTTGCTGTTTGCCATTCCTACTGAACAGAAGAGAGAAAAAAAAAAAAAAAAAAAAGAGGAATTTCTTTTGGCTACTTCTCACGGAAAAATGATCAAACATTTAGTGCGCACGAGTAACCATCAAAATCCTGTTATAAACTTCTGAGAAATGAAACCACCTCCCGTCCACCCCTTGCCTACGTGGCAATTTTTTTTTTTTTTTTTCCATACTAACATCTTCGTTGCACACTTTATATTTTTGACAAACCGTATTTTCTGTTGGTATCCATACCCATAAAAATCAATAACAGAACCCCTGTATAGCTCAAAGGAGAGAGAGAGAGAGTACGAACAGAGAACGCCGGTCGACGTCGGCCGACCGCAGAGAAAGAACCAACGCCGCCGGTGGCTTCAACAGCGAGAGGGACGGACGGCGACACAGAGTGGGGGGGGGGGGGTGTTCAGGGACAAGAACACGCTGCTTTCGCGTTTTTGGTTTTCTTTGAAAGAAAAAAATAGAATAATGATTCAATGCCATCCAAATATACAATTTTTCACCACCTTGCCACATTGGCAAGGTGGTCTCCCATTATTTTTTTATTTTTTTTTTATTTTTTAAAAATAAATTAAGGTGGGGGACCACCTTGCCACATAGATAAGGTGGTGAAAAATTGTATATTTAGGTGGTAGTGAATCACTACTCAAAAAAATATTGCCACATAGGCAAGGGGTGGGCGGGACGAGGGTAAAGGGGTGTAAAGGTTGAGAAATGTTAAAAATACAACAATTTCACGACTCTAAGATACATCGGATGGGACTCAAAGTAGTGCATGAATCATCCCTGTAAAGGATTTTGATAGTTAGAGCGCGTTTGGATTCCGATTTCATGCGGACAAAAATACAATTTTAAATTAAATCGTTAAAAATAAATTGTTTAGAAATTACGTTTTTTAAAAATTACTAATTAAAAACACAGAAAACTGTTTTTTCAAATCACAGACAATGTGGTACTTTTTTGAAAACGTAAAATTTTAAAATGCTAACATGTAATTTTAAAAGCTAAACTGTGATTTTACTAAACGTTTAACTGTGTTTTTAAAAATTATATTTTTAAATCACACATTTTAAAATTACACTTTTTAAAATTACAAATCTAAACATAACATTGCGAGAAAGAAGCCAAAATAAATTATTTTTCTTTTTCTTTTTTTTTCTTCTTTTTTTTAGTTCAGGAGAAAAGCTGTCTAAGAAAATTAATGGCATGTTACTCATAGTAATTTACACTTCTTTTTTCCCTTCTATTTTAGTAATTTATACTTTATGTACACAGGGGCTAAATGAAGAGGGAGACAATTCGTGAAAATCACATGGGGATGAGGGGGCTCTCCCAATGAGTCAGATCGAAATAAGATTTACTAAAAGTTTACTACATTAGAGGTACGAAATTAGCCCGGTATATGATTATTATTTTCATTAAATAAATGATGATATCTACAAAGTACATAATTGTTAGACTTTTTTTAAAAAAAAAAAAAAAAAAATAGAATTAATAATTCAACATAATATAATTTTTCTTTCCAAATATAGTTGTCACATAGACGGTTTTCCGGGTGGAGCTCAAAATTGCAATATTACTTTCATATAAGGGTAACTTGATAATAAAAATTAATCTTTACCCTTTTTTTTTTATTTTTTATTTTTATGTTTTTGCTGATAAAAAAAATGTAATTTTCAGTTCTAAATAATATCTTAATTATATAACAATGTATTAAATAATGTTATATAACAATCAATCGACCGTATAACAGTTTATTAAATAATATTACGAAATATCTGCACCGTAAAGTTGTTTGAATAATGATAAAAAGAATTAAAAAATAAAAAATACAAAGACCATACATTCTAACGTTGCATGTGCTCAACTCGATCTCTGGTTTCATAGCTCCGATCATTTCACGCCGCTGCAAACAAGCTCAACAACAATCCAACAAAAATACTTACTCCATATGTCAACCTGATCCTATCTCCGGCACTCATAATCTGTATCTGGAAAAAGCAACTTTTTCTCGACGCATTTTGCTTTACGATCTCGGCCATCCCATTGAAGTCGCATGCCTCAACGCTTTGGTCTTGCATTTGAAAGTACATATTAAAAGCGTACGACACGTTCCCGCGCATGTCCAAATCGTTGCACGACGCCCCGTAACCCAAGCTCGTGCAATCGGAGTTGGAGCATGCATAGTCAACTTCCGGTCCCGCCGCCGTCATGTTCTTAACATCGTTCTTCAGCACACACCATTGGTGATCCATGTATATGACTCCCTTGGCGGCGACCGGCATCTTTTCGTGCCCTTTGCCGGAGAAGTCAATTGGAAACTTGGGCTGCCCATCATAACGGAAAATCCCCCAGTGGCGCTCAAAGGCCCCCGGCGCAACGTTCTTCGTGTCCTCGTCGAGAAGGCCGAAGAGATACACTTCCATCGGTCCCGGCCGGAGCGGGGTTCCCTTTTTGCTTGCCATTTTCTTAAGGAAACCATCGTAGAACCTTTTAGCCAGCTTTGTGTTGGCATTTATGTTGCCGTCCGTCGGCCATCCGACTTCCCCGACAATGATTTTCATGTCTTCAAAGTTGTTCTTTTTTAAGGTCCAAACAAGTGTATCAAAGTTTGCATCAAACACATTGGTATATTGAATATTCTTGTCTTGAATTGGCTTGGCGCCATCAAAGAAAGCAAAATCCACAGGAAACTTCGAGTTTTGATAGAGACTAAGGAAGGGGTATATGTTAACCAAAAAGGGGGACTTATTGTCATGGAGGAAACGTACTATTTGGAGCATAAGATCTTTAATATTCTTGCGAAAATTACCGTCTGATGGGCTGTCTGAATGTGATTCATATACATCAGCATTAAGGGGGATTGTGGCTTTGATCTTGTCTCCATGGCCAGCCTCATCGAGAGCCTTTTGAATGTTTTTTAATGCCGGAAAAGTTGTCTTCATATAAGTACCGTTGTAACTCGTCAAGAATGGCTCATTTCCAACACCAACATACCTGCATGCACAATTGAGATCAGCCCCCACCCCCACAAAAACAAAAGACTTATAAAATCAGCATTAGCTAGAAATCCCAATAAGTCATTAGATATATATGGTGCCTAACAAAGCATAAGGTATAAGTTCGACCCTCTTAATTGCAAACAATTTTTTGAGGGCTCGTCGAGCTTTAGCCCCCATATGGAAGGGCGCTTTGCATGGTATCTCGGATACCGGGTTTGAAAAAAAAGAAAATTAGCATAGGAATCTTCAAAAAAACGTATCATTCTTCAGAAACTATATATATATATATTTTGAACCTTATATCAACGCCCCCATCGCGAATATGTTTGGAGACGTTATGTTTGACCCAATCTTTGGCATTACCGTAGCTGTCGGATAGGTCCTTGAGCTGATTATTGGCGATACCGACCATGAGCTCAATGCCCGTCCCGGCAAAGGCACTGACTATCCAAGGATCGGCGTCGAAAAGTTTCAATTTTTTGATGCCATTGTCCTTTAGCATACCGGCCACAATGCTAGGAAGCAAAGGGTGCGATGTCTGGGAACCCCAGTTAACACCTATATCTTCTGGTGCAAGTCCTGTGGCTGAGACCAATATTGCACAAAAGGTCCAAACGGTGCACACGGCTCGTGCCATGTGGGTTGAGCCGAATATTCGGAATAATTAATACTGTAAGAAACCGGCTGGGGGTGGGGGTGCTATAGCAAGGGCTATGGAGTACGTTGGGGATCGAATTCGGATGGGTCTTGTGTTTGAAGGAGAGTTGAGAATGGATGGCAATGATGAAAGTCAGAGAGAAAAGTGGGTTCCTTATGCCTTTGGGTGGTGTTGGGTAGTCCTTTCTCCTCGCTCGCTCGCTGTTTGTTTTCTTTAAAATGAGTTTCTCCATTTTTTTTTTTTTTTTTTTATAATTGCTAAAAGCAGCGTTCACAAAGTTGGTTTCACTTGATTTTCTAATATTAGTTGGCATACATGTGTGGAACTTCTAAGACAAAAAGAATAAATAAATAATGGGTTATTTCTTAAGGTTGCATTTGGACATTGTTGAGAATTGGGTCGACAGGCCCACACGGCTAACAAAATTCATATGCAAAAGGCACAAATCCGATCTATAAGTCCAAAACCGGTCCAAGGCCTAGTTTCATCGTGCCATGCATATTGCATATCAGGGAATCCACCTCAATATATATTAGGGAAATCACACACGTATGGTCAGGATGTTTTGTACTTGCAGATTTGTAGATTCGCATATCCACTTGTGAAATTGAGGTAATTTTCACTACAAAAAACAGTGTAAATCGCCGCGTGTCTACAGTAACCGTTACTGTAGACACGCGGCCATTTGGCAGCGTGTGTGTAAGGCCAAGTGGCAAGATGGAGCGTAGAAACAATTGGCCGCGTGTTCTTATACACGCGGCCATCTGGCCGCGTGTAATTTATACACGCTGCCATCTGGCCGCGTGTAATTTATACACGCTGCCATCTGGCCGCGAGTATAAATTACACGTGTCAAACAGAATGCCACGTGTATAAAAATACACGTGGCTAACTTATGTATTCCAGAAAATTATTTTTAGAATTCTTTTTTTTTTTTTAAAAAAAAAAAAAACAATCAAATAGTATGTACATGATAATATTACTATGTAGTTAAATATTACTATACCAAATTAGAATTTATAAACTAATTAGTTTTGTACAGTACTTGTAGTTAAATATTTTTGAATTTATTTATATAAAAAATTCTTATTATATACCCCAACAATAAATTTGTGCTATATTTAGTATGTATTGTACTTGTAGTATGTTTTAGGGTTTACATGCAGGTTGAGTTTCTTGAATATGGTTTATGCGTTAGGACTTAATTTATTGTATGTGTAGTACATACTCTCAGGGTTAGGGTTCGTAGAACATCCATTTGAATGTGTTCGCCTTGTGGTCCCGATCATTATAGCATACCTTACACAAGTATAAAATTGCATGCCTCTATCATTTGATCTAGTTCAATGTTCAAAACTTGGTCGAACTATCATTTGATCCTAGAGTTAGGGTTTATCACTATATATATAGTATATATATTTAGGGTTAGGGTTAGGGTTAGGGTTTATGGCTTATACATATAGTACATACACTTAATATTAGGGTTAAGGTTAGGGTTTATGGCTTACATATAGTACATACACTTAATATTAGGGTTAAGGTTAGGGTTTATGGCTTACATATATATGGTACATACACTTAAGATTATGGGTTTTAGGGTTCAATTTTATAGTCAGGGTTTAGTATAGTATATATATATATATATATATATATATATATATATATATATATATATATATACTTAAGGTTATGATTTAGTTTTAATTTATAGTTTACGGTTTAGTTTTATGGCTTAGGGTTTAGCAATTTCTACAGTTCATACACTTAGGGTTTAACAATTTGTACAGTACATACACTTAGGGTTGCATGTGTTTGTGTTTGTATTTGTATTTGTATTTCAAATCTATCTTGTCATATTATGTATATACATATATATAATATATGCATGCATGCATGTAAACGGCGTGCCGAAACTATATACCTTTATAGTTACTTGTATATACCATAACATTGGTGTTTATGGCTATATATATATATATATAGTATACTTATATAGCTATATACAGTATAGCTATATATAGTATATATATACACTTAGGGTTAGGGTTTATAGATATATATAATAACGTTGTATATACACTCAGTGTTAAGGTTTATGTTTATATAGAGTACTAAATGCATAAATAACCCAAATTTGTGCTATATATATATATGCATAATTATACGGCGAGGAACAAAAAAATAATATGCAACATAACAAAGTACATATACTTAGGGTTAGGGTTTATGACTATATATAGTATATAAACATAGGGTTAGGGGTTATGGGCTACGTGCAATATGTTTATAGTATATTTACGTTTTACGTGTTGAGTACTTTACATATATATGGTATACTTATAAGTAAACCCTAACTCTAATTAGGATTTACGTTAATGAACTACTAATATAATAAAACCCTAACCCTATATATATATAGGACCTATATATATATATATATGAAACTTAACAGAGACTTAGGGTTTAAGAATTAGTTTTAGGGTTATCGTTTAGGGTTTAGTTTTATGGGTTAGAGTCTACGTAAACGTTAACACTATATATATTACATACACTTAGGGTCGGATTAGGGTTTGTGTTTACAAATACAAATATATATATATATATAATTTTCGTTTTTTTTTTTAAAAAAAAAAAAAAATTAAAAAACCGATAGAGACGTGTATTATTATACACGTCTCTAATTGGCCGCGTGGCATTAAGCCACGCGGCCAATTTTTGGCCAGGTGACCTGCGCGGGACAATTCCCGCGCGCCACCTGGCCTCGTTTTCAATTAATTAAAAAAAAAAAAAAAACAGGGTAGCTTCCAGAGGAAGCTACCCCATGCGATCCACAAATTAGTTTCTCTCCCTCACCTCTCTCTCTCTCACTCGGCTCTCTCTCTCTCTCTCCTTCTCCGTCCACCGACCACCGACCACTGCCCTCCGGTGTCTTCTCCGGCCAGCTCCCTCTCCGGTGCATGCTCTCTCTCTCTCTCTCTCTCTCTAGCTCTCTCTCTCTCTAACTCTCTCTCTCTCTCTCTAACCGAACCAGGTCCTATCTCTCTCTAGCTCTCTCTCTTTCTAGCTCTCTCTCTCTCTCTTTCTCTCTGTCTCTCTCTCTATCTCTCTGTCTCTCTCTAGCTCTCTCTCTCTCTCTCTAGGTCTCTCTCTAACCGAACCAGGTCCTATCTCTCTCTACATCTCCCTCTCTCTCTCTCTCTGTCTCTCTCTCTATCTCTCTCTAGCTCTCTCTCTCTGTCTCTCTCTAGCTCTCTCTCTCTCTAGGTCTCTCTCTCTCTAACCGAACCAGATCCTATCTCTCTCTACATCTCCCTCTCTCTCTCTGTCTCTCTCTCTATCTCTCTGTCTCTCTCTTGCTCTCTCTCTCTCTAGCTCTCTCTCTAACCGAACCACAGTAGGTCCGGACCTCTCTCTCTCTACACCCATCTCACTGACTCTCTCTCTCTCTCTGAAACCTCTCTCTCTCTCTCTCTCTCTCTCTCTCTCTCTCTGCCTTGTACGTGAATATTATTTTGGGACTAATATGTTTTAATGCAGGTACATTTTGGCTAAGGAGCATACAAATCACTCAAAAAAAAATATTTGTGAGTAATTTTACCATTAATTTTTTTCTTTAATTTTGGCTATAATAAACTTGGTGCATTTAAATTAATTTGTTTCAAATCTGTTTCTAATTTTTTTAATAGTTTCATATAATAATTGTGGATTTAGCAATTAATAATGGTCTATGCAATGCTGTTAATTTTGTTGGGTTTGAATATCTATTGTTGTGTAATTTTATGTATTTTGATGTGGTTGGTCGTTATGCATGAAAAATATTCGTACAGTTGTGGTATTATTATTTTTTTTTTGTAATATGTTTTACTGTACTACGAATTGGTGTGTGGATTATTATTTGTGGTAATTATTTTATTAACTTCATCATAAAATCAATGATCCAAACCAATAAAATATAAATAACTATGCGGTACTATTTCAACAATTTTTGGGTTTTTTAAGAACAAAGAAAAAAAGTTGGACGGAGTTCATTCTCAGGTAATTTTTTTACAAAAAAAAAAAAAAAAACATTTCAAAGTAAACTCGCTATCATTTTATAAGAAAATGATCGTATCCAACGATTATTGGATAGATACAGAAAATTAAATTTGGCCACCGTCTACCATTTATAATAATTCTTTTTATTATTCAATTTATAACAAACGTGTAAACAATAAACCCTAAACCCTAAATCAAAACCAATATAAAAATCCCTATGATCAAATCTCAAAACCAAACCCCTAAGCTTTATACTCTAAAAAACAAGCAAAAACCATAAACCCTAAACCCTAGCCCAAAATACCGTTCACCCTAAAAACCCTAAACCCTACAAAAGAGTGAAATTTTTTTGTTACTTTTTTATTTTAGTTAAACCCTAAACCCTAACCTTAAAACCCTAACCCTAAAAACTAAACCCTAAAAACCTAAATCCTAACCTTAAAACCCTAAACCCTAAACTCTAACCTTAAAACCCTAACCCTAAAAACTAAACCGTAAAAACGTAAACCCTAAACCCTAAACCCTAAAACCCTAAACCCTAAACCCTAAACCTAAACCCTAACCTTAAAACCCTAAAACCCTAAACCCTAACCCTAAAACCCTAAACCCTAAACCCTAAACCTAAACCCTAACCTTAAAACCCTAAAACCTAAACCCTAAACCCTAACCTTAAAACCCTAACCCTAAAAACCTAAACCCTAACCTTTTTAACCCTAACCCTAAAAACTACACCTTCAAAACCTAAACCCTAATCCTAAAAACTAAACCCTAACAACCTAAACCCTAAACCCTAAACCCTAAAACCTAAACCCTAACCTTAAAACCCTAACCCTAAAAACTAAACCTTCAAAACCTAAACCCTAACTTTTTAAACCCTAACCCTAAAAACTAAACCCTAACCTTTTTAACCCTAACCCTAAAAAAAGAAACCTTAAAACTCTAAACCATAAATAAAGAAAGACGAATATTAAAAAAGAAAAAATTAATAAAGGGAGAGATCTCTTTTTTTTAAATTACTTTTTATGGTGAGGTAAACCCAAACCCTAACCCTACAAACTAAACCCTAAACACCTAAAACCCTAAACCCTACAAATATATTTACCTAAACCCTAAACCCTAACCCTAAAAACTAAACCCTAAAAACCTAAACCCTAACCTTAAAAACTAAACCCTAAACCCTAAACCTAAACCCTAACCTTAAAAACTAAACCCTTAAAACCGAAACCCTAAAAACTAAACCCTTAAAATCTAAACCCTAACCTTTTTAACCCTAACCCTAAAAACTAAACCCTAACAACCTAAGCCCTAACCTTTAAACCCATACCCTAAAAACTAGAACCCTAAAAACCTAAACCCTAACCTTAAAAACTAAACCCTTAAAACCCTAAACCCTAAAACTAAACCCTTAAAATCTAAACCCTAACCTTTTTAACCCTAACCCTAAAAACTAAACCCTAACAACCTAAGCCCTAACCTTTAAACCCATACCCTGAAAACTAGAACCCTAAAAACCTAAACCCTAACCTTAAAAACTAAACCCTTAAAACCCTAACCCTAAAAACTAAACCCTTAAAACCTAAACTCTAACCTTTTTAACCCTAACCCTAAAAGCTAAACCCTAACAACCTAAGCCCTAACCTTTAAACCCAAACCCTAAAAACTAAACCCTAAAAACCTAAAACCATAAACCCTAAAAATAAAAATAACAAAACCATAAACCCTAAAAAAAGAAAGAAGAATATTAAAAAATATAAAAGAAAAAGGTTCGAGATCTCTCTATTTTTTTTTTTTTGTTTTTTTACTATTTTATTTTAGTTAAACCCTAAACCCTAAAACCCTACACCCTAAAAAACCCTAAACCCTACAAATATATTTACCTAAACCCTAAACCCTAACCCTAAAAACTAAACCCTTAAAACCTAAACCCTAACCTTAAAAACTAAACCCTAAACCCTAAACCCTAAACCTAAACCCTAAGCCTAAAAACTAAACCCTTAAAACCTAAGCCCTAACCTTAAAAACTAAACCCTAAACCCTAAACCCTAAACCTAAACCCTAACCTTAAAAACTAAACCCTAAACCCTAAACCCTAAACCCTAAACCTAAACCCTAACCTTAAAAACTAAACCCTTAAAACCGAAACCCTAAAAACTAAACCCTAAACACCTAAACCCTAACCTTAAAAACTAAACCCTTAAAACCCTAACCCTAAAAACTAAACCCTTAAAACCTAAACTCTAACCTTTTTAACCCTAACCCTAAAAACTAAACCCTAACAACCTAAGCCCTAACCTTTAAACCCAAACCCTAAAAACTAAACCCTAAAAACCTAAAACCATAAACCCTAAAAATAAAAATAACAAAACCCTAAACCCTAAAAAAAGAAGGAAGAATATTAAAAAATCTAAAAGAAAAAGGTTCGAGATCTCTCTATTTTTTTTTTTTTGTTTTTTTACTATTTTATTTTAGTTAAACCCTAAACCCTAAAACCCTACACCCTAAAAAACCCTAAACCCTACAAATATATTTACCTAAACCCTAAACCCTAACCCTAAAAACTAAACCCTTAAAACCTAAACCCTAACCTTAAAAACTAAACCCTAAACCCTAAACCTAAACCCTAACCTTAAAAACTAAACCTTAAACCCTAAACCCTAAACCCTAAACCTAAACCCTAACCTTAAAAACTAAACCCTTAAAACCGAAACCCTAAAAACTAAACCCTAAAAACCTAAACCCTAACCTTAAAAACTAAACCCTTAAAACCGAAACCAAAAAAACTAAACCCTAAAAACCTAAACCCTAACCTTAAAAACTAAACCCTTAAAACCCTAACCCTAAAAACTAAACTCTTAAAACCTAAACCCTAACCTTAAAAACTAAACCCTTAAAACCGAAACCCAAAAAACTAAACCCTAAAAACCTAAACCCTAACCTTAAAAACTAAACCCTTAAAACCCTAACCCTAAAAACTAAACCCTTAAAACCTAAACTCTAACCTTTTTAACCCTAACCCTAAAAACTAAACCCTAACAACCTAAGCCCTAACCTTTAAACCCAAACCCTAAAAACTAAACCCTAAAAACCTAAAACCATAAACCCTAAAAATAAAAATAACAAAACCCTAAACCCTAAAAAAAGAAAGAAGAATATTAAAAAATCTAAAAGAAAAAGGTTCGAGATCTCTCTATTTTTTTTTTTTTTTTTACTATTTTATTTTAGTTAAACCCTAAACCCTAAAACCCTACACCCTAAAAAACCCTAAACCCTACAAATATTTTTACCTAAACCCTAAACCCTAATCCTAAAAACTAAACCCTTAAAAACCTAAACCCTAACCTTAAAACCTAATAAGAAAAGTATGAAAAAATGATACTTTGAGTTAACTGTTTAAAACAAACATTAAACAAACAAGCACTTTATTTGCTGTAATCAAATAACATATTTCGTTTCAGACTGTTAACTCTCGTACAGAGGAATATGGACAAGTCGTGGATGTCAGCACCTAGAGGTACGACACAGTATAACGACGGGTGTAGAGTGTTCGTGGCATTCGCCGTTCGTAACTGTAGGTCTGTTGATGGCAAAATTTACTGCCCATGTAAGTACTGCCGGAATAACCAGCGGCACCCCCCAGATTACGTTCTTGCCCACCTGACAGGGGGGAAGGGAATGTGCACGGGATACGGTTTCTGGTATATGCACGGTGAGACAACCCTAAACCCTGCTGTTCCTGTTCGGGGTCACGACCATCCCAGTGTCACAGATATGGATGCATGTGGCATTGAACATGTAGAAGTCACAGAACAAGGCGGAGACCTGGAACAAGGTGGTGACATGCACGCCATGTTGCATGACGCCTTCGGCGTGCACGATGCATCAGATACCGATCATGTTGGCCAGCCCGGAGAAGTAAATGAAGGAACCTCTGCAAGGGACACATTGAAGTACCTTGAGTTGTTGAAGACTGCCGACAAGCCACTTCACCCCGGGACAAAGCACAGTAAATTGAGTGCTACTGTACATTTCTACAACTTGAAGTGCATTGGAGGTATTAGTAACAAGATTTTTTCTGATATTCTTGAGCTTGTCAGTCAGTTATTGCCTCCTTGCGATGAGGCATTGCCGGTGAATACGTACGAGGCGAAGAAATTTCTCAGTTCCATGGGTCTCGGGTATGAGAAGATTCCGGCGTGCCGTAATGACTGTATGCTATTCTGGAAAGACAATAAAGATCTAGATACCTGCACAGTATGTGGAGAATCTAAGTGGATGGCTGATATACATTTCGATCAGGATGGTGAGGTAATATCGTCGAGGAAAAAACGTCCAGTGAAGGTGTTGAGATGGTTTCCACTCATCCCACGGTTACAGAGGTTATTCATGTCGGAGCACACGGCGCACAATATGAGATGGCATGCAGATGGCCGCATTAGGGACGGCGTATTGAGGCACCCCGCGGACGGTGAGGCATGGAGATCGTTCGACTCTCTACATTCAGATTTTATGGCTGACAGTAGGAACGTGCGGCTTGGACTGACAGCAGATGGATTCAATCCATTTGGGAACATGAGTACATCCCACAGCACATGGCCCGTATTGCTTGTACCGTACAATTTGCCTCCTTGGATGTGCATGAAACAGACGTCGTTCATCCTGTCACTGGTTATCCCCGGACCGAGCTCACCTGGTATGGATATCGACGTCTACCTTCAGCCACTGATTGATGAGCTGTTGGAGCTGTGGGATGTAGGGGTACGAACACTAGATGCTGCGAAGATGGAGAATTTCAATATGCGTGCTCAGTTGATGTGGACAATAAACGACTTACCGGCGTATGCAGATTTATCCGGTTGGTGATAAGTTTTGAATTATTCAATTCAAGACCCCTTAATTTGCATTTATTAGACCTAGTTCGTATTGTATATATAACGTTTTGTTATGTTTTAGTGTTTTCTCTTATTTTTAGGTCTTAGTTGAAATCTAATTCAAAATACTTGAATTAGACCTGAAAATACATCAAGGGTATTTTGGTCATTTCTAGAGTTCGAGATTGATCCTGAGAAAATGGAAAATTGTCCAAGGCATTTCGATCGATCGATTATTTGTACAGCAATAATTCGATAGATCGACTTCTCGATCGATCGACATAATTTCGATCGAGCGAATTCGTGTCTTCCAGAAAGTTCAGATATTTTCAGATCTTTGTATTCTTTGTGCGATCCAAATTGAAAGTTGGATTTTGTGGACAGAAATGGACGCCGACCAACTCTGTTTGTGCGGCTAGGATTCACTCTTGATGATCTTTTGTAAATCCAATTCTCTATATATATGAGATTAGGGTTGTAGGTTAGAACATGCATCTTTTGAGATTTCGGATTTGCTCAGATGTATCACTTCAATTCCTTGTGTTTTTAGTTTCCTTTAGTGCACGTTTTCTGGGCTTAGTTCCAGAGAGCTTGTCTCCTTTCCTTAATTTCAAGTTCTAGTTTAGCTTGTTCTTCATTTTCTTCCTTTCTTGTAATCCGAATTTATTTAAGTTTAATCTAGTTGTTTTTAATTCATTTCTTTCTTGTTTCTTTACTGCTTTCCTTTAAATTTATGCTTAACTTAGATTCAATTCATGTCTAGCTAATTTAGTTCTTAGGGTTTGATTCAAAATCCAATCCAAAAGCCAAGAAGTGTTCTTGATGTTCTTAGGATTTTCTTTAGATGTTTGATGATTGTTGAGGGCTAGAGGATATCAAAACCCATGCTAAAAGGTTTTGGTATCAAGATTCCAATCAAATTTATTCATGAAAAAGAGTTAACTTGTCTATGAGTTTTCCTTGAAGTCTTGAGTAAAACCAACGTTCTTGGAAACAAGAACGATGTCTTTTTCAATGGTGCTATTTGACATGATGTATGATTTCTCATTAGAGTCACCTTATAGGGTATGCTAGGGAACACCAATCATTTCACCCCTTTGGTAGTCTAATTGTCTTTCAATTGTAGTTTAACTTTATGTGGAATGATTTGGTGTGAAACTAGATATCTTATCATTGTGGCCTAAGTAGGGTTTTTCATGTATTGTGTATACTTATTAGGATGTGTTATAGAGTAGTAAGCTAGGGCATATTAATCACTCCACACCTTTGGTAGAGTAAAATGTTTTCAATTATAGTTTAATCTTTACGTGGAGTTGATTAATGTAAATCTAGGTGCTTTATGATTACGTCTTAACGAAAGTATTTTCATGTCGAGGTCGTCGTAATGGTTGACGCCCATTGCGCGCTCATATCAAGCATGTTAGGAAGATCCATATAGACTTTAAGCATTGCATAGGTTGAGGATTGGATAGGATCAACATCCTAAGTTTTCTTTTAAGTTAATTTCATTTCCGTTTCCATTTCTTTCACCTTATCGTTGTAGCTTCAATTCTACAACTTTTGTTTTTACTTTTGTTGATAAATTAAGTTAGATACGCTCTTCTCATATCCTATTACGCAAAACAACCAATATTTCTCTGTGGTTCGATCACCCTTACTATAGTACAACCGATTCGTACTATTGCGAGTGGTAAACTTATAAATTTAAAATCCACGTAGCCGCTTGGCGTGCTACCAGTTGGCCTAACAAAGGTGTGAAGGCATGTCCTTGTTGCATGCATTCGACACGTTCTAAACATTTGAAGAACAGTTGTAAATTTTGTTACATGGGACACAGGAGGTACTTGCCAACCGAACATCTGTGGCGGCTGAACAGAAGAACGTTTGATGGGACTGAGGAGTTAGAATGTGCTCCTGATGTGCCTTGCAGGGTCGAGATCCTCCAACAGTTGGACGGAGTTGCGTTTGGGGATGAGACCGCGGGTAAGACGAGACGGAAGAAGCGGAAGACGGGTGCACGGGGTGCTGATGATGTTGTGTGGAAGAAGAAAAGTATTTTCTTCAGATTGCCGTACTGGAAGGACAATTTGCTTAGACACAATCTTGATGTCATGCACATAGAGAAAAATGTCATGGACAATATACTTGGCACTATTTTGGACATCAAAGGGAAAACGAAGGACAACTTGGCAGCTCGGCTGGATTTGCAGGAGATGGGGTTGAGACCTAAATTGCATCCGTTCACCGCCGCAAATGGTAAAACATTTATACCCGCGGCTTGTCACACGATGTCCAGGGAGGATAAAGAAAGCTTTTTAAAGGTGCTTCGAAATGTGAAAGTTCCAGACGGATATGCGTCTAACATTTCACGGTGTGTTCGGATGAAGGACCGTACAATTTCAGGGTTAAAAAGTCATGACAGCCACATACTGATGCAGCAGCTTCTACCAATTGCATTGCGTCAGTCATTGCCAGACAAAGTGGTCAGACCTATAGTTGAGATGTCAGCATTTTTCAGAGGCATATGCTCAACCAAGCTAATCCAAGCTGAGATGGACCGACTACAGGATGACGTCTGTATCACACTGTGCAAGCTGGAACAGGTATTTCCTCCTGGGTTTTTTACTAGCATGGTCCACTTGGTCGTGCATCTTGTGCGCGAGTGTAGACTCGGCGGGCCCGTGCAATATAGGTGGATGTACCCGGCAGAGAGGTAAAATACAGCAGAATATATATATATATATATATATATTCTGCTGTATTTTTTTATTATTATTATTTTTTATTTTTCATGTCACTCGTGGCATTAAACGGGGACAAGCCATTAATGTTTGTGTGTGCACCAGGAGTCTTGGAGGTTTCAAGTCGAATGTGCGCAACAAAGCGGCTCCTGAGGGGTGCATTGCGGAAGGTTACATAGCGACCGAACTAGTAACGTTCTGTTCGAGATATCTAGAAAATGCACCAACCTTCCACAACAGACCTTTGAGAAACCCTGATGGTTCCAAGGGGGCGGGAACACGAGTTAGTTTGAACCGGTTGACGATGCATCAGATTCATCGTTATATTGTGTTCAACTCTGAAGAGTTTCTCAATTTGCGGATGTAAGTAGTGTTTACATATTGAACCGGATTCAAATGATATAATTGATAATAACTAGTTTTTTAATTATATCCGCTGAATGTAGGATGCACAAAGACGCTATTAGGCGATCATGCGTTAGGGGTCGCATCACAGACGCTCTGATTGAAGCCCAACATCACGAGCAGTTCTACGAGTGGTACGGCGCATATGTAAGGAAATAGTGGTATTTTCGTATATAGTATTTACCTATTTTCAGTGTCAATTTAAGATAGGGTTCGACAATATGCTGGTATTAACCGATGTATTCTTTTAATATATGAAATGATAACATAGGTTGATGGCCTTGACGATCAAGGTAGGGAGGAATTGGTGCTGCAATTGGTTATGCGCAGTAGAGGGTTGAAGGAGACAGCAGTGAAGTATAACAGGTACGTGGTAAACGGGAAACTGTTCCGCACGCTAGCCCATGATGTGGGAAGGAGGACTCAGAACAGCGGCGTATGTGTGCCAACCGTTGAAGGCGAAACCTACTACGGGCAGTTAACCGATGTGGTTGAGGTCGAGTACTACGATAGGACTACGTACGTCCTATTTAAGTGCAATTGGGCGGACCCCACGATGGACAGAGGATTTAGAGTCGACCATTATGGTCTAGCGTTTGTCAACTTCACTCACCTCGTCCACAGGGGAGAACTGCTAACTGACGAGCCTTACGTGCTTACATCTCAGGTAGACCAAGTGTTTTATGTCGAGGATGAAAGGAACCCAAACTGGGTTTGTGCCGTGAGGACTAAACCGCGCAACGTGTACGATGTTGGTCAGGGGGAAGGGAGTAGTGATGCAGATAATGCATATCACGAGTGTGTACCGATCATATTACCCACTGATGACCTGCATGATATGAATGATGAATTCGATCACGACAGGCCCGACATTGATCCGATTGAAGCTCCTGTTATACAATGATTGCTATATTTATTATTGGTACAATTTCCTTAAACTCAAAGTACTTTCTTAGTTTGCATAGAGCTCATTGTATATTATGCATATTCTTTTGTAATATTAAAATTAAAACGAATTTCAAATATTTTGTCTCACATTTGTTCGCAGGTTTCGATGGACCAGAGAACCCCTACTTGCGCACATCGTGCACCACGCCTACCCGCGCCTTGCACGACTACATCCACACCGGCGATGTCAGCGGCACTACATACCACACCGTGGCCACACGGCCCTGATGCCTTTTACAGACCATTTCCCCCGGGTACGGCGGGGATGAGCAGGTCAGATCCCGGGCAGACGAGCACAGCTGGATATTCTCCTTCTCTATACCCGCCTACGTCCACACCGGCGATGTCAGCGGCACTACATACCACACCGTGGCCACACGGCCCGGATGCCTTTTACAGACCATTGCCCCCGGGTACGGCGGGGATGAGCAGGTCAGATCCCGGCCAGACGAGCTCAGCTGGATATTCTCCTTCTCCATACACGACGTTCTCGCAGTTGGGGCTGACCTCATCGGGTCATATTGATCGATGGTGGGCGCCAGAGTTTCATGATCTGAGCAAATTTCCGTTGTACTATCCACACCCCCTTACACCACCTATGCCAGTCAACCCTGATAGTGAGAATCAGGATGACAGATTTCCGTTGCCACAGCGGGGGGGGATGCCTATGCCGGGTATGCGGTCGGGATAGCTGTCGGCACCGGCGGGGGGCCAGGGCCCGGCACCTGGGGAGAGCCAGATGCCTGTTTATGGACAGAGCCAGTTGCCGCTTCCTGGGGAGAGTCAGGACCCAGATGTGGGGGAGAGTTAGCTGCCCCGCGAGGGGGACGATGTGATGTTGGGTCTTGATCAGTTAGCCCATGATGTCCCCCAGGATATGCCTTCGGATGACGATCATGATGATGAGCATCACCTAGAGGATGAGTTAGGCGAGGAGCATGCTGGTGACCCAGCGACCGAGCACATAGCATTCGACCATATTCGGCTGATGGGTAAGTACATTTTTATACATCATTATATCTTAATTTAGTAAGTTCGTATAATATTTAAATTGAATTCTTAATTTATTAATATAATTGAGTTATTTAGTGTTACTATATTAACGTTTTATATTTATTGACTAGGGTATAACCCAGACGGAAGCATCTATTTTGAGGTAATTAAGGACCCGGAGAGAAATTGGGTGCTCCCGAGGGGTAAGAAAGTTGTGTTGCAGTACAATGCTGCAACACAACCCGTGGGACGAGCATGCAATCGTTATAGACGGGCTGCGGGCAAGATGTTACGGAGCGGGTCCCACATTCACTTGCGGGACAAATGGGCGAAGGTAGATAAACAGATTAAGCAGGCGATGTGGGATGCCATAATGGTATGTGTATGAAACTAATATATGTATTTTGTGAAATTAAAGTTAAGATGATTTTTTTATTGAACTGCTAAAATTAATTATTAGATTGAATGTGCAGCAAGAATTTTATGTACCCGTATCCGTCGACCAGCGCCTGGCACAGAATGAATTCTGGGGTGATATGGGCCGTAAGCACCGTTCGTGGAAGTCGAAGTTGAGGACCCAGCTAAATATTCGACACGGTGACACGCCATTGACAATACGTGCGAGAATGCCAGATACTTTTTTTGATAAGTATGACCGAACGGATGTGGAGGACGTACTGCACGAGTGGTGCACAAAAATAAATGTGGTATGTAGGTCTTTCAATGTATTACTAAAATGTTGTGTTTTTTTAATAAACAGTTCATTCAATCATAGCACATAAGTAATTAAGTGTATCAATTCTTAAATTTTTTTGCAAATGTTCAATGTAAAGGAGAGGTTTGAACGAATGAAGCGGCTGCGGGAGCAGAATGACATCCCCCATAGTCTGGGGTCCAAAAGTTATACCAGATTTAATCACGATGAGGTATGGAACAATATGTAAAAACCCTAATTCTTATTTGGACATAATTGTTCTTTCTTAACATTAAATGAATATCCAATGTTTGTTATATATTTATACTGTATGGCGACAGGCATCTATATCTGGCACGCCCCCCACTCGCGCCGAGTCGTTTGTGAAGACGCACACAAGGAAAGACGGCACTTACCTGAACGAGCGGACACGGGACCTATGCGTATGCTACTGTTAAATGTTATCGATTATTATTAGTTATGCGTGTGATATAGTATTTATTAATTACCAGTGTTTTGTATGTTGACTACGTACAGGAGCGGATGACACAGAGTTTGTCCACTGATCCTGCTGTCTCGGACCCTGTCTCATCAGATACGGTGCGTTGGGCACCTGGCGACGCATACGAGCAAGTGGTTAGGCGACCCGAGTATGCGGGTAGGGTTCGGCAGGTTGGGCCGAACGTTACTCCTGTTCGCGGGACTTGTTTCTCGTATAGGGACCGCACACGGGGGGGACCGGCCGAGGGCACGTCTCAGGATTGGGCTGCTCATAAAATTGCGGAGTTGGAGGGCATAGTGCAGGCCGAGAGAGAGCGGGCTGACAGCATGGAGCAGCGCATACGACAGTTTGATGCTATGGAGCAGCGCATGCGACATTTTGATGCTATGGAGCAGCGCATGCGATTTGAGGCCTTCATGTCCTCTACAGGATTATCGTTCGTATGCCCTGGTGCTCAGCAGTCTTCACCCGCACACGTAGGTAGTACGTCATCTGTTAGTAGTGCGCCTGCAGGTATGGTTCATATTATGTATACATTTAGGTTTATTTTTAATTTGTTCTCATTATTTGTTTAAATTTGCATATAATATTATGTAAGTTAATTATTTTTATTACTTGCAAGTAATGCGACAACGATTGGTTCGTTGTCGCCTTCTGGACAATTGCTGAGCCAACAATCCCCTCTCGGGACTCCATCGCCCGTTACACCATCTCTTGCGGGACAATCGACAGTTGGCGAGGTCACGCCCGGGACTGCACCTCGTGATCCACAGCGACGTCCTCCAGATTTGTAGATATTTTGTATATATTTTTTTTTTGTTAGTCACGAATAACTTTATTAAATCAAGATTTAAAAATTTGTTGATATTGTTGTGTAAGTAGTTATTGTTAGTAATGAATATGTTTATTAGTACATGGTATTCGAATTTTTAAATATTGTTGTTTTGATTAATTAGTGCAATTTGATTTTGTGATATTTTTGGATGAAATAAATTTGGAGAATTTTAGTAAAAAAAAAAAAATATAAAAAAATATATAAATTATATATATATATATATATATATATATATATATAAAATATATATAAATATATAATATTTTTTTTATAATATTTATACTGCGGCCAGTTGGCCGCGTGTATTAATGTACACGCGGCCGGCAAATTGGCCGCGTGTACATTAATACACGCGGCCAACTGTGCAGTTAGTGCCACATTGATCCGCCACGTATATTTACGTTGCCACTTGCACGTGGCAAACAGTTCGCCACGTGTACAGTGATTGTACACGTGGCGAACTGCAAGTGGCAAAAAACCATGTTTTTTGTAGTGTTTACACATGTCGTCGTGAACCTGTACGTGTCTAAAATTTTGTCCATGGTGCTCGCAGGATGCCTCACATTTTGAAGGGCTGATGCCTGACTTAATATAAGTCAATTGTAGTATTTTGTATGACGTTTTGTAGTTGACATTAGCTATTGTTATGGGAATTCCAATAACTCTACCTACGAACTTGTTTTAAAAGCTAGGGCATTAAAATGGTAATGATGATCATTATCATGATAAGGACGAGATTGTTGACGGTGATGATGATGAGCTTTACAATCTTGTTTCTAGTGGATGTCATGCAACAATGAAGTATGTCATTAAACACATTGATAAACAACCTTGTGGAAAATTTGAAGAAATTAGGTATGGGTGGTTTATGCATACATTGACTAGTTATGAGAATAAATGTCATTATATGTTTAGAATAAACCACGTATTTTGTTTCAATTATGTTGTTGGGAAAAATTCCATTTAGATCGGTCTTCGGGTCAGCACCGGCCTAAGAAAGAGAAACAACAGAACTCTTGGAAACGTACTATCCCGGGATATATATACTAAGCAGCAACGTAACAAGACTCCCAGGATAGTCTCATCCCGAGAGATAGACACCAGGCACCCATTCCCGAGAATACAAGACATGAGTATGATTATATTGGGTCCTAGGAATGCAGACATCATGGGACTGAGATTTAACTTAGCCAGTTAAGACCCGGGACAAGCATGTCTCGGGAACTTAGTTATCAACCCGCATGCTAGGAAATTCGGATTAGAATCTTACGAACTAAGATATATAGACATTACGGTTTAAATCTCTTGAGATCGTGTCCAGTCTCTAAAAATACGGGATTGAGCTAATTCTGGATTCATTGCCAAAGAATCCCAAGATTTGAGGGAAGATGAGCCAAGTCTAGATCAGACTCTGATGGCGTTCCCAAGCCAAAGAAGACGAAACCCTAGCTGTAAGGGATCCCATCATTCAGACTATAAATAGTCTCCAACCCAAGGTATAAACAGGGACTGGATTTTTGGGATTAAACAAACTCTTTTTCTCTCGGAAGCTAACTTAGGTATCAGAGTGAGACTCCCAGAAGAGTCTCTGAGGTTTGCTGATTTTGCAAGATTTTTGGAAAAGCCTGAAGAATAAAGAAGGAAGATCAGTGTTCACACCATACCGGAAACTGTACTAACATATGTAATCATATATGAGAGGGAGAATGAACCTCTTTATTATTTCAAATGAAGCTGAGAAGAGCTGATTCTTTATAAAATAAGAGGTAAAATTGCCCAAAAAACAAAATAAGGAATGCTTTCCGCAATTTAACATAATTCATGTACTAAGTGCTTATTTTTTACGACACTTGATCTTATTTCAATCTTTTCTCCAGAGATTAAGGATTAAAGATGATCCATGAAAAAGACCATAGCGAATCAGCAATTGAACTGCAACTCATATGGACAAAGAGTGATTTTTGTATGCAAATTGCAAAAATCGTGGTACCCATACACTCATATGTAATTTTTTTTTGTTTGCTTTCAATTGTATTGCATGGGATTGTGTATCCAACAAGCAATGCCCACAATACTATCCTATCTCCAAAGAGTAATGTTTGCTGCACAACATTTGTACAACAAAGCTGACGTGTAAATTATTTTCAATTTTTTTACGAAGTATGTGATGTTGTGTAGCAATTTTCACGTCAGCTTTATTATATAAATGTTGTGCAACAATCATTACTCATCTCCAAAACCCTATGGATTTTATTCAAATCGGGAAAAGTATACAAAAAGACACTTTTTTCTATTGTATTAGTATTTTTTTTTTTCATTTTTTTGTTTGTCTTTATTAACTGTGATTTGTTCTTCCATTTCTTTTTTTTCTTTTTTCTTTTTCTAATTTATATATCATTTCTTTTTAATGTTCTAAAAGTACTTTCTTTCACATTATCTATGGAAAGATGGTCAAAAGAAAAAATCTTTATTTGAAATGACTTCCTCCTATACTTATGAATTTATTTTGAATTGGGAAAAATAAATAAAAAAGATATTTCTTTTATATTATATTGGTATTTTTTGTTTTTATTTTTTGTGATTTTGTTTTTCCTTTTTCCTTTTTTATCCTTATTTTTTGTTCTAATTCATAAATTATTTTTTATTTAAATTTTCTTTTGTAAATTTTACATTGAATTGAGGAAAATGATGGTGAGGGAAAGAGATTCCTATCGTTGTTTTGGTAAGATATATGATGATTTTTTAATTTATACTGTTGTTCATTGATTAGTTTTATTCTTTTCTTTTATTTTTCTTTTCTTTCTATGTGTAATACACATTATTTACATGCTTAATTGATAGATGGCATTGTCTTTTAAGGTTTCATTGGAACAGGAAAAAGTATACATAAAATATAGTTTTTTTATATTATATTAGTATTGTAATGCCCAATAAAATAATTATTTAAAGTCATAAAATAATCTTAAAAGTATTAAGAAAATTGAAATGTTTTATGAGAAATAATAAAAAATATTATTTCTTTTATTACTCAATTACGTGACTAGAAATTAGGATTCAATTTTAAAGAGACATTATTGGCAAATCATGATTACTTGCTTTGATCACTTCTTCTCGTTTAAAGCCAAGCCACGTGAGATAGCAACCCTTTGTTATTGATGTAGATAGAACAAGCCATGATGACCAGCTTCAGTTTAAGGCTAGTTTCATGAGTTAGAGATAAGAGATATTATGGGCAAATCATCATTACTTTTTTTTTTTTTGAAGAGCAAATCATCATTACTTGCCTTCATTAATTTCTTCTCACTTAAGCCATCTGTAACGTGCATAAACTCTCCCCAGCCATTGATCTAAAAGAAACAAGCCAATCTCAGCCCTTCAAATCTGTATAAAAAGGCAGCTCCTCAGGTCACTTTTACTTCCCATTTCAAAATGAACTCTCAATTTCACTCTCGGCCAGCAGTGTTTAGGTATCTTGTTCATAGCATTTCAGCTTCTTTTATGAGCATTTTGGTGAGTTTGGAAAAGCATGTATCTTTAATTTTTGTAATTTTAAGATTATAATATTGTTTTATATTTAATATAGGCTTAAAAGAGTATTTTTAGATTTATGTTCAAAATGGGTATATTTGTTTATAAAAAATGCTATTATAATGCCCAAATTTATTTAAGTATTCCATTAATGCGCTGATACGTTGTCCAAAGTTTTAAAATATTTTTAACATTAGTTACAATTATGCCATTATTCTGCCAAAATTTTACAAATAGTATATAATAGGAACTATCCATAATTATGTTGTTATGCCGCCCGTGGGTTTTTTAAAATTGTACCCATTATTTATACAAATGGGGTTACTATATCTATTTTTATATAAAAATATTAAGCTTTTAACATATTAATACTGATATGATGCCTATTTTAGTTTAAAAGTATTTTAGGTATTAACTATATAAATGTCATAGTGATGCTTATAAGAAAATATGTGGTAATGCTACCTACCTATTTGTATACACCAACATAATGTTCAAATAACATTAGGAGCTATAGTAATTTATTTAAAAGTCAAAAGTGGCGAAAGTGATAGAATAATATTTTTAACAATTTATACTAATTCACTATCATATGTATAAAACTGTGTTGCAGTAATCACTTGTGTTGATATTATCTGAAAGCTGAGAAGTGTAAGTATAAATTACTTACTGGAATATGATACTGATTTTCATAACATAATTATTGCAGATTTGTTTAAATGTATGTGTGTGAATGAACCATTATATATTGTGTATATTGTTGTGACTAATGAATATGTTAATAATAAAGCTGCTGAGTAGCAAGGGGTGGGATACCTACCAGTGGGACCTTAGGCTCATGTGAATATTTAATAATAAACAAGACTATATCTGCATATCATCCATTTTCCCCTCTCCCCAGCTGGCCAGTTTTCGAACTTGTAGAGGTTCATGGATTTGGTTTTTTAAAGAGTAGATCTGTAACTCTCTGCAAGCACCTCCTCTTCACGTGCCCTTCCTCCATGCTCCTGAGCCTCCTAGATTACAATCGGTCTCTTCCTTGTTGCCATTAGCCCTGGCCTTCACGCGCATGCGCATGGATCTCGATCACTCTCTCAAGAGTGTCCTCCACGCGTTGGCGCGTGGAGCTGTCTCTCTGATGCGTGGCCTTTCCGGTGGTGGGTTTCTACCACTCTCCTCCGTTGTTGTTGCTGTTTACAAGGTTTTTTTTTTTTTTTCGTTCTATTTTCCAGTTGTTTTTCTTTTGTTATTTTGCAGCCTGTTATGCTTTTTGCTGCTTTTGTGTTTTGTGGGCTAATGTCTCCTAGCTTTTTATTGTTTTGATCATTTAGTGGAGACTTTTGTGACTAGATTTCTGTTGGTGCCTTTCTCTTTGCAGTCCCGAATTCAGACTCTACAAGTGCTTCTACTGCTTTAGCTTCCTTCCGATGGTTATCGTTATTGCTAAGTGGGAGTTTAGATAGGTTTGCTTTAATTTGTATCCATTTTACTTATGTAACTGCTTTGTGCAGCTCCTTGAGAGGACCGTGTCACTTGTTTGACTTATTTTCTATCATTTGTAATTATTTATGCACTGTTTTAGTTTATTTTGAGTTTATTGTTAAAAGCCCACCTCATTTTCGTTCAGGATTATCCACTCATTATTCCTTTCAGATGAAAGAGCGTAAACTATCATTCTTTCTAATCATTTTTTTATTTAATTAGAAAAAAAAAGGTTGAAACCTTATCATTTTTCTTTGGATAAAATCTTCACTACTTACCATGAAGGGTTTTTTTTTTTTTTTTTTTTTGTTTGTTTGTTGGGAAGTGTCTAAACTGAAATACCTCATTTTTTATAGTTGTGGTAGGCTGATTTTGTTTTAAAGCAAATGACCAAGTAATAAAGTCAAACGGTCACAAAAATAATGTGATTTTAAAGCCCATGACCATTTGATAAAGCCAAAAGTGTAAAAATTTATGAAACAAGATAATTTGTAAAGACTAAATGATATCTTGTCTAAAAGTCCAACGGTCATAACGTATGAAACTAAATTGTGTTAAAAAAGCAAATGGTAAAAAAAAAAAAAAAAACTATGGATGGTAAAAGATTTTATTGACTAACAGTTAAAAAAGCCAATGGCTTGCACAAAGTTTTTAATATCCAAATTACTAAAAATAATATTTGTAACACACTACAACACTTTTCATGTCTATTATAGTACGATGGGAAGGTGTGATACATGATACATTGATACATGTATTTTTTTAGATGCTATCTATAAATCATCTGCCAACTTTCTGAGACCATCACCAGATATAGTATTTATATCTCACATATGGTTATTATTATAATGTCTAAGAAAATATTATTTGGTTGATGCTAGATACCCCTTAAAGAAAAGATACTTGCCACCTTATAAGGGGGAGAAATATCACATTCCAGATTTTCGACAAGTTAGTCGAAGAAATGAGATAGAAAAGAGGTTTAATTATGTTCACTTATCACTGAGAAGTGCGATTGTCCCCAATAGGTAGCTCAATCGGCTGGAGACTACGCCTCATGAAGCGAAGGTCACTAGTTCGAATCCCCCCTCCTTCCTCTTGTGTGGACATGTTAAAAAAAAAAAGAAAGAAAAAAAGAAAGAGAAGTGCGATTGAGCAAACTTTTAGAGTGTGGAAGAATAGCTGCCGAATTTTAAAGCTAATGACATCTTATGATATTAAAGACCAAACGCTCCCTAGAGATGCTACTCCGATTTTTCATAATTTTATTATAATACATAATAGGAAGGATAAGGAATTTAAGCGGGATAAAGGCAACTCCGATAACCTCTGAAGCAATAATGATGAATCAATGAGTAGAAGTTATAGAAACATTTGAGATATACATTATGAGGAGATGAGAGTGGTTTATGACAACATAACTCGGTCCATTTGTGGGTTGTAAATAATACTTTTATTATTTATGGTTTAGGCTAAATATTTTTTTGATGAATGAGATTTTAGATTTAGGCTAATTTTTAATGTACTTTAATATTATTTTTTTGGGTGATATATCAAGGTACTAATTTTAATTATTTGTGAAGCATGTGATTGTTGGTAATTTGTACATAGAATTGCACTTTTATACCAATGTTATCCAAACACTCAATTGACAAAAAAATAATATTTTTATACAAATTTTACTAAATACTAATTGGTATCCAAATACCCACTTGACAAAAACTACACTTCTATACAAATTTTACCAAATACTAAAAACAGCACTTCTATACAAATTTTACTAAATACTAACTACAATTTTAAAAATTGTGCTTTCTTAACTACGTTTTAAGAGCGATTTCACAGACCAAAAATGTAATTTTAATTCAAATCACCAAAATGTATCGTTTGAGAGTATTTTTAAAAACTTGCGATTTCAAATTTCAAAATGTAGAAAAATATGTGTTTTTAAATCGTAGGGAAGATGGTGCATTTTAAAATGTATGATTTTAAAGTCTAAATTGCAATTTTAAAAGTTAAATTACGATTTTACTAAGTACTTAATTACAAATCACATTTTTAAACCGTCCGTTTTAAAATCACTATTTTAAATAGCACATCCCAAACTAATCCTAAAATCACTATATTTTCTAATCGCACTTTTTAAAAATTGCAATCCATAAGAAAACCAGATCTTCTCCGATCCATTTGAATTCGATAAGAGCCGATTCCTTAAAAGAGAGAGACAAAATTATCATTTTACTTTTTGTTTAGACAATAAAATAGGTCCCTATTCCCTCCTTTTTAAGAACCGGCTCCCTCTATTTGATTTGAACCGGAGAGGATCTGATTTCGTCTAAAAGCACTCTGCCCAAACAACCAACCAAACGACACGATACTTCATCCCTTCCGTTCACAGCAACGCAGTCGGTGCCTCTCTGCCTTTCTCTCATAAACACACAGTCACACATGCACACTTATTTACTTACAAACAAAAAATTTCATAATTGGCTGATATAGAGATTTGGTTTTTTTGCAACTTATATTCCAATTTTTTTTTTTTTTTTTTTCTTGGTTTGTTGCTGTTTTGGTGAAGTTTTGGGACCTCAGATGGGTCCTATTACGCTAGCCGGCGATGCGAGAAGCTCTTCAGTAGCTTCATCAGGTAACCCATTTCTTGAATATGTATTGTATATGATTTTTAACGTGATTGTGTTTTAGATGATAATTACGTAATTTATGGCATAATGTTACAGTTTTATTGTTTATTCTAATGCAGCTACTGAATTCATATCTTTGAACATAGCATCATATTTTCGGATGAAATGTTACAGTGATTCTTTTGTGCCTGTTTTTCTTTTCTTTTTTAATGGTCTAGAGCTCATTCTTTTTTGGGTCAAGCTTGAGTTCCTAACGCGTGGTTTAAAAAAGATTGCACTTTATCCAGATGAGTCTAATTTTATTTCTTTTTGGTTCACAAGTTTGGTGTGTTCAGGTTGTAACATGCATTTTGGGCTTATTTTTAGAGGTCCGTTTGGGTTAGCGATTTGAAAATCAAATTCAGTTAAGCGTTTAGTAAAATCACAATTTGACATTTAAAATTGTTGTTTAGTCTTTAGAATTGTGGGTTTTTAAAAATGCACCCATATTTGCTTGTGATTTGAAAATGAAGGGTTTTTTTTTTTTTTTTTTTTTTTTTTTTTTTTTTTTTTTTCAAATTGCAATTTTTTAAAAATGCACTCTCAAATGATACATTTCTGCAATTTTGGTTTAAAATCGCACGATTGGTCTACGAAATTGCAGTGCCAAACACTAATGATTTGAGTTGGAAAAAAATGTTCAACAATGTCACATGGGTAAAGTGCAACTTTTTAAATCACAGGCTGAGAAATCAAACTTAACCTAAATCACAAGTGGATAAAGTGTAATTGCCCCTTCTATTTTTTTTTTTGTTCCTGGAAAGGATTTCTGTGATGGTTATCCATTTGAATTAAGCCAATTGCATAACTTCAAGATTTTGATACCCCCCAGCCTTTTGGTATCATTTATAAGCATGAGTAGACCTAGTCGTAACAACAAAAATCACATAATTTGCAATTTGCTTTTGCCTAGTGTCACCCTTAAACCTCTGTATATGTGTCTATGTGAGGCAAATAGCAGAAGAATACCTTATATTCTGTTTCTCAATCACTTAAGAATACCACTTCTTAAAGTAAATGCTTGAATTTATGTGACAATGCCCAGTTTTTTAGAATAATATGTTCTGGTTGAATGCTGATTTTATGTTGTATTTTTATGGGATATTCGAATGATAAAGTAGAAATCCTTTTTAAGAATCTTAAATAGGGAGATATTTAGTCCTTCATATTATAGGTTTTGAGTCCTGTAGATTATAGTTTTGCAACATTGTTAATTGTGCGTGCTTATGTCTCTCTTGAAGGGATGGGGATTTCGGGCCGTCTCGTTGTATATAAAAACAATGTTGTTTTGAGTGATTAGCTTTTCTTGTTGTTATCAGTGATTGGTTTTTACTGAACCATAATAGAAACTAAAATCTTTGAAACAATTATTTTTTATTTTATTTTATTTTTAAAATTTTCTTAAAGCGCAGAGGGGCGCAACCCTAGTACATAGGAAGTATACAAAAGTGTCCCTAATCAGAGGAAACAAAAGAACATGAATGTAAAAGAACATGAATGTAAACAAAAGAACATGAAAGAAAAAATACTTATAAAAAAAAAAACTCAGCAAACATAATACGACTCGAGCTATGCACCGAGACCCAAACATATAACATATTAAGCACATTTTGACACAAGTCCACAACCAGTAATTCCACATCTTCAAATAGCATTGCATTCCTCTCACACCAAAGACCCCACATAACACACAAGGGAACCTACTTCCAAAGACGCGTAACATGATCACAACCCAGCGAACTGCTCCAACCACTCAACAAATCCAGTACGCTTCTTGGTATGACCCACTCCACCTGGAAAAAACTATAGAAAGAGCTCCAAACAGCCCGTGCCACATCACAATGAAGTAGAAGGTGTTCAATGGATTCCCCATTGTTCTTACACATACAACACTACTCTACCACCACTATATGACGCTTACGCAAGTTGTCAACTTGTCATGTGTCAAAACCTTTTCTAATGCCGCTGTCCACACAAAAAACGCCACCCTCTTCGGAGCCTTAACACGCCAAATACCCTTCTAAGGAAAAGAGACCGCCTCTTGACAAGTTAAGGCTCTATAGAAAGTCTGCACTTCAAAGCTCCTCCTCTTAGAAAGATTCCACACCAATCTATCAACCTCTCCATGCCGAATCCGAATCTCTGAATATTTTTTCATGCAGTTTTCTATTTCTTGTGACTTGGGACTTTGAATTGTTTATGGAGAACATAACCAAATTGGCCCTAAGTACTTAGGCAGTCCAGTTTATGGTAACCTCTTATGAGATATTTCCTTTCTTTCAGGGCAAAATCTTTCGTAGAAGTTTTTAGGCTCGTTTGCTAATGCCTATTAGGACAACTTTTTGCTTTTTTGCAAAGAAAATAAAAGTATTAACAAACAATTCAACACACAAAACATTCAAAACTGCTTTCACTTTTATGTCACATCACAACTAAAAAGCAAAAAAACCCTAAAAGGCATTAGCAAAAGGTTTTTTTGTTTTTGTTATTTTACCCTTAATGTTAATTTGGTAAATAACAAGAGTTACAAAGTCGGATTTAATATAAAACAATTACAATAATCTTCTACCAGATTGGGAAAATAACAAAGCATGATAGAGAAAAGATTTTCCCCTATTCATGACTTCGTTGGGTTTTATTACATAACGTATAACTTGGCCTAAGAAGATATATACATAGGGTACTACTTGTGAGAATGAATTTCTCAGTTAGCTATGTGCCTGAGGGAAAGATTTTAGCATCCACTTTGAATTTTGGGAAAGTCCCAATTAGGATCTCATTTTCTATCTATTGATGTGATTGGAATTTTTTTTTTTTTTTTTTTAACCTCAGTGATATTTTTATTATACCACCATGCTTCCTTTTTGAATAGGTGATATGGTTTTGCAGATGCATGTGACAGGAAAATGTTAAATTCGCTGCCGGGAAGAAGAAAGCCATTTGCATCAATCAAAATGGGAGAAGAACAACCATTTGACTTTTTTCGTACTTTCTTTGGTATGCTAAAAACTTCTTGTCAAACAAATATTGTCAAGGTTTGTTGAATGTTTTGGGGTTGACTAAGAATGATATTGAAGCTCAAACTCTGAGTTGATCAATAGATTGAATGACTTTGACTAGGGCTGTAAATGAACGGAGTTGTTCCTAAACAACTCGACCTCGAAAAATTTAAAACTCTTTTCAAAACCCAAAGCCGAAAACTCTTTTCGAAAAATTTACCAAACAGGCCCTGGTTTCTCAATCAATTACTCTTTTGGATCAGCAATGTGATGCTTACTTCTTTTTGGAATATGAGATTATATAGGAATGAATGCTAAGACTATTCACTGAGTTTCTCTTATAGATCCACCCCCCTTCTCTCTCTCTCTCTCTCTCTCTCTCTCTCTCTCTCTCTCTCTCTCTCATATATGTTGCTTATGGAATCTGTGGAATGTGAAATAACATTTCCTGGGTAATTATAAAATGTTGAGCCTATATTTTTTTTTCTTTATGTTGAAAAGCAATAACAAAGATTTTTATAGCCAGCAACTGGGTGTATACATGTTAATCTCTATTTTAAGTGGCTTGGAATTTGTTGTGCAAGTTATGTGGACTCTTGTGATTTTTTTCTTGGTGACACTGTCTTTGAGTCTTAACCTGTCATATTAACTATGGCTCAATAAATGCATGTTTATACACTGCAGAAGAGAAAGAAAATCAAATGCTAGCAGAGTATTACGTATATGCCCAACAATGAGTTTTTGAACACAAAGAAAAGAAGAAATAATTTTCTTCGTTTCTTTAATAAATTATGCTTGATATTGGCTAGTGATTGTAAGGCCCTAGGTCTTGTCTGGAGGGAACACCAAAGGCGTTTGCCCCTCCTGACCTTTTACTGATAGAGAGTTAGGCAGACCATTTGCTTCTTTCATGTTGTCAAATTCTTTGAATACATTAGATGGACAAAATGCTAGTAAGAATAAACATAAATGTTGTCAAATTTTTAGTTTCTAAGTAGTCTGGTGGTGGATTTTGCAGAGGGTGTTATAGCAGGAGGTACAGCCGGTGTTGTTGTTGAGACAGCTTTATATCCCATTGATACTATAAAGACACGACTGCAGGTGGGTTAACTATGCATATTAAATTAGAGTTCATGTTTAAAAAAAGTTAAGGAATCTACTGCACCAGGTTACGGGTAATTTCCTGATGTAATACATATGGATCTAGAGATTGTTCCTTCAAATTTTATTTTATTTTATTTATTTATTTTTCTATTCCTGTTACATTTCTTTTATTTTTTGGGCGCTAGGGTTACTTCCCATTTGCTAGAGGTAATTTTCAAAATCAATTTTATATTTTTTTTTAATACTCGAGGTTTATAAATGTACGTATATAATTAATTATGAAATCATGTTGGACAACAGAGAGATCTAAAAAATTACGTACTCATCCAATTGTCACGCAGAGATTATGGATGTAACTTCATACTCACAAAACTAAAACTTTGCAATTCTGATTGATATTTTCCAACTATCATTTTTACATAAATTTTAAAATCTTGGATTTTTATGAGTGATAAATCTTAGAACATGAAAACAGGGGTTATGGTGCTAGGTTGTCCACTATATAAATACACAGCAATTGCATCTTCTTAAGTTCTAGTAGCTTACATCTAAAAAACTCTTTGATTTCACATATTGTTGTTTGCTTCAGAATGCAAAGGTTGGGATAGGTCTCTTTCTTTGGGCTACTTTGAAATTGATACATTTTGTTTGGGGGGAGTAGTTTTTCATGGTTGCAAGTTTTTTACCAGAGTATTTCCAAATTTACTATTGTGCTTTTGTTACAGGCTGCGCATGGTGGTGGAAAAATAGTTTTGAAGGGCCTTTACTCTGGATTGGCTGGAAATCTTGCTGGTGTCTTACCGTAAGTACCTTTCGAAATGCATGACTTCCCTTAATGTTTAGGATTCACACTTCATATGTCAGTATCCATTTTTGTTCATTGAACAAGTTTTGAACCTGGAAATGACTCGATTTATGCTCTTTGGATGAATTTGTTTCCTTCTACTGATTATGTAGTTTCATTAAAAAAGAAAAAGAAAAATGCTCCTTCATTAATGTACTAATCGTAATTGTATGTGCCATAAGTGTGTTATGTCATCTATCTCTGGATTCTTTACAGTTCCAAATTTTCAATAATGTTGTGGAATCTCAACAATTAAGACTAGCAATCTCCAGCGGGCTTTCTAGGTTGCTAAATTCTTATTTTTCATCTTTAGAGATAGTTTAATTATTCCAATTCATCGTCAATTATGGAATAGATTTCTGTATGAGATTGAACATAACCATATAAGAGTATTTCACTATTTCTTGCCATCTCCCTCCCCATCCCCTTCTCTCTAACTCAGTCAATTTCATCATTTAAATTTATTTCTACTCTCTGTTGCTGTAGGCTGACTGTCTTTGTTTGTGTAGAAGAACCATAGACGGTTAAATAGTTATGAAAATACTAATTATGCACAAGCTTCTTGAAAAAAATGCACAACATCATTTTAAATCTGCAGATTTCTAAGGTGAAAGATGTTGAAATTTATTAATATCCAAGCGAGTGTTGGAGGTGGATGGAAGGTATGTCATGTCCTCCAGTGCCTGACACACCAGTTTGTTAATAGGAGATGTCCTAAAAATTATGATTCTTGGAGCAGGTTTTTCTCTTCTTTTTTTTTTTTTTTTCTTTTTCTTTTGGATTTGTTTGAAAGTGAAGGCTCCATACTGAACAAAGAGAGAAGAGAGTCCTCTTTCCGGGAGCTTGGACATGGTGAGAAGTTGAGGGATGGATAGACGATTTCTGGTGGAGGCAAAAGCGTTTGCTTTCTTGGTTATTGAAGGGGCGTCAGTGCTAAGGGTGGCAGAAAAGTGGAAATTTTATTCCGGTGCGGTACTTCTCAGCAACCAGTGCATTGAATGACTGGTTTCGACTATAAAGGTGTTGATGGGTGGTCATGGTCTGTCTGATTTTGTCCAATCTTTCAGGGAGGGGGCGAAGGTGACGATAGTTTGTATTGGAGGTAACACTAATGGCCGGTTTGTGGAGGTAGCGGTCTATGGGGTGGGCGTTTAGAGAGGGTTCCTTCGTATTCCTAAGGGGCGGGGTGGTTGGGGTTGGCTCAAGTTTATTAGTGAGTTGCATAAGGCTATAGAAGTTCTTGGTTCTTCGGTAGGGTGCGGGTTCGGTGTTTCCTTGCCGGAGGAGAAGGCAAGGGGGAAGAAGGTGGGGGATTGTATGAGAAATGCTGCGGGTCCACTGTCTTTCGCGGAAGCGGTTCGCTCGCCGCCAACCATCCATGCTTTTGGTGGCCGGATTCTGGTCTCTAAGGAGGAGGTGGCTTGGTGCGAGGAGGAGCAATTCTCGATAAAGGAGCGGTCTTGTGCGATAGTCCGGCGGGCGGTGGACTGTTCTACCTGGGAGAGAAACCATTTTGATCCGGTGGGTAAAGACCTTTGTGTCGATGGCTCCAGTGTTCGAAAAGGCAGAGAGTGCAGAACAAGGGACTGCGACGTCTCATTCTGCAGAAAGATCCTGGAGCAGGTTGATGTAAGGCTGGATTGGGTGAGTGGGCCTAACGTGGGCTGGAACAGGATTTCTCTTGTTGGGCTAAAACTGGGCCGGTGTAGGTTCTCATTTGCTGTGATTAGAAGGCCACGCTGTAGGGATGGTTCTAGGAAGTTGGGCCTTAAGCCCAACCCTAAGAAGGCCTAAGAGGTCTTTCCCGGATAAGGTTTGTGGACTCAACGAAGCGGGGTTGGACTCTGAAATGTCGGGATTGGGTTCTTTGGCGCCGGAAGCGTTGGACGGGTCGTCTTCTACTCTTCCGGTGTTCAAGTCAGGCTCGTCGTTGATGGGGGGTTCTTCTCCGGTGGAGAATCCGGTTTTCTTCGCTCATTCTGCTTTGGCCCGGCAAGATGGGTCTAGGTCGGAGGTGAAGACGACGACTGGCATGGGTGGAGGGCTGTCGGATACTGGCGAGTTCTCCGGCGCAAGTCCTAGCTTGTGCACGGCGGTGGTTGAAGATCTGTTCGCCTTAGAGTGGGCGGCGAAGCCCAACCTGCGGTCGGATGTGTCAGTTTGTGACTCAACCCCGTGTCTGCTTGGGGGGTTGGGTTCGGACTCTAAAGGATTTGTAGGTCCCTCTTTGGGGGCGGCTGCGTTGGGAGAAAGGATTCGCTTGTCTCTTCCTGTGATGGCAGATAGTGGGGCTCCCATTTACCCGTCCGAATCCCAATCGGTCATGAGGTATCAACGGAAATCGAAGGCCAAAGCTAGTAAGTTGGATATTTCCTTGATTGATGAGGCAATGACAGCTTTGAGGTTGCCGATGACGCAGTGTTTGGGTACATCTTCTCAGGCTTTGGTCGGGACTGTGGTTAAAAACCTACCGATGCCAAGTGGGGGAGTGGGTCTTCGGCGTGGGTTCTTGCTCCCGAGAGTTCCCTCCCCCTTGAACGGCTGCAAATTGTTGACCATTGACAAGGGTGAGACTCCCAATACGAATGGTTTGATCCATTCTCAGGAGTGGCCGGTAGGGTTTAGCCCATCTGGGGTGATTGTTTCGTGGGATCAGGGAGAGGATGGTGATTCTCCTCACCCCTTGGGCGTTTTTCCTCCCGACTTACACTTGGAGTGGGAGTTGGATGGTGCTGAGGATGAAGATTCGGCCCTGGCTTTGTTGGATGCCATTGAGGAAGATTTTCATCGGGTAGTATGGGGAAGCGGTATAAGATCAAAGGAAGGAGAGAACTGCAGAATCTGAAGAGCTCCATAAACTCGACGTTGCGAGTGTGCATTCTAGGAGTAGGAGAGGAAAGGCTCAGGTTCTGTAGTTTGTGGGTTGTTTATGGGCTGCGGGTGTTGTGTTTTAGGGTGTAGGTTCCTGTGGGGTTTTGGGTGGGTTTCTTTTGTGTTCCTTGTGGGTTGGATTGGGGTTCTTTGTGCTTGTAGGCTTAGGTTCCTGTGGGTTTGTGTGGTGGGTTTCTTTCTTTCTTTTTTTGGGCTGTTTTTTTTCGTTTTCCAGCATTGCGTTTTTTCTTGTATACTGCCGGTGTACTAAGGGGCGCCTGACGCTTTTAATAAAACCAGGTTATTACTTATCAAAAAAAAAATTTGTTTGCTTAGTGTAAGATAGAAATATGTCTATCTAATCTTAACAAAATGAATGAAAGCAGAAGAAATGAAGTTTAATTCCCCTTTCTGGCCTGGTGGACCAATCACTCTCCAAAAGGTCCTATACCTCGTATTATTTCTATTCTACTTCTACCAAATTTAGTTTATTATTTTATTTAATTTTTAATATTTCATTTGAATATATAATATAAATATCGTTTTAATAATTTAAATAATATCGATTTATAAATTAATATCTATTTATTCTTATATTAATTTTCTTTATTTTATTATAGACATTTTTTATCCAAAACAAACGTGCTACCAAGCTGTGCTACATCCCTTTCAATTGGTTGACAGTGTCATTGTAGAGAATACCTGTATTGTTTTCCACATCTTTATTTTATCCATTCATATACAAAAATTATCTTGTCATTTCTTCTTTTTTATCTCATCTCATATCATATAACATATATTTTATTATAATAAAGGACTTATATACATATGTAACATATAATTAAACCCGCTAAAAAAAAATGAATATATTTTTTTTTGGGAATGCTGGGAGACTTGTTTTGGTAATATTCTTTTATGCAGGGCTTCTGCTGTATTTGTTGGTGTGTATGAACCTGCAAAGCAGAAATTGTTAAAGATGTTTCCCGAAAATCTTAGTGCTGCAGCTCATTTTGTAAGAGATTCTTCAATTCCCTTTTATTTTGATATGAATTCATGGGCTTCACTTTGGCACATGACCAATTAATGTCTTCAATTATCTTATTTATTAAGGCTTGTCACAACACAGATTGACACTCAACAAGGTGTTGGTTTTTTATTCTTGTTGAAGCCTAAACACATTTTGGATGAACAACCTCCTCTAGCGCCTCAAGAGTTTGTTTTCCGTACTAGTGAAGGATCTACAAAATCTACTGCAAATCCTAAAATAAAAATGAGAATGCATATCTAGTTTTAATTGCATGACCAACTAAACCTCCTGAATTCATTGGGTTGTTTGATACTATAGCTGATAGTTTGGCTGTATAAACTGTTTATGGTTGAACTTTATTCAGACTGCAGGGGCCATAGGAGGTCTTGCTGCTTCTCTCATTCGTGTTCCAACAGAGGTAGATAACTCTTGCATTTCAAACCCCCCTCCCTCACTTTTTCCTTTTTCCTTTTTTAACACTTTCAATTACTCAGGTTGTTAAGCAAAGGATGCAGACGGGGCAATTTACTTCAGCTCCTGATGCTGTCCGCCTTATTGCTTCTAAGGAGGGCTTTAAAGGATTCTATGCGGTGTGTGGTCCTCACCAACTACCCTCCCCATCTCTTCTCTCAATTTTTTTTTCTTGAAATAGATAGATTGACACTAATGAAGTACCAATGTCTTTAATAGTAGAGAGGAATTTATTGTTCTTTTATTCTTGGTTAAAGGTTGAAAGGGATCTTCTAGGAGAGGATGGGCCTGTGTTGTTGATTATGCATTACATGTGTTGTTAATGTGTGACCTGCATGCCATTTGTTTGTGGCAGCTTTTTTGTTGTTTTGTTTGTATTTATTTTTTTCCATTGCTGAGATTGCAGGGATATGGATCTTTCTTATTGCGGGATTTGCCATTTGATGCAATTCAATTTTGCCTCTATGAACAGCTTCGGATGGGTTATAAGGCAGCAGTAAGCTCCTTACAACATATAATTCAATGTTTGGACACTTTTTGGAAGAATTTATTTTACTTGATGATGTTTTACATTTCCCTCTTTGACTGTGCAGCATGCTAATGATATATGAAATGCTTTTTATAGGTGATGCTCCTATTCTAACACGGTTTGCAATTTCTTTGACTGCAAGATTCTATGTTACTTCAATGCTTCTTTATTGATGATTTGACACCATACCATGTGATCTAGTGTTTGGAACTCCTATCACTTTTAAGAGTATATGATCTAATATTTTCATGGGCTGGTTTAATTGAGAAGAAGGCTGAGTTTAGAAGGCATAGAGAGTTCTCTTGAACCTGAACTTGGTTGAATCAAGGAAGGTATGGGTTAGCTAGTGTGGTTTTAGAAGGCAAAGAGAGTCCTTTTCCTCATTCTTGGGATTTGGACAATGGTCTGTTCTGTAGCAAGACGAGCTGGTTGTTTAAACTCCTCAACTAAGTCTAATAAAAATCCATAGGGGTTGGTTATACAAGCCTTTTCTCCAAAGCTAATTGTATATTCTTCAACATTGTTTATAGAATTATGTACTACCAAAATCTACATCTTGTATCTAGCGCAAAAGTTTGATGCTAAGAGAGTCCTTTTCCTCATTCTTGGGATTTGGACAATGGTCTGTTCTGTAGCAAGACGAGCTGTTTGTTTAAACTCCTCAACTAAGTCTAATAAAAATCAATAGGGGTTGGTTATACAAGCCTTTTCTCCAAAGCTAATTGTATATTCTTCAACATTGTTTATAGAATTATGTACTACCAAAATCTACATCTTGTATCTAGCTCAAAAGTTTGATGCTAAGCTTATCATTTGACAGACGTGTAACTGAATTTTGAGCTTGAGCTTACAACTTGATAGTACTGTATAACTCTGTACTACGCTTATTTTGTTATATTGTTATGTGTTTGCATGTGTTATTCAATGCTGTGGTCAGAATCCTATTTGTTCAGGTTTATTTTATTTTATACTATATGACGTGAGAATTACTAGACATATTCTGTGTGTGTGATGGCACAATCTATATTGTTTAAAGTTTTCAGCTCCCGAGTCTTTCTCTTTCTTTATCCTAACTTCCTAAGCATGGAAAGTGTATGAATGTGAATTTTAAATTTTTATTTTAATATCGCAAAACCCAAGGACATAAGAAGTATATAAGAGATACACCTAGCTAGAAGCAGAAAAAAGAAGAAAAAAAAACGTGATACCTTGAAATATTAAAATCTAAGGCAGCAGCCCAATGAAAAAGTCTCAAAGAATAAAGCCTTTAAATCCACTAATGTCCTCTCACGGTTCTCAAAACTCCGATCATTTCTTTCCCTCCAAAGACACCACATAAGGCAGGGTGATATCGTCTTCCAAACAACATCGAGCTGAAACCTACCATCTAACGCTCTCCAACAAGCGAAGAGATCTACCATCCGACTAGGCATAACCCAAGCCAGCCCTACATTGTTGAAGATAGCATTCCAAAGGGCACTGGCAATCTCACAATGGAATAAAAGATGATCCACAAACTCCTTATTCTTTTTACACATGCAACACCACTTAACCACAATGACATGTTGCTTTAAATTGTCTATGATGAGGATCTTTCCTAGTGGCTGACCAGGCAAAGAAAACCACTCTTAAGGGAACCTCATTCCACCAAATACTTCTCCAAGGGAAAGGAGTACTATCATGGGGAACATGAATATTGTAATAGTATCTAACATCAAACAATCATCTCTTGGAAGGAACCCAACTGTTACGGACCTTCGTAACGAGGGATGAACAATGATATATCAGATAGATTTGGGTAGGATAATTTGAGGTATCCTGGGCCTCCTAATGTTAAGGTTATTCGAGGAACCCTAAAAAACTCACAAGCAACTATAAGAGTTGTCTAATAATTTTCTTCTTATATTTTTATTCCTCAAGACCCCTATTTATAGGGTTACAAAGCTGAATAAAATACCGAAAACGATAAATAAATATTACATAAATATTACTAAACCTAATGGGATAAATAATTTCTTTATTTCCTTCCTAATAGAAAACCTAACATAATGGGATATAATTCCCTTAAATTAGGGATTCTTGCTTTATGAGCAAGAATCCAAATCCCTAAATATCTTTTATTTAGTCAATGAGGCATAATAGATAATTCCATGAATGTCCTTATCCATAACCCTAGATACGTAACACTCCTACCCTCTTCAAATGGACCTTGTCCTCAAGGTCCTAGAAGTATGCTGCCAATAGATGTTGACCTGGGGAATTTTTTTTTGCATAATATCCCATATTCAGTGCCACACGAGCCCTTGATTCCACCCATGATTTCCTTTTTTTTCTCTCATCTGCAATCTTAAATTTAGGGGTAACAGATTAGGCAAAATATTTGACCTTGATTTCACGCTACCCTCTGTTCCACAAGCTCTCGCCCTTTCTCTTCCGGCTAGAATTTCTTGCAATTTTCCTCCAGCTGCATGTCCTGGGTTTGCTGCTCTTCCGCCAGAATTTCCGGAAATCTTGGATATTGCCAAAATGCTCTTCAATTTTCCCCTAGCAGTAAATTTTGGATTCCCATCTCCATCAACAGAAAATCCAGAAATCTCGGACCCAATCTTCATTCGTCCTCTGCCAGTCAAGCCTGAGCGTGCTCCTTTGTCCACCTCTCTCAAAGGAAAATGTTGATCGTTGGCCTGGATATCTGCATCTGTCATAGAATTGCATGGAGGCTCGTCCCTGTTTGGGATGGAAAATTCTGGGCTGCCCTGATTCACGCCACAATCGCTGTTCTTCACACAATCACCGAAGACCCCGGGTTGGGTTCAAGAAAACTCCTAAACCCCCCCACCCCGACCCGTGCACACCCCTAACCACTCCTAGGCCCCACTGTCCCCCCCCCCCCCACATTCACTAAAGCAGAAATCATTTTACTTAACGCCTCCATAACAACAATGAACAGAAATGGGGACAATAGATCTTCCTGTCTCAGGCCACGAGAGTTACTAAAGAAACTTGTAGGAGTGCCATTCACTAAGACAAAAAGCGCATGAAGGAAATACAATATGCTATCCATTTACGCTATCTTTCCCCAAAACCACTTCTCCACAACATATACAAGAGAAAGTCTCAATTGACATGGTCATTAGCTTTTTCAATATCCAACTTACAATACACCTAGTTCCGCAGATCTAATCGTACTATCAAGGTGCTCGTTGGCAATGAGAAATTTGCCTACCCTTGATGAAAGTGTTCTGAGGCTTAAAAATGATTTTCTCTACTACCATTTTCAACTTGTTAGCTAAAAATTTGGCACAATTTTGTGCACTCTACCCACTAAGCTAATAGGTTGAAAATCCTTAATGTCAACGGCCCCTGGTTTCTTCGGAATAAGAGAAATGAAGGTGGCATTGAGGTTTTTTTCAAACATATGTCTAGTGTGAAAATCATGGAAGACATTCATGATGTCTGAGCAAGCTTGGAAGAAACCTATAGTAAAACCATAAGGGCCTAGAGCCTTGTAATAGTGAAGGGCTTTCACCACCTCAAAGACCTTATTATCCTTGAAAGGTCTCTCCAATCAATTGGCTTCCTCTTCCGAACAGAATTATTCCTTCTATTCAAATTGGCCACTTGATGAAAGAACTTCGTGCACTTGTTACTCTCTTAACTATAGTTATCTCGATTTTTGCCTTCAACATACCTCCTTCAAAAGAGTTGTCTAGGTAACCTCTTTTGGAGCAAATTAGGGAAATGGGTTTCCCACTCTGAGTATACAAAGAATCTAACAATTCTAGACTAGGAAGGAGAGTCCCTGTTGCTAGACCACGTAAAAGTGCCGCACACTAGAGGAATGCCCATAAGCCCCTGCTCAAGAATGAAATCGGGAAACTCCAACATAGCCGGACAAATACGAGCAACACCCGATCTCACTCAGAAAATGAGTTACATTGAAATCCAGTCCCACCAACTTAGCAAACCGGCAATTCATCCCATAAAAACCTTCTATCACCATCGGTGTTTGGACCATAAACACCCGCAAATGCCCAAGCAAATTGATCCTCGACAGTTTTGAAAGAAACAACAACCGAGAACTCACCCACACTCTTCGCGTTTCCCCACCACCCTCTTATACCACACGAGCAAAATATCACCAGAAGCGTCCCTAGAGTCTAAACAACACCAATTTACATGACTGCTCCCCCATCAACTACGCACAATATTATAGGACATAAGCTCCATTTTGGTCTCCTCAAGACGTATAACGTCTACTTTCCACTCCCTGAGCAAATTTTTGACTCTAAGGTGCATCTCCTCATTTATTCCTCTTACATTCCAATATAATAGTTTAGGCTTCATGGATAAACTGAGGTACCCCTCCCCTTTACTCTGCTACGGCTTGAACATCCACTCGCAGAGTCATAATTGATCGAGCAAGATAATATTTTCAACTCTCTATTACTTTTGACGACTGATTTGAAATTGGTAGCCCACCCCTCTTGGTTATGACTCGTTTCAATGGCTGTAAGTAACACCATAAATTGCCCTTGAAACCCCTCACAAGATAGCCCAACAAGATGTCAGATGTCCATCACTTTCTGCAAGACCCAACTAGAAGCCATAGGGGGACAACAACTCAGAAGCTCACAAACAAAGGGATCCTCCCTAGTGCATAGTACCAATTCCGAACTTGCCAGACCATTCCTTTTTGCACAACACGCATAGTACCAGCCATACAGCTTGCTTCACCCACCCTGGCCTGTAGCCCATTTTCTTTTTCCTTATTCGAATGACCCTTCTCATTGATGGAGCTATCTAACCGTGCTGACTCCTTATCTGCCTTTGAGCCTCCCAAACCCAATAAGTTACTCCAGCGATGGGTTCATCTCCAGGTGCTGATGTCTTGGCCAAATCCGCTAAACTTCCAGAACAAGCACCATTGACAGAGGAATTGACCGAATTCACAGCCGGTGGCCCAGACCTGAGAGTTATCATCTGTACATGACCACTGGTGAAATTTGAGTTTAAAAATTGCATGTGGTGCTGCATCTAGGTGTCCTCTGGTGAGACCTTAGACAAAGCACTACAAATCGGCTGAGCTAACTCCATCAATCTCTAACATCCCTTTCCCCTTATCACATCACTGCACAACATCTGCTCCAGAACCCACCGGCGAGGCTTTCGGGGGAGCTCGAACCTACACCCATAGAATGAATGCGATTATTGATGGAATATATGATTAAGTGAATAGATATGATCAATTATTGACTAACCAAAGAGCACTATGAATGTGATGCATGGTAAGCCTTGTTGGTGTACATGCTGTTCTGCTTCTATTTATTTTTTTGTGTTTAGCGCGGTTGATAATTTTGACCTGTTTTCATTTTTGCCAGGCACAGAGAGATCTAAACGGTCCTGAAAATGCCATCATTGGTGCTTTTGCTGGTAAGAAGACATTCATACCATGTTTTCCTGATGCTTTTATTTAAAATTAGTCATGTCATGATTCTTTGCAGATTACCAACTTTACATTTTTCTAGCATTCTGCAGTTACATTGAAGCTTTTCATTTCTACCTATTCTGAGAAGGGAAATTCCATTCACTATTAGTGTATCTCATTAAATATGGTTCTTTCAGATGAGATGTAGTTTCAGATTTGGTCGAACAAATTCTACTCGCATACCCCAACACCCCCCACGCCTCCCCACACGCACAAAAAAAGAAAAAGAAAAGAAGGGGGGGGGGGGGTGTTGTAGGTAATAAGGAGCCATGGTTTAACTTACTGAAAGAAGAAAATACATGTGCCCCAACATTTTTTGGGTACTCCAAAGGCCCCAGAAGGAAAGCACATTGTTATCCCAACCTGCTGATATATGTTTTTGATCTGCATGACACTTAAATGGCAGAATAGAATTCTTGATTTAGTTCTAGAAAGTCCCAAGAACATACCTTCTAGTGGGGTTAGTTCTATTTCCATATTTTAAACAGATTACTCTTTTTCTCTTTATTTAAAAATGACAAGGAACCCCAAGATTCCAGGTAGTTAGGGAAATCTGCGGACAGAAAGGGGGTGATAAATTGGTGAAAGTCTAGTAGCTATGCATGTGTGTGAACTTTGGGTTCTAGGATATATATATTTATGTATCTTGAGAGAGAGAGAGAGAGAGCATGTTTATTCCAAACGAGCCTTTGGATGACGGCATGTATGAGCTGATGTTATTTTTGATGAGTAATAATTTTATTAAAAAGCGCAAAAGGGCACAACCCTAATATACATGAAGTATACAAAAGAGCTCCTAATCAGAGGAGATAAACGAACATGAAAGTAAAAAATCAGCAAACGACATACGATTCGGGCTATGCGTCGACACCCACAAATGTAACATATTAAGCACGTTTTTACAAAGAGCCCCAACCGTAACCTCCATATCCTCAAAAAGCCTAGAATTTCTCTCACGCCACAAGCCCCACAAAAACACATAAAAGAACCTGCTTCCAAATATGGATAGCAGCTGATGTTATATTCAATTAAGAATCCTTTCCGCAAAAGATTAGTTTTGTTTTTCCGTCCTTCAGATCTTCAACAAGGCCATTTTACCCACTTCTTTTTCTTGTTAAGTAAATGATAACCTTACATTAGATTCATGGATCTTGATATATCTGTCAAGATCCATGAATTTAAGAGCATAGGATTTGTATCCTCAATGAATTGAGTAATGCAATGTCTAGCATGAAAGTTTGAAGGAGTGTGTGGGGTTAGATATCTCATGAAAATCAAATGTCCCCTTGGGTTTTGTTTTTTCATATGAAGGCAAAAAGCCATCTTTCATAATTTGGTTGCACAAGGAAATTGCAGCCATCTAATGAACTAATGATACCGCAGATTTGGGTTTTCTTGAAAAGACTTTTAAAATTTTAACATTATCAGTGAATAGCTGTCATATTTTAAAGGAATTGTGGTACTCAACATCCTATATTTTGTAAGGATTTGTTAATGGGAACCTGTTCTTACTCTTGAATGCTGTGTAGACGACAAGCAAAGTCTACTTTCTTTGTGAGACTAAAATGCTCCTAAGTCATGTATGTCTAGTAAGACTAGATTAGTATCATGTCGCAGTGAGGAAATTTGAAAATAACCTAGGGTATGCTTGTTAGTGTATTCGGGTAAGTGTCTTTTGTTTTTGGTTTGAAAAGTGTTTTGATGTGATATAAAGGTAAGGCTTTTTATGGTGGGCTCCACATTCGAGAAAATGTTTTATGTGGGAGAAAATACAAACAGATGTAGAGTTGACTCTTTATTTATAAAAAACAAAACAAAAACAAAAAGAAAAGAAAAAAATGAGTAGCCAAGTAGCCACCCTTAGTAGAGGGGAAGGATAGTTGTGTGGCCACCACAATAGGTCAAGGGTGGCCACGCGGACACTCCGACCAAATAGGAGTGGTTGTGCAACCATTCCTCTCTTCCACTAAGGATGGCCACATGACGACGCTAATTTTTTTATTTTTATTTTTTAAATAATAAGTTAGCTCCTATCCCTTCAAAATTAAGCACCTATTTTGTCAAAATATTCCTACAAGAAGTTGTGAAAAGTTTTATAAAATGTGATTTCTGTTTTGAAAGGTGTTTTGTATTTTGAGTTGTTTGTTAATGTTATTTGAGAAAGTGTGTTTTTCAAACTGAAAATGAAAAATACTTGGAGAATACGTTATCAAGCATAGTCCTAATTTCTGACATGTGAAAGTGTGTAGAGTTTTCTTTTTATACTTTTAACCTTATAGTTTGACTTGCATTTAGTTGATGTTCAGAAATAAAACACGAAATAACGAACATAATTTACAGACCTTAACTTTATCATTTGGAGAGAAAGGAATCGTCGGCTCTTTGAGGATAGTGAGACCAATGTGCTTCTTCTTAATTCTTCCTTCCTGAGATCTCTTTTGAACTGGGCCATTGCTCATGTTTCTAACTTCCCTTCAAGGAATTTGGTAGATCTGATTTGTTTTCTAGATTGTAATAGCAGCTAGTTCTTTGGTACTCTTGATTTTCTTGTATACTCTTTGTGTACAAGGATTTTTCTTTTTCTTTTTTAATAAAATTATTATTATCCATAAAAAAAAAATCTTTGTCATGCACTATAGTCTTAAGCATCAGAAACAGGGGATGCACCTCCACTGCTATCCCTCATCATGTTGAGGTCCTCAAATTTGCATCAGCATGCATGTGCACCGTGCTGCAGCCTAATATTTGTTTGACAGGAAAAATCTGCTACTACTTATGTATGGTAGGCAAGTTGGTGAATCAGGAGTTTTCAACTTAGTCAAAATGAAGAAACACAAAACACATTCAGGTAGCAAGTATGTTACTTCCCACTTTTTCAGTCTGCAAAAGTGTGTTGGTATATTGGCGCAAATAGAACAAAAAGGGGAGAAGAGGGAGGATATTATGGGGGGTTTGCGGTCAGTAATTGGAGTTGATATCCAGAGAGGGTTAATGGGAATGCTTCTAGTGATGATGTTGGAAACGACTTATCTTGCTAAATTATGTGCAGACATTTATGCTACGGTAAATTTAGTGTTGCAGTCCAGGAAGGAAATTTTCCCAAGAAGTGGTGGATGTCTCTAATGATTGGATCTATCTACTAATCACAAGCTTGATTGTGGTTAAGGATTGCATGAACCCCCAAGGAGTCGCCCTCCACAATGATCTTATCAAGAACTAACGCTAGAGATTCTGACAGCCATAAGGGTAGCGTTGCCTTCCCTATTGTGGGGTCATCAAGAGTAGTTTTTGCTGTCCAAGAATAGAGGGCATTGCCTAGCAAATCTTGATAAATGGCAGTGATCATTGAAAATGAATTCTGGGCTGTGACATCAAAGTTTATTTTGAGTGTATTGGCAGGCCGTGGGGTCTAGATCTCTAGCTTCAGGCATGCTTTACTATGAGTTCCAAGCTTCGCTATGAGTTCTGATAGACCAAGAGATTATTTTCTAACCCCAAAACAAGTAAGCAAGCAATAATTATCTCAATAAAATTATTGAAACAATAAACATATAACCATAACACAAATATTTTGGTTACAATGTGAAAACCTTTTGAGTACCTCAAAAGTAAAACCACGCTGGGGTAGTCAAACCTAAAAAATCACTATAATGTAGAAGACCAAACTACAGACAGTAAACTTACAACTCGTGTAAAATACTCATTAATTTGTAACTCAACCCGCTCCTTGCATGTCTCTGCTGTAGCTCCCCGCTGGCCAATCTTCTACGAGCGCCTTTCCTTACCGACCCTCCAGTAGACTTCTTGGCGGTAAAAGGTTGTGTATGGTTTGGTATGTAGGAAACAAGTTCCAAGTGAGAAAACTTCAAGCTTTTTTTTTTTTTTTTTGTTTGATAAGTAATTGCTGAAAACTTCAAGCTTTTTAGGAATCCCTACTTGGGTTAACAATGGTGAAGGAAGTAAAACATCTAGAGAGGTTCTTGGCTCCAACAATGGCATCTTCCTTGAAATGCAAAGAGACATTCTTTCTCTTTTATAGGCAAAGGGATAAGGTCCTTTGTAGAGGAGAAAGTTTGAATTTTTAAGTTCAGAATCTGCAGCGGCACCAAGACGTGAACTAGGGTTTCATCGTTAACTCTCTGACATTACAGACAACGTCAGGACTTGCATCTGACGTCTGGTGACAGAACATTCTATCTTCAGTTACGTCAAGACTTGAATCTGACGAAACGTTCTGTATGCCATTTCATTAGGACTTGCATATGACGAAACGTTATGTATCCTATTTCATCAGAACTTGCAACTGACGTCCATATGGCGAAACCTTCTGTATCCCATTTCGTTCGGACTTGCATTTGACGAAACCTGCTGTATGCCATTTCGTCAGGACTTGCATCTGACGTTTTTACAAAGAAGGGACTAGATTTTAACAATTTTACAAACAAACTTTTGATCACCGAATGAAGCCAATTTCTATGACCTATGAAGTTCCTAGTTTCCATGTGCTCTCTGTGGATATTTTTGGTCACAGTTGCCAAATTGATGGGGTCGAGGGTGGCTGATCTAAATGGCCTTATTCCTTTGCATCCAGACCATGTCCATAGTGATGGCTCCAAACTGCATTAAAGAGTGAGATTCATCAGGATTAATATGAAGGCAAAAGAAAGGATTGAGAATGATCATGATCCAATATGAAATGTAGGTCGTATTCAAGATAAAATAATTTTTGTATTTTGTAAAAGATCATTGTTCTGAAATTTCTATTTGCTGTGATTCAAATTCACCCTTTCTTTTTATGCTTTTGCACACATGCATATCTGTTGCCCTGCTGGTTTGTGTTGTGCTTCCCTCACATTGAATATCAATTTTTATGCAGGTGCACTAACTGGGGCTATAACTACTCCCCTTGATGTGGTTAAGACAAGGTTGATGGTTCAGGTATGACCAATCTGCTTCCTCTCATTTGTCTGAAACCTTTTTTTTTTTTTTTTTTTTTTAATATGCAAGTAATCAAGATATCAATAAAAGCATAAGGTGTCCTCAGGTACACAAGGAGTGTACAAGAGAAGCTACTTTATATATTTTTATATGTATGTGCATACATTCAATGCATGCATATGTTTGACGTTTTGCATGCATTTAGTTATTTGCATGTATCTTTAATGTCAGATATGAAGCTATTATATGGTTTCTTTTGTTCTTTCAAAGGGATCTGCAAATCAGTACAAAGGAATCTTTGATTGTGTTCAAACTATCGTTAGGGAAGAGGGACCTCCTGCTTTATTGAAGGTAATCATAAGAATTCATGGTTATAAAGGCTATTGCTTTGAGCTATATGATAACCTAACTTGATAAACCACGGCACATTGAAGGTAGAAAACTTCCGTTGCTTATATTTCTTTTTATTTTAGGGCATTGGGCCAAGAGTACTGTGGATAGGCATAGGCGGTTCAATCTTTTTTGGTGTCCTTGAGAGCACTAAGCGGTCCCTCGCTCAGAGGCGTCCTCCACTTGATCAACAGCCGAATAAGAAACATGATTGAGTACTTTTTTTTTTTGTTCTTTCTAAACCTTGTAACCGTGTCCCCCTAGATTTATCTTAGATTGCGTTCTCAATTTTGTATATTTTACATTCTCTAGAATGTGAGATGTTGAAAGCACGATAATCATATTTAGTTGTACTTGTCATAATTTTTAAATTATCGCCTCTTCCAAAAGCTTAAGCTTATAGAAGCTGTAAATTTCGTCACTTAATCATCATTCTAACGTTCTCCCATGATGAGTTGGTCAACATGTATTTTTTTTTTTTTTTTTAAAAAATGGGAGATAGAATAGAGTCAAAATTTGAACTAAATACTGATGTTTTGGTACCATGAAGAATTACTAAATGGAGCTCTTTGTAAGAAAAAACCTTGAGATTCAAGACCGGAAAACCACCATCTTCATCTAGCGACTTGGGGTTTCTCGGAGAAGATTGGGCACGGTGGGTTTGGGCTGGTGTTTCAGGGAGAGTTGCTGGGTTCCTCCACTCGCGTAGTAGTGAACGCCTAGAGAGGCTGGGCTGGTGTTTCAGGGAGAGTTGCTGGGTTCCTCCACTCACGTAGTAGTGAACGCCTGGAGAGGCCATACGGCAGAGAGAGAGAGAGAGAGTTCTGGGCGGAGGTGTGCACCATTGGGAACATTCAGCATCTCAATCTCGTCAGACTCAGAGGCTTCTGCCTTGAAAACTCTCATAGTCTTGGTTTATGATTACAGTGTCTGTATAAGGAATGCTATATGGAAATATGGAGCCAAGCTAACATCAATCGAAGGAAAACTCCCAATCCCAATCCAACGGAGAATGCCATTTGATGTATGTGGTAGTTTTCTGTTTTGCAGATTTTGTTTCTGCATATTTTCATATAACAGACGTTCTCCCTTCCTCAAACGGCATCATGTAGAAAGCGTCAGCCTTCAGTTTTGTATAGGGATAATTGCATCACTCATATTTGGAATTGGTCTAAATTACAAATCACTTCCTGTGATATAAAAAGTTTATGGAGAGTCTATATGGTAAACTATAATTACGAATCACTCCCTAAACCCGTTTTCCGTTCACTAAGTTAAAAGATTCCGTTAGTTTGTCATGTCATACCTAATAGGAAAATCAACATGTGGTCACTCCAGGCATAAGTGAGGCTGTGCGCCACCCCTAGACGTGGCTGGGCCACCCTCGGCAACCACCCCTATACTATTTTCTATATTTTTTAAGAGAATACAATAATTTTTAAGTTCTATTTATTTATATTTTTTTTATTGTAATGGACATGTGTCAATTTCTTATTGGGTATGACGTGACAAACTAATGAAATTTGTTAATTTGGTGGATGAAAAATGGGTTCAGGAAGTGATTCGTAATTATAATTTACTACAGGGACCCTCTATGAATTTTTTGTACCACAAAGAGTGATTTATAATTTAAGCCAACCCTAAGAACCAATGGTATAATTATCCATTTTTTATATAACTGAAACGATAATGTTTTGGAGAAACAAATATGGGCCCTCCATTTTTTTTTTTTTTTTTTTTTTTTTTTTTTTTTTTTTTTTTTTATAGAGAAACAAATCTAGGCCCTTCATTTTTCTACAGCAGATGTGCTTAAGTTTTAAACCACAGTACTGAAGCCGGATTCGATCAACATGAAGGCCTTAATAAGTAAAAGTTGATTAACTTTATCCTTCTTTGAATTTCTCAGTTAGTCCTTGCAAGAGGCATAATTAACAATCTCAGAAACCAAATATCGAATAAGTTAAATCTCTTGGTCATGCCACAAAATACAAAGAGTAATGATTCACTACCACCTAAATATACAACTTTTCACCACCTTGTCTATGTGGCGAGGTGGTCCCCTACTAACTTTAGAGTTTTTTTATTTTTAAAAAATAAAATAAAGTGGGGGACCACCTTGTCACATAGACAAGGTGGTGAAAAGTTGTATATTTAGGTGGTAAAGAATCATTTCTCAAATACAAATGCCATTGCCGAACGACTGAGCCTTTTATTAAAAATCGAGCTCGAGAGGATCAACCAACCAACCAACCTGGAAGTAGCGGATATTGGATGGTAGATTGATAAGAGGGTCTTTACTTAAAACTTAAAAAGATTTAATTTTGTCAAAACTTAAAAAACCTACGAGTTTAAAACTTAAAAAGACTAAATTTGATATATTTTTCCATAAAATGAACAAAACAAGTGCGAATTAATGAGGTTTACATTGAAAAAGAATATGAACATATTTATACATTTCTCTCACAAAATTGAAGCACTTGTTAATTTGTCGATAATCATTCAGGATATACAACTGGCCTCAAATTACTAATCAAAAAATTAAAGAAAAAAAAAGAAGAAGAAAAGAATAAAAAGAGCAGAGGCAAAAACCATATATGATTTTACAAAGACTTTGCAAGCATTAACTAACTGATCTAACCTTACATATTTTCTTCACACTGCTCTCGGCTTCTGGCTGGTCCAATGAACCTGAAAAAGAATTTAAAACTAATCTATAACTATTCCCAATTTTCATATAACCTGCTTCAATTTCCTTTCCCCAAATTAAGAATCCTGCAGCTGGTTCACCAAAAGAGATTGTGAGGGACATTAAAGTTGTTCGCCATTTTGTTATCACCATCACAAGATGAACACTGTAATCAAACTTGTTGCCATTGACATTTACTTCACATCAATGGGAGGTAAGCCCCACCATGCCCTTTCCTCAGCACAAGTGGCCCCGCATTGTCAGGGACTTTGTCCAATGCCTTCATGCCTGCATCAAGCACATCGCCAAATCCAGTTGCCACAGTAGCCAACTGCAACCGCAACCTCAAATCCCTAGTTCTCTTCAACAAGCACCTAAACGATCTCCACAGATATTTAGCCCATTCGGCAGGCAATCCTCCTCCAGTTAGCCAAACGGAGAATTGGGACTGGTCTCCTCTGGCTGCAACCTCTGCCCTATAAAATCTTGCAAGATCGGCAAGCATCGAGGGCTGGAGAGGAAGCACAGCCACAAATTCAGCTACGAACTCTTCCAATAGTTCGGGTTTGAGCATCTGATTCCAGAGAACCAAAGCCCACTCGCTTGGCTGGTTAAGACCATATGCTTCAGCAACAATTAGTGCCTCTTGAAAACGGGACTGCTCAACTAGGGCTCGTCTGGCATTGGTTTCAGATCGATAAAGCCACTGGAGATCTGGCATTCGAATTTGGAGGGACACAAGGGAAGCCTGAGCACATGCTTTGCGTGTTTTGTTGCCAGCGTCAATGGAAGAATGAACTTCAGCAGCTTCAATGTAATAACGCATGGAATCTAACAGATCTTCATTTTGATCCCTGTCATAACGGTGGAACCACTGCTCGGAAGACTGCTCTGCCCGTGACTCTAAAAGAGCAGCTGTTTCATGCTTCATATCAAAATGGTTGTAGACCTGTGAAAAGAAATAAAGGAAATGATGACATATTACTCCAGAACTTTGCATTAAGAAACTTGACAAACAGACACCATCAAGTTTCCTTTTTTATTAACCCATTTTTCAAGCTGTGTCCTAGAGATTAGAAATATACCACACGTTCAACTTTTTATTAACAAATTTGAGAAGAAAATCAACCTCGAAAATGTACGCTTACCAACTATCTTGGTCCCTAGCACTGCAATCAATTTCACTTTGGTCCTAAAAGTACAAATTGTTTCAATTGGATTCCTCAAATTTGTTTGTTTTGATTCAATGAAATCCCGTCTGCCACAAGACTAGTGTATTTGAATGGAAGTTGAACATGTGGCCTGAAATGTGCCAAAATTGACTCTCAGAAACTAACATGGCATGATGGTTAATGGGGATGTGCAGCACATAACACGCATGTGCCAAGTCCCCTCTGAAAACATGCACATGGGAATCCCATGTTTCATATTCAGTCTAACCATCTTGTCACATCAAGTTCTGACACAAAAAAAGTCATGTAATCAACTTCTGCTCAAACATGTTAACACCATGATAGATTGATAAAACTGTAGCACTAAAACACATTAGGACCAAATCGGAAAATTGACCCTGTAAGGACTATGTTGAGATTGGTCGTAATTATAGTCCCTCCCTCACTCTATCCATCCATCCATCTATTTGGCGAGTAATCTTACCTGATAACCAGAATAGATGCATGTCTGTGCCAAATCTTAGTACTTTACCAAAAGCTGCTCCACTATCTCAATAACCAAGAAACCCTAATTAAGTATACAACTTCTTTACAAACTTTGACAAACAAAATCATTCATAGGGTGTGTAGTGAAATCATGAATGCTGCGAATGCATATACATACCATCGCAAGCGCATCAAGGTCATTGGGGTTGAACTGCTTCAATGATGTCAAAACAGCCATTCGAAATCCCCTGACAGCATCAGCTACGCCCGTGTTTGTATCTGCAGCAGCTGAATATTTCTGAAGAAGAAGATCCAGTTGACCATTTTCTATAAGAATTCCAAGAATGAAATTGAGGGCATGGAAGTTTCCAACTCCAGTTATCAGGCGAGCCAAACACGAAAAATCACCCTCGGATACATAAGCTTCAACCCTGGTAGCAGCAAGGGCTACAAGAACATCAACTCCATCAAGGCAAGCTGACAATTTGTAGAAGTGGTGAGACAGGATAAGAAGCTCAACCTGAAAACACGGTTCCCCAAAGGGCAAAAGAGTTTTAACATCAGGAGGAAATATAAATAGTGAAGTCCTTCCATCTTCCTTTTTAATCCTTTTAACCTAGTGTTCTTTTTTGGATAGGTGAGTTACACACCCGGTGGGTCATAAACCCACAACTTCATCCTCCACTCTGTTCTTACAAGTGGATAAGATGCCATTTTACCTGGAGTTATTACCTTGCTGGTTATAACACTAGTGAGCTTACAGAAATACATCATGAACAATAATGCTAATAATGATGCCTGCCACAGAATCAATAACCCAAATATGCTTAACAAAGACTGATTACTACATAGGGCCCGCTATATGAATTGTTTTCTAGAATATGATGTTTATATTCACGGTGATGATAATAATAAAAGCAACAGCAATGACAGTGATAATGATGATGATAACAACATATAATACTTGGTCAAAATTTTCATAGCTTGTCATAATATTTCCACAAACCTATCTAATTTAGTCTGTTATTATTGTAGATAGAATTTAATCTTATTTGGCACAAAGGATATTAATATCAACGTGTCACTATAATAATAATACCTCACAAGCATGCGGTATCTCTTGTCCAGTAATCACCAAACGCATCAATGCATGGCCAATTTCTGGTTCGGAAGGACAGAGCTCTGCCCACTTCAGGAAGTCTGAAAATCTCCACAGTAAGGGGGCAGGCCCTTCCTCCTTTTGAGAATCCATATATCCCCCACGATGTGCAGCTAATAGGCCCTGGAGAATGTATAGATAATGCAATATCAGCAATTCTAAACGTCAATTAACAGTTCCTCTCCCCAGCCTAAAAAAACTAACAGAATTTATTTTGTGACCCCATTCACCTGGGGAAAACAAAACTTGGACAGATATTGTTTCAATAGAGTTAAAAAATGGACATTGAAATATACCCACCAATTTCTCGTCCAGCCAGAGTAACCAACATGGAGCATACCCAGAAAATTTCAGGTTTAAACATAACATCCCATCTAGAATAAAGGTCTAGTCTAGATCAGCCCAGGTTATAACGCATGTTCTCACTCATACCTAAATTTATGACTATTACCCACCACTAGAGCAATAACAAAAACCTAAAATATTTCTTTGAGCAGCAACATGCCATTGTAAATGAAATTCATAGAGAACAGTGTACAAACCTTCAGAAATGATTCTGCGAGAATCTGGGCAATACTCGTGGCTGGCATAGAATGTGTTTGCACTAGGAGATTTGCCTCCTCAAATGACTCTTGTGCTTTAAGAGAAAGAAGCTGTAGTAATTCAATTGGTTGCTTATCAAATGCCTCTGAAAATGAAAGCCCCAAGACATTCGCAGCTTTCAGAACTGCTATTATTCTCTTACATAGTCCATGTCCACTACCTTCAGTTAAAATGGACGCCAAACTCTCCAAAACCTATATTTGCATATTTAATACTGGATTAATATGATGATCTCGCAGACATTGAGAAGCAAACACAAGAGGTAACCATTAAGGGGAACAAAAGGGAACAAACAACCAGTAGCCCATCACCAAGGCGACCTAGTATACATAAACTATGCACAACGAAATCTCAAAGAAGCAAATAACACTATTATAAAAAGAAACAGACACACAGAAATTTGGACAATAACCTGCAGCGTGTTGACCTTATGCTGGTCAGTAGGAATATTATATGACTTAATAACAGAACGCACTTCCTCATCAAGCATTGATATGGATGCTTCACAACTAGGAGTTGAGTTAGTGGCAAGCTTTAAAGCAGCATCCACAAGTACAAATTCAGAAGGTACTTGTGCCGGAGACAGCTTATGTTGGAGTTGCTTGGCAGCCATTATTTGTCCAAACTCCAATAAAGAAAGAACTGCTCTTTCCAGCTCTGCAGGTCCAACCCTTTCCTCCCACGTCGAAAAGGACATTTCCATTTTAATGTTCTCTTCTTGCAACGGCAAGTCATTACCAAATTTAAGAGGACCAAATCCATCGTCAGGATCAATGTTTTTATCCACCGAGTCTATTAATGGCCGTCTTAGTGGCATGTAGCCTTTGGCCCTCCGTTTTGTCTTTGTACTTCCCCCTGCTGTGGTTGGAAAGCTGGAATCCAATACTTGGTTCTTGTGATGTGTCAGGTTATTTTCCCTTACATCATTTTTCTCCAGAGTTCTACTCCGCATTGTATTCATATGATTGTCCATTTTAGTTATCATACTCGCAGTCCGGTCAATAATACTGGAGCTATTTTTAATAACAGCGTCCCGAGTGGAACTGGTTAAATTGAAGTCTCCTTCACTCTTCACCTGAGCTTCTGATTCTACAGCCAAGAGCCATACTTTAGTCTCAATTTCCCGCAGATGATGCAATGGATAGACTCTGATAAAATTTATCACAGAGGTCAGCAAAGATTATGTAAAATAAAGATTTGAAGCAGCAAGTAAATCTGGATAAATAACATACGGATTGGACATGGTTATCATCCCACTCAACCATTGTAGAGAAAGCAACAATAATTCATGAAGCTCCCTCGCAGGGAGATCTTTCTCCACAGCTTCTGCATGTTTAAGAAAAAATAATCCAGCCTACAAGCCATATGACAGCAGGATCATGTCAACAAATATGCAAGTCACCAAAATACAGCTTTGGTTGAAGACTGTTACTAGCAAAGCTACCTGTAAAGCAGGGAAGGAATATCTAATGAACAGCGTCTGGCAGTGGCCCCATAAAGCAATTCTCTCTTCTGGGACATCCCAAAGAAACTCCTTCCATTCGGCTACCATAGATTCAGCCTAAAATTGAAGAGAGATATAACCGGTGATGATCAAATCTGACCACTATATATAAAGGTGCACAAATGTGAGAATGCTAAGATTTTCTCAACAACCTTATACAAAATAATTTATTTTCATAATTCCTTTAATATTACTGTTCTTTGAACAAACACATACCCGCAAACAAAAGATGCAAACATATTTGCTTAAGTTAAAAAGCACACAGACAGACATGTGTTTGTTGTGTCCCCATGTCTAAAGTCTCAGGAGTTTCCATACACAACACCCTATGCCCATGTTGTAACACAACACCTGCTTGCTGTACCTCAGAATACAAATTACAGCACTGCAAACATCATACTACAACAGCACAAGAGGAAGACAGATTGAGATAGCAGGGGGACTCTTATAGAATAACAGGTATCAAATATTACTTTAGATGCGTATGGAAAATTAATGAAAACGTTCAACTTTTAAACTCCTAAAAAAGAGATCCTTCCCCAAATCAGGGAAGATAAACAAAATCAGAAAAGTTAAACAATGCATAAAACATGCTTTACAACCCAAGCAGGCAGGAATGTAATTGTAATAGTACCTGGGTTTCAGTAACATGATGAACAGAAGATTTCCAAGATCCCCCACTGGCCTCCAACTGCTTGGCCCAGTTGCGTGCTTGCTCCCAATGCCCATTCTCTTTTAGTGCTGTTAAAAGTGAAGCATCATCTAAAGTCTCGGTCCCAAGGTGTAGACCATCATCTTTGCGTAATGAAGGCTCTGCTAAATTAATTTTCCAATAAAGTCGTCGATAGTATGTTGCCGCGCATCCCCCGTCACCAAAGTCAGTAGCAGCAAGAAGTTGTAGTAAGCATCTTTTCTCATAAGGAGATGGACAAGTTGAAAGCATAGCATCAGCAGCTTTTATGGCAGTGGAGCTAATCCATGAAGTCCCAACCTGCCCTTCTCTTCCTATATTTGCCAGTAGATAGGCAGGTTCTTCCTTAATTCGGGAAGAAAAAGAACCCAAATGTGCTGAAGCTTCAGAAAGGCGCATTTGTGAAAATGCCTAGGGAGAAAAAAGTCAATATAGAAATTTGGTTAAAAAAGACTCATCTGACACATACTAATACCACTTCAATGATAAATTAAAAGATTGGTCAATGTGCGCATTCCACAAAACATATGATAGATAAAATTGAAGTTTTTACTCCTCTGCTCCCCATTTCCCCCCCTCCCTCTCACAACCCAGTAATGTTCATACCAAAAAACATAATATTCCAAGTTTTCCCTCAGTAGTCATCCACAGTTAAGCAAATGCACTAAGCAAAGGGCAGAAGTTCAAGAAATAATTTTGCTTAGTCAGTTAAAATCTATCTTATTGCACTCTTAGGTAAATTCCTTCCCCCCCCCCACCCCCCATAATAATGGATGCGGAGGTCTATATTTGGACACTGATCTTACTGATCCAGACTAAATAGTGACGACTAGAATAGAACCTATCTCCTGCCTCTGTATGAGAAGTTGACGATGCACGTGCAACCAAATAGAGTTGCCTTGGGAGGGGTAAGGCACCTGGGCTGCCGTTGGGAGCTCTGTTTAAGGCAAAGTCTATTTGGGATGACATAATTGAAAAGGTAGAGCGTCATTTGGTGGGTTGGAAGCGGCTTTATCTATCAAAGAGTGGTAGGATTACTCTCGTTAAAAGCACTCTCTCCAATTTTACCTACGTATTTGCCGTCCCTTTTCCCCATCCCAGTTGGTGTTGCTAATTGTATCAAGACATTTTAGAAGGATTTCCTAGGGGTGGAGTAGGTGATGAGTTTAAACTCCATCTAGTCAGTTGGTCCAAGATTTGTGCTCTGATGTCCTTAGGAGGTTCGAGGGATAGGAACCTAATTCTATTTAACCGAGCTCTCTTGGGAAAATCGCTTTGGAGTTACAACATGGAGAAGGAGGCTTTGTGGAGATTGGTGGTGGGAGCTAAATATGAGAGAATGTGGGGAGGGTGGTGCTCCAATGCAGTGTACAAGTCCTATGGGGTGGGGGTGTGGCAAAACAGTAGGAGACGGGGGGATTTTTCCAGATTTGTGAGATATGAGGTGGGAGATGACCTCGGTTCTGACACGATGTTTGGTGTGGAGATTGGACCCGAAAGGAAGCTTTTCCGACATTGTATAATACTGCCAGTTTTAAGGAGGCCTCAGTGGTAGATCATTTGCTGTTTGCGAACGACACCTATAAGTGGAACATAACCTTCATCAGATCCATGCATGTTTGGGAGATAGAGATGGTCACCTCTTTCTTCAATCTCTTGTACTCTATTAGGTTAAATAGAGGCAGCGAGGATAGGATCTATTGGCTCCCCTTTAAAAGGCAAACTTTCGAGGTCAGATTTTTTTATCATGCGCTTAATCCCCCTACTAGTATTTCTTTCCCTTGTAAGAGCATATGGGAGAATAAGGCGCCTAAGAGAGTGTCCTTCTTTGTTTAGACAACAGCGTTAGGGAGGATCCTGACCTTGAATAATCTAAGAAATAGGCACATAATAGTGATGGACTGGTGTTACATGTGCAAGAACAATTGAGAGTCCATCGATCATCTTTTGCTTCATTGCGGAGTTACTAGAGAACTGTGGGTTTTAGTTTTCCATCTTTTCGGGGTAGAGTGGTTAATGTCTAATTGGGTGGAGTTATTCGCTAGTTTGACTGGCTAGTTTGGTAGTCACCAGAATTTAGAGGCCTGGAAGATGGCTCCCCATTGCGTGATGTGGTGTATTTGGAGAGAATGCAAATCCCAAAATTTTGCAAATTGTGAGAAAAAGGTGGTAAGAGTTAAAAAATATATTGCTCAAAACTCTCTAAGGGTGGATGGTTGCTATCAATAGCTTTGCTTTGCTAACTTTGAAGAATTTTTGGATTTGTGCTCCTCATCTTCTTCCTGGTGGGTGTTTTTCTTGTATACTTCTTGTGTACTTGGGTTGCACCAATTTGTGCTTTAATAAGATTGAATCACTTAAAAAAAAAAAAAAGTGCTTCATTTGAGCATGATCCAGCCTAAATAGCAACGACTAGAATCGAACCCATCGCCTGCCACTAAGAAGAATGAGAAGTTGAGGATGCACGTGCAACCAGACAGAGGTGCCTTGGAGGGGTAAGAAAGCTGTAGGAGAAAAATTATTAGGATCATATCCTTTCTACATTGCCAATGAAAGAAGTGATTTATTTGAGCATGCACTCCTTTGCTACAGGGCTCATGGAGTAGCATATTTCAAAAAGAGGAGGTGATAAGCTGAAAAAATATTGAAACATTTTGGGCCTCAGTTTCTGCTGGGACGATGATCGACGTTGCATCCGACACATTCAAGATCATAATAAAGAGACAGTAGTTCTATCCAACCAAAAGAACCAATAGATGAATGAAAAAGCCGGGTTTTAAGCTTCCTCACAAACCTGAAGAGCACGGATGAAAGGTAGCAGCGAACATGACGGAAGGAACATTTCAAACGCCCTTAGCAATGGCAGGAACAAGTGTTGTTCGCATAGCACTGCGACCATCTTGGAAAGAGAAACAGGCCCTTCATCAAAATCACTAGAAACTTTGATATGTTGACCAAGTTGCGCTTTTCTTTCCTCTTCAGCAATAATGCCTTGGGCAACAAATATTTTTGCACTCAAAGAAGTACTTGAAAGCTCCGATGTTGAGGCAGCCACTGGATCAACTGATTTGGGCTCCATAATCCGCCTGCGTTTTGGATTACACCGGTTGTAATGAAATGTAAGGGCTCTATCACCTGCTGGCAGGGAATTAATGGCTTCCACGGCTGCTCCAACATGATCTGCAATCTGGGACGCAATATCATTCACCTTAATGGATGACGTTTCCCTGTAGAGAACATACCTGCAATCAGATCTTAACCTTGGAAGCATGCATAGATAATATGGGATCTGTGGACTAAATGCACACATTATGGGGTATAACTTTACTCAGACAAAATCTCAGATACAAAGATGAAATATATTCTAGGAAGGGAGTAATATGGAAATATTTGACAGTAACCTTGCTGCAGTAATTTCCAGCCAAACAGTTAAGCAGGATAATGGAGAAACATCAGGAAAGCAAGATGCAACCATGGCCAAAATAGACCAGGACATGTCCTTTGCTTTCAACAAAAGGGCCTCTCCAGGATTTTTCTGCTTCTCACACTCGGCTAAAATTCTAAAGAGTTCAACTGGGATACATATGTTGTCGTCAGAAAAGAGAGTTTCACCCCCTTTGTCTGTAGTATCTGAAGATGATGAAGGGCTAGCTTTTTTCCTTGACTGCATGCCTTTCAAAACTGTGAATATGTGAATTCGGAGACGTGGATCACCAAACTCCTTCAACACCTGAAATGCATAATTTCATAAGGGTATCCTCCAAGTTTAAACGTGGCACTGTTTAAACTTGAAATATAGTTTTCTTGAGGTTCTGGATGAAATGTTTGCAATATTTATAAGATGAAAGAAAGTACTTACTACTTGAACGACAGTGTCATAAGGGTATCCTCCAACCTGGGCTTCAGATAAAAACCCAACCTTACATATGAAAATGGCAACATAAGATTCAAAGTTGAAGAAGAGTTAATTCAAAATCTAGAAATATTAAAAATAACAATAAAAAATAAAAAGAGACATACCCAGTCATTGTCTCTTGCTAATACAGCAAGGTATTTCGTGCTCAAGGGAAGCTGATGCATCTGACAAAAAACTGTAACTAAATTCCAATGCTGGCTCGCAGCTTTCTGTTGAGATCTTAACTCAGTTCCATTCCCATTGCCACTTAATAGCCAAGACCCACATGTATTTCCATCCACCACCATTGGCAGACTAGCCTTTTCCAAATGCTGTAGGACAAGCATGAGAGCTCGTGAAGGACGTTTGCTAGTAAATGAATTTGGAGTTCCCTTTGGCTTAGTAATGGTAGCACCATCCTGGTGCAGATAGTCATCGGCCAGAGCTCGAGCAAGAGACTCCGCTATATCACTTTCATGAGATATTGCATGAAATGCAGAACCCTTTGGTGAAAGTTGTCTAAGATTCTCATTGGTTTTTAAGGACTTGTAAAAGGAAGATATCCGTCTCAAGGCGGCAATGTCTATGCCAAGCATGCTGGCAGATAACCCACAAAGCTCCATGAGAAAAGCACATGAAGCCACCAACACAAAATCCTCAAAATGCATAACAGCAAGGGGCATGACCTGAAAAGAGAAGTGTGTTAGTTCCAGGTTCCATCTGAATAAATCCAACAAAAGTAATCTCATTCATTTCAAGTATAAATGTAAATGACAAGAAAATTACGACTTACAGATGCAAGAAGAGACTCTTCACTTTGTGTTAAAGGTGCAAGAAGTGTTTGCACATCTGATTGGACATTACTTTGTCCAAGTACTGAAGCACCAACTTGCTCTTCTGATTTCAATTTTTGAACTCTAGCAGCAAGAAGATGGTTGAAAGCTGCCAGTGCACGCCCACGATGCAAGTGATGCTCAAGTCCAAGTCCAGTTTCCTGATGTCAATAAAACCACTGACATGAGAGGCAGCTACAATGAAAACCATAGAGGTCATTCCAGAAACATACAAAGTGACAGTAAGGAGCTCAAAACTAACTGAAAACGTACTTTAATTTCTACCTGTTCTGGTATGATATTACTTGGGTGTGCCTCCATGGCATCTTTAATAACTTATCAAAAACTACTACCACTCAATGCCAGGAAACATGTTCTGACAAAAATGTGTCACCTTCTTCCACCCAACTTCACCTACATAGGAACCACTTTGTTTTTGGGTCATTGCATAAAAGGCCCCTGCTTTTTGTTACAAGTTTCCTTCTCATACAACTTTGCAGAATCACTAATCAACCCTGAACTACAAATCCAGGCAAACTCGAACCTTGAATGGTTTTTTTTTTTTTTTTTTTTTAAAAAAAAAAAAAAAAATGCAAAAATTAATTGAAAGCACGAAGCACGAAGTGGCGCAACTCTAATACACATGAAGTATACAAGATAACCCTAAAGCACAAAAAAATAAGAACAAAAATTACAAAAACTCAAAAAAAATTAGAAACATGCAACTATTCCATGCTACCCTCCATGTACAAAGAGATTATAACATCGTCTTCTTCAGGTCGACCATCATAATCTCATGATCTTCAAAGTTCTTCACATTTTGGTCTCTCCAAAGACACCACTTTACACACAAAGGAGCCAACCTCCACATTTTCAAAGAAGTACGGTTTCCCAATTCTCCCCTCCAACTCACCAATAACTCGTTCACCTTTCGAGGTATAACCCATGCAACACCAAACAACTTGAAAAGCATGCTCCACAATTCTCTTGCAACCTCACAATGAAGAAGAAGGTGATCAATAGACTTCCCACATTTCTTACACATGCAACACCACTCCACCGGAATAACATTCATTTTTTAAGAATTATCCAAAGTTAAGATTCTCCTTAAAGCCGTCGTCCACACAAAGAATGCCATTTTCAAGGGAGCCTTAACTTTCCAAATACTATTCCAAGGAAAAGAAGATCTTACGAAGTAGCTAACACTTGATAAACAATTTCCTTTTAGAAGGAATCCAGCAAATTTCATCCTCACATCCTTGCCTTACTCTTTGAGAATACAACTTAAAATAAACAGAGACTACTTCCACCTCCCAATCATGCACAAGTCTTGTAAAGAAAATATTCCAATGAATATTTCCACTCCGGAACTACACATGATCCGCTACCCACACATCCTTATTACAAGCAATAGTGAATAATTCCGAAAATGAGAACTTCACAGGTTGTTCCCCACAACATACATCATTCCAAAACCTCTTCTTAGAACCATCTTCTACCTCATACCTCACATGTTTAGAAAAACTTTCCCACCCCCTCCTTATACATTTCCACACTCCCACACCATAGGGTCCCCAGCCTCCTTAGAACACCAACCTCCCCTCAAACTTATCGTATTTAATGTCCACCACCGATCTCCACAAAGTCTCACCCTCTCCATAGTATACCTCCACAACCACTTACCCAAAAAGGCTAGGTTAAATTGAACCAGATTCTTCACCCCCAAAACCCCCGAAATTATCGGAGTACATATTCTCGACCACTTCACTAGATGAAACTTAAAACTCATCACTAATTCCCCTCCAAAGAAAGTCCATTTAAAGTTTTTCCATTCCATTCGATTAGCCACTCAAAATAGGGAAAATGGACAAATAGTAATTCGGTAAATTAGAAAGAGTGCTTTTTATCAAAGTTAACCTGCCTCCCTTCGATAAATAACGTCTCTTCCAGCCTGCCAACATAGGTTCCATCTTCTCAATAATGCCATTTCAAATGGTAGAAGGCTTGTAAGAAGCTCCTAAAGGAAGACCCAAATACTTCATCAGCAACGAACTCACCCTACACCCAAGAATGCTAGCCAAACCTTCCACATCCCCCACATCTACGAGAACAATCTCTAACTTAGACAAGTTTATCTTCAACCTCAACACCACTTCAAAACATAAGAAAAGGCATCTCAAATTGAGAAGTTGTTCACAACTAGGCTCACAACAGATCAACGTATCATCTGCAAACAACAAATGCGACACTATCATCTCCTCACGATTCCTTGATCCCAATGAAAATCCCGATAAAAGACCATTATCCACTGTAGCAGACATCATCCTACTTTTTTTATAAGTAATCAAGTCTTATTGATAGCGTAAGGCGCCCCTAAGTACATGGAAGTATACAAAAGGAATCACCTAACTAGAAAGAGAAAAACGAACAAGAAAATCGACATAACTAAGTGACAGTGGAGACAAAAAAGTCATCGTCCAAAGATACAAAGTATGAAAAAACGAAACTAAAATATCTTCCATAGAACTCTCCAAGTCCTCGAAACACCTATTATTTCTTTCCTTCCAAACACAAAAAAATGCAGATCAACACCATCTTTCAAATCGCATCACTTCTTGGCCTTTCAGATTTCCACCAACAAGCAAACAAATTGATAACACTTCTAGGCATAACCCAAGACAAGCCAAATGAAGTAAAGATAGCATTCCATAAAGCGGAAGCCACATCACAGTGAACAATAATGGAGACAATGGAACTCCCTATCATAATTCATGCAAACTACTAAAAAAGCCAGAAGGAGACCCATTAATGATAATGGAAAACCGCACTATAGATATGCAGTGATCTATCCAACCTTGCCATCTCTCCCCAAAGCCACATGCTTCAACACATATAACAAAAACTCTCAGTTGACAGGGTCATAGGCCTTCTCCAAATCCAATTTACATAATATTCCTGGCTCCCCAGATTGAATTTGACTATCCAAATATTCATTCGCCGCCAAGATAAATGCATTCTGAGAACTTGAGACAATCTTCCCCAATACCGACTTCAACCCATTTGCCAATACTTAAGAAATAATTTTGTACACACAGCCCACTAAGCTAATAGGATGCAAAACCTTAATTTCCACCGCCCCAGCTTTCTTTGGAATAAGGGATACAAAAGTAGCATTAAAACTCTTCTCGAACTTCCCTCGACTATGGAACTCCTTGAACACCGCCATCATGTCCTCCTTTAATACCTCCCAACAATTTTGGAAAAAATCCATAGAAAACCCTTCAGGTCTTGGCGCCTTATCTCACCTCCAACACCTCACTCTTCTCAAATTCTCTTCCCATCCAATTTCTCTCCCCCTTCATCACTGGAAAGGAATGAGAGGCCATCGAACTAAAGAACTCTGCTCTGAAACCATATTAAATTACCACTTGTACCAAAAGTTTAAGTTGATAGGAAGAGATGAATTTAATCATTTAATTTATATTCTAACACAAACCACCCCATGTCCCTCTCTTTGCCTACTTTGTCCCACCTGTCCCTCGCTCTTTCATCTCTACTCCCTCGCAACCCGGCCCTACCTTCGTGTCAAAGAAAAAGCCTTTATGTATCCTCCCCTTTGTCTCGGTGCAAGAATCCTTAGGCTTGCAAGAAAGTACGATTTGTCCAATGACACGGATTACACTGCGTCATAGCTACAAGTAAGCATTTCCTAATCACCTATAATCTAAACCCCGCCACGAAACCCTTCGATTACTTTTTACAAATTTGTTTTAATCGAGATTGCGGTCAATGAATGCTGGACATTAGCTGATTACTTTTTCTTTTTTTTTGATAAGAGAAATATGATTAAAAAGCGCAAAGCGCAATCAAGTACACATGAAGTATACCAGAAAGGCATCTAAGAGGAAAACAATACAAGAAAATCATTAAAACTAAACGTTAAAGGTGTGAGGAACGCAGCCGACCAAGAGTACAAAAAATGAAAGAAAAAGGAAATGAGATCTTCAATGGTTCTTTCTTTGTCCTCAAACTGCCTATCATTGCGTTCCCTCCATAAGTACCACATAAGGCAACAAGGGACCATCTTCCACACGACTGCACTCCGGGAGCGGCCACCCGTCCACCAGCAAGCGAATAAATCTACCATCCGAAGAGGCATAACCCAAGACAGACTGAAGCGCCTAAAGATGGCGTTCCACAGAACGCGTGCTACCTCACAATGGAGAAGGTGATCCACCGACTCCCCATTCATTTTGCACATGCAACATCTATCAATCACAATGACCCGCTTCTTCCTGAAATTGTCCAAAGTAAGGATCTTCCCTTGCGCTGCCGTCCAAGCAAAGAAAGCTACTTTCAAAGGAACCTTGGTCTGCCAAATACTTTTCCAAGGAAAATGAATAGCCTCTTTGCAAGCAAGAGCCTTATAGAAAGATCTAACATCAAATTTCCCTTTGTGAGAAGGAGACCACCATAGCTTATCCTCCCCATCATAATTCACTCTGGATGAGTACAACAAAGAGAAGAATGAGGTCAAAACATCTACCTCCCAGTCGTGGACCGCTCGGAAAAAGCTAACATCCCATTGATAAGACCCACTCACCACAACCAAATGGTCTGCTAAAGGAAAGTAATGCATAATCCTTGAGTTTGATTTAGGTTTTTGCTTGTTAAATTCGGTTTCAAGGGTTTGAAACTTAGATTTTTATTATTTTTATTTATTTTTATGAATTTTTGTCATTGAGGAGAGAGAGGGAGAGAGAGAGAGAGAGAGAGAGAGAGAGAGAGAGAGATTTTTTGATAAGTAATAAACTGATTTTATTAAAAGCGTAAGGAGCCCCTAAGTACACCGGAAGTATACAAGAGAAAGCACCCAATTAGAAATCGAAAAATGTGAAAAAAAGAAGCTAAAATATCCTTCAAGGACCTCTCAAAATCCTCGAAACACCTATTATTTTTTTCCTTCCAAACACACCAAAGAATGCATGTCGGCACCATCTTCCAAATCGCGGCAGTTTGAAGGGGCGGGGGAGGGAGGGGGGAGAGCGGGGACATTGATAATGAGATGTTAGTTTGATGGGGGTTATATGGACTTTTTCCTAAATTTTAAGATACCCATTAAGCTTTTCATAAGTTCACAGGATTCAAAAAACATTAAAACACAAATATGACAACCAAAGAAGATATACAAAGAATTTTTCCTTCCCCAAGAAACAAACCAAAATATTAGAAAGGGAAAAAAATCAATGATTAAAATTTGCCCTTGCTTTTCTCAGGACAACTATGCTTAAACCCACTCAAGATACTTTGGCTCTTGATCTGATGGCCTTTTCTATGCCTTTTCATTAAATGCATTGGAAAAGTTTACATAAGTGGAAGTCTTCCTTGGGGTCTTGTGAGAAAGTGCAAATTATGCAAATAGTATTTGTGGGGATTTTGGATGAGACCCAACAGGCAATAATTTAGGGTTCAAGGTGTAAAAAGGAAGGTTATGAAGGTTTTCAACTGGGCTGGTTCGTGTCTAAGCTCAAACCGGTTCGTGAGAAGACGGGTTTTGGACTTATTGAGGGCATTGTGGTTACAGGCTCTGGGCTGGGTTCCGGCCCAGAGAGGGTCTTAGGTCTTCTTCGGGTCCTGGGTACTCATCGTATTCAAAGAAGCCTGGAGATGCTGAAGGTCCTCATGCGAGGCTTGTTGACTCGTCGTCGATGGTTGATGCGCTATCCTTGTCTGCAACTAGGGGTCTTGCAGTCTGTTAGATTGGGTCTCTTTAGGTGAGGTATGTTTTCGCCGGTGGGTGTGTTTTAGATCTAGCGGTTCCAGCAGATACTATCACGGTGTCTACGTTGGAGGCTGTAGCTCAGCCTTCACAAGTGATCGAGAACTTTGTCTTTCCTCCCATGCTGACATCTTTTTTTGATACACTGTTTTCTGATGTTGTGCTATTTGTTCCAAAATCAGAGGTGTTGTCTTCGGCGTCAATGGAAGCTTCTCTCAGGTCTGAGGGGTCTTCTTCGGCTCCGGTAAGCATTGTTGGTAGGTCTTTCGAGTATTGGATTCAGCCCACCACCTCTATGTAGGATTCGCTTTTTTCCGGAGTTGTTGGATGAGAGTTTATTTGCAGAGTTTGTGGCAGCGATGAGGATATATATTGCTAGTGAGACTAAGTCATTGTAGCGCTCTAAGTTGGAGGATTGTCTTTTTGCTGAGGAAGGTTCGGTGGCTACAACGAAGGGTACTGTTAAGCAATCTACTCCGGCGAGGGGTTTTCTATGTTTGGGGTTTCTCAATCCGAGTCTGTCAGTGAAAGTTAAACCCCTTCTCTTACCTAAATTGTCGGTAGCATCATTGTCGACTTTAATTGTTAAGGAGGATGGGGTGGAAGGGGCTCCCTCCCTTTTGGGTTGTTGCATCACTCCAACTGCTGAAAAGGGTGAGGATTTCAGGGTGAACGGTCTGATCTAGTCTCAGAAGTGGCTGGTAGGTTTTGGTCCGGGTGGAGAGATTGTCGTGTGGGATCGAGGCGACGAGGTTTGGGATGTGGAGGATGGAGACTCCTCTAACCCTTTGGTTGTTTTTCATCTCGACATGCCCTTGGATTGGGCGTTGGATGGTGATGAAGACGAGGATCCGTCCTCGGCGTTTCTGAATGCCATTGAAGAGGATTTTCATCGGTAAGCAAAGGTTGCTCGTCCAAAGTCCAAAGGTAGGAGGGAGCTGTTAAATCTGAAAAGTTCCATTAACCATGGCGATGCAATCGCGTCCTCTCGACATTGGAAAGGTAAGGCTCACATGATGTAGTGTTGAGTGCTTCATGTGGGTTTCGGGTTTGAGAGATTTAGGTCCTTGCGGGTTTGTTAGGTTTCTTTTTGTCGGCTGGTTTGGTTGTTCTTATATATACTTCCTGTGTACTCTAGGGCGTTTTACACTTTATTCTTTTAATTAAATTTTATTATTTATCAAAAAAAAAAAGAGTATCTGGTATGTGAATAAACTCTAATGGCCAATGTGTGTACCATGCCTGCTCTTTGCTAACACTGCCATGCACCGATGGTTAGGGTAAAGTACAGCAAAACATTTTATAGAAAAAGGAGAATGAGTGGAGGAGGTACATGCAGAAAAGTAATTTTTCACTATGAGAAGATTGAATAGGCGAAATGGTCAAGTTAAAACTTCTAATCTGTTATGTGCTCATCACGACTTATCTCCATTACTTCCAAAAGGGTTAAAATACAGCTTAGTATATATATATATATATATATATATTTTATAAATAATGTCATATCATAAAAAACAGGACATTGATATAGGTTCTCCATACTAAAAATATATCTAGGACTTGTATGTCTGATATTTTAGCATTGAGGTGATAAGTGGTTTTGCTTAGTTTAGGGGCACAAAGTGTGATTCAGCCTTTTTAAATGAATACTTCACCTACTCCCCTTAAGTACACAGATAGAATATCATGATACAAGAAATCCATTTGCGATTAGGGTACATGCCAAATTGCATTTCCAAATTAAATGCTCTAACCGGAGGTTATAAGGCTTAAGTGCATTGTTCAAGTAGTCCTCCTTAATGTAAAATAGAGGAAACATAAACTAACTACCTAAAGAGAAAGAAGAAGCACAAACCTCAAGTGAAGAATCATAGAGCTCCTCTTCAATGTGCTTTTGGATGGTTGCTTCCCAGGAGATTGCACTGACCTCAGCATTTTCATCAGCATTTATGAAAAAATCAGTGTCTCTATCTAGCAGAGATTCTCCTATAGGCAGACCTGAAAGTGATTGCCATCCAAGAGGACCCTGAAATACCATGCAAATTACATGACATGATAATTCATCCATGTAAAAAACAGGAATATCATAGTAAAATGACTAGCAATATCTCTAGGGAAATTCGGTATCAAAGCATAGTTTAAAAAGACGTCTAATATCATATATTCCTACTCGACTAGAGAGAGAGAGAGAGAGTAAAATGCCTAGAATTACCTCTAGGGCAATTCAGTTTCAGAGAGAGAGAGAGGACAGAAAGGAGAGAGAAGGCAAACACGTCAGAGCAGTTCAGTGACAAATGAAGCAGATAAAAGAGACCTGGACATAAAGCTGAATCAATCTTCTCACAGCCTTAGGAAACCAGCATGGCAGCATTTGTGGAAGTGAAGTATCATGTCCAGCAGAGAAGAAGATGTTCTCACGCCATTTTAGATAGTCAGATAAAGCTGAATAGCCAAATTGCAAATTGTAAGAAACAATGCAAATGATTATATACATGAAACTATAAACTTCATAGGAATAGTTTGCTATGTGTCCATGAAAGAGGGAACCAAAAGATAACCAGTTTTTGCTTTGAGGTTCACAACGTTGCAAGTTGCATCTTCTCCAAAACATGCAGCTACAAGTGTACGCCACAATGTAGGGAACCGCTGAAGGGTCGGTCTAAGATTCTCCAAGGTGCACTGGGCAGAAGAACTACTATACCGGTTTACACTACCAGAACTCAGACAACTTTGAATTGGTGCCGGGGCATACATTAGGGTTGCTAGAGCTGCCATCTCCCCCCCTCCTTCAGCAATGTCATCAACAGTATGAATTATTTCGTCTATCTCTAGAATGCTGAGGTTACTTCCAGGAACTAAATTACGTGACATTATGGAACGAGCATTAGAAAGCGAGGCATCATATTCACGCCCCCTAACTCTTGATAAGAGCAACCATCTTGCCCATTGACAATCTCCCTGTACAGATGAATTGTATTGAACACATGTAAGCCCATACACACATTTATTCCAAGGCATTTATGAGCCAGACCATATAAAACTTTAAAAAAGAATGTGATAGGATCAGAGAGCTCTAGGTATGATAGCCCACACATGATATATGAAGAACAAGAAATTAAAATAAATCAAGCAGTCAAGTGAACAGGAAAGGGAAGGTTTTAAATGCAGCAACTCTTTAGAATTATTAGATGAAATTTGCTGTTTGTTTTCTGAATTTCTTTAAGACTCTACAATATCTTTAGATTAAATGATTAAAATGGATGTTGCTGAAACATCAAAACAATGAAGAATTTTAAAATCCATTATTGATATCCTTGAACCACTACGTCAGATTCATAACTTTAGGAATCCAACCAGTATCTATGACATAAGTTTAGAGAGAGAGTTTACAATGTAGCTACTATCACTTGTACATGGTTTTCATAATATATAGATAAAATGGATTAAAAATACAACCAGAACATACAAGCAATCAACTGAACCTCAAGGCACAAACAAGTATAAAAACAGCCAACAAACTACAAAGGTTTTTTTACAAATGTGTGATCAAGGATAAAACTATTAAAGAAGACCCCACATGAAGAACAGTACACTCACTGGATTTGTAGAAACTTACTGCAGCTTCCTGTAATGAACAAAGTGACTCATTATCTAGAACCAGCTTGTGATGGTCAAGATAAAGGTCCAGAAGGTTTGGCAAGTAGTTTTGAGCACAGTGATGTACAAATAATTTATGCAAAGCTTTCACAGTGTCAACATGAGATGGTCCACTACTATCTGAGAATTTTAGATTTGATGAACTCTTGATGTGATCATCCTCAAAAGGAGATTTGTATCCGCTAGTGATGAAGCCTGAACGGGCCAGAAGATGTGCTATCTCTGCTGTGCCTTCCCAGTATTCCTTCATAAAAATGAACTTCCTTGCGAGCTTCTCCTCCATAAGCAACCTTAACCAGATGGAGCACATTATATTGGCTGAAAACCTGAAAATTTTGACATCTGGGATGTCCATGCACACAGCATCTAGTTCTTCAAGAGAGCATAAGTAATTGCCATAATCAGCAGGCTCCCTATTGTACCCAACAGTTGAAGCAGGCTGCAAACTGTCTAAACTGACTTGGAGGTTTCCATCTGATAAAATAGATGTAGGAACCAGGTCCAGGAGTTTAGAGACTTCTTCCCAGTCATTACGGCATACATGGTACTCAAGTTGAGATTCCCATAATACATTAACACCCATAAGAAAAGATTGATCCAGTAGTATCTGTGCAGAAAGAGACATGTAAGTCCATAGTCCAAGCAACTAAACCTTCTATGATACATAAGCAATGGGCGATTTTGAGTAACTTGAAAAGAAAACTCAAAGATGCGAGAAAGCTTTCAGCTTTAAAAGAGATTCAGGAGAACCCTTCTTGCATATATTTTTGAACATGTTGAATGTTAAGTTCAACTAAATCTTAATTTATAGTTGCAATAACTCAACAAAACCTATTTAGATCTCATTGTGAGTATATAGTATGCTTCACTCTTTTTAAGTATCGGAATAATTATGATGCAGCACAATCAGCAGAAACTAGAAGCCAGTGAAAGAGAGAAGAAAGAACGGGAGAGAGTGGAAAGAGGAGAGAGAAGGGGGAAAGAGGAGAAGAAAGTCAGGAAGAGGAACAAGAAGAGACAATTAATAAAATGTTAGCTACTGGAAGGGGAATTTTTTTTTATTCGATAGAATAAACAATTAACAGCTAAAATGGCTTGCAAAAATAATAATAATAATAATAATAATAATAATATTGGGTACTGGTATTTAAGGCAATTGGGCTATTTGGGATAATGGACAAAGCACAAAAGAAATGCTGATACAATTTTAAATGGCAAGCATGATATACCAAAAAAAAGGAAGATAACAAAACTTGAACCTTGGGTAGTTGACCATGTTAGGGTTTATGCCCTAAAAGCCAATTTCTTTTATATGACATTTTCGGTTTATTAAATAAAGTTGTTTATTTTCTGAATTTTATCAAGAACATTGAGCATATCATTGAATACATGTGCATATTATTCTTTATATAAATATAGTCCTTAAGTTATATAAAATATGGTTTAGCCATGTTAATGAGATTATTAAACAGAAGATCTAAGTCATAAACCTTATAACTTATAAATTATAGTTTGTAGTCGGTAACGGAATTGGGCATTCCATTTGATAAGACTGTAACATATCAATCATGATGATCTATCTTGATCATGGAAGTAGACTTTTGATTGATACATGGGTGCGGTAACAATGCACTGAATGGACTACATGAGTTGTTATTCTATATAACTATTGTCAATATGAATAACTTGAACTCGCGACTGCTATAGCATTGACTCTCAATCCTGATAGAAATGTGAAGTGGATGACACTTTGATATATTTAGGAGTGAAATCTTTCATGGTCAAAATCTCGAAGTGTTGAGTTATAACATGTAGCATTGTGGAAACACTACTTTTCAAAATGGAATTCATAATCCTTTGATTTTAATCAAAGTGATATGAAATATCCCATTGAGATGCATTTAATAGGAATTGATTATTCTAAGTCTCTGGCCGAAGCATTTTAGTAAGAAGTAAATAAAATTAAGTGTACTACATGAATATGATTTCAAGAATACAAGAATAATCAAGAAATTAAATCGGGAACTTAAGGATTAAGAGATAATGAATTAAAGTGACAGTTTTATTTATGACTTTAATTCTACTATGGATATTCCATGGAGGGGTCAATTACAATTATAAGAAGTAATTGAGAGTTTTGAGTAATCATAATAAATATTGGAGTGCAATTACAATTTTCTAGTGTAATTAATAGTAACTTGGGACAAGTCATAAGATGACAAGTGTCTTATTCTTATTAGAGCTAATTTTATTTTCCCTTTAGATCCCTTCTTAAGCTGATTATTATACCTTAAGATGTCATTGAGAGTTTAGATTAATCATAATAAATACTGGAGTGCAATTACAATTTTCTAGTGTAATTAATAGTAACCTAGGACATGTTATAAGATGACAAGTGTCCTATGCCTATTGGAGCTAATTTTATTTTCCCTTTAGATCCCTTCTTAAGCTGATTATTATCCCTTAAGGGCTTGACCTAAATTTTTTTTGATAGGTTTTTTTTTATAAGTAATGATAGTTTTATTGAAAGCGTAAGGCGCCCCTACGTACACTAGAAGTATACAACAGGAAACACCTAACTAGAAAGCGAAAAAGAAGCAAGAAATTCAGCAAAGCTGATAGATAAAGGGTACAAATAAGCCATCGACCAGACATACAAGGTATGGAGAAACAACTCTAGCACCTCCTCTAGGGAGCTTTCTAAATTCTCAAAACACCTAAGGTTTCTTTCTCTCCAAATACACCAAAAAAGGCAAATAGACACCATCTTCCAAGAAGTAGCACTCCCAGATCTCCCAGACTTCCACCAACAAGCAACTAAGTCAAGCACAATCCTAAGCATGACCCACGAAATACCAAAGCGGGAGAAAATGTTGTTCCATAGAGCTGAGGCCAGATCGCAATGCAGAAGAATATGGTCCACTGATTCCCCATCCCGCTTGCAAAGACAGCATCTATCCACAATAATTAAGTTCCTCTTCCTAAGATTGTCCAAGGTCAAAATTCTGCCTAGAGCTGCAGACCACGTGAAGAAAGCTACCCTCGGGGGAGCCTGAGACCGCCACACACACTTCCATGGGAATCGAGTACCTCCAGCACACATCATAGAACTAAAAAATGACTTCACCCTGAACACACCTTTCTTGGACAGGACCCATTTAAGACAATCTGCCCTCTCCAAATTCACCTTGGTAGAGCCCAGCACCTGGAAGAAAGAGGCAAAAACATCGACTTCCCAATCATGAGCCTCTCTAATAAAGCTCACGTTTCATTGAATGGACCCGCCCAAGCTCTCCAAATTATCAACCACTGACGCATCCTTCACCTGAGCAATGCCAAAGAGATTAGGAAACACTTCTTTCATAATCGAATCTCCACACCACAAGTCATGCCAAAATCTAATCCTACTCCCATCCCCCACCTCAAATCTAAGGAATTTGGAGAAATTCTCCCAACCTTTCCTAATAAACTTCCACAACCCTACTCCAAACGCCCCAGCAACCTCTCGGGAGCACCACCCACCCCACAAACTTCCATACTTGGAGTCCACCGCGACTCTCCACCAAGCATCTCTATCCATGCCAAATCGCCATAACCATTTACCTAGCAATGCGCGATTGAACTGAACCAACTTCCTAATGCCAAGCCCCCCATTCGAAATTGGAGTACAAACCTTTTCCCAACTCACCAGATGGTATTTAAAAACTTCACCCATGCCACCCCAAAGAAAATCGCGTTGCAACTTCTCAATACGAGAAGCAACACTCACCGGTATAGGGAACAGAGACATGTAGTACGTAGGTAAGTTAGAGAGCGTACTCTTGATAAGGGTCACTCTCCCTCCCTTAGAGAGGTATAACCTTTTCCAACTAGCCAACCGTTTTTCAACCTTCTCAATAACTCCATCCCAAATACGAGTAGACTTGTAAGGAGCCCCCAATGGAAAACCCAGATACATCACAGGCAAATAAGCAACTTCACACTCTAAAATGTCGGCTAACCTTCCCACATTGGCGACATTCCCCACTGGAATAATGCTGGATTTGGCCAAGTTAACCTTAAGACCCGAAACAGCCTCGAATAAGAGCAAGAGACCTCGCAAAGACCGAATCTTGGAGGAGCTAGCATCACAGAAAATCAAAGTGTCATCAGCGAACAAAAGGTGGGAAAAAGAAGCATCGCCCACTCTGAAACCATCCAACACACCCCCACTCACTGCCGCAGTAATCATGCGACTCAGCGCCTCCATAACAAACACAAACAAAAGGGGAGACAAAGGGTCTCCTTGCCTTAGGCCTCGAGAGCTGCTAAAAAAGCCGTATGGTGAGCCATTAACAAGCACCGAAAACTTTGCAGAAGAAATGCACCGAACTATCCACGAACACCATTTTCCCCCAAAGCCGCATCTCCTCAACATATATAACAGAAAATCCCAATTAACGTGATCATAAGCTTTTTCTAAATCCATTTTGCAAACGACTCCCGGCTCCCTTGATATAATTCGACTATCAAGGCATTCATTCGCAATAAGGATTGGATCAAGAATCTGCCTCCCTTTGATGAAAGCACTCTGGGATTTGGAGATAACCTTGTCCATAACCGTCTTCAATCTGTTGGCCAAGACTTTAGCAATAATCTTGTAGATACCTCCTACAAGGCTTATGGGCCGGAAATCTTTGAGAGACAAAGCTCCTGGAGTCTTAGGAATAAGAGAAATAAAAGAAGCGTTCAAACTCTTCTCAAAAACTTCTCTAGCATGAAACTCAGAAAAAACCTCCATAATGTCCAAGCGCACCACCTCCCAACATGCTTGGAAAAAAGCCATAGAGAAGCCATCCGGACCCGGCGCTTTGTCGCCATTAAAAGTAAACACTACCTTTCTAACTTCCTCCTCCTCAAAGGCTCTCTCCAAGCACCTTGCTTCTGACTCTAAAATGGCATCAAAGGAAAGATCATCCAACCAAGGCCTCCAACTGTGCTTCTCAGAGAAGAGATCTTTATAGAACTGAACCACATGCTCCCCTATCTCTGTCGGATTAGAAGAAATGGAATCTCCGATCAATAAGGAATCAATAGAGTTATACCTTCTGTTTGAATTGGCTATAGAATGGAAGAATTTTGTACATTTATCTCCTTCTTTCAACCACGTCACCCTGGACTTTTGCCTCCAGCAGACCTCCTCCAACAGTGAGCATCTCTCTAACTCACTGACAACCTCTAGCTTCTTTTGAATTTCCCCCTCAACCAAAGCCCTACTGCCTTCCACTGTATCAATCGCCTGAAGCTCCTCAAGAAGCTTTCTCTTGTTCCTCTCCACATTACCAAAGGCCTCTACATTCCACGTCTTCAAATTAGATTTGAGGGCCTTTAGTTTACATGCAAACACAAAGCTAGGAGAGCCATGAAAAGAGAATGAGTCCCACCATTGTTTCACCAACCCCACAAAACCATCCACCTTGAGCCACATATTCTCAAACTTGAACGGCCTACTTCTTGCAGAAGAGTGAGCACAATCGAGGAGAATAGGAAAGTGGTCAGAGAAAAGGCGAGGAAGCCTCTTCTGAGACGCCTCAGGAAACCTATCTTCCCAATCAGGAGAGACAAGAAAACGATCAATTCTGGACCAAACAGGAGGATCACAGGAGATCGACCACGTAGAAGAACCTCCAACGAGCGGAAAATCCATAAGACCCTGGTCAGAGATAAAATCACAAAAGTCCCTCATGGCAGACACACTACCATCTCCAGATCTTTCGCTAGGGAACCTAGTAACATTGAAGTCTCCCCCTATACACCAAGGCAAACTCCACCAACTCATAATCCCAGCCAGCTCATCCCAAAGACCCCTCCGATCAACCCTGCAATTCGGACCATACACGCCCACAAAACCCCACTCAAAGTGATCATCAACATTCCTGAAAGAAACTGCAAGTGTGAAACTCCCCACGCACACATCCACCTTTTCCACCACCCTCTTATCCCACAAGATAAGGATACCCCCTGAGGCCCCACTAGCATCCAAACAACACCAATCCACATAATTACACCCCCAAAGACTATGCACAAACTTCCTAGAACGATCCTTAACTTTTGTTTCTTGGAGGCAAATAAGATCCACCTTCCAATCTCTGAGCAAATTGCAAATCCTTAAGCGTTTACGCCTATTATTCAGCCCCCTTACGTTCCAAGAAAGAATCTTCGGCTTCATGGCACTACTACTAACCCCCTTGCCCTCCTATTACCGCTACTCAAACCGGAACCTTTGGCATCATAGTTAATAGAGCTCTCCAAATTCTTAATCTCCCTCTTACCCTTCGTGCGTCCTTTACCCAAGCGACGCTCCTCTTTTCTCTCCTCTTCTATACAAGTCAGAAAAGCTAACAATTGCAATTTATGCCCCACGAATGTCATCCCAACAATGGGATAAATCTCATTAGCACTCTGCATCACCCAGTCCGAGTTCCCCAAGCCACCCAAGTCTAGAGAGTAGGCATTGAGAGGAGAACCCACATCAACAGCCCCTCCCCCCTCCTTGAACTCCACCAAACCAACTTCCCCGGGAGTAATGCTTCTTGAGGCCTCACCCAACAATCCAACCTGCAGACCAGGGGACACTGAGTCCACCACTGGCCCCCCCATCCACTCACAACCTTCCCCTCCAGCACTGCCAAAGCATGGAACAATCTCCATATCCACCGATTGATGCCCACACACGTTCCCTGACAACTCCCGAGGCACACTTAGCATATCCACACTCCTCAACTGCGAAAGTGCCGAGTCTTTCACCCTCACTATACCACCCTCTAAGCACAAGACAGGGATCTCATTATCCCCTGCTGCACCGGACCCAACTATCAGCTCCCCCTCCCTCTGCTGACCCGGTTCCTCCCTCTGCACCGCCTCTACCTCCACCTGCACCTCAGAGCTACTAAGGGGCGAGAAGCATCTATCCAAGAGCCTGGACTGTCCTTGGAGCTGCCCTTCACCTACACCCAGAGCTGGAGTCGATGTCTGACAGTCAGCGACCAGGCTCTGAGGACTATTCTGAGAACCATTCCCCCGTGCGTCTGGATCTGTGCCTACCGAAACCAGCGCAGATGACTCCCTCACCGGCAAACGAAGCTGGCCATCGAGAGAAGAGGAGGCGACGACATGTCCCAAAGCCGGAGCCCACGAAGAGGAAGAGGCACCAGGCGTCAGGTTCTCGGCGTCCAAGCCCGGAGTCGAAACAGCCCCATGAATATGCACCGAACTCGCATGGGCCCAAGGGGGGCGGAAAACTTGATCCACCTTAGCCCTCCACTCCATAGCCTGGTCTGGACAATCCAAGATACCTTTTCCTTTAGAAGCCCTGGCTGATTTGGATAATGCAATAGTTTTCGATTTGGGCTTAGGTTTAGATTTGGGCCGAGCCACTTTGAAACCCACCACCCGGGCCCTAGAAGAAGCTGCACGACCCAAACCACCACCATCAACCAAGGCCAAACCCTTCAGCCAAAAGTCAATCTCCTTTTGCATCCTTTCTAACGACTCTCTGAGTGCACCCACATCGAAACTTTCACCACAAAGGCTGTTGCGTGCTGCAGGGAGAAACATTGCTTCGGCTGCACCATGCCTAGTGTCAGACGACTTTCCCAATGCAACAGAGGGTCCAGCTTGAGCCGCTGTCGAAGTCGGAGCCGTATCCGGAACTGGAGCTATCTCACCCGCCGCTGTTCCTTTGATAGGTAAGAGATCAATTTTATATAAAAAGCGTAAGGCGCCCCTTAATACACTGGTAGTAAAGGGCTTGACTTAAATACACAAGGAGAAACCCCATGTGGCCATGTAGTACAGTGATAAGGTTTAGGTTTTCCAAGTTCTAATTTGATAATGAACCCTAGTGCGACCTTCACTTGGAAATACAAGCCTATTTAAAGGGGTCTAGTGTAGGCATTTGAGCCCACACTCTTGGTCTCATAATTAGAATTGAGGAGAATGTTTAGAAATCTCAAAACCCTAGCCTACATGTGCAAGTTGAAGGAGGACCAAGAGGATTCAATTCAGCCCCAAGAACACCAAAGTAGCAGACTTTTGTGAGGTATTGTTCTTGCCTTGTAAATTTTTGTTTTACATGATCTAATGCTATGCTTTCTTGATGCTTGCTATTGGAATTTTTCACTGTATCTTCTGAGATATATTCCCTACAGACTAGACCTGGACTGACAGAACCTCCAGGAACTTGAGCTAGATGGGCTTGCTGGTAGCACAGACTGGGTCCTCACGGTCTTGCACTCACTATTACTTTGGGCCTCAGTTAAAACCAAACAAACAATCTAGCTCGCAAACAACTAATAAGTACACGTATTCTGCCTCTTTTACAACTTTCCTTGTGTTGACCTGCTGACTAACTTCTTCCCAAAACAAAATTTCATGTCTTTGTGCTCTTAGACAATATCAATGGGAGCAAGAGTTGGGATGTGGATGCAGCATGGCTTGATGCAGTTCGTGGTGCGACTTCCAGTAGGGTCTACAGTGACAGGACGACACGACGGCAAGGTTTGAGCTCGGTGGCACTACAATTTGCCCTCATGTTGGCGAAAAATGGTAGATGTTCTCTACATTGATTGGGTAGCTGAAACAGTGCTGTACAGGTTGAAGGCTGACGGGGAGGAAGACCAACAAGAGTGTTGTGGTCAGCGGCACTGTGCAAGACGGTGGCTTGGGGCAGTGCAGCGTGAAAGAGGTTTGGGTACCATGTGGTGGCTGAGATTTGAAGCAGTGGTGTTGTGCAAAACAGTGACTGGGAGTGGTTGTACTGGACGGAGCATTTGTGGTTGCCGACGAAGGGTGTACTGCCATGGGACGAAATGTATGGTGGTTGGGTCTGGTGTTGGGGGTGGCAGCGCGGTAGCATGGGGTGGGCAGTCCTTTGTGGGTTGTTGGTGGCAGAATGGTGGGTGTTTTGCGATGGGCTCCGGTGGGTGGGATTGTTGATGGTTGATTGGCGATGGTGTAGGTTCGGTGGTGAAGAGGATTGGTAGTTTTAGTGGTTGAAAGTAGGGGACAGAGGAGAGAGAAGAAGCGATTGTGAATCGCTTGACTGTTATAGGAAACAATCAAACCTGGCTCTGATAAAAAAAATGATGCAGCACAATCAACAAAAACTAGAAGCCAATAAAAGACAGAAGAAAGAATGGGAGAGAGGGGAAAGAAGAGAGAAAAAAATCGGGAAGAGGGGAAAGAAGACAAGGAGATACAAATGTTCATTATTTTATTCATCAAAAGCAACCATCAACATACAAAATTATGCTTAAATAGAGTAGGGATTAAACCGTAACCCTGACCCTAGTGACACTTGGGCAGCCCACTAAAATAACACAAAGCCCAAAAGTTAACATAACCAGTCTGAAAAATTAAAAACAAAACAAATAAAATGCAAAAAAACAAAAGTGCCCATACTAACATCTCTAGATCTCAATCACCTAGCCACAAAGTCAGAGGTTGGGCTCTCCTCTGATGTCGGTGTAAATACACGTGTGATCGGTGGCCTGTATCTGGTGTCCGCACCAAATTAGGGATGAGCAAGTGCTAAACAAAGCCCTAAATATAGATTGCAATATGTGCACTTATCCAAATTAAGGTTTTTTTTTTTTTTTTTTTTTTTTTAGGGGCAAGAAGAAAAGACTATAAAGTGAAACATACAACCATTACAAAACGAAGTCCTCTGTTACAAAGCCCCTTTTTTGCTTAAAATTTTTGTATAACACAACATCTATCTTCTTTTTCAAGAAATAAACTTCATATAAGAATTAACATAACAAACAAAAGCTGCTTTCACTTGGTAGTTGCAATAGAAGTTCAACCAAATTACCACAGATTTGCTGGCAATATTGAATTCAGCTTTCATAAACTAGGATATGAAGGTTAGCTCTCTCTTTCTCTCTTTCCACCAGAGAGAGAAAGAGAGAGCTAACCTTCATATTCAATTTTGAATATACATTGATGTTCTCAAAAAGGTCAGCTATCCAGAAAGCAAAAGAACAGCATCAAAGGCAGAAAAAAGTGTGCCTCTTTCTGAACTAATCTTAATTTCAAATAAAATACAAGAGAGGGAAAAATAAACTACAGAAGTGAAGTCCAAGCGGAAGTGTGGATAGAAAGAAGGATAACCATCTATGTCCAATATCATATATTACGAGTCTAGCAAAGATCTATATTCTTTATTACATTAGGGAGCAGCATTATTGCAAGTGGCCCGGCCTTTGATCTAACGAATAATTTCAAAATGGAACTTTGGGTTGTAGACAATCAAATTATAGCCCAATTTTTGTCATTCCAAGACTCTATGAACACCATAATTAGGAAGGATTCACTTATTACAACTTATTACTTATATTTATCAATTTCAGAAACTCCACCTGCACCTTAATATGACACTCTGGCAAGCTTAACTTTTCTGCATCAAATGCAAGGGAGACTCTGCATAATATGCCTTGGTATAGCTTAATTGACAAACCGAAAAAGAAAAAGAAAAAAAAAAAGAGAGGAGAAGACAACACAGTTGGAAAAGGGGGCATTTAACGCAAGCTCTAAGTAGGGACCAGGTCAGCATTAAATTTTCCTTTCACTCAGGTTTCAGCACAACAGAGCGACCTTTAAATAAATCAAGTAATAGAGTATCTGTCAACGGTAATATTACTTGAAGAAAGAAATAAGAAGTAACTTACACGATCAATGGTTCTTTGATCCCAAGCATTTGACCAGATAGCAGCAGCAGCCCAGTATCCAGCATGAGCAGTATCTTCATCAACCGCAGGAACAGAAGAGCCCAGATTGACATTTGTCCATGAACCTAAAACAACTCCATCAATCTCACCACACTCAATTATCAGATTGTCGAACAAATGTGAATGCAAAAGGTGCAGATAAAGTCCCCCTGGTGAATTTGAACTTGATGAAGTTCTCACGAATTCTTTCTGTCGGCCAAGAAAGGTTTTCCAGAAACTACTGCTTGGGTAGAGCCTCTCCAAAAAAAGAAAAAGGAAGTCTCAGCTCCATTGCTGTCATATTGGAACTTAAAATCGAAATGCACATAACCGTATGAGAAACATAAGATATACAACAGTAGAAGTTCCAGTTACCTCAATGATTGATATCCTATCCAATATCTTCCATTCATATGGTCCCAAGTAACCACATTTTTTCATCTCCACAGCAATTTCTGCTCGAAGGGATCTTCTTACGGTGCCAAACAATAACTGCCTGAGGTTGGTTTCAATGTCCTCTCCAAGCCTTTGCAGCGTAGCTACAGCAAGTCCAGTTTCACCCTGTAGATCGTGTTAATATTAGTTAGGAAAGATAATGACAGTAAATGATGTAATCTTCATGTGGAAACCAGTTATAAGCTACCTTCAAAAATAGGTCATAAGCAATAGCTCTTCCAATGTCACGAACTTCAGTGAAAGAATCAACAGGCTCTTTGTCATCGACTAAACCACTCGAATGATGAAGATGCAGTTGAAGAACTGCTAAAGGGAGACGACCAGAGAGTAACGCATCTTTGACCACAGTTTTTAGGTCCAGATTATCTAGCCTCCAACGAGCAATCATCTCCTTGGGATTTTCTAAGGGGAGAATTTGCTTTTCCAGCACTCTCCCTTGCAGCACAAGAGCAGATACTTCACTTAAATCCTCTGTGTCCAAATGGGATTCAGCATCCACAGGCATCAAAGCAAGGTTCTCAGCAGTGATGGAGCCTGAGGACACAGGAAAATAAATTTCAAGTTGGTTTGAGGTCTCTAATGATGCACCATCTGTAGAAAGACTAGAAAGATGACATTCATCTTGGGTTAAATCCATATCCACCAAACTTGATGCTTCCCTACCATCCACCTGCAATATAGCAATATAGCAATAAGGTATTACTAAAACTATAGTGATTTGAGGCAAGCAAGAATTACAGAAATATCTAGAGTAGCAGGATCACAAAACACCTTACCGATCCTTGGCCAGGCCTCTTGAATTTTGAACTAAGTTGATATTGCAGATTTCGAACAACCTCTAGAAAGTGAGCCATCTCACTAAGCCTTCTTGAATTTCCCTGATCTTTTTCTACTTTCTCTGGTCTAACTGGTGGAAGAGAAAGTATGTGAGTCCTACTAAAGCCCTGCAATATGTAAGCATCTTCCCTGTGCTGTAGTAATCCATATCTACGAATCATTTTGGTCGCAAAGCATGTGGCCAATGCAAGAAGCCTACAAGATGGAATTGAAAGAAGTTCCAAAAAATGATTGTAGAATAAAGAAAAAAATTTAATAAATACAAAAGATACATTAAATACATAGATTGCACTTCTGCTCATCTTTTTTTCCCCCCTTGAAAGCATAACTATTTATTTTATATCCCATATCAAAGAAATTCCCAGCACAGGATTCACGAGGGATCCACTGAACATAGTTGACACCCAAAATTAACATTGGGATTCTATGACACATGACAAATTGCTAAAGGTTTAGTTAATCAATCAATTATGACTTACAGCAGGTCTGGATAGACCATACTAAAGCAGACATCACCATACCATCTGTGCCAGCCATTTTCCATAACCAAACACTAGGGGCTCATTTGGCAAATCGGTTTCTCTTTTCTTCCTTTTTTCTGAGAACTGTTTTTGAGAACAAAAACTAAAAACTGTTTTCAGTTGTTTTTTCGTTAAAAAAGTGTTTGGCAAACTATTTTCGGAAACAGTTTCTGAAAATATAAAAGAGTGCTTAAGGTGTTTAGACAATTGTTTTTAAAACATTTTTCACTTCAGAAGAAAATACAACTGTTGGGTGAGTTCAATTTTGTGTTTTTACATTTTTTTTTCAACTTTGTGTTTTTTATTTTCAATTTTGGATCTCCACTTCTTCCATATATTCAACATCAATAGCACAAGTGGCATCAAACACATGCATCTGTCCAATGTATGTTCATATTCAACAACAATAAATTACAATCCAAATAGACCACTGAACGAACAGCTCTTTTTTTGATAAGTAATAAACCAATCTTATTAAAAGCGTAAGGCGCTCCTAAGGACACCGGTAGTATACAAGAGGAGACATCTAACTAGAAAGAGAAAAACGAACAAGAAAATCATCATAACTAATCATCAGAGGAGACACAAAGGCCGCAGTCCAAACGTACAAAGTATGGAAGAAAAAGGAAATAATATCCTCTAAGAATCTCTCCAAATCCTCAAAGCTCCTATTATTCCTCTCCCTCCAAATAGTCCAAAAAAGGCAAGTGGGCACCATTTTTCACACCGCATCACTCCTAGGCCTTCCAGCCGACCACCAATATGCAAACAAGTCGATAACCCATCTAGGCATAACCCAAAACATCCCGACGCGGCAAAAGAGAACACTCCACAAAGTAGGAGCCACATCACAATGAAGAAGAAGATGGTCCACTGACTCCCCATCTCTCTTACACATGCAACATATATCTATGACAATAACACGCCGTTTCCTGAGATTATCCAAAGTAAGAATTTTGTCTAAAGCTGCCGACCATGTGAAAAAGACTGCCCTTAAAGGAGCCTAAGTCTGCCACACGCTCTTCCAAGAAAAGTGACTCCCTTCAAAACACAAAGAACAGAAAAATGACTTAACCTTGAAAAGACCTCTTTTGGAGGGAACCCACCAAAGCTTATCTTCACTACCTCTTCTCACTGTAACTGAATGCAAGACTTGTAGAAAAGACGCAAAAACACCCACCTCCCAATCATGCGCCTCTCTAGTAAATGCCTTAGATGCAGTCTAGAAAAGAACAACATTCTTAAATGCCTTGGAATTGCAACCACACGATTTTAAGAGGTAATTAAAGACCACAAAAGCAAATATCGTTTCTCTAGGTGTTGCCTTAAGTCATACCCATTCTGGCATCAACACATGATGTCTTGTCTGCTTGTGGCTTCTCCAACAAGCCATATGTTAGACCAAAAAATTATTCAGCAATGCTCAACCTTCATCTTCATCTACATTTTCTTAGAGAAGCATCAACCCCCTAGCATACACATCGACCCTTGTACTGATGGAATTGAGGTGAAGAAACAGAAAGAAACAATAACAGTTCGTATCCCCTTTTCTCCCCTGTTCTGAGCTTGGCATTTTCTGCAGAATTTTGCAACCGTTGGAGCTCATTTGGCAAATTGGTTTTTATTTTTGTTTTTGAAAACTGTTTTCGAGAACAAAAACAGAAAATCGTTTTCTGTTGTTTTTTCGTTAAAAAAGTGTTTGGCAAACTATTTTCGAAAATAGTTTCTGAAAACAAAAATAATGGTTAAAGTATTTGGACAATTGTTTTCAAAACAATTTCTTCTTAAGAAAGAAAAATAGACTATAAGCTATAAAAGTAAGTCTGACTCAATAGACCAATATATAAAATAAAACAAGGGAAAAAAACATCAACTCCATAAACATCATGGACACATATCCATTAACAAATTTGGTTTGACAAAAAAAAAATGATGAGGATACATCCATAAAACAAAAATGTAGATTCAGATCAAACAGAATTAAACTTGCTTGGAGAAATCTCAACAAAAAATCCTCAAAATTAATTTTTATAGGAGTTATGAAGAGCCACAGGCACCACCAATTTTCATCAAGACAGAAGGAAGCCATCCAGATATAAGATAGATTTTGCAGCTAGGATTAAGAATATAACCTTAGTATAGGGCCTATAGGCCTTCGTGTACTTCTTCTCTTTTTTTTCTTTTTTTTTTTCTTTTTTTTTTTTTTTTTTCAGAAGATAGGCTTCAAGGCCAATGCCACTTCAGATCCTCTCAACCGTTCACAGCTTCTTCTTTTTTTTTTTTTCCCAAACAGCCCAACCTCTCTTTGAGGCATTCTATCAAACACCTTAGCCTCAAGATCCTCTCCTGTCTTTTCTGTCTTAATCTTATTTTCTAATATGGCCAACGCCATTTCAGTTCTCTCACCGTTGCCGTTTTCCCTTTCAAAAAAAAAATCGCACCTTTTTCTCAAACACGGCAGTTCCACAGCCGTGGTCGTTGCCGCACCTTTTCTCAAAAAAAAAAAAAAAAATTGCCGGTCCTTCTCTTTGTTCTTCTGTCTTTCTCTTTATTCTTCCAAAAAAATAATCGCCGGTCCTCCACCATAGATTCCCTCTCCCTCTCACTGAATATGTCGTCTTCTCTTCCTTTCTTTTTTTTTTTTTGCTTTTCGTAGTACCAAAAACAAGAAGAAATCCTGTCCTTTTCTTCCTAAGGGAGAGAATAGGAGAAAGAAAGAAAGAATGGACACTGGAAGGAGATGTAGCAGGTGAAAATGAACGAGCACTTGGGGAAATGAATGCGGGAAGGGAAGGAGATGTAGCAGGTGGAAATGAAGAAGGATTTGAAGAGCTTGCTATGCAGTTCTCATGAATCGAACCACCGTCCTAGTGCACTGTGCTTGTTACTGTGCACTTAAACTGAAAGTGCATTTAGCTTGTTTTTTTTTTTTTTTTTTATAAGTAAATAGATTTATTGAAAGCGTTAAGGCGCCCCCTTAGTACACTGGAAGTATACAAAAGGAAACACCTAACTAGAAAAAGAAAAACAAACAAGAAAATCAGAATAGCTAATCGACGTAGGTGACACAAAGGCCACCATCCACAGATACATCGTATGAAAAAATGAAGCTAAAATATCCTCCATAGAATTCTCCTGATCTTCGAAACACCTAAGATTTTTTTTCTTTCCAAACACACCAGAAAATGCAGATAGGCACCATCTTCCAAACCGCAGTACTCCTTGGCCTTCCAGACTTCCACCAACAAGCAAATAAATCGATAATTCTTTTAGGCATAACCCAAGACATACCAAACCGAGTAAAAACGTGAATCCACAAAGTGGAAGCCACATCGCAGTGAAAAAGAAGATGATCCACAGTTTCCCCATCTCTTACACAAGCAGCATCTATCTACAATGATGATATTCCTCTTCCTGAGATTATCCACCGTAAGTATCTTGTCTAGGGCTGCCGACCACGAAAAGAAAGCCGCCCTCGAGGGAGCCTGAGTCCGCCACACACTCTTCCAAGGAAAGCAACTACCTTTAGAGCCAGCCAAGGAGTTGAAGTAGGTCTTGAGCTTGAACACACCTTTCTTGGAAGGGACCGACTAAAGCCTATCTGCACGATCTCTATTCATTGTGGCTGAATTTAGCTTGTTTTCGTTACTGTAGATAAAACATGTTTTCGGAAATAGGTTGAAATTGTTCTCAGATTTCGTGTTTCACTTGTTTTTGTTTTCACCCATTTTGTGTTTTAAAACAGGTACCCAAACGCAAGGCTACAGTGAAAAAACCGGTTTTGCTGTTTTGGAAACAAAAAATCTGTTTCCAAAACAGCAATCAAACAGGCTCTTGGTTTTGTCAACTCCATTATTGTGTGCTTCTTGTTTTCTTTAGTCTTCTAGCAGCCATGGTGTGATAGTGTTGCTGGAGTATTCAACCAACGTATACATATCTCTCGCCTTTCCTTCTCTCCCTCTCCCCACCCCTCTCTCTCTCTCTCTCTCTCTCTCTCTCTCTCTCTCTCTCAATTTGGTGGGGCGAGGCCTTAAAAATTACCCAGATGGTCAAGACTCTTCTCACATCTTTGGCCTGAAAATTTTTGCCAGGACGCTCGCCCGCCCACCCCTATGTTCGCCACTGATCCCACGACTTCACCCCTTTCCCTCACCATCATCACCGATTCCTTTCTCACACCATCTCTCTCTCTCTCTCTCTCTCTCTCTCTCTCTCAACACTTCTCTCTGGTCTGGTGCAACTTACAGAAAGTCATTCACACAACAGCACATAGTTATCAAAACTAATGTATTTCATTTCCCTCTATAAACACCATACAAGGCACATAGTAACCATCTTCCACACAGCAGCACTATACGGATTGCCAGAAGTTCATTAACAAGCAAATAGATCAACTGCACGTCTAGGCATAACTCAAGACAAAGCAAAACGACTGAAAAGACAATCCAAATGGCATAAGCCACATAACAAAGAAGAAAAAGATGGTCCATGAACTCTTTATTTCTCTAACAAATGCAACATCTATCCACCACAATGAAGCGTTGCTTCCTGAGGTTATCCATAGTAAAGAGCTTACTTGGAGCCAACGACCACGAGAAAAAGGCCGCCTCAAAGGAGCTTTAGACCGCCACACACTCTTCCAAGGGAAGCAACAACCTTCACTACAAACCAGGAAGCAATAGAAGGATTTCACCATAAACAAACCTCTATTAGAGGGGACCCACCGCAGCTCCTCTTCACTTCGTCATCTCACTCTAACTGAGTACAACACATGGAAAAATGAGGCAAAGACATTCACCTCCCTATTATGAGCCGCTCTTGCAAAGCTCACATTCCACTGGTTTGAGCCACCATAAAACTCGAAGTGAGTCGCAACAATACATCCTTTGCATGAGCAATACCAAAGAAATTTGAGAAAGCCTCCTTTAGAGGCACATCCCCACACCATTGATCATGCCAAAAACTAATCTTGGAGCCATCTCCCACCTCAAAAGCCGGTATGACACGAAAAATTTCTCCCAACCCATTCTAATATTCTTCCATAACCCCACCCCAAACGCTCAAGAAGGCTCAAGAGAACACCACCCGCCCCAAGAACTGCCAAGTTTAGAGTCTACGCCATTCTCCACCAAGCTTCTCTCTCAAACCCATAACGCCACAACCATTTACCTAAGAGAGCACGATTCAACACCAACAAATTCCGAATTCCCAACCCTCCCTTAGATAGGGCCAAACAAACCCCGGACTAGCTAACCAAGTGATATTTGAACTCTTCACCTAGGCACCCCATAAGAAATCCGTTGGAGCTTCTCAATATGGTTAGCAACACTCGCTAGGAGAGGAAAGACAGACATGAAATACATAAGCAAATTGGCAAGTGTGCTCTTAATAAGGGTAATCCTAACATCCTTTGACAAATACATCATTTTCCAACTAGCCAACCAAAGCTCTATCTTCTCAATAACATCGTCCCAAATATACTTGGCCTTGTAGGAATCCCCTAACAATAGGCCGAGATACATTACCGGCGAAGAGGAAACCCCACAACCTAGAATTCTAACCATCCTTTCCACATGTACAACATTTCCCACAGGAACCAATACTGACTTTGCAAAGTTAACCTTTAAGCCTGAAGTAGCTTCAAAGCAAAGGAATAAGCACCACAAATGACGAAGATGAGCACCACAAAAGATTAAGGCATCATCGGCAAATAGAAGTGAGAGAAAACAAACACACCAGCATTATCCACAGAGAAACCAACCAACAACCTCCCACTAACAGCCGCATAAATCATTCGACCCAAGGCCTCCATCACGAGAACAAACAATAAGGGGGACAAAGGATCCCCTTGTCTTAAACCACGGGAGCTACAAAAAAAGTTTGTTGGAGTGTTGTTTACCAAAACTGAGAAACGCACCGAGGAAGTATAATGAGCTATCCAAGAGCACAATTTCTCCCCAAAACCACACCTCCACAGCATATACAACAGAAAATCCCAATTAACATGATCATAAGCTCTTTCAAGATCCATTTTGCAAATAACACCCGACTTACCAGATTTTAATCTACCATCAAGACATCCATTGGCGATAAGAACAGAATCTAGGATGGTAGATGTCAATTATAATTACTTATCAAAAAAAAAAAATATTATAATCTTAATGGAGATCATTCTCATAGTGACAGAGAAGGGGAGGGGTGGTAGCTATTCATTTTGAAAGCTAAGATTGTATCATAGAATGTGAGAGGCCTGAATGATAAGGAGAAAAGGCTAAGGATTAGAGGGCTTCTAAGGGATTGGAAAGCAGATATTTTTTGTTTGCAAGGGAGAACAATGGAGGTTATTATTAGGGAGGTGGTTCGTAGTTTATGAGGTTGTCATCATGTGTATTGGTCTTATTTTTGGGCTCGAGAGGAGCATCAGGAGGTATTCTGTTAATGTGGAATAGGCGGGTGGTGGAGAAGATTAAGGAGTGTGTGGGCGATTTTGTGGTAGCGTGTTCTTTCAAATGCATAAATGAGAATTTTGAATGCGCATTTGTAGGTGTGTATGGTCCAAATGATGATGTGAAAAGATGTCCTTGGGATGAGTTGATGGGAGACGTCGTAATAGGTACTTTTAAGTTTAAGAATATGTGGCTGAAGCTAGAGCGTTTTGTGGAGCAGTACAAACTTGGTAGGCGTCCTATAGTTATTAGACACCTTCTCTCTTGGACCCCATATTCCTCTCTGCCCTAGTGACGGTGCGTGAAAGCGCGTCCAACTAGGGGCTTGATTTCTTTTCCGTCCTCTCGCATTCTCTATCTCTCATAGCCTCTCGCTTGGTCCTCAAGTTTTGTGTTTCGGTCTTCTGATTTGTTGGGTGGTTCTTTGTTCGGAGATATAGTTTTTTTGGGTTGGTTGTCTTATTCCCGGGTGTGTCGTGACATGGATAAGAATTTCATAGTGGAGTCGAAGTCTTTTACCTTCTCAATCTTAGATGGGGCGTCGACGTTGAGGGTGGAGGAGAAGAGGAAAAATTTCCTGGGTGTTGTCATCTTGAATTCTCAGAGCTCCGAGTGGCTTGCGTCGACGTTGGAAGTGTTGTTGGGTTTCCTGGAAGAGCAAGATTTTGTTAAGTTGTTCAAAGAAGGATCGAAGGTTCTAATTGCTCGGAGAGGTGGGAATAAAGCTGGGCGCTTCTTAGAGGTGACAACGTTCGGGTTGGGTGGTCGGAAATGGTCCATTCTTATCCCCGAGGGCCGTGGAGGGTGGGGATGGTATAAATTCTCTGACGAGCTGAGAAAGGTTGTAGATTTTCTCTTAGTCTCGGTGGGTTGCATGCTCGGTTCCTCATCTACATCGGAGAAGAAGGCTATGAAGGATGTTCAGCCAACTCTGGGCTTGGCTCCAAAGTGGACGGGGCCTTCTTTTGCGGAGGTTTTGAGGTCAGATTCGACCACTACTGCAAAGACGATGCCCATAGTGGGTGATGGTCATTCCTGGTTAATGGCTTCGTTGTTGGAACCTTGCGAGCTTGATCTTCTTCCGGCGGTGTGGCATGCAGAGGCTGATCCGAGATCGGTGGTGGATTGCTTCTCGTTGGAGTCTCACCTGCTTGATCTGTTGGACAAAGACCAGAATGTACGTCTGCAGGGTAAGTACTCTCGTTTGATTTTTGAGGTTTTCGCGTGGCATGACTCATGCGGAAACCTAAAGTTTCCTGTCCGCCGCCATCCTTGCCAGAGACGACAACAAAGGTGTCTTCTGGGTTGGTTCTGAATCGGCTTCCTCCTGGGGGTTTGGAGGTTACAGCGTTGGGAGCCAAATAGGGTGTGAGTCCAGCTTCATCGGTTTTTGTTGGGGATTCTTCTAGGTCAAAGCCCTCATCGACAGTAGTTACAGGGATAGTTACAGGGGCGGAGTCTTCTTCCAAGGGTGAGTCGAGCAGTTCCCAAGTGTTTCCGATGTTTTCTAGCAGGATTCCAGCCTCTAATCTTTTCAGTTTCCCCCCTTCACTGGCACTGGATCTAGGCTTTCCGGCAGATCCTGATCCTTATTCGGCTTCTGTCTTTAAGTTCACTCCATTGGGGACGCTTCAGATTCCTAAACCCTTTTCTGCCCCTCCGTCTCTCGCTGGAGCAACTATTTTGGGAGAGAAGCTGCGTTCTCCCCTCCCTGTGGTGGTTTCTAAGCCTTTTCGGTGTTACTACAGGTGGGCAAAAAAACTGAGGGAAGGGCATTCTGTGAAGTGGAATGATGTACTACTTTCTGATTCCCTGGAAGCCGTAAAAGATGTCTGTTGGCTACATTGATAAGAGGGTTACGGGTGCAGAGCCGCCAGCTGAGAAGGCGGTAAAGCCTCCTGCAATGAAGAAGTCAGTGACGCCTGAATCAGGGCCTTTTTAGGAAGGGGTTTCTCAACCTTCCCCCGATAGTTCCAGTCCCTCCCGCGTCACCTCAGGAGGTCAACAATGGCAGGATGGTAGCTCCTTCCTCCCCTTCGAGTGGTTGCTTAAATGGTTTCTCCCAATCTCAGAATTGGCCAGTTGGTTTTGATCATAACGGGGAGATTGTGGTGTGGGAGGAGGAAGAAGATGATTATTGGGATGGTTTGCCCTTAGATTGGGCGATGGATGGAAATTTGGGGAGGAGGCTATGGCTATTCGAGATGCCATGGAAGAGGAGTTCCAGTTTTTTGCGCGCCAGAAGTCTAAAGGAAAAAGGGAGCTTCTGAATTTGCATAGCTCCATCAATTATGGTGACGAGAACTATCCCTCTAGGCGTAGGAAAGGCAAGGCACACATGTTTTAGGTTTGTTGTGCCTTGACGAGTAGTGGGTAGTCTTGTTCTTAGTTGGTTTCTTTTGTAGTTTGTTTTTTGTTCTTTCGTGTTCTAGGGCCTTGGTGTTTTGGGTTTTCGAGGGTTAGCGTTGGTTGTTCCTGTATACTTTCTGTGTACTTAAGGGCGCCTTACGCTTTCTTTAATAAAGTTCTTATTTATCAAAAAAAAAAAAAAAAAAAAAAGCTATGTGCTTGCACAAAAATTGAAAGCATTGAAATTGAATGAGAAGGTCTTTGGTAAGATATCACTCACATCGGGCTAGCCAAAATAACTAAAAGGTTATTTTAGCTAGCCCTATAGCAAAATTTCCAAAATAGCTCCACATCCAGCTAGCTAAAATAGCTAAAGAATTGCTGAGTTGCTACAGTACAACATTGTAGCTCAACAATGCATAATTTATACTTAAAAAAAAAAAAAATCAATTTGATTCTCTCTCTTCTTTAGGAATAGTAAAACTAGATAAAATAAAAATAAATAAATAAAAAATAAATAGTTTAAATGGAATAGTGAAAGTGAATAACTAAAATGATGAGCCCGATGTAGGTTCTTTGAAAAAGTTGGTAGCTAAAATAGAAAAATTTGTTCTTTAGCTAAATGTTAGCTAAATATTTGTCGAGCTGGATGTGAATGCTCTAATGTAGGGAAGCAAATGAAGGAGATGGTGGATGGTCTTTGTGAGCTGGATATGACTGCAAAGGAAAGACCTTTAACTAAAGATGAACGGTTGAGGAAGGAAGATATTTCTAGAGAGTTGGAGAGGAATATCCTTCTTGAATAAGTGAGTTGGAGACATAACAAGGGTCCTTTGGTTGAAAGAGGGAGATAAAAATACTAAATTTTTCGTCATTAGCAAATTCACATAGAAGAATTAATACGGTGGAGTCCCTAAATGTAAATGAGACCATGACTTCATACTCCGCATAAATAAAGGAACATATTGTGAACTTTTATGAACAATTGTATTTTTAACAGTATAATTGGAGACCAAAGTTGGACTGCCTTTCATTCCTTTCGATTGATGCAAATGAAAGAAATTGGATTGAAAGAGAATTTGAAAAGAGTGAAGTCTTGTAGGTGGTGAAAAATTTCATTGGGGATAAGGCTCCTCCAAGACCTAACGGGTTTTCTATGACTTTTTTCCAGAAGTGTTTGGAGGTATTAAAAGAGGACATTATGAAAGTTTTCAAGGAGCTTCATTACCAAGGAAAGTTCAATGCTACTTTTGTGTCTCTCATCCCTTAGAAAGCTGGGGCGGTAGAGATTAAGGATTTTTGTCTTATTAGTTTAGCGGGTGGTATGTATAGAATTATCTCTAAGGTCCTAGCAAACAAGTTGAAATTGGTGTTGGGAAAGATTGTTTCAAGTTCACAGAATATGTTTATTAGAGTTAGACAAATTCTAGATTATGTCCTGATGGAGAATTAATGTCTGGATTGTCGGATTAGATCTAGGGAATTGGGAGTATTGTGTAAATTGGATTTGGAGAAGAACTGTGATCATGTTAATTGGGAGTTTTTGTTATACTTGTTAAAGAGATGTGGATTTAGGGAGAGATGGCAAGATTGGATAGAGCATTGCATAACTACGGTGTGTTTTTCATTCTCATTAATAGATCTCCATCTGATTTCTTTAGTAGCTCGTGTGGATTAAGATAGGGGGATCCATTGTCTCCTTTATTGTTTGTGGTTGTTATGGACGCATTAAGTAGGATGACATCTGTGACTGTGGACACTGGACTCTTATCAAGATTTTCGAAGGGATCGAGGAATCATGAGGAGATGGTAGTGTTGCATTTATTGTTTGTAGATGACACTTTGATTTTTTTTTTTTTTTTTTTTTAGGCTAATTACGGACAACTGCAGACTCTTCTTACGTTTTGAAGTGGTGTCGGAGCTAAAGATAAATTTGTTCAAGTCAAAGATAGTTCATGTAGGTGATGTGGGTGATGTAGAGGGTTTGGCTAGCATTCTTGGGTGTAGAGTGGCTTTGTTGATGATAAAAGTGAAGGCCCCTCCGCGCATTGCTTTCTTATGGGCCACAGCTCTGGGTAGAATTCTCACGGTGGACAATCTTAGAAGGCAGGGGTTTTACCTGATTAATCGATGTTGCCTTTGTAAGAAGGATAAAGAAACTATTAATCATTTTCTCCTCCATTGTGAGTTCTCTGTAGATATCTGGCACCTAGTACTTATCAGCTTTGAGGTCTCTTGGGTCACACCTAGTAACTTGCCTCAACTGTTCCATTGTTAGAAATTCCTTGGACATGGACATCCTAGAGAAGCTATCTGGAAAGTTATTCCAGCCCTCTTAATGTGGAGCATTTGGAGAGAAAGAAACCGTCGGATCTTTGAGGATAGTGAGTCCGGTGTGCTTCTTCTTAAATCCTATTTCCTGAGATCTCTCCTGGATTGGGCCCTTGCTCATGTTCCTACCTTCTCTTCAGGGAATTTGGTAGATTTGATTTGTTTTCTAGATTGTAACACCCAGTTCTTGCTGCTCATTGTATAGCAGCTAGTTCTTTGGTGATCTTATTTTCTTGTATACCCTTCAAGTACGAGGATTTTCCTCTTTTTTCAATAAAACTTATGGGTCTTCATTTGGGAGCTTTTTTTTTTTAATAAGTAAGAAGACTTTATTAATGAAAGCGTAAGGCGCCCCTAAGTACACATGAAGTATACACAGGAACAACCAAAACTAACCCGCAAAAACCCAATAGAACTAATAAAACCTGAACCCTCGAAAATGAAGAAAAACCCCGAAACAAACTACAAAAGCACCCAACTAAGAACAAAACAACCCACCACCCACCCACCCACCAAAGCACACAAACCTACATCATGTGTTCCTTGCCTTTCCTACTCCTAGATGGACCTTTAGCATCACCATAATTGATGTGGGAGCTTCTTACAAGGCTTCTAACATTTGAAATGACATTACTAAGAAAATGGAACATCGGTTGGCAGGTTAGAAGAGGCTTTCTCTATCTAAGGGAGGCAAGTTGACTTTAATAAAAATTATAAAAATAAAAATAAAAAAACAATTTTCTAATTTATGGACATATTATTTGTCTATTTTCCCTATCCCGATAGGTATGGCTAATAGACTGAAAAAACTTCAAAGGGATTTTCTCTGGAGGGTATGGTGATAAGTTTAAGTTTCATTTAGTGAAGTGGTCGAAAATATTTATTCCAATAACTTTAGGGGGTTTGATGGTGAAAAATCCAATTCAATTTAGGTAAGTGGTTGTGGCGATATGCTATGAAGAGGGAGGCTCTGTAGAGATAAGTGGTAGACACTAAATATGATAGCTTGATGGGAGGTTGGTGTTCTAAGGAGGTTGCGGGTCCCTGCGGTGTGGAAGTGTGGAAATGAATGAGGTGTGGGAAGGTTTTTCTAAATTTGTTAAGTATGAGGTAGAAGATGGATCTATTGTGCGATTTTGGCATGATTTATGGTGTGTTAAGCAGCCTTTGAAGCTTTCTTATCCAGAATTATTCAGTATTGCACGTTGTAAGGATGCGTGGGTGGCGGATCATATGCAATTAAGAAATGGAAATGTCCATTGGAATATTTTCTTTACAAGACTGTTCATGATTGGGAGGTGGAAGTGATCTCTACTTTCTTTGAGTTGTTTTCTCAAAGAGTAAAGCAAGGAGGTGAGGATAAAATTTGCTAGATTCCCTCTAAAAGGAAATATTTGAAGTAAAGTCTTACTATCATGTGATATCTGCTCTGGTAAGTTCCCATTTTTCCTTGGAAGAGTATTTGAAAAATTAAAGCTCTCTCAACTTCAAGAGTGACGTTCTTTGTGTGGACAGTGGCTTTATGGAAAATCTTGACATTGGATAACTTACGACGAAGTTATATTGTTGTGGTGGATTGGTGCGGTATGTGCAAGAAAAGTGAGGAATCTATTGATCACCTCCTTCATTGTGAGATTGCAATAGAATTATGGGGTTTACTTTCCATTTGTTTGGTGTTGCATAGGTTTGCCTCGAAGGGTGAGAAAGCTGTTGATGAGTTGGAGAGGACATTTGGGACATCGTACTACTTTGCAGTGTGGAAGTTGGCTCCTTTGTGTTTAATATGATGTGTTGGAGAGAGCGAAACGCAAGGAGCTTTGACAATCGTGAGACTGCGATGTTATAGTTGAAAAAGATGTTCCCATCCCTTTACACATGGATAGTAGCATTCAATAGCTTGCCAATTTCCAATTTCTCTGAGTTTGAGTTTTGTCTTTTTCCCTACATTAGGGGTCCCTTGTATACCTCATGTGTACTAGGGTCCTCTCTACGCTTTTAATGGATTTGAATTACTTGTCAAAAACATTTATCACTAATTCCATAAACATAAGTTTTTAGTAAGTAGGCCACAATGTATATTAAGCTTACAAGTACTTGCTCTAAAAATTGAATTTCAGTTTTCTTAAATTAGTCGATGGCTGTGATTCTCTTTGGTGGATGTATTAAGCTTAATATACATCGGCAAGGAGCTTGGTTTGGGGAAAAAAGAACAAAAACATGAGCAAAACAACAAAACAGAAAGATTAACAAAACCTGCACTTATTTTGAAATTTTTTCTCTAACTATGATGCATTATAAATATCAGTTATTCTTCCCTATATAGAGATTTGAAAAATGCAGAGACAACAATTGACTTGGTTCAAAAGTACTATGAAGATAAACAAATCTAAGATTCATGGTATATGCTCTAGCCCCTCAAAGGTCTTTTCAAGCAGCAAATGCCATTTTCTGTCAACTTACTTCAGACATGGCAATGGATACAGTCCTCAGGATATCCATGAGAATAAGCAGAAATTGGAAAAAGAACTTTACCTTGATGCAGCAGAAACCTCATTATCACTGGCAGATTTACAGAGCATCAGATAAACTGCAGCAAAGAGCAATCTTAAAATTCCCTCTTCAGCGAGATTTACACCCACAAGCTTTTCTAGAGATCTGTTCATCCACCAAAAGGAAAGAAGAAATCCATCGGTTTAACATTATATGATTGCCCTGAGAACAAAAACTCAATATGATCCCTTCATAACAATATTGAAGTAGTAGATGCTCTGGTCTGGCTGTTGGAAAGAGATATATCTAGATAATTTTAAGGAGATTCTCTGACATTCAAGTTTCAAAGTATAGAATCAAATTACTTACACTTGATTGGCTCTCTTTTGGTCCTATTAAAAGAGGTAGGAAGAAGTTTGCAGGAAGACTGGGCGATGCAGGCAAAAGGTCCCCAAAAAGAAACCTTAAACACCAAAATTATTCAAATATAGTCTCTATATTTGGTTGCACCTAATCAGCACCCTTTATGTGGTTACTTTAATTACTATTGAGTCTTGGTTCTAACTTGTTTATACTTGTTTTAGATTCCTATAAAATTAGAATCAGGGAATTTCTATGAGAAATATATATGAGCTTAGTATAAATCAGAACTAGATTATCAGATCCATTCTAGAATAGACCAATGGTTTGTGAAAAATACATGTACACATAAATCTAAACCGGTCATTCCAGAAAAAAAAAATATGTACTCTAATATAATAAATCATATTCTTAAAGCAAGCAGCCTAGAAAGTCATTTGACAAACAAGCAAAGTAATAATGGCATATCAAAAATAAAATCTTACCCCTCTATTTCATCAAATTTCAAGTAGTCCAACTCTATTTGCAACCGACGCATCCGCGAAAGTTTTAGGTCCCACCCTGACATGGTAGCATCTAGATGTCATGGAACCACTCAAATACAGTTTAGCATATTCCAAAAAAAAAAAAAAAAGGCATATCCCCAAATGCAGAGCATTTGATGAACAAGTATCCATCACATGTTAAAATCAAAGAGCCAAAACCAACGAAATTAATTTAGTATTGTAGCCCTTCATGTATTTTGGTTTCTAAAATCTTCTCCAACTGCTAGTTCTGAACTTTTGGAACTATGATTTCTCCAAAAGAAAAAAGAAAAAATAACAGATTTATTAAAAGTATCATATTCCTCCCACCAAATAAAGGACTGTTGAAGAGTGACTAGATATTTAGTAAAGTGCCAAAACAAATATGCTCAAAGAAAGGAAGACCCTCAAACAATCAAATGAAAATATAAATTAAATTAAATAATATGATCAAGACTATAACCTCTTTGTGTGTGTGCGCATGTGTTGCATACACCTTGAAGACACAAACAAGTTCATGCACTTTGAAAATCGACTCTAGTCATTCTATTCTTGTCCACAAATGGATTAAACCTAAGTAAATATGATATATTGCATTTAGTTTGAACATCAACTTTGACAGGCTATAATTTCATATTATCCTGTATAATTGCTGTTCCAACCAAATACCCCACAAGATGCTATGCATTGAATCTGACTTTCGATAACTCTACAGCCGACTCATATCCCATGGAATCTAAATTGCAGAATATCCGAGTTTTGTAAAGATACACCAAGATCTTTTACTTATACATGATGATTCATGATTATGGCAGTATTCCACACTAAGCATATCTAGATTACTCACATTTTCCCATTTGGACAAAAGTTGAACAAGCTTATACAAAATCCACACTATCAGAGATCATCATCGACTTCTCGCTAAGAAAAGTCTAGCCCAAAGAGGGAAATGACACATCAATAAATGCTTACATGGAGTTATCACAGAACTTTAAAATAGGAAGGGTCTAAATATCTCAATGGATAAACCAACCAACACTTTTAAATGAACCTGTCCCCTCCCCACCTGATAAGTGAAGTTGTCAATGAAGCGTCACTTGGGGGGGGGGTGCATCAGCAATGAAAAAACACTTAAAATCTCCAAATTCACATTGTTAGAACATTAATTAAGTGATTTAATCTAGGAACGGCTCACCTGCACTAGTTCGAATCTCCTCTTCCCCCTCCCTTGGGGCCAAAAAACTTATCAGAAAAGATTTTGGCACATCATTTAAATTTGACCTTATGGTTTACAATAAGTCACATCATTAAATCAAAATCATTCTCATGCACTCTCCAACTCACTAGCTCACCCCTCAACTCACTCACTTAACCACCCCCATTTCCCCCCTCCTCCACCCCCAAACCACCATAGCCATTGTCTCCACCGAGGTAGCATGTCACAATCTATGGTGCCAATAGCACCATACTCAAAATGGATGTTTCCCAATCCAAGGAGACATCCATTTGAGCAAAGATTCTTCAGTTTTTCTCTTGGTTTTGGAGGGTTGTAAATTTAATCTTTAGATTTTACTGGGGATTGAAGGGTTAGACTCAATTGGGTTTCTTTAGAATTGGATTGGGGTTCAATGGGTGGAACCAATTGGTTTTCTTTGCATTTGTCCTGGGGTTGAAGGCTTGGAGTCAATTAGGTCTTTGTAGAATTTTTTTTTTTTTTTTTTTTTTTTTTTTTTTTTTTTTTTTTATAAGTTAATCAAGTCTTATTAAAAGTGTAAGGCACCCCTAAGTACACCGGAAGTATACAAAAAGAATCACCTAACTAGAAAGAGAAAAACGAACAAGGAAATCGACATAACTAAGCAACAGTGGGGACACAAAAACTACCGTCCAAAGATACAAAGTATGAAAAAACAAAGCTAAAATAATCCTCCATGGATGGTGGACCTCTCCAAGTCTTCGAAACACCTATTATTTCTTCAAAAACTTCCCCCTACTTTCGGTACATGCCTATTTCTTTCCTTCCAAACACACCCAAAAAGACAAATCGCCACCATCTTCCAAATCACAGCACTCCTCAGCCTTCTACACGTCCACCAACAAGCAAACAAGTCGATAACTTTTCTAAGCATAACCCAAGACATACCAAAGCAAGTAAAGAGAGCAATCTACAAAGCGGAAGTCATATCGCAATGAAGAAGGAAGTGATCCACTGATTCCACATGTCTCTTGCACAAGCACCATCTGTCCAAAATAATAACATGCCTCTTCCTGAGATTATCCTTTGTAAGGATCTTGCCTAGGAAGGCCGACCACGAAAAAGAAAAAAACCCCAAAGGAGCCTAAGTCCGGCACACACTCTTCCATGGGAAGCGACTACCTTCAAAGCAAGCCAAGGAGCTAAAGAAGGAATTGACCTTGAACAAGCCTCTTTTGGAAGAGACCCACCAAAGCCTATCTTTACGACCTATACTCACAAAGACTAAGTGCAACACCTGGAACAATGAAGCAAAGACATCCATTTCCCAATCATGCCTCTTTAGCAAAGCTCACGTGCCACTAAGTGGAACCACCCAAAAGCTCCAAACTGTCCGCAATAGAGGCATCCTCCAATTGGGTCTTTGTAGAATTAAATTGGGCTTCTTGGGATTTGGTTTCGGATGGAATCAATTGGGTTTCTTTCGAATCTATTTGGGTTTCCTGGCATTTGGCTTGGGATAGAATTGCAAGAGCTTGGATTTGAAGGTTGGAGAGAGTTGGATCTATTTGGCTTGGAGTCCTCAAATGTTGGCTTGAATTGCACCATGGATGGAGAGGACATGGTCCTCCAAGTCCTACATTTTAAGGGGGAATTGGCAACGGCAGCAGCGTGAGTTTTGAGGAGGTCGAATGCTTTGTCGAAGTTCTGTTTCGTTGGCTTTGTGGGTTGCAACCTTCAGAAACCTTGTCCAATATGGATGACATTCTTGTGGCTAAAAGAACTAGAAACAGAATGGGGAAGTGATATGTGGGGGGTAAAATGGCTGGATAAATGGTACTAAGGGATTTATGTAATGATGGAAGATTGGTCAAGGAAAGCAAGAGGACACATACCTCCTTCGTATTCCTTAAATAGGCAAGACTCGTATATTACATGTGATAAGTATAAAGTTTATTGAACAACTACATAGATCTTGATTGATTTGGATGCAATGGAATTTTAGAGTCAACTTTAGTATGGATGGATTTATGTAATGAGGGAAGAGCCACTTTATTATGTATTTGATGAACTTCATGGCATGGAGGCCCAGTTGAAGGATTCAGGTAAGGTGGGGGATTTTGTGCATTCGAATGGGTATGAGGGTTCAGGGGAGGACATTATCGGGGTAGAGAAGGTCATCCATAGACAACGGTGGAAAATAAAGAAGAGTGGTCCGCAAATACTGTGTCGATATGTGATCAACAGAGAAGATGAGAGGGTGCTGTCTCTGGGGCGTGATTTATGAGCTCTGATGCTTTCTTCGAAAAAGGTATGGGGGAAGACAGTAAGGAATTTCAGACAGTAAATATAGATGGTGCTGAGAGTGGATTATGTTCAACTATAGCGGACAGGGAAAATCATTTTGATGCTTTGATCTGGTGCCTTACAGTATTGATGAAGTGATGGAGATAGAACCATTGGAAGCCCTTCTGGTGGCTGTTCTAGAGGGTCAGTATTTTCCTGAGATAGCTTTGTTTGATTGGGTAGTCGAGAGGGTGAAAAATTTATGTCATGCGGTGGGCTTGTCATATGAGGGGGTTATGAGGAGCAAATGTTGGCACTATTTACAGCTATTGAAGCAAATAGGAAGGAGAGTAGAATGGCGAGTTCTTCAAATGTTTTGGCAAAGACAAATACCAAAGGAAAAAGAGAATTACAGCCATTGGCATGTTCAATCACCTATGATGCAAACAGAGGGACATCAAATAAAGATAAAGGAAGGGGGAGGGGCTTTCGTGTGCTTAATGATCCCTAAGATTTTATCCTGGAATGTGAGGGGACTGAATCTGGAGAAGAGGATGAAGATTAAGGGACTCGTAGGAGAGTGGAAGTCGGATATTGTTTGCTTGCAGGAAACCAAACTTCAAGTTGTTAATAGGGAGATGGTACGGAGTTTGTAGGGTTGCGCTCATGTGGATTGGTGTTTTTTAGGGTCCCTGGAGGAATTTTGCTGATGTGGGATAGAAGGGTTGTGGAAAAGATGGAGGTTTGGAAGGGAAGATTTATCATTGCTTGCTCCTTTCGTTGTGAAAGTGATAATTTTGAATGGGCTTTTGCAAGTGTGTATGGTCCAAATGATGACCACAAAAGAAAACCTATGTGGGATAAATTGGTTGGAAGTATGAGTTGGTGGGAAAAGCCTTGGTGCATTGGAAGAGACTTTAATGTTATTCGTTCTCCGAGTGAGAGATCAGGAGACAACGTTATTCATCATCTATGGGGGAGTTTTCAGATTTCATTATTGAACAGAGGCTTATGGATAGTCCTTTGGTAGGTAGTAAGTTCACTTGGTCTAATAATCAGGATGTGCAATGTTGGTCAAGAATTGATAGATTCTTATTTTCTCCTGCGTGGGAAGAACAATTTCCTAATGCAATTCAAAGGAGACTTCCTAGACTTTTGTCAGACCATTTCCCTCCAATGCTTGATTGTGGGGTGACGAATAGAAGTGGTGGATACTTCAAGTTTGAAAATGTGGCTGAAATCTGAGGGATTTTTGGATCGGGTGAAATTATGGTGGCAATCTTATAAGTTTCATGGCTGTCCTAGTTACGTGTTGGCGTGCAAATTGAAGGCTTTGAAGGTTGACTTGCGAAAATGGAATGAAGAAGTGTTTGGGCATGTAGGGCAACGGAAAAAGGTTTTGTTGGATGGTATTCAAGAGTTTGGTATCATTGGAGAAGGAAGAGCATTGACCGAGGAAGAAAGGGTGATAAAGGATGATTTTTCTAGGGAGTTGGAGAGGTTGCTGCTATGTGAAGAGGTGAGCTGGAGACAGAAGTCTAGAGCTCTTTGGTTGAGAGAGAGGAATAAGAACACCAAGTTCTTTCACAGGATGGCTAATTCAAATAGAAGAAATAATACTGTAGAATATTTAACTGTCAATAGGTCTTTGTCATTAGATGCTACAGCAATCAAGGCGCATATAGTACAGTTTTTTTATACACAATTGTATTCAGAGCAGAGTAGCTGGAGGCCAAAGCCAGATGGACTTTCTTTTCATTCTGTTGGTGCAGATGAGGGTTCTTGGTTGGAAAGAGAATTTGAAGAAAGTGAGGTGTTTGAGGTGGTTCAAGTAATGAATGGAGACAAGGCCCCTGACCCAATGGTTTTTCTTTGGGTTTTGTTAAATCATGTTGGGAAGTTCTTAAAGAGGATATTATGGCCGTTTTCAGAGAATTTCACAAAAAATGGAGTTTTGAGAAAAGTCTAAATGCAACCTTCATAGTGCTCATCCCCAAGAAAGCTGGAGTGGTGGATCTTAAGGATTTTCGACCTATCAGTCTCGTGGGCGCTATGTACAAAATAATATATAAGGTGCTAGCAAACATATTGAAACATGTATTGGAGAAGTCATTTCAAAGTCACAAAATGCGTTTATTCGGGGGAGACAGATTTTGGATTCAGTTTTAATTGCTAATGAGTGCATTGATAGTCGCCTCAAATCTAAGGTGCCAAGCTTATTATCTAAACTGGATCTAGAAAAAGCTTATGATCATGTGAATTGGGAGTTTTTATTATGTGTTGCAAAGAAGTGGTTTCAGGGGGAAATGGAGAGCTTAGATAGCTTTTTGTATTTCTACAGTTTGCTATTATGTTTTGATTAATAGAGCCCCTTCTAGATTCTTTAGTAGTAATTGGGGATTACGCTAAGGGGATCCGTTATCTCCTTTGCTTTTTGTGATTGTTATGGAGGCTCTGAGCAGGATGATGGCGGTCACAGAAGACAGGGGTCTTGTAGTTGGTTTTTCAATGGGTTCGAAGAATAATGCAGGTATGGTTGTGTCACATTTGTTGTTTGCAAATGATACTTTGATCTTTTGCGTCGCAAATGGTGTACATATTCGTAATCTGTGAAGTCTTTTTTTATGCTTTGAAGCGGTATCGGGGTTAAATATTAACTTGTCGAAGTCACATATTATTCGAATTGGTGAGGTGGATGATATAGAAAGTTTGGCTAGTCTTTTTGGGTGTAGGGTGGCACCATTACCAATGAAGTATTTGGGTCTTCCGTTATATGGAATGGTATTGTCGAGAATATGAAAGAAGGTTGGCGGTTGGAAGAGGGCTTTATTTGTCGAAGGGAGGGAGGTTGATGTTGATTAAAAGTACCTCGTCTAATTTACCCACATATTATTTATCATTGTTTCCTATTCCTTTGGGTGTGACGAACAAGATAGAGAGAAACTTCAAAGAGAATTCTTATGGGGTGGTCTAAATGAGTAGTTTAAATTCCATTTAGTTAAATGGTCACATATTTGTTCTAATATGCAGTTTGGCGGTTTGGATATTCGAAATTTGTGTAAGTTTAATCAAGTATTGTTGGGTAAATGGTTATGGCAATTTGCTGAAGCGTTTTGGCATTTGGTTGTGGAAGCAAAATATGATTGTTTGAATGGACGTTGGTGAACTAAGGAAGTTGAGGGGCCTTCTGGTGTTGGAGTGTGGAAACATATTAGGAGGGGGTGGGGAATTTTCTCGAGATTTATTAGATTTGAAGTAGAAGATGGTTCTCAAATTAGCTTCTGGCATGATGTTTGGTGTGTGGATCATTCTATGAAGGACGCCTTTCTGGAGTTATTTCTTATTTCACAATGTAAGGAGGCGAGGGTCACAGATAATATGCAAGTTTCCAATGGTATTGAATCAATGGAATGTGCTTTTTTTACAAGTTGTACAGGATTGGGAGGTAGAGGTGGTGCTTGCCTTTTTTGGGATGTTGTATTCTCTCAGATGGAGACAAGGTGGGGAGGAATGTATTCGGTGGATTACTTCAAAGATTAAGAAGTTTGAGGTGCAATCATTTTTTCATGCATTTTCTATTTCGAGGGTTTCTTCTTTTCCTTGGAGGGGTATCTGGAAAGTTAAAGCACCTCTGAGAGAGTTTCTTTGTGTAGACGAAAGCTCTTGGTAATATTCTAACCTAGGATAATTTGCGAAAGAGATGAGCATAATGGTGGGATGGTGTTGCATGTTTAAGAGGAGCGAAGAAATCTATAGATCTTCTTCTTCACTACGAAGTGGCACAGGACTTATGGATTACGCTCTTTACTCTTTTCAATGTTACATGGGTTATGCCTGAAAGGGTGATATATTTGTTAGCTTGTTGGAGAGGTCAGGTAGGTACTCGTTCAGTTATAGCTATGTGGAGAATAGCCCCATTGTGCTTAATGTGGACCATATGATATTCAGTCAACCATGTGGAACTAACTAACAATTAAAGTGTATAGCCTATTATGATGCAATTGTAAAAGTCCATGAGCCTTACTCACTCTCAAAAGACGCCTTGAGAAAGGAGAGGTGTCCATGGCTTATAAACTTCCCAGGCCAGTAATCTCTTGGCGATGTGGGACACTTTAACACGGCCCCTCCTGTGTGGTATCTTTGGCCAAACATGTATTCAACAACAGAAGGGAAATGCCCAACATCATCCAAGGAACCTGCTCTGATACCATATAAAAGTCCATGCGCCTAACTCACTCTCAAAAGACCCCTTAAAAGAAGAGAGGTGTCCATAGCTTATAAACTTCCCAGGTCAGTAATCTCTTGAAGATGTGGGACACTTTAACAGCAATTACAAAATGTAAGATCCATCTAACAACTTACATGTTGCAGGTTCATCATGCTCTGCTCAAAGAAAACCTATTTGAGCATAATTACAAAATTCATTACAATATTTAGTGGTTCTTTTGCACAAATGCCCACACTGAAATGCAAGCAAGTCACATCACTAATCTGGGACTCGGAAAATTACCATATCCAACAACCAATGTTTATACTGGAATGAAAAACGATAAATCCCCGTTATGATGTAGGACTGGCAAGCAAGTATGAAGGTAAAAATTATTGTTCTTAGTACTGTACTCGAAAATATCCATGGATGCCATCATCTCTCCTTCTACGCTGGGTCTCCATTCTTCATTGCCGATTGAGACTGTGGCAGTCAGGAAGCCTCTAGTTAGTCTTTTTCGACATGGGTTTCTTCTCCTGTGCAGTCCTTCAGCTGGCCAGCCTCCGCCTTGTGGTGTCGAGGGCCCTCCTTTGTCCTTAGAAGTGGGTGAATCTACGAAGAGGGGTGATTTTGAAGGGGTTTATGATTTCAATTTTCAAATGTTGGGGTCTCCCATAAGGGGAATGTGAAGGGCTTTTGGGACTTAATGACTCAAGTTGATGAGGAGCAGCGTCAAGAGACTTTAGTACCCACTCCTAAGCTTAAAGGAGAGGTGAAGAACTTAGAGTGCTTGATTAATTATGATGCTAGGGGTTTTAGTTCTAACCAGGGCAAGGCAAGAGGGCCCTTGTTGTGATGTAATGTTCTCTGGGTTTTGGGGGTTAGTTCCTGTTGGGGTGTTTGAGTTTCCTCCTGTTTTTGGGTTTTGCGGGTTTTTTCCTTTTTCTTTCTCTTTCTTGTTTTGGTGTCCTTTTGTACACTTCATGTATGCTTAAGGGCGCCTTTACGCTTTTCATATAATGTCTCTGCTTACCTATCAAAAAAGTATTTTTGTATACAATTTCTATTTGAGGGTGGTTGAGTCTTTTGTTTATATCCACACTAGTGATTATGACTAGTTTATACTAAAGGTCATGATTCATGTTTTCAAAACTTCAGTCTTATTCCTTTTATATAGAAGATGTTATTCATGGCTCTGTATAAGACTCGTTACTTTCAAATAACATTGGCTTTTACACAACATTGTCACAAGGATCAAGAGCCAGTGCACAGGTCGGGGTCTTGAGAGCAATCACATCAAAAAAATGTCAACAAGTACAACTATCTCCAAGCCATCCCTCCTAAGACTCCACTTAGGTGGAACCAACACTTGTTACTGACCAATAACATTGGCTTTGGCTTTTTAGTTCCATTGATAGCTTGTTTCAACACCCTAACAAGGTTTCCCTTTGTTTTCATCTTTAAATGATCAGGTATAACAGAAAATCGAAAATTGTTTTGGTCTACCACCCCATCTACTACACCCTATCACCATATAGTTTTCAGTCCCTTCACCCACGCAATCTGTCAAATTTGTACTGAAATCTAGCATCTTTGACGAGGCATCTACTCTAGTCACTTTTACTATTACCCACCACATAGCCTCAAACTAATGTAAGACAAACTATCACAACTAAAATCTTCTACATATGGTAATAGTTTCAATTTGACAAGAACAGCACTTAACATGACATTTCAAACAATAATGCGATATAAAACATTGACTGTTCATCAGCTTGCTCCAACCAATGAACTATTAATTAGACAACTCAAAAAATAATCATGTGAAATAAATGAGAAACTGATACCAGGCTAAAGTACAGAATATGAAACATTGATCCAGAACAAAATTCAGAATGGAAAATCCTTGCAAAGTATATACATCAATGGAAAGCTAGAATGACAAACAAGTTCAATTTCAATTATTCTCACCATTTTCCAAACATAAACGATCTGCCTCTTCAGGACTTTCATACAAAAGAACTCTGTCCAAAACTTCAAGTTTCCACGGTGGGCAGGGCTGTTTTGATTCATTAATTTCGAATGTGTCTCTAACTTGACATCCAATGCCTCTACCGATAATTGGCTGCCGATATCCAATGGTCTCAACAGGAAGGAAATTAGATGAAATTGAAATAGAGGGAAGAACCACTGAAAGACCACCTTCTGTCACCAAATAAAACCATCCTCCAAATGTGCAACCAACTGCTTCTCCAACAAATGCTTCCTTTCTACCTTGTAGAAAAAACATTTCATACCCATTCAGGCAGCTGTCATCACGAACTGCCAACTCTGCATGCAGGTCAAAATGAACAATTTGAGAACCCTTTTGATTCTTCATATGGTGTTTTCTAATGAGCCGAGTAATTCCTAGAGGAGAAAAACAGATACAATCATCCTCATTAAATCTATACATGGACAGAAAGATTTTTCGCAAACTGTGTGATGGTACTTCAGAATCATGAAACCTCTGATCTATCGTCTTCGAAGCAGCAGAAAAGCCACTTAAACTTAAGTCGTACTGGTTCCTCTTTCCTTGAAGGCTCAAGTCTCGGATTTTTGTAAGTACATTACTTCCAATATCATCTGAAAAGGAAAAACTCCCGCCCATATTGGATAAAATATTAGATTTAAGATGGCCAGAATAACTAGAATACACCCTTTGGGTGCCAATATCAGAACCACCAACTGACATACCAAGTCCCAAATGCTGAAAATGTGGAAGCAATTTCTCAGATTTATAATACTTGTCTGGCATATAGTCTCCAGCATGAATTACATATATTACACCATATTCATCAGCAACCGCTAAGAGAGAAGTATGTGAATCAACAAGCAACCTTTTAAACATTCTTCTACCAAATAAACCAGCACATTGATCAGTTGACTTCTCACGAACTTCATCAACTTGTTTAATATGTATTCCTACAGAAATCTTTTCTTTCTCCAGGAAAGCTGATTGAGGATTAAGTTCACATGTTTGTAAAACATCTATACATGTAACATAATCACCAGACATTGCAGCATAAAAAACGATTAAGCCAGATGCATTAAGACAAACAAGAAGGTTATCAGAAAAGCGGAAGTCAGCCCACTCAACCACTGGACCTATGTTTAGACTTTCTTCAAGCTTTACTGAGGAAACCCACTGGATTCCCCAACTCTCTAACCTTGCAACAAGAAGTAAATTGTTGCTCCTGCTACTTTCACTTTCATCACTAGTATTAACAGAAACAGCATCCACCAATGTTAAAACGAATCCAATTAAGTGATGTGAATTGCTAGAGAACACCCTGGAGCACTTGTATAAATCATTCACTCCAAAACCAAAAACATTGGACAAAACATCAGACTTAAAATTTGAAACAGGTGATGCAGAATTCGACTTGATAAATGTATAATTCTCTGAACCAAGAACTGTTTCCTGCCGGCTCTCCTTATTTGATTTGGAGTTTCCTTTGTAATAGAAGTCGAGAAGTGGTAAGTTACTATTGAAAAGGCTGAATGAAACAACCTCTGCAGAGCAAGGAATTGATGATTTTTCTGGGAACCTGGTCCATACGGTATCATCAGATTTGATAGTTTCAGCTTTAACGAAAAAAGATTGCAACCATTTCTTAGAAGCAACTCCTCTTGACAAATCATCATCTACTTCAGAAGTATTTTGTGGAATTTCACTAGTTCCATTGTCTGTGTTTACATCTACAACATTTCCAGGGGGTTCACAACACAAGATGGAAGGTTCCTGCACTTCCATATTTTGAGCTAGTGTAGCAGAAGGCCCCCATTCCACCCACCTCCCTTGCCCAAAGTCACCCTCTGGTGCAGTTCTAGCCATTGCACTGCCTCTATTGGGTTCACAAAAAGCATGGACCGTAACACCATGGCTGCCAGATACAAATAGAAGTTCTCTAAATGAAGTATCCTTGTGCTGATTATAGGTATCACCACAGATACCCCAAGCCAGTGAGTTTACATCACCAAGAAAAGTATAACTATGAGATCTTGATTCAAGAGAAAAATCATTATCAAAATCCACAACGGACCCAGATGTGCATTCCCTACCTTCCAAATCATTACTACTTATAGAGTCCCCTGCAGGCAAATAAAAAGGGTTAAACAACTGCCTATCAAACACACACACGTACTCACACATAGGTCCATGTGACTGAGAAATGTTAGGCAGTCTGGGAGAGTCAAAAGCACAAATATGAGAAAGATAATTGAGTTAGTAAAACTCACCAGTAATAAGCGGAAGCAACAGAGCTTCACACTGATACGAAAGCAATAACAATAGCTGTCTTGTAGGAGAAATGAAAGCTTCACGAAATTCCGACAGGTTCAGTTGGGCCTGAGAGGGGTGCCATTTTTGCAACTGCAGTATAGCAGGACCCTCACCACCCAAAGGTAAACCCATGCTGATATTCTAAGTGAGCAAGAAAGCAGAATTAAGAAAAGTGAAAAAAAAAAAAAAAAAAAAAAAAAAAAAAAAAAAAAAAAACTGTATTCCCATTGTAAGCTTCTAAACTGCATTTAAAGACGAAATAAGAAAAAATAAGAAAGGAACCACAATAATTAAATGGAAGTAATAATACTTTTAATATATACATAATAAGCAATACTTGTCCAACTAAAAGGAAAAGGAAAGGAACATTTTGTGTAAGCATTGCAGACTATTCGACATTTTGAATTCTTTATTCATCCAAAACAAATACTTCATTGAAGTCATAATTTTAATACGAATAAAGGGACCTCATGAATGTGAAGTGTTGCAACCAACGATCATGGCGAAACAATGTATGCATACATAAATACATACACATGAGATTTTAAAATCAAGTTGGTCGGTTATGTCTAGTAACGTCGATTGCTATGAACTAAACAGATTATAAAATGCAAGACTAAAAAGTGTATTCCTTTCCTTTCACTCAGTTTTCTTGGCAACCAAACAATCAGCGTAATTTAATACCTTCTCAATCAGACACAGACCAAGCTCAACCAAACATAAATTAAAGATTAAATTTAACCCAAAAAAAGTAATAGAAATCAATTGCCAGCTAAAGCTTAGATTAGCGGAATCAAAATGTAATCAAAGAAGTCGTAAAACCAGATTGGAGGAATCAAATTCAAGAAGAATAAATGAATAAGAATCAAAAAAGAATGAGTAGGCTAGAATAGTAGATACAAACAAAGAAAACGCTCGAGAACAAACCGAGACTTGCACTGACGGTCTAGTCAATGAGCGCCACCATTTCTGAGAATCGCGACAGTCTTTCTCTCTCTCTAGAATCTGAATCGAGGTCGATAGCTTCTCTCTCTACCTCGCTTTTCGAGGCCGAGATGTTTCCGGTGAGGCCGGAGTGAAATTCCGATCGAGGACCGTAGGTTTTGAGGTTTGGGAAGGAGCGCAATCTCAAGTTTAGAGAGGGAGAAAGAGTGTGGTAGAGCATGGGCTTTTCGGTCAATTCCGATTTTAGAGCGTTTCTGTCTGTGCCAGGGGAGTTACGGGTGCACGTTTCGTAAGGATGCTTCCTTCCTTCCCTCTATGGTCACAATTATGATTTGCTTTTTTTGTTTCAACTATTTAGTGAGAAAGAAGGTTTTTGTGATTTTGTTTTTACTATTTTATTGAGAGAGAAGGTTGAATTCAATTCAAGTAGTCGCAGAAGTGTACTAACCGTCCGCTAATCACTAACCATATAATCGTTTTGTTGAAAAAATTGTTAATAGTAACTTTTTTTTTTTTTTTTTTTTTAATTATTGGGGGTAATTACCTTTTCTCCCATGAACTACCAAAAAATGCACGATGCCCCCATGAACTACCAACTCGACCAAAATAGAGTATTCAACTACCAAAGACAACCATTTTTCCCCCTTCCGTCAGTTAGAGGGGTTAAAAGAAACAGTCAACGGGTCATGTGCCGTTTTACATGGGGGCATGTTGAAAGATAGTGGTAGTTCATAGGGGGGAAAGAGGAAGACGATGGTAGTTCATGGGGGAAAGAAGAAGAAAATGAGGATAAAACGGCGTGTGACAGTCACGTGACCCGTTGACCGTTTGTTTTAACCCCTTTGACTAACGGATGGGGGTAAAAGGGTTATCTTTGGTAGTTGAATGCTCTATTTTGGTCGAGTTGGTAGTTCATGGGGGCATCGCGCATTTTTTGGTAGTTTATAGGGGGAAAAGGTAATTACCCCTAACTATTGTATTGAGAGAGAAGGTTGAATTCAAGTCAGGTAATAGTAGGAGTGTATGAGCTATAGTAACCGCCCATTACTCACTAATCGCATAACCGCTTCGCTGAGGAAATCGCTAATCGCCTAAGACGATATGGTTAGCAGTTTTGGAAGTAGGCAAATGTGATTAATAAACGCTAACCGTTTACCTTTACATATATAATGATCACACACATATCATTTAATTTTATGATTTAAAAAGTTTTATGGTTATCAAGGTTTGATAGTTTCATATCAAGAGCATAACCTTAACACCTAAATAAATTCTTAAACGTTTTGAACATGTGGGACGTTTGATTTTGATTAGACTGTGTGTTAGTGGCTTGGAAGGACCCGAAAGAGAAGCTGGATTGACCTATGATCAATCCCTGCCAAGTAGGATCAATGACCTACTTAGATAGGACAAATCCTAATAGGGTAGGATTGTTTCTCGTTCTCTAACGATCTATTCCAGCTAGGTCTGTACAAACAGAGCGGTTATAACCGCATAGCTGCATAACCACTTTTGAATGCAGTTATAAATAACCACTAACCGCTTAAGAAGAGGCAGTTAGCAATTATAGGGGTCGGCGGTTAATAACCGATAACAGCCTACCCTTATATATATTTTAAAAAAAAATCATGTTTACCTGGGCCAACTACCGTTATTTTGGTATTTTAAATACCAAAATGACGCAGTTTCATACCGCAATGCTTAGATAATTAGACTTACTGATTTAGCCTTTAGGTTTAGGTTTCAACTTTCTTTCGACCACTTTCAGCATCCCTCCCATCTCATTCCACTGCGCTGCTGTTGACAGTTGATGCCGCTGGCCTGCTACCGAATACTGTTACTCTCCACTTCAAGTTCTATTACAGTATCTCTCTCTCTCTCTCTCTCTCTCTCTCTTAAAATGGCAACAAAAATTTGGATATACAAGTGCTTGGACTTGCTTGCCTCTTTGATGGATTATCCTCAAGGCAAAGCATTATACGTACTACTATGGATATATTAGTGGACTTGCCCAAGAAGAAGATGCTCATCCTTAGAAAATAGAAACCATCTTCATCAAGTCCCATAGATCTATCGAAATTAGGAACATCATTTGGAGTCTTGGACAATATGCGTAGATTGTGTGGCCCAAACTCGTAACCATGGAGACTTTCTTTCTTTCTTTTTTTTTTTTTTTTTTTTTTGTAGTTTCTAGACAAATAACTCTTATAAAGTAAGAAAAAAGAGAATGACCAAAGCTTGATGCTTTCTGGGTATCTCTTTTAAGGCCGATTGTGAATGGATAATTGGATATAATGAATTTGAATGTCGTGATGCTTTCCAGCGAACTTTGTTTTTCCTTTTTTGACATTTTAGCTTAATATTGCACGAAAGTATGATCAATATTATAATTAAGCTAATATAATCTTTTATTTTCTTCTTTAATGGATAAGCAGAGGGTTTTTTTGCTTCTGGATTGATTTTTGAGTTGTAATGTACTAATGTTTGGATTTGGATTTGTAATGTTTTGGTTTTCGATTTATAATGTTTTGGATTTGTAATTTTTTAGTTTTGGATTTGTATTCGATTATTTGGATTTATAATGTCTTGGATTTTTATTTGGATTTGTAATGTTTTGGTTTTGGATTTGTATTTTTTTTTTTATATAGATAATTTGGATTTGTATTTAGATTTGTTGTATTTAGATGTGTTAATTTTATATTAATGTTTTGGATTTATATATGGAAATACCAGCTCGAAAAGTCCAAAAATTATTATTTTTTTTAAAATAAAAATAAAACAGCCCAAAGCCGGACCAAAACTAGCCCAAAGCCCAAATTTAGAAACGATTATAAAACCGTTGATTATAAACACCATAACCACTAACCGCATAAGCTAAGCAATTGCGGTTGTTAAAATTCAATAACTGCCTTAGGCGGTTGTGGTTAGCGGTCTTAGTCAATAACTGCTAACCGTAACTGCTTGTACAACCTTAATACCAGCCAACCAGGATCAATCTCTAGTCCCCCATGATCGATCCCAGCCTAGCAAGATCGATCTCAGACAACTAGGATTAATAGCAGAACCCTTAGGATCGATCCCGACTGTCCCTAAAACCTGAATTAGGGTTCTCTGAAGTGTGTTTTAGGTTTTTAAATGTATTTTTAGGTTTGTAATTAGTGTTTAGATAATTATAGATTGATTTGCAATGCAGGAAATTAGGATGTCTGAGGAATCATCAGAGTGGTCAAGGTAAGTGAATACTTACGGAACTAAAAAAAATAAAAAATAAAAGAAAAGAAAAAATAAAGAAAGAAAGAAAAAACCATTTTAGAGCATGTTATGTTGATATAAACTGTCAAAACTTTTATTGCATACTTTCCAATAAATATGTTGTGAGCTTAAGGATTTCAAATTATTGTGTATTACTGATGAGCATTGAATATTGCACATTCAAGACCCTTAACTCGCATATATTAGTCTCTTAGTTTCATTGTGATATGATGTTTTGCATTATTTTTATATTAATAGCACTCTCAGAAACCAATGGAAAAACACAAGTAATCTTCAGTCTTAAAGCTTCAACTCTAGCAAAAGCAAAATCCTGCAATCTGTAAGGCAAACCACTTGAGCGCAACACACTGGGCTCGAGCGCAAGACCGTGCCGCTCGGGTGCACATCAGGAGGCTTGAGCGCATCAGGCATCCATAAGGCTCGAGCGCACATTAGGAGCTCGAGCAAAGCAAGAAGACTTGCGCACGCAAGACACTAGCACATTGGGCTCCAACGCACATCAGGAAGGCTCAAGCGCAAATTGAGCTCGAGCACATAAATACTTGGGCCCGAGCACAGTCGAAAACTGCAGAGTTGACTACAAGATATCAAATTCACTTAGGAGTTTTTATATGATTTCTATTTGGATTAGATGTTTTGATATGTACAAATCCACGAGTATTTCACTTGTCTTCTATATAAATATCCTAGACTTGTCCAGATTGAAAAGATCAAATTAGTTACATTAAAGAATAAAAATCAATAGGATTAGAGGCTAGGGTTTTTGAGAAAAAAGTGGAGAATTTCCAGCAGCGATTTGGGATGAATTTCTCTCTGAAAAAGATGATTTCTAGTGTCTCCATGAGCGGCTAAATCTTCCGTAAGGTATTGATGCAGCCTTTTCTAAATCATAATGGTGTAATTGTGTTTTTCTATTTGGAATTTTATGAACATAAGTATTGGTTATTTAATCTTGAGATTGTTTCTAATGTTTATATTAGATTTTGATAAATCTATTATCTTGTCTTAGAAAATTATTTATCTTTATTGAACTCAAAATTCATATTTTCTGTGATTATTTGAATGATGGTTTTACAACGATTTTAATGGACATGGAATCAAGAGGGTTTGATAGGCTATACCTAGCAAGAATAAATTGTTTTACACTCTAGTTAGTTTAATTTAGGTAAATCTATTTATGCTATCCGAAAGATGAGTTATGTTTATCTCTTGATTATGTGTAAACTAATTAGGATATTTGATAGCCCATGCTTAGTAAGAATGAATTGTTCTACACCTTAGTTTAAGTAGAGAATTCATATCTTGTCGAAAAATAAACCATGTTTATTTTTTAATAAAATAATTTTCTTGACAACATCGTTGGATGCTTGATACACAGACACGAGTCATATTATTCATGTACATGAAATTCTCATGTTAAATGCAATTTACCATTATGATGATGTTAAAGGTGGGATCAATCCCTATTTCTCCTTATTATTTTACACTTTCATTTACGTTTTATTTCAATAATAATTGCTACAAACCAATCAACCCCTTCTCTAGATTATATTACAATTAATCTTAGTAAACTTTATGATACAAAACCTACAATCATTGAGGTTCGATACCCTCACATAAACCCTATCTTACAAGGATTCGTTATATTACGAGTGATTTTTATTATTGGTACACTCCACACCACATCACTCTCCCCCCCCCCCCCCCCCCCTCCTTCCATCCCTTTTTTCTTCAAAAAGAACAAGATCATTGTCAAAAATACAATTTTTTTTGAAATCAAGTGTATTTTTAAAAGAATTTTATTTGCCAGGGTATTACATTATCTACTCCTTATAAAGATTCTCAAAATTAAATTCACAACCAGTAAAATCATACATCATATATAATACACCAACAAGTCAGCCAATAGAAAACATCAAAATACCATCATAATCACACCATCATCCATCACAATACACACACACAACAAAATTGGCGTCTACACACAGATACAAAAATAAAATAAACTAACAAAGTTGATGATCCTCAAAACAAATTCAGGTCTCCACAAAATGCTCACGACAGTCAACACCTCCTCCATGGTCATATCTCATCGTCATTGTCATCTTCATCCACTTTTTAGAGAAGAGTGCAGAAACTTTCCAGCAGCATATTGGGATGGATTTTTCTTCAATAAAGAAGATTTCTCGTAACTCCATAAGCGACTAACTCATCCATAAGGTATTGATGTAACTCTTTCCAAGTAATGATACTGTAATCATGTTTTTCTTTGGGAGTTTTATGTATATGAATGATGGTTGTTTAACTTTGAGATTATGTTTTAATATTTATATTCAATTTCGATAAACCTTTTGATCTTGTCTTACAAAGTTGTTCATCTTTATTGAACTCAACATTCGTATTTTCTGTGATTATATGGATGATGGTTTTACAACGGTTTTAATGAACACAAATCAATAGGGTTTGATAGGCCATGCCTCCACATTTTAGTTTAATTTAATTTAGGTAAACAATTCATGCCTTGCTAAAATGTGAATTATACTTATCCATTGATTGCGTGTATGCTAATTAAGCGATTTTATAGTTCATACCTAAAGAAGAAGGATCATACCGTGTCTTAGTAATTAGATGGACAATCCGTGCCTACCGAAGATAAGTTATCTTATTTCTTATTTTTTCTTAACGACATTGTTGGGTGCTTGACAAGTCCAGACAAGTCATATCATTCATGTAAGTAAAATTTCAATGTTAACTACAGTTTATCATCATTATGATGGTTAGTAGTGAAGTCAATCTCCTATATAAACATAGTAAGTGATGCAAAGCGTAAAGTAAAGAGAGAAGAATCCACCTTAGAGTCAACAAATCTCAGTTCACATAGTTCGGTACTAAGACGGGAGAACCAAGCCCTTAGTGCTTGCTTCAAGTCGTATAAGGCTTTGTGTAGCTTGCATACATGATTCGATAGAAAGGGATGAGAAAAACCTGTTGGCTGTAACATATACACCTCTTCATCTAGAAATCCATGCAAAAATGCATTTTGAATATTAATTTGACGCATTTTCCAACCACGGGAGTAAGCAATGGACAACATTGTCCGTATGGTGGTAGGTTTAACAACCGAGCTGAAAGTCTCTCCATAGTCTAGACCAGCCCGTTGATGGAAACCTTTAGCCACAAGCCGAGCTTTATGCCTTTCAACAGATCCATCCACCTTACGTTTTACCTTGAACACCCATTTGCATCCCACAAGATTGGTAGTAGTTTGTTGAGGAACCAAGGTCCATGTATGGTTCTGAAGTAAAGCATTGAATTATACTTGCATGGCCTATCGCCACTCAGGTAGTTTGATAGCATTAGAGTAACATGTAGGTTCATCAAGAGCTAAATTTGTCACAGCCAGCAGAGCACGAGAGATAGGATATTTCACTCTTCCATCATTAAATAATATAGGCTTAACAATCTGATTTTGTGCACGGGTAACCATGTAGTGAGTTCGAGAGGGTGCAGGGCAGGCACTTGGTGACAAGGAATTTAGAGAATCTTATACAGAGGTGGACTCATTTGGTGACAAGGTAGACACAGACACAGGCATAGCTGCAGAAGAGGCGAAATTTGGTGTTGCAAGAGAAGGAATAACACACTAAGGTAATTGCAAGGAGGATGGTAACCAAGTAGATGAGGGCCGGATAGATGGGATGGAGACCAAGCAATTTGAAGTAAAAGGGAATTTAGATTCATGAAAAATGACATCACGAGAAATATACATGCTGAAAGTTGGAATATGATAGCATTTATAACCTTTGTGATTACTGCTATAACCTAGGAATACACATTCTTTTGAACGAAAATCAAATTTATGTTGATTATACGGACGTAGATTGGGGAAGCGCACACAACCAAAAATGCATAAAAACTTGTAATCAGGGCTGCGACAAAAGAGTTTCTGAAAATGAGATTTGTTTTGTAAGACGGATTGGGGAGACGATTGATCAAATAATAGGAAGCTTGACATGCTTCATCCCAAAGGTTTTGGGAACATTGCTTTCAACAAGAAGAGCAAGAAAGGTATCAATGATGTGATGATGTTTGCACTCAACATAGCCTTGTTGCTGATGCGTATGAGGACATGAGACCCGCTAAACAATTCCAAGTTTGTGAAAAAAGTGTTTAGAGAACGAAATTCTCCACCCCAATCTGTTTAGACCTGTTTGATTTTAGAGTTGAAGAGGCATTCAACCATAGTATGAAACTTATGAAAAAAATGATAAAACATCAGATTTGCATTAGATTGGAAATAACCACGTAAATCTACTAAAAGCATTAATAAAAAGAAACATAATACTTATTTCCATTGGATGAAACAACAAGGGAAGGACCCCATACATCGGAAAAAAGTAATTTAAGAGGATGACTAGAAACATAGGTGGATGTCGTGAAAGGAGCTAATGACCTTTAGCTTGCTGGCAAGAAGCATAGGAAACAACCGGCTTATTTGAGAAGATAAGAAGAGAAAACTTGGAAATCACATGTTTAACAGCGCGAAGAACAGGGTGGCCCAAGCGTTTATGCCAATGATCAGTGGAAGTCTTTTCGCCAACAAGAGAGTACCGAGAGGAAGAAGAGGTGGAGGAAGGGAGTAGCCGATAGATGCCATTCTTAATAGGACCCTGGTGGAGGATTGACCTAGTGCGGCAGTCTTTAATCACAAAAAAAGTTGAGTGAAACTCAAAGAAACCAAAGTTATCATGAGCAAACTGATGGACAGATAGTAGATTTTTGCAAATAGATGGAACATGGAGTAATAGATTTAGAATAAAGGATCGATGAGGAGAAGAAATAAGAGTAGAACCAATATGGTTAATTGACAAACCTGTGCCATTACCCACATGAATCTGATAAGAACCCGTGTATGCATCAAAGGTCAAGTTGAGATTGTGCAAATCACTTGTGAGATGGTGAGTGGCCCCTGTATTGTGGCACAAACTGTCATCAGTCGGTAAGCTAGGAGAGGAGTAGAAAGCCTATAAGTTGGACGAAGAGTCATGCTGAGAGGACTAATCAAAATGCTGATAGTAGGAGATGGCATTGTGTCCTGGCTTGTTGCAAAGCAGATAGATGAGACGGGAGGAGCTTGAAGCATGAGAATTGAAGTGCTTGCCACGACCATGTCCACTAGAGGAGGGACCACGTACGCCCGAAAAAGCACCATGGTAGCCACGACCATTGGGGAAAAACCACGAGCAGCATTGAAACCTTTACCACGCTAGCCAGAATTTCCAAGATTGGGTGCAGTGAAATGAGTAGAGGAATTTGAGAGATCCGTGGTAGCCATTCGTTGCTCAAGGCACATCTCATAGGCGAGTAAAAGCCCATAAATATCATCACGGGAGATAGGATCCACCCGAGTAGTTACTGAGGTGACCAAAGGATCAAACTCCAATCCAAGTCCAGCCAATAAGAAAGAGACAGTCTCAAAATCATTGAGAGGCTGCCCATACGCAGCTAGCGTGTCAATGAGAGTTTTCATTTTATGAAAATAGTTAGTAACAAAAGGGTTACCTTTCTTCAAGGTAGCAAGTTGAAAATGAACTTGCATGATTCGAACATGAGCTTGGGAGGCAAACATCTTTTCTAGTAATTCCCATAACGCACGAGAGGCGGTACAACCCATAGCATGAGAGACATACGAGTTTGATAAAGTAGAGACAAGAACACTGATGATTAATTGATCCCGTTGATACCATGTGAGGTATTCAGGATTGGTGATCATGGCGGGAGCTCCAAGAGTAGTGGTGGGATTGTCGATCAATTGGATAGGAGGAAGAGTTGTGCCATCAGTAAACCCATACACATCTTGCCCTCGAAGATATGCAAGAAGCTGGAACTGCTAGACCATGTAATTGTCCTTGGCCAGTTTGATGGAAGGAGAGTGATCATATGTGTGATAGAGAAAATAAGGGATTGCGAGGTAGAACTCAAATCAGTAGACTCGGCCATTGAGAAGAGAGAAAAACAAAGAGCAGACATTAGTGTTTTTGTAGCTCTGATACCATAAGAGAACTTTTCTCTTTTCTATATTGTTTCAACCGTGGCTCTATTGGTTGCTATGCACTTATATTTATAATCAAAGGATTACAAGAGTTTGTTATAGGTATTATGTCTACCTATGAGATATACATGAGAGAGATATACTCTAACTATGAGATGTAAATGAGTAAAGATAAACATAGGTATAGGTTTGATCTATATCTTATTTTGTTACAATTCCAGCTATGTTATCTCTTTTATACTTTGATAAAGAGATATCTGAAGTATTTGATTGTGTACTCTTATCTTTGGTTGTTGATAAGAGTCCTTCAATACTTTAACTCTTGGATAAGAGTTTGTGTGCTTTAATAGTGGGCGAAGGATCAATTGGTAATCTTGTGATTGCGAAATACAATGCTACAAAAATAAGGGTAGCAATTTCTAAGATGATAATCGTGGATGATTTGCCATTTAGGTTTATGAAAGGTGAAGGGTTTCAGGATTTCATGAAGACAGTTGAACCTAGGTTTTCAATTCCTCATAGTTATACTGTGATGAAGGATTGTGTTAAGCTCTTTATGTCTAAGAATGAAAAGTTGAGGGCAATGTTCATGACAACCGGTGCTTGGGTTTGTCTTACCACTGATACGTGGACTTCAGTGCAGAACCTTAATTACATGTGTATCACTCATTTTATTGATAGTGATTTGAACTTACACAAAAGAATTTTAATTTTTTTTTTTTAATTCCTAATTACAAAGGTGAGACCATTGGGAAGAAGATTGAGGCATGTATGCTTGGGTTGGGTATTCGTAGCATTTTCACTATCACAGTTGAAAATGTTTCTTCCAATGATAGGTTTTGGATTACTTGAAGAGGAGAACTGGTCATAAGGATGGCACCATATTAGAGAATCAGTTTATACATATGACGTGTTGTGCACACATATTAAATCTTATTGTGTCTGAGGATTTAAAAGAGCTCGATGACTCCATTTTGAAGGTTAGAAGTGCGGTGAAATATGTGAAGTTTTCTCCTTCAAGATTTGAGAAGTTTAAGTATTGTATGGAAAGAGAACATTTTACTTTCAAGGGTTTGTTGTGTCTTGATGTTCCAACAAGATAAAACTTTACATTTAAGATGCTGGAAGGTGCTGAAAAATGTCAAAGTGCTTCCAAACTTATGGAAGAGTTTGATGGACACTTTATTTCTACGTTGTTTGAAGAAAAGAATGATAAAAAAAGGTTTGGGACCTCCTACTTTTGCTGATTGGGAGCACAATAAGATTTTTCTCAAGTTTTTCAAACTTTTTTATGAAGCCACAATATGACTTTCGGGGTCTTTGTATGTGACATCTAATACGTATTTTCAAGAAATTTGTGGCATTCAAATACATTTACAAGCGTATAGTGAGAATGGTGATTATGTATTGAGTGCTATGGCGAAGAAAATGATGACGAAGTACAATAAGTATTGGGGGGATCTTGATAGGGTTATCTTGTTGATGTTTGTTGCGGTTATTCTTGATCCACGAACCAAATTGGGGTAATTAGAATTTTGGTTCAAGATGCTCTTAGTGTCGAGCAATATACTAATATGATGAAAAAATTTGAGGCACCACCTTCAGAAATTATATGATCACTTCAACGTTAGAGAGAGTTCATCTCAAGTTGAACATGGTAGTGAATTTCTTCAAAGTTCCTCAATGAATGTAAAAGAAACTAAGAACCTCTCACTTCACTTTATGAATAAGTTTCATAAGTACCTAACTTCTAAAAGTGATGTTCAAAGCAAATCGGAATTAGATCAATATTTGATGGAAGATGTTGAAAAATCGAATGCGAATTTCGATATTTTAAACTGGTGGAAGGTGAACTCAACCAAATTCTCAATACTTGCTCAAATAGCACGAGTTGTGTTGGTCATTCTCATTACAACAGTTACTTCAGAGTTGACATTTAGCACTGGAAGGCTGTGTTGGATCCTTTTTGAAAGTTCATTAACCCTATGAACGGTTAAAGCATTGTTATGTTCACAAAATTGGTGAAGATCAAAACCCCTAAGTGGTGATAATGGTTATGACGCAAAAATGGTTAATGAAGCTGAAAGTTATAAGCTCGTTTCAAGTAAGCTTTCTATTATTCACTTCTTAATTTATTTTGCTATTTACAAATTCTAATTATCAGTTTTAATTGAGATTGTAATTCTTTTTTCTTTTTTTTCTTTTTTTTTTTTTTCATTTTTTTGTAGAAATAACTTTAAAGAATATCAATATTTTACTTGAGGATGATTAGTGACTTGAAGTTGCATTCTGCTTGGTGGCTGTTATTTGCTAGATTTTGTTGCTAGGAGCCTAGGCCTGGAGGACTAGTGATTTGTTGGCTACTAGTCTATATTTTGCAACTCTTTTTTTTTTTTTTTTTTTTTTTTTTTTTTTTTTGTAAATTATTATTATTGTTATTTTAAGTAACTTAAGTTTTATGTATGCTTGGCCTTTAAATTAAAATTGTGCAATGTGCTTGGCCTGGAGTATGTCAGAACTAAGACCATTTAGCTACAAAATTTTCCAAGGTCATCTGCGAATATTAGGCTAGTAGAAGCCTGGGGTCTTACTGACAGCATCTGTAGTTAACCTTGTTTGTTGCCACAGCTTGGTTTGTTTGTATTGTACTGCTGGATTTGTTCATCTGTCTGGGTTTGCTTGGTTGGATGGGTTGCTGCACTGGGGGTGTTTTGCAGGCTATGGAGCTTGCTGCACTTGTTTTAGCTTCCACATTGTTGGGTTTATTTTTTTGTAACTAACAAAATTGTAGCAAAAAACTCTTAGTACCTAGGCTTACTATTTGCATTTTGATTATTTTAGTTTTGCATATTTGGTTAAAAAAAAAAAAGGCAATAATTTTTATGAAAATTGTAAACAATACAAAACAATGAAAAAAGCCAATTATTTATATGTCAAAGGAAAAAAAAAAAAAAAAAAGAAAAAAAAAAAAAAGAAAAAAAGAAAAGAAACTTAAGCCTATATAGGTTTAGGCCCAACCCACTCAATTGAAAAAAAATTACAAAAATGACATGCACAAAATACCCGCCCACCCCTCCCATCCCGAGACCCGGCGGATATTGCACATTGTAGCCGAGTCACAGGTAGGTTTTTTCAACCCGCAGGGTGCGGGTCTGGGTGCCAAAATGGCCAATACCCAACCCACCCCACCCCGACCCGTACCCGCCCCTTCTCATGGGAAGTTTGGTTCGGGGGAGCCATAACCTGACAATATTATGTTGTTGGGGGTGAGTTATTACAATTGTGACTTCTTGCGTCGCTTGGGTATGGAAATGAGGATGTGCTTATATGCATATTTACACATTTCTTGACATAGCGCGTTTTAAAGCCGTGATGACCATGAACCTACCAAAACTTTGCAGTTAAGCGTACTTATACGATAGTAGTACCAAGATGGGTGACATCTTGGGAATTCTGGTTTAGATGAGCCAAAAGCGGACAATATTGTGTCGTTGGAGGTGTGTTGTTACAAAAGGTTGTAATGAGAACACGCAAACCCTACCAAGAAAGGGGTTAAGGGCTTGAGTAGACCATACGAGGAAAGTTATGATTAATGTGTATAATAAGTACTAATATCTCATTTGCATGCCTTCTTATTTAAAATGATGAAAACTATTGCTAACATTATGCGTTGTTTTTTCTCTCTAAAATTCCTTAGTTTCCCCATTAGCAAAATTGTAAAGACATCATATTTTCGAAAATTATTTAGGGTAATTACATTTTCCCCCATGAACTACCGGCCATTGTCAATATGCCATCACGAACTGACAACTCAACCAAAAGAGAGCATGCAACTACCATTTTTGTACCTTTACCCCATTATGTTAGGGAATCTTATTAAATTGGACGGAATATTCAATTTTTAAACCTTAAATTTTGTTTAAAGACAAAAATACCCTCAAACAGTAATTTAATAAAATAAAATATATTTTTTATATAAAAAGAGGAAAAAAAAAGAACAAAAATAAAAGGGGTGGCTCGCAAGCCACCTTGAACCTGGTGGTGGCCGCGCGGCATCCCAAATCCAAGCCGGGGGTGGCTGCCACCAACAGCCACCCCCTTTCTTTTCCTTTTCCTTTTTTTTTTTTTTTTTTTTTTTTTCTTTTATTTATTTTTTTAATTGTTTAATTTTAAGGTATTATATGTAAATTTGAAACTTGAGTTAGGGTATTTGAGTCTTTTCATGAATTTGACTGACGTAATGAGGGTAAAGGTACAAAAATGGTAGTTGCATGCTTTCTTTTGATCGATGTATCAGTTCATGGTGGCATGTTGACAATGTCCGGTAATTCATGGGAAAAAGGTAATTACCCCAACTTATTTTGTAAGATTCATGGATTGAGAAGATTCTTATTTTTCTCTTACTTCCTTTTGTTTCATTAAAAGTTAAGCTCACAATAGGGGTGTAAATCCGGACCAGTTATAACCGGCCAGGAAATCGAAAAATCGGGAAACCAGGTTGGTACCGAGTTATAAATCATCGGGTACCCAGAGCCGGGTATTGGTTTTCAAAAACCTCAGTTATAACCAAGTAACCGACTCTAGGTCAATTAATTTATTAAAAAAAAAAAAAATTACCCCTACCCTTTTACCCTAATGCTACACGGCCTAACAAGGGGTCCTTTCCGTCTTTTTCACACTTTTGTTTTGAACTAAATCCGGATTTCTATTTCTCATTTTCTCTTCACACAACCTGCCTTCACTAAAGTTCACTCTTCTCTTTTCACGCCCCTGACTTGCTGCTGCCACCTACCAGGTAACCAGCCTTCTTCTTCTTCTTAGTTCTTCTCTACGATTTTTGATTTTTGATCACTGATTTTTGATCTTTCGATTGTTTTATCACCCTTACTAACTTTGTCTTTCTCTGTTTCTCTACAGATTTGGTAATTTTTGAAGCAGAATGAGCAAATCACAGTTAGGTATGTTGTTCTTCTTTAATGTTATTAACTGATTTAACTTTTGGTATTGTTTTAGCTTTCGTTTCAAATGCTAGGGTTTTTTTTAGGGGTTCTGAGAAGTGGGTTTTGGTGAAAGGGAAGGATCAATGGGTTGTGTTTGGTTCTTTGATTTCTGCAGCTTGTATGAAGCCTCCTTGGCTTGATTCCATTTTTTCTGGTGCATTTTTGGTGCCAATAACTGTCATGTTCTATGGAATTATCAGATTTAAGTGATCAGATATCTGAATTGGATAAGAACCTTATACATTATTCTAATTTCTAGGTTGGATTTGTCTGTATCTATGTGTGTCTTTCAAACGATAAGATAGACCTTTGGAATTTTTTTGGATAAGTGATGATTTACTCTTAAATAATTTTCAAAGTGTCAATATGATTAATTATTTAAGATTTTTGTAATGTATATGGGAAATATATCAACTTATGTTCTTATTTATTTTCCTCAACAGAGTGTTATAATAATGGCTAATGGATTGAGCTTTCAGCTAGTCCAAATCCAATTATTTGTCTATCTATACCAGTGCATTTTTTTTTTTTTTGGTTGATTTTTTGTTGATTTTAACCAATTCTCCTTTTCTTCTATTGTAGTTATAGATGATTGAGAGCAGAGTTGCAGAAAGCCCGAAATCGGACTGTGCTTGGATATGTTTAATATGTTTATGAACTTTTGGTTATGAACTTTCTTAATATATTTATGGACTTTTGGGTTTGAACTTTTTTAATATGTAATATGTTTATGAACTTTTGGGTTTTTAATATGTAATTATGTTTACATATTTTTAATATCTGAAGTTTTTGAGTTCAAATCTGCAGTTGATGGGCATAATGTATGTGTCTCAGGATGGCACAAATGAGAAATTTTTTCTCTTTGTTATAGCAATTGAAATTTCTTGATTGAATTAGGTCCAATACCTTAAAAAATGGGCTAAAATGTTTAAATAAAGCCCAAAAAAGTTTAAATGAAGTCCAAAAAGTAATTTTTTTATTTTAAAAAAAAAAATACCCCCGATCCAAATAACCGGGGTACCCAGTTCCAGAGCCGGTTGTTGAAAATCAATGACCGGCTTCGGATTTACACCCCTAGCTCACAACATGAGCTCGATTCTGAGGTACTTTACTTACTAAGTCGTGAACTAACCTAGTTGTTTTTCTTTCACCTGTGAAACATTTATTTGTTCTACAGTTTTAGCAGGTACTAGCAGAGTTGGCCGATTATAGTCTTTCGTCAGGCTTGAGAATGTGCAAGGAGTCTTATTGAGGCAATTGATGGGTTTTATTCCAGTTTGTTGTATTTTTATAGTTGTTATTATTATTATTGAGGTTTTGATGCAATTATTCTTAACAATGTATTGAGTTTTGTAATGTAAATCAAATCATTGTATTTTCTTTCGTATTTCGCTATTTTTTGTACTCTGATAGATGTTTAAGGAATTTTTTCTCAGAGAACTCTCAGTTAGTTGATGTGGGAAATTATGCTTGTAACTCTTCAAGTTGGTGTTCAATATGAGATGATGAAAGGGTTGTCATATATTTTATGTCTCTCTTGTTTTCTCTAATTTATCGAGGCATTAAATTTCTATTACTTTAGCATTTACTTCGTGTGACAGCTGGCATATTGTGAATTATTAGATATAAAGTATGGCTAGGATTTAACAATTTGAGAATCTCAAATTTGGAAGAAATTGGAGGGGATCCTGATCCAAGCTAGTGGCAGCCAGATTCCATGCTAACGTTCATTTGGGAAAAAAATGATGGCTTTTATTCTGATAGAGAGCCTATATATAGGAGATTCGGTGTGTGACCACTTTTGAGGCTTTGAAGCTTGAAGATGACTTGATGATGGTCCAGAGATTGATGGAATCCATAGTCGCAAGTGATGACTGGGTGGAAGGTGTTAGTATGGTGATCTTACGCCGCTCACCAAAGAGGGAATTGAAATCTACAAGTAGAAAAAGAAGTTAGTTCCAACACTCAAGTCAATTGGTTAAAAATTTGGTTAATATATTCTAGAGAGAGAGGCTCTCCCTTCTCTCTAGAATCAGAATCATCTTTCACCCACGATTTTCTCTCTGACCAATATGGCCTTTCAACCTCTTTGAGATGCTTACCCACCACCCTTGTGGCAAACTCTTATCCTTGTTTTGCATAGACACCTAAAGAAAATTTTCCGTCTTCTTGCCTTAATTTTCTCCCCTTTTTCTATTCTGCCCTGTGCAATTTTTCCGGCCTCCTTGTGTGGCTTTTCCACCTCCTCGTGAGGTTTACCTACCTCCTAGTGAGGCTAACCTTTATCTTTGTGTGGTTTTTTCTTTTGGGGTTCTTTACCCACTCCCCTGTTTTCATCTGGTTTGCTTCAGATTTCACTTTCAGAAGTCGTTGTCTCTTGTTTTGGTATAAAGGGGGTGTCTTGCTGTTGGAGGGTTTTTTCTAGCTCTCTGGATTTTCCTATAATATCACCAAAGGTGCGAGTGGGTATTCTCAGCAAGTGGTGGTGTTTATTTCTCAGCTACAGGGGATAGTTTGCCGAAGTTTTTAACACAGGTCTGTAGAGGTGTGTTTTGCTGAGCTTGGGCGATTTTTGAGAATTCAAAGCATTCAAGGCGGTATTACCGAGCTTCGGTGCTTTTTTGGGGTTTTCTGTTGGGTTCTATTGTATTTCCCATCTTCTTCATGAAAATTTTGGCGTGGAATTGTCGGGGTCTTGCCCGTGGCCCGACCACTCGTGCTCTGCGGGCTTTAATCAGGACTCATCGTCCTGATCTTCTATTTCTTTCTGAAACTAAGGTGCCTTCTATTCGTTATCAACCTTTGCTGTTTGGGTTAGGTTTTACGTCTTGGTTGGAAGTTTCTCCTGTTGGTTTGAAAGGACTTTTTTCTAACTCGGAAGGGTGGTGTGGATATCAAACCAGTTCGTTTGGATGATCATTGTATCTCTTGTCTTGTGTACTAGGATCCTTTGAATTGTCCTTGGTTGTTTTCATGTGTATATGCTCCTCATATGCTCCAAAGGCGTTTGGATTTTTGGTCTTTTCTGTCGGATTTAGGTACCTCTTTTGGGGGTGCATGGCTTTTGTTGGGCGACTTCAACTCTATTTTGTCTCCATTTGAGAAGTGTGGTGGTCGTGATTTTGGATCTTCTTCTCATAATGAATTTATAGATTTTGTGAGCTCTAATGCATTAGTGGATTTGGGTTTTGTTGGTAATCGTTTTACTTGGAGCAATCATATAAGTGGTAGTGCTAATATCAGGGAAAGATTAGACAGGGGTTTTGCAAATCAAAATTGGGTTCATATTTTTCCCAATTCTTTGATTAATCATTTTCTGGCTATTCAGTCAGATCATTGTCCTATTTTGCAATCCACTTCAGGCTCTTATCAGAATATTCCAAAACCATTTAGATTTGAAGTTTTCTGGATTCGGGATCATTCTAGTCTTAAGGTTGTTGCTGATGCTTGGTTGGTTGATGTGGGTGGTTCTCCTACTTTTTCTCTTAGCAGGAAATGGAAGAATATGAAGTCTGCTTTGAAATATTGGAATTTGCATCATTTTGGGCATATCCAACTCAAAATCATATCTCTAATGTCGGATATCAATGTTATTCAATCAAATCCTCATTCTTTGAGCAATGCGGCTAAGGAAAATGTTCTACGGAAGGCCTTGCAGGAGCAACTCTTAAGGGAGGAAGTTTTTTGGAAGCAAAAGTCAAGGGAGTTGTGGCTTTCTTGTACTGATCTTAACACCAAGTTCTTTCATGCCTCTACTGTTTGTCGACGTAGGTACAATTCTATTTCTAGTTTGAAAATGTTGGATGGTTCTAGACTTTGTGGTAGAGATAATATTGGTAATTTTCTGGTGCATCATTTTCAAACTTTATTTATCACGTCTAATCCTTGCTTTGATGAGGGAATTTCAGATCTGGTTGGGGAAGTTATTACTGTTGAGGAAAGTGCTAATCTTTGTCTTATTCCTGATGAGGCAGAAATTTTTGTAGCTATCTCTGAACTTGGTCTTAACAAAGCATTGGTCCAGATGGCATGATAGGGCTTTTCTATAAGTCCTATTGGCCTATTGTTAAGACTAGTGTTATTTCTTCAATTCAATCTTTTTTTAGGGGTGGTTACATGCTTAAAGAATTTAATCATACCAACATTGCTCTTATTCCTAAGGTGGTTAATCCTTTGATGGTGCATCATTTTCATCCCATTAGCCTTACTAATTTTAATTACAAGATTATCTCCAAACTTTTGTCTAATAGATTTAAACCTCTTTTACAAAAAATTATTTCCCCAACTTAGTCAGCCTTTTTAAAAGGTCATTCTATTCATGATAATACCATTCTTGCCCATGAGTTGTTTCATTCAATGAAGCAGAAAAAAGGTAATGGAGGTTTTATGGCTGTGAAATTAGATATGGAGAAAGCTTTCGATTAAATGGAATGGGAAATTCTATTATGGATTTTAGCCTTACGTGGTTTTAATTTTACTTGGATTCAATGGATTAAGCAATGTATTATTACTACTTCTTTCTCCATTATGATTGACGGAGCTGCTTTTGGAAAATTCTTACCTTCTCGTAGTCTTCGGCAATGAGATTCTCTTTCTCCTTTCCTATTTATTTTAGGATCGGAGATTTATCAAAACTTATTTTGAGAGCGAAAAATAGGGGTCTTCTCCATGGTATCAAGATGTCTTGTTTATGCCCTGCTATTTCTCATCTTCTTTGTGCTGATGATGTGATGATTTTTTCTCAGGCTAATGTTAGAGAGGCTGAAGTTATTATTAATTGTCTTGATACTTATTTCTCTTGGTCTGGTCAGCATATTAATATGGCCAAATCTACTGTGTTTTTTAGCAAGAATTGCCGGCCAGCTACAAGGGTTTCTATCAATGGCATTTTGAATCTTGCTCATATTCCTACCTGAGCTAAGTATCTTGGTATTCCTCTCTTTTTGAAAAGGAGAAAGAATGATTCTTTTATTGAACTTAAAGATTGTATCTTTGCTAAGATTTCTGGTTGGAAAGCTAGATTGTTGTCTCAAGCGGCTAGAACTACTCTTATTAAGTCTGTTGCAAATGTAATTCCCACTTAGTTATGTCTCTTTTTCTTCTACCAAAGTCCTTTTGTTTGGAAATTAATGCAGGTTTGCGGAAGTTTTGGACAGGTTTTCCACAGGATAAGAAAAAATGTATGTCCTTTCTTTCATGGGATGGTATTTGCAAGCCTAAATCCTTGGGGGGGGGGGGGGGGGATTAGGTATTCGCTCTATGGAATTTCTAGATCATTCTTTATTGGCTCGACTTGGTTGGAAGATGACGATCAATCAACCTTTGTTGTGGGTGGAATCTCTTTTTTGAAGGCTTCTTATAATCCTCGTTCTTCTTGGCTTTGGAAAGGATTATTGAAAAATCGTAAAGTTGTTGAATTGGGAGCATATATTTCTATTTCTAATGGTTTGAATGTGGATATTTGGGACTCTCCATGGATTCCTTTAATGCCAAATTTCAGACCTAGACCAAATGCAAATTTGGTTGTGTTGCCTTCTTTTTCTGTTAATGATCTGCTACTTACAGAAGATCGTGTGTGGAACATTCAGTTGCTGATGGATCTTTTTTTATCCTACTACTATTCAGAATATCATGAGTATTCATATTCCTCGCATCTTTTCATTTGATAAATGGGTTTGGGCTCCTTCTCCTTAGGGCAATTTTCAGTGAAATCTGCGTATGAGATTTCTATTGCTCAAGGGGGTCATGTTTCTCCTTTCTCTGTAAAAACTTGGAAATCCCTTTGGGGTCTCAAAATCCAGGCTAGGCTTAAACATCTCTTATGGAAGATTGCTTGGGATATGTTGCCTTCACGTGCAAATATTGGTCGATTTATTATCTATGAGGATATGGATGCTTGGGTTTGTCCATTTTGTAAGAATTCTCTTGAAACGCTATCTCACATTTTCTTGGAATGTGATTTAGCTAGAATTTTATGGAGGAGCTCTAGTTGGCCTCTTTTTCCCTCAGCTTTCGCCTCTAAACATATATCAGATTGGATTCTTGCTATTATTTCTCCTGTGATGATGTTTGCTATTCCTAAATATAAAGTTAGGAAATTTCAATTGTTTGCTTCTCTTACTTTAGACTTCATCTGAATGGCTTGGAATAAACTTATTCATGATGGAATTCAACCTTCTCCAGCAAAAGCAATCAAGCAGATTTCGTATACTTTGGGCTTGCATTGTAAGGCTTGGTCTGATTCTATTTTACCTTATCTTTGGACTTCACCTTTTTGATGCAAACCAAGGAGCTGGACATGTTGATCATACACGTGGGAATGGAGTTGAAGTTGCACAAGACCCTTTTTCACTTCCTAGTGGCCCAATTACAAGACTTAGAGCAAAACGTTTCAAGGAAGCACTAAATGGGCTAATCCAAGAGAATTGGGCTGATTCTAAAAAGACCAAGATGAGCTCAAATAATAATCAAGGCTTAGTCCATGTCATCAAAGCAATTGAAGAGGCTAATTAGCATGCAAAAACATGACCAGCATGGTTTGACCATTAAAGGGTGTAAACTTGTTGAGTTTCAAGGATATTAAATAGGGAAATGAACTTGGTCTTGGCTAGTTATGTTAAATACATTGAATTTAGTCATTTAATTATTTTTGGCTGCCTTGAGAAGTCCAAGAGACTTAAAAACGTGGGGACTTGTTTGTGTTGCTTTTAAAGCTGTAGTTATGAATTTTCCTATTCTTGGAGGGTTGTTCCAAGTATATAGATGGGCATTATGAATTTTGTAGGAGATATTGTTTTCAGAAAATTATTATTATTGTGAGGTCTTGTGTTCCTTTTCGTTCTTGAAAGAACTCTTTGAACTTATCAATTTAATCTTGTGGCGTTCAAACAACCAAACTTATCACCTTGATTCTTGAGATATTCTTAGGTTTCTTGTTGTGGTGTTTCAATCCTTCGTAGTCTTGGTTTCTCATCTAGTTAGGTGACGGGTCGAGGCTCAACAAATCTTGTCTACACGATCTTGGGGATTCAAACCATCATTGTCATCGGGTTTCATCACAATTGTTGGTGGAGTTCATATCACTTTTGCTGGATGTATCAAAGGAAACTTTGATGTTGCTGTCCATGGTGATTTTGTTGTTGCTGCAACAGTTGTTAGTGATGAACATGGTAATATTATTCTAGCTGTTACTCAAAAGCTGACTTATTCTTATGGATTTCTTGGAGAAGCTTCTGCTTCTCTTTTGACTTCTCAGTTGGCTGCATCTTCTAGTTGTGGGAATTTATTTTTGGAGGGAGATGCTTTACTTGTTATTCTTGCTATCAATAATCCTCCTCTTTTCTCTTCTTGGTCTTTTGCTAATTGCATTTCAGATATTCGTTTAGTTTTATCTTCCTTTCATAGCTGGAATGCTTTAAAAGTGTCTCGTAATGCCAATTTTCATGCACATTGTTTAGCTAAGTGGGCCGCTTTCAATCATGTTTTTGGAAGCATTCCCATAGGATCTTTTATCTTTTCTTCCATTATAATAAAAAGTGGGAAAGATCCAACCTTATAACCATTTTCCCATATTCAATTAGAAAAAAAAAAAGAATAAAGAAAAAAAAAGAGTTAATTGGTTTATATGAAGGGAGAATTTTAGCAAAGTTTTGTAACTTTGTTATGGCAAATAAGCGTACTTGGGGGAGTGTCCTCTTCTTCCTTATATAGGTTGTCATTCTCACCCTTACCCTTTAAGGTCTTAGGGATTGCCGCCAATAAATTGTTATTAATATCAAGATTCTCTTCCTAGAATATCGGAGAGAGATACGTTGATGGCCCCATGGTAGACCGAATCTTAAAGATCCCTTGCAAGTTTCAGATTGGCCAATCATAAGGTCAAGAGCGAAGAAGATCAAGGAAGCAATGCAAGGATTGGTGCAATCCACTTGGGCCGAGTTTGCAAATTTATCGAACAAGGCCACAGCATTCAAGATGGGCTTGAAAGAAGAAGAACCAACTTTAATCTATGTGATACAAGCAACAGATGGGGGCGGCATAGCCTAGTGGTTTAGTGCAGACTCTTTATTTCATTAAGTATAAGCCTGTGAGCCTATTTTTATGTTTTTATGGTTATAGGCTTTGGGGCCTATTTATTTCATTAAATGGATTTCTTTTATTAGTTATAGAAGTATAGTTTAGGATGTTTTGGATTAAAGATGTTCAGCCCATGTCATTTAATTGATGTAGGCCTTAGTAGGTTTAGGGTTGCATGGAGAGGTTTTAAAAAGACTTTTAGCCACATTTGCTAGACAAGTTGAACGCGAATGAAGTTTTTGTTCTTCATAGAAAACTTTTCAGTTTTCTCTACTTGTTCTTGATTGAACTAAGAACTTATCAAATGCAAACTCTTTGTAGTGTTCTCACCGAATCTAGGTTCTTGAAACAAGATTTCAACGGGTCTAGATCTTCTTGACTTGATTATTGGCTTTCTTGGGTAGGTTTCAATTTGATTGTGGGTTCAAGGGAATTCGATCCCACGGGTTCACATCAGTTGGTATCAGAGCTCAGTTCCAAATCAAGTCTGATTTATCCTTTTTAATTCTTCCATTTGTTTTTGTTTTTTCTTTCTCTTTTTCTTGTCTTAGGCTTGTTCTAAGATTCTCTAGTCTCATCTGCGATTCCTTCTTCATTCTTGTTAAATTCGTGTTTGAATTCGGATATTGGATTTTTACAATTGATTATTCGTGCACTTGATTCAAGAAATCAAATTTGCGAATTCTTTAATTGAGTATACAAATCTTTGCTTTAATTTCCAAATTTGACTATTTGCTTTAATTTCAAGATTTGATCATTGCTTTATTTTCCAAATTTGAATATTTGCCTTTGATTTCCAGATTTGAATCTTTGCTTTAATTTTTCAAATTTGAATCTTTGCTTTAATTTTCTAGATCTCTGAATCTTTGCCTTAATTTCCAGATTTGAATATTTGCCTTTAATTTCCAGATTTAAATCTTTGCCTTAATTTTCCAAATTTGAATATTTGCCTTGATTTCCAAATTTGAATCTTTGCTTTAATTTTTCAAATTTGAATCATTGCTTTAACTTCCATATATGTAATTTTTCAAATTTTAATTCTATTTTCGTTAGCGTTTGTCCTTTGTCTACTTCCGTTTCTTGTTGTATAGTTAGCGTATTCAAAAATTGCTGCGTAGTTATTTAAAAAAAATAAAATAAAAAATAAAAAGGAAGAAAGAAATTTTGGAAATAATTGTTTGATATACTTTGCAATCCGAAAATTGAAGTGATTTGGTGTTGATTGATCTTTATCTTCAAAGGGATCGAATGTATCATCTTTAGTATCTTGTTTCCTAATTGCTCTTTCCTCGTACAAATTCTTTTAGATCCGTGTCATTTTATTCTTTTCTTGTTTTTGGAATCTATTGTTGGTTGGAATAACACAAGGTGGTGTCTTGATTTAGTTCAACTGGTTCTTAAAGAACTTGAAAGGAAAAATAGGTGAAGTGAAATACCAAAAGAGTGAAAACACGAGTGGAGTGACAGTATTTGAGTGTAAACACGTAAGAGAGTGTGTGGGGTTTTACCACTAACATTTTTTGTTTTGTAGTGCATTGAAAAGTCTCATAAGAGTGACTCAACACCTAAGGAGGAGGCGGATAATTCATTCTTTGTATTGCGGGCCATGCAACAACAGTTTGAATGGTTGAACTTAATGTTGGAGGAGGTGAAGGATACGATGGATCAGTAAGAGTTAGTGATTAGAAATCTGCAAAGTGGGCAGGATAGGAGGAGACGTGCGCCTATCGTTGAAAATAAGTTTGAGAATGAAGGAGATGATGATGATGAGGAAGATATAGCATTTGAAGTTGACAGACCTAGAGAAGGTAGGTGTAGAAGAGGACATGGGAGAAATCCAAAGGGTCGAGATGGGGTAGATAGGAACCTTGGGAGCATCAAAATGAAAATACCATCTTTCCAAGGTAGGACTGACCCTGAAGCCTATTTAGAGTGGGAGAAGAAAATAGAGTTGATTTTTGATTGTCACAATTATTCAGAGGAGAAGAATGTGAAGTTGGCAGTAATTGAGTTCAGTGATTATGCAATTATTTGGTGGGATCAATTAGACCAATAGGAGGAATCAAGAGAGACCTATAGAAACATGGGATGAGTTGAGAGCTCTCATGAGACGGAGATTTGTACCTAGACACTACTATAGAGACTTCTACCAAAAATTACAAAACCTTACACAAGGTTCTAGGAGTATAGAGGATTACCATAAGGAGATGGAAGTGGCTATGATTCGGGCTAATGTAGAGGAGGATCGAGAGGCGACAATGGCCAAATTTTTAAGTGGTTTGAATAGGGACATAGCCAATGTAGTTAAGTTGCAACATTATGTGGAGGTAGAAGACATGGTGCACATGACTATGAAGGTGGAGAGGCAGTTAAAGAGAAAGGGGGCAGCAAGGTATACTTCAGTTTCAAGCACTCATTGGAAACCAAAGTGGGATAGAAATGATCAAGCTATAGTAAAGGGGAAGGCCGAACCACCTAAGGGAAAAGATGAGGGAACTAGCAAGAACAAACCCAAGGTAGATTTCCAACCTTCAAGGAATAGAGATATTAAATGTTTTAAATGTTTGGGTTCAGGGCACATCGCGTCTCAATGTCTAAACAAGCGGGTGATGGTTATGCGAGATAATGGGGAGGTGATGACTGATAGTGAAGATGATAGTGATGAGATGCCAAGTTGGTCAATGCTAATGGTGATGATGGAGTGGAATATCCTGTAGAAGGAGAGTCTCTTATTGCCAGGCGTGCTCTCAATACACAAATTAAGATAGACGATATGGAGCAGCAGAGAGAGAACATATTTCACACTAGATGTTATGTAATTAACAAGGTGTGTAGTATGATTATAGACGGGGGGAGTGGCACCAATGTAGCTAGTACCACCCTAGTTGAAAAGTTGAGCTTACCTTTACTGAAGCATCCTAGACCTTATAAGTTGCAATGGTTGAATGAATGTGGAGAGGTCAAGGTCAATAAGCAAGTTTTGGTGGCTTTTACTATTGGGAGATATAGTGATGAGGTGCTTTATGATGTAGTTCCTATGCATGCTAGTCATATTATGTTGGGGAGGCCATGGCAGTATGATAGGAGGGTGATTAATGACGGGTTTACAAACAGGTACAACTTTGTAAATGATGTAAAAACATTCAAGTTTGCTTCTTTAACCCCAAACAGGTCTATGATGACCAAATGAAGCTGAAAAGTGAGATTGAGCAAAAAAGAAAGAGTGAAAAAGAAAATAGAGAGGTGCCTGAGAATAAAGAAAAGAGAGTAGAGCCACGAGAGAAAAAAGAAAGAGAACCTGCAGAGAGAAAAGGAAAGGCAAAGATGAGTTTTTATGCAAATGAGAGTGAGGTTCAGAGGGCCTTCTTAGCAAATCAGCCTATGATTTTTCTTGTTTACAAAAAATCTTATCTTAATCTTGATGAAACTAACCAATCTCTTCCTAGTTTGGCTATTTCTTTGTTGCATGAATTCGATGATGTATTTCCGGAGGATATGCCGAGTGGGTTGCCACCCATTAGAGGCATTGAGCACCAAATTGATTTCATACCCGGAGCAGTTATTCCAAACCGACCAGCCTATAGGAGTAATCCGGAGGAGACCAAGGAGCTTCAAAGGCAAGTTGAAGATTTGTTGAGCAAGGGGTACATGAGAGAGAGCATGAGTCCATGTGCAGTACCAATGCTACTAGTGCCAAATAATGATGGGACTTGGAGGATGTGCGTTGATTGCAGAGCGGTCAACAATATTACGGTAAAGTACCATCATCTCATTCCTAGATTAGATGATATGCTTAATGAATTGCATGGCTCATGTATTTTCAGTAAAATAGATCTTAAAAGTGGATATCATCAAATTAGAATGAAAGAGGAAGATGAATGGAAAACTGCTTTTAAGACTAAATATGGACTTTATGAATGGTTGGTTATGCCATTTGGACTTACAAATGCGCCTAGTACTTTCATGAGATTAATGAACCATGTATTACATGCGTTCATAGGCAAATTTGTAGTCGTGTACTTTGGTGATATCTTAGTGTACAACACGAACTTAGATGAACATATTGAGCATTTGAGATGTGTGTTAAATGTGTTGAGATGTGAAAAGTTGTATGTTAATTTTAAGAAATGTACCTTTTGCATGGAAGAAATTGTTTTTCTTGGTTATGTTGTTAGTACAAAAGGTATTGAGGTGGATGAAGAAAAAATCAAGGCTATCAAGGAGTGGCCAACGCCTAAAAGCATCACTGAGGTAAGAAGCTTTCATGGTTTAGCTAGCTTTTATAGACATTTTGTCAAGGATTTTAGCATAATTGCTGCACCACTCACTGAAATAATTAAAAAGAATGTTGGATTTCATTGGGGGAGTGATCATACGAATGCATTTGCTACTCTTAAAGAAATGTTATGTTCTACACCTGTGTTAGCATTACCTGACTTCAACAAAACTTTTGAGATTGAATGTGATGCCTCAGGAATAGGAATTGGAGTTGTTTTAATGCAGGATAGGCGGCTCATAGCCTTCTTCAATGAGAAGCTAAGTGGGGTAGCCCTGTATTACCCCACTTATGACATGCCAGCACTACCTTTGGCCTAAGGAATTTGTGATCTACACCGATCATGAATCATTAAAGTATCTCAAGAGTCAAGGTAAATTAAATAAGAGACATACTAGATAGATTGAATACATCGAGACCTTTCCCTATGTCATCTGTTACAAGCAAGGTAAGGAAAACATTGTTGCTGATGCTTTATCACGAAGGTATGTACTTCTTACTTCTCTGAGTGCTAAAATGCTTGGGTTTGAATATGTGAAAGACGTGTATGCCAATGACGCTGATTTTTCTGATGTGTATATATCGTGCGATAAAGCGGCATTTGGTAAGTTTTACAAGCATGATAGTTATTTGTTCAAAGAAAGCAAATTGTGCGTGCCAAATTGTTCAATGCGTGAATTATTGGTGCGTGAGGCACATGGTGGGGGATTAATGGGACATTTTGGTGTGAGGAAAAGCTTAGAAATTTTACATGAACATTTCTTTTGGCCTAGGATGAGAAGAGACGTCACCCGAATATATGGTAGGTGCATTACATGTCGTAAGGTCAAATCTAAGGTTTTACCACACGGGTTGTATACACCCTTACCCGTTCTTAGTGAGCCATGAGTAGACATATCTATGGACTTTGTTTTAGGGTTGTCTAGGACAAAAAAAAGGTAGTGATTCTATTTCTGTGATAGTGGACAGATTTAGTAAAATGACACATTTCATTCCATGCCATAAAATAGATGATGCTACCAATATAGCTAATTTGTTTTTCAATGAAATAATGCGACTCCATGGTGTACCTAGGAGTATTGTTTTTGATAGTGATGTTAAATTCCTTAGCAAATTTTGGAAGGTTTTGTGAGAAAAATTAGGTACCAAACTTTTATTTTCCACTACTTGACATCCATAGACTGATAGACAGAATGAATTAGTCAATAGGACTCTAACTCAACTCTTATGCACCGTCATTCAAAAGAATTTGAAAACTTGGGAGGACTGTTTACCATTTATAGAGTTTGCATATAATAGGAATATGCATACTACTATTTATTCTCTATTTGAAATTGTTTATGGTTTTAATCCACTTACTCCTTTAGATTTGATGCCTTTACCTATTGATCAAATGAGTAGTTTGGATAGACACAGGAAGGCTAAATTGGTGAAGTCAATTCATGAGAGGGTACGGCTTCAAATTGCGCAGAAGAATGAAAAGTTTGCTTCCCAAGCCAAAAAATGGCGAAGACGTGTCATCTTTGAACCAGGAGATTGGGTTTGGGTTTACATGTGCAAAGAAAGATTCCCAACCCATAGAAGGACTAAATTGCATCCTTGAGAAAATTAATGATAATGCTTATAAAGTGGATCTTCCCGATGAATATAATGTCTCTGCTACTTTCAATGTTTTTGATCTTTTTCCATATTATGCAGGTGACAATTTTAGGTCGAATCCTTTTGAGGAGAGGGGGAATGATGGGCCCCATGGTATCCCTTACAAGTTTCAAATGGGCCAATCACAAGGTTAAGAGTGAAGAAGATTAATGAAGCAATGCAAGGATTGGTGCAATCCACTTGGACCGAGTTTGCAAATTTATCGAGCAACACCTCAGCATTCAAGATGGGCTTAAAAGAAGAAGAACCAACTTTAATCTATGTGATACAAGCGACAAATGGGGGTGGCATAGCCTAGTGGTTTAGTTCAAACTCTTTATTTCATTAAGAATAGACGTGTGGACCTATTTTTATGTTTTTATGGTTATAGGCTTTTGGACTTTTTTTTTTTTTTTTTTTTTTTTTTTTTTTTTATGAGTAAGAGAAATTTCATTAAAAGCGCAAGAAGCGATCAAGTACACAGGTTGGATATAAGAACGGCAACTAAGAAGAAGAAGAAAACAGTACAAGAAAATCATTAAAACTAATCACTAGAGGGGCAAGAAACGCAACTGTTCAAGAGTACAAAGAATAAAAGAAAAAAGAAATTAGCTCCTCAATGGTTTTTTCTTTGTCCTCGAACTGTCTATCGTTGCGTTCCCTCCACTGTCTATTTATTTCATTAAATTGACTTCTTTAATTAATTATAGAAGTGTAGCTTATGATGTTTTGGGCTTGAAAATGTTTAGCCCATGTATTTTAATTGATGTAGGCCTTAGTATGTTTAAGGTTTCATGGAGGGGTTTTAAAAAGACTTGTAGCCGCATTTGCTAGACAAGTTGAACGTGAATGGAGATTTTGTTCTTCATAGTTTTCTCTACTTGTTCTTGATTGAACTAAGAACTTATCAAAGACAAACCCTTTGTAGCGTTCTCACCGAATCTAGGTTCTTAAAACAAGATTTCAACGGGTCTAGATCTTCTTAACTTGATTCTTGGCTTTCTGGATAGGTTTCAATTTGATTGTGGGTTCAAGAGAGTTCGATCCCACAAGTTCACATCATGCATGGAATGGGCAGACAATTAGCTGAGCAGGAAGAGAAAGAATCGACTGCTAGGCACTATACTTGGGGTGAAAATGCACTCGCATCTTGATAGCTTGTGTGGCCGTAGGCAGTCGTATCTAAAGGAACTCATGGGTCTGCCAATCAATCTCTAGTAGCACCCTAATTTGTCTAAATGATTGGCCTGCCAACCAATCCTTAAGAATTTGAAGAGAGGCCCGTCGGTGACTAGGCCTTCCAGTAGCCTCCTAATTTCCTCGAATGATTAATCTGCCAATCAATCCCTGAAAATTTGAAGAGAAACCCGTCGGTAACTAGGCTCTCCGGAAGGGGACATCACCAACCCTGTGAATCAAAGGCTCCCATCGGCCATGTCCACCCCAGCCATTTTATCTTCAATCTACTGTAACCATCGAGTATAAAATTGAAGATATGTCACATGCAAATCCTAGACACGACTACATCATACACAACACAGAACTCACAATCGCACTTTGCACCTCACCAAGGGCAGCACCACATACAAGTCACCAACGCCTCTACATTCCCATCACCAGCGACAAATTGAAATCATATTGAAAAAAACAAATTATACCAAAAATCAGCTAATAAACAGTTGAATGAGACAAAAGGACACATAGCAAATATACAAACCTGGTAAGTTGGAGCATTTTGCGGATGTTGTACTGAATTATCCATGTATTATTAGAGAAATAATTACTTGCTTACTAGAACATGCTGATATATCCAAATTCCCATCCCACACCAACATTTAAAACAGAGGAAACGAAATGTAAGACACAAAATTCTAAATGATGAACAAAATTACAGCACCAAATTGGATCTTTTAGCCAAGCAATTGAAAGAGACCAAAAGCCCTGCAGTCAATAAAAAAAGAGTAGGGTCCTGACATTGACATGTATTAACCGTGTTCATAGAAAAATCATTAGGTCCCTTTTAAGTGATCCTAGCACCATAGTACAGAATGTTCCTGTTTTCAGTTACTTGAAATATGAACTAAGAGGAATTTGAACTGAGAAAACAAGCAATCTTCTTTAGAAACTAAACCTCACAGCTGCTAGTAACTAGAAGGGCCAATTGTTCTTATCATTTTCTAAACAAAGGTACCACAATATAGCAATGGCCCAACACATGGAGCAACCAAACTAATAACAACAATGAAAAAAAATAAATAAACATCAATGAAATCCAAGAATTATTGCAAATCACTAATTCATAAATAATTTGAAATGGTTTACACCACATTATTATTCGAGAGACCACAATCAACCAAACTGTACATATCAAGCATGGAAAACATTCAATATAATAAAACTTATTTCCTAAGGCATCAAAGTACCTTCAACTACACTTCCAATAGCAAATGACAGCCACCTTGCCACTAATTTTCCAGCTACTCATCATAACCATCATATCTTCTCAACCTTGTCGGCCTTCACGACCGGGTTTGCCTTCGCAATCTCATCCTGTGCTGCGCTCTTGTAATCGAACATGCAGTTGTGCTTGTCGGAGTAGCGATGCAGTGAGCAAAACGTCAGCTCGCACCTACACTTGAACCCCGTCAGCCCAACCCGCTTCCTGCAGAAGCTGCAACGATTAGCGGGTCGTTTCTCAGGATTCCCTGAAGGAGCCCCTTCCTCAACTCGATTCTCATTCACTTCCTCAACTCCTTCAACCTCAGCCTTATCCTCCACATTTTGTTCATCACTCACTTTCTTCACTTCTACAACTATATTTTCATTTGCTTGTGTTAATACAGAGTCTTTGTAGCATTTGGAGCAAAGATTATTAGTGCTTGCGCACCCAAAGAATCCGCAACTATTCACGCAAAGAATCGGCGCATTCGAGGGCTCGCGGCCCATCTCATCAACCTTCTTTTTTTGTGATTCTTGCTCCATTATTAGTCCACAAAGTTCCCAACCACACAAAACCCTCGAAGTTATTCCAAAAATTCAAATCCCAACTTGATAAATAAACTTCAAATTCAAATAGCGCTAAACCCCTAATTACTTAACCCAAGAATTCAATCACCACCGATTTCAATGCTCAAAAGCTCGCCCAAAACCCTTATTTGACCGAAATTCATGTAATTTCACAGAAATTCAGATCAGAAATTACCCAATGTTCGTTTCGGTGGTCGACTCAGTTGGAGATCGTTCATGACTGAGAACCGGAACACAAAAGACCTAGCAAATCAAGTCCACGAAACAAGTAAACCCGAATTCAAGAACAAGTAAATTCGATTAAGATCACAGGCCCTACATACAGATAACGATGGTGATGGCGATAGAACATAGGAAAGCGCGAAACTTTGCGGGGTTTTTAAGATCTCGATGCTACAGACCTGAAATCAACGGCTCCGATTTGCTTGGTAGAGACCGTTTGATCAGAACGGAGAGACAGAGGGTAACGAGGTGATGAGAGAGTCTTCAGGTTCGATCTCTGAGACGCAAATTCTTTCGAAGTAGGAAGAAAGATGGGGATGTTGGAAAGCTAGAAGATTTTATACGATCTAAATAAACAAAATAAAAAAATAAAAGAAAATAAAATAAAAGAAAAGAAAAAAAGAAAAAGGAAGAATTTATACGAAGAGTGCATTGACGTGGATGCTGCTGCTTGGGTACACGTGGGCTTCTGAAATTGTCCTCATTCCAGCTCAATCTCTATATTTGTTCTCTCTTATGCTCCATTTGTTTCAGCGTAAAATAATTTTTGAAAAATAATTTTGACATTTTATGGTGTTTGGGAGGAGCGAAAATAATGGTCAATGAAAATCATTTTCGATTTGACCGTAAAACCTTCTTTAATTTTGTAAATCGTTTTTCGAAATTAAACTCTTTGTCCTTGCACGCACATTTGATATCCGATTGCCGGAATCCAGCAATGTTCGGTCGTCAGAGTCCAGACGACACCAGAGTCCGGCAACATCGGGCCACCAGAATACTGTTGGCGCCGGAATCCAGCGACATCCGGCCACCGTCGCCGGATGCCGACCGACCAGATTCCAGCCGAATCTGGCCGGAATCCGGCCATGGTCAGAAGCAGGACGGATCTGACCGGATTCTGCCATTGACCGTCCGGATCTGGCCAAAATGGCCTGAATCCAGCAACGGCTACCGGACGTTGCCAGATTCCGACAATAATTGCATTTTCTCTTTTCGTAATTTTTTCGTGCGAACCAAACGTAGGAAAATATTTTCAAGAAATTATTTTTTTTGAAAATAATTTCATCAAAAATATTTTACGACGGAAACCATTTTACGTCGAAGAAAACGGAGCATTAAATTCGTTTGATTAGAAAATATTTTCATCTGAAAACCTTCTATATAAAAAATAGAGATACTTCTTAAAATTGAGATTCTCAAAACTTTTCTTTAGAATAATTTTACAACTTAAAAAATTATAATTATATTTATAAATTTGTAAATTTAATATCTAAATCAATAACTGATATAGAACAAGGATCCCGATGGAAATTTGAGAAAATACAGAAGAGTGGTGGTGGCAATAGAATTAATTTAGGATTAATTTTATGAGTTTTAAGGTTTGTTTGGAATTGCGATTTCGTAAATAAAAAGTGCAATTTTAAACCAAATCGTAAAAAATGAATCGTTTAAAAATTGCAATGTAAAAACGCAGAAAACTGTTTTTTCAAATCGTAGATAATGTGATACTTTTTTAAAACGTAGAATTTTAAAGGCTAACATTTGATTTTAAAGGTCAAATTGCAATTTTACCAAACGCTTAACTGCGTTTTTAAAAATTATTTTTTTAAATCGCTAATTTTAAAATCGTTATTTTGAAATTACACTTTTTGAAATCGCAAACCTAAACGGACCCTTAATTGGTATAGTGTGTTTTAAGAATTCTTGTTCATTAGGAGCTAGAACTCTCTTTGTTTATAATAATAAAAAATTCTTATCCTTTTAAAGATATATAGTTCTTAATTAATTTGTTTTATGATTTCTAATAAGCTTAGGAATTGTAACCTATATAAAGGTTTGCTTTGAGCTTTGATTTTATTGTTATTGGGCAAGGTTTTGAGTGGGGCCTTCGTTTGAGTTTCTCCATTCCAGTAATTTCCATTTCCTTGAGCCACAAGTGTGGGCCAAAAAGAAAGAGAGTAAAAGATCCTAAAAAAATTTAAACAGTTTATTCCATAAATCCACCAAAACATGCAAATATAAAGTAGAGAAATGTTTCTTGCACACATCTGGTACACGTTTTGTACATACAGCTGACGTGGAATCCTTTTTAATATATTTATATATTTTTTTTTAAAAAAAAAAATTCTCAAAACAAGGTAGAAGACTTGTAGGGTGGCCGATCTCTGAACAGATAACGTCGTCGATGCCAAACTCATCAAAACTCTGAATACCGGCGCCGATCAAGTTTAACAACGAGAAAGAGGGAGACACGTTGGTGGCTTCAACGGTGTGTGTGTGTGAGAGAGAGAGAGAGGGTTTGAAATTTTGAGGGAAAATGAAAATTCACCCCCTCCCCCCACAAGTCTTCTGTGCTGTTTTGGGATTTTTTTTAATCTGTTTTGGGACGTGGCTCTGCCCTACACTATGGATTTTTCAGAAAAGAAAATTCCTACCAAAGCTAGGCCAATCCAAATGAATGCCGAAACTTTGGAATTTTGTCAAAAAGAAATTGCCGATTTACTTGCGAAAAATATTATTCGCAAAAGCAAGTCTCCTTGGTCTTGCGTTGCTTTTTATGTTATGAAAAATGCTGAACTTGAAAAAGGTTCTCCTAGGTTAGATCTTGAATTTTATAACAAAATGCATTATGGCTGGGAATTTCTTCCCATAAGCATCAGTATTGTAATAATCTCTGAAGGTTCCAAAGGCTTTGGCGAGCTGCAGAGGGAGGATGTCAAGAATTGCCCCGAACTGTCCCCACCATTTGGAGAACCAAAGGGGAAGAATACCAAAGAATTTTTTATCAAAATTAATAAACCAAGAATGGTTATTAGTAGAGTTCTGGTAAATTATGAATCTAAACCAGGCATCAATGTAGTCATAATAAGAATAGGACAGCTCAGAATTGGGAAGAATTCTGGACTGGGAAGGGTGTTCATCCCAATCTTTGAAAAGGAGAACCTTGTCAAAATAGACACTCATGTAGAGAGTCTTACCAGTCTTTTGGTCGAGAATTGGCTTGAAATGAACTGATTTTGTTTCGACCAAAATGGTGGTATAATATGAGATGTCTTTGAGGGGGTGCTCAGGGACCCAGTAGAAACAAGGGGGAAAATAGGCAATAGCCAATTGGCTTGGGTCTTTAATAGGAGCCATCCCTATTTCAACAAAAAATAGGTGTTGGAAATAACAAAGACGAATATAAGCTGAAGTTTTTTCAGCTTTAATAAATGGCATTCTTGGCCTGATAGAGGGACCAAGAAATGGACTGAATTCAGTGGCAAGGGCGCTACTGAAAGTAATATTTGGTTTAGGGCTGAAAGTCATGAACTGATTAGTAAGGGCCAATGAAGTGGTAATAGGAGAGGCAGCTGGAGTGCCAATAAGGGACGACTCTGGTTTGATAGCCAGAGACCTGTTATCAGAGGGATTAACAATTTTTCCTTTTCCTCGATCCTTTTTACTTGCCATGGTGGCACTGCAAAAATTCACGAGTAAGAAAATCAGGGATCGAATTGTTAATTCCTTTAATATATTCAATATCAAAATCAAAAACACTTAAAATCACTTGCCATCTAGCAAATATTTTTTTTGACGCAATATTTTCAACATCTTTTTTCAAAACATATTTTGCAGATTTGCAATCAATTCTTAATAGAAATTTTTGATTTAATAAATCAGATTGAAGTTTTGAAATGCAACGAACAACAGAAAGGATTTCCTTTTTAATAGTACTATAGTTCTTTTGTGCATTATTCCAGGATCCAGAATGGAATCGAACAATTTGTTTGGGAGATCCTGGTGAAACAATTTGTTTCAGAATTCCTCCATAGCCAATGTCGGAGGCATCAGTTTCAACAATTTTGAAAGCAGTGTCAGCGGGAATTCCCAAACAAGGAAGGATTTGACATGAGTTTTGATCTCTTTAACAAGTGAAGTATGGACCTCTGTCCAAGGAGGAGGATTAGCTTGCAATCTGTCAAACAGAGGTTTGCAATACTTCCTCAAGTCTTTGTAGAAGTCAGCAATGTAATTTAACGATCCAAGAAATCTTTGGAGTTGATTTTTATCAGTGATAATATCAGGGAATTTGCTAGCAAATTCAATAGCTCGATCAATAGGGCGGATTTGTCCTTCAGAAATGTCAAAACCAAGGAATCGAATCTTGGCTTGGAATAGTTTGACTTTCTTTGCAGAGACAACAAGTCCGTTGATCTTAATGATTTCTAGAAACGAATTCAAATGTTTCCAGTGTTCATGAATAGATTTGGAATAGATGAGGACATCATCAATGTAAACAATAGCAAAATGGCTAAATGGATTAAGGATGTCATTCATGATTCTTTGGAACTCACTAAGGGCATCCTCCCTCTGCTGCTCGCCAAAGCCTTTGGAACCTTCAGAGATTATTACAATGTTGATGCTTATGGGAAGAAATTCCCAGCCATAATGCATTTTGTTATAAAATTCCATTTTAAAATCCAAGAGATCTTGAATTTTATAACAAAATGCATTATGGCTGGGAATTTCTTCCCATAAGCATCAGCATTGTAATAATCTTTGAAGATTCCAAAGGCTTTGGCGAGCTGCAGAGGGAGGATGCCCCTAGTGAGTTCCAAAGAATCATGAATGACATCCTTAATCCATTTAGCCATTTTGCTATTGTTTACATTGATGATGTCCTCATCTATTCCAAATCTATTCATAAACACTGGAAACATTTGAATTCGTTTCTAGAAATCATTAAGATCAATGGACTTGTTGTCTTTGCAAAGAAAGTCAAACTATTCCAAGCCAAGATTCGATTCCTTGGTTTTGACATTTCTGAAGGACAAATTCGCCCTATTAATCGAGGTATTGAATTTGCTAGCAAAATCCCCGATATTATCACTGATAAAAATCAACTCCAAAGATTTCTTGGATCGATAAATTACATTGCTGACTTCTACAAAGACTTGAGGAAGTATTGCAAACCTCTGTTTGACAGATTGCAAGCTAATCCTCCTCCTTGGATAGAGGTCCATACTTCACTTGTTAAAGAGATCAAAACTCATGTCAAATCTCTTCCTTGTCTGGGAATTCCCACTGACACTGCTTTCAAAATTGTTGAAACTGATGCCTCCGACATTGGCTATGGAGGAATTCTAAAACAAAATTGTTTCACCAGGATCTCCCGAACAAATTGTTTGATTCCATTCTGGATCCTGGAATAATGTACAAAAAAACTATAGTACTATTAAAAAGGAAATCCTTTCTGTAGTTCTTTGCATTTCAAAATTTCAATCTGATTTATTAAATCAAAAATTTCTATTAGGAATTGATTGCAAATCTGCAAAATATGTTTTGAAAAAAGATGTTGAAAATATTGCGTCAAAACAAATATTTGCTAGATGGCAAGCGATTTTAAGTGTTTTTGATTTTGATATTGAATATATTAAAGGAATTAACAATTCGATCCCTGATTTTCTTACTCGTGAATTTTTGCAGTGCCACCATGGCAAGTAAAAAGGATCGAGGAAAAGGAAAAATTGTTAATCCCTCTGATAACAGGTCTCTGGCTATCAAACTAGAGTCGTCCCTTATTGGCACTCCAACTGCCTCTCCTATTACCACTTCATTGGCCCTTATTAATCGGTTCATGACTTTCAGCCCTGAACCAAATATTACATTCAGTAGCGCCCTTGCCACTGAATTCAGTCCATTTCTTGGTCCCTCTATCAGGCCAAGAATGCCATTTATTAAAGCTGAAAAAACTTCAGCTTATATTCGTCTTTCTTATTTCCAACACCTATTTTTTGTTGAAATAGGGATGGCTCCTATTAAAGACCCAAGCCAATTGGCTATTGCCTATTTCCCCCCTCGTTTCCACTGGGTCCTTGAGCACCCCCTCAAAGACATTTCATATTATACCACCATTTTGGTCGAAACAAAATCAGTTCATTTCAAGCCAATTCTCGACCAAAAGACTGGTAAGACTCTCTACATGAGCGTCTATTTTGACAAGGTTCTCCTTCTCAAAGATTGGGGTGAACACCCTTCCCAGCCCAAAATTCTTTCCAATTCTGAGCTGTCCTATTCTTATTATGACTACATTGATGCCTGGTTTAGATTCATGCTTTACCAGAACTCTACTAATAACCATTCTTGGTTTATTAATTTTGATAAAAAATTCTCTGGTATTCTTCCCCTTTGGTTCTCCAAATGGTGGGGACAGTTCGGAGCAATTCCTGACATCCTCCCTCTGCAGCTCGCCAAAGCCTTTTGAACCTTTAGAGATTATTACAATACTGATGCTTATGGGAAGAAATTCTCAGCCATAATGCATTTTGTTATAAAATTCAAGATCTCTTGGATTTTAAAATGGAATTATGTTAAAAATGGTGATATCATTGATCGCCATTGGTTTGTTAAATGGTGGGATAAATACCCACAAACTGATGCTATTGTTCAGACTGTATACAAGGATTTCGCCAAAAAGACTCCAGAAAAAGGTAGTCTACCAGCCATTCCTGTTGCAGTCCCAAAACCTACTGGACTTGTCACTCCTTCTCATTTCCTCCCTCCTCCAGAAGAAAAGAAGGTTGCTGGTGATAAGTTATCCTCAGATGATAAATCTGCTGCCTCATCCTCTTCGACAAAAGATAAGAAGAAGAAAAAAGGCCCTTCTAAGAATGATATGAGAATGTTCCAGCAATTTCTCAAATCATACAAGGAAGAAAATAATATTGAAGACAGTGAAGACAGCGGAGAAGATAATTCTTTTGAACTTTCCTTGGACACTGCTGGCTTGTGCGGAGCAGACTGTCACCTATTCGGGCATGACCCATTCACCACTCAAGATGCTCTGGATGCTATCCCGGGTATTGAGGATATTCCAGACCTTGATTATTGACCCTCACGGGTTTACTATTGTTTTCACACATTAAGCAGCATTATTAGCTTCCCTATAAGCTTCACCTAAAGTTATTTGTCTTTTGTGAACGTATTGAATGCATCAGACAGCATTATTGGCTCCACCAGAGCTCCACCGAAAGTTTGCTTGTCTTTTGCGGACTTTTGATTACACCTGCAGCTGGTCAACAACTTTGGCCAACAACTCTACTGACTGCTACAGTACTGTTACAGTTTCGTCGCATGCTGATCTACAGTCTTGTTTTCTCTATTTTACCCTTGTATTTGGCCTATATAAGGGACCAAAGCCTTCAGGGTAAGGCAGAAGCTTTTGGACTAGAAAATTTTATTTTCGAACTCTGCTATCTCCTGCTCTCTTGTTATCTTATTGTGATCCTCGGATCTCCTTACTTGTATTATCCCCTGTTAATTCTGTAAGTATTTCGTTTTGAAATAAATTACAGTTTGATAATTCTGTTAAATTTGATAATTAATTTTATCATTATCATTATCTGCATCCCCTGTTGGCAGGTTTATACTGCCTTCCCCTTCTTCCTCATACACACACACACACACACCTTCTTAGGTCTCTCTCGATCTCCTCCTCTTCCCCCTTTCTCTGCTTCCGCCCCTTGACTACATCCAACAATACATGGATGGATCTGTCAAAATTAGTTTCGCCAATACAAGGGTTGAAAAACCCTTGTCCATTAATGAAGGAAGAAATTCCTTTGCTGCTAACCAAAGAAGAAATTCTTTGGATTCTACTACTACAGAAGGTTTTCAAAGACGGGTTCAAATTGGTTTTTAGCAATTTGTAATAAATACGGTAAATAATAACAACAGGTTGACTACCAATCAACATGTCATAACCAGAAGTTAAAACATTCAATGTTAAGGCTTTTGAAATATTAACATCACTTAAAGATAAAGTAATGTTAGGAAAAGTATCAAAATAAACAGGACCATTGTACAACGATGTATGGACCATACCAAGGGTGCTAGTTCTGAAATCAATAAATCTAGCATCACGAAGGCACATTAAAACAGAAGCATCAATTCCAATTCGTGTTAAAGGTTTAACAACAACTTGGACAGCTCCAACATGTAAAAACTTGAAGCCTTTAGCAAGAGATTGATTAACAAATCTCTTATTAAAGAGTTCAAAATCTTCATTCCTATGGGAAATATGAATGGTTTGTTCAACAGTCTTAACAGCATATTTAGTTCTAAAAGAACTTTTAAACCAAGAAGTTTTGTAAACTTCTTTATCAGGGAGTCTTGGAATACTCCAATTTTTAAAATCAAAAGAGGAATCACCCTCAACAGAGTAATGTTCTGAATTAATAACATTATCAGGAAGATTAACAGAGGACCTAGAGCTAACTGAAGAGTTAGATCTCCACATTTTGAAAACCAAATCAAACAAACATTAAACCAAACATAATCAACAAAGCCTTAGACCTTAATTGGTTATTTCACGACACATACCCTGACCCTAGACCTTTTGTCGACTAATCCCTAAACGCCAAACCCAGGATAAAACGGGAACCAAGTCTGTGCTAAAGAGCGGCCTGTTCGGGGGGGTGGTTATGATCCCTAACCTTAAGGAGAAAGTCTTTGGAAAACGTAAGTTTTAATACTTGCAAGAAAAGACATGCAAAACATATAAGATCTTAACGCTTATGGCTCTGATACCATAAAGAGGCGGAAGCAGATCCAGAATCAATCAGAGCAGTAGCATCAAAAGAATAATCTTTTGCAACAATAACAGTAATTTTAGCATACCATTTGGGTGGTATGAAACTCTTAACAAGTTTAACAAATTTTAAATCACTACTGGAACAGACAGTTGCATTGCTGGATTCAGGATCATTATTAGAATGCTCATGTTGGTTACCAGTTATTTCTTCTATTTTTAAATCTTCATTTTCTGAATGAATTTTATTATGAAGATTTGTGATTAGTATTTGACTTCTTATGTCTTGATTATCAGTTTTAATATGAAACATATCATTTTTTAAATCAACAATATCTTTCTTGATATTACTTATCTCATGCTGCAAATCTGAGATAGAAATAACTTTGGATTTTTGTTTTGAAAATCTTTCCAAAGTTTCATCAAGAGAGATTTTGGGTTTAATAGGTTTTTGAAAATCATGTTTCATTGTTTTCTTGAGTTTTTTAAGATATTCATCTTTTAACTCATCATTTTCGATTTTTGAAATTAAAGTGATTAGTAAATTTTCTTGTTCTTCTTCTTTAGAAGTAACATTACAAAATTTACTTTTACAGCAAGATTTACTGCAGCCAATTTTGAAAACATCTTTACTTGATGATTCACTAGCAGAATGATAACAAGAATCATCAGACGAAACTTCATCTATGAAGGATGAATCAGAATCGGAGTAATCTTGGGATTGTAAAATCCTGAAGAGATCATTCATTTCCTCTTCATCAATTTTTAAAGAATTAATCTTGTTCTTTAATTTATTAGGGATTCCACATCAGTTGTGTGTACAAAACGTGTATGAGATATGTGCAAGAAACATTTCTCTATAAAGTAACCAAAGATTTAGCAAAGCCAACATGCTTCCTCTGTTCATCCTGAATTCTTTTTGCAGCCTTTTAAAACTAACCAAAAGCTTATTTGGGATTGTATTAAAGGCAAGCAATATTTGGGATTGTATTGGAAAATAAAGCTTTTAAAGATAAAAATAGGGGAGAACTTCACTTAAAGGCTTCGAACTTTTACCATTTTTTAAAGAAGGTACCTAAATTTTAAAACGTCTCAATTTAAGGCATCCATTTTTCAAAAAGTTTCAATAACAATCATCCGTTAGGATTTTCTGTTAAATCCTAATGGAGACCCCCTCACGTGCGACACACGTGATATACTTATCCTAAACTACCCGTTATGGCTCTCTTCTTCATGTTCGAATTCACTTTAGGTTTCACGCCAGGTTCGACTGTTTGTTCCTAGCACTTCGTCTGCTTTTTTTCAACTCTTCGTCCATTCCCAAAGCTATTGATATAACACCCCAAAAAAATATCTAATAATTAGAATATTTTAAGAATATTATTATTATTATTTTGGGTATAATTAAAAGAGATTAAACTTTTGAATTCTTTTTTTAAAAAAAAAAAAAATGCTGAATAGAGGGACATGTGGGCTTTGTTTTTTTTTTTTTTTGGCAAGTGAGTTGTAGTTGCTTTTGGGCTTCATTCTTTCTCTTTAATCTGGATGTCCTTCATGCGTGGCCATCAATTCAATAGAGAGTCTTCTTCTTCAAGGTAATGAGACGTGTCTTCTCTAAAAGTTTTCCCCTCATCCACGTTACAACAACCTTTTTACACCTGGCAGCTATGCGTAGCCTCTACAGCCACGTTCACTCCTGTGTCCTGAGTTAAAAATACTGTGGCTCCTCTTCTTCTTCACCTTTCCACTCAATATTCCAGAAGATAGTAGACTCTTGTCCATAGTAAATCAGTAGTAGGTATTCTTGAATTCATTATACCCTTTTAGTCTTAATTGCTTTTGCTGATATATTTTTGGTTTGGAACACCACACACACACACCTAGTGTCATAAGTCAGAATCGAATTTGTTCTACACCTAATCCTTTCTTTTCTTTTATTTTTTATTTTATTTTTTCCTTCCATTTCTTTCTTCTTCTTCTTGTTTTGCATTCTTCTCTTTTTCTGAGAGAAGCAAAGAGAGTCAGAGAAGAGGGAGATGAGAGATCATGAGAGAGAAAATAGGAGAAGGAAGAGAAAAGGGGAGGGGAGAAGTTTCTGGCGGGTCTGCCGCCTCTAGGGAGGACGCCTACGCCGGTGGGTCACTGCCAACACCAGCGACGCCGAAAATAGGCTTTTTTCGGCGATTTTTCCGATACCCATACAGTAGAATACTCATTTTCTTTTATGGGTAAGTGAAAATCCTAGTTCTTTTACCATCTGGGTTGATTTTCTGAAAGATTTTGGGGGCAATTTCTTTGGGTAAACCGTATGAGTAGAGAGGTAAATTTCTGAGTTCAAGAGGAGTTTTGGTTTGGTGATCTTGGATGATTTTGAGTTCTTGGTTTTTCTGTTTGATGATTTTTAGGTAATCTCTGTAACAAGAATTCAGTGGGTATTTTGTTAGGAATTTTGTCTTTGATTTCTAGTGTAGAACGAATGGGTTTTCACAGAAATTTATTTTTGTACAGATGGTTGGATTCTTGAGAAAATACTGATAAAACTCCTCCCCTGATTTTCGGTTGGCAGTAGCTAAGAGTAATCCTTGTGTTTATATTTCAAATTATGAAGATTTAGCATATTAAACTCACTGTGATGGTTGGAATTATGTTGTGGAGAAATTTTTTCTGACAGACCCGAATGGGTAATTGCTGAGGGTGTTGTTTTTAACTATTTTTTTTATCGGGATTTCATCATATGTATTTGGGTTGAAAATGTGTTAGCCCATGGTGATTTGTTTACTTGTTTATATTCAGTTGTTAGTTTCTGTAAGCTTTAGGCTATTTCACTTACTTATTTTAAAGTTCAAGTTATTACAATGAATTTATATATAGGACTAGTTGTTTCGTAAATTGTAGGTAGTCTTTTTATTCATAAGTAATTGTAGTCAAACAGTGGTTTATTTATTTATTTGGACAATAACCTTAAGCATTTTTAAAAGCTTGTAGCATACCGTTGAAATGACTAAATTGATGACATATGACTTGGTTGAATTCAGTTTTGAGTAGGGTGTTTAATTTACATAAATTTAAACTTTGGAATGCCCCTTTAAATTTATCTTTTGATATTAGTAGAATAAATTTTAATTATCTTTTGAATGGTTTCCAAAAATAATTTTTATGGTCTAATCTAAGTAGAGATATTTAAGAGTCTACTCAGAAAATACAGGTTAAGGGAACACAACCGTAAAACCCCGGCAAAATTTTAATAAAGTTTTTCAAAAGAAAAAATCGGGGATTTTTCTTCTAAAACCCTTATTTACACCTATACATTAATTGTCCTTTAAATTATGTCATTACATAATTACAATATTGTAGTTGGAATTTCATGATATCATGTATAATTATAATTGTGCATCATGTCGTCTATGTTGCATGTGCTCCATGTGAGCGAGAATGCTAGCGTTATCTTAACTATATGTGCATATGTTTCACAAAGTTTTTACCCCACAGCACCATCGTGTTTTGATCCGGATTCATAAGGGTAGCATGGCAACCACACCAAAAGTGTGGGCTATCAGCCGATGGGTCTTCACCTAGGGAAGTTCTTAACCCGTCGGCTCTCCCGTGTGATGACAGGATGAGCGATTAGGTCCTTTGGGATCCGTCCTTTTGGACGTGCCAAATGTAACGTGCGCCGCTCACAGTTAAATTGCGGAGGTGGGCCAGTGGCGGTTAAGACTTTCACACTGTATAAATTATTCATGCATCATCACGCATTTTAGATATAAATATCACTTATTCATTATTTAGTACTCCTTATAGAATTTTGAAAAGTATTATATTTTTGCTTATTGTGATTTCCTTACTGAGTTGTTGAACTCACTTTTTCCCTTACAACCCTTTTCAGATGAAGGTATATATCATTGTCATGAGGGGGGAGTTCCGGTGGGACTCCTCGTTATTAGCGATCCACAGAAATGGCCGTATTAGTGGGAAACTTGAACCCACTGCACAGTTGATTAGCAGAAGATATAGCCATCAGTAAATAGTAGCAGTTTAGTACCTGGGGACTCCACCATTGACATAGACTGTAGAGCTAAAAGATTAAAGTAGTACGGTTTTTATTTTGTTATGGTGACTGTAGACATTACCATCCTTTACTTAATTAAGAGGACATCTAGCAACTATGACTGTTGACTGTTAGCTTTTGTAATTACCTCCTTACTTTTGAGATGTAATAAACTATTAACTACAGTGTAATATTTTTGATACTGCTAATGATGATAATACAAATATTTCTATTACTTGTGTCTTGGGACTCTTTGTCTTTATTTTTACATAGACTCACTTAGTTCGCGTTTTCTCTTATATTCCAAAACGGGGACGTAACAACTGAAATGTGAATTTTTTTTCTCTTCTATGGTGTGTCATAGCCACTGATTCCCAAAGCTTCACTAAAAATTTTCTTCATCTTCTCTCGGTGAGCAGTCATGGCAATGGTGGTGAAAGATGGATATCTCCAACAGTGAATTGAGCGAGTCGATCTAACAATCCACTGTGCAAATGTGGAATGAAAACTTCGTCATGGACATCCTTCACCTTAAATAATTTTGGTAGGAGGCTTTAATCTTGTGTAAATTATAAGGTAAGAAGTATTTGGTAATTTTCCTTAATTTTTTTTCTTTGGGTTCTATCTCTAATTAGGAATAAGTGGTTGATTTTATTTCTGATTATGTAGCAACAAGATTTGAAATGTGATTATTTTAAATTGCGTGATCTTGAAATCTGTGTGTACGGTCAAAGAGTGTTGTCGAGGTTAAGGGAGTAGCACGAGAGTTTGAAGGCTGAACGGGAGCTGACTTAAACAAACATCTCGAATGAAATGGAGAAATACAAGAATGAAGTTAAGAGATGCAAGAATGAAGCTGAGAGAGTAAGAATGAAGTTGATAAATGCAATAATGAAGCTGAGAAATACAAGTCGAAACTAGGAAGACAGAACGGGAAGTTTCGTCTAGTAGAGATGAAGTACTGATTTGCATTAATTTGTTCATGGTTTATTGTTTTGTTGTTGATGGTATATCCTTCGTGTAACGGAGAGTTCAATGCATCAAGGATGATGTTTCCTTGACTATTTACAAAATGTGAGAATGAACGTATGAGAGTAATTTTGTAATACTTTGTAATGCTTTGATTATTGGATGAATTTTGTAATGGTCTAGCTCTTGGAAGTACTTGTATTTTCTAATGTTATTGATGTTAAGAAACAATTCCTTGATGCAAACTTGTAATTGTTGTTTATTTTAGTAAAACTTTCTAATGCTCCAAAGCTTATGCCAATTGTTGTTTGTTTTATTAAAACTTTGTAATGTTCCAACTCTTGTAAGCATGTTTGTAATTTTGTTGCCCAAGCTTATGCCGATTGTTGTTTAGGCACCAAATTGGTAGAATGATGTTCCTACACAAATGCATACAATGCTGCAAAAAGGTAGACTAAAAACATAGGTTGCAATATACATCCAAGATTCCAAATGCCAGAATTGACATATTCCATATATTTCACATCCATCCAAAAAATTACATAATACTTTGCAAGGTCAAAGTTTGCAATATTTCCCAAAATACATATTCCATAAGTTGCACAAATAAATACAATGCTTAAAACCAATTACATCCAACTGCTGCAAAAGCTAGACTAAAAACATAGGTTGCAATATACATCCAAATGCCAGAAATGGCATACTCCATATATTTCACATTCATCCAAAAAATTACATAATACTTTGCCAAGTCATAATTTGTAGACAAAAACAGAATACATATTCCATAAGCTACAAAAATGCATACAATGCTTAAAACAATGCACAATGTGAAAAACAAAATACATATTTCATACATACACATTGCAGTATTTCCAAAAAGTTAGACAAACATATTACATTGATATCTCCAAGACACATCATAGTTGCGACATCTTTTTCTTTCATTTGTCATTGTTGCTTGCAATGGTATTCCCATTTTTTATCCTTGCAGCTCCTTTAAAACCATGTAGAGGCATGTCAATAGTTGTTGCTTTTGCTTTGCTTATGTCAAAATCAGGGGGGGAAACCCTAAAAGTTATTCCACTATTGGGAGGACCCCATGAGCATGCGGGTTCATTTCCTGAAATTTTGGGTGGTCCAGCAGGGTCACCAATGAGGTCAACAACAAGTTTTCCTGTTGTTTGGGTTCCTAGCATGTGAAACTCCTGACCTCAATCTATCAGATAGTCTTGTCCTAGTGGCCAATTGGAGGGTGCCCTTCTTCCTACTATAGGGTACAACAAAATCTCCTCTAACATTATTCTCCCTCCTGCTTGATGTGGTAGTGATAGTGCTTGCACCCCCTTTTTTTGCTCTCTTTCCACCCTCACTTGGTGTAGATGCTATAGTGGTTGAACATCTTTTTGCTTTCTTTTCACCCCTAATTGGTTAAAGTACAGTATTTGAACCTCCTCTTACCTCTTAACACCCATACTCGTTATTGGTATAGTAGAATGACCCACATATAGGGCACTCGGGGAACCACCCAACTACAAAATAATAATAATAATAATAATAATAATGATAACACAATAAACAACAAAATATAATAACAAATATTTTACAAGACATTTAAAAATAGGTAAAAATGCACAACTTACCATATCCAGTTTGCACTCAGTAGCTACTGCACGTTCTCTATAGAAAGATCTCCTACGTTCTTGTATTTCATCATGCCTCTTCTTTAAAGTGCATGTTCTTGTATTGTGACCATATTTGTTGTACTTTTCACATTGATTCTTCTTACCCCCCCCCCCCCCCCCCCCCCCACATTCCTCACTGTGTAGGGATTTGTTGTCTCCTCAGCCCCTCTTGTTCTACATTTTTTAAGTCTCCTTGTAGTTGCTCTTGCCTTAAGTGGTTCAATGATGAGTTGATTTATCTGAACCCATTGCTCTTCACTTGGTACATGGTAGATGATGGGTGCGTATGACTTTAAGTACACTTTCTTGCCAAAGTATTCACTCATAATCTAAAGGATTGCCTCCACCATGCCATATTGCTGAGATGACATGATCACATGGGATACCAGATACATCCCACTTTCTACATCCACATATCTTGGTCTGTAAATTTACCACATACCTTCTGCCCTTGTATTCTACCTCAAATAACTCTTCTCCAGCATATGTACACCAACAATGGCTGACCTCATCTTCCTCTACCTCCAACTTCTCCATAATTTTTTGCCCTTAGTTCCCCTCCATTGCCTTTATAACCTCTCTTTTCCTCTGATACATTCTCATTAAATTTATCCTAATTTCTTCCAACATTGTCAAGATGGTATTATCCTGGAACTTAGTGATCTAAGCATCGAAACATTCAGCCAAATTGTTGTGTTGGAGGTCTCACTTCGCATGTGTGTTGAATCATCCCCTACACCAAGTGCTAGGGTCAACCTTTTCAAGATACTCATATGCCTTCATACAAATGCCCTTAAGCTCCTCCATTGCAGCACAGAAGTCATTTTTAGTGTAAGATGCAGCAGCTATCCACAGCAGGTCCTTTAGTAACAACCCCCAATTACCATCGTTTCTAAAATTGGCATAAAAGTGTAGCACATATATACGATGCTCAACATTAGGACACACTTGCTGGAGGCATGGTACAAGGCCATGTACGCATGAAAAACAAATACATAATTAATGACATTGCATTAACTTACCAAATCATCTACAAGACATGTCTAGCATAAACAAAAAACAAAGTGGAGATACTTACCTTTTGTCTATCTGAAATGAAAGTCCACCCATGTGAACCACTAGGGCCAAGATCTGCCAATAATGCCTTGAGAAACCATGTCCAACTATCCTTGGTCTTTGCCTCTACCACCACCATAGATATTGGGTACATGTTATTATTGACATCCCTTCCAATAGCTGCCATTAACTGCATCCTGTAAAACCCTTCAAGAAGCAAGCATCAACTCCTATCACAGGCCTACACCCATCTTTAAAGCCATTTTTCATGGCTGCAAGAAATATGTACATCATTTGGAATCTACAAGGCACTTCAGGCATTAGTCTTTCAACCATCAAAAGGACACAACTTCTAACATTTGTGCTTCTAATTGTTGCACAATAGTCCTAAAAAAGATAGTATTGCTCACCCAACTTTCCATAAATGATCTCTTGTGCTTCTTTCTAGCCCTATACAAGGAACTATGATAGACATCAACATTCCACTTCGTTTTTGCCTTTTTCTTCAGACTTCTGTAGGCATGTTCGGCTGATTCCTAAAACAATCCATGCAGCACTCAGCTATCTAGGTCGAATTCATCAAGTGATTCTTGTATTTCCTAGTCTATGTATGTTTGGGCCTAAGTGAAATTAACATGAATGTCGACTCATCTTTCAACTGCCTTCCATAAACTCTGTACCTACATTTCTTGTTTGAGCACACTGCCACAAGTTTCTTCCTTGTATTTATTTTATTTTATTTATTTATTTATTGTAATACAAGTCCTTCCCCTTTAATACATTGGCCTGTTTAATGGCTTTTCTAAACTCATACTCATCATGAAAAGTGTTCCCTAGCTGCAAAATTGGATTTTTCAAATCAGATGTACTAAATGGCACCCTCTTGGTGACAAACACACACACACACACACACACACACACACACACACACACACACGTACACACGTTCTGAATCAGACTCATTCTCTTCATCACTAGCAGAAGGAGAGATCAGTATATCACTTCGTGACATTTCTGAACCAGCCTCATCCAGTACACCCTCTTCATCACCATCTTCTACTGCTAATCCCACATCTTCATCTACACTATCTTTTGCTGATAACCCCACCTCTTCATCTACACCAACTTACGGATCTAATCCCACCTCATCACCTACACCAACTTTTAGTTCTACTCCCACCTCTTCATCTATAGCAACTTTTGGTTCTAATCCTACCCATTCATTTACTCTCACTTCTGCATTTTCAGAGTCTATATGATCCTCACCATCTAATTCAAAGGCATCATAGTCATAATTACTTAGAACCTCATCCCAAAATTCATCATTTCTATATGCAAACTATCTCTCATATTCTTCTTCCTTTTCCTCATCAACACTATCCTTTTCTCCACGTTCATCTACATCTACATCAACTCCACCAAACGAAACCGAATATAACTCTACGAGTCCATGCCCTATATGGTGTTCCTCATCAACACTATCCTTTTCAAGGACATCATGGTCAGAAGATAAAAGTCTTAGCCTTTCATCTAGCCTTTTGATAGGTATATTGTAATAAATTAGGTCACCAGGACCATACCCATAAGATTCAACTACTCCCCCTACTTCAATAAATGACATATTATCTCTGTCAAATGGATCAGGGTAATGTGCTACATCTCCATCAACATAGGTGCACCTGTGTTTGTTATTGAACTGACCATCGTGGTGCACCTCAAACATCAGACATTCTGGATCCATCACGTGTCTTACAAATTGATGAAACAAACGCACAAAGACATTATCATTTACTTTACAATGACAAGTCCTAGTGAGCAGGCAAAAACAAACAGAGTAAAGACATTAGGTCCACTTTATTCCAATTACAAAATTACAAGATTTAATAAAGACATCGGGTCCACTTTATTCTTAATAGAATTAAATAAAGACATCAAACAAAAACAATTACAGAGTTTAGACATTGGCTCTTCCAGCTTCCAAAAAGGCAAAACAAACAAACAGATACAACAAAAACGTTGAGCACCTTTTAGGTCTAAACTCGACATTGGCACACTCATTAGGACCCACTAATCACAACAAAACGGGACCACATACCATATAGAATATTCAACCTTTTGGCAACATAAAAAAGACCCAGATGTTGACAATGGCGAAACACATGGTCCTAAAACAAGGTCAATCACATAGCGGAAAAAGTATGAGAAAACCCAAACATTTTCAAAAGTGATGATGTTAGTAACATGCAACATTTCGATAAAACCCAAATTTTGTAAACAAATTTACAAAATAAAGGCATACAACACAGATTAGCGTTAAATTACTAAGCTTTTACACTTAAAAGAGCAAAATTGGTCATTACCTGTTACGAAGAAAACCTTTGTGATTCAAATTGCAAGGTAAATTGGTGAAACAAACAAAACCGCAACAACACCGTTAGGGTTCTTCTCGCAAGAGTAAAGATTCAGAGTTTGGGAGACTTCGAAACCGAGTTGAAAAAAGAAATTTTAAAAGGGGAAAGTTAAGTTAAAAAACGGTCGAACCTGGCGTAAAGCCTAAAGTGAATTCAGATATGAGGGAGATGGGCATAACGAGTAGTTTAGGATAAGTATATCACGTGTGTCGCACATGAGGGGGTCTCCGTTAGGATTTAACAAAAAATGTTAAATCCTAACGGGGGACTATTATTGAAATTTTCTAAAAATGGATACCCTAAATTGAGACATTTTAAAGTTTAGGTACATTCTTTCAAAAATGGTGAAAGTTCGGGGCTGTTAAGTGAAGTTCTCCTTAAAAAAAGTTTTTTTTTTAACAAAAGCTTTGTTTTTAAATTTTTGCTAAAAGTGCGTTTTGGTCATTTTTAATGTAAAAAAATAATCAAAGAAGTATTTTTGGAGTTTGTTTTATCAAACAAGCCAACTTTTTGTTTGGTACAACTTTTTAGATACTAAAAGTACTTTTTAAGCTCTCTAAAGCAATTCCAAACATGCTATAATTAAAGAGCTTAAAAAGTATTTTCAGTACATAAAAAAGTTATGTCAAACAAAAAAGTTGATCGCCGTTCGATAAAAAATTCAAAAAGTATTTATTTAAAACTTTTGCTCTAAAAAATGCCTTTTTAAAGCCAAAACACATTTTTTAGAAAAACTTAAAACTAATTTTTTTTCTTTCTAAAATTATCTTTCAATCTTTAAAAACTCTATTTTTAAGCGCAATCTCCAACATCATAAAAGTCTTTCTATAATGGTCAATTGAAAATAATTAAAAGGTAAATTCGATAGATTAGCATGCTGTTTAAATCTAATAGAAATGAAACATCAAATCAACAAATATTGATTTCAGCCTTGAGCTCATATATATAGTAAAGCCAAATTCACCCCAATCTTGATGCAACGCATCGGTAATGCCCTTTCGGCATTATTAATCTCTAAATAGCAAATTTATAGTAAATTCAAAACATTAAAAAAGTAAGAAAAGAAAAGGCCTAGCTAGCTCCAAATTGTAGACAACATATAATAATAGTACTAACTTTTATTAATAATAGAAGCTAAATACAATTAGTATGCTCTTGTTAGAATTTCCTGTCTCAAAACTTTATATTACAAATAGTAAATAATTTAAGAAAAATTACACATATTTTCCTAAAACTGCTACTTAATTGTCAATGTCTTCCTTTCAATTTACCAATAGCAACGTCTCCCTTAGACTATCAAAAAATGTCATTGTCCCCCTTAAGACCAACAAAAAAATAAAAATGACCCATATTGTTTTTTCAATAAGACAAAAATGTCATTATAAATTCGAAAAAATATCTAAAACTAAAAATTAAAAAAAAAGAAAAAAACCAAAAAAAAAAAGGGTAAAAAACCAAAAAAAAAATTAAAAAAAATTAATGAAAAATTTTTTTTTTTAAAAAAAGAAAATTTATAAAAACATAAAAAAGGAAATAAATTACTAAAATTAAAAAACAAAAACAAAAAGAAACGAAAAAAAACTAGTTTTTAATTTTTTTTTTTTGGTTTAATTTTATAATTTTTTTTTTTGTTTTTAGTTTATTTATTTTTATATAGTTTAAGAACTTTTATAATTTTATGAAGAGTATTTTTGTCACTAGGGAGACATTGAGTCATTGACACAATTAGGGGTGATCATGGGTTGGGGGGGGGGGGGGGGGGGGGTTCCCCCTTTTTGGCCCCACCCCGCACCCCTGTGGGTTGCGAAAATCGCACCCGTGAACCGCACAAAATGAGGAGAACCCATGCAGTGCGGGGTGATACGGGGCGAGGGGTGCAAGTTGTGTGGGGAGGGGAGAGTTTTCAACAAAAACTAGATCTGGGGTTCATAAAGTCACAAATACATACACAGCGAGAGAAAGTCTAACAAATCACAGATTCAAACCAAAGCCAAACAAAGCTAGATTCAAACCAAAGCCAAACAAATCACAAACAGATTACATGATGAGAGGGGAATCATTCAATATCAGTCTTGAAGCGAGCGTTGACAATCTTCTTGCCGTTCCTGGTCTCCTTGTCAACCCTTATCTGGAGCTTCATGACGTCTCCACAGGACCAGCAACTAGAGGATTAAGCCACTATGACCTTGCCAGTAAGACGATCCTGTTTGGGAGGCAGAAAAATGAAAGAAATGTATTGCAAGTACTGCGCATGAAGTGAAAGAAGAAGAAGAAGAGGATGAGGAGGAGGAGAGATGGAGAGGTAGAGACTGCGAGGAGGTGAGGAGCTGCTGGTGTTGGAACTCATGCAAGAGTCTAGAAGTTAGAAGGTGTGCGGTGAAGACTAGAAAAAAATGAAAAAAATGAAGAAGGGTGCTAGGGTTAATGGACCTGGGTTTTTTTCTTTTCTTTTCTTTTTTTTTTTTCCTTATTTTTCCTTTCTACGAGGCGGAGAGGGGCGGGTCCCTGCAATTTTTTAAAACCCCAACCCGCAACTTGCCCCGCCCTGCATGGGTTGGACAAAATCCAACCCGTACCCGCATATTTTATGCTTAAAACCGCTGAAATAGGGGCGGGGCAGGGCAGGGACTGCGGGTAGGTGCGGATATATGTGGGTTATGCTCACTCCTAGACACAATTGATAGTTTGGGGAAGACAATGACAATAAGATAATAATTTGAGAGGGGTGTATGTATTATTCCCAACAATTTAACATATTAGCTTCTTGCCTCTTGGACAAGTTTGCTAGCCGAAAAAAAATTAACAGAAAAATTAGGTTGTGTTATGTATATTTTTTATATAAAACATTTTTTAAAAATATATTAGTTTCTATTATTTGATTTGCTTTTTTTTTTTTTTGGTGGGGAGGGGACGGGATAAGATGAGTAATCAAGAATAAGGGTTGTTAACTTGAGCTGACCCTACAAACTTCATTGTGCATTAGAAACTCAGACCGGTTGGTTTGCATAGTGTTATATCTTTTTGTCCATTGAAGCACCTCTCTCTTTGCCTTTTCCAAGTTAGGTAGAGTATTTAGACATGTCACGAAACCAAGTTAGGCAGAGTAGACGTCAACCATATACTCCTGTTCAGGGACGGAGTTAGATCTCTTATGGACAAGAGTTAAGAATCAAAAAAATTTGTTCGTAGGAGCCAATAGCCTAATTATTAATTTTTTTTAACCTTATAATTTTTTTAACTATTTTTTTTTTTTTTTTTTTTAAGAATTAAGGGGGGGGGGGGGGACATGGCCTATATTGGTCCCCTATAAATCCGTCCCTACCTCCGTTTTCTTAGTTATTTAGGCAAATTAGCATTTTTGAGCAGTTTCTGATATGTCAATTACGAGATTGTTTACTTTCTAAGTAAAATTGGACTTTATAAATGATTTTAATAAAACTCTAAATAATTAACTAATTAATCTTTTTAACGTAATAACACAAGTATAACTAGCATTTTCTTGGAGAAGTTAGATAGTATTGACTAGCTAGTAGAGGTTCGTGCAAAAGTACCTAATGCCTTAAGGTCTTCCAAGTCAACAGTGTAGACCCCTAGAGTGAGATTAAAACAATATGATTATAAGCACAACACAATTGAAAACTCATTCTTTTGAAAAAGGTATAAAAGGGTACAAAAAAAAAAACAACACGAGAGAGAATATTTGGAGGACTTTTTGTCACAAACTAGTATGATCTTGGATGTTTGCCCTAATGTCAAGGGTTATAATGTCAAACATAATAACCATGTTAGAAAATTGAAGACATGGTAACTTGTAATGGCAAACATTGGTAATAATGGCCAAGACTTTTTGTAAGTAGCATATGTATCATGATCATGATCCCACTCTTCACTTAGAGTGGGCCCCAAATTAAAACTAAGAACCCTAATCATGTCCAAAACCCAAAAGGAGAAGAGGTTTGATTTTGATGCTCTCTTCAATCATTTGTTGGTGCCCCCATTTAGGCTCTCCTAACTAAGTTGATTCGTTGGTTTATCATTTTCACATTTAGATCGACGGATAAGAAAGTGAAAGGTTACTGGAAAGCACTCTTTTTAGAAAGTGGTCACTTTATCTACCCTGAGGAGCCTCAAATCCATTGCTGCTAGCTCAGCTCCTGACGCTCCCAACATATATAAAGGTAGGTAATTTTTTTTCCTTTTTTTTTATTTATTTATTTTTTAGGACTGATGCTTGATTTAGGGCTTTAAATAATTTGAATTTTTTATATTTATCAGGGCCCTAGTGTCTTTATATCTTATGGGTTAAACTATATACGTACAATATAAGGTTCGTTTGGCTCGGGTCCAATTTCATTTGAAATTAGACTTGTTGAGATTGAAATAAGTGTTACATAATAGGGCATAAGGAACACGTGTCTCAATCTTAACAAGTTTAATTTTAAATGAAACTGATCGAACTCGACCTAAAACTACAATTTTTTTTTTTCTTTCACATGTTATTTTTTGAAAACAAATTTTAAAACTGAAGCTCAAATCTGTAACATGATGTTTTGATCAAAGTTAGACAAATTCGAAGGATGTTTTACTAACTATGGTTTTTATCAAGCTGATCACCTCAATAATAATAACAATATGGATGTCACTTGTTAGGATGTGTCAATTCAAATCTCTTCTACAATGGAGATGGGGTTTTCTGTTGTGAGTGAACTTGTAAGTATTGTGCCCCACTATTTCATATTAAGAAAGTATAAAGAAAAAGAATAGTTAATATACCAAGTCCATTAGCTTAAGCTTTTGGGCTAGCAGTGCCCTAATATGTATATTAACTAATTACTCTTATTTGACTCCCTTATGCTTCTTTCCCTTACAATTGGTATCATCAAAGCCATTGTTGCCTTCCACTGTTCATACAAGTTTCATAATTGGTTTAACTTGTTTGGTTTGGCTCCGGTAAAAGAGTGTGGTGGCTCTTAGAGTATGCGCGCTAATCATTTCAAATCGCTAACGGGCTTGGGTCTACCAAGTTAATTATATTAACCACTCTCTCTCTTTATAATGTCATTATATGTGACTTACGTAGGCTATATGAGCCATATAGTAAAGAAAAATTTTCAAAAGGGGGGTCATGGCCATGTTTATACTGGCTCCTCTAAGTACTTTGCTACACGCTATGGTACCCATCACCCTAATTCTTTGGTCGGGGGACCTTTTTTTCAACGCCTGGTGTGGATGCATGCCGCACTACAAGAACTTTCTTCGTTAGCGCCAAGCTTATTAGTGGCGACGTCAAAGTAGCCTTTAATAGTGAACGCTAATAAAAAATAATAATAATAATAATAATAATAAATTATTAGTCGACGCTAATTGGTCGCTGTTAATAACTTGGTGCGAACCTTTTTACCATGCACGGGCTGTTGGAAAAATCCATATGGACTTAGCCATAGAACGTACATGGGCAACTAGAAAACCATGGGCTTGAAAGTTAAAGCCCTTGTGATAGTTTATCTGCAAGAAGCCAAGCCAAGCCAAGAACACTCAAAAGTGGGTCTAAATCTATTAATTATTTATTTCTAAAAATCCAACAAAAAAGATCCCAAGCTTACTTTTCCAAAATTTTGAATTTTTTTTTATTTTGGCATTCTTTATAAGAGAACGCACACAACTGAAAGATGCGCACTATAAACTAGAAAGACTCTAGAAACACATGTCCCTACTCTCTCATGATCAAAAGGGATCCCACAGGCCACAGGTGGTGGCTGTTAGAGTACTCCAAGTCTCCAAGGCATGTGCCTAGGGAGCATGCATGTGATATTTTCACATCATATTATTATATATTGTGCTCAAACAAACACAGCCTTAAACATATATACAAGAAAAAAGAAATAAAAAAAAAACCCTTCTCTCGCAGTTGCGTTTAACTCGTATCTTAAACAAAAGTAACGCTACATACTACACCTTATTTTATTCTAGTAATTAATGTGACAATGTTCATACTTCTAACTTTTTTTTTTAATAAGGATTGGTTTAATGGCTGATGGGAGCATTGCCACATCAGCCTATAGGAATAGAGGTAGAATAGAGATGTATTATATGAGAGCATTTATATCAGCCTCACAAAAAATACACCCGAGTAGCCTTACTATTATAACAAAAAAGTTTTGGTGAGTGAACAGTATTCAACAATAATAGTGAGTATTGTTCACTCACCGAATGATTAAAATATCATTAAATTCGTTCATTTTCTCTCTTCCTTTTATAATTATTATTATTATTATTTTTTTTTTTTGTTTCCACGCAGCCTCTAATGATCTTTTCGTTCCTCTCCCATTTCTTTTCCTTTATTCACTACCACCACCACTATCGCCGCTACTGCTGCTGCTACTACACTTTCCACCGGTTGATGGCTGATTGTGCTTGTTTCGATTTTCTGATTTGTGGCTTCATCTTCGGATTTCTGGCTTGATTTTCAGGTTCTTTGCTGGATTGGTTTGGAGAAAGGGGTTTATGTATGTGCATGGGTCTTTGTGGGGAGTAGTCTGGTTTATATGTATGGGAAATGTGGGATCGTGGAGGATGCAATGAAGGTGTTTGATGGTATAGGAAAAACAATATATATTTAAAAATGTGAAGGTTGTAATTAAAGAGAATAAAAAAAACTATGAAAAATAATATTTAAATGAAATAGTGAAAGCGAATGGTTAAAATAGTAAGACTGCTGGGGTGCTTTAAAAAAGTGAATGATTAAAATAGAAAAAAAAAAAAAAAAAAAGTTTTTAACTATTTTGGCTAGTAAAATTTGGTGAAGCTACTAAAAATGCTTTTTCTTCTTAAATAATAGAGCAATATTACATATTTTATTGAATTTGGCTTAGGTGCCGTAAGAAAACCTACAAGTACTACAGCATGTGTGATGTCATTTCACCCAATGGTTTAGATTTAATTTTACTTTTTCTTTCTTTCTCATAAAAAAATTATAATTAAATCTAGATCAGTGATAAAAAATAAAAAAAAATAAAAAAAAACTCCAGCATATGTATATGTTATAGATTTTTTTACAACACTTAAGCCAAATCCTATTTACTGGACTGATCATGTGGCAACGCTCTTATCGGTCCTTAAATTATTTTTTCAACAATGAGTAATCTAAGAACAGATGGAGATGAATATTTTCACCATCTTCTCATTTGGTGTCTGTCCTAGTAGTAATCATTTGACAATATGTAAAGGTGTTTGTTTCCGAGAGCCCCCTATATTTATCTAATGCCAAACTTGAATATGGACCATATGGTTCATCAATGAATGCTTGACCCCATGGCCATGGCCGGATTTATGAAATCTTTTGACAACATTGTCCATGAGATCGACAGCCGGGAAATTATCCCCGTCTAACGGGTATATGTCGCATGCGTGGGACCATGCATGTTCATATACGTGTACGTATAATACCTTACGTGAGATACAATTAATTAATATAACCTCAACACGTAGAGCTAGTCGACGTAGCAATTTTCTTTTCCAAGGCTCAAAGCCTTGACCAATTTGCAACCTATAAGAATTACCAATTATGAAGCCCTAGCTACAATTCTCAAGATACTGCCTAGTTAATTAGCAATCATTGAATTTCAAGCTTTCTATCTCATGCTTTTGAATGATGTTGAAGATGATAGTAATAGTAAGTATATATATATAACAAATATCTTAAGCTGATCATGAAATTTAAAGTTAGCCAATGCCTTCAATCTAATTTGTACTTATCAATATTGCATGCACAAATTTAATTTTAAACATTGAGATATATAGGAGGAATATTCAACAAAATTATTCCTAGTTTAGGATGACCTTGAGTACTTGAGGATGGATTTGTGTGTAAATTTTGTGATGACCCTAGCTAGTTTAGAATAAGGTTGGCAATTTTTGACACGACCCGCGAACCCGACACAAACACGACACGGGAAAATAAGGTTAGGGTTTACTGTAATCGGGTTCGGGTCATAATCGGGTCAACCCGATTACAATCGTGTCTGGCGGGTCAACCCGCAGGTTGACTCGCCAAACACGATTGTGACCCGGTAAGGTTTTTTAAAAAAAAAAAAAAACTAATCTAAAACACTAAGTGTCTAACTCTAACACTCTAACGGTCTAACCCGACTAACCCGAAACCAAAAGGAGAAACTGAGAAACTGAGTCTACTGAGAAGTGAGAAAGGGCCGAAACGGTGGAACCCTAGCCTAGTAGCCCGCCGCCCGCCAGCCCGCACTCAGCCCGCCCTCCCGTCGCCCGCCCGCCCGCCGCACTCCTCACGCCTGACGCCAACCATCCGGCTTTTTCCCCCTCTCTGGCTCTTTCTACGCCAAACTTTTCAGTTCCTCCTCAAGGTATGGGTGATTGGGTGTTGCCGTGTTGGTTTGGTTTCCTTTTGAGATTTAGGTTTGATTGGTTGGTTGAAGAAGCTCTAACCGAATGGTGTTTAAAGGAAAATATTGTGGGTAATGGGTTGTCTATTAATTTGATTTTTCTTCCCCTGTTTCGGTTGGGGAGGACTGAATTGAATTAAGGTTTTTGATTTGGGAATTTTTGGGTGTTGATTTCGGTGGTAAGAGTTGGTTATGGCTTGATCGATTGGTGTTTTGTTTTTTGAGATTTTGGTTTCTTAGTTGGTTCTGTAGCTGAAGTAGATGCTGGAACATTGTAAGTATTTGATATCTAATTAACAGTATATTATACAGTCTGCGTGTACTTCAGGGGAAATACCAGTTCTCAGTGAATTTTCAATTTTTCATGCATCTTTTGGTGTGGTGTGTGTGTGAATTAACGTCTGTGCCCTGCGCTAACCTCAAAATGCCACCTTGGTTAGTTGGGTAACCGCCCTTTGATGGCATATATATATATATATATTCAATATTGATATAATAATTTGGAAACAAATATGAAATCGCAATTTGTAGCTAGAGAGATTGTATTTGCATTCCAAAGCAAAATATCTTCATAATTTTTGCAGTGCACATACACTAGAAAAGCAGTACTGCAGTAGTGTTGTATATTCACAATATATGAACCTTTGTGTTTGTGGTAAACAAACTGATAAACTCAAATCAGACAGTCTTTTAGTCGGGTCGTGTCGGGTAAACGGGTGACACGTTTTATAGTCGTGTTTGTCGGGTTGTGTTCGGGTTACCCGATTATTAATCGGGTCGTGTTCGGGTCGCGTGTCACAACCCAATTAATGATCGGGTCGGGTTCGGGTTGGCACGTTTATATAACCGGGTCAGTCGGGTTGACCCGACCCCGACCCGTGAACCCGAACTGCCAACCCTAGTTTAGGATGGATTTGTTGCCGAATTTTTTATTTGTTTTTGTTTCTAATTTGGGATTTGTTTTTTATTTAAAATTTGAAAATAAAACATTATTAGTGCTGACTTTATTTTAATTTTTTTTCTTGTCATTAGCACGACAAAAAATATTATTAGTGGCGATATTTGTCACTGCTATTGAGTAATCATTAACGTCGACCCAACATGTCTCCGCTATCGATCATTAGTGTCGGACCATCAAAAGTGACCACATTAACGGCGAAAAAGTCCTTATACCGGCGACAATTTGTCATCGCTAATGAGCAAATTTGTTGTAGTGGTTCTGATCCTTACATATATTTGATCGTTCACCCCTCCCGCCCCCTCTTTACATTTTATTTCTACTCTGTTTTTATTTTTTTGAGATATTTCTACTCAGTTCTAAGCATTAACAAAAATATTTTATACATTGATGGATCATGTTGGAGATAAAATCCACCATGGATCCCACTCAATCTTGCCCTACATATATATAAGATATTCAAGCCATCGGGACACGCCCCAAGATCTCATAATCCAGATATTCGAGAATTTCAAATATGCAAGACATTATATTATGATACTCTAAATCGGATTTTCGGTCTCTCAAAAAACTCTACTTTGCTATATACCTTATCTCACAACAAATGCTTTGCTAACTTAAGTATAGAAGTATATTTGGTCTTTTCTATTTTGTAGATGATCATCGCCGGTTTGGCCGTACTATATTATTATACATAAAGCAAGAGGTATAGTAGGTATTTGGGATTTTCAAACGGTACTCATGAAAAAAATATTCGATATTTGTCTATATTATGTAGCAGCTAGATCTTTTTATTGGAGTCTCAAACGAATTGAAAGGTGTGATGATGAGGAAAAAACAGGAGACAGTTGAGGCAGCAAGAAGACAAAGGGGGTTGGGTACACTGGTTATAGATAGTACAGGCTTAAGGCTCACGCGACACCCAGGAAGCTGTTGTAGGTTGGTGCACGCATGTCAGGTTCGCTCAAGCACACCAAAGCAGCCCCCACCTTCTCATCGAACAGTCATTTTCAAACACATAAACGACCATGATTCGCTGATGTGATGCTTTTGCCCGAGGCCGAGGGAATGTACAGAGAGAGAATTGAACTCTGCCCTGAGACTCTGCAGTCTCTGCACCTGCGCGCTTCTTTCTTCTACTTTCATAACTCTTTTTAAGTTTGAATAACATGTTTGTGTTTAATTGTATTGTGGTGTATAAATAATATATAACTCAACACCAGTAGAACTGTACCTTAGTTACTCCCATGCTTCTTTTTCTCTCTTCACCTGAACACCACCTACATTACTGTGGAGAGAGAGAGAGAGAGAGAGGGGGGACCTACCCTGGCCTTCTTCGAATATTAATTGTTGCATTCAAATTTTCTGAATATTAGGCCTTTTTTTCTTAAACAAAAAAAGAAAAAAAAAAATTCATACTCTCATTTAATTCAATAAGAGCACCTCTGGTAATAGTGATTATTTTAGCTTCTCAAAATAGATATTTTTCTATTTTAGCTATTATAGTTTAATTTTGAATACAAAGTCCAATATATATATTATCTATCTCACTCTTTACTTTTTTTAAATATTATTTTTTAATGTATTTTTTATTGTGAAATATGAGGGAGGGAGAGAGGGGGAAATAGGGGAGAGAAAAAAAATTAAAAAAAGAAAAAGAAAAGAAAAGAGACTAAAATTGTAGCTATATATATTGTAGCAAAATGGATATATATATATATATATATATATAAGATGGATAAAGTGGTCGTAATAGCACTATGAAAGATGTGCCGGAGTACAAACATCTTGTTGAGCAATTAATATAAACTTTTTTTTTTAAAAAAAATATATATATATTCCTCCGTTTTATGTACACTTTTTGGTTTGATCTAGTTTCTCTGAAATTAAGAAATTGTTTGACAAAGACATATACAGAACAGAGTAGTGGGCTGTTAATTTAAAATTAGTAAAACGTGATGATGTGATATAAAGTAAAAAGAATTTGAATAGAAAAATGAAAAAGTTTTGTATTGTAGTGAATTTTTTTATTTGAATAGTAATAAAAAATTATTGATGTGATATAAAAAATGAAAAAAGTGAAAAATGTTTTGATGTTGATTGGTATTAAAAAATATGAAAAAATAAAAAATAAAAAAATACATAAACAGTAGCCACCACTAGTGTGTTCTGTTCTGGTGCTTGGCAAACTAGGCCTAAATGTTATTGTCTGCAATGAAAATTAGACCCAATAATAATTTTTAATTAGGTCTTAATTTTTAGTTTTTTTTTTCTCCATCATCCAGTCCCAGTGCTTGGATTATTTTGGCATAGAGTCATAGGGAAAATGTTTTGGCACTATTGCATCAATTTGCAACTATTACCGTACCTTGTAAGTGAAGCAAGTATATATAGACACTAGCTACAATAAATTTGGTTAACAACGATCAAACTATATATTAGACATGACGACCCAAAAATCGTTGTTAATTGGTAAATGCTTATTAAGGACGACTTTTGGCCGTACGTTATTGCTAGCTAATATGTGTTTATTGGGGACGAACTCTTGGTTGTTATAAATAATTGTCGCTAATCATAGAAAAATATTTTCTATTCGCGATGAAATTTTTGTGCAGCAATATATATATAACGTTAATAATTAATGACTTGAAGTTTAGTCTAGACATATAAACCTAATGGCAATTATTGAAATATGTGTAATAGAATTAGAAATATTTTCTTCGAAGATGATGTTCTTATAAAATCATCCAAGCCATCCCATACTGATCATATCAATCAATGATATGGGAGACTTGTTCGATCATTGAAGATACAACCAAAATCTTTTCTATGGATTGTCAAAGGAAAAAAAAGAAAGAACAAATTTGCAAAAATCATAGTACATAATCTTGTCAAAGAAGTTCTATCCCACCCTACTCAGAGCAATCTTTTCCATATATATATATATATCTCATTTTATGTTATATGTTGATAATGAAGGACCCTCTATGATTGATCTTTGTAATATTAAGTACTACACCAACAAAAAATGGTTGGAATACCTTTTTGATTATGCTAATAGAGACTAATCATATGAACCCGTAGTAGCTAGGAAAGCAGTTTGGTTTAAATAATATTGATAGATTAATTGGAAAACAAATTTCACTCTCTTTTTTTCAATAATTGTGGAGTGGAAGTTTTCTTATCATGTGGGGGAGAAGTACAAATGTACAATCGACACAGAGAGACGCAGAGAGAGAGAGAGAGAAGTAGGTCATTTCATGACAGCTTATTACTGAGAAGGGTCGGCATGGGATGTCTCTGCAAAGGTAGGATCTTAGACAGCAGATTGCTGAGTGAGAATTTTGGCTTGGAGGATCTAGACAAGAAGCAGAGAGAGAGAGAGAGAGAGAGAGAGAGAGAGAGAGAGAGAGAGAGAGAGAAGTGGGCGTGGTGTAATCATTCCATGGAATTGGAGATGATTGATACCCTAAAAACCGGTCTATCAAATCCACATTTTCATCGGTATATTCAACAAAATAATACAATAAACTCCCAGCCAGAGAAAAAAAAGAAAAAAAAGAAAAGAAAAGAAAATGAAAAAGAAAGAAAAAGAAAAGGATGATATGATATGATAGATGGGGGGAAGTCTAAAATGATCACCAAACATAACGTTTGGATGAGATCCAGACTCGGGAGATCGAGGGCAATGATAGAGAAATATTAGACATAAAAATCATGGAAAAATTATTTCATTTCACTAATAAATGGAACATGATAACATATTATTGTAAGTACACACATAACATGCATTATATGATCGATCAGGCGCGGCTCTATCTATCTGCTTTCGGTTTTAATTACTTAGGTTGGTTGAATTTCATTAATAATTTTATTAAAAAGCAAAAAGGGTTGAAGAAAATCATAACAGTTCTCTTTACCAAACTTTTTTGCCAAAGCAGGAAATAATAAGACGATAAAAGCTGAAAATGAAGCAAAGGAATGTAATCTGAGAGGCATGATGGCCACCTATAAACAGAGACAAAAAGAAATGATGTCTGTTCGCCACCCCACGTCCTCTTCCCAAGTTGAAAAAAAGCAAAAAACGTTTTTTAATATATTTAACCCAAACCCTCACTGTAGATGATGCAATATATTATTCCCCTCGGTACGTACCCTCGTGACATCATACCCAAGTCATCTCCACGAAAGCATCAAGCTAGCAGTGAAACAAAACCATTCAAAAATTCATCTCCATCTCTTTTTCTTTTCAATAATTTATGTTTTCAGATAATTTCTGCAAGATTAAAAGGATAATTGACAAATCAGATTCCATTTTTACTTTCAAATTTTTCTTTTCCATTGATGAAATTAGCATGTGCTAGTAATATTATTAATACTATTCCCGACGATTTTTCCGATGGAAAATCAATCTAATAATATCACGTCCCTTAATTTGCCCCCATACACACCGGAAAAAAAAAAAAAAAAAAAAAAAAAAAAAAAAAAAAAAACCAGAGAGAAAAAGACATTGCAAGCAGAACTCTAATCGAATCGAACTGAATTGAGTATTAAATGTTAAAGTTTGATTTTTTTTTTATTTTTTTTTTATTTTTTTTTTTTATTTTTTTGAATATGAGTCGAGTTCAAATTTATCATCGAGCTAGATAATCTGTTCAAGCTCTTATCATTTATTTTTTAAACGAGTTCAAGCTTTTTCACTAGTAAGGACAAAACCATAAACTATTATGAGCACGGGGCAAGGGTCAAAATTTTTTATTGCTATGGGATAGTAGGCTATTTTTTTTTTTTTTTTTACCTTATATATATATATATATCTAAAAAAAACTTTGTTCTTAGGAACTGGAGGGAGATGGCCTATACCGGTCCTCCCTCCTCCGTCTATGTTCACGAGCTACTCAATTAACTTATTCATTCTATATATAAACAAATATCATGATTATTTAATTTTTTTTAATGTAAATTCACACTAATTATGGTTAAGATTTATTATTTAAATAATTAGAGAAATTAACTGAAATCTTAAACATTCTAATATCGAGTTTATATGTTTATTTTATAGTATGTATATACATTCATTACACACACGCATACATACACATAAACCCACTCATATACATATAAATACATATATATATATCTATATCTACACTCATAATTACAACAATTCAAGTTATATCTATGACATTATGAAGACGATTTTTTTCTCTTTTTTTTTTTTCTCTCTTTTTTTTATATATATATTTTTAAATACTTAACATGTTCTTCGTTAAAAATAATAACGATTAAGTGATACGAGCTTATACGAATTTGGCTCGTTTAATGAATTAAGAGCCTAAAATTTTGCTCAAGCTTTATTTGTTTAATAAATGAACCGAGCTTGAGCCGAACTAATCCAAACCAAGCCCAAGTCTATTCGCGAGCAGCTCTATTCATTTACGGCCCTAATTGCAAGGCATGAATTATTCTTTCCCCTATATGAAAATACAGAAAAAAAAAAAAAAAAAAAAAAAAATGGAAGTTTTAGTAAAAGAATTCCTAGCACTTCTAAAAAAAACACAACAAATTGTTAGCTACCTTTTTGATCAAGAACTTATCATTTCTTACATCTTGCTTCACCCCATAAGGTAATGAACGAAGTAAATTGACTTAAAGTAAATTGACTGAAAAAACATTGTTGAAGAGGGTGGACTTTTCTCTCTCTCGCAGGACTTCGTTGAAAAGAGGGAGAAGAACTTCTGAGTTTGGGTTGCCGGAGGAGGGAGGTTCCCTCCCTCCTCCCGGATTTTGTTCCTCCCTGGGTTAGCCTAGTGGAGGCTAAAGTCTCCCAACCACTAGGGTTGTGGAGTTTTGAGTCCCCCTGGACTTGTTCCAGTGGTGGTTTTAGTCCTCCTAGTCTTTTTGGACTATGGAGTGTGTTTGTTTTTTAGTTTTTTAGGTTTCTTTGTTTCTTGGCAGGAAAACACTTCAAAGAGGAGCCGGAGGAGGTAGCTTCCGTCGTACGTGTCGCCGGCGGAACGATTTGGGAAGTCTCAGTTTTTATCATTTTTTAGTTCCAGATCTGCTCTGTTCTGCCACTCTCTAGTCGACACGCGCCCCCCAGCCTTGCTCGCCGTCGTCCTCCGGCTCTGCCGCTGCTAGCTACGGCCAATATACTCACTGTTGACCGGCGCGTGGTCGTCACGTGCCAGGGGGTTAGTCACTCCTTGGGCCGCGCGCGATGACCACGTTTCCGCCTCTGTTGCCGTGTTTGGTGGCGTTCGGTGGATTTGGTGTTCGGTTGCTGCAGGGGAGTTGCCGGCGGCACACGCGCCGTCTCCGGCGGTGCTTTATTCCGACGACAGCTCTTTCTTTGGGTGGTTTCCTGTTCTTGATTTCAGATTGTATTTGATAGTTTGCTCTGTATTAAATTTAGCCTAGTCTTTGATGATTTGTGATTGACTCCATAGTGCAAGTAAATGTTCAAATGTCAACGCAGAGGCACATTTCTATTGATTAGGTTTATTTGTAGCAACTATCGGTATAATTTGAGTTTTAGGGTAACTGTAAGGGGACATTTGTATTGTTATGAGTCCCTTATTGGTCTGAGTTTGTTTATGACTGTAACTATGTTACCCTTTGAGTGTTTAATGAAATGTTTACATCTTCCCTTAAAAAAAAAAAAAAAGGAATAAATCTTCTCTTTTTATTTTTTCCTGTTTGGACTAAGTGCAACAAACAAGAAGAATATAAAATCCAATGGTTAGAACATCCCATCCGTAAATATCTACAAGAGTTGGGGCCCCACAAATAAACTTTTTTATTTATTAGCGTTTGGTTTGCAGAATTAAACATTCCTTTCAGCATTTATATTTCTGTAAATGTGATGCGATAGAATCTAAATTCCTATAAATGTTACCATTCTAATGTTTGGAAATTATTAGGATTATGAATCTTTGATAGGATTTTTGGGAATATGAGATTCTCATGTTTGGTTTACTCTTAAGCATCCTGTAAGAGATTTTTTTTTTTTTTTTTTTTTTTTTTTTTTTTTCCTTCAAAATATTCTTATATATGTTTCTCTATTCAAGTGCATAAGGCTGTTTGATATAAAATTATTTAAAAATTAAACAAAAATGATATGAAAGAAAAATTATATATAAACCATAATTTTTCTTTAATTTTCCAACATATTAATTGTCTATACATACTAATTGATTTATTTTTCATCTATAACAAAATAAAACTTGTTCATTTTCATTTTTTACAAAAAATAAAATAGTTCCTCACTTTTAATTTATAGACATATTTTAGGTTTATTTCCGATTTTTGTGGAATAAAATCAATCCTCTTTTGTATACAAATTTTACAATGGTCACAATCAAACCCAAAAATTAGCATTAAAAAAATAAGCATAACAAAATTATCACAGTCTAACTTTTCTTGTATAACCATATATAATAGTATCTAATAAAAAACATAAAACAAATAGTAGCATCAAAAAGTCAAAAGATTTAGCACTTTATCAATAAAAACATATGGGATGTGGCGATTCTTGTAATATAATATATATATATATATATATATATATATATATATATATATATATATATATATATATATATATATATATATATATATATATATATATATATATATATATATATATATTCTCAAGGCCAAAGGAAAGTGAATTGTGGAAATTCACATTCCCAACAAAAGACAATTGAGAGGCAATTAATCCACATTCCCTTGAATATATGGATTCATTCCATTTGATTATTTGAGTGCAATCAAACGAAATAATCTTTTAAGATTCTTACAATCCTAATTAAAAGACTACCCTATTCAAACAACCTCTTAAAGATAAGATAAATAAAAGTTACCCCAACTCATAAAAACATAAAAGAAAAAGTTAACCATCAAGATTATTAGGCTTATTAAGTGATCGAAGAGATGATAACAATATAATAGGTCGGTTTGGAATTTGAGAAATGGTGGGTAGATGTGGGGTTGGGTGAAGCATATATATAAAGTTAATGAGGAAAAGGGCCGGAGATGAGAAAGGTGAGAAGCTTTATTTTCTGCAAAAGGTCAAATAGGGCCTCTTTCATCAATCATAATGATATCCTCACCGCCGATGCAAAGAGGGGAGAGATTTGCACCCAAGATTCATCATCATTGCCATCTGATATTTCTTTTTGGTTGTCCAAAAGAACCCTAGCAAGCTAGAAAATTGAGGATCCAAAAGAAACCCTAGAAAGTGAAAGACATTATTAGTATCACCCTCTTTTTGCTCCTTCTCACAGATTTTGTGGTGAAGATTAATAATTTTCACTTATGCACTTGTATATTTTTTGGATTTGTCTTCTATTATTGTGCACTCATCTATATTTCACTTTTATCCTTGGATCCTTCTAGGTTAACGAGCGGTAGCAAGGCTTTTTTCATGCATCTTAACGCAAATGACTATGCTATGTCAACCAAACCAGCTACTGCTCACCTAATTGTCGTGTATTGTTGACCTCTGTATAAACAGTTCAATTCCACTGAGCCATGCGACACATCGATTTTCCATGCTTTTGAGGTCAAATAGTAACATGTGTATCACTCCAAAACCCAAAGCAAAACAACTTCAGTTGTCTTAATTTGCAGTCAATTGGTTGAATATATCACGCTCGCCTTCTTTTTATTTTTCATTATTTTGTACAAATATATGATGTGAATATATATGAAGAGAGAAAGGACAGCGGAAGCAAAAAGAGAAAGTGATATTTTTATATTTCAAAGTATATATAGTATATAAACTGTTTTATAATTGTCTCTATTTATAAGGAGGTTAAGAGTGGTTAACTAGTAAACTTAAACTAAATAACTTAGGGTTTATAAACCCTACAAGCAAACTCAATAATATAAAATATTCTAATAATCTCATATATATATATATACCTTAATATTGTATTTCTTTCAAAAGGGTCTTTTACAGAGTGGCTGAGTGGGTGAAGAGAGAGTACAAGAAGGGAAAGTGGTTGGCCGTGTTTTTAGGTTTTTGAATACTTTCATATCTTATAAATTCTATTTGTCTATCTATCCTAGAAGTTTGAGAGAGGCCCTCGTGCTTTTAATCTAGTCTGCTTGTAGTCTATAGAGAGAGAGATCATCCTCATCAGACTTCTCCTATAAAAGGAACCAAGAACCTTTATATGTGATTTTCTACACTATTCAGAGAGACACACACACAGAGAGAGATTTCATGAAAGTATGCTCAACCAGGGCCTGTTTGACGATCAAGAGGTTCCTACACAAATGGGTTTCTTTTCTTTCCCTTCCAACTTGACCTTACCTTCTTTAGGATGCCACCAATCTCTCAAAGCCTTCACTTCCGTACCTCCTTCACTAGCATCTGATGCACCTTCCAGTAATCTCAGTGAAACCCTACTCTCATCTGCGACTAAGCAAAGAGAAGACACCACTTCTGATTTTAGAGGATCTCAACTCCTTTCTTTGCATAGATCAGGCGCTAATCTATGGTAAAACTACATATAGCTTTTCATATCCAATCATGTTTGTTCCTTTTTTAAGATTTTTCATGCAACTCTCTCCCTTTCCCTCTCTCTCTATATAACTCTCTTTATTTTTATAACCGGGGTATCCGAGGCTAGATCCCGGGACACCGTGCAAAGCGTCCCTTCCATATAGGTCGGGTTCTCTTTGTCTAATGAATTGGGTTTGGTTTGGTTTTGAAATTATTTTAGGGCATGGGGAGACCTTGGTGACTGCTTAAGCAACAAGAGAGGAGGTGGAGATCTAGATGATCATCATCTAGGGGTTTCTGCATTGAAGATGAAGAAGATAAAGGCGAGGAGGAAGGTGAGGGAACCTCGGTTTTGCTTCAAGACCATGAGCGATGTAGATGTGTTAGATGATGGTTACAAGTGGAGGAAATATGGACAGAAAGTGGTAAAGAACACCCAGCATCCCAGGTTAGACAGATTCAAATCTCAACTTTTTTTATTTGCTTAATTTAGTCACTTCTTCAAGAAAAGCTCATACCACACTGGATTATAGCTCTGGTGTGCCCTATATGCATGCTATGCAATTCCCTCTCGATCGATCTCATTATTATCGTTGTCATAATTATTTTCAAACGCTTGGTGTAGGAGATTTAGATATGGTAGACATGTTTAAGCAGTATGATTAATGACAAAATATTTAAAAGCAATGGCCTAGAAGAACCAATTATTACATTAAAAAGAGGTGTAATCACATCGGAAAGATCAACAAACAGTCAGACGACCATCAAGATTAATTATTAATGAAAGAGCAAGTACCACTCAAGAACGTACACCACATATATATCGGGGTTCGTCGCTTTATTGATTATGTTTACTTACGCAAAGAAGATTGAAATTACAAGACAATAGCATACATTAAGCAGCTGATCGATTAGGTTACAAGTTAGGGGCTTGTTAAACTTCTCATTGTATTTTCATACCAATTTTACACCGGTTATTTTTTAAAAAACTTTTTAATGTGAAGAATAATATTATTCTATCGAAAAAAGTGTTTCGGCCTAGGATCTCCTGAAAGTGCTTTTACTTTCCTTTTAACAAAGCCTTCCCACAAGGAATGCAGGCCAGGCGTTCAATTCAAAACAAATTAAGAAAGTAGACACTCATGGCCTTGAAGCTGCAGCCTTGGTACTTACTTTTAGCTAATTAAGCTCTCCAGGCCTTCGATTATGTGGTTGAGGAGGAGGGTAGAAAGGATTTGATATACAAATTGAAGCGTATATACATATATCTGATTACCATACTTTGTCTTCTGTATGCAATAGGCTGCTCACGAGCAATTGCATGGCGATTGCTTTTTTGACTTGTTATCACTGCTTGAAAAGAATCCAGCTTTCTCAAAAAGTCAAGGAAAATAATTTCTATCTGTTAAATGATTTCACCTCTGAATGTGTATGTCCTTCGCAATAATACTAAGCCATTTAATTTCTAAGAATAATCATTGGTTCAAGAGAAAATTGTCCCAAGCTTTCCCCAGTTTAGAAATGAACCTGGGTTAGGGTATTTACTGTTGACAGGGTAAATTTTCACCTTTTAAACATGGGTTGGAGATGCTTGGATATGATAATACATACTTAAACCATGGCCTATTCCTATGATCTGCCAACTTGCCAAGTACCAAGGTTGGCTTTCTTGTCCTAACTCTAAAATTGAATGGCTCTTGAGATCACTACTTTTCTTTTTCCCCTAGTAAACAAGGGTAAAGGGGGGAACTAGCTCGGACGCCTACATAGACACTAATCAAGAGGGGCCGAAACGAACCTGCAATGCGGGAATCTGCCGGCGCTCTTTCAAGATGGGTCGAGTTATAGCTTAACTATGCATTAATATATAGCAGAAAGCCAATGAGCATAGACTAAATGAGACGAGACTGGTGATACAAGGGATCTGCAAGCGCTTCCTCAAAATGGATCAAGCTATATATATTTAAACTCCAACATCACCAAGAGCACAGTAGTAGGAAGCTCGTCTAGCAATACGGGGCTCTGCAAGCGCTAGATAGACAACAAACACCTCCCAGTACTAGAAAGAAACCAGAAAAGTTGAAGTCACTTGTGCATGTAGCCAATAAAAATCATGACGGACTATAATGGGTAAAATCATCAAGAGTAAGGGAACCCCTAAAAATTCAGATCTAGACCAATTTTCAAGGAAACTGAGTAGATTAAGAAATTAATATAACAACGAAAAAGAGATTTTCTTTCCAGACAAAGAGTCTGAAGCTTTTCTATAGTTTTGACCTGTAAAGAACGTTAGTATATATGAACAAATTATATACATGTGATTGAAGGGTATATATAAATATATATTGAAGCTACAGCCGATTCCATGTTAGCTACAGCTTGCTTGCAGTAGTGCTTTACGTGTTATGGCGCATGGAAATTATATAGGGTGATTTTCATGCATGCAGCGATATATCGATCCATCTGATTTGTTCATATATATATATATATATATATATATATATATATATATATATATATATATATATATATATATATATATATATTATCTCTGGAACTAATTAATAACCATATTTTCTTGGCAATTAAGCAGGAGCTACTATCGTTGCACGCAAGATAATTGTCGCGTAAAGAAACGTGTGGAGCGATTAGCGGAGGACCCAAGGATGGTGATTACAACCTACGAAGGGAGACACGTACATTCCCCGTCGCACGACATGGAGGACTCGCAAGCTCAATCCCACCTAAATAACTTCTTCTGGTAATATATATATATATATATATATATATATATATGATCAGCTTTGCTGTGCCTTTGTTACGTACTATTTGGGGACACGCAAAATAAAGCATTGATTGATTTGTGTAACAATATATATCCCCATGTTTGTTGGGCCCCCTCTACTGTAATGCATTATATATAAATAATAACTTTTTCTTCAAAAAAAAAAAGTATATATATATATATATAGGTGTTAATGATGGATTTGTTTTGGCAAAGAGCGAATTGAAAGTGAACTTTTGGCTCTGAATTTCTTCTTCTTCCTCAACAAATTTTCATGGAGAAAATTTGTTATTATATGTGGTATTTACCTCCAGATTTCCCTAAATTCTATTTCACATTTGTACTTTAATAAACACAAAGGATGAAGACGTACGATGGTGCAACGAAACTTCAGTCGGAAATCAGGTTGCCCTGATTTTAATGGCTTTCCAAGGACGCCATTAATTGGCTTGAGTACTCTTTGCCCAAACCTTTTGCATAAGGTGATCGAGACGGGAAGCATACTGTTGCAAGTGTAATCAACGATGGTTTATATATGCGAAATATAGATAGAAAAATAAAGCAAAACAATCAAAAGAGTGACGCAAAAATTTATGTGGTTTTGACCTTACGTCCACCGGCGGCGAAGAAGAGAAAGTGTCTCTAACAAAACTAGAGAAATTGTTGTGATATAGATATATCACATAAATAAATAAAAAATAAGAAAAACATCATTAAAAAAAAAAAGAAGCTAATTACATATATAGCACATCAAAATTTACGTGATTTGGCTTAATAAACTTATATCTACATACGATCAAAAGAAAAGTATACTATCAAAAGTTAGAGTACAAACAATAACGTAGAGAAACCACTCAAAACTTGAATCTTTAGAGGCAAGGGTGCATATCGGGTAGATAGATCGAGGAATTACTAATAGCAGGGTTGTCTGGAGTCGGCTATCCCACTTATAGAGACCTGATTGGTACACAACAGTTGTACAACTGTTGTGCACCTTTGTAGAGATAGGGTGAGACCTATGTAGTAAGTTCCACCTAATGTCTCCAGAAACTTGCACAACAGTTGTATAGAATTTTTTTTCCCACTTATATTAGTTCTGCCTTAGGCCTAGCTAGTCAGGTCCAGTTAACCACCCAATTCATGATCCTTAGGAGAGTCAACTGTCCCACTCAGTCAGGCCCTAGTCGATCACCCACCCTACATCCTTGGGAGGGCCGACGACCCATCCCAGTTGAGCCGTAATTGATCACCCATCCTGCACTCACCTAAAAAGCCCAAAGGCCCAGCAAGCATTTCATCATTAAATCATGAGGCATAAGGGAGACAAACCCAAAGCCGAATCCATGGTCCACGGTTAGTCCCAGCACCAATTGAATCGATAGATCGATCCAAGAGGCCTAGGAACGCACGTCCAGTGATGTGCTAGCTTTAGTAAACATGGGACTCAGTACGTAGGCACCAATATCCAAAGAAATTCATATAGGTTGAACTCTTAATATATAAGTCCATATTTGCAAATCTTTCAAGGACCTCTTTTAATTAAGGGTTAAATATACGTTTGATCCTTTATGGCTTGAAATTTTTATTTTTTGATCCTCGTGGTTTATTTAGTATCGTAGATAATACGTCATTTATGGCTAAAGACGAATATGGTACCTCTATTCAACTTCCATCCAAAAATTGACAGAATTTCACGTCAACATCTCTAAGAAGCTGACACGTGTCTTATACCTAAATAAAAATTAAAAACTAAAAATAATAAAAACTTTTAAAAAAAATTAAAAGATTAAATTTTTTTTTTTAAAAAAAAAAAAAAACAACAAACAAAAAGAAAAAAGGTGGGGTGGCTTGAGCCACCCCTTTGGGAAAAATGGGGTGGCCGAAGCACCCCAAGAAGTTTGGGAGTGGCTCGGCCACTCATTTGGCCTGGGGGTGGCCAAAAACCTCCCATGGCCCATAGGGTTAGTTTGGCCACCCCCACAAGGCCAAAAAAAAAAAGAAATCGTTTAGTATTAGCGTTTAGAGTTGAGCCTTGGGATGATCAAACCACCCTCAACTAAGAACAATGGGAGTGGTTCAACCACCCCTAGATCAGCTGATCTGGGTGGCCGAACCCACCTCAGGCCAAACATAATTAAATTATAGCGCTAATTGGCCTACACACAATCTAATTAGATGATGAGTAGATGCATGCCTTTGTTTGTTCTCATCCCTCTTAGCAGCCAAAAACTCTCTTGAATCCAATGTCCCCCTCTTTTCCTTGACCCCTTTCTCTAGTCTTTTTTTCAAAAAAAAAAAAAGAGAGAATGAAGAGGAAGCTGTGCTCTAGCAAACTTCTATATGAGATACAATTTGATGCATGCTTGTGTTATATCGTTGAGGGGGCTCACAAATTTAGTTCAAGATTTAATTCCCTCTTGCGAAGGGAGTTCTGTAGTGGCCTTACTAGTAATAACAGGCCCCTGAGCCTTTAGAACGATTTGGGTTCCCATCGCTACTGCCACATCTTTGTACGACTCCATGGGCCCTCCTAATAGGTAAGAAAAAAAATAACAAACCAACAGAACCATGGCCCAGTTAAGAGCTAGGAACTTTTTTCTTTCTTTCTTTTTTTTTTAAGAAAAAAAATTTAGTACGCGTGGTAAGACTCTTTATCAAATGGACACATCGATTTTTGAAAAGAATCGTATACGGTACTTGTATTGACTCAAAACCGAAATACCCCGATAGTATTTCCATCCATCTTTCATTCAATATTTTAACGGAGAGACACGTCAACACCTCTTACAATGCGACACTTGTCCCACATGCAGGTACGCTACATTATATTATTTTGATTAAAAGAAAAAAAGAAAAAGAAAAAGGGTGGCATGAGTTTGGTAAGAACTTACCTTTGCTCAATAGAAAAGGAAAAACGAAAGTGTGAAGAAAACGATCACCATATAGTCATGTTCCATTTAGATTTTTTTTTTTTCTTTTTAATCTTTGTAAGGAACTAGATCACACTCGTTGCCGCTGACATGGCAGTGATGATTTTTAAATGTTACACTTTTTAACGTAGCGGTAAAAAATATCATTAAATTTAGATCTAATAATGATTTTTAGCGTCACATAAAAAAGTGTACACTTAAAGAGTATAGTAATGAAAGAGTGTGTATCATTTCTCAACCAAAAATCACAGTGGGTTTCAGAAGCATCAAGCAATACAATTTGTCATACGGTAAAATTAAATAATTAAATAAAATAATTCACAGTGATTGGTAGACATATATACATGTATTATGTTATCTAAAGGTTTCAACGTCCTGCACTTTTAGCTTATATTGCCTAAACCTAGAAGTTGATAATTCTTAGCGAAGAAATCTTCACGTAAAAGCCCTACTAAGGAATTACGAGAGGCTTTTTACCGGAGGCGCTCTGCAAGTAGTGCAACTGTGCAAACATTACGAAAGGTGAAAAAGAGATTGGAATCGATATGGCCAATTAATTAACGATATCAGAATAGCTAGTGTTGAATTCTTTACAATATTGAGAGAAGTCTGATCACGTCAAAAGAAAAGCGAATGGAGCAGTTCATAGGCTAGCAAAAGATGTATTTTTTTTCATAGATGAGATGGTTCACTCGGAAGAATCCCATCAATATATTAATGATATTGTAATCGCCGAATGTACTGTTCATTTTTTTTTTCATCATGATATGAATGCGAGAATGATTTTCACGAAGAAAAAAAAAAAAAACAACCCTGTTACGTGATTTTATATCCCAAATAAACTCTACACAAATGGTTAAGCCTAAACTTTCCACCAATTGTTAATTAATAAATCCAAAATAATTTTGGACAAAGTTAGTTGTCTCAAACGGCTAGTTAACTTTTCATAATTCCATTTAGTTCATGCAGTACTAGAGTTAGATTATTTATTGTATGATTGTATCATTTAAATCCAGTAACTCAATTAATTATATATATATATATATATATATTTCTTTATCAATATAGGAGTTATTGTTTTGGTCAAACTACCATAGCTATGAATTACTTTGAAAATTGTTTTTTTGTTTTATGTTTTGAAATTTTGTAAGAATTGTGGTGGCCAAGCGGTGACCGCTAGCTAGCCGTCGTCCAGCAACCACACAACGACCGCTAGAAAGCTTTGGTTGTAATGTGGCGGTTAGAAAAATTGGTTCAACGGCCACACAGTCACACATTGGCGGCCAAACACCTAATTTTGATATGTGGTGGCTGCTAGACAGATCTGATAGTCATTGTCTGATGCAGGGCAGAGCCACACTTTGGCTTGGGGGGGGGGGGCCTGACCCTCCAAGCCAAAGGTCTCCCAAAAAAAAAAAAAAAAAAAAATCTAAAAAAAAATTAATAATAATAATTTTTACCCCTATTTTTAAAAAAATTTATAGTTTTGACCACCTTAAATTATTTTTTTTTCAATTTAGCCTCCCCAAAACTTAAAAGCTGGCTCCGCCCCTGGTCTGATGGACATATACACAGTGCTCGATAAACAGCTTTGACATCCACTTGATGATTGTTAGACACACACGTGTGCATGTGTGTGTGAGATACCAGTTTTCATTTTAAATACCAGTTATCAAACATGTTTTCATAAAGATAACCCACTAAAAATATTAGTTTGAGTAATTGTTTTGAAAAGTGTTTTTTGTTCTCCAGATTTTTTTTTCTTTTTAAAAAAAATAATAAAAAATTATTATTATTTTTTTTTGACATGCCCACATAAGAGGGGGTGGGGGGATTCGAACTAGTGACCTCTGCTTCATGAGGCGTAGTCCCTAGCTGATTGAACTACATCTTAGGGATGAAAAAAAAAAAAAAATTAAAAAACTAACCCATGTCCCATATTTTTCTCATTTAATTAAAAAATTTATTTTGTTGTTAATAATCCATTTAATCGAATATAATCTATTTTAATATTAAAATGCACCAAGAAGTCGTATTGATGAAAGTCAATTTCATTTCTTTTTTCTTACTGTACGTGCGGGGACATGTCCAGCTCAATACACCTGGCTAAGGTATAATCAGACGTTTGACCAAAAAATAATAGAAGACTTTGTCTTAATTGGTACTGGCATGACTTGGATAATATATGCAAATAGAAAAAATAATAAATTTTTAAATACAAATTAAATTCACAGATAAATTATTCCAGTCGATCGAGGCCACAAATATGCTTTTGCAATCCTTCAGTGAGAGCATTGAAATTTAGAAAGACATTAACGATTATAAAGAAAAATGTCGTCCTAATTAAACTGATAAAACAATAATTTTTTTTTAACGATTGTAAAGAAAGCAGTGAGCTTCTTGTGATAAATATGGGCTTATTTGGAGAGAAAAGATATCTCTATTATCTTAATTAGGGATGAAATTTATTTCGGATTGGATTGAAAGAATTTTTTTTCAGTATATCTTTTTGACATTCTTTTTTAATATTATTAGTAAAAAAAAAAAAGAATATATATTTTTCACACGTTAAAGGACACATGACAGTTTTAAAAACTAAAAAAACAAATATTCTCAACCCAATTTAAAGAATAACTTTGTTTGAGATACCAAAAATCTTTACCATTCAATTTCAAGAAAAGCAGCTTTTCTTTTTCTTTCTTTGTCCAATTTGTATGCAATGCTTCAAAAACTTTCTGCCCAAAGTAGAACTTATTCATAAACACCAAACCATGCAAACGTTTGAGAGGCTAGCATTTCATGCAAAATTTGAGTAAAATGCATTAATTAGACAAATTAAGTTAAAAAGAGAGTTGCTGCCAAGTGCCAACAAAGGATTCTCTCCATTTCATTTGAAGTAGATAGTATCTCTATTGCATAGTCAGAATTTAAAGTTGGTGCATCAAACGATAACGTAATGCCACATCATTTAAAACACATGGCAACATTAGCATCATATGTGACCTTTAGATGCACAAACTTTAAATCATGACCATTTCAAATGAAGACTAGAGCTAGGGCATGAATTATCAAATTTCCACATCAATCAGGCATAAATATAAGTATATACACATATACTGATCAAGGCAATCAATAAACCTAGTATTAGAAATGTTGATGTAGTTGTCACGCTTAGTGGCCGGCAATCTCAGAATCCTACAAGACAGACAGGAAATTAGGTGCAGTGTGTCATGCAAAGGTGGATGGCGGCAACACCACATTCGATGCTAAAGTCAGTAATCAAATAAACCACAATCAAAATAACTATAATCAGAACACAATAAACAAGGCTAAATAGTGAATTCCAGCGTGAGCCAATAGGTCCCTTGAGTTGTAGTTTTGCTCAAGGTTTTATAAAACGATCACTTTCTTCTTTCAGGTCTAGGAGAGTGATTTCTGGCTTGATTGGCTATAGTGTCTCCCGAGTTTTCCAAATCTACGTAATCTCCTTGATTCTAGGAGCTGGCCACCGTTTTGGCTAGCTTTTGCCCTTAGGGGTTTTCCTGACAAGGCACCCTTCTAGGCCAGAGTTGTATATCTTCCTTTTCTGGCGCTACCGTTTTACGTGGCTCTTTCCTTTTGAGGTTATTCACCATTTTGGGTGATATCTTCTGGTGATTTGCGCAACATCTTACGGTCTCGGAGGGATTGGATTGAGGCATGGTCATCACACTTGGACCTGGGTCGTTGTAGATATCAAAGTCGTGCCTTTGTGGGAGAGGGGCTTGTCGTGCTTGGGCTAGGCTGCTTGGACCATCACAAGTATCGAAGTCATGCCTTACTAAATTATGTTAGCAAGACCTTGAGTTAAAAGAGGGGTATGTCGTGCTTGGGCCTAGGCTGTCTAGGGTCTGAGGCCCTCCATTCCAAGAAAATTCTTGTTTCAAACCCCAAATACTCATGAAATACTTAGAATAACACATGCCGAATCAAACTTTTAAAAGCGTGTAAACTCCAATGCAGCGCAGGTAGGCATCGACTTGGATTATGCATTTAAAGCAGAAAAAGAAAACGAAAGTAATTGCTAGAGTAACCAAGTGCATGAATTTAATTCATGTTAGCCTTATTAAATTTCACACACGTAATTGAAGGTATTGGTTCCTGTTTCTTAGAGCAGTAAATGGAAAGAGTCACTCGCAAATAAGTTCGGATTCGGCTCAGATAAATTCGGTTCAGTAAATGAACATAACTTAAACAAAAATTTAGGCTTATTTTTTAAACAAGCTGAATTCGTATAAACTCTCGGTTCATATAAGCTCGAATAACTTGATTATTATTTTTTTCCTGTAATTTTATTTCTAACTTTGTAATTAGAACATGTTAAATATTTAAAAAGATAAAAATGAATAATTTTTGCAATTTAATAGATATAGCTTGAATTATTATAACTGTAAGTATTATTGATATACATATGTGTATTTGTGTGTGTATGTGTGTGTAATGAATGTATATACATATCGAAAGATAAACATGTAAACTCGATATTAGATTGTTTCAGATTTGAGTTAATTTATCTAATTATTCGAATAATAATTTTTAATAATAATTAAATAACTAATAATTAATATGAATTGACCAAAAAAAAAAAATTAAAACAAGCACGACATTTACTTTATGTGTGGAATGAATAAGTTAATTGAATAGCTTGTGAACAAGCTCGAGCTCGTTCGAAAAATAAATTAACAGAGTTCGAACATATTCTCTAATTCGGTAATAAGCTTGAACATTAAATACTCAGCTCCGATTTATTACAACCCTATTTGTATTGCATAGAAAAAAAAAATGTATGTATGCATGCACGAACATCTGGGCGCTTTTTCTTTTCGAGAAAGTGACAAAAGAGAATAGCATGCATATATGGATATTTAGGAGCATATTTTTCACGTACGGACATCAAGTCGTAGTTAGAAAATTCGATAAAACCATCACACAATAGGTCTCCACTAGAGGTTAACAAGCTTTAAATTACTCTTCCATAAGTCTTTAAAATTTTAAATTGATTAAATCACTCATTCAGTTTTGCTCACTATCAAATCGCTCCCTCCATAAATTTGATGTTATAGTTTTTAACGAAAGTTGTGACGTGTACGTATAAGACAACATCAAACCTAATAAAATAGGTCCACATGTATAGATGTGTCACTTCAGCTTGACATGTGGTAACAAAAAATGCAAATAATAATAATAATAATAATAATAAATGCCAAAAATACATATTAAAAAAAAAAATGTAACGCACAAGAATTATACTACTTTATAATTACCACATAACACTATTGCTATCTCTTTCATAATTAACTTGCAACAAAAATTTATACATACACACACGCACATACAAACATTGCGTAAGTACATTACTGGAGCTTCTGTAACATGAGTATATAGACATTCATTAGTAACTATTTACATTATTCTTCCAAACTATACATCATACTTAAATATTTGCACTTGTACTCAAAATTTACTTAAGTATAATCATATGCAAAAAGGGTATGCAAGTCTTTTCTCATCGATGAATTGAATGCGAGACTAGTTTCCCAAAAAACAAAAAGGGGTATGTAAGCCATCTAACCCAAACTAAAGAAAAGCTCAGCAGAGAAAACATTTAACTTAATACAATTTTCAGTATTTCACCTGCAACCTTAGAAAAGTATGATTTTGTTTCAAAACATTATTTTCAGTATTTGTTATATTTATTAGTAAAGATTTGAATAAAAACAACAATCCTTTTAGATTGATTTTAATTATTTTACGTATGAAACTTAGAAAAGTCAGTATTTGAGTTAGTACAAATTTTTAGCTCTAATATTTCAATAACAAGAAATTCTCTCTCATTGTATTTTAAGAAAAAGGAATTTCACTCTTGTTGTCAATAAAAGCAAAGTGTGTCATCATTCAAGCGGAAAAGACTTTGCTTAGAAATATTTTTGTAATATGTCTTTGGAAAATATGACTCAGAATATAAATGTTTTCAGTTCAACAAAAAGAGAGATTTTATCAAAATAAAAGAGTCGTATCACACATCACTTTGTTTGGGTTGCTTATGTACTGAGTCGTGAACTCACATTTTCATGCTATAGTAGCACGTGACAAAGAGTGGGCCAAAATGAACACTTGTCTTTCCCCTTTGGTTTGATGTCGTACATATAACCTTGTACGACCTTGGTTTGGTGCACTTCTCTTAGGCATTTGAGTATGTTTATGGCTACAGGACGTAGTAAACTAATTAGGAAAACACATTCTTGTCCGAACATGACTATGTTGACACCACGAGTGTCACAGGCCTATGCTGAGCCATGGGCAGCACACAAGCCTAACTATACTGCCCTCAATGGTGTCACTACTCATGACTATATTGACGCCATAGGTAATGCACAAAAGCATGTAATCCCCAGGTGATAGTCCACACCCTCGTGTGGTTGCGTTTGCTACTGGAAAACTACTAAATTTTTATGTGATACTAACTTGACTAGTTGACTGCCATAAGATATAAACATACTTATAGAAATTGAGCATGTGTTTTTCTCACAGCTTATCTCTTTAAAACAAACTACTAAAAACTAAATTGATAATATATAGCTTAAAAGTGCATATTTTCTCTTTTAAAATAAGTATTATCATCTATGTTTTATTCTAATTCTTGCATTTTTTTATTTAATTATGGAATATTGTATGATTATTAAATTTAAGCTTAAATTGATATCAATGCAATGAATTGTATTTTTTTAAGGAATTACAAAGGAAATGAGAAGAGCAAATTTTGAGAGAATATTTTGTTTAAGTTGAAGAGCAGTTTGCAAGCCTTAAGAAGGAAATAAAGCAGCTAGTGCGGCGCAAAGAATTGAGAAGCGAAATTCGTGATTCTCTCCAAGATTGGTGTCGCGTTTTTCTCAAGTAAGATATATCCTGAAATGGGAAGGAAGAGGTGCTATAGAGAATATTTTGTTAGAAGATGTTTTAATTCTCTAGATGTAAGCATGAGCCGATTATTTCCAATAAAATAAAATAAATAAATAAGCAGCAGCACCGAATCAAGATTCTTTCCAAATACTTGCAGCAACGTGAGACGTGAAGACAGATTTTTTTGAAGGAGCAAAATTGGAAAGGGCAGCACGAAGAGACACGTACATTATTTCCTTAAGAAGAGGCCACCGATTCTTTCCTTAACAAGAGAGCACTAAAGCCCTAGGTCATGCATTATATATATATATATATATATATATATATATATATATATATATATATATATCATGCTTTGCTTTTGTAGGGGGGAAGCAAGTGGGGAGATATTTTTGAAGCAGTAAGCCAACAGAGTTTGAATGTTTTTTTGTTTTTGTTCTTAATTTATTTTATATTTAGTACTTTGATTATGAAATTTATTTTCATAAACATGAGTAGCTAAACCTCTAACTAGGGTTAGAGGTGAAGCCTAGTTTTCATATTATGTATTCGTGAGACCATTTTTGTTCTTCAAGGTTTAATAATTGGATGTCAGGGATAATTTTAATTTGAAATAAGTTTCATGATAGCAAGTTTATTTTGATTTTGTTATTATTTTCGCTTATATCAAATGTTTATTCTATTTGATTCGGTATGATCCGAATTAATAATAGATGCTTAATTTATTGTGTCATGTTGTCAAAATCAAATTCTAATTAAACCATATTCAGTTTATTTTATTATTAAGAGTGCTTTATTGCTTTATTTTCCGATTAGGAGAATTGAAATTCTACCTAATTGAGTTATCATTATATGTCTTATGAATGTATAAAATGATGCTAGGTGGATTCTTGAAACCCTAGTATTTTCAAATAGTTTATTCCAAAGAAAATTTATTTATTTTAGTTTCGTAGTTTACTTTTAAATTTAAATTCTTTTCATTTACTCCGCTTTCTAGTGGAAACCAAAAATCAAATTTCTATATTTTTCTTTACTACATAATAATAAGAATTATTCTTTTGTATCTAATCATTCTCTGTGGATCAACCTTGTACTTGTGGGCGTGAGTTGTTATTAGAGAGGATAACTCCAAATAAGGATTGATCCCATAATATAAGGATCAATCCTTCATCCTTTATCCTTTATTCTAACCATGAAACCGGTAGTAGTAGCCTAATAGGAATAGATGTCTACTATTAAATATACATGTAAATAGAAAGCAGAATATATTTTTGAAAACAGAGTTTCTGACCTACAATTCGTAAGATGTTATGAGAGCATGGTTTAACCCTGCCGCCCAAACCTCTCTTCTCTAAACCTACCCAATAATTCCATTCACCCACAACCATGAGCAACCCCAACCAAACTGATGAACCTCCATCAGCATCCATCCTCACCGAACTAACCACCCGAATGAATGAAGCTCTTACCAAAGCTTCAACTTCAATGACAGAAAATACAGCAGCTCCTATCGGCATCAAGTTGGATGGCTCCAACTATGCACTCTGGTCCAGGTGGTCGAGATGTACATCTTGGGCAAGGACAAACTGGGCTACATCAACGGCGACATCCATCAACCCCCACAAACGGACCCATCCTTTTGAAAATGGCGCACGGACAACGCCATTGCCAAGGGCTGGCTGATAAACTCAATGGACCCATCGTTGATTGGAAATTTCATCAGATTTCCAACGGCAAAATTGGTGTGGGATTCCATTGCGACGACGTACTTTGACGGGAGTGATACCTCTCAAGTCTATGATCTCCGGAGACGTGTGACCCGCCTGAAGCAAGCAGGTGGTTCACTGGAAAAGTTCTTCACCGCGTTACAGGGCCTCTGGCGTGAGATTGATTTTCGCCGCCCAAACCCAATGGAGTGTGTGGTCGATATCCAGCACTACAACACCATATTTAGGAAGATCGGGTGTATACATTTCTGGATGGATTGGACGATCGGCTAGATAACATCCGGGGGGATATTCTGCAGATCAAGCCGTTCCCAACCATTGAACAGGTGTACGCCCATGTCCGCCGAGAAGCCGTCCAGCAGGCTGTGATGATCTCTGGCGACTCCACAGAAAATCCAGGAGCAGTTCTGGCGTCAAAGAGCTTCAAGCCTGGTCAGCATTCCTCACCTTCAACCAAGTCCCTGTCTCTCGGCAGTGGGAAAGCCGGTACTTCCTCAAGACCACGTGCCTCCTCTGATGGAACAAAGTGTTCTCACTGTGGTAATTCAAAGCATACCCGTGACACTTGCTTTAAACTCCATGGATACCCGGAGTGGTGGAATGAGCTCCAAGAACGGAAACATCAGGATGGTCCAGGTTCTAACGGAGGGAGTGGCAAGGCTGCAGTGGCTACGGCTGAACCTCAACTCTCTATTTCTCCTTTGGTCGAGACAGCCCCTGGTGACCCACCAACCGTAGACCCAGGTAAATTCAGCACTGCCCTGTGTAGCTCCTCTCCAGTGGGTGATGGGAGCTCATGGGTAGTTGATTCTGGAGCGCCAGATCACATGACGTTTGATGACCGAGATTTTGCAGAAAAAACCCCCACCACAGCGAACTTGTGTTGCCAATGCCAATGGGGTACTTTCCCCAGTCATAGGAGCCGGCACTGTCACTTTATCGCCCACTTTATCACTAACCCATTGCCTACTTGTTCCTTCCCTTTCCCATAAATTATTATCTGTGAGCCAGGTCACCACTTCCCTAAACTGTGTTGTACTTATGTACTCTATGTTTTGCTTGCTTCAGGATATTCTTACCAAGGAGATCATTGCGCGTGGTACTAGACGGGGGGGACTATACTACGTGGATGATTTCAGCATGGGCCGCGCACATCACATGCATCATCCGGTTGACAATAAAGAGCGGCAAATTTGGCTTTGGCATCGTCGGTTAGGACACCCGTCTTTTGGCAATATGAAGCATTTATTCCCTGATTTGTTTTCCAACATGTCACTATTTGACCTCAAATGTGAAACGTGCATTCTTGCTAAAAGTCATCGAACTACTTATCCTTTGAGTATGAATAAAAGTCATGTTCCATTTGCATTAATTCATTCGGATGTGTGGGGTCCATCTCCAATTTCTACAGTTTCTGGTATTCGATGGTTTGTAATATTTATTGATGATTGCACACGCATGACCTGGCTTTATTTGTTGAAACACAAAGCTGAAGTACTAAGTGTATTTAAGTATTTCCACACTATGGTTCAAACCCAATTTTCTGCTAAAATACAGATTCTGAGATCAGATAATGGCGGTGAATATATCAATCGGGAGTTTCATGAATACTTCCAAAAACATGGCCTTATTCACGAAACCTCGTGTCCCCATACCCCTCAACAGAATGGCGTGGCTGAAAGAAAAAACCTCCATATTCTTGAGACTGCTAGGGCATTATTACTAGGGTCTCATCTGCCGAGCCGACATTGGGCTAATGCCGTGGCCACAGCTGTACACCTCCTCAATCGGATGCCCTCCAAAGTATTGGACTTTAAGACCCCATTACATACGTTGTCCACATATGTCTCCTTACCCACGATGTTAATGATTCCTCCTAGGGTCTTTGGTTGTGTCGCCTTTGTCCATCTTCCTAAGCATCAGTGCACGAAATTGGACCCTTGTGCCATCAGCTGTCTTTTCTTAGGATATGCCATACATCAAAAAGGATACCGCTGCTATGATCCAGCCCACAACCGTACCTATGTGACCATGGATGTCATCTTTCTGGAAACTGAACCATTTTTTCTAGCACCCAATTCTGCTCGTCAGGGGGAGATCAATAGTGAAGAGCCGAATTGGCTACGGCTTGACTGGCCGAACAGTAATGAGGATGCGACAGAGGAAGGACCAAACACAGGGCTTGATATGTCCCCAGAGACTGACTCCAAAGAAGTACCTATATATTCTGAAGAAGAGAGAGACACCCCCCCTCACTCACCAGTACCGGAAGGCCCATCTCCTGAGAATATTCCTGAGGTAAACTCTTTTTCTCTACCACCAGACTCTAACAATATAGAGATCCCTGTTGTTGGCTATACATTACCTTTCAGGCATAATCGTGGCAAACCACCGAATAGATATTCCCCAGATGTTGGAGAACGGAGTACAAAGTATCCAATTGCCAACTCTGTGTCCACAAACAGGTTATCCAAACCACTCAAGACATTCAGACATGAGCTCTCCTCATGTCGGGTCCCCTCAGATATCCATGAAGCACTGACAGACCCAAAGTGGACTCAGGCAGTAAAAGGAGAAATGGAAGCACTACTGAAAAATGAAACACGGACACTTGTCCATCTACCCAAAGGAAAGAAGACAGTGGGGTGTAAATGGGTATTCTCTATCAAACACAAAGCAGATGGCTCAATCGATCGATACAAAGCAAGGCTAGTAGCAAAGGGTTATACACAAACATATGGCATAGATTATCAAGAGACCTTCTCGCTAGTGGCGAAATTGAACACAATTAGAGTGTTGATGTCCCTTGCAACAAACCTCGATTGGCCACTACACCAGTTTGACGTAAAGAACGCCTTTCTCCATGGTGATCTTGAAGAAGAAGTCTACATGGATGTTCCACCAGGCTACACAGCCAATTCCGAGTCTGAGGTGGTGTGTAAATTACAAAGAGCACTGTATGGTTTGAAGCAATCACCCATAGCATGGTTCGGGCGATTTAGCTTGGCAATGAAGAAATATGGTTATATCCAGAGCAACTCAGACCATACACTGTTCTTAAAACACCAACTGGGCAAGGTCACTACCTTAATAATCTATGTAGATGACATGATTATTACCGGTGATGATTCAGAAGAAATATCAAGACTCCAACAACAGCTGGCAACAGAATTTGAAATGAAGAATCTGGGAGGACTAAAATACTTTCTGGGAATTGAAGTTGCGAGATCAAAACAAGGTATATTTCTTTCCCAACGAAAATATATCTTAGATTTACTATCAGAAGTGGGGCTATTAGAGTGCAAACCTGCAGACACACCAATTGTCCAAAACCATAAACTTGGCGAACATCCAGACCAAGTACCCACAAACAAAGAAAGGTACCAGAGATTAGTTGGAAAACTCATTTACCTCTCTCACATGCACCCAGATATTGCATATGTCGTAAGCGTGGTAAGCCAGTTCATGCATAATCCTAGTAATGAGCACATGGATGCCATGATCAGAATTCTTCAATACTTAAAGTCTTCTCCGGGAAAGGGACTAATGTTCTCGAAGAATGATCATCTCAAGGTTGAGGGATATACGGATGCAGATTGGGCAGGAAATATTTCAGACAAAAAATCCACATCAAGGTACTTCATGTTTGTCGGTGGGAACTTAGTTACATGGAGAAGTAAGAAGCAGAACATGGTGGCTTTGTCAAGTGCTGAGGCCGAGTTCCGGGGGATGGCTAAAGGTCTTTGCGAGCTTCTCTGGCTCAGAAGATTATTAACAGAAATTGGCTTTACTCCTAGTTGTGAAATGGACCTTTTTTACGACAACAAGGCAGCAATTGATATCTCACATAACCCTGTCCAACATGATCGAACCAAACACGTGGAGGTAGATCGACACTTCATCAAACAGAATCTAGAGTCCAAGACAATTCGATTTCCCTTCATCAAATCTGAAGATCAACTAGCAGACATACTCACCAAACCAGTGTCCAGCAAGAACTTCTACAACTCACTTGACAAGTTAGGCATTAAGGATTTGTATGCACCAACTTGAGGGGGGGTGTGGGCGTGAGTTGTTATTAGAGAGGATAACTTCAAATAAGGATTGATCCCATAATATAAGGATCAATCCTTCATCCTTTATCCTTTATTCTAGCGATGAAACCGGTAGTAGTAGCCTAATAGGAATAGATGTCTACTATTATATATACATGTAAACAGAAAGCAGAATATATTTTTTAAAACAGAGTTTCTGACCTACAATTCGTAAGAGTACTTACCGTCACCGATAATTATTACTTGTGAAAATCTACACTTGGGTTTGCTCCCTTTTTGGTACAAGAAGCTTTTCCAATGCAATGAATTGTATTTTTTTAGGAATTACAATGGAAATAAGAGGAGTAATTTGGAAAAAAAAAAATCAATTTTTTTTAAAAAAATAATAATAATTAAACTCAGTGTCTTAAATTCATTTTCCGGCAACGGTGCAAAAAACTTGTTGTACCAAAAATGGTGCAAACTCAAGTGTAGGTTTTCGCAAGTAATAATTCTCGATAAGTACGAGGTCGATCCACAGGAAATGATCAGACGCAAAAGAATAATTCTTATTATTATGCAAAAAAGAAAAAAAATAAAAATTTGACTTTTGGTTTCCACTAGAAAGTGGAGCAAAAGAATAAAATTTAAATTTAAAAGTAAACTACAATACTAAAATAAATAAAATTGCTTTGGAAGAAACTATTGGAAAATACTAGGGTTTCAAGGATCTACCTAGCATCATTTTATGCATTCATGAGACATATAATAATAACTCAATTAGGTAGAATTTCAATTCTCCTAATCCAAAAATAAAGCAGTAAAGCCCTCTTAATAATAAAATAAATTGAATATGGTTTAATTAGAATTTAATTTTGGCACCATGACACAATAAATTAAGCATCTATTATTAATTCGGATCATATCAAATCAAAATAGAATAAACATTTGATATAAGCGAAAATAATAAGAAATCAAAATAAATTTGCTCTCATGAAATTTATTTCAAATTAAAATTATCTCTGACATTCAATTATTAAACCATGAAGAACAAAAATGGTCTCACGAATACATAATAGGAAAACTAGGCTTCACCTCTAGCCCTAGTTAGAGGTTTAGCCACTCATGTTTATGAAAATAAATTCTATAATCAAAGTACTAAACATAAAATAAATTAAAAACAAAAACAAAAAAAAGATTCAAACTCTGTTTGCTCCTTACTTCAAAAATATCTCCCCTCCTACTCCTCTACTTACAAAAGCAAATATATATATATAGAATGCATGACCTAGGGCTTCAATGCTCTCTTGTTAAGGAAAGAATCGGTGGCATCTTCTTAAAGAAATAATGTATGTGTCTCTTCGTGTTGCCCTTTCCAATTTTGCTCCTTCAAAAGAATCTGTCTTCACGTCTCACATTGCTGCAAGTATTTGGAAAGAATCTTGACTCGGTGCTGCTGCTTTTTCTTTTTCTTTTTCTTTTTCTTTTTCTTTTGGAGGAAATAATCGGCGCATGCACTTTTGGACAATTAAAACATCTATTAACAAAATATTCTCTGTAGCACCTCTTCCTTCCCATTTCATGATATATCTTACTTGAGAAAAACGTGGCACCAATCTTAGAGAGAATCACGAATTTCGCTTCTCAATTTCTTGCGCCGCACTAGCTGCTTTATTGTTGCTTTATTTCCTTCTCAAGGCTTGCAAACTGCTCTTCAACTCAAACAAAATATTCTCTCAAAATTTGCTCCTCTTATTTCCTTTGTAATTCCTAAAAAAAAAAAAAAAAAATACAATTCATTGCATTGATATCAATTAAAGCTCAAATTTAATAATTAAACAATATTCCACGGTTAAATAAAAAAAATGCAAGAATTAGAATAAAATATAATATGATAATTCTTATTTTAATAGAAAAAATATGCACTTTTAACCCATTATTATAACTTAACTAGTGTTTCTATTTCTCTTCAAACTATTGATATCTCCTTTACAAACCTTGTCTTACAATTGTTCTTAAAACTCAACTTTTCTACTAATCATCAAACTGTATAAAGAATTAACTGTATAAAGAATTAAAGTCATGCATAAATCATGAAATTCAAGGGCTCATGTCAAGATAAATATTCTTGCATTTTCAAAGTCTAAAACTCTCTCTTTCCTCAAAGAATTCCTCTTTTTTTTCTTTTTCAAATTCTCGGCAGTCTCGCTCAAACAGGATGCAATTGGTTTAATTATGCAAGATGTAACATGTTTACTATCTACATTAACTAATTGAAATAACACTCTAAATTATTTGTTGTTACTCACTAAACTAATCTACTAGACTGACCTTGACTAAGGTCCAACTATATTTGAGCTTATCAGAAGCAAAGTTGCTGCTCATCATTTTTATTTTTATTTTCCTATTATAAGCTTCTACAAGTGACAATTGAAACATGAAGTCGGTCTGGATGCCACACATCTGACCCGCCGCCAGTATCATCATCGACATTGTAAGTCGGGATGCCGCATGTCCCAACTCATCAGGATCTCCATAGCCATTTTTGGTCAGGATGCCACACGTACGTCCTGACCCACCAAGATCTACATTGCCATTGCCAGTCGAGATACCACACGTCCCGGTCCACCAGGATCACTATTGGACCAATATATCTCCTTCAACTAGAACTTAACACTAGAAGACAACAGTTTGGAACCCCAGAGTTGCATCCTCCTCACGTAAAAATTGGATAACTGATTTATCTTTGGAATAAGTCGAAATGATGATCATTTCTAGGAAAGGGATATTCTGATTTCTATCATTGAGCTATTTTTATTTGGAGGATATAATGTCACAAGCTTTAATTTTTATCATCAGGGTTTTCTTTTATCATGATCCCTGTTATCGAGAACTTTTACGTTTCTTTTTCCATTTGCGAGAATTTATAGGCTCTGATTTTTGTTATCAAGAAACGTTAATCGAATTATGGATTTACCTAATGAATATTATCTTACAAGCTTCAATTTATATTGTCAAGGATTGTTTACCGAATTATGGAGTCATTCTATATTAGGCTTTTAATCTATACAAAATCATATGAAATTAAAAGAGCAAGGTGAGATCGAGCTTGTTACCTTCTTGAAGTTTTGCCCCTGCAAGAAAGCTTCATCCTTTCTCTCTCTCTCTGGTTGCTGGGAAACGAAGGCAAGTTTAGTACTAGGGTTTCTTTAGGGCTTATAAAGCCATACATATATTTTTGTAGTATTTTGGACCTATCTAATTCAAATGTAGCACATTTGCATTCGAACAGTTTGTGGCTTGTTCGATTCAAATCATTTATGACATGACACATTTGAGCGGTGTTCGAATGACTTTTCTTGTCTTAACGAGCTTCGATCTAATGTAGTTTGGGTCGTTCTAACAGTAGATTCAAATAATTTATGATGTGGCATCCCATGTGACACATTCAAATGGTGTTCGAACGACTTTTCCCATCCTAAGAAGCCTCATTCTAATGCAGCTTGGGCCGTTCGAACACTACAGCAAATTTAGAAATTCCAAGTATGAATCCCGTTTTTCCTATATTCTAACCACATCATGTCTAATCATCTTCTAATTAACGACCTTACTCACTCCCTTACTTTAATTTGACTCTCAAAATTTGTACGTTAATAAAAAAAAATTTAACTTAAATAAAATTCCTACGTGTTCGATTGAGGTGTTAACCTTTGCTCCTCAATATTGAACATGTAGATTTAGCTTTTCAGTAACTTTTTACCTTGTCTTGCAAGAGTTCAATCGTCCGTTCGACCGTGAAAAGTGATCCATCAACGAAATCCGATAATTTTTATTCCCCTCTCATCTTTGAATTTGAGGAACCCATAACATATCCGGTTCAAGAACCTTACCCAATATAAATTCAAATCCTATTCATTAATTAGTTTTGAAAAAAAAAAAAAAAAAGAAATCACAAATTTGGCATCTTAGCCCTTTTGTATTTCTCGAAAACCGAAACGTTCAAACTTACCACTCATACCGAAACTTTTTGTCTACATTAACCGTATATTGTATTTGTATCCTCCCATAAAAATAAAAAAAAAATGACAGCGCGTGACAATTAGGGACTCGGAAAAGGCCGAGACTGATCAGGTTTGGAATATGTGAGAGTCAGACTAATCAACTTTTGAATAAATAAATAAAAACTTGAACATTAAAAAATTGTGGCCCATAAATCGAGCGCGTGAATATAAAAATAATGGAGTGCGATGATGAAGCTACAGTATTAAATGGGTGACGTCCCTTTTGTTGCTTTGTCGTTTCGTCGTCTTTATCAAGAGGCAAGGTGGGGTCCAGTTCCTGGGTACGCGCACGTGGGCAGATCGACCCAGAAACGAAACGACGACAACGACGACGACGCTTTGCTCGGTGAGAGAGAAAGAGAGAGGGCTGCCCCACTTGCCACCATACACTGCCCCAATGCTGTCTGCTGCCCGGTACTTATCCGGTCAGTTTCCACGTGTGGGAATAGCGCTGTTCTTGATGGCCACGTCCAACTTGGGAAAGATGAGTCTTTGTAGGTTTCCCTATGGCGCCCCCAGGCCCTTTCTGTGCTTTTTTTTTTTTTTTTTTTTTTTTTTTTTTTTTTTATTATTATTTTTTATTTATTTATTTATTTTACATATCCACGTAAGAGAAGAGGGAGATTCGAACTACTGACCTTCGCTTCATGAGGCGTGATCTCCAGCCGATTAACCTACCCCTTAAAGACTCCCGTGCTTTTAGCTTACGTGCCAAAAAAATTAATTCATGTGATTGGTCTAATTAAAAATAGATATGAAAAAAATTAATTATATAAAACTAAAAATATATATATATAAAAAAAAAAAGTGGACGCAACCAACCGGCAGCTATCCCTTTGAGGTAGCATGTGAGCCACCCCCGGAGGTCGTTGGGGGTGGTTCGCTTCTTTTTTTCTTTTTTGATTTTTTTAATAAAAAAAAACTAAATTTTTTAGTTTTAAATATTTATACTTTTAATATATATATATATATAGAAATCTGTCAATTTTTTTAACAGAATTTGATTCCAACGACTAAATGAGTAATGCTACATATCATCTTCATGTTCTCCTTTTGTCCCCCCTAAAATTGATGTGACTCTTAAAATCACCATTGAATTTATGATAAATCACATTTAAATTTCAATTCAATGGTAATTTTAAGAGTCACATCAATTTTGAGGGACACAAGAATGACACAAGGATGATATGTAACATTACTCGCGACTAAATTATTTTTTAGTATACTTGAGTGACCTCTGAATTTACTTTGATATGACAGAAATTAATTTGTAATTTAAACTAACCACATAGACTGATTTTACATTTTTCTCAAAAAAAAAAAAAAATCAGAAATTTTTTGTTTTTTTTTTTTTAGCTTTTTGTAATGATTTAGATTTAATTTTAATTTTATATGACGACAAGAAAAAGAGTAAAATTAAATTTAGATTATTAAAAAAAGTACACATATCACACAAAACGTCTTGAAATTACTGTTACGGGTTTGTGGTAATTTTCTTATTGTGCTATTAATTCTTTGGATTTGGATGAATCCTTGAGTCCATAATATGTATCAACCGACTAATTTCAGGTAATATATATATAAAAAAGAATGTTGACGTGTCGTTCTAAATTAATCATTATTTTATTTTTTTTATTTAAGAAGAATTAATTCAAAGATTAATTATGAGTACCAAAACAACCTAGCTTATTAATTAGTTGAATGTTAAATTTTATATTATCTACCATTTCTCTTATCAACTGTAAACTTAACCCAAAAGAATATGAAAAAATAAAAATAAAAACAAATAATAATAAGAGCTGTGCTTGCCAAGGTCGTAAATCATAATCTCTCATCTATAACTTATTTTATGTATCGAATTGAGTAGAAACAATTCTTGTAGTCTCCATGATACTATACAAATTAAATTATGGTAATTAACTTATACATATTATAAAAAAAAAAAAAAACAAAAAAAAAAAAAAAAAAAACAAAAACAAAAACAAAAACAAAAACAAAAACAAAAACAAAAACAAAAAAAACAAAAAAATGCATGATAATATTTACATGTCAGCGTACGTATTTAACAAAATTTTCATTAATAATTCATTCTCTATGTTTTCTGACCTTATCCGTACGTTTGAACTGAGAAGAAAAAAAAAAAAAAAAAAAGAAGAGCAAATTAAGGGCGTGTTTGAGTAACACCTTTTTTTTTTTTATCTTTTTTTATTTTTTTTTTAAAAATATATTTGGGTTTATTTTTTAATTAAAATTCGACTCAAATGTTATCAATTTTTTTTTAATTTTATTTCAAGTTCTCTAAACCACTCAAACATAATTTCAAAAGAAAGAAAAAAAAAAAAATCAGTATTCACAGTTTTGAATATAATAAAAAATAGTAAAATATAATACAAAAAAACACAAACCCAAACGAGTCCTTATATCAACTAGGTCAGTCTGGTTTTTTTACAAGCTAAAAAATACGATTTATCTTAATTTTTTAATAATAGAAATTTAAGATTTTATGAAACGCATGCATGCTATATCATTGGATAATTAACATCCAGACCAGTCTCTATATATATATTTCTTGGTCAATCTGTCCCGGCCGGTGAGAGCAAAACGGAAATGCAAAGGATAAAGTGATCATCATGGCATGCATAAAATACAAAAAATAACCCGATGCATCATGCATCATATATGCATGTGGTCAGTGGTCTCCCCCATGCATAACCATCTTCTGCAAAAACCTTGACTCAGGAGCCCCACATGTCACTTGAACAACTATGGTGAGAGCCCATTCTACGTGGAATCGTAAGCCCCATAGATATTGTTATAATATTTTATATCACGAGCATAATGTTAATTTGTGTGTGCAATTTTTTTATTATTATTTTTATTGTTTTTAAAATTGTGAATACCCAAAAAAAAAATTCATTAAAAAAATTTATAAAAATTGGACCCTATGGGTGGCCAAGCCACCCTCGGCAATTGTTTGGGGGTGGCCGATCCACCTTGGGGTGGTTTAGCCACCCTAGGGTTTTTCTTTTTATTTCCCTTTTTTCTTTTTCTTTTTTTTTTTAAAAAAAAAATTATATATACATTTTTTCCCTAATTGGGTTGAAAAAATATTTGAGTTGGGTTGAAAAGAAAATAATTAAGTTGCAGCAAAAAATTAAATCTTTAAAGAGGGAGAGAGAGAGAATAAACGAGTTGAGTAGCTTACCCTTTTCTTTTCCTTTTTTCTTTTACATATTGCGTAACTCCCATTATATTTCTTCACTTTAATTCCTAAATTAGTATATCATTAAAGATCTTTTATTTTAAACCTTGAAGTTAGGTACTTCTTAGTTTGAAAAATTGACATACACATGCATTTCATATTAATTTTAAAAATTAGTATGTCATCAACATAAAAGCAAACAAAGACACTATAATCTTTTGTGCATTTTGAATAAATACATTGTTAGCTCCCTCATATTTGAAACCATTAGATAAAATAACATAATCAAACTTTGCATGCCATTTTTTGGTTGCTTTTCTCAAACTATATAATTAATGATGTGACTAATTAATGGAGTTTTTTTATTTATTTATTTCTTCTTCTTCTTCTTCTTTTTTTTTTTTTTTTTTTTTTTCATTTTCAGGTAGACCAAACCCTTCTGTTTGTATGTGTATATATATATATATATATATATATATATATATATATATATATCCATTTGATGTACATACAAATCATATATAGATGCAAGAACTAGCTATAAGAATACGAATAAATTAATGTTATCATTGTTACAGGTTTATAAGTATGATCGAAATAGTCTATGCCCCATTTTTGTTTAAAGCCTTTTGCAACCAACTTATCCTTGAAGGTTTCGATTGACCCATCAAAATTATACTTATTTTTAAATACTCATTTACAACCAATAGGTTAGGAACTTAGAGGTAGAGCCACTAGTACCAAATTATTATTTGATAATATTATGTCTATTTTATCATTTACAGCTTCTTTCTAAAATGTTACATTGCTAGAACACATAGCTTCATCAAAACTTTTTGGACATTCCTTTATGTTAAGTACAATTGGTATTTTACTAAGGACTGTATCCATGTCTCCTTCCACAAGGAAAACTATGGCTTGGGATGAAATAAAATTAGGACCTCAATTATTTTCCTTTATAAGCTTTAACTCCTTCTTTGTTCTAGTTGCAAATTTGTAGTATGTATTGTCTCCATGCTAAGAGATGTACTTAATGTTAGATACTCCGTTTGATTAGGTTATGAAATATATTTAAAAGTATAGTTGAAATTATTCTCAATAAATTTAGCATCCATTGATTCCACTATGACATTAGAGCATAAGTCTAATAATCTATATGCCTAGCATAACCAACAAACACACTTTTAATTGTTCTTTGTCATAATTAATTCCTTTCAGATCAAGAACTCTGTAAAATATTTTCTATCGTTCCATAACTCATTGAGAAACTTGTATTTTTAAAGATGACACTCTATTATGCACATGACATGTTGTAAATAGTGCCTATCCCCACAAATTGAAAGACAAATTTTGCATTTAAAATATGGGATTAACCATGTCTACAAATGTCATGTTGTTTTCTTTCAGCCAAACCATTATATTGGGTATAAAGTGCAGATATTTTGTATACAATTCTGTTGTTCACATAATGTAAAAAATTCAGGAAGAAAATATTTTCCACCTTTAAGAATATTTTTATTTTCATCTCCTTTTTATTTTTTACTTCAGATTTAAAAATTTTAAAAATCTCAAAAGTCTCGTCCAAGTGTATCTAGAAAAATTATTTATGAATGTAATAAAGTATTTTCTGCCTCTTCTAGTTAACATACCATTTATTTCACATATATATATATTAGAATGCATGAGTTCTAAAATGTGAATTTCTATGGAAACTTGTCAAATATTTCATGCTTTGCATTGTTATCTTGTTTATAAGAAATTAAATCATGCTTAGACAAATATCATAAATATTTAAAATTTAAATGTGATAAACGACTATGCCATAAAGAAAAAGACTCAAAGATATAAGAAGAATGTGAAATAACTTCATTAATAATATTGAATTTGAACAATCCCTTTATGCCTTTCTTACACAATAAATTGTCATATAAGATTCTTCTTAATTTCTGGAACATGAAGAACAATGGTTAAAATTAGCTTCTTCCAAGAAGTAAACTGCATCTCTACATTCTCTTTTCCATGAACCTTAGCAGAATTGTGGTTTCGTAACGAAACGTTTTAGTAATCAATTGTTGTGGTATAATTCTTGAATTGTGCTTTCTCACTGTGCACATGCATGCAAGATAGCACCATAATCAAACAACTTATTAGAAGGATTTGTAGCAGCAGCCATATGCACTTCTATGATCATGTAAATTCGTATTTCAGTCACCAGATCAATGATTTCTTCAAGTACATTAGTCATGTTTGAACTGTTGCCATTTCCTTTCTTCTCATTCTTTAAGAACATGCATTCACAAATATAATGGCATTTTATTCCACAGTTAAAACATGGCTGATTTTCCTTGGGTCCTTTTTTTTTTTTTTTTTTTTTTTTTTTTTTTTTTTTTGGGATCATTAGACTTATTCTTCTTGAAGCTAGTTCCATTCCTATTCAACTTAAGATAATTATGTGTTCTATTAATTCCGCTACGAACATTATTGAAATTCACTTTAGAATCAAAATGAATACCATTGTGAATTCGAATTTATTCTTCAATTCGCAAATGCTTTCCAATTTTCTCTAAAGAATGATCTTTTGTCATATGCAAAAGCTTCTTCCTGTAGTTATTCCAACTTAGAGGAAGTTTTGAAATAATTTCTCATTTGGAAAGACTGAAGAATATTAATAGAAAGACCACAGAGTTTATTTACCGACCTGTAACTCATGCAATTGATCTAAAATAGGCAAATTATCTTCCATTTTTAATTCAAAGTACTTCAGAATAATAAATTTATCCGTACTTATTTTTCAGTATTGTACTTCGCTTCCAGTGCATTCCAAATTTCCTTTGAGGACTTGATTGCAATGAAGAGATCACATAGTCAATTAGAAAGAATGTTCAAAATGTGCCATCTACATCAAGTTCATCATTTTTTATGTTTCTTTCCTTTGCCTTGATAGCATTAGTATTTTTCAGATTTGGCTAAGGGAGTAGCTTGGGCCTAAAACATAGAAAATCTTTTGTGCACTGAGGAGAAACTTTATCTTATCCTGCCAAAGAAATTGGTTCCATCAAACCTGTCCAATTTTACAAAATCCTAATTCATGAATTTGAAAGCTGCTACATTTGATCCTCCTTTCATTGTGAATATCGTCTTAAAATTGTTGAGAGAAATATGTGAGAAAGAAGAAGAATCATAAACAAAAGTTGGTTTTTTTAGGCACATTGAATAGCTATCGTTAAGACGATATTTGCCTCCACTCGATCAGAGTTTTCTACTATGTTACTGGAAAATCGTCTCTATGATACAACAAATATTATGAATTCTAAATGAAGAAATTCTAGAGAACACCCACAATTTTCTCTTGTGAACTTCTAAAACTGAATGAAAATAAAGAGTATAAAATTCGTTTGAGGAATGTTCTGTTTATAGATTATGAAGGGACACTTGTGAAAAGTCAAAAACTTTTCAATCTGAGTAACAAACGATTAATATATTAAAGGTTGAATTGGTTACAAATAGACATGAAGTTTGCGGTTGGCCTATTGGTTAGGTCATGTCTCCTCCAAACCAAACACAATGGTTCAATACTCCACACTAGCATCCGCACAATTTAATTTTACTAACCAAAGGACTTATGTTGTGCGAAATTTATTAACTCGCAAGCGCACGAATCGTTTGCAATATAGTGTGTATGCAAGTGCAAGGTCGAATCCACAAGGAATTGCGTTGCGAAAATTAATCTCTCTATTTAAACTAATCATATTTTAACCTAGTTCCAAATTTAGGGTTTTTTAACAAAAGAAAACATAAACTAAATAAATCAAAAGATAGGGTTCTAAGGTTCAAGAATCCACACCCACCAAATCATAGCAACATATTCTCATGTTCATCAACACACATTTGAAGTTCTCACCATACAAATCTTATGTTTGTTCTAATTTACTTCAAAAATCGTTTAAATCATTCAATGAATCCGTTCTTTGAACAAATAAAAAAAGATACCTGATTTTTCATCAAATCATCAAATGTACCCTTTTGAACGAAACATAGTGAATACCCAACATTTTGATAAATAAAAACCAAGCAAACAATTAAATGAGACAACCTCAAATCATCACATGTATCCAAAAATCACAAGAGATACCCAAGAATCATCTCAATAATAGAATGGAAGTAGAATAGATAGAAATCACAAGCCCATAAAATCAAATAGCATAAACTAGCATGAAAACGTTGTTGCTCTTCAATGGTGAGGCTTCATCCTCAACCTTAATTGAGATTTTAGCATCTCATGGTAAAAGAAAGTATAAAGAAACTACAAGAATGCATTAAAATCAAAGAAACTTACAAAATATTGGAGTTCTAGGTCTAAATCAACTCAAAAACCCTAAAATACAATGAGAACGGCACTTAGGGCGCCCTCTTAGCGTCCTCTCCCGAAAGAAATGAGAAATAGGGGTATTTATAGAGCTGGCTAGGGTTTCTGCAATTCTAGGTCAATATAAGTGCACTTGATCGCACTTTAGGTGCGCTCAAGAGCACTCGGGCATTCGTCAAGGCTTCTGTGCCACAACGCTATGTGCAGGGAGAGGGTGCGCTTGAGCACACTCGGGTATTCAGCAGGTGCAGCGCGCACGAGCATGACTTGCAACTACGCGCGCTTGTGCGCTCGAGCTCCCTTGCTTGGAGTCCGATTTTCTACAGCCTTTCTATGTATTTTTAATTGAAAATTTCTAATTTCTCTCAATGACCTGTAAAAATACAAAAGCACTAAAACTAGCAAAAACATCAGAAAATAACAAAGTAAAATGTTTAACTAATGTAAATTAAGGGGTCCAAATATACAATTTTTGGCACTCATCAAATACTCACAAACTTACTTTTTGCTAGTCCCTTAGCAAAACAAAATGAAAAATAAAATCAAAGCACGGAACATAAATCCTCTTTCATGGGAGAGACGATTGTATTTAGCGTATGCAACAAGTCTTTTAAACCCATATGACTCCCTAGTGGACGATTGAAGTCTCGTGACGGTTTTTCAGAAATAATACCCACAAACATTGAAACATTATTTTGTCAATAAGAAATAATTTTCACGCAAACCATGGTTCATATGCCATGAGCATGCTTAAAAAGACAAACACCATCATCAACATCAACAGGGGATCCAACATCAAATCACTCATAAATGGACAATTAAGATATCATATGTTCTCAAAAGTTTAAAGTGAAATTAACATCCAATCATGAGGTTTCATTTTAATCTCAAGATAAGTACCTCAAAAATCATTGGAATCCCTATCAAATGAAACAACCGAGGCAAGATATGCAAATTATTTTATTTTATTTTAGTTATATATATTTATATATTTATGTAGGCTGTGTAATGCTCGACTCCCTTAAACTTTTTAATTGACCCATGTAACGAGTGTTGGGCCAGTGGCTCATAAACCAGATAGTCTTAGGGCACTAGATGTAGAAACATCTCTAAGGGCTTAATTGCTCAAGTCAAAAAAGGCTACAAAGCCAAACTAGCCAAATAATCAACCAACTTAAATCTTACACATTTTGACGCGAACACTCAATGCTTAGTGAGACAAGAAGTCCGGTTACTCAATGAAAAACTCAAAATTATCTTATTCTTTTTCTTTTTTTTTTGTTTTCTTTTTTCTTATATATATATATATATATATATATATATATATATATATATATATATATATATATATATATATATATATCTTCCAAGCCAAGGTTATTTATCAATAGGTCATCCAACAACTCTTGAAATACACTTGATTAAGCACAAATTAATACCCCACGGATTACATGCTAATGTGCTCGTGATAATTCAATTCAAAACAAGTGAAGTCTCACTAGCCTGAAAATAAGTCAAAAGACTCAGATTCCTAATGACATGATGTGTTCAACACTTTAAGCAAGCCAATGAAATGCAAACCACAGCTACGGTTTAAGACAAACTTGAAAACAACAATATTTTTTTGTTTTTGTTTTTCAAAATTTTAAGAACAAAAAGACAACTAAAAATAACCAAACAAACAAAAAGAATAAACAAACAGACAGAGTATTTTTCCATACCCCTAAACCTAAATTACACATTGTCCTCAATGTGTAAGTAGAAATACGTTACCAGAAGTAAGGAAACATCAAGATGTGAAAAAGGCTAGGGTGTCCCCCAAACTCAAACACCAAAACACCTGTCAACAAAACTAACAGCATATTTTCTCACAAGAAAAAACATCAAAAGATTAATTGCTGTCAGGAACAAAAATAAAATGACAAGAAATAAAATGAAAAATGAAATAAATCAAATGTGCGGAAAAAAAAAAAAAAAAAAAAAGTTTACAGCGCCTTCCTCGATCATTTGGATGTCCAACCAATCCCTTCCATCATTTCTTCTTTAAAATTTGATAGCCCTTAGGAAGAATGTGTCACCATCTCAGGTAGCCTACTTCCTTACTTCGAAGGATCTTCTTAGGATGATGATTCCTTGATTTGTGACCTTGTGTGCACAGATCCTTGACAAATTTATCATAGGATGGCTCTTTGAGACATTGTAGAATTGAAGCTTGGGGCTCATGAAGTGTCTCAAAAGGGATGGTGATGAAGGAATGAACTTCAGTACTCATTTCCCTGTCATTGGACAAATTTGGATTTGACGGGGGCGCTATGTGCTCCAGGTGCTCAACAGATTCCAAGTGCCCTCCTTTCTCTTCCTCCTCGGCTGCTGATGAAGATGTGTCGGGGAATAATATCTCAATGGTTTCCCCATTCTCAAGTCATATCTCAGGAGTGGAATCCAATAAAGCCTCATCTTGCTCAAGTACCAAGTCAAAGTCAAATTCAATTTGAGCACAGCTCTCTTCAAAAGGATCATCCATACTTGGCTCATTAACAATCTCCTTAAAAACTACCTCACTCGCAAGTATGGTGGTGGCTTGGACATGCTCAGACGAAGATTGTTGGAATCATCCTCATCAATCATGTAGTGCCCTTCAGCCATCAGCTGACTTTGAAACTCTTTTTCCTCTATTCTGGTGACTTCAGCAACCAAATATTCGAGCTGTCCTTCTATCCTGGTAATCGCCTGAGTATTTTCCATAGTAGCATTCTCCACGTCACTAATAGCCTAGCATGTGAGTTGCATGAAGACCTTGAGAGTGTCTTCCAAAGTGGACTGTGAAGAAGAAGCTAGATAATTGTAAGATGAAGGATGAGAAGATGGGTTATTGAACTACGAATATTTACGATGGTGCAATTCACGAAATTAGGGAGCACAATTTCCCATGGCTTGAGCTTGCCACGAGAAATCAGGATGGTTGCTCGAGTCCGGGTTATAAATATTGGAATCATAATCAAATCCCGGGCTGGAGAAATTGGTGTTCATTTGCTCACAAGAAATATTATAGAATTGTCCCCAAGATAGACAATTACTAGCACTATGATAGGGATCGGAGCAATATGAACATATTCCATGTGGGCAGAAATTGTGAGGGTAGTTGGTTGGAGCGGGTGTCCTACCACTAGGCGAAGTATGTTGTATAGAAAAATCTATGCTTCACTCTCACTCTTGAGCATGCAAATATTCCACATAAAACATCAACCAATTCTTATTTTTTATTTTTTTTTAAAAAAAAAAGTAAAATAAACAAAATCAAATAATATAAAATTAGAAATCAAAACTAACAGCAAAACATTAAACAAAACAAAAAATACCAACTATATATATATATATATATATATATATATATATATATATATATATATATATATATATATATATATATATATATATTAAAAAAAATAAAACTAAAACTAAAACGGACCAAAAATAAATTTTGCAAAATTTCAGGTGCTGATCTATTTGATGCAATCTACCAAATTGCGCTCGAGCACGATATATCTAGGATCGAGCGCAGGCACATTGATTCAACTGGTGTTTCTGCCTCGGGTGTTACTGTGTGTATGAGCTTTCTGCAAAGGATATGCGCTCGAGCTCCAAAATGTGTGCCTGAGCATCGCCCTGTGAGCTCGAGCGTGCTAATGTGCGCTCGAGGGACTTGGTAGGGATAGGAATTCTACAGTAGAAACTGAAACAGAACCAGAAACAAAACCATTTTTTTTTCTTTTTTCTTTTTTTGTTAGAACACAAAACAGAAACAAAACAGCAAATATACAAAATAAAAATCTACCTAAACTAGTAGAAAAATAAAATCAATTTAAACAAAAATCAATTTCCACAAACAAAACAATTCCCCGACAACAGTGCCAATAACTTGTTGTGCAAATTTTATTAACTCGCAAACGCACGAATTGTTTGCAATATAGTATATGTGCAAGTGTGATGTCGAATCCACAGGGAATTGCGTTGCGGAAATTAATCTCTATTTAAACTAATCAAATTTTAACCTAGTTCTAAATTTAGAGCTTTTTAACAAAAGAAAACATAAACTAAATAAATCAAAAGATAGGGTTCTAAGGTTCAAGAATCCACACCCACCAAATCATAGCAAAATATTCTCATGTTCATCAACACACATTTGAAGTTCTCACCATAAAAATCTTATGTTTGTTTTACTTTGCTTTAAAAATCGTTTAAATCATTCGATAAATCCGTTCTTTGAACAAATCACAAAAGATATCTGGTTTTTCACAAAATCATCAAATGTACCAGTTTGAACGAAACAATGAATACCCAACATTTTGATAAATAAAAACCAAGCAAACAATTAAATGAGACAACCTCAAATCATCACATGTATCCAAAAATCACAAAAGATACCCAAGAGTCATCTCAATAATGGAATGGAAGTAGAACAATTAGAAATCACAAGCCCATAAAATCAAATAGCATAAACTAGCATGAACACATTGTTGCTCTTCAATGGTGAGGCTTCATCCTCACCTTAGTTGAGATTTTATCCTCTCATGACAAAAGAAAGCATAAAGAAACTACAAGAATGCATTAAAATCAAAGAAACTTACAAAAGATTGGAGTTCTAGGTCTAAATCAACCCAAAAACCCTAAAATACATTGAGAACGGGGCCTAGGGCGCTCTCCTAGCATCCTCTCCCGAAAGAAATGAGAAAGATGGGTATTTATTGAGCTGGCTAGGGTTTCTACAATTCCAGGTCAGCATAAGTGCACTCGATCGCACTTTAGGTGCGCTCGAGCGCACTCGGGCATTCGTCAGGGCTTTTGCGCCGTAGCGCTGTGTGCGGGAAGAGGGTGCGCTCGGTCACACCCTTGGGTGTGCTCGAGCACACTCGGGTATTTGGAAAGTGCTGCGCACCGCAACTTGCACGAGCGCGACTTGCAGCTGCGTGCGCTTGTGCGCTCGAGCACCCTTGCTTGGAGTTCAATTTTCTATAGCCTTTCTCTGCATTTTTAATTGAAAATTGCCAATTTCGCTCAATGGCCTGTAAAAATACAAAAATACAAAAATACAAAAAAAAAAAAAAAAAAACACTAAAACTAGCCAAAACATTATAAAATAACAAAGTTAAAGGTTTAACTAATGTAAATTAAGATGTCCAAATATATAATTTTTGGCACTCATCACCTTACGTGGGGCACGCGTATTGTGCACCTAAGCTAGTGCTCACATGGGCTACACGCACCACCCAACCCCAGCCCACTCATGAGGGTGAGCCTCTACAAAGAGGAAAAAAGGGCCGCTTTCGCAGGTAAGGGGTTTTGAATCCCACACACTTGGTTCAACGGAAAATGGCCTTACATTGAGCCAATTAACCACATGTTTAATATCACAATCAAAAAAAAATTTATAACATTTTATAATGTGCCTTACCTATCACAATATCTTTATAAATAGATCATGTTAACCTAAATGTATCATACAATAAAAATGTAACCCCAATGGCCCTTATCAGTGCTGGATGTAGGCCTCGAATGTTGAATAGCCCCAAATCTCTTGTGTTTTCATTTCTCTCTTTTACTCCGCTATTCTCACTTCTTTTATATTCTACATAGACATGTTATTGGAGCCATTTTTCTGTGACCTTTAACAACTGCTTATTTCGGCATTGTCTCCCTCTTGGCATTCTTTTCAACAATTCTACAACCATTCTAAGTTGTTGACCACACCAATTAAAAGCTCGTATGCTCACCTATCCAACACAACCAGAATTAGTCCAATAGGAGCTTCCACGCACTCCTATGTGCTGGCTGACTCTACCAGTTTAGCCATGCATTGGACGCGTCACACCGGCCCACCACTTGCCTTCTGCCGCCACTTTCAGTGTTTTTCAATCCCTATTAGAAACTAATTTTGGAAATATAAAACCAAAATCAAGTTTGTAAGGTATATATTTGTTAATATGTGAAAGCTTCAACACCAATGGCTGGCACACAATTTTTCACTCGCCACCGCGCATCATTGAAAAAAAAAAACCCCAAAAACTACTTTTCTATCTCCAGATCGGTGGATCTGCGCAGTCTTTGTTCAAAACTTGTGGTTCACACACTGCCAAAAAAATTTGGTGGTTACTTCGCACGCATCACGCACCAACGTCGAACCTGGTTTATCCAATCCGACCTTACAACTCGCCCCAACGAATGGCTCAAAATTGGCTCAAGTCGACCCAATCCATTAGCCAACCATGGCCTAGCACCGACTGGCTACCTTCCTCCAATCATTCTTACCGCTATCTCCTGCAATTGTTTTCTCCAGCTTTCCTTTTGTTGTTGTTCCCTAGCCGTCATCGCCAACCCCCACTGGCTCCAACCTTGACCACTTCTTGGAAGTCTTCACTATCGTCTTCTGGAAACCATCCCTCAGGAGTCACTGCCGACAGCCAATCTTTCCTGGCATACACTGTTGTCATCCTTACCAGTGTCGTCCTCTGAATGTCCTCACTTTTGCCGTCCACCGACCTTCATCTCCCAGCTAGTGTCACTTCCATGTATGGTGGCTATCCACCACTTCAAGTTCTCCTCTAGCCAAGCTCATTGACAAATTTTCTTCGCATCGTAGTGGATTCCGACCCACTGAGCTCACATCAAGCTTTTTGCTCTTGTCACACAAAATCCTCATAAGATTCATCAACGATTCTGAAGGCTGTGCTACTTATATATTAAAAGGGGATGTTAGAATATTTTCAAAGTTAAGCATGAGTTAATTTCCTTGTAGGTCTGTCATCAATTCCCTACCTTTTCTAGTGTACCTCACCTATCACAATCTCCTTTTAAATAGAGCATGTTAATCTAATTATATCATACAATTTAATACATTAAAGATGTAGCCCTAAGGGTCCTTATAAGAGGTGGGTGTAGGCCTCTAAGGCTAAACTAACCTAAATCTCTTGTGTTTTCTTCTCTCATTGCTTTCACTATTCTCCATTCTTTTGTATTTTACATAAATATTTAAAGATATTGAACAATGTCTTCCTGCACGTCAAAGTAGAAGAGTCCTTGTGCATATAATAGACTCACATCTCAAGTCCATGTCTTACACTAGATAAAACAATTTAAGAAAAATGATAATAATGAATATCTCTCAATGCTATCAACGCTTGAGAGGAGTTTCTATTCTTATTTTGTTGTTGTACATTAGTTATAAGATAAAGTAGTTACAACTAAAATAGTTATATATTTAAATACAAGATAATTACAATTGTTATCATTAGCTTGAACTCCTCTTATTTAGCTTAGTTTTAATTCCGCGTTGATTGGGTTCTTTGAACTTAAATGAATTATACTGTTATCCAAACTCTATTGTTGGTGATGATTATTCAAATCTGTCAAGACACACTAGAATGCTCATCCATTTAGGGTTATGCATGTTGTAACTATGATCAATCTCTTGTTTTCTTTTTTCTTTTTCCTTGGCTCGCTTAGAAGAAGAATTCAATCCATTAGCAATAAACATGACGTGTCTCATTTTAAAAATTACTTCTAGAGAAGCAGTATACAATTAGATTATTGTACATGACTTGAAAAACAACATTCTTAATGAAGGTTGCTTGCCTAATGGCGAAGTTGAAGATGTAATCTAGGGCCGGGTTCGAGTTGGGTCAATGGCTAATCTAGTGTTTTAGTTTAAGTTTTCTGGGCACATTTGATTTAGATGGACTTGTTTGGGCAAGAGGTGATGAGGTTGAGATGATTTGTTAGGTGGTGTGGTGATATGGGGTTAGGGTTTTTAAGGAGAGGACATCTAGGGTTTTGGAAGAGTTAGGAATGGGGTGAGGTTGTCATAACTAAGATTGTCTAAGGGTTTTATAAAGTGGACAAATTAAAGAGACATGAATATTGGATGTGAAATTTTCATTAATTAGGTCAGGTTTTGAATGTACATTTTAAAGGCAAAATGGGATAAAATATTTTCATTTAACATAGATGTCATCGCTAAATTGTAATTTTAAAAAACTATTAATATGGTGGCAATCGAATTTAGAGAGAGAGAGAGAGAGAGAGAGAGAGAGAGAGAGGTGGAGGCGAGGAGAGATTGTGCTTCTTTTTTTTTTTAATTGTTTCTCTAACTATTATTTATATTCTTATGAATAATTATGTGTTTTTTTATTTCAATAGAGGATTGCATTAATCATTTAAGAAATTCTTGCAATGGACACGTGGCCTACCTAGTGTTAGAATATATTAGGGGATTTGATTTCAGAGATTTATTGTAATTATTGTTATCTCCTATAAATCAGATTTGATGGTAATCAAATCTGACCATCAAATTTGATTTGATTTGATAGTAATCAAACTTGATGGTAATCAAATCACATTGATTTTATTACCATATTTATCTAATCAAATTCTTCTATAAAAATCAGTCTCATGTATTATGAAAATATCAAGTAATAAGAGCATAATGTAGCTCTTTGGACTTTATCCTGTGGACATAGGTCATAGACCGAACCACGTAAAATATCTCGTGTTCTTATTTTATTATTTCCAAATTTATCTTTAGTATTCCATTCTATTATGTTTTCCATCACCTAGGGCTGCAAGACATGAAACAAAATACAAACTTTCACAACAAATAAGCCCCACATTATTATCCGAGGTTTGAATCTCATAACCAATCTAGTATTTTGGTGAGGGACAATTTAAGTATTCATGGTTTGTCCATGTGTTAGCACAATATAATCCTATGGTTTGTCCATGTGTTAGCTACAAGCACCACCCCTCATAATCCCTCACAACAATTCCTATGACCATGCACCCATTGATTGTGTCCATTGCCACATCCCAATTCACTTTTTGAAAACCTGCTAGAGGGAGGAACTTTCCATCTTCTTGGATCCCACCCTAGTCTCTTTTAGCTGGTCACTTTCTTTCACATTTGCTTTCTTTTCTTCTTCAAATGACTCAACTGCCCCCCGCACAACAATATTAGGATGAAGAAACTCCAGCCCCCAATGAACTACTGTGTTTTTTCTGAACCATATTTTCTTTGAGATTCGCACAAATAGTTCAAATATTCCATATCATACTTATTGGACATCTCCTCCACAATTTGTAGGAAATCGGATCCATTACATACGCTTTTTTGAAATTTTTTCCCACAAGCTCCCAATACATTCACCGCTAATGAACAACTCCATAGGATAGGTATAACGCTTTCACTATCTATACCACAAATAGGGCACGAAGAATCATTTACTATACCTATTTTCATCCAATTCTCTTTAGTTGGCAAGAGGTTATGGCATGCTTTCCAAGTGAAATCTTCACTACATTAGGTATCTTCAAATTCTAAATATTTCGCCAAATCCCACTACTGCCTTACCGTTTTGAGCCTTCTCCCCTCTTCATGTCTTGTCTTTCTTTTTCCATGTGATAAGTACTATGTACAGAGAACTCTTCTATTGTAATGCCTCTCCAAATTAATGCATATTTCTATTGATAGCAACTCACTGGCGGCTTGCAAATAACTGTCACCTCTTCCTCATGAAAGATTTATTTAAGCAATGCAGTGTTTCACCACTTGGTTTCTTGGTCTATAAGTTCCTTCACTTTGACGTCCTCTGCTAATATTCTTCTTGGTGATTGGAAAAAGAAGGTTGTTGGTGTTGGCAACCATTTAACTTTACAAATTTTTACTTCTAATCCATCTCCAATCCTCCATGAAAGGCCCTGTTGGAGCAAGTTACATGCCCCCATAATTCTATGTCATGCAAATGATGGCCATTTGCATAATGCACTCTTTAAAATTGTTCCTTTGGGATAATATTTCAGTTTTATGATTCTTACCGCCAAACTATCAAGGTTTGGTAGTAATCTCCAACATTGCTTGGCTAGTAGTGCTTTGTTAAAACATACTACATCCATGAATTACATACCTCTCTTTGCTTTAGATTCTTAGAATACCCCATCTTTTTCTAGCTCATCCAGTGGATCTTTGCTTCTTTCTCTTGATGTCACCACCAAAACTTCTGCATCATCGAATTAAACTCCTTGCACAGAGCTTTTGGCAATAGGAAGTCGCTCATGCTATATGTGGAAATTTCTTGGGTCATCATCTTCAATAAGATCTCATTCCCAATTATTAAGTTGTTTCCACAGCTGATCTTTAATGCTCTTAAACGCCTATGTTCTGGATTTGCCAAGTAAAACCAATAATCTCACATATTTGTCATTTCTTTGCGTTGTGTTCTAGATTTTGAGTACTTTGGATACACTAATCGGGTATGATGATCACGACGAGACTGTAAGGTGGGCTCCACCCCATATAAGGGGTGAGTGTGTAATGAGTGTGTTGGTGGTTTTTTTTAACTTTTCCCTTTGGCTTCTCCATGAGATGGAGCCCAAGATTTCTACATCCGTTCCCATCGGATAGCTAAAAACGTTATGACGTGGAGAAAGTAGAACGGTGATCCTCTCCTCACAGAGGGTATGTACCGTGTATGTACATGTGGTGTGTACGTCACATTAATTCAACGATGATGATGAAAGACAGTGTGGAACTCAGTTGAAGAGCAACAACTATGACGTGGGACCCCGCCTGGAACAGAAAGCTATATTCAGTGGTTGTGAACAATTAGACGACAAATACAACTAAGGTCTGTACACGTGTTGGATTTTGATATCGTAAACGAATCAAAAGGTACCGAGAAACGTTGTTGGTGGGCCTCCTCCCTGGTCAAGTACCATCATATTCGCCACGTCATCTCCAAACCAATCATGTGAGATTTCTTTATAGTTCTTTTTTTTTTGCCATAACAGGAAAAAATATTCAAGCTGCTATTCATTTATGGTTTTGCCCCTCTTGTCTTTTTGTTATATAGTTTATATCCCACACTAACCGTATATAATTTGTAGGATTATAGAGTATTTTAACCTTTGTGAAGAAGAAAAAAATTAATATTACTCACTTCTTTAATTTTTGTTCTTATTCTTCAATTTATTATTCAAAGGAGAGGATGAAAGTTACACTCTGTTTGTTTGGGCGGAAAATATTTTTATTTTTAGCATTTTTTGGTATTGGTACAATCGAAAATGATGGTCAAAATAAATTATTTTCAGTTGAACCCAAAAAAACCTCTTTAATTTTTGAAAAACGATTTCTGGTTTTAAAAACTGTAAATCATTTTCTAAATTTAAACTCCTCATTTTTGCATGCACGTTCTTGAGAATTCGCTACTGCCAGATATTGGAGTTTGTTGACGGCCCGAATTTGTGCCCAAGATTTCTGGATTTTAGGAATCGAGCACCGAAATCCAGCGACACTAGCTGTTGGATTCTGGACATTATCGCCGGAATCCGACAACTTTTGCAGGATTCTGGTCACTATCACCGGAATCCAGCGAATCCAGCTATGCCAAAATCTGGCCATTTACGCCGGATTTCGGTCACCATAGCCGAAATCCGGTAATAGTAGTCAGATTCTAACGATTATGGCCGGAATCCGGCTAGTACAGCCGGATTCCAGCGAAACTTGCCCACAATTTTGCCGGTTGACGACGGAATTTGGCCAATGCTACCAGATTCCGGTCAGAATTGCAAAAATTTTGTAACTGGTAGTTTTTCGTTGTTGGTAAGTTTTTCGTACAAGCCAAACAACGAAAAATATTTTCAAGAAAATCTTTTTTTTTTCTGAAAAATGATTTCATTAAAAATATTTTACGACGAAAAAGATTTTATGTCGAAACAAACAGAGCATTATATAGATTAGTAAAAGAGAAAGAGAAATATATATTAATCAAAATGGATCTAGTTCTTTCTTTCTTTTTCATTTTTATTTGAAAATATGGTTTTGAAATTTTCAGCCAATTCTGTGATCAAGTATGGGAAATTTTTCATATAAATTCACCTAAATTACAAATAAAGTTTTAAGGTTTGAAATGACTACATTTCACCAATAATTAAAAGGTTAAATATCTTTTTAGTACCTGAGTTTTAAAAACTTTAGTTTTTGGTACTTGAGTTTCAATTCGTATCGCATATGATATTTTACTTTTGGGAAAGATGGACTTGTTACATCCGTTTATTTTTCCGTCCAATATTTAACAGTCTGCCACGTGTCAACCCCTGAGGGTTGACATTTGGCACAATATAAAAATAAAATAAAATAATAGAAAATAAAATTTTAAAAAATTAATTAAAAATTAAAATTAATAAAACTTAAATATATATATTAAAACCTTTAAAAAAAAAAAAGTGAGGGTTTTGGCCCTTGGGGGTGGCCGAACCACCCCCAAAGGCCAAAACCCTAACAATTTCTTGTTTTTTTTCTTTTCCCTCTTTGGCCATAAGGGTAGTTCGGCCACCCCCAGGCTGGCCAAGGGGGTGGTTGAGCCACCCCTTCTTTTTTTAATAAAAAAAAATAAGTAAATTAAAGTTTTTATATTTTTTTTAAAAGTTTTATTAATTTTAGTTTTTAAAGATTTTTATTTTTTATTTTTTTATTTTTTTATATTGTGGAGTTGACATGTAGTAGACGGTTAAATATTGGACAGAAAAATAAACGGAGGTACGAAGTCCATCTTTTTCCAAAACCCAGGTATCATCAACGATACAAATTGAAATTCACGTACCAAAAAATTAAGTTTTCAAAACTCAGGTACTAAAAAGGTATTTAACCCAAAGAATAAAATAAAACTTTGCAAAATAGTTGGTAGGTCCTCTAGTAAAAGTTGATATGACTACCATACAATATTGTTTTCACATATTTCAAGCCAATATTGGTAAATTTGAAGCAAGATAAAAACCTAGTTCAAACTTAGAAGCATACAAGAAGTTTAAAACTAGTGTAATGCTACATGTACGGCCTTTCGCATTGATGTAGCAGTGCGATATGGCATTGTTATGTAAGCTAAAAATAAATTTGCATAAACCCTTTCATAATCAATGCCATTCACAATCAAAAGTAGTCAGAACCACCAGATTTCGCTCATTTGTGAGTGTGACTGACCACCCCTTACCTCTAGAGGGGTGTTGGCCACTCGTGAGAGTAGTTGGGAGTAACTGTTTGGCCACTCAATAACGACGAAGGGGGGGCTTTATTTGTGCAATTTTTTTTTTTAATTAACACTGCAGTGTCACGTTACACTACCACATCAATTTTACGAAAGGCTCGCATTTTTCTTAAAATTATAAGAGAAAAACTTATTCTACTGGAGGAGTGGATAATGTAAGATATTATTCCCTTATGTGGCCTTTATATCACATTTACGGTGTTTGCTATGTTTATTATTTTTTAATAAACATATACGGTATTATGGATATTTCTATTAATTTAGATTACCGTAAATATGGAATCGGTTAATTGATTTTAAAAAAAAATCAATTAACGATATTGTTTCCTTGATGGAAGGAAACAATACGGTGTTTACCATTTGAGGGTCCCTAACCTAGCCTATAAATAGAGTGCCTGTATACACCATCAGTACAGCCATCAAGCAATAGGCATAGGTTAGAAGATCCCTCAAATAATCTTTTTCTTGTTTTTCAGATGGATCGTTGAAAAGCTTAAGCAAATATGGCTAGAGGTAAGCCTGAATCTTGTCTTATTTGTTTTTCGCTGCGCATGTTAGATTAAATAATATGTTGATTATTTCTAACATGTGGTATCAGAGCCAGCCTCTATGCTATTTTGCTTAGCATATAATTTTACTATGTGTTATCAATATTGAATCAAGTATTTTTATTTGTTATCAATATTGAATCAAGTATATTCTATTTGGTATTGTTCACTTCTGTTTGTCAATATTGTTTGAGCAATATTTCGTCTTTTGTGACATGATAGAAACGCATTAGCGATTATTTTGTGAATATTTGTTGTTCACGTACTGTTTGTGAAAACCCATAAATTTGATAAAACTATTTTTTGTTTTATCACTATTCTGTGTATTATGATATACTGCCTAATTTTGAGTTGTTGTAATTTTGATATGGGTATTTTCATAAAGGGGTGGCGGCTAGGGTTCCATTTTTAGGGTTTTCAACCCATCTGGAACATTACGGGTCGGGTTGGTTGGTGACTGGGTAGGGTTTCGACCCATTAAAGTTTTTGGGTTGGATATATTTTTCGGGTAGGGTTTTTTTAAAACCCATGCAGTTTTGGGCCATTTAAGTGGGCTGACCTAGTTTGGGCCAGCACTATACATAGACCCAGAGGCCTGACCCGATTAAGTGGGTTGACCCAATTGCCCAAATACAGTAGCCCATTTGGAATCTTGTGACCCAGAAGCCCAACCCAATATAGTAGCCCATTACAGTAGCATTTAAATAAAATAAAAGATTTGACTCATATGGGGTTCGAACTTGGGACCTTCATGTCCATAAAGTGACAAGCTTCAAACCATTGAGCTAAGCCTGGTTTTATGCTTTCACATTAAAGTTTTATTCCCTTTATTATTTACAGTACTGTGTATTAAAATTATTGTTTATTTAATACATGAATTGAGGAATATATATTTTAAATTTATATTGTTTAAATATAAATTGTTTGATGCCTAGACCTAAGAATAATTAACAATACCATATATACTGGTGTGTTTACAGTAATATTTAAGAATGCAATATCGGGGAAAGTTCTTGCAAGGAAAGTCTTGGGATTTAAGTGTGTCCGGTGTGACCCCCCTCACTTTCCTGGGAGCTCATCTGCTTGCACCTTGGAAAATGCTGTTTACCCCATTTAAGTATTGGTTTGTTATATTCCTAGGGCTATTAAGGGGGCATCTATAAAGTTGTTAGATGTTAATGAAGTAGCAATTATCATGATAATTTTGGGAGAGCCACAGCATCCCAATTTTGAATGACAATTGCATCAAGATTACACACACACGTAATTATCATTATGATTTTGAGGAGCCACAACATCCCAAATTTTAATGATAATTACATCAAAATTACACGCATGAACCTCATAAAGATTTATTAGATGTTCATGAATTACAGCATGATTATTATGATTTTGGGAGAGCCACAGCATCTCGATTTTATAATAATTGCATAAAGATCGTACACGTGAACTTCATATAGAAAATTAGCATCGTCTTGTAATTAATTCATAAATTTAATTACTTATCCCCACAGGGAAGTTTTTATTTTTATGACTTAATTAGAATAAGATGACAAATTTAGTATTGAAAGTAAAATTTCTCTCGGTTGCCCATAGGTACGAAGAATTTTTTTTATTAATATTTAAATTTGCTTTAGTCTTATTAATAAAGAGTAAATTTCATGCGCGATGCAACCTTTGCCCACAGGTAGGTTGAAATTTACTATTTAAATTAGCATTGGCTAATTTAAAATAAAGTTAATTCATAGCATTAAAGTATTTATTTTAATTTTGGGTTATTGCAGCTATTCCTGTTACTCTACCTTTTGGTGGTTTTATATTCCAATACATTATGATAATATTTTTCTGACTGGAAAAATGATTGATATGCTTTTTCATTTGGGGTGTTAAAAATTTTGGTGCTCCGTGTGGACAAACCACCAACTCCCACGGAATTAAGTACGCCACGTGAGATTATTAAGCATGAACGGTGGGAGTGATTTAATCACTTAAGTTAGATGTTCATGAAATCTCATGTCACTAAAGTCATCAGGGATTTATTCCTAAATGTTTTAGAGCCAAAGTTTTATAAAGGTTGTTTATGAACATTTAGTAAGTTCAAACAAAACTTGGCCAGCACCCTAATAGAAAAAGCTTTAAAGACAAACCTTTTACAGTTTCTGAAGTGTTTATAATCCCATTATGGGAATGAAGGATATTATAGATTAGCTTAAGTCCTTAAAGATTGAGATTTTTGAGTCATTGTTGGTCTATTTCATATTTGAATTCTCTCTTCTAAGTGTAGAATTTTCTCTTGTAACACACATAAGGATAAATGGTTAGTAAATAAACTTCTAACCATGTGTGTTCAAGGGTATGAGAGAATTTATAAAGTGTTCACATGATTACTCATGTCAAGGGAAGGACCAATAAATGCAATCATGTCCAACACTTAAAGCATGAGAATAAGGTGCCAATAAAGTATTATGGCAATCAAGATACCTATTTCTCATGAAATAAGGAAAATTGAGAGCATATAAAGAAAGATTGCATGAAGTATAAGAAATGACCTAAAATAAAGATAATCTCATATATCTAGTATGTCGTGAATCTCCTTTAGTGACTCATTCAAATATATTGTGGATTGATTATGGTTTATCAATCCACGTTGTCAACACAAATGCAGAGTCTTTTTAAAATGAATAACACGTGTTTATAATTTGAGCTTGTTGGGATCTATAGGTTAATTTTAAAATTCAGTCATAATTTTGACCTCAAAAATGATTTATATTCCATAATTTTTTTAGAAATTTATTTTCTAGTTTGGCTTGTTAAAAAAAAAAAAAATTTCAATTTTATTTTAAACTTGAAGTTTTTCTTATCTTTGGTGGAATATTGGTTGGGGTTTATTTAAAGTCTATTTAAAATTGACCTACATCCCAATTTTTGAAACAAAATTATTTGTTTGTTTCTGCATACTGATGTTGACGTAAAGTAGAGTCTTTGAGAATTTAAAAATGCTCTTGTTATGGCTTTGGAGATTGAAATATATCTCTATACAAAAAATAAAAGTCGGTAATTTACTGACTTTGGTACTTGTGTGGACTACATAAGGGAAAGCATACCAACAAGACCATTAGAGGTGCCAAAGAGAGCCTTTTAAAATTCTTGAGATCATGTACATTGAAAGGTGTTAACCTTTCCATACTCATTGCCTAAATGGTCAGAGATATTTTTATCTCTTTTAGTAATGACCATATAAAGTTGATGTATCTCTATATTCTAAATATTAAAGCTGGGGTATTGAATGTTTTTAATACCTATAAGGAAGAAGAGGAGAAACAATTTGAAGATCATAAGATCTAATATAGGCATAGAGTATTAAGGTAGGTACACACAAAGGGAAATGATTAGTAATACTAATCTGCTATTACCCTTATAGAGTAAAGCTTTGAAGACCATTGTATATATGTTAAACAGTATTCCATCTAAGGTTGTCCATAAGACACCTTTTAAAGTATGAAATAGATGGAAGCTTAGTTTAAATTATTTACACATATGGGGTTGCCTTGCTAAAGAGAGGATTTATAATCCTCGCCTAAGGAAATTAGATTCAAGGACAATCAGCGGATCTTTTATAAGCTATCTAGTAAACTTTAAAGGGTTTTAATGTTTATTATCCTTCATATAAGCCTAGAGTTGTTGATTGTAAAATTTCTAGAGGATACAGAACCTAGTGGGAGTGCTCATTCACATAAATTGGAATTTGAGGAAGCACTAGAGTTGGCCAAATCTCCTCCTCATAGAGGATGATTGATTGTATTCAGGGAAAATCAGATTGATTATCCTGAGCCACAATCACTTCTAGAACAACCAACTCATACAGAACAGGTTCAAAATCTATTCTCCCATTGCAAAATGCAGAGGAAGTAGAATTAAGAAAATCCTATAGAATAAGTAGATTAACAATTCTTAGTGATTATGTTGTATATCTCCCAGAGTCTGATGTTGACGTTGGACATAAAGATGATCCAAATTTGTTTTCACATGCTATGAATGGAGAAAACTCCTCATTGAGATTCAGTGCCATGAAGTGAGAGTTAAGTCCATGGCTGAAGGGTCGAGCTAGACTCGTAGCCAATGGTTTTACTCATAAGGAAGGCATTGATTATCGTGAAACATTCTCTCCAGTGTCTAAGGATGGTTCATCAAGATGATCATAGCATTAGTAGCTTATTTTTGATCCAGAGCTACATCAAGTGGATGCGAAAACAACTTTTCTGAATAGGGATCTTAAGGACGAGGTTTACATGAAACAATCAAAAGGTTTTATAAATAACAGTCAGAAAGCTTGCAAATTAAAGAATTCTATTTATGGGCTGTGATAGATCTCTCAATGGTAAGATACTTTTTACAAGGTTATTGTTTATAGAAAACCTTGTTGATTAGTATATATACCTTAAGGTCAGTGGGAGTACAGTAATCTTTCTAGTCCTATATTTGCAAGTGGTGATTTAGGTTTGCTACATAAAGTTCACAAAACTATGAAATGAAGGATTTGGGTGAAACCTCTTATGTCTTTTGACATAGAGATTCACAGAGACATAAAGAATATTAATATTGTCTCAGAAGGCCTACATTGAAAAAGTTTTGGGAAAATTTAGAATGAAGGATTTGCACCTTCAGTAGCAATTAAGAGGGACTAATTAAATACAGATTAATGTCCCAAAAGGTATTGGAATAAGGGCAGATGAAAAGTTTTAAGTGTCTGCATTATACATAACCATATGACCGACAATAAGTATATTGAGTCAATAAAGTGCTGCAAATAAAGTCTTGCGGTATATGCAAGGAACCAAGAAGTACAACTTAACCTAAGGATACCTTTCCATTTGAAGGTGGTTAGTTGTTCTGATTTGAGTTTTGCTGATTGTGTAGATAGTAGAAAGTCTATTTAGGATATATATCTTTTTATTGAGAGATATATCTTAAAGATGCAGTATGCAGACTATGGTTGCTACGTCTACCAAGAAAGCTAAAATTCTAGCGTGCTATGAATTTAGTACACAGGCATGATGGTTGAGACATTTTGTTGAAAGTCTCAATATTGTCGATTTTTACAGTTAGACCATAAAGATACTCTGCGGTAATTCTACTATAATATTCTTTTATAAGAATAAAGAGTAGAAGCAGAAGTAAATCGACATCAAGTATCTCAGTACAAGAGATAACATTAAGAGACATAAAGGGTCTATTGAGCATATAAGTACTGAATTAATGATTGCGGATCCCATGACTTAAAGTTTACCGGTAAAGAAAGAATAAAGTCATGCGGAATATATGAGACTCATTAATTCATTTTCGCTTGGTTTGTCTCTTTTTGGTCTATAGACATAAAGTTATTATAATAAAGATTTTTTGTGCACATTTGTTATTTTATCCATGAGGATAAATAAAGTTGGACCCGAATGACTTATAGGAAGTTCATTCATAAAGCTTGATTATCCATAAGGTACTCATGTGAGGAGTGTTTTACATCGTGATACATGGAAGGGACGACCTAATTTTATAATGGTTTTACCGCCATGATTCGTGTGAAACATTTCTTATCTGAGTGGGAGGATTCCATAAAAGGATTGGCCAAAACTAAAGAACCTAATACCATATGGTCATGTGTTATAAAGTCCAAGTGGGAGAATGTAAGATATTATTCCCTTATGTGGCCTTTGTATCACATTTACGGTGTTTACTATGTTTATTATTTTTTAATAAACATATACGGTATTATGGATATTTCTATTAATTTAGATTACCGTAAATATGGAATCGGTTAATTGATTTTAAAAAAAATCAATTAACGATATTGTTTCCTTGATGGAAGGAAACAATACGGTGTTTACCATTTGAGGGTCCCTAACCTAGCGTATAAATAGAGTGCCTGTGTACACCATCAGTACAGCCATCAAGCAATAGGCATAGGTTAGAAGATCCCTCAAATAATCTTTTTCTTGTTCTTCAGATGGATCGTGGAAAAGCTTAAGCAAATATGGCTAAAGGTAAGCCTGAATCTTGTCTTATTTGTTTTTCGCTGCGCATGTTAGATTAAATAATATGTTGATTATTTCTAACAGATAATGTATTATTATTTTTTTATTTTTTTATTTTTTTTGGGTTGAATAATAATGTATTAGTATTAAAGCTTAATAACCTGTCTAGCCTATCAATTGTTTGAGCTCAAGTACATTAATTTCTGAGCTATATTTTATAACCAAAATAATTGTAACAAAAATAATCCATGCCCTTGACTTTAGAGTCAAAATCACCGAAAAAGTCTTAGACTCTTAGGCTTAGGCTTCTAAAATCGCATAAATGCCTTCACCTATAATCACACAAGTCCCTCTCATGTTTTTTTTTTTTTTTTTTTTGAAATGCAGTCCCTCTCATGTTAAACACAAACAAACAGGTTCATAATATTAAATCTAACATAATTAGCATTTAAGGAATCACAAGTTGGAAGAAGAAAAAAAAAAATCACTTTTGGGGTCAATTTATTTGGGGGCGAATAGCGACAACATCATAGTAGGATAATTATTTAAGAAATGTTAAAGGTACTAAATTTTTATTAAGAAATGAGTATCAAGATGCCAAATCTTTTACTATGAGTACTAAGATGATATGGAGTTTATTCATTAGTACTCGTAGCATTTCTTTTTTATTAATTGTTTTAATTATCTCCAATGAATAAGTTCCATATCATATTGGTATCCATTTCTTAATAAAAAAAATTGGTACCTCTAACATTTCTCTTTTTTAATTTTTTAATTTAGTGAATTAAATTTTAAAAATTTTGCAATAATACATCTCTGGTTAGGGTTTTCATATCATATTGGTATCCATTTCTTAATAAAAAAAATTGGTACCTCTAACATTTTTCTTTTTTAATTTTTTAATTTAGTGAATTAAATTTTAAAAATTTTGCAATAATACATCTCTGGTTAGGGTTTGAGGTTAATTCAGACAACAAATTGGTGAAATGACCTTTATACTATTGTAAAATTTATAAAATTTTAAAATCGCCATAAGTAAATAATTTTGTTTTTTTTTAAAAAAAAAATAGGAATATTTTAAAAAATTTCAAGACCTGCGTTACGATTTTCTGTAAAATCCTAACAGATGTGTGACATTGCAAACTTTTTGAAGTTTGATACACTAAATTGAGAGTTTTTGAAATTTAAGGAGTGATTGTAAAAGCAATCAAAGTTCAAGGAGGTTAAGTAAAATTTTCTCTTAAATTATTAGTCAAGTGATTTTTTTTTTTTTTTGTCAACTAATACTTATCAAATTAAATAATGATTTGACATGATATCATATCTAAAATTTTGAGTTTGAGCCTTTACTCTACAATTTTTTATTATTATTATTTAAGATGAACGGTGATTTAAGACCATAGGCCCACGTGTTGCCCGCTGGGAACGTGTTTGGGTGCAAGCTTTTGTAGGGAGTGTGTGAACCACAAGAATCTTAACCAAGCAACAAACTATGGCCTCGTTTGGTTTGTGGAATGTCTATTCCATTAGGAAAAGTAATAACTATTCCTGGGAATAGATGAAGGTGGAATGGAATAACTATTCCTATTCTTTTGTTTGGTTGTAATAGTGGAATAGAACATTGCATATGTATTCTTTTGTTTGGTATAGTGCAATACATTGGTGAATGGAATCATATTATAATCAAATTTCCTAAAACACCCTTATAATAAAAATATAATTTATATTCTTAAGGACATTTTTTTCTTTATTTTAGAAACATAAACAATCATACTATGACCTTTTTTTTTTAATTTCAAAGAGTTCATGGCTTTTTTTTCTTTTTTTTTTTTCATATACAATTACGCTACAAAATGATTTGTAAGGAAAAAAAAAATACACACACACACATATAATCATCATATCACCATCATAAAAAAAAATAAAAAGAAAAAAAATAGATCATCTGCAAAGCCCTTTTTATTTTATTCTTTTTTATTTGTTTTCCAGCAACAAACATTCATTCTTTGCTTATAAAGTAAAATGATTTATAAGAAAAAAAAAAAAAAAAAAAAAAAAAAAAAAAAAAAAACATAATCATCATAAAAAAATAAATCATCTGCAAAGCCCTTTTTATTTTATTATTTTTTATTTGTTTTTCAGCAACAAACATTCATTCTTTGCTTACAAAGTTTTTCTCAAACCTCCGCCAGGCAATTGGAGTCCTCCCGATATTAAGAGGTACTCGTTTTGCTACGTCTAAGTGCATTCTGTAGGCTAAATCATAGGAGAAAAAAAAAAAAAAAAAAAAAAAAAAAAAAAAAAAAAAAAAGACTAACCCACAACAAATTAAGCTGGGTTGAGAAACAGAGAGAGGGGGATGAAAATATAATTGCAGAGATGGAGAGAGAGATATTGATGGTGCATTTGAGTAATGAATTTTTGAAATCAGAATTAAATTCTTATTCTGTTTGCGAATTTTGAGATTTGACTTTTTAGAAAAAAAAAAAAATTGAATAAAATATGATTTGTTTATAAAAAGTTGAATAAAATATGATTTGTTTTTGAAAAAGTTGAATAAAATATGATTTATTTTTGAAAAAAGTAGAATCAGAATTATATTTTATTTTCAAAATTTCGTATCCAAATACACCATGAGTTGAGAAACAGAGAGAGAGAGGGATAAGAGAGTTGGATGTTGAGAGGGTTGGGGTTTTTGGGCAAAAGACGAATTTTATTTATTCCCACAGAAAAGGAATAGGTATTCCACTCCTTTTTGAGTGGAATACCTATTCCTCTTCGTAAGGGAATAGCTATTCCATGGGAATAACTATTCCCTTAAACAATATACAACCAAACAAAGGAATAGCTATTCAGTAGGAATAGTTATTCCTTTCCATGTCTCACAATACAGATTTATTCCTACAAATGTTTTCGAGGAGTAATTAGTGTACAAGAAAGTTGTGTACAACTCTTACACAAACCATTCACATTGGTGGGACCCATATATGTGGGTTTCACATACACAAGTCCCACCAATGTGAGTGATTGTACAGGAGTTGTGCACAACATTGTTGTGCAAGGATCATTTTTCAATATTTTCACAAATTAAAGCACAAACCAAAATAACTTTAAAAATAAGGAAAAATTATAGTTTAGCTCTCTAAACTGTCAGCCGTTTTGCAAGTAGTTTCATGAAATATCAACGTTTGGACTCTGACCCCTAAACTACCAAAACGTTTCAAAAGTGCCCATTTGGTCGAAATATGCCTATAATACCCGTCTCACATGTCATTTTTCAATTAAAAATTAAAAAGCTAAAGAAAAAAAAAAAAAAAAAGTTTTTAGAGGTGCCTGCCACCGGGGGAGAGGGTGCGTCGTGACCACCCCCTAGGGTTCTGGGGGTGGCTCGCAGGCCACCCCCCTTGCAGCCACCCCCAAACACCCATTTTCTTTTTCTTTTTTACTTTTTAATATTTTTTAGTTGTTTAGTTTTTTGTTTTTAAATTTAATTATTATTTTTTTTTTAATTAAAAAATGGCACGTAGCAAGGTATTATAGGCATATTTCGACAAAATATACATTTTTGAAACGTTTTGGTAGTTTGGGGGCCAGAGTTTAAGTGTTAGTAGTTCGTAGGGCTACTTTCAAAACGGCTGACAGTTTGGAGAGTTAAACTGTAATTTTTTCTAAAAATAAATAAATAAATGAAAAAAAAAAAAAAAAAAACACCGATTAACCAAAGAAAGTATACCTTGGAGGACCATTTTCTTGAAGGGCTTTCACACCAATTAGGCTACAACAAACACGAATAGAACCTAATATATACCTTTCCCACTTCTTTTCTTGTTGTTTGCCTTGGGAGTTTTTTTGAGTTTGTGTTTGATTTTTCAATGGCATGGGACAGTTCTCAAGAGGCGGAACTACATCCTAGCTTGGAGTGGGGCCGTAGGCTCATAAATTGCACTCCAATCCTTGACCAAAACCATAACTCAAGACCCAATCGTTTTTGTGTATACTTATATTTGAGTTTATTTTAATGCATGCCATCTGCAGATATGAAGATGAGCGATTCATGTACAACTTTTTTTACACAACTTAGATATATTGGGTGAAATCCATGCATGCGGGTTTTACATGTAGGTCACACTCAATGTATATAAGCAGAGACGGAGGAGGGGGGGGGGGCCGGCAGGGGCCATGCCCCCCCCCCCCCCCCCCCCCCCCCCCCCCAATTTTTTGAAAAAAAAAAATTTATACAGATGAAAAATAAAATTGTAAAAAAAAAAAAAAAAAAAATTCAAGCCCATTGGCCCCTACTCAACAAATTTTGTTGGCCCTTACCCAATTAAATTTTTTTGACTTAACCAAATAAACCTAAAAAGAAACCCACTACAAGTCTACAATCCACAAATTTGCTAAATTGCTATAGACATCAACAGCGCCGTCAAGCACTTAACAGGGCGTCGGTGCCCTTCCAAATTCCAACACAGCCAAACCAAACAACTTAAAACAAAAATATTTATTATTTAATAAATAAAAAAAAACTGAAACATCAAACAAAAATACCTCTTCTAGTCTTCTCCACCCCTCTCCTCCAGATCCTAACAGTTTTGTTAGCCGACCCACACCCACCAAATTCGCCTATCACCACTTCTAGATTCACCATCTTTCTCCTACATAAGAAGCGACCATTCGACCGATCACTGCACCGGAAATTTCAGGGACGGACTGCCAGAGTCACGAAGCCAACAGACCCATCGCCCAGCCAGTACAATATCGCTTTGTAAGTTCTCAAATCTGAAATCCCTAAAAAAAAAAAATCATTTTTTCCAGTCATATATGGTGAAACCGTGAAGAACTGAAAAAAAGAAGAAAGAAAACTTAACGTTGAAGAGGAAGACAAGAAGAGTTTACTGTTTAGTCTATTTAGAAGAGTCTAGAGTCTCTAGACTAAAGAAAGAGAAGAAGTCAGGATAACTCAAAAAAAAGAAAAAGAAGAGGTCAGGAAAAGGCAAGGAAGTCAAACAAAAAAATGTAATTGTATAATAATAATTTGTGTTTGCCTTTTCAACTTTTCTCCATCTACTACATTGAACGGATGGACAACAGCAAGTCATGTATTGATGTACAAATATAATTTGTGTTTAAAAGAAAAAAAAAGGGTCATGCATAATTTGTATTTGTCTTTTCAATTTTTTTCCATCTGCATCGATGGACAACAGGACAAGCAACTGAGCAAGTCAAAAAATTAGGAGAATTAGGACAAATGTTTGCATTGCTCAAACAATTTATTTACCCAAAAAAATTTAAATCTCACATCCACAATAAGAGAATTAGGAGAAACCAAAAATTCAAAACCGCTACTTTTACCATGAGAAGTTGAGAACAGTGAGAGTGAGACTGATTATTTGTGTCATTTGTGAGATTACTTTGTGTTATTGATAAATTATAATAATGTTTAAAGTTGGGGATCAGAAAAGTAGTCCAAGTAAAGTTAATAGGTTGATTAAAATGAAAAATTGGTAAGGGTGAGAATTATTAAATAGCTTAAATAGTTTGTTTAGTGATTATTGAATGCCTCGTTGACAATTTTATTATTATTATTATTATTAGTTTTTACTTTACAATATTATAAAATTTTGATTTTGGAAATTGTTGATTTAATTTGATTTTTACGACACAGAACAACAATTAATTCGCAACACAGAAGCAGTGCGAAACCACTCTACGCAAGTCGCACTTTTTGAGGTTAGTTTTCTAAGCTCAATTCCTAATATAAATGGTATTATAATTTGGATATTATGGTTATTAAATATTGAGAATATTGGTTATTATAGTTGATAAGTCAAAACAATTAATTAGAGAATTTAACACGTAAAAACTATTGTATTCAATTTGTTTTTTATTTGAGTTTGTTAATTGCTATCTTACAAATATTTTTTATTGCTTTTCTAAAGACTCTAATATAACCATGTAAATTTATTTGTAGATAATGGGAAAGCCAAATACAATATTTGACTTTTTCAAAAGAAAAAATACACAAAGTTCAAATGCCAATGTTGGTGATGCATCTTCGCCAACTTCTGATATCGTAATTTCTGAAAATTCTTCTAAAAAATCTCGAAGAGTTGACGTCAATGAATTTGATATTAGTTCATTGGAGTTTGATCCTAGATTGCATCGTCAGATATGGGAGTATAATGTTAATCAACGGGATGAAATTCGACAAGCTCACATTAAAGCTGGTCCGTACCAATTTATCCACCCAGACTACCCAAAATCCGGAGATCGAAATCATCTTCGTAGCTTTCAACCTTCGTGGTTCAATCTATTTCCTTCATGGCTTGAATATTCGCACGAAACAGATGCAGCATTTTGTCTACCATGCTTTCTCTTTAATAAGCCATCTGGACATCCTACGCAACGTGTTTTCACTATAGATGGATTCAAGAATTGGAAGAAAGTTAGAGATGGAAAAAATTGTGCTTTTCTCAATCATATAGGAAAAGATCCTAATTCATTTCACAGAATTGATGAAAGGTCATACGAAGACTTGAAGAACCAATCTCAACATATACAAAATGTGTTTGAAAATTTCACTTCTGAACAAATTGCAAACAATCGACTGCAGTTAAAAGCCTCGATTGATGTTGTTCGAGTGCTTGCATTTCAAGGTGTTGCTTTTAGAGGTCGGGATGAAAGTGTGGATTCAACGAATCGTGGAAATTTTCTTGAAATATTGAATTTAATGGTTTCATATAATGAACAGATTGATGAAGTGATAGCTAAAGCTCCAAAAAATGCCTCTTATACATCACCAATGATACAAAAAGAAATTTTACATATTTTTTCAACCAGAGTGAAGGAGGCAATTCGCAAAGAAATTAGTAATGCAAAGTTTTGCATAATGGTTGATGAAGCTCGTGATGAGTCAATGAAAGAGCAAATGGCTATAGTTTTAAGATTTGTCGATAAAGATGGTTTTGTGCGGGAACGTTTTTTTGGGCTTGTTCATGTCGCTAATACTGCGGCACTAACCCTACAAAAGGGTATATATTTTGTATTGTCTCAACATAAGTTAGCCATTGAAAATATTCGAGGGCAAGGATATGACGGCGCAAGCAACATGCGAGGTGAGTGGAATGGGTTGCAAGCTTTGATTTCAAATGATTGTCCATATGCCTACTACATTCATTGTTTCGCACATTGTTTGCAATTGGCATTAGTAGCGGCATCAAAAGAAGTTATTCTTGTTCATCAATTTTTTACTAATTTGAATTCTATTGTCAATATTGTTTGTGCCTCATGCAATCGATTTGAAGAATTGCGGATTTCTCAAACTGCTGAAATTGCTTACCTGATTGAAATTAATGAGATTGAGAGTGGAAGGGGACTTAATCAAATTAGTACTTTACAACGGGCTGGAGATACTCGTTGGAGTTCTCACTTGAGAACAGTTTCTAGCTTGATCAAAATTTTTAGTCCAGTTTGTGAAGTTATTCTTAAAATCATTGATGTGGGAACTACTTCTTCCCAACGAGCAGAAGCAGATTCAGTTTATCAAGTAATGACTTCATTTGAATTTGTTTTCATCTTGCATCTCATGAAAGAAACGATGCAGATTACTGATCATCTATGTCAAGAATTGCAATCAAAATCTCAAGACATTTTAAGTGCCATGAATCTTGTTTCATCTACCAAAGCATATATCCAACAATATAGAGATGATAAATGGGATGATTTACTTACCAATGTGAAGTCATTTTGCGAGAAACGCAATATAGATATCCCAGATATGAATGCCCGTTATGTTGAGAGGCGAGGTCGAGCTCGCCATCAACAAGCTGACTTTACAATCGAGCAACATTATCGAGTGGATTTTTTTGTGCCTCTATAGATTCTCAATTGCAAGAATTAAATCGCCGATTTAGTGAGCATGCAGTGGAGTTGCTTATTCTCAGCTCAGCTCTTGATCCTCGAGCTGCACGTGAATCTTTTAGAATTGATGATATTTGTCAGTTGGTAAACAAGTTTTATTCTCAAGATTTTACCGATCTTGAAAAGGAACAGTTGGAAATTGAACTTAACCATTATAAGCATAATGTAGTCCTACATTCGAGTTTTCAAGCATTGTCAAATATTTCTGAATTGTGCCAATGGTTGGTTAGTACCGGAAAATCAGCTATCTACCAACTTGTTTTTCGAGTTATTGTACTTGTGCTTACTCTTCCCGTTTCTACCGCAACTACAGAACGAGCATTTTCAGCCATGAATATTGTCAAAACTAGGCTTCGCAACAAAATTGAAGACGAGTTTCTGACGGATTCTTTAATGGTGTACATTGAAAGAGAAATTGCTACAACAATTAGCATAGATTCAATCATAGATGATTTCGGGATTTAAAAAAACGGCGGGTTCCATTTTGATAGGTGTTTTGGATTAAATTTGATGTATTATGAAACCCTTATTTTCTATAATTACTTTTGTTTAGTTTTTTTTTTTTTTTTGTTCAAAAATGCCTTGGCCCCTGCTCAAAATACTTTCTGGCTCCGTCCCTGTATATAAGTTGTGTGAGAGTTGTACAAAAGAGTTGTAAAAGAATCGTTTTTTATGAAGAAACCTTTAAAAGTTAGGTTTAATAGGATGGTACAAGATATCATAAGGGAATAGGGAATGATTCTCTTACAACCCCTCCTACACAACTCTCACACAACCCATACACATTGAGTGAGACCCATGCATGTAAGTCCTACGCGTGGATTCCACTCAATTTGTCTAAGGATTGTGTGAGAATTGTAAGGGAATTATTATTCTAAGAGAAGGCATCAATCAAATATTTGAGGTACCATATCTTATGTACTTACATAGTACATGACACCCATAGTGTATTAATTAGTGTAATTTGATGGATTATATTAACTAAAACTGTATTTTAATTAAGATTAAATAATTCTAAATCCTCAATATTCATTAACTTCAATTTTTTTTTAATAAATATTAATTTAAAAATAATGAGTACCAACACATCAATCTTATTAAATACGAGTTAAGAGCATGCTTAACCCTCAAAATGGAACAAAAAGGAACAGAATATTATTAATAACAGCTGAGCCCGATCTTTTTAACACATTTGACAGCATGGCAGCATAGTTGGCAGGGAAGAATTTGAAACGAAACCTCATTCCCCTTTCTTGGGATCTGAGATTCAAACGCAATAGTTTCTCCTAAACATCCGAATGAGTTCTTCACTAGTTCCCTTGTTTGGTAAGGGAATGAAAATTAGTAATGGGAGTTGGAAGTGATAGATGTGATATAAAGTAAAAAGAATTTGTATAAAAAAAGTGAAAATGTTTTATTTTTTAGTGAATTTTTTTATTTAAATAATAATAAAAAATTATTGATGTGATATAAAGTTAAAATGTTTTGAAATTGATTGTTTTTGGAATAAGTGAAGAGGGGTAAGAAAAAAAAATTTCATATTTGAAACTTTCTCTTTTATATATATATGAGTAATGATAGGCAAGGGCCATCTTACCGGCCCCTGCCCGGCCCTTTCCTACGTGGAAAGGGCCATTTTAGTTTTACTGTTTTTTTTTTTTTTCGAAAAAAAAAATTCAAATTTTGAAAACAATTCGTCGATATCTATTTCCATTTTCTTCATTTCAGTTCAGAGCTTCCCCCCATTTTTTCCCTCCCTCTCTACATCTGCCCATTTTCTTCCCACCGTCGACTGCGAAGAACGACCCGCCACCTCCATTCTCCACGCACGACCCACCACCGCCGTTCTCAACGCACGACCCGGCGTCGCCGTTCTCCACCTCCGGCCAAAACTTAGGGTTCCAGCGACCCATTTCCGGCCCAGAACGAAAGGAATTCCGGCGTTCTCAACGCACAACCCGGCACCGACGTTCTCAACGCACGACCCAACTCCGTCGTTCTTCCAGTTCCGGCGGCGACCATTCGTTCTCCACCGTCGTTCTCCACCTCCGGCCAAAACTTAGGGTTCCGGCGACCCATTTCCGGCCCAGAACGACCCGCCACCGCCGTTCTCAAATCACGACCCAGCACCGTCGTTCTCAACGCACGACCCAACTCCGTCGTTCTTCCAGTTCCGGCGGTGACCATTCGTTCTCCACCGTCGTTCTCCACCTCCAGCCAAAACTTAAGGTTCCGGCGACCCATTTCCGGCCCAAATTTCCCCCATTTCCGGCTCTGGTACCGATCTCCCCCATTTTTGCGTTTTTTCAGTTATTTTCAGAGTTGCTTTCTTTAGTTCCTTGCTGTGATTTGTGATTTTTTGCTATTGGGTTTTCGGTTATAAAATGCCTTCTTACATGTTTGTGTTATGTGGATTGTGAAACATTGATTGTAAACCGAAAAACCCCTATGAAACATGAAGCTTCAGAAGCCAATACCCAAAAGCTTGAGCTTCTAGATCCTTGAACCGGGGGAGCAGATTTTTGCGTTGATTGGGGATCTCATCGAGCTCGGTTCAGCTCATTTCCTTTCCAGGTAATCTCTCACAGTGCTGCGTTTAAATTCCTCTTTTTCCTTTTGGGAATCACTGAATTTAGAATTGGGAAAGTTGCTTGCTTTTTCACTTTTGTTTAATTTAATGTTTTTGGCATATTCGTATGGAAGTATATGAATTTAAATAATTATCATTGCTGATAAAATTGTAGTCTACCTCAAATTAGGGCACTTTAATTTTTATTCTCTTTTGGGTTCATCAGTGACAAACTGACAAGTACATCATTCCTCCCCTCTTTTGGTGTTGCATAAGTGTGAAATGTGGATGAACTTGCATTTGATGTTGTAATGTTGCCCAAACTCACCCTTGAATGTAACTAATACTTGCTCAAATGAACAAGTATTCTGAAGCAAAAGAAACCAATATCATTGGAACTAACCCCCCCACCCCTCCCCCCCCCCCCAAAGAAGAAGAAAAAGAAAAAAAAAAAACTAAAAGTCACAGACACCCTCCCTTATTTTCTAATCTGTTCTATTGCTCTTTCACCCAGAGATTATGATTTTGTGGATATTGTTTATGGTTTTTTGTGGTTTTTTTATTTTTTGATTCCCTCCCCCATCTTTGGATGATGATTTAAATAATTTTTTTTTTTTTCGATTTGGATTTGCTGATTTACACATCCAGATTGGATCTTGAGTTCACGCTGTATGTGGGATTATGAATTAGATATCAAGTAGGCTTAATGGACTTGCTAAAGTTTTCTTTCAAGCCTCTCTTATCCAAACTTTGTAGACCATTTCACTGCTAATACTGCTGATATTTGGGAGTTAGATGTAAAAGGTGGTCCTAATCCTTTGGGATGAGCAAGCCATCTAAAGAATTGCCCTGAATGCTTGTCTGTCTCAAAGGATAAGAAAGATGTTTATAAATTTGACTTCTCTTTGCCCTTGGATGTAAGATATACTTCTCCTTTGTTTCATACAACAGATTAAATGTATGATATATAAATTTCTGTAGACATCATTGTGGAACAACCTTCATCCACAACAACCTATAGGCACGGCTGCTGTTGTAAAGGAGATTGATTGTTTAACTGGCACTGTGAATGACATCCTTAAACTCGGATCAAATTTTTCTTCATTAATAACTTCTTGAAGCATGTAGAGTACCCGATTTGTTGGAAATTGTTTGTGGTTTTTTGATTGTTTGATGGTCTTTCTGTGATTTTTTAGTTCCTCGCTGTGATTTGTGGTTTTTTAGTTCCTTGCTGTGATTTGTGGTTTTTTGTGTTATGTGGATTGTGAAACCTAGATTGTATCTGAGAGTTCAATGCTGGTGTATCTGAGAGTTTGTGCTGAGTCAAGTTATTCATGGTCATGTATGCCAAGTCTCCATATGATTTTCATCATTATTTTTGTTTAACAAGCCAATTCCTTACTCTATGTATCTTAAATTTCTTCAATTTTCAGTCAGAGTTGCATTCTGGAAAACTTCTGCGTTTTGGTATCAGTGATGGAGGGTTAGAGTTTTGTATATTGCGTACCTAGTCAAAATAGATAACAAATGACTCACATTGCGCAAAGAAAAAGCAATAATGCTGTAAAACAGTAGTTTTAACACCTTTTAGCATGTTTACTCGTTGAATATATTATGGTCTGACGAAAAGATTTTAGGAGATAATTATAGCACTTTAGCAAACAAATAAAAGCAGTTGAATCATAACTGAAAAAGATTGGAGGAGATGTTCATGCACACAATTGCATCTGTGCATATGATATCTTATACTCATTGGCTCAACTTCTTTGCCAAATGCCCAGACTCATAGCCGTTTTTCTTATTACTATTATTATAAAATTTAATTGGTCATCTTAAATCACATGCATCAAGTTGTTCTTATTGTATTTGCCTTCAATCTGAATAGTTTGTGAAAGAAGTTGGTTTTCTTCCATGCCACCTTTTTGTTCTTATTAAATTCGCTCCACATGTATTGTTTAAATCTTTGGACTTCAAAGCATCCTATGCCAAGTATGTTTTCTGTTCTGTCTCTAATTGCACAAGTCAAAAGCACATAATTCATCCATCCTCTTATCTTTTTTATGCAAGCTGATCATGGTTGTAATGTTGTATAACTGCATAGACTTGATACGGTAATTTTGTCCCATCCTTTTCAATGATTTCTTCTGACAAATATTCTCTTATGTACTTGACATGTCCAGCATTATGGAATGATCTTATCTTAAAGAAAAAAAAAATGATTTTCATATGATCAGTTTTTGTGTGCTTGTGCTTCGTTATTTCTTTATTTAATTTTCTGATCCTCCTAGTTATTCGTTAATAACCGCATGCATAGAAGATTGGTAGAATTTGAGGATTTTTTTTCTTTTTATTATGTTAGATGGATTTTGGTGGAATCTGAGCTTGTCACTTATCTAAAGGTTATGATTGTATATTTCTTGTTTGAGTAACATATATTTAGCCACCCAATTCAATATATAGAAAATTCTCATGTCATGTGCTTCTGAATTTAGGCACAAGTAAATGTCTACAACAAGTGATTTGTCAAGCAGTCATCCGTTATGTAAGTGTGGAATTCCTGCACGTCTAAGGTACTCTTGGACCACATCCAATCCCGCCAAAAAGTGGTATGGATGTAATAACTTCAAGGTAATTTTTGTTATATTTTGAAATTAGCTTTGTGTTATATTTCGTCGTTAGTAGTTCATGACATTTTTGTTGACCCTTGTTTTTTTCATGCAGAAAGCCGGTGATTGTGATTTTTTTGAATGGGCTGATAAGAAGATGTCTGCATACGAGAAGGGATTAGCGCAATATCTGAAAGAGATGGAGGAGAGAAGACAGGCTGACAATGACAAAGTTGAGAAATTAATTGAACAAAAATGCAAGGAACAATTAGCGCAACATTTGAAAGAAATGGAGGAGAAAGTTGAGGAATTGATTGAAAAAAAATGTAAGGAACAATTAGCGCAACGTAACGAGAAGATGTTTCGTGTTTTGTTGTTAGTTGTCATTTTGCTGTTAGCCTTTTATTTTTGTAGTTATAGTGAACCTAGACATACTAACTTGATGTTAAAATGAAATTATGAAAACAATTCAGTTGTAAGAGACTTTTTTCTGTTTGTACGAATATCCTAAATGTATGTTAAACTTAATTGTTGTCTTTTGGTCTTAAATTGAATTGTTCCTGCAGTTTCTTTGGTCTTTTGGTTAGTTGTTGGGTGATTTTGGCTGGTCTCTTTAACTGAGTTTTGTAAGTTTTAGAGACCTAAAACTAGGAAATTACTGTTAAGAATTGAGTGGATGTGGTAGGGAACTAAGAAGAGACTGTGGCTTCCATTTCAAAGACGTCTGAAATGATGAAACACCTCACTTACCCCATCGAACTACTTGCTTGGGATGGACCCTCTGAGCACCAAACCAACTCAATTGACATGGGAAGAAACAAAACTTCCCCACAACTCAATGGACTCTCTTTATCTTCCATATATGGATGAACTGCAACTTGCATGTGCCAACAAATGGCCATCTATCAAAAACCTTTTTTCTTCGCAATTTCAAGTCTATATGTACGTAGACTTCATTCATTTTCAAGTTCATTTACAATGGAGCACTTGCCAAAGTTAACTTCAAAATATCCTCTCCATTACACCAATCAGTAATCGCCACAACCAACGTCTCATTTGATGGGAAGAAAAAGAAAATAAATAAATAAATAAACAAAAGACCAATACCCCATCATTTAGGTTTTGATTGCTGCTATTTATATACATACACAATTAACAACTAAATCTAAAGGCATGCGGTATTCATAAAAAGTCTAACAAAAACAGTGGGTGACATGATCACAAAAACAGTGGGTGACATGAATGTTTTTCTCCAGATTGGGTTCTGAAACAAATCCAGAGCAGCATTGTTAGTACGGCGATCAACACCCAGAGGCTCTGCTGCCTGGCGCAATCTTTCCAACTCTGCCTGGCGCCTGAGTAACTAATGCGTGTGTAACAGATATATTAGTAATGGGCCACCTTAGTAGTTAATGGGCCTTGGGCCTTATTAGTTAATGGTCTATTACTTAGTGGCCTATTAGTTTAGTGGCCCTTAGATGAGTCTATATAAACAAGTCTAGTTAAATGTTTTAGGCATGAAAATTGGTATCCAGTCTTTGGCTGAAAATGGAGGGGGAGTACCTCGAACCACTCATGGAGGTTTTAGGCATCCTCGAATTTGCCTAATTTCAATATAATATCATTTTCTTCCTTGTTCTTTCATAATTCCTCAATTTCTTCTATTTTCCATTTCTATTTCCAATTTCTTCTTACAATTCTCAATCAAAAACCCTAGAATTCCTAAACAGTAAATAAACCTGTTACAGCGTGCAAAAAGCTACTGAAAAACGTTAACACCCAAATCATATCAGATTATTTTCATCTATTTGAACTACAGAAAACAAGCTTAAAAGGTAAAAAAAAAAAAAATCAAATAAACAACAATACCAGGTACTAGACTAGCAATTCAATTCACACTCAGAACCAACTAATTTCTCTAGTCCAAGTGCGCCTCGTGTATTTTCAATTAAAAAAAAAAAAAAAAAAGAGCTTTTCTGATAATTATATATAACTGAGTTACAAGCATACACAAAAAGAGGCAGAACTCCCACTGCCCAGAGACCCCCAACCCTGGCACCAAACTCGTGCATTTGTTATCCTATGTATACAAATCCTTGAATATTGAATTGCAATTTGTGAGAAGAGGACATTCCAATACACTAGAGAAAGAAGATAAGATAGTCATTTGGATGGATAGTTTTTTGGTCAATGTAAACAATCCTTGTGACACATGGGAAAGTTCAACCATAAGAACAGTGTCATTGAGGGTGTTATGATCTAACATTGTGGTTTGGGGTGCGGGTAAAATCATATATATATATAGATTAATTAGGCAAAAACTCACCCATCTCAAATTGATAATTTTTCACATTGAAATTAATTAATGATCATGAAGCTGTACTGTATATATTCAAACTAATCTATTATTGGTCTAAATTTTATCCACTATAGTACTATTCGACATCTAAATTTCCAAGAAGAAATTTTATAATTAAGATCACTAGAATGTGAGATTTAACTTTTGACTTCATGGAAGAATCCTAGAAATTCTCATATATAGTTTATTTTTGCCTAGAAAGTTAGAAACTAACAATAAAATTAGGACAAAAATTTCCTTCAAAATAGTTAGGTTGGAAAAATTCCCTCTAACTTAGTATCTAAAAGTGACATGTGTCATTTGGTATGCCTATTATTAATTTCCGTCTATTAAGTAAAAAAATTAACCCAAAACTGATGTAAATTAAAAACAAGCTCTCCTCTCCTTCCACCACTTGAATCTGCGAAGGAAAGACATATTTTCTTAAAATTTTCTCTTTTCTTTTGTTAGGAAACACAAAATAATGGTAGAGGAAAGAAACAAATCCGAGAAGAAAAGAAAAGAAAATCAAACTTTAAAAAAGAGCAAGCAAGAAAGCCTAAATTTTTTTTGCAAGGTAAACCAATAATGGCATATTATATAGATCTCCAGTCAATCACTTCTCATACTCTTCCTTCCCCCACCATAGAAAAAAGAACCAAAAACTAAAATAAGCATTGAAACCTGAAAACAAAAAGTGGGATAATGGTTCAGTACATGTATCTAAACTCTTACAGTAGAACAAGAGCTGAAATGCAGAAACACCCAAAAATTCAATGCCAATAGAATGGTAGATTATCAAAAGAAACCAAATAAACAAGAAGCCACAAAAACTTCCATCCTCGCCAGTCGCCATGATGTAGAAAATTCACAATTCTAAAGCCATACAGATTCTCTTAAACTCACTCACCAAAAACAAATCTTTGATTATGTTAAAAGAAAAAAGAAATGTACTTTACCAGAAGTTGCTGTATCCACTTCATCAGCATCTGCATATAAAGGATCAAGATAAAGTTAGGGTACTGGGATAACAGCTTAAAAAGGTGCAACTAAAAGACTAAAGCAACTATTAAACAAGTGCAGTAGCAGTATTTACTTCCACGCACGCTTGGAAAATATAGCAAATTGATTTTTCAAATACTATAATAGGACACCATCTCATATCCATAACAAAAAATAAAAATAAAAAAGTACAAATATCATCTCATATTGCGTTCAGTAGCTTTTCTCATTGTAAGAAACAGAGGATGCGAAAATCTCAGCTAAACTAAACCTGAGTAATAATGTGCTACCAACATGGGTAAGCAGGAAAAGAATATAATGGGAAACAAGTTTCCTAGTCAGAGAATGTGATATACTTTTTTAATCAAAAAGACCTTACCACTTACGACAAGTATATAGAATCTCCTTCGAAAATACATGACGATTGTGAATTCCCAAACGTCTGAAACAAATACATCGAACGATTAATATATATGAAATTAAACTATTCATCAACATGTATGAATCAAATGCACGTATATAAACTTTTTTTCCCCTCCTTTCAGCACCTGTGTAAGTACACTATGTTGTGTTTCAATCACTTGGTCATGCTGCACATCATTTGAAAAAAGCAACGAATCTTCACTTGTGTCCAGTTCATCTACTAGCGATCTTTGGCATGTCTTCAAAAAATAAAATATTCAAAAATGTTAAAATTAATATTAAAATTACACATCAATATGTACACATACAACGACTTTCGAATAGTTGAATACCTTCTTTCTTTTCCTTCGCTGCTCGGGATTTGTGTTACTCTGTTTCTTATTTCCTCCTTTTGATGACTTTTTCCCCACCACTTTTTCAACCACAGACACTTTTTTGATTGATGGTCGCGCGCCTTTAGTCCGAGCCACAAGCGGACTACACACCTCCACCTCCATACAATCTATGGCTCCATTATCGATCATAGGTGCACTTGGGAGATCTTTTGCACTTGGGAGTGATTGGGAAAGTTGACTTTGTTCACAGCTTGGACCGCTAAATTTCTTAATTAGCATATCAACATACTTTTGTATTTCAATGCAATGATCCACATTTGGTGCTGCAATAGCGGCCAACTTTAGCACATTTTTGCTCAGTTCAGCATATCGATCTGCAGTAGGGTTGCCACTCAAAGGATCATAACTACTCTTGATTAACTTATATGGCCGCTTCAAATCCTTCCTCCATCGATTTAGAAAATACTTTTCAGGCAACAAATCCACATCTTCAAATGAAGTCAACACGGATATGGCATGTTTGCACAAAATTCCTCTTGATTCAAACAAACGACAACTACAATTTACTTCACATACAAGGCCATTGTAGCAAACATTAAAAACGATTTTTTTCCTATAGGATTCATTAATTTCTACCCGTTCGATCACCTGATAGGTACGAATTCCACATTCACTTTTTAAAAGAGAAGAACCACAATACATAATCTCTGAAATCTCCTTCTGAACTTCTCTAAACTTTGCATGGGTGTAAATTTTTTGGAATTGCTTCTCAAAGGGCCAATAGCTCACACATGAAATGGTGGTATTGAAGGAATCGAAATCAGCAACATTCTCAACCTCAACCTTCCTACGCAAAGCGTTATCGTATTGATCCACAAATTCCTTCAATGAGGTGGACGATTGCACATAACCATCAAAAAAGGCATTCATACTCTCACTACGTTGTGTGGTAGTCATGCCGGCCCAAAATACATCATTCAAATATGCTGGTACCCAAAATGTTCGCTCACTATATAAACCACGCTGCCATGCATTCTCCTCCAGATTATAACACTCAAGCATACTCTGCCAACATGCATCAAACTCGTCACATGTATGAGAATTATACACACAATTTCGTATGGCATTCTTAATGGCATAGTATTGTGAATGTAATCCAAACTTTTCAGGAAGTTTTTTCAGTATATGCCATAAACAAAATCTATGACAGGTATTCGGAAACACCTTATTAATAGCATTTTTCATGGCCCTATCTTGATCTGTAATAATTGCCATTGGCGCACGGCCCTTCATGCATTTCAACCATGCCTCAAACAACCAAACAAATGACGTCGTATCCTCACTTGAAACTAATGCCGCCCCTAAAAGAATTGATTGACCATGATGGTTTACTCCCATAAAAGGGGCAAATGGCATTTCGTATTTGTTGGTTAAGTATGTTGTGTCAAATGTAACCACATCACCAAAATCTTCATATGATGCCCTACTTCATGCATCAGCCCAAAACACATTTCTCAGCCTACACTCATCATCCACATCTATATCAAAATAAAAATCATCATTTACTTTCCGCATTCTATTGAAATAGTCACGAAGTGCTGCGACACCTCCTGTACCAAGGCGAAGGCGTCTTGAGTTCGCAATATAATTGCGACACTCTCTCTCTCCAAATGTAAGATTCTCATATCCCCCCGCTTCAACGGCTAGTGCGTTATAAATTTTATTCGTACGGATTCCAGCTCTATCATCTATATCAAGCTTTCTCTTCCTAGCAGGATCCAACTTCTTATTGCACCGAAAGTATCTAGCTTTACCTGGGCTTAATTCGTGATTATGCCCTAGATTTACATTTGTCACATACCACGATGTATCCACTAACGTTGCATTCAAAGTAGCCTTACACCCCGTTTTGCTTGTTTTGCTAGCCTTGCAAAGGTTATTACTTGAACTGGATGATGCTTTGCCTCCACGAGCACATGTCAGAGTGGTGTAATGTACATCTCCATTTTCATACTTTTTCTTCTTCTTTTGTGTCACACCAAAACCCGCTTGCTTTCCATAATTCCTATAATAGTCAACGACTTCCTCTATGGAGCCAAATAGCATACCGTTCTTAGGCTCCTCAACAACTTTATCTCCATCTATGAGCTTGGCCTTGGACCGACAATTATCCACACCATCATTCAATTGGTCATTAGCAACAATTTCATTTCCATCTATCACAAAATGAAAAGAAATATATAAATAAATAAATAAATATGGTGTAAAGAACCCAACTATAAATAATAACATTTATAATGTTACAAAAATTAAAGGTAAGCATGAAGTGTCCAACATACCATTTTGAGGGTCCATTTCGATGGGCACAACATCATCAAGTTCAATATTTGTCAATGAACAATCATCTTCGTGTTGTGAAATTAAGTCCAATTCTGATAAATCCATTTAAAAGTTTCTGTAACAAATAACTATATATATCAATGCATTATCATTTAGTTCATAATTACAATATAAGCACTCAAGAAACATAGCACTCAATAAATAAGAACAATATCAGGTTACTAATTAAATGGGGGAGGGAATAAAAAAATCAAAAAACCACAAACAATATCCAATCAGGTGTTTTGATATATCCCCCATTTCAAATGCGTTTAAGCAACACAAGATCAACAACGTTCAAAATTTAATGAAAAATGAATTGTCTAAATGACCTCCATTAATATCCAAGGAGTAGTGTTTCAATTGAAAATTCAAAAAACAAGACAATATGAGCAAACTTCTATGACATATCATAGGAATAAAAAAAAAATTCTTTAGCTTAGCAGAGGAATGAAATCAATTGCAAAACCCATAAATACAGAAAGATACAAAAGAAGCAGCATATCATGTTTGAGCATTTTACCAAGTCCATTTATTTTGACAGAATATCATTTGAAAAGCTTTGCAGGTTTTTTAAAAAAAAAAAAATTTAACCCCTCAATGCAGGTGGATATTTAAGAATGATATGATTGGGAAATTTTATAACTGTAGCCTTAGGGGAGAAAAGAAAAATCTATGAAGCTCAACTTTATTTTTTGTTCTTTTTAAAAAAGAAGCCTAAATTTCCTTATTAATCAGCAGAGTTTGCAAAAGGAAAGCAGTTGGTTTTTAAGGGAGGGAGATTAGAAAATAAGGAAGGGTGTCTGTGACTTTTGGTTTATTTTTTCTTTTTCTTTTTCTTTTGCTTCAGAATACTTGTTCATTTGAGCAAGTATTAGTTACATTGAATAATTAATTTTTGGCACCAATCACATTTCATATAAATTTTCATCACATGCAGAAGAATAAATAAATCAATGATTAATTTAATGCCCTAGTTGGTTGGTGGAAAAACCAAAGGAAAAGGATGGAAAATCAGCAACTAAGTATGTCACCAAATTCCGCAACAATTTCCGATCAGAGTTAAATGACAACTACCACCTGACTCACGTTTACTCTCACTCTTGAATTTCGTTGCCATTTCTAGAGGCCCAAAAAACAGCATAGACAACTCCAATTTCAGCAACAATTTCCACATTTACTCTCACTCTTGAATTTCGTTGCCATTTCTAGAGAACCAAAAAACAGTATAGACAACTCCAATTTCAGCAACAATTTCCACATTTACTCTCACTCTTGAATTTCGTTGCCATTTCTAGAGAACCAAAAAACAGCATAGACAACTCCAATTTCAGCAACAATTTCCATTTTCTCTCGCTTTCATCAACCTTTCTCACCAACCAAACATCACCACAAAACCCGATCTCACACATTCCCACACCTACACAGAAAATCCTAGCTGTACGTACTGACGATACACACCGACCCATTTAGAGAGATTACTAAACAACGAAACCAAAGAACCAAACCGTAAAGATAGAGACAGAGACAGAGACAGAGAGAAAGTGGGTATTACCTAGGAGAGTTTCTTCTTCTTCTTCTTCTTCGCCTTCTCCGGTCGGTACAATCAGCAATGATAATTATTTGAATTCATAGACATACCATTCTGAAGGCATTTTATAACCGGAAACCCAATAGCAAAAAATCACAAATCACAGCAAGGAACTAAAGAAATCAACTCTGAAAACAACTGAAAAAACGCAAAAATGGGGGAGATCGGTACCAGAGCCAGAATTGGGGTCGTTCTGGGCCGGAAATGGGTCGCCGGAACCCTAAGTTTTGGCCGGAGGTGGAGGACGACGGTGGAGAACAAATGGTCGCCGCCGGAACTGGAAGAACGACGGAGTTGGGAACTGGAAGAACAACGGAGTTGGGTCGTGCGTTGAGAACGGCGGTGGCGGGTCGTGCGTGGAGAACGGCGGTGGCGGGTCCTTCTTCGCGGTCGACGGTGGGAAGAAAATGGGCAGATGGAGAGAGGGAGGGAAAAAATGGGGGGAAGCTAACTGAAATGAAGAAAATGGGAATAGATATTGAAGAATTTTTTATTATTTTTTTTTTTTTGAAAAAAAAAAAAAAAACAATAAAACTAAAATGGCCCTCTCCACGTAGGAAAGGGCCGGGCAGGGGCCGGTAAGATGGCCCCTGCCTATCATTACTCATATATATATATATATATATATATATATATATATATAAGCGTTCGGCAAAATCACAGTTTGACATTTAAAATCATAAATTAGCCTTTAAAATTGTGCATTTTCAAAAAAACACATCCTTACCTGCGATTTGAAAAAACAGTCTTCTACATTTTCAAATCGCAATTTTTTTAAAGCACAATTCTCAAACGATTCATTTTCTACGATTTGGTTTAAAATCACACTTTTTATCTACGAAATTACAATCTCAAATGCACTCTATATATATATATATATATATATATATATATATATATATATATATATATATATATATATATATATATATGCATTAAGCGTTCGGCAAAATCATAGTTTGACATTTGAAATCGTAAGTTAGCCTTTTAAATTGTGCATTTTCAAAAAAACACCCACTTGCCTGCAATTTGAAAAAATGGTTTTCGACATTTTCAAATCGCAATTTTTTTAAAACACAATTCTCAAAGGATTCATTTTCTATGATTTGATTTAAAATCACACTTTTTATTTACAAAATTGCAATCTCAAACGCACCCTAAGCTTAGGGTTTGTTTGGGTTTGCAATTTTAAAAAGTAATTTTTTAAAAACGCAGTAAAGTGTTTGATAAAATCACTCTTAAAACTGCGTTTTTAAATCGCAAGCAATGAGGTATTTTTTTTTTAAAAACGCAGTTTTTTGCGTTTTCAAATTGCTATTTTTTTAAAAAAACAATTCATAAACGATTCATTTTTTGTGATTTAATTTAAAATCCTAATTTTTATCTACGAAATTGCAATCTCAAACACACCCTTAACTCTTCATTCATACTTTTGACTCATTTTGATGAAAAATTTTGATTTTATCCGACATTACTAATATTGCTCTTCAATTTCTTTTAATTTATTTCCAATATTTCTTCTAATAAAAAAATACCAAACTAATTCTTTTTTATTTTGTTAAAAGGTTCTTTTTATCATACAAATGTTATTACTTTTCCCCAATCGTTGGAAAAGGTAATGGACTTTAATTTAAAGTCGGTTGTCCCATTTTTCTTCTAATAATAGGACTTGAATTTCATGCAGAACACAAATTTGACCTACCAAAATGGAAGACCTTTTCAATTTAAATCCAGTTCAGCTATTGAAATTAGAGATGATAATTCATATTTCCATATCAAGTTCAAATTATATTGAGACATATATATAAAATTATATAAATTAATATTTTTTTTTTTATTAGGGTATCATATTTCACTAATAGCTTAACAGTACCTCAGAATCGTTGACCCAAAGGCTAGCATTACTGAGCATAGAGGCCCAACTTAGATCCATAAACTAATCCCTGTACCCCATAAGAACCGCCACTATCCTCATGGAGAGCTTGAAACACGGGCTATGTCCGAATGGCTAGCCCCAAGAGGGTGGTAGCACCTAGGTGGATTCAAACTTGAGACCTCGGGAGGTAATATTCCCTCGAAGCCGCAAGCCTATCCACTAAGCCACTCTCTTGGAATTATATAGATCAATCCTAATCTTTCTCATTTTAATTAAACGAATCAGATCCATCGACCCGTATAATTAAATTACTAACTACATAACTTATGTCATCCAAAAGACATTTTAAACAATGTGCCCTGACCATGTGACTTGGGGTGATAATTTTAGAACTGGCTAAAAGTCAAGATCTCAAGCAACAAGTTGATAGTGTTCATCTAGGGCAACAAATTAGAATATAATATCTTTTTGTTAGTTTATTGCATGCTTAAAAAAGAGGCACACATTTTCATAGAACAAAAAAAAAAAAAAAGAGAGAGAGAGAGAGAAAAATTGATTACGAGGTCAAGAGCACGTGTGATGCACACTGTCGATGGAACAGAGACAAAATTTTATTGTTTATTAGTTTATATAGAAAGGAGGAAAATAGGGAATCCAAGATTGATTGTGGACACTTATGAGCATGCCAATTTGGTGCGTACAATTTGCAATTATGAGATTGGGACTTAATTTTAGATGGTCCAGCTATGGCTGTGAATGGTGAATGACACAATTTCAGGGCTCTAAGGAGTAGATACTAGGGTTCAAAGGGAAAATGGTCCACTCCTCCTGGCCAAACCAATATATATATATATATAAAAAATTGAAGTTGCCTTAATTCTTGGAATGCCATAGAGATAGGAATAGAAAAAAAATAAATAACGATATTTTTTTGAACAAAAAAAAAATAAAAGCATTAACAAATAACTCTAAACACAGAACACTTAAAACTATTTTCACTTTTATATTACATTTGAACATCTTTTTAACCAAAATACATCTTCTAAAAAGTTTTATCAAATGAACCGGACAAGTCGTTTGTTAATGCTTTTTGGAGGATACTTTTTGTTTTTTATTTGAAAAAATGTGATGATGTGACATAACGGTGAATATAGTTTCGAGTATTTTGTGTTTTCGTTGTTTGTTTTTGTTTTTGTTTTAAAAACTACAAACTGAAAACAAAAATGAAAAAGATTGATTTAACCAAAAAAAAAAAAAAAAAAAAAACTATTTGTGCTTTATTTGAAAAATAGTGAAACAATTCGCTCGGAAAGAAAATAGGAATTCGCGAATTAGAGAAGGTTTGAATCTAAAACTAGTATTTGGAAAATCTTTATCAGTAACGAGAAGTATCACAGAAGAGGTTGGGTAAAGTATATTGTCATGTCAGCATTGTGAAATAAAATTGTAGTGTGTAGCATTACTAATTGTCCTTTCATCATTGATTGTAGCTTCTGCTTTTCTGGTTTTTAGGCATTAAAGTTTAACATAAACCAAATCCCACAAAACTATGGAAGAAGGGTGGCTCATGGCTTCTAAGCAATCATGGTGGAGATCATTTTGGGAAAGGAGAGAGATCACCAATGAAAACAAAGAAAGAAGATGAAAGTGGAGAAAAATAATAATTTGTGTTAGTTATTGGCATGAAAAATTATTAGAAAATTGGAATAAAAGTTGGAGCATCACAAAACGAGAGGAAGAAAACAAATCAAGCAGGCTGAAGAAAGGGCCAAAAAAACCCTCCACTCAGTCACCATCACTAGGGTAACAGATCCAACAGCACCTTTGGAGGATTATATATCTGAAGGAAAACTTCACTTATGAAGAGAAAAATCTAAAGAACCAAAGCAGCACGGCTACTGAAACTGTTTATATACACGTTTTATAACAAAGTTAACAACCCTTCTATGTATAAATAACAAGATTACATACATTAAATGGTAAAAGATACAGAAGTAGTTTTTTTATGCCATTTGAAATGATGCCTAAGAAGAGGGAAAAAAATTGGGGGAGATGACAAAAATCATCTCCACCTTCTTTTCTTCTTTCTTAATTCCAAAGAATGCTCTTGAAAATTCGTTGAACTTGAAACTGTTCACCTACTGCTTGATTGGTTCAGGGGCTTCCTTTATGGTCATCTCTACCATTTCAATTGCACTGAAACATCCATCTTCGGTGGCAATGGTAGACTGAGAGTCAATCTCAGACCCTGCCTGGATTTCCTTGAACATTGCCATGACTTGAATCATTGAAGGCCGCCGCCACGGCCGATCATCCAAGCAAGCGCAGGCGACCTTGAGGTGTTGTAAAAGCTCTATCTCAAGGCTGGAATCCTCTTTCATGAGCTCCGGATCAAATACATCACTTATTTTCAGCTTGGCATGCTGTTTCACCCACCCCACAAGATTGTTGTCCCCAAAATCAGCCGAATCCGTCGGTCGTTTCCCCGTTAGCAGCTCAAGCAAAACTACGCCATAACTGTAGACATCGCCTTTTGTGGAGCATCTGAAGCTCTGATAGTATTCTGGAGGGACATAGCCGGGAGTTCCTGCTAGAGTGCTGACACTCAAATGGGTATCCATTGCGCTCATAAGCCTGGCCATTCCAAAATCAGAGACTCTGGCTTCCAAGTTTTCATCAAGCAGGACATTGCTCGATTTCATGTCCCTGTGAATGATATGTGGGATGCAATTGTGTAGAAAAGCCAATCCCCTCGCAGCCCCAATGGCTATCTTTCTCCTCACAGACCAGTTCAGCTTGATCCCGGCTTTCTTCGGGTCGTGTAGAACATCTTCTAAGCTTCCATACTTCATGTACTCATAAACCAAGAGCCTTTCTTCTCCTACCTTGCAGTATCCCAGAAGAGGGACGAGGTTCCTGTGCTTGATTTTCCCAATGGTTTCCATTTCAGCAGTGAATTCCCGATCGCCCTGTCCGCTGATATGTATTAGTTTCTTGATAGCTACAATGCTTCCGTCTTTCAACTGCGCCTTATACACATCGCCAAAACCGCCGGAGCCTATAAGGCTGTCGTTGTGGAAGCCATTTGTTGCTTCAAGAAGATCTGCAAAAGTGAGCTTCCGGAGGGGCTTCTCAAATGTGGAAAGGTTGATGCTCAACGCTTCCCGGGCACCAGTTAGCTTCCAGCTGACATTGGCCATGCCGGAGTGGGAACCACTGTCAATATAACCTTCAAACGCTGCATCCTTCTTCTTCCTTCTTTTCCTGGTTTCAATGGCAACTATTATCAAACCAAAGATACAGAAAAGGGAGAACAACAATCCCATTGCCACGCTCCCTGCAAGGGATGCTTGCCGCCGATGAGACTTCTGATGCTGGGAACTTGAACTCGAACCTGAAATCGCCGTACAGGAAGGAAGAGGATACCCACAGAGTCCTGAATTATTCATAAACTTAGACGCTGGGAAAGTATCAAGCTGACCCATTCCAGGAATCGTTCCAGAAAGATAGTTATTCGACAGATCAATCTCCGTAAGCCAGGTAAGCTTAGTCATGGATTGCGGGATAGTTCCTTCAAGCCTATTTCTAGAGAGATCAAGAATGCTAAGATGCGCCAAGTCCCCAAGCTCTAGTGGAATCGTTCCGGAGAAATTGTTATGCCCCAAATTCAATATATAGAGATAGAACATACTCCCAATCTCCTTTGGAAGACTACCCGACAACAAATTATGCGAAATATCAAGAAAAATCATAGACCCATTGTGGTGAAATTCAGGCTGAGTAATACCTCCATATACTCTAGTGAAATTGCACGGATTCCTGGTGGAAATCCTATTCTTCTGGTCAAGCCTGATTCCCGCAAACTCGAGCAAATTCCCAGCCCCATGACACTCCTTACTCCCATCATTCTTGATATAAACATACGTCTTCCCGCTTATGGAATTCACAGCAATATTTCCAGATTGCTTGAAAAGCGCAGGTGGGATCGTCCCGTTCAAGTAATTGGTATTGAGATCCAACCATATCAAGCTATTACAGTCTCCAAGCTCCGGCGGAATCCTCCCGGAGAAGGAATTGTTACTCAACTTGAGTATTGCAAGGTTCGGCAGCTGCCCAATCCACCCTGGAATCTCACCGCTCAACTGGTTGTTCGACAGGGAGATCCAATTTAGTCTGGTGCAGTTGCTCAGCCCGGAAGGAATCTCCCCCGTCAGCTGGTTGAAATCCAGGATCAGATTCTCCAGCGTCTTGATGTACATGAGCTCTTGTGGGATTTCCCCATGTAGCTGGTTCAGCCATATGATCAAGTCCCGGAGCTTCGACAAGCTCCCCAAGCTTGACGGGATGGTTCCGGTGAGGTAATTGAAGCTCAAATCCAGCGAGACGAGCTGAGAACAGTTGCTCAAACTCGCCGGAATCGACCCAATAAACCGATTGTTCTGTAAGAAGAGCTCTTTCAAGATATTATCAGGAGCTTCACAGAGACTGCTGGGAATATTGCTGGAAAGGTTATTAGCACTAAGATCCAACGTCTCCAACTTGACTAGCTTCGACGACAAAGAATCCGGCAAAGGTCCGAAGAAGTTGTTGAACGACAAGTCCAGCTTCTTCAAGTTGCTCATCTTTGCAAAGATTTCGATCGGTAGTTCACCGGTGAAGAAGTTGCCGGATATATCAAATGACTCTAACGACGCACAAGCGCTCAAACCGCTAGGGACCGTACCGGAGAGATTGTTGGACGAGAGGTCGAGCTCCACGAGGCCACCGGAACTACACGCACCGCCGAGCCACGCGGCGATTTCGCCTTGGAATCTGTTGACGGCGAGGTAGAGGAGGCGCAGATTCCCCACCGGGAGCGCCGGAACGGGACCCGAGAACTGGTTGCTGGAGATGTTCAAGAAGGCGAGGTGGTCGCACGAGGAGAGGGCACCGGCGACGTCGCCGGAGAACTTGTTGGCAGAGATATCGAGGTGCTCCAGAGACAAGCAATCGCCGAAAGGGGGGATAGCCACAGAAAAATTGTTGGAGGAGAGGTCCAGGTACTGCAAAGTCTTGCAACTGGAAAGCGTTGCTATATCGCCGGTGAGCTTGTTTCCCTTCAACGCCAACCGTTGCAAACTACTGCAACCCGCGGGAAAGAGCCAGGGGATAACGGTTGCGCCGGAGAGCTTGTTGAAAGAGAGATCAAGAACCCGGAGATCCAGCTTGGGCGCGTCTTTCGAAGAAGAAGAAGAACTGTACTCGAGGAGATTGCCGGAGAGGTTGAGGGATTTCAAGCCGGAGCAAGAACCACCCAGGTTGGAGAGGTCGGAAAGTGAGCCGGAGAGGCTGTTTTGAGAGAGATCTAAGCCGGTCAACAATGTGTTACATTTGGATCCAGGACTGAAAGAAACGGCGCCGCTGAGATTGGTCGATCTCAGAGAAAGGGTTTCGAGGTGGTCGAGAGAGAGGAGTAAGGCGGAAACTAAGCTGAAGTTGGTGCGCAGAGGAATGCGGCTGAGGTCTATGGAGGAAACCACGAAGTCTTTGCAGGAAATGCCGCTGAAGAAACATGGGTTTTCGTTGAGGAGCCAGTTGGAGAGGACGTTCGGGTCCGGGAGACTGTCTTTGAAGTTGATGAGTTGCTGGGTTTCTCTGCTGGATGAGGTGGTGGAGGAAGTTGGCGAGGCCTGGAGAGAGAGGAAAGTGAGGGAGAGAAGGAACAGAGACAAGTGGGCGTTTGAGGGGCAGAAATGTTTCATTTTTGAAGCTGTGGTGGGAGTATAGGTGTCTTTAGGCTATCAGAGCTGCCATTAGAGAGAGCTTAGAGAAAGCTCTGATCTTTGAGAGAAAGTAGGTTTTGGTGTAAGAGAGAGAGAGAGAGAGAGTTCAAAGGAGTCAAAAGTCTGAGTAAGGAAGGTAAGAAGGGTATTTATCAAGTGATAGTACACAGCTGTTGCTCACATGGCATGTGACACTCCAATTCTCACTATTTACTATAAAGTTTATAGTATAAATACAGATATTTTCAACAATTCTGTACTCCGTAATTCTCTATCAATATTTATTGTTTAAATTATTACTAATTCGGTTAATAAATATAAAAAAAAAATCCTAATCGAAAGACAACCTGGTTTTGATTTGTTTATGGTGTTTGTGTCTCTCTCACTGTCTGTCTTTGCGGTGTGCAAAAGAGCTGAGATTAGGGGATGATGGCTTAATTTGTTAATGCTAAAAAGGGGGTTTCTCTCTTTAGAAGCCTTTCTCTCTTTCCCTCATGCACTCTCTTTGATTCTCTCTCACTCTCTAAAACTGTCTCTTTGTCTCTCTAGCTTTCCGCGTACGTGTGATGAAGGATTGGTCCATTACTGTCAATTAATGGAGATTCCTTTGCTTAATATATTAAATGTCTTTTTCTTAACGAGGATTAATTAACTCCTCCTTTTTTGGCAGCTTGTAGGGAGAGTGGTGCTTTTCTTTTAGTATAGCAGGGAAAATGTTACCACCGTCGAGTCCTCATGCTAATTACAATGTACTCTACTCATCTATTATGAACATAAATGTTTTCTAAATTAGATCAGAGTATTTTTTTTTTTTTTTAATTCAGTCTAATAAATAGTTATGTGTTGTTTAGTATGTAAGATACACATATTTTTTTAATAAAATTATTTTAAAAAAAATTAAGTAATTTTTACATACTCAATAAAAACATAACAGTTTTATAAATTGTATTAAAAAAAATTCATATAATCTAATTGGAAGAAACTTCTGCCCACCTATTCAGGGGCGGAGCTTGGATTCAAAATTTGGGGGGCCAAAACTATAAAAATAACAAAATTTAGGAATAAAATTAATTAATTAATATATTTTTTTTAGGAATTTTTTTTCTTTTGGGGGGAGACCCCTAGCCTTGGGGGGGCCCCCCAAGGCCAGGGTAGCTCTGCCCCTGCATCTATTATTACACGTTTTTTTTTTTACTTTATTTTTTCCAAATCTATTTGAACTGTCATTTTTCTTTTTGAAGGATTGCAGTCAAGAATAACGGGTATGTTTGATAATGTATTTTGAAGAGTATATTTTTTTTTATTTAAAAAGGTATTTTGATGTGGAGTGGAAACTATTTTTATGTTTTTTTTTTCTTTTTGTTATTTATTAATATCTTCATTCTGATAATAAATTACAAAAATTTTAACAAACACAACCACTAGATAACGTCTCATAAACCCATTTTAGTATTTATCCTCTCTTATTTAGAGTTCTTTTTTGTATGTATCGGTAAACTTGAGAGCTACACTTTCAAATATCATTCATATATTTCCCGTTACCTAACAGGAAAAAAAAAATAAAAAATAAAAAATTTGCTCTACTTTGAAGAGTAAGGCTACTCACTCACTTTTTCACATCAATTTCCATACCTATTTAAGTGATTTTTAAAATTATTATTAAAGTTATGATCCATAAATTCAATGCTAATTTTAAAAACCACGTAAAATAGTGTGAAAATAAGTGTAAGTAGGGTTGTAAGCGAGCAGATTTATTCGTGAACATGCTCGGACTCGACTTGGGATCAGTTCATTTATTAAACGAACAAAGCTTGAACAAAAAATTAAGGTTTGGCTTGTATAAGCTCGGCTTGACTCGTATAAACTCATATAAACTCGTATAACTTTATTTTTATTATTTTTAATTTTGTAATGAGAACATGTTAAATATATTTTTTTAAAATAAAATAAAAATGGTCTTTGTAATGTAATAGATATAAGTTGAATTATTGTAATTGTGAGTCTAGATATAGATATAAGTACATTTGTGTGTATATGAGTGAGCTTGTGTATGTATATGAATGTATACATATACTATAAAATAAACATGTAAAATTGAAACTAAATTCTTTAAGATTTGAGTTAATTTATCTAATTACTCAAACAATAAATTTTAACCATAATTAAGTAACTAATAATTAGTATTACTTTTTTAAAAAATTTTAAATAATCGCGACATTTACTTCATATATGGAATAAATAAATTAATTGAGTAACTCGTGAACAAGTTTGAATTCGTTAAAAAAAAAAAAAATGAACAAATCTTGAATATATTATCTGGTTCGGTGATAAAGTCAAACTCGACTTATGTTCGAAAAAAAACTAAACAAACCGAACTTGAACATTTAATACTCAGCTCATCTAGGGTTGAAAACTTGGTTATAGTTAATGTTTATTGGCTAAAACCGATAACCGTAACCAGGATAGCCGATTGACCAAAATCGCCAACCGTCTCTAGTAACCGGGTAGCCGGTTATTAATAACCAGTGGTTATTGGTTGGTACCTGTTATACGAACTGGTAGCCAAAATTAAAAAAAAAAAATAATAATAATAATAAAAAATGGTCCTTTGGGCCTTCTATTTTTATTTTATTTTGGCTTAAATTTAGACTTTTTTAACCATTTAAAAAAAAAAAAAATTCTACATTTTTTGTCCCAATATGTTGGCCTAAGTTGGAATGAAAGTGAAAGTGTAAAACCCTAAATTTTATTATCTTAATATATATATATATATATATATATATATATATATATATATATATAACCGGTTTCAATATTTTTTTTAAACTTGTAACCGCTCTAGTAGGGTTGGTTACTGGTTATTTCCAACCGAATGCCAAACCAGTTAGTCGATTAGCCAGATACCGGGTATAACCGACCAGCTTTACACCCCTAGGCCTAGCTTGGTTTGATTTACAGCCCTCAGAGTTAGAAAGTAGTATTGTGATTTCGTTGATAAAAAATGCGATTTTAAACCAAATCGTAGAAAATTAATGGTTTATAATTGTGTTTTTAAAAAAATTGAGATTAAAAAACATAAAATAAAAAAATAAAAATCAGCATTTTCAATCGTAGACAATGAGATACTTTTTGAAAAAAAAAAAAAAATACACAATTTTTAAAACTAAATTACAATTTTACCAAAGATTTATCTAAATTTTTTAAAAATTAAATTTTTCTAGTACATTTTAAAATGGCTTATTTATAAATGGCAAACACAAAGGAACAAAACATCATCATTAAAATCGATTGCACGTGGGGCTTATGTATGTAACCTTTCATCTACAGTAAAGAAGGTACATTACCGTCTTTTAACTCCTTTTGGTACGTCAATGACCCAAATACGACACTTTCATTAGAGGCTTCCTGTAAAGCCTTTAATACTATAGATCTAGCATTTTGTTCGGTCAATTTCCCCAATTTTACTGACATGACTCAGCATTAAATACCGAAACGGCCCTAAATGATCATTTCGAATGGGGATGATTGTCCATAAATGGTTGGGACCTATTTGTCCAATCAGAAAGCTCTTTAATTGTTTATATTAAATTTAATATACTTTTTTTTTTTTTTTAAGATAAAATTTAATATACTTAATCATGTATATATTGTTAGACAATAAATATCTTACCATCATGTTATTTAAAAATGGTCAAAACATACTTATGTTGAGTTTGTTTTGACGTAAAATAATTTTTAAAAAATAATTTCGATATTTTTTGGTATTTGGTGGGGGCGAAAATAATAGTCAACCGAAAAATAATTTCTGTTTGACAAAAAATGCTTAGTAAATTTCGAAAAATGATAAAAGCGTAAATCGTTTTCCGAAGACGCCTGATGCGGTCGATCTATTTTAAACGATACAGTCGACCTTCACGTTCAAGCAGCTGACCACTATCGAAATATTACCGGTATCGGAATCCGACAACATCCGGTTAATGTCGCCAGAATCTGGCGACGGAATCCGGCGACCAATCTGGCCGGATCTGGCCAGAGAGCTGGATTCCGGCCGAATCTGGCCAAAACGGCCGGCTGGCCGGACGAATCTGGCCAGATCCGGCCAGCCTGTCGGGATCCGGCCGTTTGTGCCGGATTCTGGCGAAACTGTCGGAATCTAGCTATCCCAGATTCCGACGAAACTGTCCGGATTCTGGCCTTTATCTCGATTTCTGGCTATATTAGCCAGAATCAGGTAAAAATGGTCAGAATCTTGTCGGTCAGTGACCGAATTTCGTCATCGATGATTTTTATATTATTTTATATTAATATTTATATGTTTTGAATAAAAATTAATTTTTATAGGTTAAAATGATTGAATGAAAATATGAAAAATATTTGTAATTTTCTGTACGCGTCAAACACCGAAAAATGCTTTCGGCGAAAAATATTTTCCAGAAAAATGACTTCCTTGAAACCATTTTACGACGGAAATCATTTTACGTCGAAACAAACGGAGCATTAAAAAAAAAAATCAAAATAAAGCTTTTTTTAAAAAAAATAAATAAATTTATGGCTTTAAAAAGTATATTTTTCAACGCAATTCCAAATATGCTCTACATTTAGCTTAAATGCTATAAAAATAAATACAGAATCTCTTGTAATTTTTTCAACAATCTAGATTGAAGTTCAAGTTTTTCATTAAGAGAGAGAGAGAGAGGATAACTAAATTTAAACCATTAAAAAAATTTCAAGAATTTCTATTCATTTTTTAAGCACCTAGCCAAATTCTCGATACTTTATATGTTCATTACTTAATTATTTATTATTTATATTTATACAACCAAGTTTAAAATTTATATTAAATTTGTGGGGTTCACATTTGAATTTATAATTCTATATTTAAAAATGAAAATGAATATGAAATAAATAGGAGATAAATTTGTATTAAAAATAAGGAAAAATTGCACCGTTAGTCCTTGTGGTATGCCATAATTATTTTTTACTCTTTATGATTTAAAAAGTTACTGGGAGGTCCTCGTGATATGTAATAATTACAAATCGATCCCTGGAGTCAAATTCTGTTAAAATTTTTAACCGATTCCGTCAAATGCCACGTCAGCGATGGCGACACGTGTTCATCTTAATAAAAAAATATAAATTTATTAAAAAATAAATAAAAATACTTATTTTTTTTCAAAAAAAAAAATTCAAAAAAAAAAAAACTAAACGGGTGGCTTGGCCACCCCCAGCCACTGGGGGTGGCCGCGCGCCACCCCCAGTGGCCGCAGGGGGTGGTGCGAGGCCACCCCTTGTGGCCGGGGGTGGCCCGATGGCCACCCTTGGATCTTCCAGGGGGGGCCGGACGGCCACCCCCTGTGGCTTGGGGGTGGCCGCGCGCCACCCCCAGAGCGCCACCCCCGACCTCGGGGGGTGGCGCGCGGCCACCCTCAGTGGCTGGGAGCAACCAAGCCACCCCTTCACCCCTAAAGGGGTGGCCAAGCCACCCGTTCAGTTTATTTTTTTTTTGAATTTTTTTTAAAAAATAAGTATTTTTATTTATTTTTTAATAAATTTATATTTTTTTATTAAGATGGACACGTGTCGCCATGTGTCGCTGACGTGGCATTTGACGGAATCTGTTAAAAAATTTAACAGAATTTGACGTCATGGATCGATTTGTAATTATTGTATACTACGAGGACCTCTCAGTAACTTTTTAAACCATAAGGAGTAAAAAATAATTATGACATACCACAGGGATCAACAGTACAATTATTTCTAAAAGTAATAATAATAATTATACTTGTACTATTACTTCATAGTAAATTTTGTACACTCCACTAGATTTATGAGATGCCAATTTTATTTTCTTTTGCGTACCTGGAATTGCAAATGGCTTTTTATCGTTTTTGGTACTGGGAAATTAAAAATACTCTAATGGCTGCCAATCTCTCCTATAGCGCGTGTTGAAAACGCACTGGTCGAGCATGCTTCGAAGTTCGAAGTGCTCCGTATTATGCAACTGGCAGGGTCGTGACTGCACGCGCATTAGGACCGGTGGGGCGGCGTTTTCCTCGCGCACGCAAATATATGCGTGGGGTTCTGTTCTTAAGGGTCCCACGGTTTCTCTCAATCCTAACCGTTGCTTTAGCTTCGCTGGTCAAGATTTTACTGTTGGAAGTAAAAGGACTGAGCTTGAGGACCCACACGTGTTGTCTTGCATAATCTAGTAGCAAATCTAGTTTCCTTTGCCAGATCATGAAAATTACCCAAGCATCTGAGAAACATAAGGGGGTAAAAACGGAATATAGGATTTCAGGTGCTTTTTGGGTGACGTGGCAGATAAACGTGATTTGTTTTGTGAACGTTTTTAACTGTGCTGAGGTTGAAAACAAAAAACTTCGAGGGTTACTTTCGTAATTGGATGACATTCTCTCTTTAACGAACAATTTTTTTTTTTTTTTTTTTTTTGAAAGGAACGAACATCTTATTACTCTTAAACGAATTTGTTCATAAATAGAGACCCCTCAAATGCCCTCCTTACCACGTTGAGGGAGCATGGCATAATTACTTCCTCCCGTAGGGTTTATAAATTGTGATGTAACGGATTCGAAATTAATTAATAAGGATAATTAATTTGGTGAATCACTATAAATGTTTTCGAATTAATTAACTTGAAGTGTCATATGTAAATTAACAATTATTAGAATAAATACAGCAAAATTTTGATATTAATTTGAGCTAAAAGGCTATTTTCCTTGATAACATCTCTCGCAATTAATACAAACAAGTACTTATAAGGAAAATACAATAACATCTAGAATATATAACACCCCACATTAAAATTAGGGTGATGGACGTCTTAATTATTGTCTACATGTGTTTGGATTAGTTTTTAATCACAAAATGGAGAAAATATGAAACTTTTTGACACTTAGGATAATTCATGTGCAAACCGTTTGAATAGTTAGTATCGATATAAGGGATAAACGTTCGAACGATGCTTTGAACGTTCAAAATGTGATAGTCTACATGCGGATGAAATTAGGTCATTTTAGCAAGATCTCGTAGGAGAAGAACTATATAAGGTTCTAGGCCAAACACTAGACCCCATTTTGTCACTCTCCAACCACCAGACTCTGAGAGAGAGGAGAATGTTTGAGCATTTTGGGTTCCCATCTTCAAAGAAGAAACCCCTACACCCTAAAGCTTGCTTTATTTCATGGATTAGACCTTGTTTATTTCATGTTTAAATTTTAATTGATGTTTATTTTCATGTATGTGTGAGAGTAGTTGTTGACAAGAGGTTTAAATGTGTTTTGTTGTGGTTTAATGATGATTCTAAGGTTATAAAATTGAAGTTCATGGATGACATGAACTACTTCGCTCTTCATGCTGATTAAGAGTATATCTCCTATTGTTTAAAGTGTTAATGTATAGATAATTGTGCTTTTGAGTTGTTTCTAGGGGAAGCCTTGTCTTTTTAAAGAAATGTTGAATTTTTTGTAAAAATGTTGGGACTATGGTGTTTGGATTCTATTTTAGGAGCTAACTTGTGCTTGCAGTAGTGTATTGAAGTCTGTTTAGGCCTTAGAAAGAGCTTGGTATGTTATAGGTAATGAAACATCCGATGTATAAGATTTTTAATGTAAATTAGACTAATTAAGTAAAAGGTTAGATAAAAGAACAAGAAAAAACACTTAGAAATTTAGATAAGTCTGAAATTTAGCCTGCCTCTGGACGGGACATCATTGTGTCCGTATGGCTAGCACAGTAAGTTCCAGTTCAACCTGTGTCCGGACGGGATGTTAATGTGTCTGGACAGATTAAACGGTAGGTTCAGCTCTGGGTGCGCGTCTGTACAGGGCACTTAGGTGTTCGAACGGATCAGGCAGTAGGTTCCAAGTTTACTTCGTGTCCGAACGGGGTGCGAATAGGAGACCTTTGAAGGACTCTCTGGACGTTCCACGTAAGGAATGTTCGAATGGCTCACTAATCCGTCAAGACAGGCAAGGGTATAAATCGACTGAATGCATTTTTTAGCTCATTTTCTCGATTTTCCTTCCCCTTGCACTTTATTTTCTCTCTTCTCTCACCTAGGGTTTGTACCCAACTCATAGGTATTGATTTGTAGAGACTTCCAAAGCTAAATCCGACTCTGGAAGCGCGTCTTAGTTTGATATCATTGTTTTTACCGATTGGTTTAAGCTAAATCCATAAACCATAACTTTTATTGTGGTTAAGTTGATTTTTGGAGTTTTAGCTTAATCACTCAAATTTTTTTAGGGCTTTTGGATTTGGTGGAGTGCTAAGCAATATTGGAACCACATGTTAGGGTTTTGTGGGGTAAAACTCCGTATGTGGTTAAATCAAGGTAAGACTAAAATCCTAAATTTTTGTCTAGGTATTATAAATTAGAGATTTTGTGTCTAAACCTGGAATATCTCTATGGGTTAGTGCTCTTAGCTATTAGGTTGCCAAATGAAACCTTAGGAACTTTATGGGTTGCATGGTGTTTGGCTATGGAAACAAATCAAGAACCAATGTGGTATAAGTTCAATGGATCGACCCAGGTTGATTCTTTAGCCGTCGTGGCCCATTAGCAACGCCAAATGTCGACCGACATTCATCAATAGGGCTTGCAACCAATCGGGACCGTCACCTAAAATCTTCATTAACTCAACTCGCAAGGTTATGATAGTGATTGATTGGACCTGCATTAAAAAGAGATCATTAGCTTATCTCATTTTCTCTGCCACACCAGAGGCTCTACATAGCTCATACATGGATGATGTCCTATCAATCTCACCATTTTTGAGAAATGTAAGCACTACAACTTGACGACAAGTATCATTAGGCCATGCCAATGCATCCACTTTGTCAAAAGAACTAGGGGCGTAGAGACATTAGCCATCATAGCTACAACCGCCACAGGGTTTCTATATAAACAACATTTAGTGGAGGTATGCCTGGCCAACTTTTTATAAGTACATGAATTTTCTCTAAGTCTTGATCACCCTTAGTCTTTTGACCACATCTGACTTAAGTATTGGAGTTATCTTTCTTCAGAACAATATGGCAAGTTCTTTGCTAATTTTCCTCTTTTTTCATTTTGCATAATTTTATTCGTGTGTAATCAGGTTCGAAGCTGCCCGGTCTCCGCACCAAAAACCGGTATAACAATCTCTTTCATATATTACCTAATAATCCTTTTAACAAAACAAAAGACAAAGATAGATATTTGCAATTTTTAAATCCAAGTTTGATGGTTTTCTCCATATGAAAAGCTTCCCTAATCAATATATGGTTGAACACAATTATCCGTCTTCAAACAATACTAATTACAAAATGTTTTGAGCAAAGACACTCAAATTAATTTAGGGGAAAAAGACACTTTTATTCCCCCAATGTTTCACATCTTTCAATATTGCCTCCAAAATAAAAAAATAAAAAATAAAAAATAAAAAATAAAAAATAAAAAGAAAGAAAAAAAGGAAAATTGCAATACACTCCAACCAAGTTTTAAAAAATTTCAATATTGCCTATCCGTTACTTAAGTCCGTCATTTTTTACGGAAATAAACCCACATGCATCGCGGGTTTTAAAGAGAAATTCTCTCCAAAATATCCTTTAATATATATATATATTTTTTTAAAAGGAAAAAATACAATTTAGCCCCCCAAACTACCAACCATTCTCCGGATAGCCCCTTGAACTACCAAGGCTTAGACTCTGGCCTTCCAAACTACCAAAACCTTTGAAAAATGTCCATTTGGCTCTTTTTGACGATATTTGCCCATAATACCCATGTCACGCATCATTTTTCAATTAAAAAATTTAACAAAAATTAAAAAAAAAAAAAAAAAAAACTAAAAAAACTTATTTTTTATTTTTATTTTTTTAAAAAAATATTGCAATCGATTAGAGGACGTACTGCTTCTTTCCAGCATCGTCATTGGGCACGATGCATGATTGCAGCAAGGCGAACTCGTCCCCACCTCTCCGAACGCGGACATAACTAATTTCCTATCTTTCGATGTCTATGATATTGATCTTTTAAAGGTTATGAATGATTCCAATCTAAATTTTGTTTTGTTACAAATAGCGAGCAAACCTATCATTGTTGTGAAAGACCTCGATTGGTTTCTGACGGAGAAATCAACGGCCGTGAGCTTATTCGTTGATATTCATATCTATTTTTCTCTTTGTAATTTTTTTGGCATTCAAAATGTCGGTCAATAGCTACTTGGGGCTTAAGGATCACAAGTTTTTCTTTCAGGTGGATGATATTTTCCCGAGCAGAGCGAGCTTGAGCCCGGCAGAAATCAGCAAGTTGATGATTGTGAACCGAAACTCATCTAGCCGGGCTATAAAATCAGTCATCACGGCATTGCAAATGGATGGTGACTGAAGAGGTGTCGGGAAGATCGGGTCGCGGTTGGGAAATAACGCCACCCTAAACAGCCATTTTTTTTTTAAAAAAAAAAAAAAGAAATAAAATTTTAGTTTATTTATTTATTTTTTACTTTTTTAAAACTTTTTTTTTTAAAAAAAAAAAAAAAAAACTTTTAAATTTTTTAGATTTTTTTTTAAAATTTTTTTGAATCTTTTTTGAATTTTTTAATTGAAACATGACACGTGGCAGATGTATATGATGATATTTCGTTAAAATGAGCATTTTTCAAAATTTTTGGTAGATTGAGGGGTCAGAGTCCAAGCCTTGGTTGTTCGGGGGGTTATCCAAAAATAACTGGTAGTTTGGGGGGTTAAATTATTTTTTTTACTAAAAATAAAATAAAACACCAACACAAACAAAAAAAAGAAAAAAGAAAAAAAAGAGGGTGGTCGAAGCCCCCCCTTTGGGCCATGGTGGCTCGGTCACCCCCAAACTCTTTGGGAGTAGTTTCAGCCACCCCCATTTGGCCTCATGGGGTGGCTCAAGCCTATTTCTTTTAGGGAAATTTTTTCTTAAAAATTTACGTGCATCAAGCCTATTTATGTCAAGGAAACAAAAAAGAGACAAATTTAAGTAATGGATATACAACATTAAATTTTTTTAAAACTTAGTTGAACTACATTGCAAATTTTTTTAACTATATAGACAAGATTAAAAAAAGAGATAAAACATTATATGGTAAGGTTTATTTCTCCCTTAATTTAATTTATTTTTCACACCCTTTCTAATAAAAAGTAGTTTCAATCATTAAAGCTGACGCAGTCGATAAAAATAGCCGAGTGGAGCAGCAGAATTATCGGTTAATCAGTTTTTACAGTTATTTGGATATTTTCTCGTCCAAGGAAGGAAAGGTGAATCTTTGCGAACGACGCACAAAAAAACATTTACCAAAAAAAAAAAACAGCACTCAGCCTACTCCCTCGAGTGCGACTGCACAACACAATACTCGCTCCCACAAATGGACGGTAATGCACTTCCAAGAAGCATGACCGACACGTGTCGATCAGTAAAAGCGCCTACCGTTCTTTTTACTGAGCAGGAAAAAAAAAAAAAAAAAAAAAAAGCACCTTAAAATCTAATGATTTCACTCAAATGTCACGCGGTCACATGAAAAATTCTTTTTAGATGGGGGCTGAAGATATGACGGTCAGTCTGTCACCATCTCTCTCTCCAACACACAACTCACACTCTAGGCAATAAGGGGGACCCACACAGGCTATCATTTCCCATGTGGGCCCGGCCCATGATGGGCTTCTCATCCAAATTTTGAATAAATGGGGCACTGAAAAATTTGAGAGAGATGGGATTCGGGGATTGATTGAGGAGGAGGAGGACGAGGACGAGGACGAGGACGATGATGATGGAGGGGGGAGGGGGGACCCACGGGCTGCAATCAACACGTGGCCATGTCCGGATTGATGACGTGGCCCAATGACAAACGGAGGGACTTATCGGCTTTTGACTGCTCGGTCACCGACAGGTTGGGCAGGCCCGTCACTGTTACTCTAGCTGGGATTGCAATTGCAAATTCCCCACCTTCAATTGGCTTTTTAACTAATTTCCAAGTCCCGTATGTTTATTGCTAGCTAACATGCGTTCGGGAGTTGCATTAACAATTTGGCAAGAAAGGGCTCTGAGAAAACACCACACGTGCGCACAAACACGCGTAGGCAATTATTGGAGGGTTTCAGGGTCCCACGTTCAACGGAATGGGTCGTGCTTTATGCAAACGGATCTTCGGAGAGGAGAGTCGGTCCTTTATAAAATTAGGATAAAATAACAATTTTATTAATTGTTTTATAATGGATGGTTACTCTCCATTTTAAATGAAATAGAGATGATCCGTTTTCGTGTTTTATGAGTTATTTAGAGCATTTTTAGTGAACTCTATATTTCAAATTTTCATCAAAATTTGATGTAAAACTCAAAAAAGTCTACTTTAATACTCTTTATAATTTCTCTATTTTGGTTCTTGTCAAAATTTCACTCCAAATTTGACTCATAAATTTCATGATCTATTGAATATTTTATCATTTCTCTCATTTCACTTCACTTTTCACTTTTCATCCCTCTTCATTTATTAGAGAAGTATTTAATATGTAGTTAAAATTAATATGTAGTTAAAATAGAGAAGTATTTGGAGAGTTTGGTGTAGAATGTTTATTAAAAGTGATAAATAAAATAACAAAAGTAGATTATTTAGCTAAAATTTTGAAAAAATTTAGAGAGTTCACTAGGAATGCTCTTATATGCAAATTTCTTTTCTTTTTATTATTATTTTATAAGAAAATTTCACTTACCACTCATGATCTTCATTATTTTTGTAATCATACCAATAAACTTTTAAAAAATATCAATTTAGTTTATCAATCTTTCGATTTTATTCAATTTCACCCCTCATTTAGAATTTTTCATTAAATCATAATGGAGTGTCAAAATTTCTAAAATACCCATATTTTTTATTTAAGAAAAAAATTGAAAGGATTTAGGCATTGGTCAGGATTTAACAGAATTTATAAAAATACCCATACTTAATACACTAAACTGATACTTTTTTAAGTTAAAAGAATATAATTATAACGGAGATAAAAAAATCAGAAATAGTATGCGATTTTTTTTTTTTTTTTTTAATTTTATTGTGGGGGCGCGTAGGATAAGAGATGGGTGTTGAGGATTTGGGGGGGTTGGGGTATGGAAATGCAAAGTTTAATGGAAAGGTGATTATGATTAATTTTGTGGCTATGTTGGGTTGGGGAGAGGGGTTGTGGGTCTCAACCTCTTTTTGGTCTTTCTTTGTATCAAATAGAAAGTACATGGGAGAAATGAGAATGTAAATCAGTGCCACACGAGCTAGAGATGACTTGAGACATGAGAAGGAGTGACCCTACCAAATTATTTGGGTACGATTTTCATAATGTATGTGCTTATATGAGAGAGAGAGAAAAGAGAGACTCATCATGGCACAATCCCAACTTTTAGATCAGGACTAATAATTCTTCAAACGAATCGTAAATTTGATACGAATATCAGTGAATTAAAATTAAAAAGTTTGGTATATTTCTAATATTTAAACAGATCAAATTAAGATTAACATGTAAATAGTCTTATACTCATACCTTGATACGATTTAAACTCGATATGCAACGTTATGGCAAATAATTTTTGACACAATCCGCGAACTTGACACGAGATTAACGGGTTAAAATTTAAGAGGTCCGGCCAATTTAATAAAATAAATCTGATTAGGGTTAACCCATATAGTCTTATATTTATGTTTCGACATTCGAACACAAATGGCCACCCCTACGTCTTAGTGCCTCAAAAACATATGAGTAATTCTATTTATCACCCCATCCCCCAAATCGATGTAGCATGGTTTATTAAAATTACGCGTCATAAGCTTTAAAAAGATGGAATGAAAATAGAATTGATGTATAAAAAGCGTGTTACTATTCTATGATGGACATAAATTTCTTACAAATCAAATTTTCTACAACTCACATATAAAAAGGATATGTGTCTTTTAAACATGTGAGAAGCACATGTATTTTTATTAATACTATTAAAAAAGCATGTAATAAGCACATGCTATTTAAATAACATGTAATTCTCATATGTTAAGGGACGCATGTCAATTTTATATGTAGATTATAAAAAAAAAATTATAAATTGATTTGTAGAAAATTTCTTTCCTTTCTCTAATGATAATCGTAAGTGGCAGTAACTAAGGAATAAAAAATAAGAAAATGAAAGTGAAAGTAAAAGTTAAAAAAGAAAGAAAAAGAAAAACGCAACAGGGAAATCAATGTAGTAATTCTCACTTCTCAGTTCTGGCTGGGTCTTCTCACCGAAAGTTTAGGCCGGAAGGGAAGATCACGCTTAAGACACATAGGAACAAAAAGCGGGGCCCAAATGCAGCTGTAATTGAACCAAACTTTCGACACCCCTGAACATCATGCTCCTTTCTTTTGGAAGCCTCTGCCAGAATTTCTGAATTTTTGTTTCCCATATCATTATTATTATTATTCAACGCCAACACTTGTAATCAGTTCTTCTCACACCTCATGAAGCAGATCCCTGAAAATAGCATCTTTAAAATGTTTCCCTTTTTTTTTTTTTTTTTTTTAAAAAAAAAAAAATCTATTAAGAGTTGCTTATCAGAAGCGAAAAATAGTCATTGAAACTTGTTGATAGAAAGAAGGGGAAAAAAAACATGTTCGGACTTCGAGAAAAGCCCCAGGTGATATCAAATGAATAACCGAATACTTAATGCATCGTTGCCCAGGTCTCAACTCTCAATGAGATTTATTGCAGCTCTGGCTCTCTCCCAGATGTTGTACTATTTCTCTCTTTGGAACCTGAGGAGACGAGAGAGAGATCCCAGTGGTTGAAGTTGTTTTAAATACGCAATAAGTTAACCTACAAGAAGCTGTCTACAACCTAGAGCTCAATTATTCAGGGTTGAGTAATGCTTGTTGTACGCACAACTCCTTTGTATTCAATTATTCACTTTGTGTACAACAAGCATTACTCTTCAGGATTGGCCTATAAGCTAAAGCTCACCCCTTTTCAATTTTTTTGAGATTTAAGACCCAAAAAGGAAAAGAAAACAAGAATAAATTGCTTTAAATAAATGTGAAGAAACGAATTTGGTTAAAGCTGCATTAAAAAAAGACTCCCAATGTCGACACAGGATGTACTTCCATCATAATAATTTTTAAACATGGGCCTAATCTTCAAGACGATGAATCTGATATACATGTATATTAATTCAAGCCCATCCCAAAGAAAATGACAAAATATATAAAGGTTAACAAACAAAGGAGCCCCTTCTAATTAACAGAAAAAAAAAAAAAAAAAAAAAAAAAGGAAAGATGGACCGACAGAAAAAAAAAAGAAGAAGAAAAGAAATAGCAAATGGCTTGAAATAATAAGGAAATAAATTACAATGGACAAGCATCACAATATGAACTATGAGAAAAATTTATAGTGATTGAGGGATCTCCTGGGTGCAAAGAGACGCCTGGATCTGCTAACTACAATGCTCAGTTTTTCATCCCCGCTCGTTTTTTTTTTTTTTTTTTTTTTTTTTAACTTTATCTTTTCTCTTCTTTATTTTTTATTTTTTGGTTTTGTGGTTTTCAACCTTTCACTGGAATGTAGACTTTTCACTGAAATCTAGACCTTGCCATCCACATCGTCGGACTCTGATGAGCCACCATGTTTGGGTGATTTATTGCTTAGAGTTGAATAGCTACGGCGTTCCTTCCCTCCCGGCATAGCTGAGGCGTTGCCATACCAGACCATTCCCACAACAGCAACGACCATACCCAAAATTACATGCAAATTGAGACCCTCTTTACCAAATAAAATGAAACCTAAAATCAACACAAGAATGGTCTTCATATGTCCAAGCACCTGGAACGACACAGCTGTAAATCTGCCTATACAGATGAATTGACTGAGATTGGTCCCTACCGCGATGGTGCAAGAGAGAATTATGAATGACTGCAGGCAAACAAAAGTGGCCCAAATCATTTACAGCAGTCACAACTAACTGCAAAGAAAAACAGGTATATGGGCATGCACATGTGTGGCCTGTAACAAGTAGGACCATTCCACCATGGTCCTCCATTTGAAAAGCAGCAAGGAACAGAAATCGGACTGAATTTGGTACTAGGTACAATTTCTCATTTCCAGAAATATTTGTGACATGCATGTTAATAAAATAAAGATATTCATGCGCACTTATGTATGTCAACTACTCATCATCCAAGGATACACAGACCATTCATATATATCACAACCCACATACACAAATGCTCATAGATAAAATGGTGTGTCTGTGTGTATATATATGTGCATCCGCAATACAACACATTCATTCCCTGGATACATATAGGTTCACTCTTTTCTTGAGAACCACTGCAAGGCAATTTGCCATGTTTACATAGGCTCTACAAGTAAAATGAAGTAGGCATAGGAAAAACAACTAGAAATCATTGAGGGTTAAAGAAATTTTATCAGAATCTTGAATATTCACCAAGACAACTAGACATGCTTTGAGCTACAGTGAGTTACATGGGTATACAGAGATGGTATACTTTCCTAGATAGATAAGATTGAGAAACTAATGTGATCTTTGCTTCATAAATTCCTCATATCATCCATCAAAAGAAATGACAAAAATTGAATAGATTGGTGACTGCCTTGTGATACAAACAGGAAATGTCGTAAAGGACACTCCATATGTTAGTTAGTGCCGGGTAAAGCCAACATTTCAAGTTGACGCATGTTTGAATATAGCAACTTTTCATGAAATACAAAACAAATTATAGGCTAATTTATAAATATAAGGGAAAACTTTACTTATAACTCCTGATCTTTCATCACTTTTGAAAAAATGTACCCAAACTTTAAAAAGTGTCAATCTAGAGTTATCGTCTTTCAATTTTTTTCAATTTCAACTATCCATTAGAATTTTCCATTAAATCCGATCAAAATTCCCAAAATACTCGTGTTTTTTTTTTTTTTTTTTTTAAAAAAAGTTATAAAATTTTTCAAAGATTTAGATATGGTTATTTTTGTAAATTCTGTTAAATTCTGACCAACACCTAAATTTAGACATGGGTATTTTGAAAATTTTGACAGGATTTAACAAAAATTCTAACGGAGGGTTGAAATTGAAAGATAGATACCCTAAATTGACACTTTTAAAGTTTGGGTATTTTTTTTTTCAAAAGTGATAAAAGATCAGGGGTTATAAGTGAAGTTCTCCATAAATATAATTTTTTCCATTCTTTTCGTTCGTTCTTTTTTTTTTTTTTTGGAGGGGGGTGGGGGCAGGGGTGGGTTAGAATGTGCATTTGTTTATATGATTTTATTTTTAAGCATACATAAAACTCAAAACTTGTCATGGGAAAAATTCCAAAAAAGAAAGTAAGAAACAAGTGTTGGGTCATGATGAAGACAAACTCGTGACAGATCAAGACAGACTTCTTGTATATATATATATATATATATATATATATATATATATATATATATATGAGATGATTTCATTAGGTTAATATTTTGTCAAACCTATTGGATTACATTTTCTCCATGAGCTTGTCTTAGTTGCCAGATTTCAGGTTAATCATAAATCATTTACTATTCAATAAACTCATAATTTGAGTTTCCTTTAAAAAAAAAAACGAAAAAGATTTTAATTTTAGGTATTATATAAATAGGATAATAATTCCTGACCATATTGACATTTGGCAAGCATGATGGTGTGGAGAGGACACATATTTATCGTTGACCTTGGCAAAAATATTAATATGATAGACAGTTATTATATAATAATGAGCTCTCCCTCTCCCTTAAACAACCATTCTTCTTTTTTTAATCACATTTCTTCCTTCTAAATGGATGTTTAAGAGTCATATTAATCTTCAAATTTTGGCTGTCAACGAGATGGCCTCCAAATTATAAGGGTTTTTTTTAAGGCGATAAATATATTTCCCCATATATAGCATATGAGGCAGCCAAGCTATTCCATGACCATATTTCTTGTATATGGATAAGACTATAAATGTTTTGTCTTAACACTGACTTGTTAAAGTGGGACCTTTGATGCTCTAAGAAGTTTTATAAGAAACTTTCCTAAAAAAAGATTCAAGCAAGCAGTAAATTGAGCAAATCGTTGCAAATCTAAGATATTTCTCTACTAACAAAATAGAGGCAATGGTCTTGGGGAAAATTATAATCTTACCACCCCCAAACTATCACACTTAATGTACATCCCCACCAAACTTGAATTTGGGCAATTAGCATCCTCATTTGTTATAATTGTAACAATATATTCCCAAATGACAAAAGAGACCAAAATATCCCTAACAAAAATGGGGATAGTTTGAAATGGGGATAGATTTTCAAGGAAGCATGATTACATTGCTTGTTATGATAATTACTAGTAGGCAGTAGATGTCTACTTACATTAGGATTTAGAATTATAATAGTAGTAGGTTTACTTTCCTATCTTGCAGTACTAGCCGGATATGGCTTATCTTTTATTATCTTTTATTTAAAAGTCCTTGTTTTAGTATAACATTCCAAGTCATGTAGGAGTAGTTCCTAGCTGAATAGGAGTTGTAGTTCTAGTTCAAGTATAAGTCTTGTAACCTTTCTATTTAAAGGTATTCAATTAATAAAGAAGGTATCAGAAATTATCCTCAAACTTATAGTTTGACAAGAGGCTCAGGAATCCTCTAAATTCCTACCGTTAATTCTTACGAGTTAGCAACCATTGGCAAGAATATGAAGCTAGATCCAGCTTCTTTTCCAGTTCAAGGGCGAGTTACGAGATCTATTACACATTCACGTAACAATTTCGTATCAGAGCCAGGTTCTTCAATGGCGGACGCAAGGTTTGACCATCTTGAGCAAGAATATTCGAGCATTAAAACCATGTTTGAAGGTTTCATAAAGAAAACAGACAATCTATAGTTTAAGGAGAAAAGTACATCGGGGGAAAACTCCAGGGCCAGAAACCGTGGAAAAAATCCTTCGGGTTCTTCCAATCACATGGTGGCAAAGATGACAAAATTGGACTTCCCCAAATACAATGGGGTCGACGATCCCACAAGTTGGATTTGTAGGGTCAAACATAGGATGGTGAGAAATTACAATTGGCTGCTTTCCACATAGAAAGGGAAGCACAAATGTGGTATCAATTACTCAGAGACAGTGAGGAAGTTCAAACAAGGGAATCTTTGAAATCAGCCCTCCACATCCATTATGGGCCAACTGTTTTTGAAGATCACTTTGGTGACCTCACGAAACTGCAGTAGATAGGATCGATAAGGGACTATCAACTCCAATTCGAGCGGCTCCTTAGCCGGGTAGGAAAATTACCTCCTCGACACCAATTAGGATGTTTTGTGAGTGGATTAAAGGGGGATTTTAGGATCGAAGTACAAGCATCAAGACCTACAAATGTATCAGAGGCGATCGGGTTAGCCCGACTTTATGAAGTAACGAATTGGAGTCTTAAAAAACCTCCAATAACAAAGGATCAGAGAGAAGCTGCACCTCCTCTACCGTCATCAAGTTTGGCTCGACCCAAAAGCACACCCACGCCACGCTTATCTCCAGCCGAGATGCAAGACTGACGAGCTCGGGGGTTGTGCTTCAACTATGACGAGAAGTTCGTTCCGGGACATCGCTGCGAAAAGCTTTTCTTGATTGAGGGAGTCTATGAAGAAGAAGGGGACTAGGAGCAAGTCTCTACTATGAAGCACCAATTCCGAGAATTTACCCTTGAGGACAACGGTGATTTTTAGGGGGGAGGAATGTTATGATAATTACTAGTAGGTAGTAGATGTCTACTTACATTAGGATTTAGTATTATAATAGTAGTAGGTTTACTTTCCTATCTTGCAATACTAGCCGGATGTGGCTTATCTTTTATTATCAAGTCATTGTTTTAGTATAACACTCCAAGTCATGTAGGAGTCGTTCCTAGCTGAATAGGAGTCGTAGTTCTAGTTCAAGTATAAGTCTTGTAACCTTTCTATTTAAACGTATTCAATTAATAAATAAGGTATCATAAATTATCTTCAAACTTATAGTTTGACAAGAGGCCCAAGAATCCTCTAAATTCCTACCATTAATTCTTACGAGTTAGCAACCATTGGCAAGAATAAGAAGCTAGATCCGGCTTCTTTTCCAGTTCAAGGGCGAGTTACAAGATCTGTTACGCAGCCACGCAACACTGCTATTCTCCTCTTAGAGTTTGAAATTAAAAAAAATGCCATTAGTCCAAACTATATTTAGATATGGCCTCCAAATGGCTTATGCTATATATACATATAAATACCAGCTTAGGGAATAAAGTAGGAAAGAAGCACCCTCAAACAATTTGAAAAATTCCTAGAGAAGCGAAAATGGAGAAGAAGAAAAAACCTTATAACCTATCATATGTCACTTGAAAGGAAGGTCTCCAAGAGAAAGGTAATACGATTGTGATGCCACGTGACCGCATCACGATTATACTCGTATAAATATTTTTAAGATAGTTAAAATGACCATCTCAAAAAAACACCACACCTTGTGGCACGCAGAGCAACTAGGATAATAAGAACTAAGTATCATTTTCACATTAAAAATCTACATAAATTACCTTCACCTCAAGAACAACCTTTGTTTTGAAAGCACAAAAAATGAGGTAATAGGAGATGAGACTAGCTCATGGACAATACGATTGAACCTCCCTCCCATACCTAATGAAGAGACTACCTTTCATAAGCAATATATATGCTTTTTCCCAAAAGGAGAAGCATGTTGCTTTTAATAAGACAGGCAACTTATCCCACTTTGCAATAAAATTGATGAATTTCCCACCTTTCATAAGAAAAATATGTCACTGTGAAAAATATACAACAGAAAGTCTTAAGTCAATGTGATGATATTAGTAACTAATGTGGTGGCATAAAGAACAACAATAGTCATTCTGACCTATTTTCACCCGTTATTCCAACAGTAAGCACCCCTTGCGGAATTTACTGTAAGGAACTATTTTGGGCCTCTGTCAATGATGTTTGGATTTTCTAGTAGGACCTGTTAAGTTTCCTTTTGGGATTATCTGAAGACAGACATGGGACACTTTTAGATACGTCATAAAGGCAATTCAGTGTTCTGGTTTTGCTCCTTGATTGCTCTTTTAATTGGTCGAGCCTTGGCCACATTTGACCAAGGGTCCTTTCAATTCTTGATTGTCCAGTCAATGAGCTTTATTTAAGTAACTGCAGCCCCTAAACTTAGGCTACCAACCACAATACTCAGATCATGGACATATTAAGCATAAGATACAAGTACAAGCACGAATATGGGTAAAAGCACATGCAACTAAGCATAAAAATATATTGATGCTCACATGCATATAGGCATAGACAGAAGAATGAGGTCATAGAATGATATGTGTGATGTTGGAATTTCCCATATGTCACGGTTGTATATTAGAAAAGTACACCTATCATGGCAACCAAAATTTATATAATTCTGACTAAAAGAGAAGGAAAAGAAACTTACCACAGACGTGAAACTATAGTCATATGCATAAACCTTTTTACCAGTCAACTGGTAGTCAAGAAAGGGCCCTACTACTAGCAGGGATAGTGCCTGTGCTGGAGCAGTATGCCCCAATAAGTTGAAAGATCCGAGAGAATAGTTCCGCTGAAGATAGTGTACATACTGCAAAAGCATAATAATCAAAACAACGTTATAAATTCTAGGTTATAAGTAAGAATAGAAATCTGTGACATTTAAAATGAACCAACACTCCTCAATCTAGTCTTCAGTTTGGAACTTACATTATAAAACCCACATCATTCCAAATCAGCAACGTGAAAACCCAACCCATATTAAACACAAGAAACTAATATAGTTTGGTTAACAGATTATCAATAGGTAAATAATGAGAACACATGTATATGACCATATGCATATATGAGGCTGCATGTCTTTCGACGCATATATATGAAAGAAATACATGCAAAGAATACAAACATGATGGGCGTAAAAACAGCGAATCCATGGGTATTTGAACACGAGTATCCGGGAAAAAGCAGAATATTTGATGGAAGAACGGGGGATCCTTTTGATCAGCCTAGCCCCAGAATTTACATTACCACCCCTAATCCATTCACACATGATACCATCTCTATAAAAAGTATCATGGGTTCAACAAAGAATTACTTACATACTGCTGCAGCGAAGTGCTCCAAACTGCCACTAAAGCAGCTATAAAACCCTTTGCATTGACACTCACATCAGTAACAGTACAGACGGCAACACCAAGGAGGACTACCATTATGCTAAGTTTTGTGTCCCTTGAGTATCGCACCTTGTCCAAGGCAACTTCCAGAAAACAAGATACTGGGATCATACTCAGCTTTGCAATCTGACGATGAAAATTGAAAAGGACAATATAAATTATACTTTCTAAAATTTTCACGACAAAAAAGTGAACAAAAAAAATTTACCAAAACTGACCTGATAGAATCCCACAGAATTCCACATTAAACTCACATTCATCCCAACTATGGAAAAATTTGCAAATAAAACAAATTTCAGAAGTTCAGAAAATGGTAGATGAGAAGCCTGAATATATCCCAGCCTCCTAAGAACAACGGTCAACAAGGTTGTTGTGGCAAAATGCAGACCAGTTAATGTTGTAGCTGCATGGAGGCATTATATAGAATGCAATGTCAGGTTTGCTGCAACTTTTTTTGTTTCATCAAAAGTATCAATCTATAGATAAGAACAAAATATATTTTATTAAAACATAAGCAAATATCAATTAGATTCCATCTTGGCAGAATTATCTTGTTGAAAGCTCTGTACACGAGCCCTTCCTCAAGGCATTCTTGTGTTGTACAAAAGTGTGAATTAACATATGGCTAAAAATTTGTTCATAAGAGTTTATTCTCTTCTCTGACAGTATGGGTAGATGCAGAGGCCTCAAAGATAATTTCCAACTTCCTGGCTTCCCTATGCACCTTTGACAAGGGTTCCTATGCTTTTTCAGAATCCATCATCATGACCAATATAAAAACCAGCAATCCTTGGGTCAAATATTTGGGTTAAGCTATAATAACTACAATCCATTATAATTAAAGATTGCTTTATACCAGCTGGCCATACATCAGTTCTCTATAAATTAATGTCAAATTCCTATTAGGATACCTGGTGCAACCTTCAAAATAACTTGTAAGTTAGAGCATCTACAACGAGTTCTCAAAACCATTATTCAATTCTACTCTGAACAAAATGCACCCCCAAAATAATATTTAGCGCCTTGTAAAAACTACAAGTCAGAATGAAACAACAGAGAATCCCTCAGTCAATCCTGTTTCCGATAAATGTATTATTTCCCTTCAATGGCCAATAAGGGAAGAGTTGGATATAGCCCCATTTGTGGGGGGACAGTGCACTAGTAAGAAAAATATGTCACAAAAATGTCATTGTAATTGACAATGAACTGATGCTTCAAGAATTTTTCTTTTTTTTGGAGGGTTATGGGTATATCTCAGAGTATCTCTGTATCTGATCAAAGTGTTCAAAGGATTCATTTTCGGATGGAATGAAATAATGCACAAACAAAATTTCCTTATACCAAATATATAAGTATAAACAAATCCCAAGGACTCTTGACCAATCATCTTTCTATCAGATTACCAGTTTTGCAAAGTTTTATCAGAAGATCTAATCCCAAAGACTTAAAGATGTCATTGAAAGAAACTTTTCATTCCCAGGCAGCCTTTTTAAATGTCTACCATATTATACATGCCAACTTTCATGGGCAATAAATACAAATGTAATCAGATCAAGAGTGATTCCTAAGATAATCCTAAAACAGTGTGTCTCAACATATTTTATCTTTCAAAAACCATCTTCAGTAAAAAAACAAAAAGGTTCTGTGTCTCTTCGAGAAACTTACTGATCACAAAAGGAAAAAAGAATCAAATCTTCAACAACAAGTGCCCTTGGGTCTTTCTAATTGATTTTATCAAGGTTTAAAATGGATTTGAAACAAATTAAAGTGAACATCTCATAGACAGAATTTCCTGTCCCCATCACTGGAACTGCCAAACGTTGTTTCCTTTGAAATAATAGATTTCACCTATAGGATCCAATTTGACCAGTTTCTAATCAATCCTAGTGATCACATTATAGGATTAGCAGTGTAAATCTTAATTTTATTGTGGAATTTTCAAATTAAACCAGACGCCTTGCATTAGCAGATGATGTCAATTTTTTTTAACAATCAATGGAAAGACCATCAAATATCTAAATCTCTTTTTGTTGCACCTCAGTTTGGAAGTTATTTAACTATGGAGGCAACATCAGCCCAAAAGTCGGTGGAAGGCCTCTTATGCTATTATTTTTCTTAAGGAAGGTGAAAAGGGCGAGAGAAAAGACATTTTAAAGGTATAAATAAAAAAGAGGCACACAAGTACATGCCTTGTTAAAAAATTATAATTTAAGTAAATATTACTTTAAAACCTTCAACTTACAAAAGTCTTAAAGCAAAACCAAAATCCACACCAGCATTGTTTATGTTAAATTCAAAAAAATTAATTAATTTTTTACTTATCCAAAAAGTTCATAACAAGAATTCTCCCCAATTTCTTCCTTTTTAAGGTCAAATAGAAAACAGACGACCACACAGCATGACTGATTGTATCCAAATCATAATAATAATCAAGGCAAAAAGCACAAGATTTGTTAGGTAAGTAATGAAAAGGAGAAAAATTAATCAAATCATTGTATAAAATAATCACAAGTGACATACCAAAGGTAAAACCATATTTAGCCATCAAGGCTTTGTTGACAAGAATTATTCCAACAGATGTGACAACATTAAACATCCACGAAGCAGTATCAAGCATGGCCTTCCTATCAGCCATCTTTGCTGAAGTCATTTTCTCTATTATTGAATTTGTTACCAGTATTTTCTCAGTCTTCATAGAAGCAAATTTTACGCTTGAATATCAAAGGCAACAACTTTATCTGCATTAGGAAACAAGTTATCCCAAAACGTTAGAATAAAACAAAACCAAAGGAAACTCTTTGCAGGTAACAAATGCTACCTTGTAGAGAAAACAAAGAGAGAGAAATTTTGGGCCGATAAAAAGTGGGATTTGTGTATGCATTTCAATATGTTCTTATTCTATAGTTACGATTCTACCATATATGTCTTTTTCATTCTGTCAAAAATTGATGTATACAGATTTATGAAACCTTTAAGTAAGAAATCTTAAAAAAAATCTCTTCTCAAACCACATGCACATTTTTTTAAAAAAAATAAAAAATAAATAAACGGCTTATGTCAACAACATGTGCGATCAGCAGTTGGTTCTTGATTTTTTTTATATTCAAGGTCATTGTGTAGGTAGACAATAGCAGTTCCACAAAATTTAAATTCGAGGCCATTGTGCAGCACGAACAAAATTTTTCATTTTGCAGATTTGTTTGCAGAACTCCAAAATGCTTCAGGTTCTATAACGGATACTCCTTAGTGATACATTCAATTTCTCACATCGAATCTAAGAAATAGAGTTCGGAGATCTTCCAAATGTTCGTAGTTTGATTGGTTTTCTCAAAATTGGCGTCTTTACCAATCAATCAAACCACGAACAAACTCACACCCGCTTATACAATTTTCAATCAAGTTTCATTCTAAATTTGTACACAATTTCAATATTTCAGCTCAATTATTTGAACCCTGGACCTGCAGGTGCTTTACATTGACCAAACTACCACTAAAACTGATCCACTCATCAAGCCACCAAATGTAATTCCAGTCAAAGATCCTACATCTACTGAAAAATCCTCAAATCCACAAAATTCAACAACATACGAAAAGTACAAAAAGCAAAAGAAATATTTGCAAAGATTCTGAGATGAATAACACAAACAAGCAAAGAAGAATTGGCAAAAACTGGAAACAGATCCATCACTCTTACACAACAACACAGCAAAACTCCAGGCCCAGAGTCATACAATTTTCGTAATTCTAAGCACAAAAACCAGCAAATTCCACCGCAGATCAACACAACGAAAAGCAATTCCGTTCGTTTCCACGGAATACGATTCCCGGGAAAACAATTCTCATTTGGAAAAAAAAAAAAAAAAAACGGTTTCCACGGAAACAAGCAACAGCTGAGAAAGAAGCTTTGGAATTCCGAACCTTGGAGACGAGGGAGAGGAAGAGCGTGAGGAATCGGCCTCGGGAATCGCGCTGCAAAAAGGGAGCACAGAGAATGTTGAGAGCTGAGAAGCTGGGATTGAATTTAAGAGTTTCGTCCTCTCCATTAAAAAGAGACGTACACTGAGAGAGAGGGACAGAACCAACACTAAGCTTTTATTCTTCTTTTTATTCATTTATTTTCCTGAAAATGTTGCCTGCCTAGGCTGCTTTCATTTCTCCACTCCGGGATCTCAGGAGCGTTTGGTGTTTGGACTTCGCAAAAAGTCATTAAATCATGTGGTTTGATTTCGCTTATTTGATCATTGCAGTTTGATTAGAAAATAAAGAAAGAAAGGAAGGTTTTGTGTATGTGCGAAAGTGGTGGTCCATTATGTCATTTTCTTTCTCTGTTTCCAGGGTTACATGTGCTTGTGCGCCATAAAAGTCATTTTCCCTTTCTTTCCCTCCTCCTTCGCATGATGGTTTGGGTCACAGCAACTATGTGACACATGCATAACAAGTGGGGCTTTTGAGTTACCCCTCTGACTTGGCTTACCTATGGTTTTTGTGTCCAAACCGCTAAACAATTATTATATAATTAGAATAACGTGGCAGTAAAAATCTATTTTTAATTTTTTTTTTTTTTTTTACAAGTATTGATCAAATGATAAATTTTTATTGCCGCATTATCAAATTGTATGACAGTCGTATAACGGCCTATTAAATAAAATTACTCTTCTTTTGAAGGTCCATACTTGGTCTTTTGGTAGCTTCTAAGAATCGAAGAGTGCACAAAGTTTTCCTTCAAATTAAATTAAAATTTTTTATTTTTTTAATACAATCTATTAAGATGAGCAGGCCTTGGGGTGATTCGGTCACCCATATATATGTCCAAAATGTATGAGATTCTTACATACATTTTTAATAAATTATGTGATTATAAATACATATGAAAGAATCACATGCATTGGCACATATCTTCTTAGAATGCGTTCGACATTGTGATTTTACAGACAAAAAATATATTTTTAAATTAAATCGCAGCAAATGTATAATTTAGGAGTGCCTTTTTTTTTTCTTTTTTTTTTTAAATGCGATTTGAGAACATAAAAAAATTTGTGTTTTTTAAACCGCAGGCAATGATTGCGTTTTTAAAATGCACGATTTTAAAGACCGAACTGCAATTTTATCAAACATTTAACTACGTTTTTAAAAATTGCGTTTTCAAATTGAAGGCATTGCACGTTTTGAAATTACAAACCTAAATAGATCATTAATAGACTTGATTGATTTTTTTTATTTATTTTTTTTATTTTCCAAAATGAGAAAAACTTTATCCATATTTGATATATCATTACAAACTTTTCCAAAGAATTTCATGTTGGCGATGTTTCCAAAACGAAACAGACCCTTAATAGCATATACCCTCCTAAGAAACCGTTAACTTTGCTTGTTAGCAACACATGCCAGTAGCATTAATGTCAACGATTTGATCCAAAGCGTTCATTAAATCTATTGGTCACAGTTTTCTACGCTTCAAGTTAATTAATTAATTAATTGATTTATTTATTTATTTAATTGCATATCATCCTTTAAGTGACTTGGAAGTTAAAGTTTGTTTACTTGGGGCTTTTTTCTGGGGAGGGTTGGTTTAACAGTGAGTCCCATGTGAATGGATTGTGAAATAGTGAATTAGTTCTAAACATGAAGATGAGATGGTCAAGCAGCCACAATAGATGGTGGTTGAGCAACACAAAGGTCCATGGATGGCCAAACATTTACTACCAAATGGGTCTTTATAACAAGATCAACCGCAGCAAGATTTTATTTATTTATTTATATAATTGTATTGATGCTCAAATAGTTAATGAATTCTATATATCAGTTTTTATACGTAAAAGAGGAATAGGAATTGATTAATCCTTTTTAATTTTTAAGTAATGTTGTTTAATAAATTGTTATGCGACTGTTATATAAGGGAACGTTTGGGATTGTAAAAAAAAAAAAAAAAATTCATTTTCAATATTTTTTCAAAAGTGTTTTTTGACATTTTTTTTAGAGCAAAAAAGTCAAAAGAAATACTTTTTGAAGTCTTTACCAAACATACTCATTTTTGTTTTGCTCAGTTTTCTATCTGCTAAAAGTATTTTTAAAGCTTCTTAATGCAATCTCAAACATGCCCTAACTGTAATGAGGTGACAGTGAAAACTAACTTTTGATTTTTTCTTTTGTTTTTTACAAGTCGTTAGTAATTTAAAGACTGATTTTGATGACCAGGTCATCATTCTCAATTATATGATAATAGTATAATAATTTATTAAATACCTATGCTTAGTCATTTGGTTTTTTCCTTTAACTTTAACTTTGAATATATCGCTGTGATGAGGCGAAGGTTTTGGACCTCTGGTAAGTGGTAACTTGTTAATTTGATGAGTGGGACATCACCCTTTGCTAAAAAAACAAGCCTGCTATTGCCCTTTTCCCTTGACAAATTCACTCCTTGACGTGACTTGCCGGCCCTCTCCTTGAATTTTCTAGCAGCCCCATTGAGTCAAAATAGTAACAAACGAATTGGACTATGGACGCCGCCACACGCACAAACATGCTCCCCTGCTGCGGCTGTCAATGCTTTCCCTGCCTTCATCAAGCTGCTTATGAACAACTAAAATCGAACTAGCTTTACAAGAAAAGTCAAAAAAAAAAAAAAAAAAAAAAAAAAAAAAAAAATACAAATTACTTAATACACGATACATTAAACAATGTAAAATTAATGTAAATAGTAAAATTACTCGTATAATTATGGTTGGTAAAGCTTATTGTTATTAAAAATGCTTATCTCTTGCTTGACGTAAGAAAAGCTCCTTGTGGTTTTTTTCCTATGCCTTCTCCTAGTAGGACGTTTTTCTCTCTTCCGTGAGTGTTTATGAGGGAGGAGTTATGGAGCTAGTCTCCATACTCCTCCCTTTACTTTCCTTCACCGTTTGTTATTCTTTCTTTGTCTTATCTTGTTTCTCTCCTCGTTGCTTTGTTTTTCCATTGCAACTTTTTTGTGGATAAGGGTTATGGCGTTCTCATCGCCGTTCATTGTCTTCTCTCCGTCCACCCACAGCCGCTCTTAGCCTTTGTTGATGCAGTTTCCAGCATGGTGACGTGTTGCCTGATGATTTGTATTGTTCTTCATGACCTACAAAATAACAAATAACTGCGTCGGGGGGTGCCGACGATCCCCCTCCGATGCTTGAGTCAGAGAATATGGATTATGATTTTAGAGAGAGACCTGTACTTAAAATAATTGAGTCTATTTTGTGTCTGAAGTAGCAGCATATTTATAGGCATATAATTCTCAACTGCATGGTTCCACTTTCATATCATGGTTGAGTGGAACTTTTAGTGGGATGAGATAGAGGGAGAGTGGGACACTTACTCTTCATAGGATACTTGAATCATGTATCTTATCCCATATGTTCCCAATATAGCATTCAACATGTTATAGGATCCTATTAAACCCTAGTGACTGAGCGGGTCAAGTTGGGCCAGTAAGATCAACTGGGCCCTGATTCGGGTATAGGCCCATTTGCCTAGGGGATGATAATTTCCCTAACGGTTACCCCCCGATTCCCATGGCTGACTTGTCCAGCTAGTCGGGCATCGGGAATCTTCTTTGTACTTGCAACTGGAGTTATTTTTGTTCATCAATACTAAGGGTGCAACCGTGCAATGTCGGTCATAAGGTGCATGTTGAGACCATGGTTGCTAGAATGCCTAGCAAGCGGCATAGGTTTTGGGCTATCTCAGCTTGCCGAAGAATCAGAGGCCAAGGATAGCTAGGTTGCAGAGCTCATAGAGAGTCGAAAATAGCTTGATGCATTTGAGGCTCGGGTATGCAAATCTGGGATAACATTAGACCGAGTTTTTGAATGACTTAACCGAGGTTAATGAAGATAAAGACCAGCTGGCCTCCGGGCTTGATGCTCTCGGACCGAGGAAGGAAGTTGTTCAATTCTCCAAGCTTCCCCAACCGAGGAGGATAACTGTCAAGTAGGAAGAATCTCGGTCCTGTGAATACCAATGACAATATTGGGATAGAGATCCCTATATATCTTGCCCATATCTGCTTTCGGGACCAACTAGATGTCGGAGCTGCGTGTGCTCTTCTTGTACTTCTTGGAGTAGAATTTTCTGAGATGAAGTATGTTCCCAACCTAGGGGTTAGGATACTCATGAGATTCTGACGACCGATCGGATTCTTTGGTTTTGGTCAATCCGACCGAGCTTTCGGTTCGGCCATAGGCCCATACAGTCTCAGGTCCATGCCGACAGGAGGTGACTTGATGGGTGCTGACTAAACTAACTGATTCCCAAAAAGACAAAAAGCGTCTTTTACGGAGCTCATTGTATCTCAGGCTCGGAAGGTAGTGTTGGCTGCATAACTATATATGCCGCTCTGGCTAAGGAGTAAACTGATGTGGGGGCATCTGAACTCACCAACTGGGTCGAGAGTTCTTCTCGGATATTTTGGTGTGGGGCGAGTGGGCAACTAAATCCTATTGTGGTAATCTCATTCCCAAGCCCTTGACTTCTAGGCCCTAACTGATAGTATTAAGGGCAATTGAGAAGGAAAATTGGACAACTTTTAAAGTGAATATTTCACTTTGGTGAAATCTTTGTTTCTTGAGTTTTGATGTTGTTCATTCCGAGCTTGTTGTGTTTTGAACTGAGAGAGACAACACTTTAATTTGATCTAGTTTGATTTGAACCGAGTCACCCCCCTAGTAAGGGACATGACTAGAATGTGTGTTCCGTGTTGGTTGTATTTCAAACCGAGGGAGACAACACTTTGATTTGATCTGGTTTTATTTGAACTGAGTCACCCCCCAGTGAGGGACATGATCGGGTTTGTTGTAGGGGTTGCCTCCTCGTGAGGTTTGTTGTAGTGGTTTTCTCCCCGTATGGTTTGTTGTAGGGGTTTCCTCCCCATATGGTTTTCTGCCATGACTTTTGCCGGAGTAGGACCCCTGAAATCTGTTAGAACAAATATATATATATATATATATATATATATATATATATATATATATCTATATTGAATAATGATTAGTTTGCATACCTGAGTTTGATAGACTGATTTCCAAACAGCTGTGGTTGTTGGCATTGCAACACATAAATAGCACTTTGAAAGCACAATTGTTGTTGATTTGATTTGGTTTGAGTTGAACCGAGTCACCCCCCATTGTTAACGAGGGACATGATCGGGGTGTGTGTTCCGAGCCGGTTATGTTTCAAATCAAGGGAGACATCACTTTGAGTTGATCTGGTTTGAGTTGAACCAAGTCACCCTCCACTGTTACCGAGGGACATGATCGGGATGTGTGTTCCGAGCCGGTTATGTTTCAAACCGAGGGAGACATCACTTTGAGTTGATCTGGTTTGAGTTGAACCGAGTCACCCCCCACTGTTACCGAGGGACATGATCGGGGTGTGTGTTCCGAGCCGGTTGTGTTTCAAACCGAGGGAGACAACACTTTGAGTTGATTTGATCTGGTTCGAGGCATACGGTGGCTCAGGGCTTATGGTGGCCCGAAGCTTTGGTCCTCAAATCATGTCGAGTCTTTGGTGCTCGAGTCATGCCGAGTTAACTCAAGGCATGACAAGACTTTTGTCTTTTTCTCCTCTTGAGCTTTTTAGTGGAGTCCCTGTATTAACACAACACAAGGAGACGAATAGATCAAAAACATAAGTTTGAAAGAGATGCTTTGAGAGACCATCGATTCTTGTGAGGCTTCTATTTGTCACCGGGAGAGGTGGCGTTAAAGCTCCTTTACGTGTTGCGCAAGCTCAGGGTGATGTGGCTTTTTGCTGTTGTAATGTACCCCCCATTGTTGTGACATAGAATTCAAAATGTTTTTTTTTTTTTTTTGGCCATGTTTTGCTCACGAGCGGGTATTTTTTTTTCGGAATTTTCTAATCTCGCTTAATAAAGACCTTTGGCCTGAAATATTATCCTCGCCTGTGTCTAAGCGGCACATATGTATGCATATATGTAGCAAAGTCTAGCAACTAACAATTTATTAATGCAAAGTACGCAAAATTGCACTGAGATTCAATTTTGCGACTTGATATAGTCTTCTATTTCACTTTTCTATTTCACCAGGTAGGTACCCCCCCAATTTTTAGACTTGATGTGTAATCATTTTTGAAAGTTTAAATTTTACTAATCAATGCATGAGATATATTTTTGACTATTTAAAAATTTATGAGTAGGCTAGCATAAACGAGAATGCAAAGAGTGAACTTATCTTAATATTTTGATGAAGTTGTGCATTGGGGCTTCTCGGAAGAGACCTTTGAAATGTGCCATCGGATTGGACCCTCGGTCGAATTTGAGCCTTTGGGAAATTAGACCCTCGAAAAAATTGGATCCTTCGGGAAATTGGACCCTTGGTTTTATTTGAGCCTCGATCGGATTGCTCCCTTGGCTCGGAATGCTTCCACAACTCGGAATTTATCTTCGACTCAAATTTTATCCTTAGCTCAGATTGGAGCCTCGATCAAATTTATCCTCAGCTCAGATTTTTCCTTTTTGTCATTTCTGCAAAAGATATTAACAAAACACCTTTCCGATATTTTGGGTGAGCACATGCCTTGAAAATAATTATTCTTGTGCTAGAGAATCAGATCTAGAGAATGGAGATATACTTTTAATTCAATGAAAAGTATTAAGAGTCAGCAAATATTAGAAGAGCATAATTCTAACTAAAACTCAAAGTATAGTTGAAAGGCTTTTTGTACAAAGTAGCATGTCTAACAATTATCGTTGAGACTAAGATTGTTTAGAAATCTGAATATTTGCGTTGGAACCTCCTTTTTTTTTTTTTTTTTCTTTTAATTGTTGGCACTTCAAGGCTCTAGCCAACAAGAAAAGAGAATTAGACACGTAGAGTGTCTGCTTCCTACCCATGTTTTCTCTTAAGGCTAATGCTAGGATAAGTATATTCTAAATATTGAGCTAACAAATGAACATGATAAACTTATCTTGCACTTAATTGGCTCTGTCTGATCCTTCATGGAAGACGTGAGGCGGTTCATCAGCCGCTAGATTGACGCTAAGTCTTTAAAAAATCTGCCCTTTGATGGATAATTCACCGATCTCGGGAATTTCATGATCTGGACGTCGTTGTTGGCCGAGCCCTTATTAGTCGAATCCGTATTCAAGGAGACTTTAGAGTAACGCAGGTCTAGCGTTAGGCTTGTGGTTTGCTGCGAGAGCCCATTCCTCTGTGTATCCATTGCAGTGAGTCATTGATCGGTGAAGAGGTCGGATAGAGGTAACCTTCCTTGTACCGCGTTGGTCGGTGGCATTTGTAACCATGTCTGAAGGATGTGATTGCCGGACGATGACCCTCGGTGAAAACCGAGATGCTATAGCTGCTCCACTTTGTGTTGCCTCGACGCTCGTGACAGAGCTTCGAGGGGCAAAAGTTTCTAGTCAGCCACGCAGTCAATGGTTGTGCGATGCTGGTTGCTGGAGCCGTGGCGGGTGCACGTGTCACGGTCCACCAACGCCTCAAGCATGTTGGACTTGTCGCTGCTATGGATTCCACCTCGGCGGCAGCTAAATCTGGGATAGCTAGCCTTGTACCAGCGCTAGAATGTTTTGGAGCTTGTTGATATTGGCGATGGCGACGACACCACACAAATCATCCACTGGTCTCGCTTCTTCAGTTCTTGATCTTTAAAATCAAAAGAAAGATCATTCTGTGGTCCGGATGAGGATGGGACCTTGGAGCTCCCAGTTGAGTTTGGACCCGATGGTGGCCCCTAGGTTGTTGACGTCTCTGACTCGGCTCTTCTAGCTTCTCTGATTGTCTCCGCATGTCACAGCCCCATGCAGAAACCGCGCGGATAGTTGGTTTTGGACTGCAAAGATGAGAGCGTGTTTTTGACAGTACTGGGCGTCTGCGTTGCTGCACTTTGGGCTTGACCATGGACTCCATTTTTTTTTTTAGGGGTGCTCGGTATCATGTTGATTGAAGAGAGGTCTCGGTAAGCAGTTTGAATTTGGCTTATCAATTCGTTCAATTCGACCGAGGTGGAATGGCCGCTTCACGCTGAAACAGTTGGACCAATCTTCACGCTCAAATCTGGTTTTATCCGGACCCCATTTTTGTGGATCTCTCGGTCTTTTCCCGCAACTTACAAAGCTCGTGGAGAAGACCGCAAAGTAACGTAGTTCGAATCTTCCCCAGTAACACTTTTTGTTCTTGTCGGTGGCTCTAGCATTGATCTTGGTTTCTGCAAGTTGAATGATGTAGCCTAACAAGGACCACATAATGGCTCTTCTCGGCAAGTGATGTACGTGGCTTAGCACAATCTGTAGCTTGCCACCAGAACTCCTTGGCCTAGCACGTGCTGCTAGTGCCGTGGCTTCCATGCCTCTCGATCTTCTAATTTCATCGCTCAGTCCTTTCCAGAACAAGGGATACTCATGCCCAAAGAGAGTGCAGAAGGACCCACACGAAAGGTGAGCTCTCGTTTGTTAGGCCCAGCTTCTTGTTTTATCTCACACGTTTTTTGAACTTATTTTAAGAGAGATGCTCCTCTTCGGTTGACCGGCACAGATAATTAGGGTGCTCCCGTTCGCTCTTTCCTGTCTCCTCATCTTTTGCAGATTCATGTAGTGGGGATTCCTTAGCAGTGAAGATAACCGAAGTTAGGAGTGGCAAAGTTATCGGTGCTTAGAAATTCCATCATAATGAAGCCACTCTGAATGGGCAACCACTCGGAATGAAATCATGTGACTTGGGTTTTTTTTTCCCCTTGTGAATTGATATTTTTGACGACATTGGGAGAGAAAAGTCTCCCCAGTAATGTCCTGAGTCAGAGGTATTGAACATAGAGGAGCACAAATCAATCTTTTATATGTGTGTATATATATATATATATATATATATATATATATATACTTCTGACAACCTGGGGCTTAAAAGCAAGAGAGTTGGTGGGTTTTGTACGTATTCAATGTGCAAAATTCTTAGAGAATGGCTTCGATAACTATAGATATAAAGCCAATGAACATACTATAATTTTCTAAACAGATCACAAGGTCAAATTATTACAGAGACTAAAGGGTGTTTGTAAATTACTCTTATCAATATTTTTTAATTATAGATCTCACATGTAAAAGGAAGATAACATTTAAATTTGCCCATTGTTAAAGAGATAATTTTGTATAAATAATGGTGCTGTTAGGAAGCATCATTTTGACAAATGCATAGAAAAGTTGCACAAAATTCAATAAAGCAATATTTGTGTTTCTCACAACTTTCCCTTTGAGACTTGGCCGCCTGAATCTCTTGCTTAAAGACAAAACTTGCAAACAGTAATGAACCATTCAAGCACAACTCTTTTTTTTTTTTCTTTCTTTTTTTATTTATATATATATATATTCAAGCACAACTCTTGTGATAGGGAAATGCTTGCTGGGGGACACTCATCCGTCCCCTAGCACCCATTTATAATAAAAAAAAAATGTTTTTTATTAAAAAGTTGGCTATGATGTCACATCAGAGTCAACTTTTTAATAAAAAAACATATTTTTTATTAAAAAGAGACTCACAGGGGACGGATGAGTGTCCCCTATGTAGCAAGCCTCCTTGTGATAAGCAAACTAGACATTAACTGCAGACTCCTACAAGTAGTGTTAAATGACGGTTGCTCCAATATTCATGTGGCAATTACTCAGAGAAACTTTTATCTTTTTTCTCGAGATTGACTGTCAATAAATTGTTTTTCTCTATCGGGATTACCAAAAATATAGATCTGAATAAGATATCTCATAATATGAGAATGCAGAAAACTTATCTCATATTTAATGGAGCTGAGCACTGATTTAGTACTAGTTGAGCACAAATCTGTCAATTGAACGCGATCCATGAAGCGTGAGCATAGATCTGCAAATTTGTTCCGGATGGATGCGGATCTGCTACTATACTTCCCGAGAAACACATGTTGGAGTTGTAAACATAGTCTTGATACTGTGATCATCATAGATCTGTTATGTTTAGTTCATATCTATTGTATGTAGGCACAAATTTGCGTAAATCTGCCTCTGTTGATGAAAATTGTGATCTGATTGCAAGTCACCATTGTGGATTTTTTTTTTTGTAAGATACAATTTGTCGTTCCCACAGACGGCGCCAAACTGTTGATGCAATTTCCAGCATGGTGACGTGTTGCCTGATGATTTGTCTTGTTCTTCATGACTTAAAAAATAACAAATAACTGCGTCGGAGGGTGTCGACAATCCCCCTCCGATGCTTGAGTCAGAGAATATTGATTATGATTTTAGAGAGAGACATGTACTTAAAATAATTGAGTCTATTTTGTATCTGAAGTAACAACATATTTATAGGCATATAATTCTCAACTGCATGGTTCCACTTTCATATCATGGTTGAGTGGAACCTTTAGTGGGATGAGATAGAGGGAGAGTGGGACACTTACTCTTCATAGGATACTTGAATCATGTATCTTATCCTATGTGTTCCCAATATACCCTTCAACATGTTATAGGATCCTATTAAACCTTAGTGACTGAGCGGGTCAAGTTGGGCCAGTAAGATCAACTGGACCCTGATTCGGGTATAGGCCCATTTGCCTAGGGGAAGATAATTTTCCTAACAGCCTTGGTTTTAAAGTTTTTTATAGATTGGTTTTTTTATAAAGCCTGATATGTCATCCTCCGCTAGTCCTGCCTACCAATGCGTCTCATTGAAATCTCCTTTGGCGACGTTGCTTCACGATGACCTCCTCCGTGCCTCCATCCGACCACCACACGCTGACGCGTGGTCTTCACTCACAGGTTCGTGTTTTTCATGCCCCACCTAGAAGCAGCACTCTCCCCGTGCCTCCCTGTCGCTGTTGCTGCAGTGTTTTACTTTCTTTTTTTTTTGAATGTTTATGTTGTATTTTAGTTTTTATTATTGTCCTTCGTGGATTTTAGTCTCCTTGTCGTGTTGTTTTATTTTTTGCTGGAGATTGTTTGTTGTGGTGTGGCTTTTTTTTTCCTAGTAACTTCAATCCAACCTCTTTCAATGCCTATTATGGTGTTGTGTTACTTGCAAGGTATGGGGAGGTTTGCCCTTTTCGAAACCCTTTGCTTTGTCTTTGTCAACAACCATTTGTGGCCGCTCTTGTTCCCTTAATTTACCGAGTCATTTATTTGATTAATTTCTGCTGGTTACTTGGTTATTTATTTTATGTACCAATTTTAGGTTTTTTTGGGAGCTGTTGTTTAGGCTGCCTTCTCTTTTTTATGTTTTCAACTGTTATAATCTCCCATTTTCCCCTCCCCATGTTGAAAAAAAAAAAAAAAAAAAAAATTGGTGAAGTAATTGGGCTGGGCTAATGTTAATTGGGCTAGAGCTTCAGCTCGATGTTGTTCCTGAGTGTTTAATTCTGGGCCTTTCAGGCCCAAGAGGGAAAAAAAAAATAAAAAACACAAAAACGAAAAAAAATAGAAGAATCCACGTGCCAAAAGAATCAAAGAGAGAGAGCCCCCCCCAACTTCCATTTCTTTGCTCTCCCAACTTGTCTTCCACAACTTCTTAGACCCCCCTCATCATTGTCTTTAACCGTACGCCAAGCCTTCACACAACGAACGTCTCCCTATCTGTTTCTATTTTTACAGGTAAAATAGAAAGAACAGGAAGAAAAAAAGAAGGAAAAACAAAAAAGAATATCACCGACCATGGCGAAGAAGAGAAAGTCTGACGCCACGCGCCTGGACGAGGTGGATCGTAGCATGTACACGACCTTCTGCAGCGCCGCCAACTCCCTCTCCCAGCTCTACACCCAGACCATGAACCACCAGCGCCTCTCCTTCCAAGCCGGTGAACGTCACGCGCTGGTTTGGTCCTCTTCCTTTTCGTTTCCCTACATAATAATTAGTTTTATTTTTATTATAAATTTTTGCTTTTATTTTTATATGTTTATACATGTCAGGGGTTTGATCTGATGCGGTTACTTTCTTTGTTTGATGGTTTGTTTTGTAATAGTATTCTCTTTGGCATATCACATCTGTTTGGTCACCGAGAAAATTGAAGAAAATCATGAATTCCGGATTTTTTTCTTGAGCTCTCGGTTTGTTTTAACTATGGCGACTAGTTGCATCAGGCGTTGTTGTATCTGGCTTATGTTTTGTTGAGTTTAAATAACGAAGGCACTGGGACTATTTTTTTATTTTTTATTTTTATTTACAATTTTCCTTTATTTTCTTACCGACCAAGCGGAGCTATTTGATATTTTGCTTATTGGGTCGTCAATTTGGCCCCATGTATTTGCTTCATGGTGAAAGTCTTCTCTTCTTCATGAAATGGTTCTGTGTCATACAGAAAGTTAACTTATAAAAGAGTTGTTATCCTACTTAGCAGATTTCCATAAATATTGTTTGAAAACTTTATTTGGTGGCAGTACTCCATCTTTTAATATAAATATAGAAGCCCGGGATGGATCAAATCTCGGTTGTTTCTGAATATCCGTATTTTAAGCTGAAACAGCAGAAACTTGACTTTTTTAACTGAGGATGTAACCCAAAGTTTAATATAAAAGCTGAGCAGCATGTGGTTTCAATCTGTTTAAACACCTGCAGCTCTTGTGATGACACGGAGATTCACATATGGTGCATGTGCATCTTTTGAAATTACCTTTAAGAAATAGGTGCTGTTGTTAACTTCTTGTTATTGTGGTTTTTTTGTTTTATGCTTTCACTGCAGATGCTTCATGGTTTGCTACTTTGCTTGATTCTGTTACTTGTGGATAGTTTTCCATATTATTGAGACCTATTTATGTTCCGTTGATATATAAGAGTGAATGCATGATATGGCCTTGCTTATTCCAGCCTTAGATGCAGTTTAATTTATTTTAACTTCTTTTGAATTGCACTGCTTGATATGTGGCTCTTATTCTTCAAATTATCACTGTTAACTTATATTGGTTTTATTCTTTTGGGACTTCATTCTTGTATAAATGGTCAATCATGGATAAAAAGCAGACGTTACTCGACGTCAATAATTTGCCACGTGGCCTTAAATGTTCAGGTCTATTGTCTGTTTTAGCAGATGTCAATCGTTGCCCTTTTCTTGTAGCCTTTGTATATATCTTTGTATAACTCTTTCTCTCTCCCCCCAATTCTTCTTGCAGGATAAACTATATCAATGGATTTTGAGACAACAAGAAGAAGGATCAAGAGTGACAACGGTGGATATAGTCACTTATTTGCAGGTTTCTTAGCTTTCCATTAATTAGTGGTCCTTTTGTTATCTCTTGCTCTAATTTCTGGTTCTATATATTTGTGGTGTAACTTCCTTAATGATTATTACTTTTGTGCTAATGTTATATCCCTAGCTTGTGTTTTACTTTCCATTACTTGTGGACTGCTGGAATGTTTGCATTTTGCATATTAGAAACCCTCGCTATTATGTGGTTGGTATTGTGGTCATATTGCCATATACTTCTAATCTCTTGGACTGATTGTTTAGAAAAGTAAACAGTGTGCAGCAAGCAATCTGGTCTATCTTCCAATATGTAATTCCAATTTGAGATGGATTTACATGTTGGAAGACAGAGAGTTTGATGAGAATGAGAGGAAGGCTGTTTGTCATCACTTTCAGGTTTTATTTACTTAAATCAAGGCAATTGGAGTTCATTTATATCATCTTAATGAATTATTACAAGTGTAATTAGAAGTATACGAATACGACTTGGGATAGGTTCACATAATAAATTGGTGGTTTGTTTTATTTAATTTATGTATGTTCATGAAGCTTATTAATTGCATTGAAGGACTATAGGAACTTTTCAGGAATATTCTAAGGTTTAAATTTTAATTTGGTAAGGAAAGAAGTCCTTAGTTTGAGCCATACAATCCTTTTTTATTTATTTATTATAAATAATCAGAATATCATTAAAAGCGAAAAGTGCAACCCAGGTATACAGGAAGTATACAAGAGAAACATATAGGTAAAAGGAGAAAAAGAACAAAGAAATCAAGAAAACTAAGCACCAAAGGAGCTGCAAACGCAATTGCTCAAATATAAAGAGTATTAAAGAAAAAGGATTTAAGCTTCACCAACGTCCTCTCGCGGTCCTCGAAACTTATATTAGTTCTTTTCCTCCAAAGACATCACAAAAGGCAAGAAGACACCGTCTTCCACATAGCAGCACTCTGAGTGCTATCACCAGTCCATCAACAAGTGAACTACTCATCTAGGCATAACTCAAGACCGCCCAAAACGACTGAAAAAAGCATTCCATAAGGAACAAACAACCTCACAATGGAGAAGAAAATGGGTCACGGTCTCTCAATTCCACTTGTACATACAACACATATCAACCACAATGACATGCCACTTCCTAAGGTTGTCCATGGTAAGGATCTTCCCAAAGGCTGCCGACCAAGCAAAAAATGCCGCTCTCAAAGGAACTTTAGTCCGCCAAATGCTCTTCTAAGGAAAATGAATGCCATCATTACAGACAATAACACTGTAGAAGGAGCTAACAATGAAAACACCCTTTTTTGGAGGGGCCACCAAAGCTTGTCTTCGCCTTCCCATACAACAAATTGAAGAATGAAACAAAGATATCCACCTCCCAATAGTGAGTCGCTCTAATAAAGCTTACATTCCACTAAAGAGAACCGATAGAAAGCTCTAAATGAACTACTACGGAAGCATCCTTCACACAAACATACTATATAAATCTAGTCACCTCTTACTAATGAATGATAAGCATCTATATTTACTTTATTTTTAATTTATATTTTATTAAATATAAACGACTTTTAACTACGAGATCTATTATCATTTTTCGCAGGTCCTTAGAAATTTAGAGTAGGTACATATTCTCCCAATTTATGGCCCACCATACGATCTGTTATATAAATAGGCAAATGCAAAAAGCTTTCTTAAGGGCCTTCTCCCCACACCATACACCATACATCATACCAAAACATAATCTTAGAGCCATCTCCCATCTCAAATATGGCATGCCTAGAAAACATCATCAAATCCCTCTTGGTATTCTTCTATACCCCACCCCATACGGCCTAGGAGGCTCATTAGAACACCACCCACCCCACTAATTGCCAAATTTAGAATCCACTACAACTCTTCACCAAGCCTCTCTTTCATGCACATAGCGACAACCATTTCCTCAAAAGAGCATGATTGAACATCTACAAGTTTCGAAACCCCAAGCCTCCCTTAGAGATCGGAGAGTAAACGTTGGACTAGCCAACCGAGTGAAATTTACTCTTCACCTAGCTCACCCCATAAGAAATCTCAATGAAGCTTCTCTATGAGGTTTGCAACTCCAGAGGAAGGGGAAAAAGAGACATGAAATACGTCGGTAAATTGGATAGGGTGCTCTTGATGAGGGTAACCCTGCCACCCTTAGACAAATGCATCATGTTCCAACTAGCCAACCGACGCTCTTATCTTTTAAGTGACATTGTCTTAAATAGATTTGGCCTTAACGGAAGACCAACATACTTCAAAGGCAAAGAAGAAACCTTGCAACCCAATAGGCCAGCCAACCCATCCACATTACCTATAGGAACTAATTCCGACGTAGCCAGATTAATCTTCAAATGGGAGACAGCTTCAAAACATAAAAATAAAGCACACAGATAGCGAAGGTGATTAGGATTGGCCCCACAAAAAATCAAAGTGTCATTCGCAAACAACAGGTGTGATATGTTAATCATACCAGAGTGCTTAGATCCCACATAAAAGCCTGTGAGAAAACCCCATCAGTAGTTGCAGAAAGCATTTTACTTAAGGCCTCCATGAAAATAACAAACAGAAAATGAAACAAAGGATCTCTTTGTCGCAAATCATGAGAGCTACCGAAGAAGCCGGACGGATTGCCATTCGTCAAAACGGAAAAGCGCACTGAAGAGATACAATGCGCTATCCAAGAGCACCATTTCTCCTCAAGGTTGCACCTCCTCAACAAATAAAGTAAGAACTCCCAATTGACATGATTATAGGTCTTCACAAAGCATCCCTGGTCCACCAGATCTGATCCTACAATCCAGACGTTGATTTGCTATGAACATAGAATCAAGGATTTGCCTACCTTTAACAAAGACATTCTAAGGCTTTGAAATAATTTTCTTACCACTCTTCTCAACCTATTGGCATGGACTTTGGCAATAATCTTATAATCTTATAAAGTCATTCTATTATCTTTTCTTGCGAAGAAGACATTCTGTATGTTTTCTATTACTTTCAGTTGTCCAATTTAGGATGAAAAATCTACTGTAATGAAATTGTACAAACTATCTTCCTTCCTTTCTTTCTCCCCTTCTTTTTTCCTTTTTCATCACTTGGCAATGCCTATGTGACTATCTAAAGTGTTTAGGAGGTAAAAACAAGTGGATGCTATTCCTCACTTATGCCATGTCTTCAGGAGGCCGGTGTTTTGGCATTGACTACCTTGTATCCATCAGATAATGTGTGCTGGCTCAGATCCTTGGTTTTTCTTAAAGGGTATCCTTGTCCTAAACGGATGATATTATAATCATCTTCATTCAAAGATATACTTTTAGTGACATGAATACATTTACTTTTATGATCTTGAGATATGGAGCCCATTATTATTATAAATTGGGATGTACCGTAATGATTGTGAGATATATTTGTGAAGTAATTGGAACTATGCATGTCTACAAAATTACTTTGTAACTGACCCACTGGACATGCTTTGGAAAGAGAAGTATTTCCATCATGTCATGTGTATTATACGAGAGGGTCCATTCCATATTGAATGATTTACTGCATATTACTATGGATTTATTTAAACGGTTTCAAAAAGTGATATCAGTTACATTTCTATTTGTTTTTCAGCGAGGTAAGTCTTAACTACTTTGATGACCCTGCTTCTGGGTGTTCCCAAATGCAGGGCAGTCAAAAAAGGATTGGATCTCCATGGCTAAATGAAGTGACTTCTTGATTTTTTATTTTTATTTTTGCAGAATGAGCTTGAATATGGAGCAGATGAGCCCCCATTGTCCCCTAGGGTTCCGTTTCAGAACCAGCACGCCCAAAATGCAATGCACTTGTCTAATTTGGGTGGCCCTGTCTCTTCTGGAACGTTCGGGCTAGCAACCGTTGCACAGGGAGGTCGTTCCGGGCAATCTGATAATCAAGTTAAGAATTCTGTATTTTCAAATGCTCTCTCCAGCCCCATTCGTCGGAGCATTCAGTCCTATCACTTAGCACAAGATGGATACCATTCAAATAATACTATTGCATGTGGAACAGGACCTCGGAATAATGAGATGAACTCTACTCATCTCCAAAACCGGGATACCAACTCACCAAGCTCCAATGACTGCATGGATATGCATGCAGATACTCCAGGTCATGAATTTTCATACTGAAATTACTTAAGAGGGCAAGGAATAAAGAAAAAGAAAAAAGAAAGGATAAAATGATTTCCTTGCAGAAATTTCCGTTTGGTCAGATGTATTGTGTGGTCAGAGATATTGTAATCACTGCAAATCTAGCTAATTTCAATTTTTATTTATTGAATGTTTCTGTTAACAGTCAGTAGTTTGATCTGAAAATAGGGCCAATGATAATGAGTGAAATAGAGCAATAATGTCTACTTGTAATTGTGTAATATAGGAGCTTTCTTAAAAAAAAGAAAAAAAAAAAAAAAAAAAAAGGTGAATAAGAGCGGGGAAAAAAAATGATACTATTCCTTTATGTGAAGTCATGAATTAGGGGAGAATAAAAAAATTGGTCTCTGGGTAGGTTATTAAACGTTTAAAAATTTCTATGTAGGTATTTTTTTTAGGAAAAAAGAGAAAAAAGATACTACGGTTTTAGACTTTTAGTCACTTTAAAAATCACTTTTTCCTTTGGCTTTTCTATTTAAATTGCTGATGGGCTTTCTACCATATCAACTAGTCATTAAAGCCTACGTAATGAAATGGACACGTTATACCCATCACTTACCATGAAATATCAATTATATCTTTTAAAAAAATAAAATTACAAAAATAAAAAACAGAAAAAAGTTCAAACAAACACCTACCTTTGTGAGGGTGGAGGCTCCACTCTCACAGAGGACGGTGGACCCAGCTTCCACCCCCAACAAAGGTAGCATTTTCTTTTTCTCTTTTTTGGCCATCCACCTCCACAAGTCTAGAAGAGGTGGAGGTCAACTTCTAACTCCACAATGGTGATTTTTTTTTGTCCCTCCATCCCCACTAGGAGGAGGGTGGATGCCAGCTTCCACACCCCCATATAGGTAGTTTTTTTTTTTTTTTTTTTGTAATTTTATTATTTTTAGGGATATAATTGAAGATTTGCGTGAACCGATCAATTTGATTTGTCAACTTTATTACAAAATTATGGGTATTTTGGCAATTGATTGGCGTGACAAATACTTCATCAACAATTTAGACAGAGAAGCAAATAGAGGGAGTGATTTTAAAGTGACTAAAATTGAGGAAGTGATTTTTTTTTTTAAAAAAAAAAAAAAACTTAGGTAATAATCTTAAATGTGTGAAAACTCAAGGGCCAATATTTTTTTTTTTTTTAAAAAAAAAAATCTCTAAAATTAAAATTTTACATATTCAGATGCTGATTGCTGAGTTTAATTTTATAGGATTTTGGTTCTTCCATCATTGATAATAATAATAATAATAATAAACAAAAAACAAACAAACTTGCTCATGATATGAAGATTTGGCGAATCAAGTAACTTGAAGTCATTTTTTCCCAAAAGATCAAGAAATTAAAGAATTTCAATCAATAGCAAAGCACACCCATCCCAATTGGCTATTGTTATATGGGTGCTAGAATCAGTTTCAAACTCCCAAAAATTGCAATTTTAGCCCTACCCTATACTAATAGCGATACAATCCTTAATAGCTATACATTCCTTGACAGCAATTGTTAATCTAATACGAAACAAAATATAAATTGGTTTTCTGACAACCTGTGATAAGTATGTTCAACAGTCGACTTTTCACGGGGTAGAAACTAGAAAGGAAAAAATTGTAAAATCATCAATGTAGTTATATCCATTTGCAAAATGTTCCGTACTGTTGTATGTGAAAATAACAAATAGATTTATGCATTCAACGTTTGTATGTATATATATATATATATATATTTTTTTTTTTTTTTTTGACGAAAACTATCAATGACATGTCAACTTCAATCAAATTAATGTATATAAATTGGAACATAGGGGGTCGAGCCATTCCCTTTGAGCAAACCACCCCCAAATGGTTAGGGTTGGCTCTGCTACACCTAAGTTGACCACTTCTTCTAAACATATCTGGGGGTAGGGATGACGAAACGGATTTGCGTGTCGAGTTCCGTTCGATTCGCCAATCCGTTAGGGTCAATTGAACCCGACACGATTAGATAAATGAGTTGATACCCTAAATTCGAATACGACACGTTTATGAGTCAGGTAACTCGACACCACACTATACACGATTGACTCGTTTAGCTAACAGATCGTGCCAAGTTGACATGACCCGTTTGACCTGATCCTATTTTTTTATTTTTAAAAATTCTTCGCTAGTACAAAGACCAATTTGTTACAACATGAACAAAGAACCTAAAGGGATGCAGTAGGACTGTTCATGGCTTTTAAAAGATATTAATGTCTCTCTCACTTTCCCTCTCTTTTTTTTTTTAAAAAAAAAAAAAAGAAAAAAGAAGAGAAAAAGAAAATGGTTGGCGGGTCAACCCATGAGTCAAGAGGGTTGACTCGTTTAACCTAAACTTAAACCCTATAACTTTGTGTTATGTTCGTGTTGAATTCGCGAGTCGTACAAAAAATTGTCAACTTTATACGGGGATAGGGCTGTCAAAACAGGCTGACCCGACCCGTTTGACCCGCAAACACGTTAAGGGTCAACCCTGACAAGACTTGTTTAGATAAAAGGGTCAAACTCTTAAACCCTAACACGGCCCTGCTAAATAACAGGTTGACATGCCGGCCCGTTTGACTGGTTTATTAATAAAGTCTATAAAAATAAAAATAAAAACACAAATTTAAACTAAAAAAAAAAATAATATTGTTTGAATAATCATATTATTTCACAGTTGAAATATAAAATATTGAGTTGTTTTATTGTTTACTTGTTTTGGTTCAACTTCTAAATTCGAAAACTTGAAAGAAAAAAAAAACTCCGCTAATTTTTTTTAGTCTTTGTCTTTTTTGTTCAAGTTCTAACTCAATAAAAGAAAAGGACTAGTTTTGTTTTTTGTGATATATATATATATATATATTTTTAGTTTAGTATTTACTCTTTAGACAGTAAAAGAAAGAGAGAGGTAATATGATTGTTTAAATTAAATTTTTAATGTTGAAAAAAAATGTTTTAAGTATACGGGTCAAACGGGTTAAGTAGGTTGACCTTGTAATGACCCTTTTATTAAACGGGTCTAACGGGTTAATCCTTTTATGACCTAAACCCTTTTAAGCTTAACCCTAACCCTTTAACTTTGTGTCGGGTTCGCAGGTCGTGTCAAAAATTGCTAGCCCTATATGGGGATGGTTGAATCACCCCTTGGCCATTGAGAGTGGTTCCTTCACCCCCTAAAACTTATTTTTTGTAGGCCATTTGGGGGGTGCTTGAAACAACCCTAGCCATTTGAGGGTAGTTTGACTACCCTTCATTTGACCAAAATGGCTTGACCACCGGGCACCTATGTTTCTTTTTATTTTTTAGGGGTAATTACCTTTTCCCCTATCAACTACCAGCCATTGTCAACATGCCCCCATGAATTGACACCTCGACCAAAAGAGAGCATCTAACTACCGACTTTACACACTTTGCCCCCTTCCGTCAAGGAATTCCGTTAACTTGGACGGAATATTTCATTTTTGGGCGTTAATTTTGGTTTAAAGACCAAAATGCCTTCCAACAGTAATTAATAAAAAAATATTAAAATTAATATGTTTAAAAAAGTTGAGGGCATTTATGTCTTTATATGAATTAAACTGACGGAAGGGGGCAAAGTGTGTAAAGTTGGTAATTGGATGCTCTCTTTTGGCCGAGGTGTCAGTTCATGGGGGCATGTTGACAATGACTGGTAGTTGATGGGGGAAAAATGTAATTACCCCTATTTTTTATTTTTTTTATAACTTGATTGGTGTTGACGTAACGTTTGACAGGTTTCGTAAAAAAATTAGATGGAAGTTGAGTGCAATAATCTATTTTTTTAATTTTATTTTTGCATATCAAGTGAGATCTGGAAACATTTTTGAAACTCAATTAGCTTTTTACAAATCGGTATAACCGCATAAACTGATTTTACATTTTTTTCCTATTAGAAATTAATAACCGATCTCTCATATATTCTCAAACAACAATTCTAAAAGTCATCCTATGTCCCCAAAAATTAATGTAATTTTTAAAATTATTACTAAATTAAAATTTAACAGTAATTAATTTTAAAAATTATTTTAATTTAAAGAGACACAAGATAAATATGAAGTGACATGTAGAATTATTCATTCTCAAATCATGGGCTCCTACCCTTGAAATGTTACACGGCCGAAAGGAGCCCAAAATCCCCACAATTTCTTGGTGTTTTATTAAGGGGCCCAAAGAAGTACGAAGTGCGAAACCCAACTTTTTCTCTTTGGGGAAGGAGTGAAGGTAGTGAGACCGACTCTCTCACCCAAACAAAGGCCCCTATACATTCCCGCATAAAACATTCCCGCCAATCAGTTTTCCCAAACTCAAAATCTCTCTCTCAAAAAGAGGTTTCGACTCAGGAACGCGAGCATTCAAGTCCTTTGATTGTGAGAATTCGATCAGACTGTTCAATCTCTTTTGCCTATTCGCTGAAAATTGTATGTATATATATATTTTTTTCTTTTATTTTCTTTAGAGACAAGTTAAATATAATATTGGTCTAATTCTATAATCCGTTTTTGATTTCGTAAGTGTTGGTCGTGATTTTGAGCTACTCTGATTTCTGTATGTATGCCGAAACCCTAGCTCGGGATATGACAGGTTTTTAAATTGAGCATACTCTTACCCGTGTCCCTGAAGTTAGGGTTTTTGTCCATATGCCGAATTTTGACCTCGTAATAGACCTTGTTTTGGCATTTTGATTTTCTATATATGCTCTTTTATTGCGATACAATCTTTCTTTCTTTCTTCTTCTTCTTCTTCTTTTTTTATTTTTTTATTTTTTATTTTAATTTTTTAATTTTTAATTTTTATCAGTAGGTGGTTTCTTGGGATGGTGGTTTAATGGTGAAACTATTTGCTTTCTAAGGTCTGTACTCTGAAATGGTATTGCAAACTTTTGGTGTTTCAAAGATCACCTAAAGTTTATGGAAGACTTAGAATTTGTAAATTGGTATGGTTTATCAATTGGATAGGTATTGGGAATTCGTGATGTATTTGTCAGTATATTATGTTAGGGCCTGCACAATTCATGAGCTTAAGCTTATTAGTTATTAAACTTTTCATTTGAGCTGTACTTAACTCCTTGGATGTCGGGTCGCATCTTTGCCTATGAAATACTTGGGTTTGCCATTGGGTGCTTCTTATAAGGCCACTTCTATTTGGAATTGTGTTATTGAGAAAATGGAAGGGTGGTTGGCTGGATGGAAGCGAATGTATTTGTCGAAGGGTGGTCGGCTGACTCTTTTTAAAAGTACTCTTTCCAACCTTCCTACGTATTACTTGTCGTCGTTCCTATTCCAATGGGTGTGGCTAATCGACTTGATAAACTTCAAATGGATTTTTTATGGGATGCTATTGGAGATGAGGCAAAATTCCATTTAGTGAATTGGAACAGGTTTTGTATTCCATTACAATCAGGTGGGTTGGGAGTTCACAACTTCATCCAGTTTAAACGAACTCTTTTGGGAAAATGGTTGTGGAGGCATGGTAGGGAGAGAGAGGCATTATGGAGAATGGTGATTGAAGTCAAATTTGAGAGTGTAAGGGGTGGGTGGTGTTCTAAAGAGGTGTTGGGTACTTTTGGAGTGGGCTTGTGGAAACATATTAGAAGGGGGTGGGATAAGTTTCATAACTTTGTTCGTTTTGAGGTTGGAGTTGGGTCACATGTAAGCTTCTGGCATGATTTGTGGTGTGGGGATAGATCTTTGAAGCAATGTTTTCCAGTTTTGTTTAGTATTGTGAGGAATAAAGATGTGTAGGTGGCAAATAATTTGGTTGTTCAAAATGGGGTTACTCAGTGGAATGTCATTTTTACGCGTCTAGTCTAGGATTGAGAGATGGAGATAGTACTTTCTTTCTTCGCTCAGCTTTATTCTATTTTGGTTCGACATGGAGAGGATGATAGGTTAGTTTGGAGCCTCTCCAAAGGGGTCTATTTGAAGTGAAGTCATTTTATGAAGTGTTAAATAGAAAAGATGGCCCTTCACTTCCTTGGAAGAGGATCTGGCGTGTTAAGGCTGTGGCGAGGGTGGCTTTTTTTGTATGGACAACAACGTTACATAAAATTTTGACGCCAACCAGTTGAACGTGAACTTGACTAGGGAGGCTCACGATTGAGAGGTGGATGATTTTGTTTCTTTCTTCCAGGCGTTGCACTTAGTCAAAGTGAGTAGAAGAAGCAAATATAAGTTGTGGTGGGTCTCCTCCAAAAAAAGTTAAGTCCTTTTACTCCTTAGCTTGCTTTGGGAGTAGTCGCTTTCCTTCGAGAAGCGTTTGGCGCACTTAAGCTCCCTCAAGGGTTGCATTTTTTGTGTGGTCCGCAGTTCTTAGCAAGATTCTTACCCTGGACAATTTTAGGAAGCGGCATGTTATCATGATAAACAGATGGTATAGGTATAAAAAGATTGAGGAGTTCGTGGATCATCTTATTCTCCACTGCGATATGGCTTCTGCTTTGTGGAGTTCTCTCTTCAGTCGTTTCGGGATGTCTTGGGTTATGTCCAGACAGGTTATCGACTTGCTTGCTTGTTGGTGGTAATTTGGAAGGCCAAGGAGCGCTGCGGTTTGGAAAATAACACATATTTGCCTCTTCTAGTACTTATGGAGGGAAAGAAACAATAAGAGTTTTGAGGATTTAGAAAGTACCTTGGAAGAGATTCTATCCTCGTTCTACCTTACTTTGTACTTTTGGACTACGGCTTATGTCCACCATTTGTCTTTTACTTTTGTTGACTTTCTTGCTCGCTTTCTCTTTCTAATTAGGTGTTTCCTTGTATACTCCCAGTGTACTAAGGGGCGCCTTATGCTTTTTTAATGATATTGGTTTTTTACTTTAAAAAAAAAAATTAAAATTGATGCATGACAATCTGCGAAAGAGGAATGTCGTGTTGATTGAGTAGTGCTGTATGTGTAAAAAGAGTGGAGAGTCCATTGTTCATCTGCTACTTCATTGCAAAGTTGCTCGCAATCTATGGAGTTACATTCTTACTTTATTTGGGGTAGAGTGGGTTATGCCACGAAGGGTACTGGAATTATTGACTAGCTAGGGCGCTTCATTTGAGTGTGGTCCAGCTAAGGAAGTTTGTCAGTTAGTTCCGTTGTGTTTTATGTGGTGTCTTTGGCGGGAACAGAATGCGCGGCACTTTGAAGATGTAGAAACATCAATGTTGGAACTACGGAAACGTTTGCTTAACACATTATATATTTGGATAGCGGCTCATCATAGCTTGAGTATTTTTACTTACGCATATTTTTTAAATTTATTTTCTGTTCGTTCCTATTAGAGGTTCTCTTGTATACTTCATGTGTACTAGGGTTGCACCTCTATGTGCTTTATTAATGAATTGACATTACTTATAAAAAATGGTTAAACATCTTATTGGTACCTGTGGTTTGTCAACTTTATTTTTTGTTCCCTGTGCTTTCATTTGTATTACAGATGATACCTGTGCTATAGGAAAAGACGAAGATGATACCTTCGTCTATTTTTCCGTCCAAAACTAACGTTTGACCATGTTATCGGACAAGTGTTGGTGTAATAATGCGATACCTGTCCCCAAATGCAATGCCAGCGCCACGCCAGTGCTGATGTGGCTATCATTTTTTTTTTAAAAAAAAAAACTTGTAGGGGTGGCTCAGCCACCCCTTTGGGCCAAAATGAGGGTGGTTTGGCCATCCCTAAGAGCCAAACTTTTTTTTTTTTTTTTTTTTTTTTTTTTAAAAATTTAAATCCTTAAAATAAAAAAAAATGGTAGCCACGTCAGCACTGACCGTTGCATTTGGGGACAGGTGTCGCATTATTACATTGACACTTGTCCGATGATATGGCCAGACGTTAGTTTTGGACAGAAAAATGGATGGAAGTACTATCTCCGTCTTTTCCCATATCACAGGTATCATTTGTTATACAAATGAAAGCACAGGGGACAAAAAATAAAGTTTCCAAACCACATGTACCAATAAGATGTTTAACCCTATAAAAAAAGAAGAAGTTATTAAACTTTTATCTTAAAGGAGTGGAAAGAGAAACCCATAATATTGGATTTCTGTTATGGTGTAAGAGCTCAAGGAGTCATAGATGATAAATTTAATGAGAAACAAAGGGGTGGGGGGGGGGGGGGGGGGGGGGTTTGTTGTTTTAGATTCTATTTGGTTAATGTGGAAGTGGTGAAGAATGTGAAAACTTTTTTTTTTTGATAAGTAATAAAAATATAAAAAAAGAGTGTGAAAACTTGTTGTCCTTAGGAACTGTAGGGCTGTTAATTTTTGACACGATTTGTGAACCTAACACGAATCACAAAATTAGTAGGTTAGGGATGATGGGTCAGAACCATTTAATTAAATGGGTTAAGTTAGGATTGACCTATATAGTATACAGCTATATATCGACACGACTTGAATTTGACATGTGACATAAGGGTTGACAATTATTGACACGACTCACGAACTCGGCATGAGTCAAACACGAAATTAGTGGATTAGGGTTAAGGGTCTGACCAATTTAATTAAATGGGTCAAGTTATGGTTGACTTATATAGTCTTATACCTATGTTTTGACACAACCTGAACCCGGCATGCAAGCACGAATTCCCACCCCTTCCCGGCAGTAGAAGTTTTCTCTTAATTCTGCAAGCAAAACTTGGAGGTGTTCTGGTTTGAACTTTACCACTTTAAGTTAGTTTTGTATCTAGTTTGTGAATGTTAGGTATTTTTTATGTAAATTATTGCGCTCTATAGCATGGAAATCCTACCTCCTTTTATATGGTGCTATTTACATGATGTGGTTTTGGACAAATAGAAGCAATTCAAATACTTATGCAGTAAATGATCTTTAATCGCCGATAGTCTGGAAGCTTGGATCTGAAATATTATCGTTTTTTTTTACAAGAAGGATAATGATGATTTCAGCGGCTGTCTAAATTAACAGGAAAGCTAAATCACCATGAATGCTGCTAGACAGCGGAACAGGAAGGCAGATAAAGCTCCCTCAAAGTGCATGGCAGATATAGATCACACTGGAGCAAAGAAATCCACAAAGAGAACTGGTGGGCAGAGTTACAAATCAGCAGGTGAGGTGTATCTCTAAGTTTTGAGCTTGAATTTCATCTAAGCGGAATTTATTTTTTGAACTGTATTAATTTTTTAATCATTGTACAAGTGGATTAACTGTCCGTACCATTTCATTTACGGAGCATTGTAAATTTAACTCATGGACTGCCTGTCGGTTCTAACATGGCTGGGACTCATTTATATGCTTGGCTTAGAAAAGGAAAACAATAACAGAAATATGGGACATTAGTTTCACAAGTTATCTTTTGCATTCTGCTTAACTTCTTGAACGCTCATCTTTCAGGGAAAGCTGAAGAGTTATTGGCTGAAAAGGATAAGCAATCTCCACTTTCTAGCATAGCTGAGGGAAGGTGTCCAGAACTTCCAGTCAAAAGTAGACGTGTTTCAGAAAAAACAAAAAGGTCACCTCTACTTGAGCTTTATCCAGGACCAAGACTTCTTCCGTCTGCAAAGATAAAGTTGCAGCTTTTCCCAATAGATGAAGACACTCGCATGGGACTGGAAAAGGTTAAATACAGAACCCTTAAGCGTTGAACTTTTAGTTATGTTGGTTTTGATTATTATTATTATTATTATTATTATTTTTTTCAAATTATAACTTTTCTGTAGGATGGACATCATCCGTACTTGGAACTTACGTTAAGTGCTCGGAAAAAGATTTCTTCGGTGCTTAAGCACTTAAATAGCAAGTGGGGCAGTTCAAGTATTGCTCTTGGGGAGCCTATGGTTTTCCCATACAACATACTTAAAAATGTTTCCGGTTGCAGAAGATGGACTCTGAATGACAATGACATCAGTGCAGGAGATGTCTATGAAGCTGTTGGAAACCCTGCCATTTTCTGCCTAAGGTATAAGGACTTGCCATTTTCTCTTCCTATGTGATCAAGTGGTTTATGTGAAATTCCTGACTTGATTTCTCTTTGAAGGTATGGCTGGTTCTCTTATTCTGAACCTAAAACTTTTGGTAAGCTTTCTTCATCAACTCCCATTGAAGATTGCCCTCAATCTGAGGGCGCACAGAAAGGTTGCAACAATAATATGGAGGTTACATATAGCAAAGGGAAACAAATTGAGGTAACAAGTGAAGAGCTCAAAGGAATCAATGTAAGTGAAAAAACAGCTGCAGTTGTTGCTGAGAAGGTTGCAAATGGACCAGTTCATCCCGTGGTATATTTTGTGCTCCCTTTTTTTGTTTTGTTTCTGTTGTTGTTTGTTTCCCCCTTGTTTTAATATATATATATATATAGTGTTTTTTGGGTGTTTCTTAAGCTAAAGTTTGAAATTTATGAATATAATTATTAAAATTTCCATGAGCATTTTGTTTTTTTACATGTGCCTTGTAAGTGGATGTGGATTGAGCATTCATAAGTTCTTATAAACTTGATGAGATATTAAAATGATCATAGAACTGTTGGATAAAGTCTCATTTTTCTTTTGAACTGGTGTTTGTGTGGCTATAATGCCAATAACCTGTGGTTCTATTAGAGATTCTCTTGCAATTTATATGGTCATAAATGATCCTATTGTTCTAAAACATGCTCATTTTGTTCTAACTAGGATAATGAACAGAGGATGGATGCTGGCCCTGGACAATCATCAGACCTGTGGGCTGATAGTCTAACTAATATAAGCATTGGAGGCCTCCTCTCTGAGGCATCCATACAGGGAAAGTTTAAAAATTCTGATCCCATCAGTGATGGTCTAACCGATATAAGCATTGGAGGACTCTTGTCTGTAGCATCCTTACAGGGAAAGTCCAATAACTACGATCCAAAATCAGTAGGGAGTATTTCAGGCTTGCAGCCGACTCAACTAATATCTGATTCCTTTGATGCATATATTGCTGCCCAAACAAATTGTCCTCAAGGTCCAAAGTTTTCCACTCAAGACTCACGCTCATCTATATTGGATGCTGAAGAAACATGCCAAGCGTTTCCTTTTCAAAAATTCTCATCCTCGGGGAAAGATGTTTTGCCTTGGGATGCAAGTGCTTGTTCTGGGGGCTGCAGCCAGGATGCTGGCTCCAAGTCATCCAAATTTTCTATTGCAGCTGAGGTTTGCTCAATTTTGTTTTACGTGTTTTATTCTTTTACTGTGGATTTTGAAATTTTTACATGGCTAAAATATGGGTTTGAAATGCTAACAGGCTTAGTATTCAGATAGTTTTTAAATGTTGCAAGTTTCGTTTGTAATGAATAGTAATCGGTGCTCTAGAAATTATTAAATTGATACAAAGGTTGGGTGGGGTATCACTTGATTCTTAATGGAAGACGAGGGCTGGTGGACTTGAAAGATGCCTGTGGACATTTTGCCTTGGGTTTGGTTAGGACTCAAGACTATTAGGAGTCAACCTTTTGAATCTGACAGTATATGTAAGGGTGGATTGATTCCTAAACATCTGTTTGGTAGAACTTTCTGAATGTAACTTGTTTAGAGTTAGACTAATTTGTCATTGTAGTTAAGATCATCTGGTGAGGTTATTTTTGGTTGTTGCTTTATCAAGTAGCTGGGATAAAGGCTTCGTTGAGACTTGAAACAGCATGAGACTAGTGGGCTTTAAGTTACTAGTATCAACCCAGTTTGCACCGAAATAAGTTCCAAGGACTGATATAATAATATCTGTTACTATGTTATGCAGATCAACTGTCAATCTGGGTTTTCACAAGATCATGCTCATCAAGAATCTGAAACAGACCTGTTGCTTTGTTCACGAACATATAATGATGAAAGTAGTCTTGGCCTGTCAGGCATTAAATGGGTACTAGAATTTTTCACTGAAGTAATTCATTGATTCTTATGTATGATTTCATGAATAGTAAATTTTATTATATTTTGACGGCTCAATACAGACTGACTCGCGTGGACCCTTTGATCTTGGTCTACCCACCTCTCAGAAGCTTACCAATGGCGACAGTATTAACATCAGTGGATTTGTTAGATAGCAGTCTAGCTGCATTCCAGAACCACTTTCGTTGGAGGCTGAAAGGTTCCTGTCGAAGATAAGAGAATGTAGTACACAAAGAAACTAACAAATGAATAAGGTGAAGCTTGATGGGTGGGTTAACAATTATAGCATATGAAGGCAAGTAACCCAGGCTGCATCTGGAAGCAACATTAAGGTACCTGGCTATCAGATCAGGGTGTGTGTGTGCGCGTATAAAATGCTTGGGAATGTAATATCTACGTAATACTTCCAATGCTCTGAAAGGATTTTATCTGTACAGCTGGTTGTCAGCTTTTCGTGGTAATCACTTGAAGGTAATATCCAAGCAAAGTCTATTAGTTGACTCTCCTCTCCAGGGAATTTGGCCTTGAATATGAATATCAGTTGGCTGTCAGATTCAGATTGTGTATCAAATTGGAGATGGTTAGCAAATTTTTTTCTTCTTAAAAATGTATACCGACAGTGGCTGCATGCGTGCGGGGGAAACTTACTTTGGGGGTGAAAGAAAAATGCTTTTGAGAATTGAGTATTGTATTCACAGAGATTGTAAATTGTAGTAGCTTATGAATTTGTTATCTTAGTACTTGAGATTAGCTATCCCCTGTTTTGTTTTGGGATGATGATTGGCTTGCAGTTTGCTCATTTCTTATTTGTCTTTCTGTGACTAGGCTTGCCCATGGGGTCAGTAATTTTATGTAAGCTTCACTTCCTTGTCATACTTGGCATTCAGGTAATCCAATTTACAGGAAAATTTTCTAAGCTCCAACTGAAGGCATGTGTACACAGTAATGTTTGTTTGGAAAAAATATACATATCCTCCTCAAGTTGTCATTCAATTGTCAATTTCCCAACCACTAATTGTGTCAATACATGTCAATGTCCCTTCCTAAGACTAATAAAAGGACAAAAATGACCCTAAAATTTTGGAGAGGCTTTTTACAAAATGTTACAGTTTGTTGAGTACTGTAGCACTCTCTAAAATTATTTTGCTAATTTTTTGTACTCCAAATGTGGAGAGAGATAGAAAGATGAGATAAAATAAAAAGTAAATGTAAAATTATTGGAAAGGTTAGTTTAATATAGTAGAAAAAGATTTTGTGTGTGATGTATGGTGTTTTGAAAATGTGGGTAGCTAAAATAGAGAAACAAAAAAAAAAAACCTTTAAACTAAAATTTAGCTAAACTTTGACTAGTCCAATGTGAATGCTTATACAATATAATTTAGCTAGCAGCACTAATACTTCCTTTTCCTTTTTTTCTTTTTCTTTACTTTCTTTCTTTTTAATGTCAAGCAGATTATTACATGACTGATTGACAACATTAATTAGAACATTCTCAGTAAGCTCTTTATTTCTAGCTTTTATATAAAATTTAGAGAGAACTCACCAAAGAGCCATTTATCAAGCTTTTATATATCTTTCTCTATTTGAACATTTGTCAGACTCCCTTCCTTGAATATCAAGAGCCAAAAAGTGAAATTTATTTCATTTTTTAATGTTATTTTGTTCTCTCCCCCTCCCCTTCGTTGCACAACCAGAGAGAGAGAAAACCAAAACTGGCAGTCAAGATCCTAGACCTATTGAGATCAAGAGGTAGATAACCAGTAGAAAACAAGCAAAGCGAGAGAGAGAGAGAGAGACAATGCACAGAGAGAAACTTGGGAGAAAGCAAAGACATAATGTTTGCATAGCTAACTCCAAAAAAAAAAAAAAAAAAAAAAAATGAAGTAGAGAAAGATTTAGAAAGCTGGATATTTGATTTTTTATTTTTTATTTTGATTTTTGATTTTGATTTTTTTATTTTTTAAAATGGCTATCTAAACTAGAAAATGAGGATTTTTCTAGTTAAATTTGAGGAGCTTACTACAAATACTCTTAATATATTAATAAATGAAGCTAGATATTTCAATTAAGATTTGAATCCCACGTGTAGAACTAGGGGTGGAACCACTCCAAGGCTGGGGGGTTTCGGGCCCTTCTAAAATTTTTAAAAAAAAATCATAAAATTTTGAAAATTTATTCTAAATTTTAGGTATTTTTATAAAGTCAATCCCTCAAAATTAATTTTTACCTTCAAAATTTTTACATTTTTACTTTTAGACCTCCCAAAATTATTTTTCTAGTTCCACCCGTGTAGAGTGGAACCCATGATATTTCATTGAGGATTCCAATGTTATCCTTTCCCTTTACTAAAGGGTTTAATATATATTCATTGGGTTTAATCCATTTTGAAAACGTGATTTGTGATTAGTGAGATTTTGTTACACACTTGTAACTTCTAAGGTATTTTCTTGATAAAACTAGTAAAAGAATCAACAATGAAATTTAATAGAAATACTAAATTACATTAATGATGAAGAAAGGATTTGTTTGCAAGCTAAAATAATCTAATTCGAGGAAGATCGGCCTCTCAATTATCAAATAAATTAAACTAAGAACTAAAACAATACATCTTCTTCAATGAATATTTACAGAGGCTTTGGACTATTTATAGACAATCCAGCCCAACTACTAAACTAAATAAAAGCTCACTCTAATAGCTCACAATCGCGACCCTTAACCAACTTAGCAACCCATAAGTACTTGCAGCTATTACTTGCCACGTAAACCACCTACACATAGGCATGTGACATTACTCATCTCTTCAAAGGCACCATGCCCACAAGGTGCTGTTCAAAGAAAGAAAAACCATTTGTTGTAATTCAACAGATCAGCCAATTTGGTTATACAGGCTCGTGAATCCTGCTGGTGACAAACCTATCTAGCTATCAAGACACAATTTGACTTTCAAACTAAAATTCTGACTTTTCCACACTCAGGCAATGCACTATTTGGCTTGGAAACTCTCCTCTTCCATTTTCAATGCAAAAAGCCATTCATGTGTTCACTTGATGATGTTCCACATGCACACACTGCCAGCAAGCTGTACAACACATCTGTCACGCACCAATCCATCTACTTGAAGATTCCCATGCCAGCTCTCTTCTCTAAAGCTACGGAATGAACACTCCTAAGATCAACCATCGCATGGAAAGACCCAGACTGGACTGGAATGCTTAGTCCCTTTCCTCTTTCTCGTAATGCCTTTTCTCCTCGTGGATCAAAAACCCAAATGGCATGTACAGACCCGATGACTTTGACACAAAGGCGTTCTTGTAACCCCAAACTGGATTGGAATGACAATACCACTATGCTCGCCTTCTCGCTCTTGCTCATCACGATTACCTTCGGAGCCTTATTCCCTGCATTCTCGGAAGCTAGTTGTAGCATCTCAAGCTCCATGTACTTGATCTTCTTGGACATGAGAGTGGAGAAGCTTTCTTGAAGAAAGAAAGGTCTCTTTCTTGGATCAAAACACCACCTGCCTCACCACTGAAATAGAACACCCTCCTCCAAATTTCGTTTGACCTGTATATCAAACAAATTCACTGCAATACCAGAATGTTCCTCCTTGTCTGAAAAAAATTTCCTGAAATTTTGCTCTAACAATTCGTCGTTCTTTATATCTTTATTTTGCTGGTTACATTTCGCCATTCTGGATTTCATGATTTCTTGATTTTGTGGGTTGTCGACACCCAACGCCCGCCAGATTTGAATTGGCTCCGCACGAGCTGGAAGTGGCTTCTCCACAAGAGTTTCTTGGCTCTTAATCTCTAGAGAAACTACCTCTAGCTCTTCAATTGCTTCCTCGTGTTTGATTTCTTGACAAATCTTAAGTATATTGTCGAAGGCGCAAATCATCTGTCGGTATTCTTGCTCACGCAATTCCTCCGTTCGCTGGCGTTCCTCAGCAATTGCTTTCATCTGTTCTTCAGCAAAATTTTTCTTCATTTCTCCAAAATTCTCTGAAAACTGGTTCACCCTTGTAAAGTCTTCGTGGACATCTTTATAACTGTGAAACCAGCTGTTGACCTTTGCAGGATACGGCCTTTGTGAATGAAAACTTTGCTGCCAGCCACCACCATTATTATCTGTATGGAATTGCCTTCTTGGAAAAAAATCTCTATGCTGCTGTACAGTACTGAATCTGGAACCCCCATGTCTGGGTTCTTGATTATATAGTAAAGGAGCTTCAATATCACGGTCTTCTTGATACCGTAATCTAGCAACATTTCTGTCATCTTGGTGCCAGAACCCACCAACATTTCTGTCATCTTTGTACTTGGATCCACCAACATTCCTATCTTCTTGATACCGGACCCCTCCTGGTCAATCTTCATGAAACTGGAATCTTCTTGGCAAGAACTCTCCTTGCTAATGACTCGCACCAATTCTGGATTGATAACGGTGAAATTCTTCCATTCTGGGTTCTGGGTGGTGGAATCCGTCCATTCTGGGTTCTGGGTATTGCTTGAATTCTTGATATTGGTGAAATTCTTCCATCCTGGGTTCTGGGCGGTGGAATCCGTCCTCTGGGCCCTGGGTATTGCCTGAGTTCTGGATTTTGTAGCCTGGTTTGGTAATTCCCAAAAAATGGTCTTCTTGGAAAGAACTTCCCGCTTTGCTGGTAATGAAATTCGAAAATTCGGTCTTCTTGGTACTGGAATCTCGCTCTTCGACAATCGTGAAAATTGTAACTCATTTCTTGCATTTCGTCACCAAAAAAAGTGCTTTGATACCAATTTGTTACACACCTGTAACTTTTAAGGTATTTTCTTTATAAAACTTGTAAAAGAATCAACAATGAAATTCAATAAAAACACAAAATTGCATTGATGATGAAGAAATGATTTATTTACGAGCTAAACTGATCTAATTCGAGGAAGAATGGCCTTCTAATTATTAACTAAACTAAACTAAGAATTAAAACAATAATTCTTCTTCAACAAACATTTATAGAGGCTCTGGGTTATTTATAAACAATTCAGTCCGATTACTAAACTGAATAAGCTCACTCTAATAGCCCACAACCGGGGCCCTTAACCAATTCAGCAGCCCATAAGTGCTTGCAGCTATTACTTGCCACGTAAACCACCTACACATAGGCATGTGACAGATTTAGGTTTTTTTTTTTTTTTTTTTTAATTTTTTTTTTAATTTTTTGATATAGCTTATATTAAAAGAAAAAAAAGACATGGGATTCTTACGGCCGGAGACATTTTTAAAAAATTCTTCATTGTTCATTTTTTTTATAGATAAAAAAAAAAAAATCGCGAAAAGCGAATGTTACAAGAAAGAGCAGTCAACTCCTCGTATATCAATTAGAGGGGCGTTCTTGTCATTCCAGGCCGTTTCTTTGCAGAAGGCCCGAATTGCCCCCTTCCTAATACGGCAACCATCCTCGAATACCCACGTGTACCCGCCAAAAGAAACGGGAAAAGCCCCCCTATTTACACATATAATTTCACAAACTGCCACCTCCTCGAGAAATACAGCCCTTGACGTTGATCATGGAGGGAGCTCTGTTTCCACGTAAATCCCCGCTTCTCTCTTAATTCTTCTCCTTCACCTTTACCATAACTCCAAACATGCCGGCCCAAGGACGGCGCGCATCGACTTCTTTGACTTTACTTGCTTTCTCTTGTGCTCATCAAACTACTCCACACCATCCACACCATGTCGCCTTGCTTTTAACGAAAAAAAGCATCAATTCGATTCTTCTGAAACGCGATGGGATGCGTTCAGGCCAGGCCTTCTACATACTCTCCTCATGGTCAAGGCATTGAGAAGCTGAAGTTGGATGGTGGGTATGTTAAGGGAGGCAGAGAAAGGATACCCATAACGAGATCATTAGCTCATTTGGAAGAATACAGCCTGAAGGATATTCGAAAACTGGAAGATAAGCATGTTGTGGGAGTGAGGTTGGTTGAAGAAGGGAGGGTGGTTTTGAGCGAGGCGGAGAGGGAGAGGAGTAGCGGTAGTCAGAACGTGTCGAGGAGGGTTGAGCCGGCGAAGAAGATCGGAGAAGATGAGCTTGTGGATGGGTGGCCAAAGTGGCTGGTTGATAATGTTCCTGGAGATCTGTTGGAGGGTTTGGTTGCCAAGAGTGCTGATTCCTATGATAAACTTGATAAGGTTAGTGTTGATATTACATGATCCTTTTCTTTTAATTAGTATATAGGATGTCAAATTGATGGCTTCAGAGTTCTATGAGAACTGAGAAGTGGTATTCTTAGTAAAGAAATCTGTTTTACTGCATTTGCAAATGAGGAGATTTGGATTACGATTTCTGATCTAAACAGTATCATATATATATATATATATATATGGGAAACAACTTGTCATAGAGTCTAGAGAGAGAACATCTTGCTCAAAGTGGCCGGTGGGAAATGCTTCATTTGTCGTCCTTCTTAAGCATTTCAAATTGACATAAATTAGTTACAAATTGATTTGTCACATTTGTTCCTTAGTATATAAGAAATGCATACATATTTATTTAATAGCATGAGTTTCTCACATGTTTTTTTAGTAGTATTAATAATAAGTTATTTACTTTGATTCTTACATGGTTTAAGAATACATGTAACTTTGTTAGATTGATTTGTATATAATTTTTGTCCTTTAATTTCAAAATGCTACTGCACTTTCGTTACAGTGAAAATTACCATTGAATTTATATACTTGAAGAATGTATGTAGCATTTCTCTTCCAAATATTTGTGGTCTCTTTTGCCTAGTTCTTTGCAAGACTTGTTAAATTTACCAGTTGTTAACAAGACTGAAATTAAGAGGGGATAGGGTCATGATCAGAAAGAAGACGGCCGGCCGGCCCGCCGGGGTTGGGGGGTTGAGTTGCACAAGGAAGAAACAAAGATGTTGTCTGAAACATGTTAGGTTTCTTGCTTCTGCAGATCGGCCAAGGAACTTACAGCAACGTGTACAAAGCTCAAGATAGGGTCACGAAAAAGATTGTGGCTTTGAAGAAAGTGCGGTTCAACACATCGGAGCCGGAGAGCGTGAAGTTCATGGCAAGAGAGATAATGATGTTAAAGAGGCTTGATCATCCCAACGTCATCAAGCTTGAAGGACTAGCCACGTCAAGGATGCAGTATAGTCTTTATCTGGTTTTTGATTTCATGCACTCAGACTTAACTAAAATTATCTCCGGTCCCGGTGATAGGCTCAATGAAGCACAGGTTTGTATTTTTCCTCCCGATCACTGACTACTCCTGAATTCTCAGCTGCCCAAAAAGGTGGGGAAGGAAGTAAATCTTCAAACATGAAACCAACTCTAGTTGATTAAAGAAAAGTTCATATACCACGTAACTCCAAACTATCAATCAATTGAAAATATTTCTTATAATGTCACCTTCAAACTACTTACTACAATTAAAGTTGTCAACGTCCCAAAATCAAGCAAAAAGACAAAAATGACATTTCGATTATATATATATATATATATATATATATATATTTTTTTTTATAAAAAACACAAATTTTAATTTTAAAAAGAAAGTGACAATTACAAATTTTCTTTTAATTTTTAAATTTGGCCACCCCTGTTTTTTATATATTTATTTTTAGTTTAGTTTAGTTTAGTTTACTTTTTTTTTTTTTTTTTTTTTTTTTAATTTTAGTATTTTATTTTATTTTACTAAGGGTATTTACTTTATTGGAGGAATATTGATAGTTTTTAGTAGTTTGGAAACATTGTTTAAATTGAAAATTTGGCCTTCCAACAAACATATGCTTGAGGTGTACGTGGACTTTACCTATGATTAAAGGATAAATAAAAAATTTGAATTAATTATAGGCTTCACAATACACTTAGAAAATGTGAATTTAAATAAAATGTTAATTAGTTTTTCAAACCAACAATATCCAAATGTTGTTGTGAACATATATAATATTCTACTGTGACCAACCACATGCATGATAACTTATTCAATTTCACAACAGTATTAAAATCAAATCAGTAGAGCATATTAAGATTTGAATGAAAATATTTAAAGTGACTGAGAAGCAAAATTATAATCAACACACTTATGAATGATTATGGTGTTTTCTGATGAGAAATGGGATACCAAATTTTTTACCAAGAGATGGATACCAAGATAATGTGGGACATGTTCATTGGAGATGATCCAAACAATTAATAAAAAAAAATGTTACGAATACCAATGAAAATGCTTTACATCATTTTGGTACACATCTCTTGATAAAAAATTTAGTATTTCTAACATATCTTGTTTTTTGATACAGGTCAAGCGCTACATGCAGCAGTTACTTTCTGGTCTGCAACACTGCCATGAGAATGGAGTTTTACATCGAGACATCAAACCTTCCAACTTGTTAATAGACAAAAATGGAGTGTTGAAAATTGCTGATTTTGGGCTTGCAAATCTTTATCTTCCAAACAAAAAATGCCCCCTTACAGGTCGAGTTGTGACACTTTGGTACAGAGCTCCAGAACTACTGTTAGGTTCCACAGATTATGGAGTTGGCATTGATCTTTGGAGTGCAGGATGCCTATTGGCAGAGATGTTTGTTGGAAGGCCAATTATGCCCGGGAGAACCGAGGTAGAATCGGGATGGAAAATGCTCTACTTTTTAATTTTTTTTTTCAAAAGTAGTTTTTAAATGATGTTTCAGCATCTTATGAGATGGTGATACATTTTTTAAAATAATAGATCTCATCCATAATTGACACATCATTTAGGAATGAATTTTTAGAAAAAAAAAAATCTGGTAAGTGTAGCACTTCTCGACACGCCCAAAACCATTCATAATAGATGTGTTTGGGCATTCCATGAAATTGAGTATGGTCTATTGTATTCTCATGTTTCCATGCATCACAAAGTTACTACATTTTTCACTATGACATGCAGACAATTATGATTCTATAGGAGAAACTTTCCTTACACCCTCTTAATTATAAGTTTTTTGTAATTATGACCTCTAATTTTAAAAATTTACAATGTTGATATCTCATGTTTCACCGCCTTTTAATTTCACTCATTTTTTGTTAAAATGCTCAAAATACCCTATTAAAGTAAAAATTCTCAAATAAAAAAGAAAAAAAAAATTATGGTGACCAACGGTTAGCCATGGATCTGGATTGACCCATGACCACGACATGGATATGGATTGATCCATGGCACAGGTCACCATAATTTTAACCTTTCTTTTTTTTTTTTAAGGAGCATTTTTGGGCATTTTAGCAAAAATATAATGAAATTAAAAGGGTCTAAAACATGAGATACAAACATTCAAAATTTTAAAACTTCGAAGTTATAATTGCAGAATTGCTTATATTTTGGGGGTGTAAGTAAAGTTCTTCCGATTTTATACTGACCATTTTTTTCTAAAGTTTATAATTAATTAACCCTTCATAGTAATTAATTAACCCTTCATTGTAATTAATCAGGTTGAGCAGCTCCATAAGATTTTCAAACTTTGTGGTAAACCCTCAGAGGAGGAATATTGGAAGAAAATGAAGCTGCCGACAACCTTCCGACCGCCATCGCATTATAAACCTAGTTTTCAAGAAGCCTTCAGGGCTTTTCCTACCTCTTCATTTGGTCTTTTGACAACACTTCTTGCTCTAGACCCAACCTCTCGAGGCACTGCTGCTTCTGCTCTCCAAAGTGAAGTAAGTAAACATGGAAAGCTCTTGTTCTGTACTCATTGCTGGTGGTATAATTGCTTCTCAGACCTTTCTTCGGCTGACTATGGCTTTGGACAGAAAGTTCCAACAAAAAAATAAAAATAAAATCTGGTGCTGGACACGAAATTGTTAAAACATTTATGAGAGTATAGCTGGTCAAGAGTTGCAAAAACTCTGATTATGTTTTCCATAGAGTACTTCCACTTAAAAATAAGGCAAAATTTCACTTAGCCCCCTAAATTTGCATCATTTTTGTAATTATTTCTCAAAGTTAAAAGACTCTCAATTTAATATATCAAATTTTTAATTTTTTACAATTTCACCCCTATGTAAAGAATAAATATAAGGAATATTGAATATTGGGTTAGAAGGTTAGTTGCAATAGAGTTAGTGGGTTGAGCTGTAGAGTTAGTTGCTATGAACTGGTGGGCTGGGTTGTTAGATAGGGGTTATTACAACTGTGAAGTGTATATCACTAGTGAACCATTATCGAATTTGTCAATGTGTAAACAGTGTCTATAGAATTTAAGCTTTCCTTGAATAAAGCTCGGAAATTCTGAACTTCTCGAAGTGTCATGCTTGTGTTTCTTGTTAATAAGTCTCTATCTTTCTCTATCATTCTCTATTCTTTCTTCTATATTCGGTATTCAACATTACAGAAAACAAGAAACACATTACATGTGGTATCAGATTAGTCGATCTTGGAGAAAAATGGCGGTTGGCACCAGAGAATCCCAATTAGCTGAGAATGAGGCAAAACTGCAGCAATTTATTCAGGGAACTCTGGATAAAACTTGTCAGAAGTATCAGGATAGAATGGGTAAATTTTTTTCAGCATCTCAGGATAGAATGGATAAAACCTTTTCAGCATTTTAGGATAGACTGGATAAAATCTTTTCAGCATCTCAGCAAAATTGTGAGGAGATTCAAGATAAACTTCAAAACTTGTTTCCAGAGGCCGGGAATTTGCCCGTGAATGGGAGCGCCGCAGGGATTGACTCCATCGAGTTTGAAGGGTTCCATCAACCTACTGAGAAGGTAGAAGTGGGAGGTGGCGGCAATAATCAAGAAAACCAAGAAAAAATCAAGAACAAAGAAGAGGCGTGTGACCGAAAAATAATTCAAGAAAACAAGAAAGACGTCGAAGATATGTTAAAGAAAAATGTTGGGAATTTTTTTTCACCCGGGGAGGCGCGGTATTGGGTTGCAGAGAATGTGTTTGTTAAAAAGCTAGAAAAAGATTTGGAGGATGGTATCCTCTTCTTTTGGTGTGTCAAATGGAGTTTTGATCCAGGAATCAGGAATCGTTTGCTGACATCAATTCCTCCTTCAACCCAGCCATTAAAGGTGCAGCAGAATTTTTTGGTTTTGAGCTCCTTTGTGTTCCAATCCTTGACTAAAGATTGTGTGATTTTTGTTATGTGGAAGCATAGATGGCGTTGGAAAACTGGTGGGGAACCTTGCCAGTGGGTAGAAGAACGTAGTTTCCGAAGCAAAGATCTGGTTGTTCACGATCTGATGAGAGATGAGAGGGTAAGATCGAAGGGATTGGTGATCAGGAAGCGGCTTCACTTGATGCTGTACAATAGCATGTACCGGATTATGCTTGAGGCAAAATTTGAGTCACAGGTGGATCCTTTGCTCATTGATGTGAAGTGAAGAGTTCTCTACAGGGTAAAGTGACGAGTTGGCTGTAGGAAGAAGACTTTGAAAATGAACATCAATGGCCATTGGAAAGATGAAATGGGATAGCCTTTTCAAATCAATGTGTCAGACACTCTTAGATCATTCTAGAAGTGATGCGGTGTGGATTCTTTCAATTCCAAGGAGTAGCACAGGTTCCAACTTCCAACTTTTGAAGATACCGAGATCCGAGAACTTAGAAGAAGAGCAATTCTGTTTGTGTGCATGGAGGTGCATTTTAGAATTTTCTCAAGTAGGCTTTTCTTGTAAAGCCACACCTTGCGCGCAAGTTGTTTCGAAGGGGTGAGGAATGTAAGGGATAAATACAAGGGATATTGGGTATTGGGTTAGGGGCTTTGGCCTTGTTAAGGTTAGTTGCAAAAGAGTTAGTGGGTTGAAATGTAGAGTTAGTTGCTATAAACTAGTGAGTTGGGTTGTTAGATACGGGGTTATTACAACTGTGAAGTGTATATAACTCAGAGCCCACTAGTTAACCATTATCGAATTTGTCAATGTGTAAACAGTGTCTATGGAGTTTAGGCTTTCCTTGAATAAAGCTTGGAGATTCTGGACCTCTCCAAGTGTCCAGGCTTGTGTTTTTTGTTAATCAAGTCTTTATCTTTCTCCACCTTTCTCTATCCTTCTCTATTCTTCTTCTATATTAAGTACTCAATATTACAGAAAACAAGAAATACATTACACCCTCTCGTTAGGGTTTGGGGTTAAATCAGACAGTCAAAGAGTACAGTGATCCTTATACTCATGTAAACTTTATAAAATTACAAAATTACCATTAAATTACAATTATTATTATTTTTTTTTAAAAAAATGAGGCTATTTTGAAATTTTTTTTTAGCCCTCGTTAGGATTTAATGGAAAATCCTAATGAAGTGGTGAAATTGAATTTTTTTTAAAGTTCGATAACTAAATTGAGAGTTTTTGAATTTTGGAAGATATTGCAAAAGTGATGAAAGTTCAGGGGGGTTAAGTGAAGTTTTCTCAAAATTAAAATAATCCGGGGCTTGGTGAATATGGGTCTTCTCATTGACTTTAGCAACCTTAATTGGTTCATCATGCTAAATTGAAATGACATACCATGAATAATACTTTGCTTTTGAACTTGAGGATCGTTTAAGAGAAACCATAGGGGAACAATTGAGGGTTATTTGAAAGATGAAGTGCTATTTAAATTGAACTTTTGTTATATGGAAGCAAAGTGAACAAAGATAGCAAAAGAGAAATAGAGAGTGTTCCATATGAACTTTTCTACAATCTTCCTGCTGCTTATTTGCATTACATGTTAATCAAAACATTCCATACATTATTCTGATCAGTAGTTCTTTCTGCTTTCAGTTCTTTACTTCAAGTCCCTTGGCATGTGACCTTTCAGCTCTACCAGCACCCGGGAAAGAAAAGGATGAATCTCGAACAAGTAGTCGTAAGAAGTACGCTATTAGTTCATAACATGAAATTATTTTCCTCAATATTATGATGAATAATTTTATATAAGGATCGATCATGATGTCTCCATCAAACTGGTCTTTAAGATATTAAAGAGAAAGAAGAGGAAACCTAAATCATGGACTTGAATTTAAATGTATTAATATGTTATATTTTGTTATTAATTTTGCTTTTCTAGAATTAAGATTTTTAGCAGCATGGAAAATTGTTTTTGTTTTAACACAAATAAAATCCTAACAATTCTTTATTGATGCTTTTGGTATTAAATATTCTATGTCCGGCCATCAACTTTCTAAATTTTCCCTTTCATTCCTATGCTAGATGTTAGGTTTTCTGAATTTATTTTCTTTGGTGGTATTAACTGCCAAATTTGTAAAAGTTTTTAGCTACACTTTGGAGGTAAAACTTCATCCCCTTTATTTAAGTTATTGCAAAGGTGAAGTCCTCACTTCAAAATTGCTTCATTCATCCCGCATGGCCTTATTAAACCATCAAAATTACCAAGTAATTTCATTTAAATGCTACCAAAACTCCTGCAAAAGTTAAGGGTTTTTGGGAGTTGATTTGCGTTCCAAAGAGGGAAGGTGGTTTAGGGTTGAAGAGAATAGATGATTGGAATAAGGCAGCAGTTTTGAAGCACACCTGAAATTTATACACTAGATCAGGTTCTCTTTGGGTAGCCTAGGTCAGTCAAACTGAACATGCTTAAAGGGAGATGTACTTGGCTGCCTCAAGTATTGCAAGATGATACATGGAGCTGGAAGAAGATTCTCAAGCTTAGGGACACATCAAAACATGCAATTCCTAAAATTCTTGGTGGGTGATGGTAGCAGCATATACTTATGGTTGGATTTTTGGCATCCAGATGGTATACTCTATGCTCAGTATGGTTATAGAGTATTTTATGATGCAAGGTGTAGATTGGATGCAAAATCATCAAGTATCATTAAAGGGAAGGAGTGTGAATGGCTACCTACTAGGTCTGAAAGTTTGGTTAACATTCAAGGTAATTAAGCTGCCTTTGGTAAAACTAGGGGTTAGTAATAAACCTTTATGGATGGTTTCAAAGTCAAACAGTTATACAAGCAGGGAAACTTGGGAAGCAATTCGGGAGAAGCAGCCAAGGGTTGAATGGTGAAAGTTGATTTGGTTTTCCATGGCTATTCCAAAACAAGCATTTATATTGTGGCTGGCAGTAAAAAACTGTCTCTCAACAGGCAATAGAATGTTGAAGTGGGGCTTTAAAGGTCAGGAAAGATGTTTGTTTTGTAGAAATTTCATTGAAGGTAGAGATCCCTTGTTCTTTGATTGTGGCTTTAGTAAAAGGTTATGGAGGGAAGTGATGCAGAAATGCCTCTTCAGATTGATATTACTACTGGTTGGGAGGAAATCTTAAGTAAATGGATTAAAGAATCAATGGAGGAGTAAGAGCTTACAAGCTGTGGTATGCAAGTTGGCTTGGGGTGCATCAATTTATGACATTTGGAGGCAGAGAAATGATGTTAAACATGGGAACCAAATAAGGAGTAGAATTGTGGGGAAGGGGAAATTTAAGGCAACTGATGAGAATGTGGCTATTTGTAGTAGCTGGGTATATATCTCTCAAAATGCTTTGTCTTGATGGCTACTAGTGTCTGTTAATGGAATGAGTGTATGAGACTTGTTTTGTATAAAGCAGAGATAATGTTGTTTGTAGAAAGATGAATTGTGCATTTGTTGTTAGTTTAGGGAATCTTGATGCATTTTGTAGGTAAATGTGTTGTTTAGAACTAGTGCTTTTAGTAGTTGCTGGATTGTGTTTGTAATTGTTGTTGATGGTAGAGAAGGTGTTCTGCAGAGAGGTGGTGGTTACTTGTAACTGATGCTCTATTTAGCATCAGAGGTTCTAGCATCTTCCTGGAATGTGTAGTAAATTGATTCATAAAAGAAAAAATGCTACCAAAACATTCATAGGCTCTTTACTGTGTAAATTGTGTTGTACTTGTATCAAATTCCATGAGTTACTTCATTGTGCTTTTCCATCTTACAGGCGCAGGCCTAAAACAAAGCAACCATCTCAAACAAATCGTGAAGGTCATCGGACAGAGGACCTAATTGATCAAGCCAGTGGAGATTTTGACGCTTCTAAAGAGGTAAAAGCATCCTGAAAGAATACATTTGAGCAACATTTTTCAGTTGAGGATATATTCTCTTGAGAAAAAGAAAGAAAGAAAGAAAGAATTCTGTTGGGTATTGAAGAGAAGTATTTATTTGAGTTCAAATAATGGATCAAACTTCCAACCATATCTGTTGAAAAGCATAACGTGTCTTAGTCAGATTTTTATTTAAGTTACAAAATAATGTTTCTATTAATAGTTCTAGCCAAATTACACTATCAGATTGTTTTTCTAGCTAAATTACACCCTGGCTCCACTAAAATTATCCTTTTAGTTAGATTTTTTTTTTGGGAACATTTCCTACAGGAGAAATCCTTAAGAGAACAGGTAGAACTGCAGCTCCAAAAAAATAAATAGAGACATTAATAGGGCCATGGGTGTCACCTTCGCTTTGTCGCCCTTGAATACCAAACCTAACAGGCAGGTAGGAGTGTACAAGTGGTTATAACCAACGATTATTGGCTAAAACCGCTAACCGCAACCACATAAGGCGGTTATTGCATTTTACCAACCGCAACCGCTAACCACCTAAGCGGAGGCGATTATTTTTATAACTGCCGGTTATCAGTTATTGTGTTTATAACCGGCGATTTACCAAAACATTCTGGTCATAATACTAAATTTTTAAAAATCGTGTAAACAAGCCTGTTAGTTTGTTACGCCTCAAAGTTTTAAATATATATATAAATTTTTTATTTTTTATTTTTATTATATATATATAGGTAGGCGGTTAGCTGTTATTAACCATTTTTTCACAACCCCTATAACCGCTTCCGCCTAGGCGGTTATCAAGCGGTTATCGGTTATTTATAATCACGTTTGAAAACGGTTATGCGGTTATAACCGCTCCGTTTGTATACCCATACAGGCAAGGGATACATCCACTTCATTTGACAATTCTTAATACAATTAGGTTTTTGTTTTTTTTTTTTTTAATTTTTTAATTTTTAATTTTTAATGGTGAGATACTTCAAAATCATTGTAGTACACTATGGTTATTGATTTATGAGTTTCTAAAACACATTCTGATTCATAAATTTCAAGCATGTTGCTTTACATTAATTCTTGAAAAGCAGATCCGTTCACCTACATGAAACTGCACTACAATTAAATATCTTTCCAAATAGAAACTGCATTTTACTGTTAGGCCAGGGCTAAATTATCACTCCTTTCATTGCTGCTGCAAAATATCTTTAATCTAATCAATAGACCAATTAAAGATTATTTTCTTTAACTAAGCTGAATTATTCCTCTTTCAATTTTTATTTTATTTTATTTTTTAGTTTGGTTAATCAAATTTAACCCATTTGTCTTTTCACATTAAATTACATGCTCCTGCTCATAAATGAACTGCTCCATTTTTGTTTTCCTTTAGCTTTTGCAGTCGAAGAATGAAGAGCCACAACATAGCCAAGAGATGGTTTACAAGGCAAGTAGCACTTCCTCTAGTGCACAAACGACTAGGCATGGAGGGAACTTGCATGAATCCCTATCCCCAGTTCTTCGTTCTCATAAAATACAATCACCAAAAACTGAGGGTCATCCTAATGCTCTCAAGAACATCAAGAATCTTACCCTTTTTCATGCCTCTATAACAGATATCATCAACCCGAATGGAGGCAACATATTGGCTCAATATCGCAGGTCTTTTTCTGAAATGGATCTCCGAAATCATGATCCAGACAAGATAACAAAATTATTTCGAGTCAACAAAGATAAGGCCACCAAGAATGATGCTTTTTTAGCTCAAGATGATATATAATTCTGAGTTGTTTCATTTATCTTTTATCGTTTTCTTTTTTTCTTAGCTTTTTTATTAAAATCGATCTTTAACTTGTAAGCTGGCCTATAAACTGAATTTCATACAGATAATTCTCTGGAAATAAGAGAAGATATTTTTCTATTGAACATCACGTTGGCAGAAAATATGTTCTCTAAAGTATAAACTCATTCAGAAGCAATTATATTGCATATATTATCTCTGTGACATTTTCGAAACCTATTTTAGGTTTGCATATCTAAACAGAATATTGTATTGCTGTATATATAAGTTTGCTATCCACCACTAGCAGAGGAATTCAAAATATTGTAGTTACTCTGTTGAGTGGATGAGATTGATTCATCTCCATTTTGCTTTGAATTGCACACGACTTTATCTTCATCTTCACTTGAATTGCACATGATTATATCTTCATCAATTTGCTTTGAATTACACATGACTCTATCACTGTTCGAAGGTGTCGTCTCTCCAAGATCCCCCTGTAAGCTGATGGGTGGGAGGATCTTCAGTTTGTCACGAAGAATAATGAAACGAGTAGCAATATGCACCTTAGTAAAAATGTCAGAAAGCCTGATCAAAAGTCGAAATATATTTGACTTGAATATCCTTGTTGGTCAGCTTCTCTCAGATGAAATGAAAGTCCACTTCGATGTGCTTGATTTGAGCGTGAAAGATTGGATTGGAAGCAAGTGCTATGGAACCCATATTATCACACCATAATGTAGGAGGAATGGGTATGAGTATGTGCAACTCCTGTAGTAACATACGTAACCAGAAGAGTTCGGCGGTGGTAAGGGCCATGGACTGGTGCTCAACCTTGGTGCTGGACTAGGAGACAACATTCTGTTTCTTCGCGGACGAGGAAATAAGACACTGACCAGGGAAAATGCCAAATCCACTAGTGGATTGCTTGTCATCCACGATGCCAGCCCAGTCGGAGTCACAGTAGAAATGAAGTTGAATCTTAGACTTGTTGTAAAATAAATTGAAATCAATGGAACCCTTCAAATATCGAACATCCCATTTGGCTGCAGTGTTGTGGCAGTTTGTCGAGGGATGCATCAGTTGACATAGGTGATTCACATAGTAAGCTATATCGGGGCGAGCCGAAGTAACATATTGTAGCACTCCACTTCAAAATCATAGATTAAAATGTGAAATCAAGTGTAAGGTTGATAAATTCTATGGAAATACGTGGTAACTAAAGGGGAATAATTAGGATAATGATTATGGAATCATTTATGGTGCCAAGGTTAAGGTAGGTTTTCTAATAGGCATGAAAGCATTGGAAACACCGTCTCAAAGGAAAAAATATTGAATTTTTGGATCTAAGATGACACTCGCCAAGCTTGGAATGGTTACCATGACACGCGTCTCGAAAATAGCTTTTCAAAATGGGTCGCACACACAATTTCAAGACTTGTAGCAAACGTTATGCTTGTTTTACTAAACACTGTGTGATGTGTCAAATCTGCAGAAAGTCAACATGATTGATTGATGCGGACCATGCACTTTTTGAGCTATAAAAAAGGCTGTTTGGGGGCTCGGGTTCCATTTTGTGCTCCCCCAACATTCAAACGCAACCCAATAGCCTCTAGAGAGTGAAACTAGGCAGAGAAAAAAAGAAATGAAAGGAAAGAGAGGAGAGCAAGAGAAGGAAGTGTGCTTGGAGCAAGAGGGCTTAGAGCAAACTTCAAGGGTAAGATCTTAACACTCTTTTCTTTAAGTTTCTAATGATTTATGGTACATGTATTTACTATTTCGAGATTTATATGGTGTGTGGGTGTTTGATTAATGACTTTGTGTATTTGGCAAGAATGGTAGAGGAAAATGTGTCCTCCATGAAAAGACCCAAGCTTTGAAAAGCTTGAGACCTTGGAGTTTAAGACCCTTCTATGTAACAATTTTCCTCATTTAAATAGAAAAAAAAGGGAGTGTGTATGTGATTAACTTTTGTTTAGCTACTATTTAGGATGTATTCTCGTAGTTTAACATATGGGTTTGTAGTTTAAAGGTTCTATGACGAATTTTAGAGGTTTGATGATGATTCTTGAGTAGGTAGGTTATGTTTTTTGTTAAGCATATGATATTCTGTTACAAGACATAAAAGTGAAGTTACAAGACATTTCGAAAGTAAGGGAGCACTACAAAAAAAAACAAATTCTGGACGGTTTTAAACCGTCTAGAAATTGAAAAAAAACCGTCTGGAAACAATTCCAGACGGTTTATTATGGACGGTTTAAAACCGTCTAGGATAAAGTGTCACGAAATGAATTTCCAGACGGTTTGAGCCAAACCGTCTGAAATTCTAGACGGTTTTGTCCAAACCGTCCAAAATTGATTCTGGACGGTTCCTCCCCCCCCCCCTCCCCCATTTTTTTTTTGGGAGATGTATTTTTTTTATTAATATATATTATTATCATTAATTAATTAATTTTTTTTTTAAATTATTTATTTCTTTTCCAGTAATGTTAAGATAATTAGGTTAATTTCCTTTATGAGGCTTGATCGAGCAAACCCCCCATACTCCCATGCCGCCGTGGTTGCAACAGATCGGGCTTGGCCAGGTCGACGGCGGAGAGGACAACGGAGGGGGACGACGGGCTTCACCGCTCAGTTCGATTTCAAGCTCGACGGAGGGGGACAACGGGCTTCATGGCTAAGTTCGATTTCAAGCTCGACGGTGGGGGACGACGGGCTTCGCGACTCAGTTTGATTTCAAGCTCGGCGGAGGGGGACGACAGGGAGTCATCGTCGGAGATGTCTGTCCGACAGCGTGCGATCTTGGATTGGAGGTGTGGAAGCTGTGGTGGTAGTGGATACGCTCATCTTCTTCTCTCTTGGTTGATTGGACCTCCTTATCTTCGTCTCTCTTGGCCGGTGGTTGTAGTGGATACGCTCTTGCTCAAGCTGTAGACCTCGGAGAGCTTGGAGACGTCGTTGATCTAGCCACCTCCGGCCAGGCCATATTCCTTTTTATTTGTTTTGGTTTGGCTGGGAAAGTTTTATTCCTTAATTGTAAAAAAAAAACGGACGGTTGTGATTTTGGCTTGGAAAAAAATCGGATGGATGTGGTTCAATTTGGAGGCATCACGCGGATTAATGACATGTCATGAGGAAAAATATTTCCAAACTGTTTCAAAAGAAACCGTCTAGAACTTTAATTTTTTAGACGGTTTGGTAAAAACCGTTTAGAAATGAAAATTTCCAGACGGTTTTTACTAAACCGTCTGGAATTTTATGGACGGTTTGATAAAAACCGTCCATAAAATTCTTTGAGAATAACATTTACAGACGGTTTTTTTATAATTTTATAGACGGTTTTTATGAAACCGTCTAGAAATGAAAATTTCCAGACGGTTTAGTAAAAACCGTCTATAATAAATTTTTTACAGACGGTTTTGAAAAAAACCGTTTGCAAATTTTGTTTTCTAGACGGTTTCTAAAACCGTCTAGAAAAAAATCATCCATAAATACCTTTTTTTTTTTTTTTTTTATTTTTTTTTTATTTTTTATTTTTTATGTAGTGGAGTATCTGACCTGTTCCTAGAACTTGCCAGGGTTGCCTCCAGATAGAGAAATTGAGTTCTGCATCGAATTTGTGCTTGGAACCGCACAAGTGCACAAGACGCCTATATATTGAATTAGTAGATTTTCTTTTTGTAAGCACAAATTGGTCACATTGGCACATAAATCAAGGACACGACAACTAGTTATCTATATGAATGCACAAATTTTAGGACGATTGCATCGAGTATAAAATTTGAAAAAAAAATTTATATCTCTCTTTCAAATTATCACCTCATTGTCAATGTCTTCCTAATGTTACAAAAAAGACAAAGATCTTAAATTTTTTTTTGATAAGTCATAAATATCCTTATAACTTTGAAAAAAGGGGGAAATAAAAACAACAAATTTTTATATATATTTAAAAAGGTTCTTCCAGTCTGCCACTCCCTTCGCCAAAATGAGAGTGGCTTGGCTGAAACACCCTCGTGGCCATCGGGGGTGGCTTGAGAGTTTTTGAAAAAAAAAATAAAAAATTGAGGGGGCGACCGAACCTCCCCTCAATGGACAAGGGTGTGTTCGAGCCACCCATAGAAGAACTATTTTTTTTAAAAAAAAATATATATGCAATTTTTTATTTTTTAAAAAACTTTTTATTGAGGATACTTTTGTCATTGGGGTCCATTGACAATTTTGGTAGTTTGGGTGCTAAGGACATTTGCTCAATCAATAATAGTTTATGGGGACATTGACAATGGAGTGATAGTTTGAAGGGAGTATGGATACTATTCCCCAGAAAATTTAGTTTTCGACTTCAAACATTACAACTAAGAAGAGAACGTATTCCTTTATAGCGAGATCACAACATCTTTCATAGATGCTCAGGAAAATCATTGCTTAATGGCAATTAAACCCAAATGCCCAAAGAAAATACCGATCATCGTTTGGTGGAAATTTTGAAAGATCACAACTTTGAATCTTCAATGAAATTAAACGTGAATATGGTGGATAATTGTATTATATGCAGAGAGTTATGTCAGGTTATCCTTTTGTAGAAGATCAGTTGCTTCAATCACATATTTCTTTTGTACACTACGTGTTCTCCTGTTTGTTTTTCTGAATTCAGTTGCGTAGGAAAACTAATGTAAGAATGATCCTCCCCTATTCATACTAGATGTTGGCCTTGGAAACCCGAATACCCGGCCCACTCGACATTGGGGCCCAGTTTAAAAGAGATATGATATGTTTACAATTTCTGTACGACTCCAAAAATTTTTTATTTTCATTTTAAAAAAAATCAATCATTGAATATGTAGGATCCACATATAAGAAAACAGATCCAATGGTTAATTTGAAAAAAAAAGTTATTGAAATTGTACAAAAATTGTAAACGTATCGTATAATATAAAAGACCCACTAAAACAGCCAACTACATGACAGCAATAAAAGGGATATGAAACTGCCACGCAGCAAGCATCCAAGCATCATATTCAGAATCTCCTCATTGAAAGAAATTTGAAACCTAAAAGAAATAAAATGCGAAATAATAAATTAAGAGAGACAAGATTTTACGTGGTTCGGTTTATGACCTACGTCCACAGAGTAAAGCCCAAAGGGCTACATTGTTGCTTTTATTGTTTGATTAATTTACAATACAAATGATCCCTATTTATAGGGATATAGAGAGAATATAAAATGGTATGTACAAATAATATAATCAAATCAGAATTGAATGTATTTAAATCTGATTTGATTATAATCAATTACAATTAATGAGGATTAAATCAAATCCTCCAATATATAGAGAGTACTGTAATATACTGCAAACTCAAGGTGGAAGATTTTGAAATCTTGAGTTTGATTTTTTTTTTTTTTTAATGTTGGGTCGGATATAACTCAGTTTAGAGAACAACTTTCGTCTTCTTCTTCCTCGAGCCAACTGTGGGCTAAATGTTTATTCTTCTTCTTTGTCTTCTTCTTCAAGCCAATTGTGGGCTAAATGAGCCTAGGTAGTGAGGTTTCAGGTAGTACCTCAAAAGCTAAACACATAATGGGTCAAAGAAAATGAGCCAACTATGGGCTGAAATGGGCATGGATTTTAAAGAATACCTCAAATGCCAAAAGAAAAGAAAGGTGAAGCCATCTATGGGCCAAAGAAAAAGGAGCCAACTATAGGCTAAAATGGCATGGGTTTTAAAGAATACCATAAATGCCAAAATAATATGGGCCAACTATGGGCTAAAATAAGAAGCCAATAATGAGTTGAAATGGGCCCGGGTTTGAAACAATACCACAAAGGTCGAAAACAAGTAATGGGCCAACATATGGCCAGGACAATGTGGGCAACTTTGGCCTCTTTTATGGGCTTCTTTTTATTTATTTATTTTTTTCACTTGTCTTCCCTCATTTTTTTTTCCACCATAAAGATCATCATTACACATAAACAACCCTAACCCCTATTAAAACTTGAAAGACTTGTACCTGCGCCGCACAAACTTCTCCTTATTTATTTTTAGGGATAATTGCATCGTTGGTCCCTGTGGTATGCCATAATTATTTTTCATTCCCTATGGTTTAAAAAGTGCATGGGAGGTTCTTGTGGTATGCAATAATTACAAATCGATCCCTGGCGTCAAATTCGGTTAAATTTTTTAACAGATTCCGTCAAATACCACATCATCGCCACGTGTCGCCATCTTATTGGCGACACGTGGCGCTGACATGCACATCTTAATAAAATAATATAAATTTATTAAAAAAATAAATAAATATACTTATTTTTTTTTTAAAAAAAACAAAAAAGAAAAAAAGAAAAAAAAAGAAAAAATGGAGCAAAGGGGTGGCAGCCACCCCCAGTGGCCTTCGGGGGTGGCTGCCACCCCCTTGCCCCATTTTTTGTTTTTGTTTTTTTTTTTTTTAAAAAATAAGTATATTTATTTATTTTTTAATAAATTTATATTATTTTATTAAGATGTGCATGTCAGCGCCACGTGTCGCCAATAAGATGGCGACACGTGGCGTTGACGTGGTATTTGACGGAATCTGTTAAAAATTTTAACAGAATTTGACGTCAGGGATCGATTTGTAATTATTGCATACCACAAGGACCTCCCATGCACTTTTTAAATCATATGGAGTGAAAAATAATTATGGCATACCACAAGGATCAACGGTACAATTATCCATTATTTTTATTTTTTTTTTCACACCTTTTCTCTGAACAACAATCATAGGGGCAACAATCGTCTTTACCAACATTAGCTACAAGAAGGTGACAGGAATAAGAGCAAAGCGATTGCAACCTTGAAGAGGACGGTGGGCCTGATGGATAGCTGGTGAAGGAGTGGTAAGGTGGTGACTGTGATGGTGAGGAGAAGCTCTACTTGCGACGGGCCATAGATGGCCAGAGGAATGAGCACTGACGCTGGGCTTGCACAACAAAAGGAGGAGGTGCCGGATCTGAGACGTGGGCGGCGGCAGAGAGATCGAGCCCGGCTGTGAAGGGTGGAAACAAAGCGAGGGGATTTTGGTTTGTTTTGTCTCCACATGAGACACAGGTGGCGTGGGTTGGAGTAAAACTTGTCTCCAACTCACGTACACCACTTTGACAAAACACAAACCAAAGGGAAATGAAGAAAAACAAAAAAAGAGAAGTACAAACAGGTTATGCGGTGAAGAAAAAAACAACAAAACAATGGAGTATTTTTTTTTTCTTCATCAAATGAAGTATGCAAAATTTATGATGAGGAGATTTGCATACTATTAAGGAGAAGGCAATAAAACAGAATAATAATAATAAAAAGAATTCACATGACCTTTGATCGACCATTAGTGTTAGCCTTTAACTCTAATACCATAAAAGAAATCTGAAACCTAAAAGAAATAAAATGCGAAATAATAAAATAAGAGAGACAAAAGATTTTACGTGGTTCGGTCTATGACCTACGTCCACAGAGTAAAGCCCAAATGGCTACATTGTTGCTCTTATTGTTTGATTAATTTACAATACAAATGATCCTTATTTATAGGGATATAGAGAGAATATAAAATGGTATGTAGATATAATATAATCAAATCAGAATTGAATGTATTCAAATCTGATTTGATTATAATCAATTACAATTAATGATGATTAAATCAAATCCTCTAATATATGGAGAGTCCCGTAATATACGGTATCAATATATTCTCTAACACTCACTATAAAAGTGATACTCTCCAAAAACAACCCAAACAGAGGTATAAGTTATTCTGTCTCTCATAAACTCTCCAACCCATTTCACTCTCTCAGGCAGAAGACTAACTTAACATCGGCACGAGGGACTAATAGACTTTGACAACTTCTTTCTCTATTTTGTAGGAGCTCTACTGTCCGAAAACTGTTCCAACATTAGAGATTGTTGAAGCATAACTCCATTCAAAGCAGAGTTCTATCGTAAAGACAGTTAAAGTTCCAACTCACAGCGTTAATGACAAACATCCCAATGAAGACAATGAAGAGACCATTCATAAAATTTATAAAGTTAAAGATAATGATTAGATAGTTGAAGAGACTTCACTTCCTATTAATTCATATGTTAGAATATGTGTAGTTAAATAGGAGATGAATAGTTATAACATTTCATTATTGATGTAGAAGTTGTAAGGTTGTTTAGTGGTTATAAATACCAATATATGGATCCCTCAATTGATAGGGAGAAATATTCTAAATTCACATTTCTTACGGAGATACCCACTGACCATAATGTCCCACCAAAAATGAAGGCAGGGATGAATATCAGGTCTCCAATACAAACCCATAAACTTTATAAACACATTCGATAGTAGAACATTCTTGATACAATTATTTGAAATTAATGAAGCGAAAAAGAAAAGTCCATTCAATTACAAGTGCGCTTAATTGGCGTGTTCAATCAGGCTCTAGCATCCAACGAGATAGAGAGAATTTATATATATATATATATATAAAGAGAAAGAACAAATGATTTGACGTCCTTCACTCGTCGTCGAAGTTGTCTGTAAACTTGCTCTTGATCCACTTGAAGCTGTTGCGAAAAGAGGATTTGAGCTTACCTTCCTTGGCGTACATGTTGTAGGACGCCACCCTTTTCCTCCTCTTGAGCTCTGGATTGCCAGATGTGCCCGACACATCTCTGCTGCCACTTCCGCCATTGAAGCTGAATGACTTGGACCTGTCGAGGTCGAAAGCAGACCGTATTTCTGTGTAGGGGGTGGAGTAGTACCCTGAGAATGACTTGCTCTTTTCCATGGCCTAAATTGTTCGAGAAATTTTAGAGGAAGAGATTTCTCTGGGATAATGTTTTTATACGCAAATGTGTGGTATGCAAGGGCCACGTCGAGGGGTTTAGTTGATGATTAAATATTGAATTACCCACATACTTCATAAGGAGGTGATTCGATGCTAAGATACGCATATTTAATAAAGTGGCAGACAATAATTCCTGAGTCTTTTAAGTGCTTGAATATATATAGTGTTAGATGATGTAGGAGTGTTATCAGTGCGAGTCTAATTAATATGTTTATAGTGGGTGAAAGTCGGACTTACATATTGTTGGAACAATTGACCGTGGCGAAGTAGTGGGGAGAGACGAGTACAATAGTTTGTTGGATTGGGCAGGCGGGAGATAGCTCTGATGCCTAAGTTAGTGTATTTGAAAAAAAGAATAACGGGAGATATCTCTCTTTACCTGCTATTCGCCTCCTTTTATAGTCGATTTGTCGTAGCTGCCGGCTAGGTGGCACGCATTGGTTCGAAGTTTTGCCATGGTGTTCCCTAGGGGCGCATGACCCTTGCAAACCTTCACTTCTTGCTAGGATAATGGGAACCGATGCTGACACCCTAATAGATGGGATTCGGTGTAGAGCTGGGTGGCTGTATCTGGGTTCATTGGTTGATGAGCTGGATACTCATTGGCAGGCTTAACAGGTGATATGGCATAGTCATGACAAAAATAATTTTTTTTCAAATTTAGCACCATACAAACCTATGATTACTTGTAAATATCTCTAATTTCATGTTAAATATCGAAAATGAAGAAGAGAAAAAGAATCTAAACATGATGGGCCCTATTTACTATTTAGTGAGGCCAATATTTTGCAGTTGATATGAGGGTATTGCTCATTAGGATGATGTATGGTGAGAGACTGGTAGCCGGATGTGGTGGCTGATGCTATTCATGACAATATGCCACCAATGATGTGTTCATTTGGGTTTCAGTAGTGGTGGGTCATCTTTGGTTTGGCTGGGGTGGTGCAACTATAGCAACCGTAGGAGGAGGTCTGCCAAGTGCTCATCCCACCATTATTATTTATTACAAAGTATTGGTGGTGAGGACCACGAGGCCCAATTGGATTGTGGAGGATCCAACCTCCACAAGTGCCGAGTCCCACATTGTGAAAAATAACGAGGCCGGTATTTATTTTAGAGAAATGCTAAATAGCATTTTGCTTTTTATTTTATTTTATTTTTTGGCTCGACTACAAACTAGGATTAGTTTTCCACCCAAAAATTCCTTCATCGTGTATAAGGGTGGAATTTAAACCCAACGAAAAATTTCCTACAAATTAGATCGTAGGAAATTCCTACAAACTTGCCCCTCTCTCTCATCTTGGCCCTCTCTCATATATTCTGGTAATGCATTTAATTCACATCAGCTTGTCAACATGCCTATCTAATGAGATTGAGGACCACCTGCAAGAGTGGATTCCAGCCGCAACTCCAAGAAATCCAGGAATTCAGGAATTCAACAAAATTACTCGGAGGAATTCAGGAATTCAGGAATTCAACAAAATTACTCGGAGGAATTCAGGAATTCAGCTTTACCTGTCAGTTGATACAAGACCCAACTAAAGATGTTAATTTTTCTTTGAATAGAGGAAAACAAACTAGGATTTGAGGGTCATTTCTTGGCAGCCAACAGAACACAAAGTTAAATTATCAAGTAGGAAGCATATCAGTATTCATATCTAAATAACACTATGCTCTGCTTGCAAGATGTCTAACAAATGTTGAAAGATATATCAGTATCCAGTCGAACTTCTAATTTTATTTCGTTCTATTTTATATGTTATTGTTAAGAACGTGTAAAATTTCATTACTTCAGTAAATATTAAAATAGTTGTGCCCTCTTTTTCTTCCTTATTTTTTTTTTTTGGAGGAATAATAGCTTTTATAAAACCAACACACAATTACAACCCTTCGGTAAAAACTGGGACACAGGCCACTAAGTGTCAAAATAGCGATTTGGTTTGAATGCCTCTCCTTGTGAGAGTTACTTCCATTATATAGAAACTGTCAACCATTACACGGCTGGAAATCAACCATTACAAAGGAAAGAATAAAACTATACAAGGTAAAAATAAATCCTACCAAATTATACAATATATACTTCTAAATATAGTTTGGACTAAATATGGTAGTACAAATCTAGCACAAATTAAGCCGTTAAATCTGCTAACATCCCCCCTCAAATTGATGTTGGGCGATTGCGAAGCATCAATTTGCCAATCAAGAACTGATGGCGAAGACAAGAGAGAGCCTTGGTGAAAACATTAGCGGTTTGGTGTTCAGTGGAAATGTGAGGAAGAGTAATCTCTTGAAGAGCCTTCAATGGAATGACAATCCACTTTAATATGTTTGGTGCGCCTCATGAAAAACAGGATTGGTAGCAGTCTAAATAGCACTAGTATTATCAACATGAAGAGGAGTAGGAGTAAGCTACGGAATGCTAAGTTCGCCTAACAACCCTCGAAGTCATACAATTTCAGAACATGCAGACAACATAGTCCGATATTCAGATTGGGCGGATGACTTCGAGACACGAGGCTGCTTCTTACTCTTCCAAGAAATGAGAGCATCGCCAAGAAACATACACCAACCAGTAATAGAACGACGTGTATCAGCATAACTAGCCTAATTGGCATCACTAAAACCCTCCAACTGTAAAGAATTCCCGAAAAGGAAAAACAAGCCGCGACTAGATGTCCCTTTGAGATATCGAAGGAGACGACAGACAGTGGCCAAATGTGTTTGGCATGGAGCATGCATAAACTGACTAACTTGCTGAACAGCAAACGAGATATCAGGTTGAGTAATAGTCAAATAATTCAAACTGCTCACCAGCTGCCGATACATTGAAGGATAAGATAATGGATCACTATCCGCCTGATGTAACTTCAAATTTACCTCCATAGGTGTAAGAACCGAATTATAGTCTTGAAGACCGGCTAAAGAAAGAAGTTCTTGAGTATACTTATGCTGATGTAAGAGCGTGCCATTCGGACAAGATTGAACCTCAAGTCCTAGAAAATATTACAGGGGACCAAGATCTTTCATATGAAACGAAGATTTGAGGCACTGTTAGAGTTGCTCAATTAACTGGAGATCAGATCCTGTAATCACAATATCATCGACATACACAAGAAGGATAACAATTCCAAGGGTAGTCTTGAGAAAGAATAGAGAGGAGTCATACTGACTCTGAGTAAACATGAGTGTAGTACGAAACTTTTTCAAACCAAGCTTGGGGTACTTGCTTTAAACCATACAGAGACTGCTTCAAGCGACAAACCTCAACAGAAGAGGGAGGAAACAAGCCAGGAGGAGGAGACATAAATATTTCTTCCTTGAGATCACCATGTAAAAATGCATTCTTCACATCCATCTGGCGAAGTGACCAACCTTTTGAAACAGCAATGGCCATAACAGTGCGGATAGTAGTCATTTTGGCCATGGGAGCGAATGTTTCCTCATAATCAAGCCAATACTCTTGCCGATTCCTGAGTGCCACCAGACAAGCTTTATGTCGGTCGATAGAGCCATCAGCTCGTAGCTTGATAGTGTAGACCCATTTGCACCCAATAAGCTTAACTCCAGTAGGACAAGGGACGATGTCCCAAGTATGATTGTCCTGAAGGGCCTGAAGTTCATCCTGCATAGCTTGGCGCCAACATTCTTGAGTAGAAGCTTGAGAATAAGACTTAGGCACAGAAGTAGTATCAAGAGTAGCCTAAAGAGCAGAAGAAAAACCATACCAATCTGGGGGTTGGGAAACCCAAGTAGACTGTTGGGGCGCTTGCACGATAGGATCAGGTGGCGGTTCAAAGGAAGGAAGAGGCAGTGGGCGATGTCGCTGATACACAAGACCTGGCTTAAAATGAGAAGGGATACTAGAGACGTCATCAAAAGGATGTAGTGAAATAGAGGAAGTGAAATAGATGAAGATACAAGATTAGGACGGGACGGAAAGAAATATTGATTTAAAAAAAAATACATTTCTAGAAATACAAATTTTGTTAGCATCTGCATCATAACACACAAACCCTTTATGAGAATTACTATAGCCAAGAAAAGCACATTGAACAGATTGCGCAGCAAGCTTGTGACGTTCAATGGGAGGTAAGTGAGCAAAACAAATGCAACAAAAAACATATAGAGAATTATAATCAGGAGGAACACCAAACAAACGAGAGTATGAAGAATCAAGATGTAAAGTAGAAGAAGGCAGGCGATTAATTAAGTAGATAGCTGTAGATAAGGCTTTTACCCAAAATCTAGAAGGAACAAAAGAGTCAAGCATTAATGTACGAACAACATCTAAAAGATGACGATTCTTACGCTCGGCGATGCCATTCTGTTGAGGAGTGTAAGGACACGAACGCTGAGAGAGAATACCCTTTTGTTGAAGAAAAGATTGAAAAGCATGCGACATGTATTCTCCCCCAGAATCGGAGCGTAAGATCTTAACACAGGTAGAAAATTGGGCTTCTACATAAGCAACAAAAGTTTGGAAGATTGAGAACACATCAGTTTTAGAACGAAGAAAATAGACCCACGTGAAACGACTGTAATCATCAATAAATATCACTAAATACCTGTAATGAGCATGAGAAATAACATGACTTATACCCCAAACATCAGAATGAATAATTTCACAACAGGTAGAAGCACGACTACCTTGCAGAGGAAAATGTAAAGATTTGCTTTTGCCAAGTTTACAAGGAGCACAATCAAATGACAATGAAGAAAACTCATTTGTATTATTCAAATAACCATGTTTCATAAGATGTGTCAGAATTACAGAGTTGGGATGACCCAATTTCTTATGCCACAATTGGCTATTATTATTAGCAACAGTAGAATAACCAACAGAAAATGAACGAGGAATGGAAAAAGACTAAAGAGGAAAAAGGTGCCCCACTTTAGGCCCCTTCGCTATCTCCTGTCCCGACACCTGATCCTGCATACAACAACTAGAATGATCAAAATGAATAGAACAATTTTCTTCGACCAATTGTCCAACCGAAGTGAGATTCCAAAATAAATCAGGAGACACAAAAACATTAGTAAAGGAAGAGCCCAAACTTCCAACTGCTGTAATAGGAAGAATGCTACCATTGGTGATCTGAATAGGTTGTTTACCATCATGTAAAGTTGCCGGACTGCCAGTCATATGATTGGAAGCCGCAGAGTCAATTAACCATGGAGAAGAAGGAAAATGTGGCTTACCTTGGAGACCAAGAGCAGAAAGAGCTGAAATAATCATCTGTTGAACTTGAACCTGCTCGGGTGTAATGTTGGAAGAAGAGCCTGGAACAATGCATTGTGCGGAAGATGGAGGCACAAAAGTGGACTGAACAGTAGTATGAAAAGTAGGAGCGGATTGATTCTGAGGCTGCATAGAACAATCCCGTATTATATGACCCACCTTCTTACAATAATTGTAGAATTTCTTCCTACAATGTTTTGAAATGTGCCCAAATTCCTTGCAATTATAACACTGTGGCAGAGATTTGGATCATCCTCTACCTTGGGCCGCATACGCCATATTAACCATCTCAAAACTACTAGCATCTTGAGCGAGACCAAGATGGGAGGCAAGTCGTTGTTCTTTACGCTAGAGTTCACCCAAACAAACCTCCAAAGATGGGACAAGTGTGCAATTAATTAACTCAGCACGTGCATTTTCAAACTCAGGTTGGAGTTTCATTGAGAATTGATCCCCCTGGCTCTCAAAGTGAACCGCCTGTAGGGCTGCTAAGACTGATAAAATCCAGTAGCAAGAAACCCAATAGCCAATAAAAACCAGCAGCAAATAAACCCAAGAAACATAGCCCAATAGCAACCACACAAGACGCAATAACCAACATCAACAATACCCAAAAAAATGCACTGCACCGAAAATAAGAGCTAGAAATATAGACCTGAGTCACCCCACCACGTGAAGAAAATACATGTGAAGAGAAGAAAGACACCCACGATCGTCCAAACACCCACGATCGTTTGCCCTCACACACAACAGTTCACGAAGAAGACACACCTACATGAGCAGCACGGCAAGACAGACACGGCCAGATCACCAAGCAGCACTGAACCACCGAAAAAAAGAAGAAGAAACTGAACAACCTAGGACCACTGAACCAGAAGACGTTGCACCACGCCACAGACCAGAATGCACAAGACTTCGTGCAAAACAGAAATGCCAACAATCAAATCTCCGAACGTTGACAACAACTAAAACAGAAAGGGTCGAGAATGCCAAACCACCATGAAATACCACCAATCGGCCGAGAAACCGATCGACAAAAAAAATTCCAAGAATACGTCAGCCAACACCCAGAAAGAAACAGAAAAAAAATACTCAACTTGAGAGAATTGGGGCTCTGATACCATGTCAAAATAGCGATTTGGTTTGAATGCCTCTCCTTGTAAGAGTTACTTCCATTATATAGAAACTGTTGACCATTACACGGCAGGAAATCAGCCATTACAAAGGAAAGAATAAAACTATACAAGGTAAAAATAACTCCTACCAAATTGTACAATATATACTTCTAAATATAGTTTGGACTAAATATGGTAGCACAAATCTAGCACAAATTTAGCCGTTAAATTTGCCGTTAAATCTACTAATACTAAGCAGCAATAAGCCCTTACACAGCCAACTACAAGAGCACAAACAGACTTAGATACCCAAGAATCTGCAGAAACAGAGCGGAATCTTTACAACAAAGGGTGTAAATTCCAATTATACACTATAGCCAGATTCTTCCTAATACACTTGAAGTGTCCTTTAGCCAAGACCTTAGCTCGTACTTCCCACTTAATTTGAGCCAAAATAGCCTCTTCTGTACGTGGGGTATTACAATGTAGTAGATCATTTCTTTGCCTCCAAAGTTGGTAAACCATGGCTCCAAGACAAAGTCTTCCCAAGCAAGCCTTAAGGCTTTTTCTATGTAGAATAGCAGAGCCCCAACTCTCAATACTATCCCAATCTAACGAAACATTCAAGAATGAGCAGTCAGCCATAACACAAGTCCAAATCCGACGGCTAAAGCTACACCTAAAGAAAATATGTTCTCTACTTTCTTGCCAACCATGGCAAAAAAGACAAAGGCTCTTGCCTGAATAACCCCAGCAACACATTCTTTGTTTGGTTACCAAAGCATCACGAAAGACTAACCAAAGAAGAAAAGAGTGCCGAAGGATAGACATGGATACCAGACCAACTTCCACCAAGTAACAACCGGATGTGCCTCTCTTAAATTCTCCCACGTTTCAGTATAAGAATACTGTCAACTTCTAGAATTCCATACAGGCATGTCAACACCTCCTATCTCCACTTCATGAAGTTTGCTCTGAATCTCCACAAGAGCATCAGATCGGGCATGTGACCAATACCAGTCCCCATTTTTAATGATAGCATCAAGTTTAGAAGTAAGAGGCAGGCCATAATCATATAACACCCGAAAACCAAAATTGTCAAGAAGGTATCTTGCAAGATGCCACTGATCAAACCAAAGAAACACCCTGCATCCATCACCAACCTTGAACCGGATGAAACTCTTTTTCTTCCTTATTTTTTCTATTTCTAGTATGGTAAAACTACACAATGTAGAGGGAAGCTCTCCCCTCCTCAGATCAACACACCCTCCCCATCCCTAAGAAAAGAAACAATGGTTAAACTCCAGGCCTCTGCCCTTTGAAGGGGGGAGAAATACCATTTGGCTACAAAAGGCATGTGGCAACACATTTTTACAGGTTTGTGAACTAAACTTTTCCTAGTGGTGACCATCATATTTTGAATTGTCATATGCAACTACATAGACAAATTCACAAGGCAATTTAAGAATCCAATAACTTATCTAGGTGGGTCTAGATCATCTAGATTTTGTTCAGTAAACAGAAAATTGTAGGTGTAAATTCATTTCTTAAATAAAAATGCAATATCCTCTCTTAACTCAAAGCAGTACCCTAAAACAAAATTTCCCTTTTGAAAATCCCACCAAGGGTTTTCCAAAAAAGGCTATAGATATGCCAGAGTAGCAAAATAAGCCCTTCTAATATCTTAGATTATATAAGCATAGTGAGATAATTTTGGACATAAAATGTCAGAGAAGCACAAAAAGGGGCTCTTTTACATGTCCCATGGATATTAAACTGCCTGCACTGCTCTGCCTCATAAAGTTTTATAGATGGAATGTAATATAATTGCATTCCATGAAATCGCAATTTTAATCCAATAATCTATGTTGTGGAAATTGATCGAAGTTTTGCAAACACCCTATAGAAAATTAATGCCATTTATGTACTTCTATTTTTATTTTTTATAAATAAGAATCGTATGAGTACCCTTAATAACCAAGTACACATAGCAAAGTCAGAAACACATATGGTTGATTTTTGCATATAAAATAAATAAAGGCATCAGAATATATAGATAAGCAAATTAATAGTGCATGGAGGAATGGTTAAACTCCACATAATGATACTCTTCTTTCTAGAGCATTGACGTCTTAAACTCAGGTTCAAATTCTTGGCTAAGTACATAAACTGAGGAACACTCTATATATTTTTGCAACTTAGCAAGTTTCAATCTACAGATTCAGATAGAGTATCAAAAGACCACATTATAAACAAGACACAAGCATCACACATATATATAAAAGAATATTACACCTGTTAAAGACCTTAAGATAGCCTTTTATCCACTCCTTAAAAACCCCTACACAAAAACCTAGCACACTTTACACATGGGACATCCCTCCCCTCTTTTGCACCACTAACATTTAACATTAGAAGATTCGCCTTTGTACATCAAATACAAGAGAAGAGTCTATAGGGCGGGGCGTTAATGTTTTGGTATCAAAGTAGTTTGGCTTTGGGGATCCTAGGATTTGATCTTATTAGAGTCTATAGGATTTAGGCTATGAGATTGAATCTATTCCAGAGGATAGGCTATGATTAGTCTAAAAATGGGATAAGTTTTATACTCGGTAGGTCTAAGTAATAAGTATAAAGTTGTGCAGTCCTTTTCCAAAGGGTCTAGCACAAGGATATTGTAAAAGAATGTTTCATAAGAATATACTAATAGTTATTCTACTTCAGGGAAAGGTATTTAAGCAGGCATGGATAAAGAAGAGTGTATCCAGTTGGGAGATGGAACCAAGAACGAATGTTGTACCTGCCTTAGAAAGAATAGCATATCGACTAGAAGGGATGATATTCAGCATCCAGAAGGAGAGGATCTAGAGCAATAATAAAAGATGTTCTTTCAAAGAATTTAATAAACATCTATATCCTATGTTCGGTGGTAATCTATAGTTCTACACCCTTCTGGAGCATAAGATTGGCTTGTGAGTATCAAGGAATTGCTGAGTTGTGGATTGCCCGGTGGAACAGAAGGTTAATTACGCCACCTACACATTGACAAGAGAAGCTAGACTTTGGTGGCATGCCCAAAAGGATTTGTTGGCGAAGGACTTGGGAAACAAGGAGACCATTTCTTGGGCCCTCTTCCAAAGTTCTTGTCAAGGCCATTATGTCTCAGTTGTGGCAAGAAATGCATTGGGGAATGCAGGATTGGAACAAGTGGGTGCTTTCAATGTGGTCAAACTATAGAAAGAAGTTTCCGGGCTATTCAAGAAGCCAGAAACCTCCATGCGCCAAATGTGGACAGCTGCATCTTGGAGAGTGTAGGGCAGGAACTATGGCAGCTGTTGGAACTATAGGTGTGGTAAATCTAGCCATTATCAAAAGGATTGCCCTATGGCAGCTGCTGGAAGATCAAGGTCACAGCGTCGCGGCTATCAACAAAAGCAACCCACCCATGCACCAGTATGTACCGAAGCATAGGAGTCTTGCCCTGTGGAAAGGGAGCATCATACCCTTGCTAGAGTAAGGTAATCAAGGAGACTATGATGTCCCACATTGCCTGGAAATGGGAATATGCTTATATGTATAAACACACAATTCTTGACACAATGCGTTTTAAAGCCGTAATGGCCATGAACTTATCAAAACTTTGCAGTTAAGCGTACTTCTGCTAGAATAGTACCGAGATGGCTGACCTCCTGGGAAGTCTGACCTCCTGGGAAGTCTGGTTTGGGGGAGCAAAAAACGGACAATATTGTGTCATTGGGGTGGGTCGTTACAGAGACACCAGTTGCACACCTAGAGAAGCAATGGATAGGCGCAAATTTTGAGATTATTTAGACAGCGCCAAACTTTGGCCAACTTGAGGCATTGTGTTAGAACGACAGTTTGTCTAGGATGAATTGGCATCTAGTGCCACTTTTGAGGTGTAATCATGAATGATACTACTGGGGAGTATATATAAATAATTTCAGACTTTGGGTGCTTACTATTTTTGCAGGCCAGTAGAAATGTTGTGGTAATAAATTAACTAAGCACTATGTTAAGACTTTGTGTGCTTATAGGAAAGAGATTTTCCTAACCCCTCGATATCACTCAGTTGAAGCAATTTTTGGATTAAAGGGGAGAATCCTCAGGTGTTAATACACTCCCAAATAAACTTTAAGGAGTTCGGAAAATCATATTTTGGGGACTAAGTAATTCATAACTAGTTTGGAAAGGTAAAAGTCTAGTATATCAGATCAGTAGGTTATGAAGGTTCCATGTGCACACCAAGAATCTAAGTTAAGTAATGTTGTGAGTTTAGAGATATGATGGACTTTGAGTTGGTTTCTTGGGAAGGCTCCCTTCTCCAAGAATAGAAAGTATGGTTTTGAAAGTATGCTGGACAAATCAATAAAATAAGTGATTTGTCATGATTGAGGTACAACTAAAGGTATAGTTAAATTGGATTAAATCTAGAGATCTAATCAGTTTACCTCTTGAGGATGGTAGTGTCTATACCTGAACAAGAAATAGATCATGGTACTATATAAGGTTGGGTGACTAAGCGAGAAATTGAAAAGGTTTATGGAATGGACGTTTCAACCTTACAAGAATCTAGAAGCAAGGGCAAGTAATTCGTCTAACATCTGTTGGGTTGTCATTTGCCACAACCGAGTAATTGTGACAAAAAGAACAATGTCAATAAGAGACTGGTTTAGTACAATTGCATGAGAGAGTTCTCCACCACCATATGCAGTGTTTGAAGAGCACAACTAATGGGTCACTGCAAAGGTTTACATCTAAAGATCGACGTATGAATCAAGATAGGAGACCATGCATTTTTGAAAATCTAATCGACAACACCGTCTTGTCTACTACTAAAATTTCATATAAGAGAGAATTAAGAGTTGCTTAGTCAAGTGTTAAGGAACAAATCATGATGCCAGGAAAGTGACTCCTCAGCACGAGGGACCGACTTAGAGTTTTGGACTTTATAAAAGAGAAATCGGAGTTAAGACTTCTTCGAAGAAAGAGGGGATGGTTAGGCCCCAATTAAGATTAAAGGGTTTTAGAATGTGGTAAATCCTAACCGCATAAAAGCTTAAGAATAATTATGAATGACCGCATGTCGTAATGATGGAAAGTCGAGGTTATAGGTTATGAATAAGGTTTCCTCCTAGGTATAGGAGATGTAACTTCAATAACAAATGATGAGCTGAGAATTTGGAATATTTACTTGATCTATTATGACAATTTAATGATTAGGTCATGATGCATCACTAACATAAAAGGAACATAAAAGGAGACGACAATGCCTAGTGGATTTTTAAGGAAGTGAAAAAAAATGCTACAAGGTGTTAGTAGGTGGTTAATTGAGGAAACAGATTTATATTCGAGTATTAACTGCAACTAACAATGTAAAGTATTGCAAACATGTAACCCAAGTTGGAAGCTTGATGGATGTTCAAGGGTCACAGGACTGAAAATTAGTCCCCTTAATATAGAGTACAAGATATTTGGTTTGAGCGAGGAACCCTGTCAAGAGTTGACGTTTACACTAAAGTGGAGAAGTGGAGTGGACTTTAGTGTATGGCTGACCTACAAAAAAGTTGTGGTAACATCTATCATGAGGTTTATTAAGGAGTGGAGATGCTGTAGTAAGATTTGAATCGCTCGGTTATGAGGTGGAGTGGGTAACAAGATGAGTTATAAGGATGAATGCCAATAAGCCATGTGTAAGGACTTAGATGTGGCTTTAATAGCAAGAATGGTATGCTTGGCACAGATAATCCTTAAGGTTTATTGAGGTAGTGCAAAGGCAGCACTTAAAATCAACAGGGTTTACGTACGAATCATGAGGATTTCATAATACAAGTTGAGTATAAACTAGAAATTGAAAGTAAGTAATGGATTAAGAGAGTTGGAAGATGTTATAGAATATTATTTTCTCACACCCTTTTTCCTCTCTTATCCATTTTCGAACTGCTGTTGCCTTGGTTTTAGGGCGCAATGAATGTTTAAAGAAATAGCAAGGTTAGTAAGAAAGGGAGATAGGAATGACCTTAAGGTACTAATGGACATTATGATTCATGCTTAGAAGGTTGGACTAGAATAAAATGGTTAAAGATAAGTAACGTGCATATAAAGATATGCAGATAAATCGTTGCTGGTTGGGATTTGAAATTGGTGACTGTTCATTTTTAAGGGTTTCACATTGAAAGGTGTGATGCTGTTCGACAAAAAGGGAAAGTTTAGCCCAAGGTATGTTGGCCCTTTTGAGGTGAAAGAGGTTGTGGGTCCTGTGGCATATAGAGTTACGCTACCACCTGAGTTAGTTGGAGTACATGATGTATTCTGTGTATCTATGCTATAGAAATATGTGCATGATACTTTTGCAAATTCTCAGTTTCAAGATTTTGGTGTAGAAGAGGCTTCACGGAAGCTTTAGCAAGATATGAAAAAGGAAGCTTAAGTAAGAAATACTTTAACTATTATTTTGAGTATTTTAAGTTATAAGAATGCTTACATGTTAGGACTTAAATTTTGAGGACAATTTTTATAAGGAGGGAGGGATGTGACACCCGAGAAATTCAATCTCGTATAATAATTGAGAAGCTTCAATAAAATGATAAAAATATATTATCATTTTGTTTTTATACGTGTTGGGAACGTGCTATAAAAATGCTATATAAATAGGGATATATTTGAGTCTTAAGAGAACCAAAGTGATTTATGTGACCTTAATATTTGGCCACATGGAACAATAGGTAAATGAACTCAAAATGCTTCGACTAAGATGTAAAAACGTTTGTTTCAGAGTCATCTAGCTACCCATAAAATAGTAGATCAATTCGAATACATTAAGGGGTCAAAAGAGAGGCTAAATGACTTTGTGACCTGAATATCCAAACACATGAAATAATAGGAAAACAAACTCTAAATGCTTTGAATGAGCTATCAAAACGATCGTCTCAGAATTATCTACCTACTCAAAAAATTTCAGGTCAATTAGAGCATGTTAAGATGTCAGATTTAGGCCGAGAATGGGGCTGCAGCTGGCAGCAAATGGCCGGCCGCCATGTGGCAACTGCCACGTGGTAGCACTAGTTTGTGCCATGAGGCACAAGCAGCTGGATCATCAAGCATGATGGGAATTCAAGCTTGAAAAATCATCAAGCATGATCGAAAATTGAAGTACGACAGATCACCCAAGATTGACAACACACTTCGGACGTGGCATGCCCTTCGCTTGGAGGTGTTTGCACAACCTCGAAAAAGTGAGCCACCTTAGAGCTGCTGTGATAAGCCCTAACCTCTAAGTTGAAGACTCTTCGGCTTCTGAATAAACTCTTGCTGTGGCCGCTCCTATTGTAGCAGAACCTTTGGAGCTCGCATTCACCTGACCGCCACCCTCTGCACTTGCAAAGGCTTGGAGGGCGCAGTTTGCCCACTGCTGATGACTGATGAAGTCATACCATTGGGCGGCTGATCGTTGGACTTGTTAGAGGACTCCACAACATAAGCCGTTAACCACCAGATGGTGCATCATCTATGTGTTAATGTCTAAAACTTCTTTCGAACCACCCTTATAGGCGGCGGTATAGAGACAATATAGAGTGAGCCGTTTTCAATCTCTCTGCGCGTGCTCGGGCCACATCGAGCACAACAGGCACCTACATCCACCCCTTAGGATGCACCCTTTTCTGCCTCTTCAAGGAGAACACAGGCTCAACTTCTTGATAAAAAAATATCTTGGCCAACGTCTCGCACAGCCACTAAGCCATATCCCTAAAACGGCAAGTAGTGCCACCGCCCAACTTTACTGAAATAAGAGCTCTTAGTGCCTCCATTAGGTCCCCAACAAGGGAAATAACCCTCACTCCACACCCCAAGAGGATTAACCGACCTCAACGCCCCTAGATGGCACCAGTTTTGTGGTCTGGACAGAAGTGCCTTGCCCTTTGGTTGGAGGTGTTTGCACCACCTCATAGAAGTGGGTCGCCTCAAAGCCGCTGTGATCCACCCAAACCATTGAGTTGAAGACTCCTCAGCTTCCGAATAGACTCCTGTCGTGGACCCTCCTATTGTAGGAGAACCTTTGGAGCTTGCATTCGCCGGACTACCACCCTCTGCACTTGCAATGGTTACTGAGGGAGAAGTCCGCCCACCCCCGATGACCGATGACCGATGAACTCATAGCAAAATGCGATTGATAGTCAAACTCAACAGAGGACTCAACAACATAAGCTGTCGAACCCCCGTATGCTGCATGATCAAACGGGTAAAGCTTAACATCAGGCCCTGCCAAAATCCCACCTACTCGATTTGAAACCCACCACATGGTGGCCAGAACAAACTTTGACCCGTTCCTTAGAGCGGGTCGCATTGACGGCTAGCGTAGCAACCATAAAAGGAACCTTTCCAAAGTCCCTCGACGCTTGGATGCCCTCACTGTCAGAAGGACTCTCGATCACAGCAGCAGGGGCAAATGGGTTGGGCGAAGTCCCCGCTCAAGTCTGCTTACGACCCTACGTCCTTGCCTTCGGGACACTCGACAGTAGGCTAGGGACCTTGCTCGGAAAAAAGGACCTTCTAGGAGATACGACTACCCTTCCCCTTGTTTCTGCTTACTCCTCTGCGGAATGCATAAGCAACTTGCGGTACGCTAAGGGCTTTTCTAAGTGTGTTCATTCCAAAGGAACCAATCAATGTTGTCGTAGAGACGGGCCTTAGTTGTTAAATCGTGAGCCCATTTAATCACTCTCTCCACACGTGCTCGGGCAGCAATGAGCAAAGCAATGCACCCCCTTCTACCTCCTTAAGAAGAACAAGGGCCTCGCTTCCCATTCAAAAAATATCTTGGCTATCGTCAAACACAACTGCTAAGACCTATCCCTAAACGGCATGCAGTGCCTCAGCCCTACCTCGCCGAAATAAGAGCTCTCAATGCTTCCACTTGGTCCCCTAAGAATGGAAGCAACCCTAATTCCACTCCCCAAAAGGATAAACCAACCTTAACGCCCCCAGATGGCACCAGTTTTGCGGACTGCAAGGACGTGGCTTGCCCCTCGCTTGGAGGTGTTTGCACCACCTCAGAAAAGTGGGCCATCTTAAAGCCGCTGTGATCAGCCCTAACCTCTGTGTTGAAGAATCCTCGTCTTCTGAATAGACTCTCGCCGTGGACGTTCCTATTGTAGACGAACTTCGGGGTCCACATTCACCAGACAACCACCCTTTGCACTTGTAAAGGCTTCTGTGGGCGTAGTCTGCCCACCCCTGATGACCGATTAATTCATAGGAGAGAGGGTAGCTAATCATCTGACTTGTCAAAGGACTCCACATCATAAGCTGTTGAACCCTTGGATGGTGCATCATCTATGGGTTAATGTCCTAAAGTTCTTCCGAACCACCCGAACAGGCGGCGGTACAGGTTAACATCAGGCCCTGCCAGAGACCTGCCTACTCGGTCCGGAAACCCTATGTGGCGGCTTGAATGAAAGTTGATCTGCTCTGTGGAGGGGGTTGCCCATTTAATCATTCTCTTTGCACGTGCTCGAGCCATAACAAGCAAAGCAAGCACCTACGTCCACCCCTTAGGATGCACCCATTTTTTGCCTCAAGGAGGACACATGCTTCATTTCTCGATCAAAACATATCTTGGCCAACGTCTCATAGAGCCTCTAAGCCTTATCCTCAAAACAGCGAGCAACAACGGCGCCCTACCTCACTGAAATAAGAGCTCTTAGTGACTCCACTGGGCCCCCAAGAAGGGAAACAACCATCACTCCACACCCCAAGAGGATTAACCGACCTCAACCACCCGAGATGGCACCAGTTTTGTGGTATGGACAGACATGCCCTGCCCCTTGCTTGGAGGTTTTTGCACCACCTCAGAAAAAAGTGGGTCACCTCAGAGCTGCGTGATCTGCCCAAACCTTTTAGTTGAAGAATCCTTGGCTTTCGAATAGACTCTTGCCGACCCTACCAGAATCCTGCCTACCGGGTCGCATCGACGGCCTGCGTAGCCACCAGAAAAGTAACATCTCCTAAGTCCCCCGAAGAAATAAAGATGCCCTCACTGTCAGAACAACTCTCAATCACAATAGTAGGGGCAAATGGGTTGGCCGAAGTCCCCGCTTGACACTTCTTACGCCTCTGTGTCCTTGGCATCGGGGCACTCGATAGCAAATCTGAGACCATGCTCGAAAAAAAGGAAGCTCTAGGAGATACAACTACCCTTCCCCTTGTTTCTGCTTACTCCGCGGAAAGCATAAGCAACCTGCAGTACCCCTAGGACTTTTCCAGGTGTTCATTCCAAAGGACCCAATCAACGTTGTCGTAGAAACGGGCTATGGTCGTTAAATCATGAGCCCATTTAATCACTCTTTCAACACGTGCTCAGGTACCAATAAGCAAAGCAAGGGGCAACGTCGACCCCTTAGGATGCACCCCCTTCTGCTTCCTCAAGGAGAGAACAAGGGCCTCGCTTCCCAATCGAAAAATATCTTGGCCAACATCTCGCACAACCGCTAAGACCTAGTCTTAAAAAGGTAAGCAGCCCTGCTGCCCTCAGAAGAACCTTCGGGGCCCACAATGGCAAGACTACCACCCTCTGTATATGCAAAGGCTTCTGAGGGCACAGATCGTCCACCCCTGATGATGGATTAACTCATAGGAGAGAGCACTGATCATCGGACTCATCAAAGGACTCCATATCATAAGCCATTGCACCCCTAGATGGTGCATCATCTATGGGTTAATGTCCGAGACTTCCTTTGAACCATCTAACCAAGCGGTGGTACAGGTTAACATCAAGCCTTGCTAGAGACTCGCCTACTCGGTTTGGAATCCCTCTTGTGGTTGCTTGAAAGAATCGTGACCTGCTCTGCGGAGCAGGTTGCATCGATGACCCCGATTAAGACCCCAAAAAGGAAGTGCTCCAAAGTCCCCCGACGAAACTTGTATGCCCTCGCTGTCAGAAGGACTCGACGTCAAAGGAGCACGGGTTGGAGGGTTGACTGATGTACCCACTTAAGACCACTTACGGCCTTGCGTCCTTGCCGTCGAAGCATTCGGCAGCATGCCCAGTACCAAGCTCATGCAGAAGGACCCTCCACTCGTTTTCACTTACTCCACCGCAAAAAACGGTAGTCTACGTGCAGTACCCTAAGGACTTTTCCAGGTGCACGTTTCGAAGGACATAATGAATGTTGTCCCAGAGACAGGCTCTAGTAGTCTAATCGTGAGCCCATTTGATTATTCTATCCATGCGTGCTCGGGTAGCAATGGGCAAAGCAAGCGCTTACGTCGACCCCTTAGGATGCACCCTGTTCTGCCGCTTTGAGAAGAAAACAGGCTTCGCTTCCTGATCAAAAAATATCTTGGCCAACGTTTTGCATAGCCGCTAAGCCCTATCCCCGAAAATGGCAAGCAACGTTGTCGCCCTACCTCGCCGAAATAAGAGTTCTAAGTACCCCCATTTGGTCCCCTCAGTAGGTAAACAACCCTCACTCCACTCCACAAGAGGATCAACCGACGTCAATGGCCCCAGATGGCACAAGTTCTGTGGCCTACACGAACTTGGTTTGCCACTCGCTTGGAGGTGTTTTCCCCACCTTAGAAAAGTAAGCCAACTTAGAGTTGTTGTGATCCGCCCTAAGCCCTAAGTTGAAGACTCAGCTTCCAAATAGACTCCCACCATGAACTCTCCAATTGTAGAAGAACCGTCGAAGCCCGAATTCGCCGGACTACCACCCTTTGCTCTTGTAAAGCTTAACGTCAGGCCCTACCAGAATCCTACTTACTCGATCTGAAATCCCCCACATGGCGACTCGAAGGAACTTCCACACGCTTCGCGGTGTGGGTCAAATCGATGGGCCGATGTAGCCACAGAAAAAGACACCGCTACAAAGTTCCTTGACGAAACCTAGATGTCCTGGCCATCAGAAGGACTATTCATCAAAGTAGCAAGGGCCGGTGGATTGCAAAAACTCCCCTCTCAAGACTGTATCTGCCCTAACCTATAAGTTGAAGACTCCACTGCTTCTGAACAAACTCTCGTCGTGGGCATTCCTATTGTAGCAGAACCTTCGGAGCCCGCATTTGGAGAACTACCACCCTCTGTACTTGTAAAGGCTTCCGAGGGCATAGTCTGCCCGCTGCCGATGAACGATTAACTCATTGGAGAGGGCACTGATCGTCAGACTCATCAAAGGACTCCACATCGTAAGTCGTTGAACCCCTAGATGGTGCATCATCTATGGGTTAAAGTCTGAAACCTTTACCGAGCAACCTAAACAGGTGGTGCTACGGGTTAACATCAGTTTTTACCAAAGACCCGCCTAGTCGATCCAGAACCCTCCGTGTGGCTGCTTGAAAGAACCTTGACCCGCTTCGCGGAGCGGTTTGCATCAACAAGCCCGATTAGCCCTAAAAAAGGAAGTGCTCCAAAGTCCTTAGACGAAACTTGGATGCCTTCGCTGTCAGAAGGACTCTACGTCAAACCAGCAGGGGTTGGTGAGTTGACCAACCGATGTCCCTACTTTAGATCACTTATGGCCCTTCGTCCTTGTAGTTGAAGCACACGACAGCATGCCTGGCACCAAGATTAGGTAAAAGGACCCTCTAAGAGCTACGACGACCCTACACTTTGTTTTTGCTTACTCCACTGCAGTTTACAGAAATGGTCTTTACATGCAGTACCCTAAGGACTCTTCCTGGTGCACGCTTCGAAGGACCCAATCAATGTTGTCCAAAAGACAGGCCCTAGTAGTCAAATTGTGAGCCCATTCGCTCTTTCTCTCCGCGCTTGCTCGGTCAACAACGGGCAAAGCAGGAGCCAACATTGACCCCTTAGGATGCACCCTTTTATGCCTCCTCAAGAAGAAAATAGGCTCCGCTTCCAGAAAAGAAAAAATATCTTTGCAAACATCTTGCATAGCTGCTAAATCCTAACCCCGAAACAGAAAGAAACGCTGCCGTTCTACCTCGTCGAAATAAGAGTTCTCGGTGCCCCCAATTGGTCCCCTTAAAAGGTAAACAACCCTCACTCGACTCCTCAAGAGGATCAATTGAAGGCAACGCCCCTAGATGGCACAAGTTCTAGGCCTACATGAACATGGTTTGCCACTCGCTTGGAGGTGTTTGCACCACCTCAGAAAAAATGAGCCAACTCAGAGTTGCCGTGATCCTCCCTAAGGTCTAAGTTGAAGACTAAGCTTCCAAATAGACTCCCGCCGTGAACCCTCATATTGTAGAAGAATCATCGGAGCCCACATTCGCCGGAATACCACCTTTGTATGTGTAGAGGCTTCCGAGGGAATAGCTTGTCCACTCCTGGTGACCGATGGAGTCATAGCAGAGTTTGGCTGATTGTTGCACTCCACAACATAGACCGGCAAACCCCTGGATGCTGCGTCAAAAATCTTTTAATGTTTGAAACTTCTTTTGAACCAACTCTACAAGCGGTGGTAAAGCTTAACATCAGGCCTGGCCAGAATCTTGCTTAATCGATTCAAAAGCCCCCACGTGGCGACTTAATGAACTTCTATCTGCTTCGCGGAGTGGGTCACATCAACAGGCTCACGTAGCCACAGGAAAAGGAACTACTATAAAGTCCCCCGATGAACCCAAGATGCCCTAGCCATCAGAAGGACTATAGGTCAAAGCAACAAGGGTCAGTGGATTGCAAAAGCTCCCCTCTCGAGACCTCATCTACCCTAACCTCAATGTTGAAGTACTCTGCTTCTGAACAGACTCCCGTCGTAGACATTCCTATTGTAGCATTACCTTTGAAGCCCTCATTCACAGAACTATCACCCTCTGTACTTGCAAAGGCTTCTAAGGACGTAGTCCGCCCACCCCCGATGACCGATTAACTCTTAGGAGAGGGCGCTGATCATTGGACTCGTTAAAGCACTCCACATCGTAAGCCCTTGAACCCTCAGATGGTGCATCATCTATGGGTTAATGTCCGAAACTTCTTCCGAACCACCTAAATAGGCGGTGGTATAGGTTAACATTTGGCCGTACCAGAGAACCGCCTACTCGGCCCAGAACCCCTTGTGAGGCTGGTTGAAAGAACCTTACTCTCTTTGCAGAGTGGGTTGCATCGACAACCCGACGAAGAAGGAAGTGCTACAATGTCCCCTGACGAAACTTGGATGCCTTCGCAGTGAGAAGGACACAACGTCGAAGCACCAGGGGTCGGTGGGTTAACCAATGTCGCCACTCGAGGTCGCTTACGACCATTCGCCCATGTCGTCGAAGCACTCAGTAGGACGTCCGACACCAAGCTCAGGTAAAAGGAACCTCTGGGAGCTACGGTGACCCTCCACTTCCTTTCCGCTTACTCCACCATAGAAAGGGTACTCTACGTGCAGTACCCTAAGGACTCTTCCAGGTGCACATTTCAAAGGACCAAATCATTGTTCTCATAGAGACAGGCCCTAGTAGTCCAATCGTGAGCCCATTTGATCATTCTCTCCATGCATGCTCGGGCAGCAATGGGCCAAGCAAGCGCCTACATCGACCCTTTAGGATGCACCCTCTTCTGCGTCCTCGAGAAGAAAACAGCTCCGCTTCCTGATTAATAAATATCTTGGCCAACGTCTTGCATAGCCCCTAAGCCTTATCCCCGAAACAGCAAGCAATGCCTCCGCCCTACCTCACCAAAAAAAGAGTTCTTAGTGCCCCCAATTGGTCCTCTTAAAAGGTAGAAAACCCCTACACCACTCCCTAAGAGGATCAATCGACGTCAATGCCCCCAGATGGCACAAGTTCTGAGGCCTTCATGAATGTTGTTTGCCAATCGCATGGAGGCACTTAAACAACTTCAGAAAATTGGGCCAACTTAGAGCTGCCGTGATTCTCCCTAATCTCTGAGTTGAAAACTCGCTTTCGAATAGATTGGGGCCGTGAACCCTCCTACTTAGAAGAACCATCAGAGCCCACATTCGACGGACTACCACCCTTTGCACTTGTAAAGGTTTCCAAGGGAGAAGTCTGCCCACCCCTGATGACTGATGAACTTATAGCAGAGTTCAGCAAATCGTCGGACTCATTGGCGGACTCCACAACATAGGCTACCAAACCCCCGAATGCTGCATCAAAAATCTCATTGTGTCCGAGGGTTCTTCTAAACCAGCCTTGCAGGTGGTGGTAAAGCTTAACATCAAACCTTGCCAGAATCCTGCTTACTCAATCTGAAACCTCTCACGAAACCTAGATGCCCTCACCATCAGATGTACTATTTGTCAAAGCAGCAAGGCCCGGTCGATTGCAAAAACTCCCCTCTCGAGACCGCATTTGCCTTAAACCTCTAAGTTGAAGACTCCACCAATTCAGAACAGACTCTCGTCGAGGACATTCCTACTATAGAAAAACCTTTAAAGCCTGAATTTGCAGAACTACCACCCTCTGTACTTGCAATGGCTTTTGAGGGTGTAGTTCGCCCACCCTTAATGATCAATTAACTCATAGGAGAAGGCGCTGATCGTCGAACTCGCAAAAGGACTCCACATTATAAGCCGTTGAACCACCGGATGGTGCATCATCTATAGGTTAATGTCTGAAACTTCTACAGAGCGATCTAAAAAGGGGGTGGTACAAGTTAACATTTGGCCCTGCCAGAGATCTGCCTATTGGTCTGGAACCCCCCGTGTGGCTGCTTGAAAGAACTTTGACGACTCCGATCAGGCCCCAAAAAAGGAAGTGCTCCAAAACCCCCTGACGAAAATTGGATGCCCTCGCTGTCAGGGGTCAATGGGTTAATCGATGTCCCCACTTGAGACAGCTTACGGCCCAGCATCCATGCTGTTGAAGCACTTGGTAGCACGCCTGGCACCATGCTCAGGTAAACGGACCGTCTGGGAACTACGGCGACCCTCAACTTCGTTTTTGTTTACTCCACTGTAGAAAGGGTACGCTACGAGCAGTACCCTAAGGAATCTTTCAGGTGCATGTTCCGTAGAACCTAATCAATGTTGTCCCTGAGACAGGCCAGGGTAGTCCAATCGCGGCCTGCCAAAATGCCGCTTACTCAGTCCAAAACCCCCCACGTGGCGGCCAGAATGAACTTCTACCTGCTTCGAGGAGCGGGTCACAATGACTGGCTCGCGTAGCCATTGGAAAAGAACCGCTACAAAGTCCCCTAACAAAACCTAGATGCCCTCACCATTAGAAGGACTATTTGTCAAAGCATCAAGGACTGGTGAATTGTAAAAACTCCTCTCTTGAGACCGCATTTGCCCTAACCTCTAAGTTAAAGACCACAGCTTCTGAACAAACTCCTGTCGTGGACATTCCTATTGTAGCAAAACCTTCAGAGCCCGCATTTGCAGAACTACCACCCTTTTTACTTGCAAAGGCTTTTGTGGCCGTCGTCCGCCCATCCCTGATGACTGATTAACTAATAAGAGAGGGTGCTGATCGTTGAACTCGTCAAAGGACTCCACATTGTAAGCTATTGAATCCCAAGATGGTGCATCATCTATGGGTTGAAGTCTGAAACTTCTACCGAACAACCAAAACAAGCGGTGGTACAGGTTAACTTCAGGCCCAGCCATAAACCCGCCAACTCGGTTTGGAACCCCCCATGTGGCTGCTTTAAAGAACCTTGGCTTGCTCCGCAAAGTGGGTTGCATTGCCGAGCCCGATTAGGCCATAAAAAAGGAAGTTCTCCAAAGTCCCCGAACGAAACCTGGATGCCCTCGCTAGTAAAAGGACTCTAGGTCAAAGCAATAGGAGTTGGTGGGTTGACCGAAGTCCCCACTGGAGACCGCTTATGGCCCAGCGTCCTTGCCGTCAAAGCACTCGACAGCACAGCCGGCACCAAGCTCAGGTAAAAGGACCTTCTGAGAGATACGGTGACCCTCCACTTCTTTTCCGCTTACTCCACCGTAGAAAGGGTTCTCTACGTGCAGTACCTTACGGAGTCATCCAGGTGCACGTTTCGAAGGACCCAATCGATGTTGTCCCTAAGACAGGCCCTAGTAGCCCAATTGTGAGTCCATTTGATCGTTCTCTTCCCGGGTGCTCGATCAGCAACGGCCAAAGCAGGCGCTTACATCGACCCTTTAGGATGCACTATTTTCTGCCTCCTCGAGAAGAAGACAGGCTCTGCTTCCTCATAAAAAAATATCTTTGCCAACGTCTTGCATAGTTGCTAAGTCCTAACCTCGAAACGGCAAGAAACGCCGCCGCTCTACCTCGCCAAAATAAGAGTTCTCAGTGCTTCCATTCTGTCCCCTCAAAAGGTAAACAACCCCCACTCCACTCCCCAAGAGCATCAACCGATGTCAACGCCCCCAAATGGCAAAAGTTTTGCGACCTTCACGAATGTGGTTTGTCAATCGCTTGGAGGTGTTTGCACCAGTTCAAAAAGTGGACCAACACAGAGCCGTCGTGATCTACCCTAATCTCTGAGTTGAAGACTCCGCTTTCGAATAGACTACCACCGTGAACCCTCTTATTGTAGAAGAACTGTCTGAGCCCGCATTCACCGGACTACCACTCTTTGCACTTGTAAAGGTTTTCGAGGGAGAAGTCTGCCCACCACTGATGATCGATGAACGCATAGCAGAGTTCGGCTGTTTGTCGGACTCATCGGAGGACTCCACAACATAGGCGGCAAAACCCCTTGAAACTTCTTTTGAACCAACCTTGCAGGTGGTGGTAAAGCTTAACATCTGGCCTAGTCAGAATTCTGCTTACTCGGTCGGAAACCCTCCAAGTGGAGAACTGATGGAACTTCTACCCGCTTTGACGGGCCCTTGTAGCTACCGGAAAAGGAACTGCTACAAAGTCCTCCGATGAAACCTGGATGCCCTCGCCATAAGGATTATCTGTCAAAGCAGCTAAGGCCAGTGGATTGCATAAACTCCCCTCTTGAGACTGCATCTACTCTAACCTCTAAGTTGAAGCCTCCACCGCTTTTGAACAGACTCCCGTCATAGATATTCCTATTGTAGGAGAACCTTTGGAGCCCGCATTCACAGAAATACCTCCTTTTGTACTTGCAAAGGCCCTTGAGGACATAGTCCGCCCAACCTTCGATGACGGATTAATTCTTAGAAGAGGGCGCTGATCGTCGGACTCGTCAAAGGACTCCACATCGTAAGCCATTGAACCCCTGAATGGTATATCATCTATTGGTTAATGTTCAAAACTTCTTTAGAACCACCTAAACAGCCAGTGGTACAGGTTAACATTAGGCCCAGCCAGAGACCCATGTTGTAATGCCAAGTCATGTGGTACTGGAGCACTGCATGACATGGCATTGACGAGGACGTTAAGGGTTTAAGGGAGGAGTTCGTAACACCCCGGTCTCATATTCGAAAGAGATGAATAGCTCACATAAAGTGAGTTGTTTATAAAGATACTTATGGGTGTTAAGTCCCACATTGCCTAGTTGCTAGGTGAAACCGAGCTTTATAAGGGATTCTAGGAAAGCTCCAAATTGGCTGGTCCATTTGGGGTGATAGCGCAGATGTGGCTAACGCTTTTCCCTGGGTCGTTACACCAAGCTCATGTAAAAGCTGGGAGCTACGGCGACCCTCCACATCCTTTCTGCTTACTCCACCGTAGAAGGGGTACTCTACGTGAAGTACCCTAAGGACTCTTCTAGATGCACGTTCTGAAAGACCCAATCGGTGTTGTCCCATAGACAGGCCTTGGTAGTTTAATCTTGAGCCCATTTGATCGTTTTCTCTGTGCGGGCTTGGGTAGAAATAGTCAAAGCAGGCGCCTATGTCAACCCCTTAGGAGGCACCATTTTCTGCCTCCTTGAGAAGAAAATAGGCTCTGCTTCCCGATCAAAAAATATCTTGACCAATGTCTTGCATAACCACTAAGCCTAATCCTTGTAACGGAAAACAACGCCGCCACCCTACCTTGCTGAAATAAGAGTTCTCAGTGCCTCATATTGGTCCTCACATAAGGTAAACAACCTCGACTCCACCGGAAAAAGGATCAACAGACGTCAACGCCCCCAAATGGCAGAAGTTTTACAGCCTGCACGACCGTGGTTTGCCACTCGCTTGGAGGTGTTTGCACCACCACAGAAAAGTGGGCCAACTAAGAGATGCCATGATCCGCCCTATGCTCTGAGATAGGAAACCAAACCAACAAATGCTGCGTCAAAAAGCTCATAATGTTTGAAACTTCTTCTGAACCATTCCTGCAGGCAACATTAAAGGTTAACATCCGGCCCTGCCAGAATCCTGCTTACTCGGTCCGAAACCACTGAAGTATCGGCCTGAAGGAACTTGTTAGTTTTTAATTGCCTGCATTCTGTTGACAAAATTACTATTATGTAAGTCTGCTGCCTTAACAGGGATGCCGTATATTTCAAAATCTTCAGAATATTCAAGAGTTAATTTCCTTAACATGGAAAACCTTAATATGACAAGTATATGTATCATCCGCTCAAGAAAGGCAATTTCCAGACATCAGGAAGATTCTGCGTAGTTTACAGCTCAGAAAATTCAGTTCCCTACTTACCGTCCGGATGGCCCCAGTGGAAGTTTCTGGACGCCCATCAGTGTTTGAAGAAGGGCCTGAACACCTCAGCAGACACCAACCACAGGGAACTCATGTTCGCATAGATGTCCAGACCGCTCAGCAAACAGCAACTCTCGAGAGCACCTATTTGCACAGGTGTCTGAATGACAAACTGAAGGCTGTGAACAATGAACAATGCAAGAAATCGTCCGGACGCTCTAGAGCTATACCATCCGGACTCGATGGCTGGAGATTAATGAAGAAACTTGTGAGATCGCGTGATTTAAAGTCAGTTGCTACTTGCCGTCCGGACGCCCATTGTCTAAGTCTAGATGCCGCCCAAAGAACTCTGAATCAGACTTGTATTAGGTTTTCTATAGCGAATAAATAGAGGTCTCTAGGCATGTATTATTCAAGAATTCGGTAATGAATTCCTATGTACTAAGAGATTGTGTTTAGGAAGAAAAAAAAGATATTTGCTAGCTCTCTTAGGGTGGTTCGTGTATGATTTGATTAACCTTTGAAGTCTAGCTTAGGGAGGAGCCCTAAACTAAAGGATTACGTTGAAGACCCCTTAAGGTAGGAGACCTGGTTGAGAGGTGTTCATGTATAGGTACACGTCAGAGTGCATGGTATGACCACTGCATAACGGGTATGTGAGTGTGAGTGCTTTGTTACTAGTCTTGTCTTCTGAATGGTGAAAATTCTAGGTTTGGCTACCCCGGAATGTTTTTTTCTCTTAACTGAGTTTTCACTTCATTAACAAAATATTTGTCTTCTTTAAATTTGGCATTTAGATATTTTGTTACACAATCAATCACACACATACATGCTCTATGTGAAGCTCTTTCAAAAAAGTGCACGACTTTCTAAGGACAAAGCCCTCCATGCTCTATGTCAAGCTCTTTCACCATATGAATTCGCAAGAATTTCAAACTGTGAATCCGCTTAAGAAACGTGGCAAATTTTGGAAACAACATATGATGACACAAAAATGTTGATTTCAAAATTTGAAGAAATTAAGATGTTGGAAGATGGGACGTTCAGTAAGTTTTACACCAGGATCAGCGACCTGAGAAACTCGATGGTGAGTCTCGGGAAGAACGTCTCTAATGTAAAACTCATTTAAAAGATACTAAGATCTCTGCTTGAGCGTTAATAAAAGTAACTACCATTGAAGAAAACAAGGATCTTGATGAGATGCAGATTGAAGAGTTGGTGGGATCTTTTCAAATTTATGAGTATTCCTTGCTCCCAATCAAAAAGGCAAAGGCAATAGCCCTCAAGTTATCTAAGAAGAAAAATAGAGTCTCCTATGATGAAGACTCCGATAATGAAAAAGTTGCAGTTGCCATGTTCGCCAAAAATTTCGATAGATTGATGAAAAATGATAAAGAAGATGTTCACCGAAAGAATGAGGAAAGCCCCCAGAGAAGTCGAGCCAGAAGAAGGATCATAGGGGTCCTCAATGTTTTGAATGCTTCGGCTTTGGGTACTTACGGGCAGATTGTGGCAAACAGGTCAAGAGGAAGGCCTACAACGTCACTCTCAGTGAATCTGAAGAGGAGGAGACCTCAGGCCAGGATCAAAAGTCTCTGGCCTTTGTAGCACCACACGAAGAATCTGAGGGGTCACAGTCCTACTACTCAGAGAGTGGCTATGAAGACGGGGAAGAACTTAAAGAGGCCTACAAAATCCTCTATGTGAAGTTCTTAAAGCTGAGGGAGACACGCCAACAACATGTGAAGGAACTGAATAGTTTGCAGACTAAGAAGAGTTCCTTACTTCTTGAGTTTCAAGATTTGGAAGAAAAGTTGTTGGAGACACAGCTGCAGTTGGAGAGAGTTACTGATTAGAATCTTACTCATAAGCTATCAATCCAGAAGAGCTCAACAGACAAGACATGACTTGGGTATGTAGCATCTACCTATGATATCCCCTCTACTTCCAAGACTGTGTTTGTCAAACCCAAAGTCCCCGAGCCTCCACTCACCTGCGTGAATAAGGGAAAGGCTGTCATTGGTGGAGATGTTCTGGCTATTGCAAAGGCCACTCAGAAGCCTCCTACCATTAGAGGGCCTTCCATACGCCACCACTGTGGTTGATAACATCCGACCCAAGTGTTCTTTTCTCAAAGCTCAGAGATCAAAGGTCAAGAAGGAGTTGCCAAGACAGCTATATCCAGCACTAGACCTCCGGCAGGGCATCAGGCTCCACAACATCAGCGATGATAGCATCGATTTTTTCCTGCCAATTAGAATGGCAAACCCAAGAAGAATAAATCAAGGCATTACAAGAAGAAGCCGCAGAAGCCTGAAAGCGACCAATTTTATAAGGGGTTGCCTATTTTGATGTGGAGCATGCTGAGATGGATGGACAACCAGTTGAAGGGCTGTCAACAACCATCACGAGTAAGGCATGTATGAGTCAGAAAGGATGAAGTTATTCACCCCTTGAAGGGGAATGGACTCACCTAGTTGGTGATAGTACAAATGTCTAAGATTTTGGTTCCTAATCCTAGAGCATATCAGGTTTGCTTGCATTGCATTGGTTTCTCTCTAACATATTTTTACATATGCCTTGCATTCTAGGAACCATATTTGTTTTATCCCCAAAATTTTCTTTTGTTGTTTTGAGAAAATTTTTGTAGGTATTTTATAGGGATGACAGAAAAAGCATGTCGGGCTGTTGCTTTTCTGTCTTGGTAGCTCTAAACCTCTCTCCTTGAAAACAGGTTTGATTACATGCTAGGCCTAGATATTGTTCTTTTTTTCCTCATAGCATGTCTTCGTTGTTTTTCTGTCTTATTTTTTTATTGAAAAAAATAAAGGGGAGAATATGTAGAATTTTATTTTATTTTATTTTTTCTGTTAAGAACTTTGATGTATTATGTTTGGCTGATATCTTAGTTCATTATGCATTGATTAAATATGCTTATATAAGTTTAAGAGTTATGTTTGATATTTGCTAAGTTTCCTTACTGCATCTTAATGCTAGATAGCCTGCTTTTCTCATGCAATGAAATTGTGCACTATTCAAAGCTCCCTTATGGTACATTTTTTTTCTCTATGATTTTTAACTTCTGGAAATTTTGATGAGAGATTTTTTTTGCAAAGATGGTCAAATTAACCAACTCGCTAGTTGAACCTAGAACGAATAAATAATGGCATTCCTTCAAGGTTGCAGTACCAAGTGATAAAAAACATTTAAATTTCAGTAAATATGCACCTGTCCCTATAGGAAGAGTCAGTGACCAAATCATTGAGGAAATAGACGGCCACTAACGGAATAAGTAAAAGAAAAATGTTGTATCCTAGGGGAAGTGCATCAGATGAAGGTGGCTAGGCCCTAGTAAAATAAGGTTTGACTTTTGACTAATCTAACATTGAATATTTCTCTCATTTAGAAAATTCAGTTGTTTTAAATCATATCAGTGAACATCAGACCTTATTAAGAAAGCTTTCGCACACACGAATAACATGAGTTAAGTATACTGTTTAAAATTTCTATTTATAGAAAAATTTGTGCTCATTAAATATTTGACTCTCAATTATATGTTTGCATATTTTTGGATTGCTATTTGACTGTTTTATCAGTTTTCAATACATGCGTGTTATGAAGCTAACTTTAAGGAAAATTATTTTTCTGCAAAATTTTTCTCTAATTTTAGCTTTTTAGTGTGGAGAGTCCGGACGGACTTGGATTAAAGTCTAGACGCGTTCGGCCCTGTCGAATGTTGAGCTGGCAGTACGACGTCCAGACCAGTTAGTAACACGTCCGGACGCGATCCTTACGGGTTTAAATCCATTGCTTTCTCACACAGGCCGCCGTACTCCTTCAAAATTTCATCTTTTCTTTACTTTTGTGCGTTTTTCTCGTGCTTTATTGCAAGTTGTTGGCTATTTTTTGTCTTTTCTGCATTTTATCATCTCATTCAAGGTGCTTTTACTGTTTTCCTTCTTTTATAGTTTTTATGCTTTTTAGAATTTAGGAATAATTGTATTGGGATATTATTGAGATAATATGCATGATGTAATTATTATGCTGCTCGTTAAGGTTGGACTTGACATATCTGCATTATTGGATTGCTTTATTTTCATATGTAAAAATTTTGAGCATTCAAATTACAACTGTTATAATGCCAAAAAATTTCTCGGACTAACATGATCTAATTTTGTTGGTGTTATTTTTCTTGCATCTATTTGTTTAAATATTTGCAGGACAATGTCAGCTAGTAGCTCCCAGCGCAGAGTCCGCCAAAGGACTAAGGAAGGTCTTGAGGCTACCAGAGCCAAGGTGGAAAATAGGCAGGTGCTTATTGAGCAAAATGTTGTGAGAGCCGATGTCATTGTTGCTCCTTTCGACTTCATAGATCAGTTGATCCGGTAGAACCATTAAGGTTATCTTTACTCCTGCTTCGGCATCGTTTATCCCAGAGTTCGGGATTTTTATGGATATAAGGAGGTCGTCTAGGATTACCAGAGCGGACTTACTTTGCAGGCCATAGTCAGAGGCATTACCTTTAGAGTGGACCTCGCTCTCCTCGGCAGATTCATTGGGATTGACCCCATTCCTTTTTAGGGTATTTCGTTCCTAGACTCTATGGATCCTCCTTCTATGGAAGAATTGCCTGATTTCTTTGCTCCTCATCGAGCTCATGACAAAGTCACTCACTCGATCAGGATTGGCTTGTTCTCCTCTCCACATCGTCTTCTAGCAAAGATTGTGCTACACAATCCATGGCCTATAGTTCGTCGGAGTGAGCTAGTTGTGCTACACAATCTATGGCCTATAGCTCTACAGAGTGAGCTAGTTCTCAAGAGAACGAGATTCCTATATGCCATGATCCATAAGATACCCATCTGCCTTTGTAAGCGCATTGTGCTCACTATGCTCGAGATGAGAGACGAGCATCAGACATGTGTTCCGTTTGGGTGCTTAGTAACGAAGATCTGCATGGATTTTGTATTAGATATTCCAGATTCCGAGCCCAAGGAGAAAACCAAGGATACCCATGGGGAAGCATAATTTCCTCCACCTATTCCACCAGTTCAGTCTAATCCTGCTGCTGCTTCATCCTCACACACTGCTCCACGTCCTCCAGCCTCTAATTTTATGCCCTCTCGCATTCTAGACACTGTACTTTCCATTCAGTGGATGTCAACTATATGAGTGTCCGCATTGGGCAAAATCATATTAAAATTAGACACTGCCTTAAAAAATTGGAGCCTGAGGATGATGATGAGGATGACTGAGTGCTTTGATGACTCATTTTTGGTGGTTTTTATTTTTCATAAACTTCCGTTTTTTTGGGATATATTTTTTAGACATTTTTTTTAATTCCTATTATTTTGGATAATTAGTACTTATATAACTGTGGTTTTTCATTATCTGTTTACCCTTTGTCCTTTTGAGGCAAAAATGGGGAGTATTTTTATTTTTGGACTGAAATTGTATTTTTAACCGGTCAAGTGAATTTTGTCTCAGAATATCTAAATGGGGAGTTTGTTAGTTTTTAATTAGATCAATTCCATTGACAAAATCACTATTATATAAGTCTACTGCCTTAACAGGGATGCAGTATATTCTAGATCAACAACCCTCCTAGGTCAATCTCAAACTGGAGTTTATTACTCCACTAACATATGTAGTCATTAGCCTTTTTGTTCTTTCACTCCAGTTTTTTTACAATCTTAGGGCAAATCAAATTAGTTGAAGTTCCTGCTCCAGCCCTTTTTCTGATCGAACCGATTCATCAGCTACCTCCTTATAGTCTCCAAACAAGTAAGAATCAGTTTGTCCCTTATTTCCATCACCCATGCGTTGAAACTCCCCACAATGTTGTTTAGCAAGATATCACTGGAGCTGCTCGTTCTGAATGCATGGTGTAACCACATCTTAGGGTCTACTTTCTCAAGGTAGTTGTATGCTCTTTGGTCCATACCTCTGATGACCTCAAGGTAATACTTGAACTGTATATCGTTGGGAGCCATGAGCTATGGCTACACCCCACAGAGCATCTTTGAACTCCTTTCCCTTGAAGCCTTTCCCCTTGAGATTGCTATGCAAATGCTTGACACAGTACTTATGCTCCAAGCCAAGCATCAGATCCTCTAAAGCCCAAATCAACCCGTTCTTTTTTTTTTTTTTTTTTTTAATAATATATATATATATATATAAAAGGAAACATGTTAAAATATTTTTGATAACATTTTTTAGGAGCACAAGACAATTACATTAAATATTATATTCTAATGGTCGAACATGAACGACCACATATGATACTGAAGATACCCAATATCGTCCAAAAGAGTTTTCAAGAACTAGGTTCATGTGTCCCTAGTTTCATACTCGCATATAGCATATCCTATCGGTAAAATGTTATCATTTGCATCCCAAGCAACTGCTGCATACAGCTGACCACCCCACTTCCCCATCATAAAACAGGCATCTCCGCATATCATTGGCTTACAGCCAACCAAGAAGCCTTCCTTGCAGGCTGTCAACAAAACATATATCCGTTGGAAGAGTACTCCATCCCGCTGAATGTATGCTGAGGAACCTTGATTCCACTACAGTAATGCATTGGCGTACTTCCTAGTGTGCTTGTACTGATCACCATCTCGGATCTCCAATGCCTTTTTTTTTTTGCATGGTGGCAGCTCAACAATGTGAGCACAACATGGTAGTCCTTTCAGATTATCTCCCATAAAGTCTCCTACGTTCTGAAAACTGTCTAAATATCTATATGTAGCCCATTGAATTTTTACCCGTTTGTTGTCATAGTGGGTGCCACAATTATGAACTCGTTGAAAAGTTTTGACTGTGAAAATTTTTTTATAGTTCAACTAGCTTACGTGTATTCTCCAGCAATAGTTTTTCTTACATATTGCGAACACCCACATCTTCTCAGTGTGCTGGTAGTTATAGTCAAATGACTTTTGCATTGCAAACACTTTTAACGTTTGCTTGAACTCAGTGGGGTTGTCGAGCTTCAAACTTACTGATAACTCAACATTTTCTTTTAGGTCTCGCTTCGGCTTCCATTCGGGATACCTCTTCAATAGTCTAGGAGAACCTTCACCTTCATCCTCAATATCCATATTGTGAAATATCCATATTGGCTGCTTCCGAGGCTGTTGAACTAACTGCTTCCGAGGTTGTCGGGTTGACTGCTTTGAAGAGAGAGCAACCGGATTTCCTAAAGAAGAGAGAGGATCTATAACAGATTAGCCAAAAGTCAAACCTTACTCTTACTAGGGCCTAGCCATCCTCATCTGATACACTCCCCCTGAGATACAACACCAAATTATTTTACTTGTACCATGAAGGACAAGATAAATTTTTACTTGCTCATAGAGGGCAAGGCATATTGCAAATTCAGTACAGAAGCAGTGAAATAGACAATTTTAAAGCACAAAATTCATACGAATAACTGCTCAATTCTTATGGTGCTGCAAGCTAGAGGAAATGCCAGAGTTTTGAGATCCTAGGTTCAACTAGCCTGTGGTCAATTTGACCATCTTATCACAAACTTCTTCTCTTCTTCAGAAATTCTAGAAGCAAACAGTCAGAGAAGGAAAAATACACACCTTTGGGGAGTCTAAGATAGTGCATGGGGTCATCACATGAGACAGGCGACTATCAAACAAAACAATGAGCAGGGAAAAACTTTTGTTCATGTCAGACTGATGTTTTCACCCACATGTAAGCATAATATATCAATGCTCAACAGACTAGTAAACCAGAAATAATACATGAAATAGCTGACATACCTTGTGAAAGATTTACCCTGCTACAAAGACTCCCCCATTTTTTTATTCTTTTATTTTTTTTATTTTTTTTTTATTACAACATCATGCTATCAGAGGACACAAAATTCATCCTAGCATGGAACATCATGTCTAGGACATGGCACACACACCAATGGCTTTTCAAAGAGACTCAAACCTGCTACCATCTAGAAGTTTGATAAGTATGTCAGCCAATTGATTTTTAATGGAAATGAAAGAGAGAGAAACCACCTCAGATTCCACAAGATCACATATAAAGTGATGTCTGATGTCGATGTGCTTGGTCCGAGAGTGCTGAACAGGATTCTTTGAGATATTAATAGCACTAGTATTATCACAGTTGATAATCATAGTATCTTGAGAGAATCTGTAGTCCCCCAGCAGCGTCTTCATCCACAATAATTGAGTACAGCATCTGCCCGCAGCAATATACTCAGCCTCAGCAGTGGAGAGAGAAATAGACGCTTGTTTCTTGCTCATCCAGGCTACCAGATTGTTCCCCACATAGAAGCATCCTCCATAGGTACTTTTTCTATCATCAGCATTTCCAGCCCAATCTGCATCAGAGTATCCTGCAACAACAAGATTTGTTTGTCTAGAATACCATACACCATAAGAGAGGGTATCATTTGCATACTTGATGATACGGTTAACTGAAGTGAGGTGAGATTCCTTAGGATTTGCTTGGAAACGAGCACAAACACCCACACTGAAAGCAATGTCGGCTGGCTGTAAGATACATGAGGCTCCCTATCATACTCCTGTAAAGGGATGGATCAACAGATTTGCCTGCAAGATCACTACTGATCTTGACACTGGTGCTCATGGGAGTGCGAGCACGACTTTTTCCATCCAACCCAAATCGTTTGACCAGATCCCTAGCATACTTAGACTGAGAAATGAAGATGCCTTCAGTAGTTTGCTTAACTTGAAGGCCAAGGAAGTAGTTCAACTCACCAATCATGCTCATCTCAAATTCCTGCTTCATTTCCTCAGAGAACTCATGGGCAAGAGAGTCTAAAGTAGCTTCAAAAATAATGTCATCAACATAAATTTGAGCGATGAGTTTGTGAGTACCTTGTTGCCTGATAAACAGAGTTCGATCAGCTTGTCCCCTTGTGAATCCCTTGGCCAGGAGATAAGTGGTGAGACGCTCATACCATGCCCGAGGAGCCTGCTTAAGCCCATATAATGCCTTTTTCAGCTTGTACACATGATGGGGATGATGAGGGTCTTGAAAACCCTTTGGCTGCTCTACATAGACTTCTTCTTGCAGAACTCCATTTAAGAAGGCACTATTTACATCCATCTGATATAACTTGAAGTCAAGATGACAAGCAATAGAGAGAAGAATTCTGATAGACTCTAACTTGGCAACAGGGGCAAATGTTTCATCAAAGTCTACTCCCTCTATCTGAGTATATCCTTGTGCAACAAAACGGGCTTTATTTCGAACCACAGTACCATGTTCATCTGTTTTATTCTTGAAGATCCACTTGGTACCAATAATATTCTGTTCTGCAGGATGGGGAACCAAGTTCCAGACATCATTTCTAGTGAACTGATGGAGCTCATCATGCATTGCAGAGACCCAGCCTTCATCCTGTAGGGCTTCATCAACTTTCTTGGGTTCTATTTGAGCTAGATAGCAGCTGTAAGAGACTTGATTGGCTACTTCACTGGTGGGCTGAATGACTCTGCTTCTCAGCCTATGCCCTTCATCTATGTTCCAAAGCAGCTGCTGAGTAGGATGATTATGCTTCATCCATGATCGCTTAGGAGGATTAGCAGGAGTATCCTCATCTTCGGAAGTAGTAGGAGTGGTATCCGAAGTCGTGGGAGAAGAAGGAGATTCACCTGGAGACTCCTTTGAAGAAGGATTAATAATATCAGTTGGGGTTGCTGAATGCTCGGCTGAATCGATCTGTTTTTCCTCCCTGCTGATAGGTCTCTGAACTTCATCATCATCAACTACTACATTTATCGATTCCATCATAGTCTCTGTTCTTTTGTTGAAGACTTTGTATGCACGACTGTTTGTGGAATATCCCAAGAATATACCTTCATCACTCTTGGTATCAAATTTCCCCAGATTTTCCCTGTCACGAAGTATATAACATTTACTTCCAAAAAGTTTTAAAATACTTCACTGTGGGTTTCTTACCTCGCCAGATTTCATAGGGAGTCTTGTTTTTTTAGGCCTAAGGTAGACCCTGTTGATGATATGACAGGCAGTGTTTACAGCTTCTCCCCAGAAGTGTTGAGTAAGATTTTTTGAGTGGATCATCACACGAGCCATCTCCTGAATTACTCTGTTCTTCCTTTCAACAACTCCATTCTGCTGATGAGTGATAGGAGAAGAAAATTCCTGCTTGATTCCATATGAGCGACAGAATTCTTCGAACTTGGAATTTCCATGATCACTGCGGATTCTCACAATCTGGCAATTTTGGTCAACCTGAATCTTCTTGAACAAATGTTGAGCTATATCAAAAGCATCAGATTTTTTCCGAATAGGAATAGACCATGTATATCGAGAGAAGTCATCAACAATAACCAGAATATATCTTTTCCCACCTAGACTAGCAGTTCTAGTGGGACCCATGAGATCCATGTGCAGTAATTCCAAGTTTTTGGAAGTTAGAATACCTGAGGTCTTCTTATGGGCTATTCGAGTCTGTTTCCCTAGTTGACAAGGACCACAGATTCCTTTTCCAGTCTTTTCCATTTTGGGCATGCCTTTAACAACATCTTTGCCTGCAATTTTCAACATATTAGAGAAATTGAGATGCCCTAACCTCTGGTGCCATAGCTCACTGTCATCTATGGTTGCTTTGTTGCAGAAAATCTGAGGATCTGCAGCCAAACCAGGAAGGCCGTAACAATTGTTAGCAGTTCTTTCTCCTCCCATGAGCCATCTGCCACTACTGTCAAATATATTGCATTCCTTCTTGGAGAATTGCACCACCAAGTCATTATCACAAAATTGGCTGATGCTGAGGAGATTTGCCTTGAGCCCTTCTACATACAGAGCTTCTTGAGATGGTCCGAGGCCTGGAATGTCGATGGTCCCTTTACCAATGACTCTGGATTGACTCCCATCTCCATAGGTGATTCACCCACCTTTGCCCATCTGAACTTCTTTTAGCAAGGTCTTATCACCTGTCATGTGTTTAGAACAACCACTATCCAAATACCACAAACAAGTATCAAGAATTTTTAGTGCAGTATGAGAAATTAAACACAGATTATCTTCCTTTTTGACCCAGACTTGTTTGGAAGCTTTTTGATTATTAACCAGGACAGATCTTTGCTCATTAGGGGTGAGGTATGGTAACTTCTCACTAATGAGTTTAACTTGATCACTTAACACTTTAACTTGTTCGTCAAAACTTGGTTCATCTTTCCTAGGGATAAGGGTTTTCTTCCAAGGTTTCTGAGACCTAATTTGGAAACAGTTTGGACGAATGTGACCAACAATGCCACAGTGATGACAAGTAGGTATAGATTGATTATCCCCTTTACCCTTACAAATAGATTGAGTATGAAACATGATAGGTTTAATGAACATGGTCTTATGAACAGACATATCATGTGAAATAGAAGCAATTTTATCCATACTCAATATAGACATAGTAGAAGTCAAAATAGCACTCAAGAAATTAATCTTCTCAGAGTGTACCAAGCTCTGATACTAATTGAAAAACGAAATTGACTTCTAAAAATAAAGTGTGTGCATAAGTATCAACAAAAATTAAAGAACAGCGGAAAGTAAATGACACACAGATTTTTGTTGACGAAGTGGAAACTCAGTTAAGAGAAAAACCACTCCGGGGCAGCCAAACCCAGGAATTCTACTATTCAGAAGACATAGCTAGATATAAGACAGTAATACTCACATGTACTGATGCAGTGGTTGTACCTTGATTTCTGACGTGTAACCCAACAAGAACGCTTCCCAACCTGGTTCTCCTACCTGAAGGGGTTTTCAATGGAACTCCTTACCTTAGAGCCGACTTCTAAGATAGACTTCGGTTTATAACGCAGCACACTTGTAAAACGGCTTCAGAGGGATTGATGACTTTTCTAAGCTCTAATGGAATTCACACTGAATTCTTGCAGTTCTCAGTGCCCAGGGGCCTCTATTTATAGGCTGGGGGCTCAAATGAGCTTTAGGCAAAATATACCTGGGCGCCGTCCGGACGGTGGATATGGGCTGTCCGGACGAACAACTGTGAAACAAGATTTTTTGAAAATTTCGCAGGGAAATCTTTCTTGTTTAAGAGCCTCGTCAGGACGGGATGACACATCGTCCGGACGATCGCACGTCCGCTGCAAGTAATTTCCTTATAAGGCTTTAGAGCGTCCGGACCATGGGAGATGAGCGTCCGGACAGCTATTCTTCTACACGCAATTTCCATATCTGCAATGCGCGCGTCCGGACCATAATAGGCAGTCGTCCAGACGGTTGAAGTCGAATCGGCAATTTCCTTCTTTGATGCACCCGCATCCGGACCACAGCTGTCAGACGCCCGGATGGTCATTTTTGAATTGCAATTCTTGCCTTAAGGAGACGCACGTCTGGACGGGATACCACATCGTCAGGACGGTTGATTGATCTTCCCTTTCTTGAAACTTGGAAAGAAATCAGAAACTGATCGAGTACTGAGAGGCGCCCGGACGTGTTGCTGAAACGTCCGGACGGATGCAAGCTGGCACAGAAACTTCTCGATACAGTATAGGGTCCGGATAGAATGAACACTTCGTCCGGACGGATGATGTTGATCTGTCTTGGAGGTCCAGACGGTAGACACGTCATCCGGACGGATGGTACAGTGGACAGATGGGCGTTCGGACGAGATGGCTCGATCATCTGGACGGCTGACAGAGAACTTGAATTCTTCTGACTTGCAGACTCTGAATAGTGGAATCCCTATTTACAGCATCTTTACACTTTAAGTGTTTTTGTCCAAATACAGAATGAGGCCAAAATACTAACACTTCCCGTGGACGATATCAGCTATACGGTTTGTCTTCCCAACAATTCGACATCCTAAGTCACAATCGGACGAAATGGCATCAAGTCGCCTACGAGATTCGAAATGGAAGGAAGTTTCCTATGCGAGACCGCATCCACCCTAAGCTCTAAGTTGAAGACTCCACTGCTTCCAAACAGACTCCCGCCGTGGACAGTCATTGTAGAAGGACCTTCGGAGCCCAAAATGGCAAGACTACCACCCTCTGTATGTGCAAAGGCTTCTGGGGGCACAGTCCGCCCACCCCCGATGACGGATTAACTCATAGGAGAGGGCGCTGATCATCGGACTCGTCAAAGGACTCCATATCGTAAGCTGTTGCACCCTCGGATGGTGCATCACCGATGGGATAGTGTTCAAAACTTCTTCCGTACCACCTAAATAGGCGATGGTACATGTTAACACCAGGCCCTGTCACAGACCCGTTTGTGGCTGCTTGAAAGAACCATGACCTGCTCCGTTACATCAACGACCCCGATTAGGACGCCAAAAAAGAAGTGCTTCATAGTCCCCCGACGAAACCTGTATGCCTTCGCTGTCAAAAGGACTCGACGTCAAAGGAGCATGGGTCTGTAGGTTGACCGTTGTACCCACTCGAGACCACTTACGGCCTTCCGTCCTTGTCATCGAAGCACTTTGTAGCACGCCCGTCACTAAGCTCATGTAAAACGACCCTCTCCAAGTTGCGACGACCTTCCACTTCCTTTCTGCTAACTCCACCACAGAAAGGGTACTCTACGTGCATTACCCTAAGGATTCTTCCAGGTGAACGTTCTGAATGACCCAATCGATGTTGTCCCATAGACAGGCCCTGGTAGTCCAATCATAAGCCCATTTGATTGTTCTCTCTGCATGGGCCTGGGCAGCAACGAAGAAAGCAAGCGCCTACATCGAACCTTTAGGATGCACCTTTTTTTGCCTCATCGAGAAGAAAACAAGCTCCACTTCCCTATCAAAACATATTTTGGCCAACGTCATGCATAGCTGCTAAGCCTAATCCTCGAAACGTCAAGCAACGCCGCCGCCCTACCTCACCGAAATAAGAGTTCTCAGTGCCTCCTATTGCTCCTCACAGAAGGCATAAGTTTTGCGGGGGGCATGAAAGTGGTTTGCCACTTGTTTTTGCACCACCTCAGAAAAGTGGGCCAACTCAGAGCTGTTGTGATTCACCCTAAGCTCTAAGTTGAAGACTCGGTTCCGAATAGACTCCCGCCATGAACCCTCTTATTGTAGAAGGACCGTCGGAGCCCGCATTCATCGGACTACCACCCTTTCCTCTTGTAAAGGCATCCCAGGGAAAGTATGCCCAACCTTGATGATTGAAGAACTCATAGCAAAGTTCGACTGACCGTTAGACTCTACATCAAAGCAGCAGGGGTTGGTGGGTAGACCGATGTCCCCACCCAAGACTACTTACGACCCTGCATCCTTCCCGTCGAAGCACTCGGCAGCACGCTTGGCACCAAGCTCAGGTAAAAGAACCCTCTGAGAACTATGGCGACCCTCCACTTCATTTCCGCTTACTCCACTGTAGAAAGGGTTCTCTACATGCAGTACCCTAAAGACTCTTCCAGGTGCACGCTCCGAAGGACCTAATCAATGTTGTCCTAGAGACAGGCCTTAGTAGTCAAATCGTGAGCCCATTTGTACGTTCTCTTCGCGCGTGTTCAGTCAACAACGGGCAAAGCAGGCACCTACGTTGACCCTTTAGAAGAAAATAGGCTCCGCTTCCAAATTAAAAAATATCTTTGCCAACGTCTTGCATAGCCATTAAGTCCTAACCCCGAAACGGCAAGAAACGCCTCCGCTCTACCTCGTCCAAAAGCTAAACAACTCGACTCGACTTCCTGAGAGGATCAACCAACGTCAACACCCCTAGATGGCACAAGTTCTGGGCCTTCACAAACATGGTTTGCCACTCGCTTAGAGGTGTTTGCACCAAATCAGAAAAAGTGGGCCAACACAGAGCTGCCTTGATCCGCCTTAAGATCTAAGTTGAAGACTCTGCTTCCCAATAGACTCTCGCCATGAACCCTCCTATTGTAGAAGAATCGTCGGAGCCTGCATTCGCCGCAATTACACCCTTTGTACGTGTAAAGGTTTCCGAGGGAGCAGTTTGTACACTCCTGATGACCGATGAACTCAAAGCAGAGTTCAGCTGATTGTCAGACTCCACAACATAGGCCGCCAAACCCCCGGATGCTGCGTCAAGAATATCTTAATGTTCGAAACTTCGTTTGAACCAACTTTGGAGCCAGCAGTAAAGCTTAACATCTGGCCCCGCCAAAATCCAACTTACTCGGTCCGAAACCCCCCATGTGGTACCCTGAAGTAACTTCGACTCACTTCGCAGAGCAGGTCACATATCCGGGCCCACGTAACCACAGGAAAAGGAACCAAAACAAACTCCACTGACGAAACTTGGATACCCTCACCATCAGAAGGACTATCTGTCAAAGCAGCAAGCGCCAGTGGATTACAAAAACTCCCCTCTCGAGACCGCATATGCACTAACCTCTAAGCTGAAGACTCAACCGCTTTTGGACAAACTCCCGTCCCAGACATTCCTATTGTAGTAGAACCATCAAAGCCAGCATTCGCAGAACTACCACCCTTTGTACTTGCAAAGGCTTCCAATGACGTTGTCCTCCCAACCTTGATGACCGATTAACTCTTTAGAGAGGGCGCTAATCGTCAGACTCATCAAAGGACTCCATTTAGTAAGCCGTTGAACCCCCGGATGGTGCATCATCTATGGGTTAATGTCCGAAACTTCTTCAAAACCACCTAAACAGGCAGTGGTACAGGTTAACATCAGGCCCTGCCAGAGACCCGCCTACTAGGTTCGGAACCCCCCATGTGGCTGCTTGAAAGAACCTTGACCCGCTCCATAAAGCGGGTTGCACCAATGACCCCGATTAGGCCCCCAAAAAAGGAAATTCTACAAAGTCCCCTGATGAAACTTGGATGCCCTTGCTGTTCGAAGGACTCTACGTTAAAGCAGCAGGGGTCAGTGGGTTGACCGATGTCGTCACTCGAGACCACTTACGGCCATGCGTCCTTGCCGTCGAAGCACTCAGCAACACACCCAGCACCAAGCTCATATAAAAGGACCCTCTAGGAGCTACAATGACCCTCCACTTCCTTTCCTCTTACTCCACAACAAAAAGGGTACTCTGCGTGCAGTACCCTAAGGACTCGTTCATTTGCACGATCTGAATGACCCAATCGATGTTATCATATAAACAGGCCCTGATAGTACAATCGTGAGCCCATTTGATCATTCTCTCCACATGGGCTTAGGTAGCAATGGGCAAAGCAGACGCCTTTGTCAACCCCTTAGGATGCACCCTTTTCTGCCTCCTTAAGAAGAAAATAGGCTCCGCTTCCTGATCAAAAAATATCTTGGCCAAAGTCTTGCATAGCCACTAAGCACAATCCCTGAAACGGCAAGCATCGCCACCGGCCTACCTTGCCGAAATAAGAGTTCTTAGTGCCTCCTATTGATCCCCACAAAAGCTAAACAACCCCCACTCCACTCCTTAAAAGGATTAATCGACGTCAACGCCCCCAGATGACAAAAGTTCTACGGCCTGCATGAAAGAGGTTTGCCACTTGCTTGGAGGTATTTGCACCACCTCAGAAAAGTGGGCCAACTCAGAGCAGCCATGATCCGCCCTATGCGCTGAGTTGAAGACTCGGCTCCCAAACAGACTGCCATCGTGAGCCCTCTTACTGTAGAACAATCGTCTGAGCCCGCCTTCGCCGGACTACCACCCTTTGCTTGTAAACATTTCCGAGGGAGAAGTCTGCCTACCTTGATGATTGTTGAACTCATAGCAGAGTTCGGCTGATCGTTGGACTAATCGGACGACTCCACAACATAGGCTACCAAACCCCCGGAAGCTACATCAAAAATCTCTTAATATTCGAAACCTCTTCTAAACCAGCCCTGCAGGCAGAGGTAAAGCTTAAAATCTGGCCATGTAAGAATCCCACTTACTCGGTTCGAAACCACCAAAGTGGCGGCATGAAGAGACTTCTACTAGATTCGCGGAGCGAGTCACATCAACGGGCCAACATAGCAACAGAAAAAGGAATCGTTACAAGGTCCCCAGACGAAACCTGGATGCCTTCACTTGGAGGTGTTTGCACTACCTTAGAAAAGTGGGCCAACTCAGAGCTGCCGTGATCCGGCCTATGCTTTGAGTTGAAGACTTGGCTCTCAAATAAACTGTTGCCATGAACCCTCTTATTGTAGATGAACCGTTGGAGCCCGCATTCGTCAAACTACTACCGTTTGCACTTGTAAAGCTTTTTTAGGGAAAAGTCTGCCCACCCCTGTTGACCGATGAACTTATAGTAGAGTTTGGCAGATCGTTGAACTAAACGAAGGACTCTTCAACATAGGCTCCCAAACCCCTAAAGCTGTGTCAAAAATCTTGTAATTTTTGAAACTTCTTCTGAACAAGCTTGCAGGCGACGGTAAAGCTTAACATTCGGCCCTGCCAGTATCCTGCTTACTCGGTCTGAAACCCCCAAAGTGTCGATCTGAAGGAACTTCCTCCCGCTTCGCAGAGTGGGTCACATCGACGAGGCCACGTAGCATCCGAAAAAGGAACTGCTACAAAGTCCTCCGAATAATCCTGGATGCCCATGCCATAAGATGGACTATCCGTCAAAGCAGCAAGGGCCGATGGATTGCAAAAACTCCCCACTCGAGACCGCATTTTCCCTAACCTCGCTAAGTTGAAGACTCCACTATTTTTTAATAGGCTCCTGTTGCAGACAGTCCCATTGTAGAAGAACCTTTGGAGCTCGCATTCGCAGAACTACCTCCCTCTGCACATGCAAAAGCTTTTGGGGATGTAGTTTGCCAAACCCCGATGACCAATTAACTCTTAGGAGAGGGCACTGATTGTTGGACTCATCAAAGGACTCCACATCGTAAGCTATTGAACCTTTGGATGGTGCATCATCTATGGGTTAAAGTCCAAAACTTCTTCTGAACCACCTAAACAAGCAATGGTAAAGGTTAACATCAGGCCCTACCAGAGACCCGCCTATTCGGTTTCGAACCCCACGTGTGGCTGCATGAAAGAACCTTGACCCGCTCAGCGAAGCGGGTTGCATTGACAACCCCGATTAGACCCCATAAAAGAAAGTGCTGCAAAGTCTCCCGATGAAACTTGGATGCCCACGTAGTCACAAGGACTCTATGTCAAAGCAGTAGAGTTTGGTGGGTTGACCGATGTCCCCACTCGAGACTGCTTATGGCCCTGTGTCCTTGCCGTCGAAGCACTCGGCAACATGCCCGACACCAAGCTCAAGTAAAAAGACCCTCTGAGAGCTACGACGACCCTCTACTCCCTTTCCGCTTACTCCACCACAAAATGGGTTCTCTACCTGCAGTACCCTAAGGACTCTTCCAGGTGCACATTCTAAAGGACCCAATCAATGTTGTCCAAGAGACTGGGCCTAGTAGTCAAAATCGTGATCCCATTTGATCGTTCTCTCCACGCGTGCTCGATCAACAACGGGCAAAGCAGGTGCCTAAGTCAAACCCTTACGATGCACCCTCTTCTGCCTTCTTGAGAGAAAACAGGCTCTGCTTCCTGATAAAAAAAAAAATCTTTGCCAACGTCTTGCATAGCTGCCAAGTCCTAACACCAAAACAGCAAGAAACGCCGCCGCTCTACCTCGCCGAAATAAGAGTTCTCAGTACCCCCATTTAGTCTCATCAAACGATAAACCCCTACTTGACTCCTAAGAGGATCAACCGACGTCAACGTCCCTAGATGCCACAAGTTCTAGGCATGTACGAACGTGGTTTGCCACTCGTTTGGAGGTGTTTGCACCACCTCAGAGAAAGTGAGTCAACTCAGAGCTTTCGTGATCCGCCCTAAGGTCTAAGTTGAAGACTTGACTTTCGAATAGACTCCCTCCTATTGTTGAAGAATCGTCGGAGGGCCCGTTCGCCGGAATACCACCCTTTGCACTTGCAAAGGCTTTCGAGGGAGCAGTTTGTCCACTCCTAATGACCAATGAATGCAAAGAAGAGTTCAGTTGATCGTCGAACTCCACAACATAGGCCACCAAACCACCAGATGCTGCGTCCAAAATCTCTTAATGTTTGAAACTTCTTCTGACCAGCTCTACAGGCGACAGTAAAGCTTACTCGGCCCAACACCCCCACGTGGCGGCCAGAAGGACTAGATGTCAAAGTAGTAAGGGCCAATGGATTGCAAAAACACCTCTTTTGAGATCGCATATGCCCTAACCTCGATGTTGAAGATTCCACCGCTTCTGAATAGACTCCCGTCGTAGACATTCCTATTGTAGCAGAACCTTCGGAGCCCGCATTCACAGAACTACCACCCTCTATACTTGCAAAGGCTTCTGAGGATGTAGTCCACCCACCACTGATGACTAATTAACTTTTAGGAGATGGCACTGATTGTCAGACTCGTCAAAGGACGCCACATCATAAGCCGTTGAACCCCTGGATGGAGCATCATCTATGGGTTAATGCCCGAAACTTCTTCTGAACCACCTAAAGAGGCGGTGGTACAGGTTAACATCAGGCCCTGCCAGAGACTTGCCTACTCGGCCAAGAACACCTTGACTCGCTTCGCGTAGTTGGTTGCATCGACAGCCCTGATTAGACCCCAAAAAGGGAAGTGCTACAAAGTGCCACGATGAAACTAGGATGCCCTAGTTGTCAGAAAGACTCTATGTCAAAGTAGTAGGAGTCGATGGGTTGACCGATGTTGCCACACGAGATTGCTGACAGCCATGCGTCCAAGCTGTTGAACTACTCGGCAGGATGCCCGACACCAAACTCAGGTTAAAGGACCCTCTAGGAGCTACGGCAACCCTCCACTTCCTTTCCGCTTACTCCACCGCAGAAATGGTATTCTACTTGCAGTACCCTAAAGACTCTTCCAGGTGCACGTTTCGAATGACCCAATCAATGTTGTCCCATAGAAAGTCCCTAGTTGTCCAATCATGAGCCCATTTGATCGTTCTCTCCACGTGGGCTTGGACAGCAATGGGCAAAGCAGGCACCTACGTCGACCCCTTAGGATGCACCATTTTCCGCCTCCTCGAGAAGAAAACAGGCTCTGCTTCTCTATCAAAAAATACCTTGGCCAATGTCTTGCATAGCCACTAAGCTCAATCCCCGAAATGGCAAGCAACGTCGACGCCCGACCTCGCTGAAATAAGAGTTCATAGTGCCTACTATTGCTCGTCATAGAAGCTAAACAACCCCCACTCCAGTCCCCAAGAGGATCAACCAATGCCAGAGTTCTCCCTGCCAAAATCCTGCTTACTCAGTCAGAAACCCTCGAATTGTTGACCTAAAGGAACTTCTACCCGCTTTGCGGAGCGGGTCAGTCTGACGGGCCCGCATAGCAACTAGAAAAGGAATTGCTACAAAGTCCTCCAACGAATCCTGGATGCCCTCGTCATAAGATGGACTATTCGTCAAAGCAGCAAGGGCCGGTGGATTGCAAAAACTCCCTTCTCGAGACCGCATCTTCCTTATCCTCACTAATTTGAAGACTCCACCATTTTTTAACAGACTCTCATTGTAGACATTACTCTCGTAGAAGAACCTTTAGAGCCTGTATTCGCAGAACTACCTCCCTCTACACTTGTAAAGGCTTTTGAGGATGTAGTCTGCCAAACCCCAATGACCGATTAACTCTTAGGAGAGGCCGCTGATCATCACTCATCAAAGGACTCCGCATCGAAAGCTATTGAACCCCCGGATGGTGCATCATCAATGGGTTAAAGTCCAAAACTTCTTCCAAACCACCTAAACAGGTGGTGGTACAGGTTAACAATCTCTTAATGTTCGAAACTTCTTCTGAACCAACTCTGTAGGCGACAGTAAAGCTTAACATCAGGCCCTACCAGAATCCTGCTTACTCGATCCAAAACCCTCACGTGGCGGCCTGAATGAACTTCTATCCGCTTCGTGGAGAGGGTCACATCAACAAGCCCGTGTAGCTACTGAAAAAGGAACCGAGATAAAGTCCGTCGACGAAATCTAGATGCCCTAGCCATCAGAAGGACTAGAGGTCAAAGCAATAAGGGCCAATGGATTACAAAAACTCCCTTCTCGAGACCGCATCTGCCCTAACCTCGATGTTGAAGACTCCACCGCTTCTGAACAGACTTTTGTCGTAGACATTCCTATTGTAACAAAACCTTCGGAGCCTGCATTCGCAGAACTACCTCCTTCTATACTTGAAAAGTTCTAAGGACATTCTTCGTCCACCCTCGATGACCGATTAACTCTTAGAAGAGGGCATTGATCGTCAGACTCGTCAAAGGACTCCACATCGTAAGCCGTTGAACCCCCGGATGGTGCATCATCTATGGGTTAATGTCCGAAACTTCTTCCGAACCACCTAAACAGGCGGAGGTACAGGTTAACATTAGGCCCAGCCAGAGGCCTGCCTACTCGGCCAAGAACCCCCAATGTGGCTGCTTGAAAGAACCTTGACCTGCTTCGCGGAGTTGGTTGCATCGACGACCCCGATTAGACCCCAAAAAGGGAAGTGCTACAAAATCCCTCAACGAAACTTGGATGCCCTCGCTGTCAAAAGCACTCTACGTCAAAGCAGTAAGGGTCGATGGGTTGACCTATGTCACCACTCGAGCTACAGTGACCCTCCACTTCCTTTCTGCTTACTCCACTACAGAAAGGCTACTCTACGTGCAGTACCCTAAGGACTCTTCCAGGTGCACGTTTCGAATGACCCAATCGATGTTGTCTTATAGACAGACCCTGGTAGTCCAATCATGAGCCCATTTGATCTTTCTCTCCATGTGGGCTTGAGCAACAACGGGCAAAGAAGGCGCCTACGTCGACCCCTTTGGATGAACAGTTTTTTGCCTCCTAGAGAACAAAACAGGTTTGCTTCCAAATCGAAAAATATCTTGGCCAACGTCTTGCATAGCCGTTTGATCCTGATTCTCGAAACTGCAAGCAACGCCGCCACTCAACCTCGCTGAAAAACGTAGTGCCCCCTAATAGTCCTCTCACAAGGTAAACAACCCTCACTCCACTCCCCAAGAGGATCAACCGATGTCAACGCCCCTAGATGGCACAAATTTTGCGACCTGCACGAACGTGGTTTGCCAATTGCTTGGAGGTGTTTGCACCACGTCAAAAAAGTGAGCCAACTTAAAGCTGTCGTGATCTGCCATTTGCTCTGAGTTGAAGACTCGGCTCCTAAACAAACTACCGCTGTGAACCCTCCTATTGTCGAAGAACCGTCGGAGCTTGCATTCGCTAAACTACCACCCTTTGCACTTGTAAAGGTTTTTACAATGACCGATGAACTCATTGCGGAGTTCGACTGGACGTTGGACTCATTGGAGGACTCCACAACATAGTCTGCCAAACCCCCAAAGCTGCGTCAAAAATCTCGTAATGTTTGAAACTTCTTCTGAACAAGCCTTGCAGGAGGAAGTAAAGCTTAACATCCAGCAATGCCAGAATTCAGCTTACTCGGTCCAAAACCCTAGAAGTGTTGGCCTGAACAAACTTCCACCCACTTCACGGTGCAAGTCACATCGACGGGCCCGCTCCGAACCTGGAAAAGGAATTGCTACAAAGTCGTCCGACGAATCCAAAATGTCCTCGCCATAAGGACTATCCGTTAAAGCAGCAAGGGCCAAGTGACTGCAAAAACTCACCTCTCGAGACCGCATTTGCCCTAACCTCTAAGTTGAAGACTCCACCGCTTTTGAACAGACCCCCGTCCTAGACATTCCTATTGTAGGAGAGCTTTCGAAGCTCGAATTCGCAAAACTACCTCCCTTTGTACTTGCAAAGGCTTTTAAGGATATTGTCCGCCAAACCCCGATGACCAATTAACTCTTAGGAGAGGGCGCTGATCGTCAAACTCGCCAAAGGACTCCACATCGTAAGTCGTTGAACCCTCGGATGGTGCATCATCTATGGGTTAAAGTCCAAAACTTCTACGGAACCATCGAAGTAGGCGATGATACAGGTTAACATCAGGCACTGCTAGAGACCAGACTACTCGGTCCAAAACCCCCAATGTGGCTGCTTGAAAGATCCTTGACCCGCTCCACGAAGCGGGTTGCATCGACGACCTCAATTAGGCCCTAAACAAAGGAAGTGCTACAAAGTCCCCTGACAAAACTTGGATGCCCTTGCTGTCAGTGGGTTGACCAATGCTGCCACTCGAGACCGCTTATGGCGATGCGTCCTTGCAATTGAAGCACTCGGCAGCACACCCGGCACCAAGCTCATGTAAAAGAACCCTCTAGGAGCTACAACAACCCCTCACGTCCTTTCTGCTTACTCCACCGCAGAAAGGGTACTCTATGTGCAGCACCCCAAGGACTTTTCCATTTCCACGTTCTGAATGACCCAATTGATGTTGTCTTGTAGACAAACGCTGGTAGTCCAATAGTGAGCCCAATTGATTGTTCTTTCCGCGTGGGCTCGGGCAGCAACGGGCAAAGCAGGTGCCTACGCCGACCCTTTAGGATGCACCATTTTCTAGCTCCTCGAGAAGAAAACAGGCTCCGCTTCCTGATCAAAAAATATCTTGGCCAACGTCTTGCATAGCCACTAAGCCCTATCCCCAAAACGGCAAGCAACGCCACCGCCCTTCCTCACCGAAATAAGAGTTCTTAGTGCTTCCTATTGGTCCTCACAGAAGCTAAACAACCCCAACTTCACTCCCTAAAAGGATCAACCAACGTCAATGCCCGCAGATGGCACAAGTTTTACGGCCTGCACAAACGCGGTTTGCCACTCCCTTAGAGGTGTTTGCACCACCTTAGAAAAGTGGGCCAATTCTGAGCTACCATGATCATCCCTATGCTCTGAGTTGAAGAATCGGATCCCGACCAGACTACCACCATGAACCCTCCTATTGTAGAAGAACTGTCAGAGCCCGCATTCACTGGACTACCACCCCTTTTGAACTTGTAAAGGTTTCTAAGGAAGAAGTCTGCACACCCTTGATGACCGTTGAACTCATAGTAGAGTTTTGCTAATCGTCGGACTAATCAGAGGACTGCACAACATAGGCTGCCAAACCCCTGGATGCTGCATCAAAAATCTCTTAATGTTCGAAACTTCTTCTAAACCAGCCTTACAGGTGGAGTTAAAAAGCTTAAAATCCGGCCCTGCCAGAATCCAGCTTACGGTTTGAAACCAACCAAGTGGCAGCCTGAAGGAACTTCTACCCGCTTCGCAGAGCGGGTCACGCCAACGTGCCCACGTAGTCACAGGAAAAGGAATCGCTACAAAGTCCCCTGACAAAACCAGGATCCCTCACTTGGAGGTGTTTGCACCACCTCAAAAAAGTGGGCCAACATAGAGCTGCCGTGAAGACTCACTTGGGTTGAAGACTCGGCTCTCGAATAGAATATCGCCATGAACCCTCTTATTGTAGACGAACCGTCGAAGCCCTCATTCGCCGAACTACCACCCTTTGTACTTGTAAAGGTTTCCGAGGGAAAAGTTTGCCCACCTCTGTTGACCGATGAACTCATAGTAGAGTTCAGATGATCGTCAGAATATCACAGGACTCCTTAACATAGGCTGCCAAACCGTCAAAAATCTCAATTTTTGAAACTTCTTATGAACCAACCCTGCAGGCGGCTGTAAAGCTTAACATCCGACCCTGCCAAAATCCTACTTACTCGGTTTAAAACCCCCGAACTGTCGACCTGAAGGAACTTGTACCCACTTCGCGGAGAGGGTCACATCGACGTGCCTGGGTAGCTACAAGAAAAAGAACTGCTACATAGTCCTCCGACGAATCCTAGATGCCCTCGCCATAAGATGGACTATCTGTCAAAGCAGCAAGGGCTGATATATTGCAAAAACTCCCATCTCGAGACCGCATCTTCCCTTACCTTACTACGTTGAAGACTCCACTATTTTTTAATAGACTTTCATCATAGACATTCCTATTATAAAAGAACCTTCGATCGTAGACATTCCTATTATAAAAGAACCTTCGGAGCCCGCATTTGCAGAACTACCTCCCTTTGTACTTACAAAGGCTTTTGAGGATGTAGTCCGCCAAACCCTGATGACTAACTAACTCTAAGGAGAAGGCGATGATCGTTGGACTCAACAAAGGTCTCCACATCGTAAGCCGTTGAACCCCTGAATGGTACAAAGTCCAAACCTTCTTCCGAACCACCTAAACAGGTGATGGTACAAGTTAACATCAGGCCTTGCCAGAGAGCCACCTACTCAGTTCGAAACCCCCCATGTGGCAACTTGAAAGAACCTTGACCACTCTACGGAGTGGGTTGCATCGACGACCCCGATTAGGCCCCAAAAAAGGAAGTGCTACAAAGTCCCCCAACGAAACTTGGATGCTCTCATAGTCAAAAGGACTCTACGTTAAAGCAACAAGGGTTGGTGGGTTGACTGATGTCCCCACTCGAAACTGCTTACGGCCCTAAGTCCTTGTCGTCAAAGCACTCGGCAGCATGCCCAACACGAAGCTTAGGTAAAAGGACTCTTTGAGAGTTACAGCAACCCTCCACTTCGTTTTTGCCTACTCCACCATAGAAAGGATTCTTTACATGAAGTACCCTAAGGACTCTTCGAGATGCATGTTTCGAAGGACCCAATCAAAGTTGTTCACGAGGCTGGGACTGGTAGTCAAATCGTGAGCCCATTTGATCGTTCTCTCCATGCATGCTCGGTCAGCAACGGGCAAAGCAAGCGCCTAAGTCAAACCCTTCGGATCCACCCTCTTCAGCCTCCTCGAGAAGAAAACAGGCTTCGCTTCCTTATAAAAAAAATATTTTTGCCAACATCTTGCATAGCTGCTAAGTCCTAAGACCGAAACGGCAATAAACACTGCCGCTCTACCTCATTGAAATAAGAGTTCTCAGTGCCGCCATTTAGTCTCCTCAAAAGGTAAACAACCCCTACTCGACTCCCCAAATGGATCAACTGACATCAACGCCCCCAGTTGCCACAAGTTCTGGGCCTCTACGAATGTGGTTTGCCACTCATTTGGAGGTGTTTGCACCACCTCAAAGAAAGTGGGCCAACTCAGAGCTGCCGTGATCCACCCTAAGGTCTGAGTTGAAGACTCAACTTTCGAATAGACTCCCCACCTTGAACCCTCCTATTGTTGAAGAATCGCCAGAGCGAGCCCAAAATACCAGCATTTGCCCTTGTAAAGCCTTTCGAGGGGGCAGTCTGTCCACTTCTGATGACCGATGAACTCAAAGAAGAGTTCAGCAGATCGTAGGACTCCACAACAGAGGCTGCCAAATCCCCTGATGTTGCGTCAAAAATCTCTTAACATTCGAAACTTCTTCTAACCCATCTTTGCAGGCGACAGTAAAGCTTAACATCAAGCACTGCCAGAATCCAGCTTACTCAGTCTGAAACCCTCACGTGGAGGCCTGAATGAACTTCTATCTGCTTCGCAGAGAGGGTCACATCGACGAGCCCACATAGCCACCGAAAAAGGAATCGAGATAAAGTTCCACAACGAAACCTTGATGCCCTAGCCATCAGAAGGACTAGAGGTCAAAGCAGCAAGGGCCGATGGATTGCAAAAACTCCCCTCTTGAGAACGCATCTGCCCTAACATCGATGTTGAAGACTCCACCGCTTCTGAACAGACTCCCATCATAGACATTCCTATTGTAGCAAAACCTTCGGAGCCCGCATTCGCAAAACTACCTCCCTCTGTACTTGCAAAGGCAATTAAGGATGTAGTCCGCCCACCCTCGATGACCGATTAAGTCATAGGAAAGGGCGCTAATCATCGGACTCACAAAAGAATTCCACATCATTTGTCGTTAAACCCCCAGATGGTGCATCATTTATGGGTTAAAGTCCAAAATTTCTCCAGAACCATCTAAAAAGGCGGTGATACAAGTTAACATCAAGCCCTGCCAGAGAACCGCCTACTGGTCTAGAACCCCTTGTGTGGTTGCTTGAAAGAACCTTGACCCATTCCGCGGAGCGAGTTGCATTGACGACTTTGATTAGGCCCCGATAAAGGAAGTGCTCCAAAGTCCCCTGACAAAACCTGGATGCCTTCGCTGTCAAAAGGACTCTACGTCAAATAAGCAAAGGTAAGTGGGTTGACCAATGTCCCCACTCGAGACCACTTACGGCCCAGCGTCCATGTCGTTGAAGTACTTGGTAGTACGCCCGGCACCATGCTCAAGTAAAAGGACCCTTTAGGAACTACGGCGACCCTCCACTTCGTTTCTACTTACAACACCGCAAAAAAGGTATGCTACGTGCAGTACCCTAAGGACTCTTTCAAGTGCACGTTCCGAAGGACCCAATCAATGTTGTCCCTGAGACAGGCCTTGATAGTCCAAACGTGAGTCCATTTGATCGTTCTCTCTACTCATGCTTGGTCAGCAACGGGCAAAACAGGCGCCTAAGTCAACCCCTTTTGCCTCCTCGAGAAGAAAACTTTCTCCATTTCCTGATTAAAAAATATCTCATCCAACATCTTGTATAGCCAAAAAAACCCTAACCCCGAAACGACAAGAAACGCTGCCGCTCAACCTGGCCGAAATAAAAGTTCTGAGTTCCCCCACTTGGTCCACCCAAAAGATAAATAACCCTCACTCCAACACCAAAAGAATCAACCGATAGGCCCGCGTACCCACCAGAAAAGAAACCTAGATGCGCTTGCCATTAGAAGAACTATCCATCAAAGCAGCAAGGGTCGGTGTATTGCAAAAATTCCCTCTCAAGACCGTATCTGCCCTAACCTCTAAGTTGAAGACTCCACCGCTTCTGAGCAGACTCTCGTCGTGGACATTCCTATTGTAGCAGTAACTTTGGAGCCTGCATTCGTAGAACTACGACCCTCTATACTTGCAAAGGCTTCCGATGGCGTAATCTGCCCACCCCCGACGATTGATTAACATATAGGAGAGGGCGCTGATCTTCAGACTCATCAAAGGACTCCACATCGTAAGCTGTTGAACCCCAAGATGGTGCATCACTTATGGGGTAGTGTTCGAAACTTCTTCTGAACCACCTAAACATGCGGTGGTATAAGTTAACATCAAGCCCTGCCACAGAGCCGCCTACTTGGTCTGAAACCCCCCGTGTGGCTACTTGAAAGAACCATCACCTGCTCTGCAGAGCAGGTTGCATCAACAACCCCGATTAGGCCCTGAAAAAGGAAGTGCTCCAAAATCCCTCAACAAAAACTGGATGCCCTCGCTGTCAGAGGGACTCTACGTCCAAGCAACAAGGGTCGGTGGGTTGACCGATGTCGCCACTTGAGACCGCTTACAACTCTTCGTCCATGCTGTCAAAGCACTCAGCTACACACTCCGCACCAAGCTCAGGTAAAAGGACCCTCTAGTAGCTACAACAACCCTCCACTTCGATTCTGCTACACCACAGAAAAGGGTACTCTACACATAGTACCCTAAGGACTCTTCCTAGTGCACGTTCTAAAGGACCCAATCAATGACCCTAGTAGTTCAATCGTGTGCCATTTGATCGTGCTCGGATAGCAACGGGCAAAGAACAGGTTACGCTTCCTGATCAAAAAATTTCTTGGCCAAAGTCTCGCATAGCCGCTAAGCCCTATCCCCAAAATGGCAAGCAATGCCACAACCCTACCTCGCCGAAATAAAAGTTCTCAATGCCCCCACTTGGTCTCCTCAGAAGGTAAACAACCTCCATTCTACTCCACAAGAAGATCAACAGACGTCAACACCCCCAGATGGCACAAGTTTTACGACCTGGATGAACGTGGCTTGCCACTGGCTTGGAGGTGTTTGCTCCACCTCAGAAACGTGGGCAAACTAAGAGCTGTTGTGATCCGCCCTAAGCTCTAAGTTGAAGACTCGGTATCCGAATAGACTCCCGCTATAAACCCTCCTATTGTAGAAGAGCAGTCGAAGCCCGCATTCGCCGGGCTTAATGACCGATGAACTCATAGCAGATCGTCAGACTCCACAACATAGGCCACCAAACCCCCAGATCCTGCGTCAAAAATCTCATAATGTTTGAAACTTCTTCTGAACCAGCAGTCGAAGCCCGCATTCGCCGGGCTTAATGACCGATGAACTCATAGCAGATCGTCAGACTCCACAACATAGGCCACCAAACCCCCAGATCCTGCGTAAAAAATCTCGTAATGTTTGAAACTTCTTCTGAACCAGCCCTATAGGCTACAGTAAAGCTTAACATTAGGGCCTGTCAAAATGCTGCTTACTCGGTCAGAAACCCCCCACATGGCGGCCTGAATGAACTTCTACCTGCTTCGCAGAGCGGGTCACATTGACTGGCCCACGTAGCAATTAGAAAAGGAACTGCTACAAAGTTCCCTAACAAAACCTAGATGCCAATCCCCCATGACCAATTAACTCATAGGAGAGAGTACTGATCGTCGGACTTGTCAAAGGACTCCACATCATAAGCCGTTGAATCCCTGGATGGTGCATCATCTATGGGTTGAAGTCCGAAACTTCTACCGAACCTAAACAAGCAATGGTACAGGTTAACATCAGGCCCTGCCAGAGACCTGCCAACTCAGTTTGGAACCCCCTGTGTAATTGTTTGAAAGAACCTTGACTCATTCCACAGAGCGGGTTGCATCGATGAGCCCAATTAGGCCACAAAAAAGAAAGTGCTCCAAAGTCCCCAAATGAAACCAGGATGCCCTCGTTGTCAGAAGGACTCTACATCAAAGCAGCAGGGGGTTGATCGATGTCCCCACTTGAGACCGCTTACAGCTCTACGTCCTTGCCATCGAAGCACTTGGCAACACGCTCGGCACCAAGCTCAGGTAAAAGGACCCTTTGAGAGATACTGCGACCCTCCACTTCATTTCCACTTACTACACCACAGAAAGGGTTCTTTAAGTGCAGTACCCTAAGGACTCTTCCAGGTGTACGTTCCGAAGGACACAATCAATGTTGTCCCAAAGACAGGCCCTGGTAGTCAAACTGTGAGCCCATTTGATCGTTCCCTCTGGGCGCGCTTTGTTAGTAACGGGCAAAGCAAGCGCCTACATCAACCCCTTAGGATGCAACCTCTTTTGCCTCCTCGAGAAGAAAACAAGCTTCGCTTCCTAATTAAAAAAGTCTTTGCCAACGTCTTGCATAGCCGCTAAGTCTTTACCCTGAAACAAGAAACACCACCGCTCTACCTCCCCGAAATAAGAGTTCTCATTGCCCCCATTTGGTCCCTTCAGAAGGTAAACAACCACTCCTCAATAGGATCAACCAATGTCAATGCCCCCAGATGGCAAAGTTCTACGGTCTTCACAATATCTTGGAGGTGTTTGCACCACCTCAAAAAAGTGGGCCAACTTAGAGCTGTCATGATCCACCCTAATCTCTGAGTTGAAGACTCGACTTTTGAATAGACTACCGCCGTGAACCTTCCTATTATAGAAGAACTGTCGAAGCCCGCATTCGTCGGACTACCACTCTTTGCACTTGTAAAGGTTTCTAAGGGAAAAGTTTGCCCACCTCTAATGACTGATGAACACATAGCAGAGTTCGGCTGATCATCGGACTCATCGGAGGACTCCACAACATAGGTTGCCTATGCCTGAATGCTGCATCAAAAATCTAGTAATGTTCAAAACTTCTTCTGAACCAACCCTGTAACCAACGGTAAAACTTCTTCTAAACCAACCCGGCCAGAATCCTGCTTACTTGGTCGACAACCCCCCAAGTGGCGGCTAGAAGGAACTACGAAGTGGGGCATATCGACAGGCCCGCGTAGCTACCGAAAAAGGAACTGCTACAAAGTCCTTCGACAAATCTTGGATGCCCTCGCCATAAGGCCTATTCGTCAAAGCAGCTAAGGCTAGTGCATTGTGAAAACTCCCATCTCGAGACTGCATCTACCCTAACCTTCAAGTTGAAGACTCCACCGCTTTTGAACAGACTCCATTCCTATTGTAGAAAAACCTTCGAAGCCCACATTCGCAGAACTACCTCCCTCTGTACTTGCAAAGGTTCTTAAGGACGTAGTACGCCCAACCCCGATGACCAATTAACTCTTAGGAAAGGGCGTTGATCGTTGGACACATCAAAGGACTCCACATCGTAAGTCGTTGAAACCTCGAATGGTATATCTTCAATTGGTTAATGTCCAAAACTTCTTCAGAACCACCTAAACAGGCAGTGGTATAGGTGTTAACATCAGGCCCTGCCAGAGACCTGCCTACTGGGTCTGGAACCTTGACCAACTCCGTGGAGTGGGTTGCATCGACGACCCAGATTAGGCCCCAAAAAAGGAAGTGCTACGAAGTCCGCCAGTGAAACTTGGATGCCCTCGCAGTTAGAAGGACTCTATGTTAAAGCAGCAGGGGTTAGTGGGTTGACCGATGTTGCCACTCGAGACCGCTTACGGCCATGCATCCTTACCATCGAAGAACTTGGTAGCACGCCCGACACCAAGCTCATGTAAAAAGACCCTCTGGAAGCTACGGCAACCCTCCACTTCCTTTCTACTTATGCCTCCACAGAAAGGGTACTCTACGTTCAGTACCCTAAGGACTCTTCCAGGTGCATGTTCCGAATGACCCAATCGATGTTGTCCCATAGAAAGGCCCTGGTAGTCCAATCGTGAGCCCATTTGATCGTTCTCTCTGCACAGGCTCGGGCACAAACGGTCAAAGCAGGCGCCTACGTTGACCCCTTAGGATGTACAGTTTTCTACCTCCTTGAGAAGAAAACAGGCTCTGCTTCCTAATCAAAAAATATCTTGGCCAACGTCTTGCATAACCGCTAAGCCCAATCCCCAAAACGGCAAGCAACGTCGCTACCCTACCTCGCTGAAATAAGAGTTCTCAGTGCCTCCTATTGGTCCTCAAAGAAGTTAAACAACCCCTACTCCACTCCTAAAAAGAATCAATAGACATCAACACCCCCAGATGGCACAGGTTCTACGACTTGGACGACCGCGGTTTGCGGTGTTTGCACCACCTCAGAAAAGTGGGCCAACTCAGAGCTGCCATGATCCGCCCTATGCTTTGAGATAGGTTGCCAAACCCTCAAATGCAGCGTTAAAAAGCTCGTAATGTCCGAAACTTCTTCTAAACCAGCCCTGCAAACGACGATAAAGCTTAACATCCGACCCTGCCAGAATTTTGCTTACTTGGTCCGAAACCCCTGAAGTGTCAGCCTGAAGGAACTTCTACCCACTTCGCGAAGCGAGTCACATCGACGGGCTCACGTAGCAATCGAAAAAAGTAACTGCTAAGAAGGACTATCCGTCAAAGCAGCAAGGGCCCGTGGATTGCAAAAACTCCCCTCTCGAGACCGCATCTGCCCTAACCTCAAAGTTGAAGACTCCACCACTTTTGAAAAAACTCCTGTCGTAGACATTCCTATTGTAGAACCTTCGGAGCCTGTATTCACAAAACTACCTCTTGCAAAGGCTTTTGAGGACGTAGTCTACCAAACCCCAATGACCGATTAATACTAGGGGCATATGACAGTCTGTATGTATCCATTAAGTAACATTTGCTGATATAATCTTCAGGGTAGCATCTATTTCTATATATTGTACAGACAGCATGAGGGCAGGGGATATCGTTCAACTGCCACCTGCCACATTCACATGTTTTTGCTTCCAGATCAACGACCCTTCTAGGCTCATGGCTATGGTCAATCTCAAACTGGAGTTTATTACTCCACTGACATATGTAGTCATCAACCTCTTTCTTGTTTCATTCCAGCTTTTTTAAGATCTTAAGGCAAATGAAATTAGTTGAAGTTGCTGCTCCAGCCCTTTTTTGATCGAACCGATTCATCAACTGCCTCCTTATAGTCTCTAAACAAGTAAGAATCGGTTTGTCCCTTACTTCCAACACCCATGCGTTGAAACTCTCCACAATATTGTTTAGCAAGATGTCACTGGAGCTGCTCGTTCTGCATACATGGCGTGACCACCTCTTAGGGTCTACTTTCTCAAAGTAGTTGTTTGCTCTCTTGTCCATACCTCTGATGACCTCAAGGTAATACTTGAACTGTATATCGTTGGGTGCCCTGGCTGCACCCCAAGGAGCATCTTTGAACTCCTTTCCCTTGAAGGCTTTCCCCTTAAGATTGGCATGCAAATGCTTGACACAGTACATGTGCTCCAAGCCAAGCATCAGATCCTCTATAGCCTGAATCAACCCCCCCCCCCCCCTTTTTTTTTATAAAAATATATATATATATAAAAGGAAACATGTTAAAATATTTTTGATAATATTTTTTAGGAGCACAAGACAATTACATTAAATATTACCATATGATGGTCGGACATGAACGACCACATATGATCCCGAGGATACCCAATATCGTCTAAAAGAATTTTCAAGAACCAGTTCCATGTGTCCCTAGTTTTAGACTCGCATATAGCATATGCTATCGGGAAAATGTCATCATTTGCATCCTGAGCAACTACTGCATGCAGCTGACTACCCCACTTCCCCTTCATAAAACAGGCATCTACGCATATCATTGGCCTACAGCCAGCCAATAAGCCTTCCTTGCAGACTACCAACGAAACATACATCCGTTAGAAGAACACTCCTTCCCGCTGAATGTATGCTGAGGAACCCTGATTCCACTATAGTAATGCATTGGCGTAGTCCCTGGTGTGCTTGTATAAATCATCATCTCTACCATATAGGATCTCCAATGCCTTTTTCTTTTTCTTTTTTGATGTTGGCAGCTCAACAATGTGAGCTTAACATGGTAGTCCATTCGGATCATCTCTCTCAAAGCTTTCGGTTTAAAGTCTCTTTGATCCCGAAAACTGTCCAAATATCTATATGTAGCTCACTGAATTGTTGCCCGCTTGTTGTGGTAATAGGTGCCACAATTATGAACTGGCTGAAAAGTTTTGATCTGGAAAATTTTTTTACTATTAGACCAACTTGCGTGTATTCTCCAGCGACAGTTTTTCTTATAGGCTGCGGAGACCCGCGTCTTCTCATTGTGTTGGTACTTATAGTCAAATGACTTTGACTATCCTCGGGATCATATGTGGTCATTCATGTCCGACCATCAGATGGTAATATTTAATGTAATTGTCTTGTGCTCCTAAAAAATATTATCAAAAATATTTTAACATGTTTCCTTTTATATAATTTTTTTAAAAAAAAGAAAAAAGAAAAAAAAGGAGGTTGATTCAGGCTTTAGAGGATTTGATGCCTAGCTTGGAGCACAGGTACTGTGTCAAGCATTAGCATCCCAATCTCAATGAGAAAGGCTTCATGGGAAAGGAGTTCAAAGATGTTTTGTGGGGTGCAGCCTGGGCACCCAACAATATACAGTTCAAGTATTACCTTGAGGTCATCAGAGGTATTGACCAGATAGCATACAACTACCTTGAGAAAGAAGACCCTAAGATGTGGTCACGCCATACATTCAGAACAAGCAGCTCCAGTGACATCTTGCTAAACAACATTGCGGAAAGTTTCAACGCATGGTGTTGGAAGCAATGGACAAACCGATTCTTACTTGTTTGGAGACTATAAGGAGGCAGCTGATGAATCGGTTCGATTAGAAAAGGGCTGGAGCAACAACTTCGTGTTGTGTTCGTATTGGATTTACAGGTCGTGTCAAAAAGTGTCAACCCTACTGAGTAGTTTATAAATATACTTATAGGTGCTAAATCTCACATTGCCTAGTTACTTATAGGTGCGAAGTCTCACATTGCCTAGTTGATGAAACTAGGCTTTATAAGAAATTTTATGAAAGCTTCAAATTGACTAGTCATTTTGGGGTGATAGCGCAGATGTGCCCAACCTGAGATGGTGGGAGCATGGACAACTCCATGAGGGTCACCAGTGGGCACTCGTTGGGACCCAAAGAATTGGGTGATCCCATGAAGATCGCTAGCGAGGACTCTAGGTCTCAAGAAGGAGTGATTGTAACGTCTCACATCATCTGAGTATGAGAATGAGGATGTACTAATATGTATATTCTCGTATCTCTTGATACAACGCATTTTAAAGCCGTGATGGTCATTAGCCTATAAGAACTCTACAGTTAAGTGGGCTTCTGTGAGAGTAGTACAAGGATGAGTGACCTCCTAAGAAGTCTGGTTCGGGGGAGCCAAAAGCGGCCAATATTGTGTCGTTGAGAGTGAGTCGTTACAATAGCCATTCAAGCCTTAATGAGCTAGTTGAAAAATCTACCAAAATTCATTAATGATGAAGACTTTGTGGTGACTTTGTATAAAAATTCCCTAACCTACCCTTTGCATGGCCGGTTGCCCCATTGCCACATGGCCTTGTATTTTTCTATAAAAGAGCATGCTAAGCTTTCTCATTTCCTACCTATTTCAAGCATAATTCTTTTTTGTCTTAAGTTTTCTTAGGTTTCTTTCCTTTTTCTTCCTAACCTATAAGCTTTCTTTTGTCGTCTCCTTGAATAACACACGGCCATATGGTGTTCTTGGTGTTCTTAGTGTAGTTTTCTTCCCTTGGCATGACATCACACCACACAGCCACCTTAGGAAGAGATTGGAAGTTGTTTTCATTTAGTATACATGGCCTAAGCTTCCAAGTAGGTGTTCAAAATTCTTCCTTTCCTAAAAGAGCATGCTAAGCCTTCTCATTTCCACCCATTTCAAGCATAATTCCTTTTTGTCTTAAGTTTTCTTGGGTTTCTTTCCTTTTTCTTCCTAGAAGCTTTCTTTTGTCTTCTCCTTGAATACCACACAGCCATATGGTGTTCTGAGTGTAGTTTTCTTCCCTTGGCATGACATCACACCACACGGCCACCTTAGGAAGAGATTGGAAGTTGTTTTCCTTTAGCATACACAGCCTAAGCTTTCAAGTAGGTGTTCAAAATTCTTCCCTTCCTAAACTATCACCTACATGACCTCCTTGTGAAAAGTTTGCATATTTTTTGTCAAACCACTACTAGATATGTGTTTTGATGCCTTATAATGCTTCTTTGATGTTATCAAAAGAATCTCTAATTTAACTTCAATTCAAAAAGAAATGGGTTTGAAGTTATACTTTCAAAAGATTACATAGTTTCCTTAATGTTCTTTTTATCTTCTCTTTAATTTCTATTATTGTTCTATAGGCCCAATAAGCTTATGGGTTAAAGAGAGTAAAGGAAAATGTTATATAACTACTTCATAAATCGTCTCTATTAGTCTTTAAGACTTTTCTCTCTAAACTTTTAGCAAGAGAAAATGTGTTTACTTTTATTGTTCTCGTAATGGTCTTGGCCTTTCTAATGGACCTGGCCTTGACCCAAGAAGTGGGCCTTAATGGCCTCAAATTTGGGCCCAACCCGAAATGCCCCTGTTCTGGATTTTCAGAAATCCAGCAACATCTGCTCGGTATTCGGCTCGTTGTGAACTCAACACAGCTTCAAGCGATTGTAACAGTACCAAAATTGGTACTGAAATTCTAGGGTTTTGATTTAGGGATTTTGTAATGGAATCGGTAGAAATGACAGAATTGATGAATTAAAATAGAAGAATTGAAGGAACTAGGAAGAAGAACACTAAATTGATTGAACGGAATTTACAATGCAAATAGCCACATTCGAGAGGGCTAATCTCCAGAGCATTCGAGGTGCTCGGCCTCCAAGTTTACTAAAGTAAACAATTCACTCATCAGATGCCCTCTCCAATTGGACTTCTAATCCTTATATAGCCCCCAATCTAAACTCTTAGCAATTTCTATGGGCTTTACTAATGACTACTAACCTAAGCCCATTCAGCCCACTATTGCAATTAAGCCCATCCATCCACTAATGGACCGTTACATTACCCACCCCTTAAAAGCACCTTGCCCACAAGGTGCAGGCCGAACAAAAACCCATTCTCTTCAACAAAGACCCGGGCAGCTTCAAAATTACTTTCTTTCCATCCTTTTTGCCTTCTGGACCAATCACCAATTTTATTGTATCTAGCAAGTATAATTCCCGAGACTGTAGTATAGTACTTCTCAGTATTGCGCAAGCCCCTACATTACTGTCCATGACATGCAAAATGACACGCGTGAGAAAGCCATCCTACCATGCATTTGTTGCACACCGTGACCCACAAAATTCTAGAATACTTAAGAGTAAGCCAGCTAGTCTCCACTTCAAAAGCTGGTTCCTGTCATCCCTTTGTGAACAAAAATATAGCATCCAATTGTTAGAAGCCCAATACTGTTTCCATATGCAGGTGGTCCATGACTTCTAGAAGCACAAAGATAAGCCAGCTATCTTCCACGCGTGAGAGAAAAATGAAAGCCAATTGACCCAATTCCCAAAACTCGCCTTCTACACAAGCAATTTCCCTCTCAACGCACCGTTTTGTGTATACACTAGATTCCAGATTCTTCTCTTCTTCTTCCTTCGTTCTTCTTCGTTCTTCTTCCTTCTTGGTCATGTCCACTCCTAAAACAAAAAGGTTCAGCTCTCTGTGCAGCTTCCAACAAAATTTCTGGACCATTCGCACAAAATTTGGACAAACAATGGCAATCCACGGGGCAAGTGTTAAATTCCTGATTACGGTGCTTCTCGTTTCCAGAAAAATTGCAAGAGTGCAACATGGGCGTGTACGCGGTCTCGGCACCGTACTTACGGCAAGGCATTCGAACGGCAGCTCCGAGTTGTCCACCATCGGAGCGATGATCAGCTTGGTCCGTCCCAGTCTAGCCCAGTGAGCCCATGCCCGCTCGACTCGAAACTCTCCGGTCAAGCACCGGCTTGGCGCATCCTCTTCTTCTTTCCAACGCCATCGGTGTTTCAAAACCACAAGAACCACTGCAATCTCAGTCAAATATGGAGACAAAAAAGAACTCACAGTGTGATTTATGGCCTCTAGTATGATCACATTAGGCACTGCCGGATCTGAAAATGGCTTCTCCAAGGGAGATTCTGAATTTTTCGGTCGAGAAATTTCAGTGAGCTGGTGATAGGTATCTCCAACCAGAGCTGTTTCAGATTCTGGAATTGGTTGTGTGTTGTCAACGTCTTCAACCAGATCTGGAATGTGAATGAGGTCTAGGTTTTCTACCTTTTCAGTAGCTAAAAACTGCTCTACAACCGCGAGGGAGTCAATCGCTAGAGGAACTGCTTCCGTCGCTTCAAGCATTTCACTCCTGTCCACGGCCAAATGTTCCTCCTTCGGAAACCGTTCGGTCGTGAATTCCTCTTGGTTTTCTACCTCCTTAGGAACCGAATCTGGAAATTGCTTCTCAACAAGAGATTCTGAAATCTTTGGTTGGGAAATTTCGTCAAACAGTTGATTCTTCATCTCTTTTCTCCTCTTCTTCTTTCTTGAATTCCTCTTGGTTTTCTACTTCCGCAGGAACCAAAAATCGTTCTAGAATAGCCTCAACAATTTCTCCAACCGATTCTGTGGCTCCGTCTTCTCTTTTCTCCTCTTCTCCTTTCTGGACTTGCTCACAGTTTGGCATGAAATCACTGAGTTGCTGACATTGTTGGTCCTCCGATTCTTGTCCAGATCGAAGGTGAATGAGTCGCACAAAATTCTCCCAATCAGCATCCATTGTAAAAACTCCACCCCGTTCCATTGTTACCAACCAATCGAGAGCCTCACCTTCCATGTAATATGAGGCCATCATATATTTGTGAAGATCGTTAGGGGTATTATAGTAGAGGAAATTTTGCTGAAGCTGGAACATCCAAACCGAGAGGTTTTTTCCATCAAAATGGTGAAGATCCATAGATCTAGGGTTTGAAAATGAACAAAATAGAAAATCAGTGGATCTAGGCTCTAATACCACTTGAAACAGTACCAAAATTGGTACTGAAATTTTAGGATTTTGATTTAGGGATTTTGTAATGGAATCAGTAGAAATGACAGAATTGATGAATTAAAATAGAAGAATTGAAGGAATTAGGAAGAAGAACACTAAATTGATTGAACGGAATTTACAATGCAAATAGCCACATTCGAGAGGGCTAATCTCTAGAGCATTCGAGGTGCTCGGCCTCCAAGTTTACTAAAGTAAACAATTCACTCATCAGATGCCCTCTCCAATTAGACTTCTAATCCTTATATAACCCCCAATCTAAACTCTTAGCAATTTCTATGGGCTTTACTAATAACTACTAAACTAAGCTCATTCAGCCCACTATTGCAATTAAGCCCATCCAGCCACTAATGGACCGTTACATAAAGTAAACAATTCACTCATCAGATGCCCTCTCCAATTAGACTTCTAATCCTTATATAGCTCCCAATCTAAACTCTTAGCAATTTCTATGGGCTTTACTACTAACTGCTAACCTAAGCCCATTCAGCCCACTATTGCAATTAAGCCCATCCAGCCACTAATGGACCGTTATAGCGACGAACGATTTGTGCTGTTGGAACACAAGGGGCTCAAAATTTCCCCTTTTCCAAGGGTAAAAATCTGTCAAATTTCATTGGATAGATTGGCCCATTTTGGCACTAACAGGCTTTTTACTCAGCCCAATGGCCTTAAATCTGGCCCAGAACAACAAGGACACATCCTAGGCTCTTCTACTTTCTGGATTATTCGATAACAAGCAGAAAAACCGATAAGAAAGTTCAGATATAGCCCATTATTGGGCTGGTCGAAATTCTTAGGCTAGGGAAATGACCTATTGTCTTTGTCCTTTGATCGTAATCTCCCTAAATCGAACAACTAAACAATGAATGAATCTAAAATTCTAAAATGAATTTGAGCCTTATTTTGGAAAGGGAAAACTGATATCTAAAATATTCCATAAAATTTAGATTCTTTTCTTAGTAAACCTAGATTAAAATTCAATAATTTAAAATCCTATAAAAATCATTCAAAACCTTGAATGAATTACAGAAAAGAAAACTTACTTTCCTTAAAAAGAAATGAAAAGATTGGAAAAGATATTTACCTTGAAGTAGGCGGCTAGGAGATTTCACTCTCTTTGATTTTCTTCTTCAAGAACCAGAAATCTTCTTGGGTTTTTAATGAATTTGATGGGCGACCACTAGGGAGAAAAGAGGTTGTTCTATACTGTTTGGAGAAAAATAAATCATTTTAGGAGGCAATTGGTGGCCGGTCATGCATAGAAATAGGTTTTTATATCTAGGTTTTCTAGAGTTATTCCTTAATTAGGTCTTTTAATTGCAAGATAAAAAAAATTATTGCTTTATTTACTTAGTTATTGTTCTATCTTTCCCGCGCACGTAGAGTCCCTATACTGTAAATATTCTTCAGTAAATATTATTTGTAAATTATTAATTCACTTTCTATACTTTCCTATAATATCAGTAACAATCCCGAAGAAAGAAGTATGTCACCAACTAAACAGAAGTTCAATATTTCATGATTTACTAAATTATATGCATTTTGCAAAGAAAACGCCGACAGCATACACATAATTTTAATTTTAACCCAAAAAAAAAAAAAAAATGGAGAGGGAAAGTAAAAATAATAGTGGTCAAATAAATGCATGCATATCAACCACAATACAAAGAGTAAATAAATGCATGCAAATGCCATAGCATGCATAAGTACAATCATAATGCATATCTCTTACGTTTCATAAAACAAGTGTATTTCATAAATGTAAACCAATAAGAGCATTGGCTACCTAAAATGAAAAATTAAGCATGGAGGCATAGGATCTATATATATAGCTAGACTGGAAATAGTTATGGTTAGGCTCTACATATATAACTATCTAGAAAAAAAATTGGCCTAATGTCAGCCCTTTTAGAGAATACTGCAGAAAACAGAGGTATTAGAGTATCACCTGTCATTTTAGAAAATATTGACCAAATATCAAACTAATAAATGGACATTATTAATAAACAAACCCCAAATATTTGTGGTCGATCTTCAAAGGTATTAGAATTATAACAGCCCAGATTAATAGAGCACCAAGGAACAGCAAAACCCCCAAGTTTTCAACTTGTGCTAAATAATTTAATTCTTTTCTTTTGAAGAAGCAAATCACAAACAAGGAGAGGAGAAAAAATATATAGATTTTCTTCTACTGATTCCATATATCATGTCAAAGAAAACATACCAATGGTAGGGATGGATGGTGGCAACTTGAGCTTATACAAAATTGTGGTTTTCCCGGCAGCATATAGACCAACCATAAGAATACGCATCTCTTTCTTGGCAAACAGCCGGCTGAAAAGCTTGGTGAAAGACAGCCCCATTCTTGTAACTAACATCACAATAGAGAAAAATTCGTGAATATAAAAGCAGAAAATCAAGCGCTTAGACTAAAATTTCGCAGACGATCATAAAATATAAAGCATCGGAAATCAAGCACAAAAACTAAACACGTGCACGCGATTGTAAAATATAGAGCAGTCCGCATCAGAAAATCAAGCCCTTAAAATCAAATTTATTCATACAATTGACTTTATTTAGGACAGGCCAACAAGATTCACAGGTTCCATTCCAAGCTAACCGAAAAAATCAACATTTCTAGTAAAGAATAAAGTATAGCATTGGTGCAACTCTAAACAGGACGAAGCTGGCCGATTGGATCATCTGCTTTTCCATGTATCACTTTCAAATCCAACCAAACCAAAATTTAAGCAATACATGAGAGGATTGCGTTATATCAACAACACAAACAAACCAATTGAAGTTATTTTATTCAAAATGAAAAAAATCGCAAAAATAAATTCAAAAATTCCGACTTAGTTTCACTAACTTGATTTTTACAGAGAATGCACACAAAGATAAAAGCAACCAATCAAATCAAATGTGAATCCGATCAGAACCAAAACACAAAAAGGAAGAATAAAAAAAAAAGCAATAGAGAGAGAGAGAGAGAGAGAATAAGCGGAGAAAAATAGGAACTCACATTGTACGATTATGAAGGGGAGAGAGAGAGTCATAATTGATAGAGCTGATCGTTCACGACGCTTTCTCATATTCAGAGAGAGAGAGAGAGAGAGAGGAAGAGCCTCACGAGAAAACTGGAGTTGAGAGAGAGTCGTAATTGGTAGAGCTGATCAATCACGACGCTTTCTCAGATTCAGATAGAGAGGGGGGAGAGGGGGAGAGCCTAGCGAGAAACTGGAGTTGAGCGAGAGAGATAGAGGAAGAGCCTGCCGAGAAACAGAACGTTGAGATTTTATATACGAAAAAAAAAAAAAAAAAAAGAGAGAGAGAGAACGCTGAGATTTTAAAATTTGAAAGGACAGGTTTAATTAGCTTTTTTTTTTCTTTTCTTTTTTATTCAATTAGCTTTGTTGTTAGTGTGGAATAGTCGGAATCAGTTCCTTGCAGTTCAAGCAACATCAGGGACCGTTAACCACAACTTTACGTGCTTTATTTTTTTTTCTTTTTTTTTTTTTTCTTTTTTAGAGGAAAACGTGAATTTTCCATTATAAACAAACATCATTACAGATAGTATACCAAATTTCTTTAGGACACATATCAATCCACACATGATGACCAAACTTAAAAATAGCAAGCTTAGCCAACTGGTGGGCAGCCATATTTCCTTCACGCCGCACATGATTGATAGACCACGAGCAAAAAGACTTTAGCAACATCCGACATTCCTTAATTACACCTTCATGGCTACCCCCGCGGTCTTCAGAACTCCCCAAACCCAGAATAACTCCTTTAGCATCACCTTCCAAAACAATAGAAGGGAAACCCAAACTTCGCCCAAATTCTAAGGCCCTCCGAGCTCCAAGGGATTCCGCCACAATGGGATCTGAGACAAAAGGTAAAGTAGAACACAATGCCGCCTTCACATGTCCCGAATAGTCCCTGGCTATCACACCCACCCCCATTAGCTTCTTCCCCAGATTCAAAGCCACATCCTAGTTGATCTTAATAGTACCCCCTACTGGCTTGGTCCATTGAGTATTGGTGACTTGGTTTCCATTAACTGGAATGACCCCAGCTACTTGACTTCCATGAAATTCTTCTAGCATTTCTTTGGCACCTTCAAACAGGAGGGAGTCAAAACTAAACCTTCAAACACAACCTTGTTACGAAGATGCCACAACTTATGGGCTATGATAGCAAAGAGCTCCAGTTCCTCCTTACTTAATCTACCACAAAGATACCCAAAAATGTTGATGAAATCATCTGCTACTACAATGCTCTTCTGGAAAGACCCTCCGCAATTACTCCAAACCGGCAGAGTAGACTCACACACCTATAAAATATGGCCGCTAGTCTCTGTCGCCAAACCACACATTGGACAAAGAGGATCTGAAATGATCTTTTTCTTGAACAGATTGCTTCTAGTGGGTAAAATTTTGTTGCATGCTCTCCATAAAAATAATACGACAAATCGCGGAATATTCAATTTCCAAATGCGCCTCCATAGGGACGAAGAAAGAGAGCAAGTTGAAGAGCTACCCAAAATCCTATCCTTGCGACCAACCTCCAAATGGTATGCACTCCTAATCGAGAAGAAACCGGTTTTAGTCCCTGCCCGGACCAGATGATCCTCTTAAGTCCAAGGACAGATCGGAATGCTACAAAACCGTTCAACAGTTTCGTTAGGGAAAATATGCTCAATTCGAGGTATGTCCCACCAATTAGAATCCATATTGATAATATCTGCTACTTTAGCATCTTTCAGTAGAACCCTAATTGGATCTTGAATCTTATGAGAAAAAGTATTGGGTAGCCATTTATCTTCCCATATCTTAATCTTAGAACCATCCCCCACTCTCCACAACAACCCTTCCTGAAGTAAAGGTCTGGCATTCCAGATACTTCTCTAAACATAAGAAGGCATTTTGCCTAAGTTTGAGTTTAGAAAGTCAGTTCCCGGGAAATATTTCTCACTTTAAACTCGGCCTACCAAAGAGTCAGGGCTTTTCAACAATCTTCATCCCTGTTTAGCCAACATAGCGACATTAAAACACTCGAGATCTCTAAATCCCAACCCGCCCAAATCCTTATTTCTGCCCATATTTTTCCAAGACATCCAAGGAATTCTATTATAGTTTTCTTTAAAACTCCACCAAAATTTACCCATAAGGGAATTGATTTCCTTTAACAATGATTTGGGAAGTCAGAATACACTCATAGTATAGGTAGGGATTGCTTGTATAACAATTCTCAAAAGAATGTCCTTTCCATCATGTGTCAAAAGTTTCTCTTTCCACCCATTCAGCCTTGTCCAAATCTTACCTTTAATAGAATTGAAAGAGGAAACCCGAGAACGTCCAATAAGAGCCGGAAGCCCTAAATACTTCTAAAAATGCTGGATAGAATTAACCCCTGCCTCTTATAGATTAAAACCTCCCTAACCTCCTGTTTAGTGTTCTTACTAAAGAAAATAGTAGTTTTCTCCTTGTTAATCTTTTGTCCCGATGCTGCTTCATAGCTAGAGAGGATATCTTGAATACACTTCCATTCACTCCCATTAACTTTACAATAAAGAAGACAATCATTGGCAAAAAATAGTTGATTTATACGGATCCCCCTTTTAGAGATAGGAATTCTAGAAATACATCCTTCATATTCAGCCTTACGGATCAAAGAGCAAAAAGCTTCTGTACATAAGATAAAAAGGTAAGGGGATAAAGGGTCACCTTGTCTCAGCCCACGGGAAGGTTCAAAATAACCATTAGTCACCATTGATAAGGACTGAAAAAGAAACCGTCCTAACACACATCATAACAATATGAACCCATCTATCATCAAAGCCTAATTTTATGAGCATGGCTTCCAAAAAATCTCATTCCATACTCATAAGCCTCTAATTTTATTGCCATAAAACCTTCCTGGCCCGAAAGTCTAGTTGCCATAGAGTGAAGAGTTTCAAAGGCCATAATAACATTATCAGTGATTAAAAGACCCGGGACAAAAGCACTTTGTTTCGGAGAAATAATGTGGGGTAAAATTGATTTTAACCGATTTGCTAGCACTTTAGAAATAATCTTATACAAAACATTACATAGACTTATAGACCTAAACTCATTAAGTTTGGAAGGGGAGGTTACCTTAGGGATGAGGACAATGTTTGTAGCATTCAAACCTTCATCAAATTGGCCACCATTCAAAAAAGACAGCACCACCTGGCAAACATCCTTGCCCACCGTATCCCAATTCTTTTGATAGAAAATTGCAAGAAAACCATCCGGCTCAGGTGATTTTAGTGGATGCATTTGGAAAAGAGCTGCCCGAACTTCATCTTCTGAAATTTTTTGAAGAAGTTTTCCATTCATCTCTTCGGTTACTCTAGGAGCCACAACTTGTATGCATTCCATCAAATGAGTTGACCCTTGTGTAGAATAGAGCTTGTTAAAATAACCCTCCACAACCCTACTTATGTCTTTGTTTCTCCTCCACACCTGTCCCTGCTCATCATAAATTCGCCTAATGCTATTAATTTTCCTCCTATACTTTGCCCAAGAGTGGAAAAAAGCCGTATTCCTATCTCCTTGACTAAGCCAATTTTGTTTGGCTCTCTGTTTCCACCTTATTTCTTCACTCTTCAACAAAACTTCAATATCATTTTGAAGGGATTTAATTTGTTGAGCTACTTCCGGATAATTGCATTGTTGAAGAGCCCTTAGCTGAGCAAACTTTTTCTTTATTAGATCCTCCACATTTCCAAATTTTCTGCAACTCCATCGGATTAAGTCCCTTTGACACATTGAAAGCTGATCCTGGATGTCTGCCATGGTTGAAGTCCCTGCAGCCCCTTCACTCCATGCCCTCTTCATAATCTCCTTACTTTCAACATCATTTAACCAACACGCCTCAAACTTGAATCCCCTCCGGTGGGGTCGATTCTCAGGAATGCTTTCATGAAAGCTCACCACCATTGGCTTGTGATCCGAAGCTCTAGCCGCCAAAATCATCACCGAAACAATAGGGAAAAGCGAACACCATTCTGGATTGGCTACTGCTCGATCTAATCTTTCCCTAGTGAAAGTATCATCCAGTCTCCTATTGGACCAAGTGAATCGAGGGCCAGAGAACCCTAAATCTCCAAGCTGACACTCCTCCAGCGCTTCCCGAAAACCTGTCATTTGGGACTCCCTCCGCAATAACGATCCATCCTTCTCCGATTAATCCACAATTTCGTTAAAATCTCCTGCACAAAGACATGGAATCGGAGAGTATATCTTCAAATGACGGAGAACAACCCAAGACTCATCTCTTTTTGTACTATTAGGATGACCATAAAAACCAATTAACTTCCAAAACGGCTATCATTCATTATCTTTCACAACCGCATTAATATGTCGTCTGGAATAGTTATAGATCTCCAAATTATCCTCCTCTTTCCATAGTAAAGCAAGGCCACCACTCTGGATCAACTACAAAAAGATTATCAAAACCTAACCTATGTTTTATACGGTCCATATGTTGTTTCAAGCACATGGTTTCCATGAGAAAAACAAAATTGGGCCTTCTTTCCTTCACCAACTGGTGAAGGTCCCTAACTGTCCAGGGGTTCCCAAGCCCCCGGCAGTTCCAGCTGAAGAGAATCATTGTGATTGGCGGGGCTGTTTAACAGCCACCGCCAAGTCTAGATTTGTACACTCCCTTGCCAAAACAGCCCCGCCAAGTCTAGATTTGTACACTCCCTTGCCACCAATCTTCCTTTCTTCGCCTGCACAATTGAGCCATCTCCATCAGATAACATATACTCTTAATATTTCTTTTACCCCCTTTAAACAACTTTTGAGACTGGTTAGGGGTTTTAATCCTCCGTGACCATTTACGTTGAGTAACACCCTCAACTCTTGGATTTTCAGGTATTTCTACAATAAGGGAAAGAAACTGACTTGCATGTGTTTGACCATATCCATGGAGCATGAACTCCTCTTCAGACAATGCATTCTCGTACCCGCTTGTTTAGTCTCTTTTCCTTTACGCCCCGCATGTATCTCTGAATAGTTCTTCTCGGTTTGAACAATATTGGCCTCCTCTTGAGCTTTTGAATTGTTAGCTCCATGCTCTATATCACTGTGGAAAATTAAATGCATAGGGTCTCCACGTCCACCTCCATTCTGATATTGTCCAAGCTTTATTAAAATCGTCTCCATCACCTTTCTCCCTTCCTCCTTATTTAATATATCTTTTTCTCTTTGTCTCTCCACGTGGTCCTTGGAAAAGTTCCTCTTGGGATAGGATTTATCAATGCCCACTAAGGCCCCGTTTAGTAATTCCCCTCCCCTCCCCTTCTTTTATGGAAAATTTTTTTTTTGAGTTAGAGTAAAAAGTGATTGATGTGATATAAAGTAGAAATAATTTATATGGACAAGTAGAAAAATTTTGTATGGTAGTAAATTTTTTTTATTTAAATAATAATAAAAAATTATTGATGTGATATAAAGAGTAAAAAAAGTTAAGAATGTTTTAAGTTGATTTTTTTTTTAGAAAGGTAAAAATAAGGAAAAGGGAGAAGGGAGTGGGATATTAAATCTTTACAATCAACTTCATAACACTTGGAATGAGGAAACATTGAATGCATGGAAACAGTTTGACCCACTTCACACTGAAACTGTCCTTCCTCAGCCAAATCCGACTCCAGAAAATTCTTCCTTGCATCACGTCGTGGAATGCATCCGTCATCATGACTTTCCATACTTGACGTACCACCAATTCTGGGAAATCCCGCCTCTGGAGAGTTCCAACCAACTACCCCACCTTCATCCTCCTGGTTACCACCCTTCCCTACACCGCCCTGCCTTACATCGTCGATAACACCTCCATCTAACATTAGCATGCCTCCCCCAGTCTGTCGGTCGGATCTCCGTCCTCCCGACATAGGTATCCTTTGAGAAAAAACGCAAATCATCCGCACGAAGCCATGAACCCCACTGCTTTAGAGAATCCTCAACATTAAGTCTAAACCCTGCTTTGCTAGGACATGACGCAAAATCATGGACAATCCTTCCACAAGAATGACAGAAAAATGGCAATTTCTCATACCAGAAATTAACCTAAACTGTTTTACCGTTAAGATTAAGAGCTCGACCACATTCCAACGGCTTAGTAAGGTCCACTTCAACCCTGATCCTCAAGCAATGACCCCATCCAACTCCCTCCCCTGTAACATCTACTTCGTGGACTTCTCCTATAGTGGCTCCAATATTATAACCGATCTCTCTTTTCATACAAATGAGAGGCATATCATGCACCTGGATCCATAATAGAGATTTGGAAAAGTCCATCTGAGTTGGCAGAGTATTTTCAGACACTTCCTTCAACACTAAGATACCTCTGTCAAACAGCCAAGGTTGCCCCTCCAAAATTCTTCTTTTATCATCAATGGTGGAAAATTCAATCAACCATAAATTATCATTCAACTCCTTAAAAAAGACTTCCCTTGCCGGTTTCCAGAGCCTTGTGACCTTGTCATTAACGTCCGAAATGCCTCCTTCTGGATCCTCCTCTCAAACATAATACGTCCAACAAGGCAACGACCACTCTTCAGTCGCAAGTCTGCTGTATCGTCCGCTGTAATTGTGATACCTATACTCTCCCCATCCGAAAGCTTCAATCTACCACCCATTCTATCTATTAACTCTTCCATCCTTTACCTAGGAGAGAAAACTAGGAAAGACCAAAGCTCTACCCCTTCCAAAACAACGATCAAACACCTAGTCAGTAAAAACCAACCAGGGACTGCAACACTCACCTCTAGAGAGAAGCATCTAGAGAGAGGACGATGTTAACTTTACGTGCTAATGCTATTGGATTGTGGAGGATCCAACCTCGTCAAGTGCCCAGTCTCAACATTGTGAGAAGAGAAATGACGAGGGGTTATTTATTTTATTTTATTTTATTGGTTAGACTACGCACTCTGATACTGTCTCAAAGGCTTTATCAATTATGGCCCTGCTTGGGGTCGGTGGCTTCTCAAGGAGAGAGAAGCTCCTGATTTTTTTTCCCGTTTAGAGAGGGGTTTTTGCGGTTGTTTCTTGTTGGGAGAGGGAGGCTTCACGTCTCCCTCTCCAGGTGGTGGTGGCTCCTAACTTAGGGCTTTGGAGCGTTTTTGTTCCCCTCGGTTTTTTGTTTCGGTGGGGGTTGATGTTTCACCTAGCTTTTGGGCTATGGTGAGTTTTTTTCTTTGGCTCAGGCAGATGGTTCTACGCTCGTCTGGTTTGGTTGGGAGAGTGGCTGGATTTGTGTTGTTGGAGGAGTGTTGTTTTTTTGCCGGTTTTTATTGTTTTTTCAGATGTTTGACGCCAGATCTACGCTTGTTCGTTGATTTCCGCTAGACACGCGCCCTTTGGTCGGAATCTCTGTCGCCGTCCGCTCCTATTGCCAGTCACACAGGTCACGCCGGTCGTCGGAGTTCAGAGCGTGGGCTGCATGCGCCAGAGGGGTTTTCGCTCTTTTGCGCGCGTGACAGTCATGTTTCACCATTTTCTGGTATTGCACGGTGGGGAGGGGGCTTCCGGCGGTGTTTCTTCGGCTGGGTGGTATTATTGGCGAAATCCGCCTGTCCTTCTGCCGGCTCTGGGTTGTAGTCTCTGTTTGGTGTCTTCTGTTTCAGTCTACCTTTGTAATTTTTGGACATTTTGGGATTGTTTAATGGCTTTTTGCTAGATCTCTCTCTTTTATGTGCTAAGTTGTGCTTTATTGTTTAGAGGGACTTCAAGTATGATCTTTGTAATGTTTATTTATTATTTGGGTAGATGTTGTTTTTGTATATTCTGGATCTTTTCACAGTCTACCTTTAGTAGCTGCTTTTAAGTCTGGTTTTTCCTGACTTAGTGGATGGAGTTTCTTTATCTCCGGTCACAAATGGCCTTCGGGCAGTGGTGTTTGCCTTCGGGCATGTATGAACTCCTCTTGTCTTGTTATTGGCCTTTTGGTCAAGTGTAATTCCCTCTGGGACTTATATTCAGTAATGAAGTTATCTGTTTGTTTAAAAAAAATAAAAATAAAAATAAAAAAATAAAAATAAAAATTATGGCCCTGCTTTAATACACTGCTTGTGCTTTCATTCTAGTCCAAATTGGGAAAGACAATATATATATATAATAAAGGAGAAAATATCTTGCTCCAAATAAATAAATAAGAGAGAAAATATCATTGAACGTGCCCTTTGAGTGTGTTTAGCAAACAATTTATGAACGTTTTAAATTCAATGTTTCAGAGCCAATAATACCCTTTTGACTTTTGAGGCAAATGGCACCTTCACCCTCAAAGTATGACTCGGGTGGTAATATATGTAGTCCTAAAAGAACTCGATTCGAAGAAATTCATCGATAAAAGTTACCTTTTTTTTTTTTTTTTTTTTTTTGATTTTTAAATACCTTTAGGTTCGATTGAAACATGCTTCCAATTCATTGATGGGGTTAGGACTTGTAGTTCTTGCAGTACATTAAAAAAATTAAAATAAAAAATAAGAAAAAATTACAATTTAACCCTCCAAACTGCTAGTCATTTTGAAAGTAGCTCTCCGAATTACCAACGCTTGGACTCTGGCTCTTCAAACTACCAAAAAGTTTCAAAATGACCATTTTATCGAAATATACATATAATACCCTTGTCACATGTCATTTTTCAATTAAAAAATTAAATTTTAAAAATTAAAATATTCACTTTTTGTAATTTTTTTTTTTAAAAAAAAAAAAATTGGGTGTATGGAGGGTGGCAACGCAGCCACCCCAAGGCGAAGGCGACCTCGAAATGGATCTAGGGGTGGCTTTCGGCCCTAGGGAGTCGGCCGGCACCTTTGGGGGGTGGCTCGCAGGCTACCCCCACCCCTGGCAACCACCCCCCAACACCCATTTTCTTTTAAAAAAAAAAAAAAAAAAAAATTAGTTTCAAGTTTATAATTTTTAATTTATAATTTTTTTTTAGTTTCTTAGTTTTTTTTTTAAAAAAAATTTATTATTATTTTTTTAATTGAAAAATGACACGTGACAGGAGTATTATAAGCATATTTCGACAAATTAGGCATTTTTTAAACTTTTTGGTAGTTTGAAGGGCAAAAGTCCAAGTGTTAGTAGTTCAAGGGGCTACTTCTAAAATGGCTGGCAATTTGAAAGGCTAAAATGTATTTTTTTAAAAAAAATAAATAAATCATTGCAGAGTGCATTCCTTCCTGTGTGTAAGAATAAATTAACAAGAAATTTCAAAAAGATTTCCCTACAATTCAGCATGAGCCATTGGAAATACTATAGCATCTCTCGATTCCAAAAAAATCCCAGATACTTGTAAATTGTATCATAAAGATCGTTTATGCTAAGCACATTGATTATACACGGTTAATAAAATGACTAGTACTACATACCATATCTCACAAAATTGATGTAGCAAGGTCTACTAGTAGCCTAAGTCAACCTTAGTTGACCCACGTCAAAGAACAACTCATATATACTGGTCATGCATTTGGTTCACATCAGCTTGTCAACAAGCCTATCTAATGAGGTTGAGGGACCACCTGCAAGAGTGAATTCCATCTGCAACTATCTCAGAGAAACTGCAAATGATGAACATGATGATGGGGTACATACAAACCTCTAACTTTTGTACATATAATTATAGAGGATTGGCAACCAATACAATGTAGAGATTTTAAGATGATTGGCCTATGAAGAAATCAGCACCATTCTCAACATCATCAGTTTTGATGCTTCCGCTTTGTGCCATAAGTATTCTGTACACTCTCTTTGAACAAACCTCACCTAATCTTCTGTCCTCACCAAGCAGCCCTTCAGTTGTCAAGTCCTTGAGGAGAAATTCCTTTTCGTGCACCTGTCAGTTGATACAAGATCCAACTAAAGAAGTTAATTTTTCTTTACAGGAGGAAAACAAACTAGGATTTGAGGGTCATTTCTTGGCTGCCAACAGAACACAGAAGTTAAATTATGAAGTAGGAAGCATCCATAGTCCTAATGGAAGCATATCAGTATTCAAATCTAAATAAGATGCTCTGCTTGCGAGATGTCTAGGAAATGTGGAAAGATATATCAGTCCCAGACAAAATTGTAATTCTATTTCTTTCTATTTTATATGTTATTATTGAGAACATGTAAAATTTCATTACTTCAGTAAAAAATAGACGTGCCCTCTTTTTCTTTTGCTTTTTCTTCCTCGTTTTTTCTATTTCTAGTATGGAAAAACTGCACAATGTAGAGGGGAGCTCTCCCCTCCTCAGATCAACACACCCTTCCCCACCCCCCAAAAAAGAAACATTGGTTGAACTCAAGGCCTCTCCCCTCTGAAGGGGGGAGAAATACCACTTGGCTACAGAAGGCATGTGGCAACACATTTTTACAGGTTTGTGAACTTGACTTTTCCTGGTGGTGACCATGATATTTTGAATTGTCATCTGCATAGACAAATTCACAAGGCAATTTAAGAATCCAATAATTTATCCAGGTGGGTTCAGATCACCTAGATTTTGTTCAGTAAACAGAAAAATTGTAGCTGTAAATTCATTTCTTAAAATAAAAAAGTAATATCCTCTCTTAACTCAAACTAGTAGTCAAATGCAATGACTGTCCTTGACTCCCACACAATCCTTGAAAGGGACAGCCAAATTTAACCCTCAAAATAAAATTTCCCTTTTGAAAAAAAAAAAAAAAACCAAGGGTTTTCCAAATAAGTCTATAGATATGACAGTAACAAAACAAGCCCTTCTAATATCTTATATCATACAAGAAGAGCGACATACATAATTTTGGATATTAAGTCTCTGGAGGAGATTAGGGGTACATTTGGTACAAGGATTAAACTCATAGAATGAAATAACTATTCCATAGTTTGGTAAGATTTTTAGCCTTGGAATAGCCATTCTCATTGGAATGACTATTCCTTAAATTTCCTCTAAAAAATTAGAGGAATAGCTATTTCTTAGGAATAGACTATATTTTCTAAAAAACCCACAATGTTTTTTTTTAATACGCTATAATCCGCCGCTGGTTGTCAAAGTTAGCCAAAATCTGTCGCATGGCTGCCGAAGTTCACCAGAGTTAGCCGGAATCCGCCGCCAACTGCTGGAGTTCCACTTTAAACAAACGGACCTAAGGATTTTTTTATTTTTAAAAAAATGTGAGTACTTTAGTAATTTTGATTTAATTCCAATAAGAGAATATGTGTTGCCACCAAACTGAAGAATGGCAATAGCTATTCCATTCCACCTTCTATTCATAGAAATAACTATTCTTTTTCCTAATAGAATAGTTATTCTGCGTACCAAACGCCTCCTAAGTCTTTATTCTTCCACGCCATTTATCTTTCGACTGTTGCTTTTGTTTTATTTTGCTCCTACTAGTTAGGTGTTTTCTCTTGTGTATACCACCCAGTGTACCTGGGAGCACCTTATGTTTTTAATAATATCTCGATTACTTATAAAAATAAAAAAAAATAATAATAATTAAAAAAAAAAAAGAAGAATAAAAATAAAAAAACATAATTTTGAACATAAAATCTAAGAGAAGCACAAAAAAGGGCTCCTTTCAGATGTCCCATGGATATTAAATTGTACTGCTGCCTTCGAAAGTTTTATCATGGAATGTAATATTATTGCATTCCATCAGATCGCAGTTCTAATCCAATAATCTATGTTGTGGAGACTGATCAAAGTTATGCAAACAGCCTATAGAAAATTAATGCCATTTGTGTACCTTTTTTTTATAAATAAGAATTGTATGAGTAACTTTAACAACCAAGTACAAAAAACCCATATTGAACAGTGTAAAATAGGCCTACACACAGGGGCAGAACCAAGATTTTTTGCGTGGGGGGTCTGAACTTACATATATATATATATATATATATATATATATATTCCCTCTATGTGTGTGTGCACGTTTATGTAAAATAAAAGCAGACAAGACTTAAACTTAATTTCATACTAAATCATAAGTCATAACTATATACAAAAGTTATATGTCTAAAAAATAATCTTTAAAAATAACTTCCCTTTCGAAAACAAAATTTTTCTAGTTTGCAATAGACATATGCAACCGTAGAAAGTTAAATCATCTAGCCATCTAAGGGGGTGAAAAAGTCATCATTGTTAGGGTCATGGTATAAAAAATAATAGTTTTGTGCATATTTTAAATTTTTTTGGAGTTGCCAAAAACCCTCCAACTACTAAGGTAGTTGGAGTTGCTAATGTAGTGTCACATCAATCAAAGGGCTCAAAGATAAAAAATGGAGTTGCTAATACTTACTGATTTACTAGGGTCCATGTAGACACTTAGAAGAGATTTCATGGTGGGGTACTTCTTCCAAATAGCAGTAGCAAATCGTGGCTGAACCTTTGGAATTGATATCAAAGCTTTCAACCTGGATGTTTAAAGCAAAGTCAGAAACACATATGGTTGATTTTTGCATATAAATAAATAAAGGCATCAAAATATATAGATTAGCAAACAAATTAATAGTGCATAGAGGAATGGTTAAACTCCACATAATGATCCTCTTTCTAGAGCATTGACGTCTTAAAATCAAGTTCAAATTCTTGGCTAAGTACACAAACTGAGTAACACCCTATATATAGTTTTGCCACTCAGTAAGTTTCAATCTACAGATTCAGATGGAGTATCAAAAGACCACGTTATAAACAAGACGCAAGCATCACGCATATATACAAAAGAATATTACATTTGTTAAAGACCTTAAGATAGCCTTTTATCCACTCCTAAGAAACCCCTACACAAAAACCTAGCACGCTTTACACATTGGACATCCGTCCCCTCTTTTGCACCACTAACATTTAAAGTTAGAAGTTTCACCTTTTTTTTTTTTTTTTTTTTATAAGTAAGAAAATTTCATTAAAAAAGCGTAAGGCGCCCCTAAGTACACAGGAAGTATACACAGGGACAACTCAGCTAGCCCACATAAAAAACCCAAGAAAACCCACAGAAAACTCAGATAGCCCAACTACAAAGCCCCTAAGTACACAGGAAGTATAAAGTTAGAAGTTTCACCTTTCTACAACAAATACAAGAGAGGAGTCTTAACTTAGTGAAATTGAACACATGTTACGAAGTCACATTATAATTTCTTAGTGCCAACTGTTGGACAAATGAAAACAAAAAGGCAAGTGAAGTTGAATACTGAACCACAAGTAAAATTTGAAAAAAGAAAATGATAACATATCAATATGAATGAAACCAATGATACGCAACATTTGATAGTTAACATGCTTTTTGTTGGAATAAATTGATGATTAATACAATTCGAAGAAAAAAAATGCTCACCATAAGTTCTTTTTAATTAGATTCCGGTCAACAGCATCCTTAGGAATCACGGACCCATTAGCATTTACAGATAGGCGCGTCAACTTCTTTCTGCAGTTTATTAAAGCAAAAGGTAGATTCAGAATATTGAACAGCCAAAATATTAATAAGCCTGAGAGAGAAGGTGAAAACTATAGTACAGAGCTAGTGAAACTTACTTATTAATAAAAGAACCATGTAAAATTATTAATCCATCTGTTTATATTGTTACTTAGATAATCTTACATTTATGCTTACATCCCATGTGGTGGCACAGCATTAAATTGTATTAAACACTTGTATTATTTTCAATCAATAATCGAAACCATAATAACGTTCCAAATGCAACACAAAAAAACACACAGGAACTTACTACCTATATTGGCAAGATGCCAGGCTGGAGGTCAAACCAACAACATGTTCAGCTAGTTCAGCTTCATCCATGCATTGCCTGGAATGAACCTTACTGAAATGAGTGGTTAATTTTGCCATCACCTGTAAGAAAATTTTTGGATAACAAAAAATAAACAAATATCAAAACTCTTGAGGGTTAAAAAAAAAACCTATGAAAATCTAAAAGCAAAGATATTTATCATAATCATGTTAAACTTGGGGTAGCAGCTCAACCTCCTCAACAGGTGGACGACTCCAACCATTATTATTTGACGGATTCTTGTACTTTTCCTGTTCCCTAAAGTAGTGCCAAGGCCAATGTTTCAATTAGTAATACGAAATTAGTATTACAGCATTATCAAGCACAAACCCATGGGGAAAAAAAAAAAAAAAAAAAAAAAAAAAAAAAAAAAAAAAAAAAAAAAAAAAAAAAAAGAAGCAAAAGATACTATAACGAAAAATAAAGAATGCACTGCAGTAGGATTATAGAACTCCAGTCGATCGAAATTCAGGAATTGTTGCATATCCTTATTTGAAAGCTTACACCCAAGAGAACGCAACATAGTTACAAATGAGCCAAATAGGTTTTAAGGATAACAAGCTCTTATTGACAACTGAAAAGACAGGAAAATATATAATTTCCAACCACATTTGCAATCTGATCTCCCCTCTGAATTTTAAATTTTTACAAGCAACCCCCAATTTTCAAAGTATTTGTTTTAATGTCTTCTGTCCATCAAAATCCAACATTAAATTTGGATGAAAAATACAACATCTGTGCTACACGTGCATCCTTGGTAAATAAAATAACAAAATTAACCCTCTGCACATAATTGTATGATTCTGTTCTACACCACATACAATAAGTTGTTAGACAATTATCCTCCAATTATATCTACAAATTCATACCCAACTCAAGTTAACAAAACATCAATCTCAAACTCAGCAGAACCTTCATTGTTGAGGCCTCATATACCAAGAACAAGTTCCTAGACAACTTACACATTGTGATCATGGAATTGACTATAGACAATTTTCAAGACTCAATCATCACCACCTAACCACTACCACGTGCACATTAAAGAAACGTGACCACTTCTTCATAACACTGACCGAAGACAACGAGGATCAGCTCAGCCCAACTGCCATCAATTCCCTTCATCTTGGCTCCCTCCCAAGCCGGCTGCAGCTCGGCTCTTATAACACTGCCCACAGCAAGTTCTTCTCCTACGGCTTGGAGATTGCCTAGGCCCAAGGCACTGGCTCCACCTCCAATGCTCGCAAGCAGCCCTGTCACATGGTCGAGTCCTTTAGTCGGGTCGTCAATGCACTTCTCTCCCTCACAATTCCCACCATCTCCGTCTTCGCTGGCCATGCCACCACTGTCGGGTTCATCCTCATTCTAAACCATGACTATGTCCTTATGAAAGACAATAGAGGCATGTTTTACATGAGTGAAGTTGACCTCGAGATCACCTTCCCCAATTACTTCATGGCTCTAATGAGGTCCAAGATCGACTTGGAACGACATCTTACTCATCAAGGCGGTGAGGATGGGAACCATGGACTCGGCACACGATAGCATGGAGAGTGTGGTTGAAACTGAAGTTATGGTGTGAGAGAAATGTTAATCCCCAAAAAGTGATGTTTCTTTCAAACCTGAATATGATATTCAAAATTCTCAATTTTCTTTGTTGTGGATGTCAGATTTAATGTGCCTTTATTTAATTCTTGGTTTTCTTTGTTCCATCACCTTGGGAGAACAAAACAGATGTACCAATTGACCACAGGTAATTTCATTAATTTTGTAGAAAGGATGCAACATGTACACTATGCACAAGTAGTGTACATGTTGCATTTTTCGTAATACCTGATTTTGATGAAGGGATACATTGAAACAAATTCTTCAATATAATAGGGTGTTGATTATAGAAATAAAAAGTTTAGATGGAAGATTTTAAAGGGGGTGGTAGTCTAGGTGGGAAAATATAATTTACCCAATATAAAAATAAAATAGAAAACTGGCTAGTTTTACATCTCTAAATAACTTATAGTGGCATTTAATTTTGTCATACAACTATTGCAGTGTTCTTCCTCTGCCCATCATAAATATATCAATTTGATTTAAACAGCGCTGTAATATAGGTCAGAGAAAGAAAAAGGAAAAGAAAATAAGCGTCATGCATAATGCAGCATGAGGCTTTGAGGCTTTCTCATGCTCATATAAAAGCATTGCAGATACTTCACTACCTCATCTATTAAAACCATTGATCATAATTATAGGTCGAGTAGGACACAAAATCCCTTCAATATAATACATATAATATTCTTAAAGTGAAAAGAACAAAGGAATGAACTGCTACACTAGAGTAGAATTCAATCGCACCTTTTATTAATATATGACATTAACCTACTGGTGAGGCAGCAAATTGTGTAACTTGGGTAACGACTTCGAACACTGGAAACGTGATCGAGAAGAGATTCATTGATGACAAGATTGCAGAATTCTTCGGCTTCATATACGAACAATATGTATGGAATCTCCATTCCATTAGAAGAAATCTGTAATAATTAACAAGGCTAACTTATGTCAAAAAATAGCCATAGCAACTATGTGCAGGGATATAGGTGCACTGTTGCAAACATTATCTGTATGTATCAGGCGAATATAAATACAGAGAAAACTCTGATTAGCAGAGTAAATAATATATGTTCCATCTCTACTCAAAACCATCTGGAAAGAAAACAGATAAACAAGATAACCATAAAAAAAAAATAAAAAAAAAATAAAAAAAAATAAAAAAAAAATCACTGCCAACTCTTGTAACACTAGCAGTAAACAGCAGGAAATATATAGAGAAAACTCTAACAAAATGCAGTTCTCCATAATAGAAACAGGGATAATTCCAGAAGTCAATCTTCAAATGACGAGTAATGAGCAGCGAAAGAACATTCAGAAATAAAACAATTCAATCCAGCTACATTTTCATGAAGAGAAAAGCTTGTATATGAAGTGTTCTGTACACCTATCAAACTCCTAAAGTATAGCAACTAAAAGCTGACATGCTTGATAAGCTTCCAGAGTTCAGAATCCCCATCTAAGCTAGCTTTTGACCATTAACCATTACTACTCTGATAAGATCATATTATTAAAGGAAGAGGAGTAAGAAATAAGAAGATATGCACACTTATAGGAGATCTAGCAGTTTAAAAGAAAAATGACCTCAGATCAATGCTAGGAAGGGTAAAATCTCACATAGCCCTTTATTTTTTTAATAAGTAAATCAAGTCTTATTGAAAGCGTAAGGCGCCCCTATGTACACCGGAAACATACAAAATGAATCACCTAACTAAAAAGAGAAAAACGAACAAGAAAATCGACATAACTAAGCGACAATGGGGATAAAAAAGCCACTGTCCAAATATACAGAGTATGAAAAAACAAAGCTAAAATATCCTCTATGAAACTCTCCAAGTCCTTAAAATAGCTATGATTTCTTTCCTTCCAAACACACCAAAAAAATCCAGATTAACACCATCTTTCAAATCACAGCACTCCTCAATCTTCTAGAATTCCACCAACAAGCAAACAAGTCGATAACTCTTCTAGGCATAACCCAAGACATACCAAATTGAGTAAAGAGAGCATTCCACATAGCAGAAGCCACAAAGCCCTTTATAATATGTATAGAAGCAACAATTGCAGAATTTCTCAAACACCTTAATCATACGTAATCTTCAGCCAGTTGTCAATACATATATCAGAATATGATAATCAGACTCCACTTAACTGTTTCTTCACTGATGTTTTACTGTAAATTCTAAAGCCACCACTCACCTAGAAAAATAATGCGGATAAGAAAATGGAACTGCTTGTACCATTACGAGACATCTAAATATCTCAACAACCAACATGTCCCCATCCTTCCCTAAGTTCTGGTAATGGTCCCTTGTTGATGATTCCAGATACAGTATTGCTGATCGGTAAGCAAAATTTCTGTGCACTCACCATCAACTATTGAATATGTCTCACTAATCCTAAAACCAGCTTTCTCAATTACAGGCCCCAGAAGAATGAGATAACATCATCATTCACCTCCAATAGTGACATAGCAACAAGACAATAGGAAATAAGTTTAAAAAATAAAAAATAAAAGAAGACAACATTCTATGTTAGAAAGCTTTTGTGGGATCTAATCAATTGACCCTTTACAACTATCAAATAAAACACAGCAGAGGACTTCCCTTGTTCAAATCATCATAGATGTGGATGCCAACTAGCCTAGTTGATAAAGTCTCTTGGCAATGTAGCAGACTCAGGACTGAATCATACTTGCACTGCCCCAACGGGAGGGGGGGTTCTTACTTTACTATCAACATGGCTGTGGATTCAACCAGGACAATCCACATCACTGCACCTTGATTAACCATGTTGGCAGTAAATAATGGGGGTTGAAACATTATTTAGGTGAGAGGACTCTTTTCTACTTCTCTTTTTTTCCTATTGAACACAATTTTAACTTTCTGTGAACCTATGATGTGGTTAATTCAACCCAAAGAGGCGGAATGGTCCTCAGCTTTGCAGAGTCAGATTTAGAAGAGAGGATTAAACAGAGGATAAGAGTAAAGGCCCTGTTCTTTTGTTAAGAACTATGCTAAGAACTAACTACTGTCTTCTCTCTCCAAACATTATGATTTTGGGGACTTTCCAGATAATTCGTACCTGTGAGATATGTTCTGGAACAGTCATAGTCCACACAATTGATCTTTCAATTGGATTCGAAGTTATACGGTATGTAAGCCCCTTTTCAGCGAACCTTGTAAGCAGATGTCCTAAAGTAAGGAGGTAAAACTCAGCACAAGATATTTGAAGATAACTGAGATATCTTAACAGTTTAACTCAATCACCTACTTGGGAATAATAAGAAGAATATTGGAAAGGGGGAAAAAAACTCACCTCCAACTGACCCCAGTTCAATTACTTTAGCATCGATTTCAGCCACAATGGATTTTAGAGCAAACTTCCCTTTCTCCCACTTTTGCTTTTCTTTCTGCAATTTTTTCATCTCTGCAGCTTCAGCCTTCTGGGCTGCTTTTTGCAACTTCTCTTGCTTTACAATGTATTCCCGTCAGCTACTTACATGTTAAAACAAAACAGTAATTCACATCATTAAAACTTACTTCCTTCTTTAGTTTCTTCTCTTCCATTAAGTGAATCCTTTCCTCTTGCGTCATCTTCTTCCTTCCCATAGCTCTGTCCATCATACTTTTCTTCTCAGCATCAACTTTAGTTCTCCTTTTCTGATTTACATTGTCATTGATCTGCTCCATACTAACATTATCTTTGTCAAGATGATCATATACCTGCTAATAGGTCATCAAGTCATTGAATGTCCCAAGTAAAGTGAAAGATGCATAAAATTGGTGGTACAACAACACCTTAATTAGAAAATTCAAAGTGATAGGATTAATTGTAGCTATATACCCAATATACAAGTCATTTGCAATGTCCCCATAAACTAAAAAATTCTACAATGAAAATCCTTATTCGAGAATAATTTGCAATTTCCACGTCACTGTCCAAGTTAGTGTAAAAATTAACAAATTAATGGGCAGGTGGGGTGGTCGGTTGCATTAATTTGTCAAAAATTAACATATTAGTGCAAATTAATTTACATGTCTACCCTACCCCGCTTTTAAATTTTTCAATTGATTGCCATTGACACAAATGCACAACAGAATATGAGATACCTGTACATCTCAAAAAAGAGTAATGCTACACTTAAAACTCATTTTATCACACTCACTTCACACTAGTGACGTAGTATGAGCTAAATGGAGGTAGAAAAGGTTTTGCTTTTTAAATGGTCATTCAACTCATGCCATGTCAACTAGTGTGATAAAATGGGTGTGAAGATACATTTATTCCTCAAAAAAACATACGACCAAATTATGCAAAAACATTTTTCAAAACAACAAAATACAATGTCAAATAATTTAGCCACCATGTTACCAAAATCGAAAAAGTACATAGTGAGGCATAAAAACACAATAGGAGAATTGCTTTTAATAGTTAATACAATCCACTATGCACCGTAGTTGCATCTTTTAACACAAAAACATCGACTTGCTTTAAAAAATGTAACAGAAAGCTCATTACAAAAAAATCAAGCTTCAATTTTAAAGATATGCACAAGGATGCATACAATTACATGTAAAAATCTAAACTTGAGACTTCCACATAAGAAAGTCACGAAGCCAAAGTGTCGTATAATGATGACTTGCATTTCACAAGTCATGGTGGGCCCCGTTGAATTCTTTCTTTTGTCACTTTTGTCTCACCCGTAGCTTTACTAAATGGAGAAGTTTTTTACTTTACTTCATGCCGAAGTTTTAATGACCGACTTAGCCAATATATATTGAAGCCTCATGCTCGGTCATTGAGTGGAGAGGCAGTAACTTTGTGGCAGTAGAGAAGAAACGAAAACAGAGAGTTACGCACAACGTGCGTTTGTGAGATTTCTCAGTCCCAATATTTCTCACGTTTATGGTGTTGCAAGGCACTTAGAGAATTTAGAGAAGAGTTTCTCTTTTGTCATTATATCTCCTTTTTGTGAGAGTAAGATTTAGGTGTATTAGGACTTTTGAGTTTGAGTGGTCTTCTTTGTATTACTCTTTGTACTCCATTCTTTTGATAGTGAATTTCCTCTTGGTCATCTCCGCCAGTAGATGTAAGCTTATTAAGCCGAACCACTTAAATCTTAGTGTCTTATGCGATTGGTTTATTTTCTATTCTGCTATTTTCTGCTTCATTGGGGATCCTTAAAATTATTATTGTCACAACACAAAGAGACATCTTACTCTTTAACCTTAAACAAACTAAAAATTAAACCCCCAAAAAATCACAAAAAAGGTCATGACACCATGCATCAAGAAGAAGTACCTGATGAACATCATCTCGCAATGAGTTCGAATGCAAAGAGCTGTCCCCGAACATTCGCATTATATTATCATTCCCTGCCAAACATTTGCCGTAACTTCCATCAACAAAATAATTTTCAAAAAAAAAATCCATGTGATAGAAATTCTTTTCGCTTACTTTTTAGCATTTTAAAAGACCATAGCTAATGTATTTCCTCCGCATAAAACAACCATAAACAAAGTAAATACATATTCGACATTAGCATACCGAGAGAACTCGTGGACTCGTTAATTCTAGAACTCCAATCCGAGTCCCTCGACGCGTCAAAATCGGTGCCCATCGTTTCATTCTCCTTCCACTTTTCCCTTCCAGGACCACTTTCAGACTCATTGTCAGACTCCAAGCATATCAATCCGCAAATTCCTGAGAATAAAGCAAACAGAGCTAAAACCAATCCAAAAACGATATCAACCCAAAAGTATGCACAAATCTCTAACAGTCAAAAGAAAACTTTTGAAAGAATCAGCTAAAAACAGAGAATTTTATCCAATTCATACAATGCTGAAACGCATAAATAATCGAACTAACCGGAGAACTTGTTCTGAGAATCTGAAACCCTAATTTGGGGATGCGATGAGCCCGTTGTGCATTTGACGATTGCGACCGAACTTGAGGCGGACATAGGGGTCTCGGGAACGAAGGAGGGCGTGGAGGTGGGGCCCGGTTTCTTCGGGGTCGGGTCGTCGAGAAGGACCAGAGCCGCAGGGTTGTCCGGTTCGAATCGGCGTTGTTTCTTGGAAGAGATATGGACTGGGGTTGAGAGCCCATTTTCTTCTTCGTCGTCGGAGAGGAGGATTGGCTGGGGCATTTTGGGGAGCTGGAGGAACTGTAGGAAGCGAATAGGAGGAGAGAGTGGAGTTCAGTGGTGGTGGCAGTGGTGGGTTTTTTTTTTCTGTTTCTTCTTCGAATAAGCGCGGGATGGTTGGGGCAAAGCGGTGTGTTTGGGAACGAGGATAGGTCGCGTTTGGTTAGGAGAGTGAAAGTATCATGTCTGGATCAAAGGAGGTCTCGATCCAGGTGCATTTTTTTATTTTTTGAATGATTAAAGGGATAACTACAATAAAAAATAATTAAAAAAACTGGGCAATTCAATAATAAACTTTAGAACAACCAGGTTAAATGATGAGTGTTAAATGTTATATATTTAAACCCCTTAATTTATACTAGTTAGACTTTGGCTTTGTTATTTTCTGATGTTTTGGCTAATTTTAGTGTTTTTGCGTTTTTGTAGGACATTAAGAGAAAAATGGCAAATTTCAAGTGAAAATACATAGAAAGCTGGGAAATCCGAAATTATTGGAACGTCGATAGAGCGCATTTTGCCCGATATCAATCGATCACATCTAAAATCGATCAATTGATTTTGAGTTGACCTGGATACATAGAAAGCTGACCTGGATTCGCAGAAACCCTAGCTAACTCTATAAATACCATTTTTTTCTCTTTTTTTTTGACGGGGGAGGCCGCTTGAAGAGCTCCTTAAGCGCCGTTTTCAATAGCTTTTAGGGTTCTTGGATGATTTTCATCTAGAACTTCCATATTTGGTAAGTTCCTTTGATTTTTAATAGATTATTGTTGTTTATTTATACTTTTCTTAGTTATGTATAGCTAAATCTCAACTAAGGTTGAGAATGAAGCCTCACCCTTGAAGAGCAACTATGTTTTCATGCTTGTTTATGCTATTTGAGTTTATGGGCTTTTGATTTCTAATTGTTCTACTTCTATTCGATTTTTAAGATGATTTTTGGGTATCTCTTGTGATTTCCGGATACAAGTGATGATTTGAGGTTGTCTCACTTAATTGATTACTTGGGTTTTATTTATCAAAACGTTGGGTATTCATTGTGTTTCGTTTAACAGGTACATTTGATGATTTGGCAAAAAATCGGGTATCTATTGTGATTTGTTCTTTGAATGGATACAATGGATGATTTGGGGAACACTGGGTATCTTTTATGATTTGTGTAAAGAACGGATTCATTGAATGACTTAAACGATTTTTGAAGCAAAGTAGAGCATACCTAAGATTTATATGTGAAAACTTCAAACATGTGTTGGTAAGAATGAGAATATGTAGTTATGATTTGGTGAGTGTGGATTCCAAAACCTTAGAACATTATCTTTTGATTTGTTAAGTCTAGGTTTTATTTTGTTTAAAAACCATAAATTTGGAACTGAGTTAAAATATGATTAGTTTGAATAGAGATTGATTTTTCGCAACATAATCCCCTGTGGGATCAACCTCATACTTGCAAAACGCTATATTGCAAACAATTCGTGCACTTGCAAGTTAAATAAATTTGCACAACAAGTTTTTGGCGCTGTTGCTGAGGAATTGTTTTGTTTGTAGAGATTGATTTTATTTTTCTACTAGTTTAGGTAGATTTTTGTTTCATATAATTGCTGCTTTGTTTATGTTTTATGATCTAACAAAAAAAAAATTGCCTTTTTTTCGGATTCTGTTTCTGCAGCTGCTGCAGATTTTGAGCCCTGTAAGATCGATCGATCGTACCTACATTTGATCGAGCGAAAGTCTGCAGCTAGCAGCAAACCGGAAGCAGCTAAGTTAAAAAAAATAAAAATAAAAAATCAGTTTGTTTTAGTTTGTGTTGTTAATATTTTGTTACTATTTTACCATTCCAATTTTTACAACCCGAACTGGAGCAGCCGTTCTGATTTCTCGTGTCAAGCTCAAGTCATGGAAAATTGTGTTCCACAATTTCAAGAATTGCATCATCATGAATATCCGCAATTCGAAAACCAAGTCCTCCATCCTTCATCATATGATCTCTTTCCTCAAAAATCATCATTGGAAGATACGCTGAAGGAATTTATGGAGATAACTGGCCAATCCATCATTCAAGATCTACAACCAGAGTCATCATTGGAAGATGTGTTGATAGAATTTATGGAGAAAACTGGCCAATCCAATATTCAAGTGATTAAAGATGTCACTATGGCCAACACTTCAGCGATTCAAAGGTTAGAAGGACAATTCGAACATCTAGTTGCTAAGTTAAACATAATGGAGGAAGAAGAGCTTCAGGGTCAGTTGATAGCTGAAGGGCACTACATGATTGATGAGGATAATTTCAACAATCCTTATTATGAGGATGTCCAAGCCACCAGCACACTTGAGAGTGAGGTAGTTTTTGAGGAAATTGTCAATGAACCAAGTCTGAAAGGTCCTTTTGGAGAGAGCTGTGATCAATTCAAATTCAACCTTGATTTGGTACCTGAGCAAGATGAGGCCTTATTGGACTCCACTCCTGAGATACGACATGAGAATAGGGAAACCACTGAGGTATCAATCCCCAACACATCTTTTTCAACGGCTGAGGAGGAAGAGAAAGTAGAGTACTTGGCGTCTGTTGAGCACCTGGAGCACACAGCGCCCCCGTCAAATCCAAATTCGTCCAATGATAAGGAAATGAGTACTAAAGCTCATTCCTTCATCACAATCCCTCTTGAGACACTTCATGAGCCTCAAGCTTCAATTCTTTAATATCTCAAAGAGCCCTCTTGTGCCAAAACTGTCAAGGATCCATGCACACAAGGTCAAAAATCTAAGAATCGTCATCTAAAAAAGATCCTTCGAAGCAAGCAAGTTGGCTACCAAAGAAGGCAACTCATTCTACCAGAGGGATATCAAATTTTAAAGAAGAAATGGTGGAAGGGATTAGTTGGACATCCACGTGATCGAGGAAGGCATAGTAAATTTTCTTTTTCCCTTTTACTTTATGTACATTTGATTTCTTTCATTTTTCATTTGATTTCTTATCATTTTATTTTTATTTCTGACAGCAATTAACCTTTTGATGTTTGTTTCTATGAGAAATGTTGTTATTAACTTTGTTAACAGGTGTTTGGTGTTTAAGTTTGGGGGGACTCCCTGGCCTTTTTCACACCTTGATATTTCCTTAATTACTTCTGGTAATGTATTTCTATACTACACATTGAGGACAATGTGTAATTCAAGTTTGGGGGTATGGAAAAACATTTTGTCTGTTTATTTGTTTATTTTTAGTCGTCTTTTTGTCTAGAAATTTTTGAAAGAAAAAAAAAATATTGTTGTTGTCAAGTTTGAGTTAAGCCGTAGCTGTGGTTTGCATTTTATTGGCTTGCTTAAAGTTTTGAACACATCATGTCATTAGGAATCTGAGTCTTTTGACTTATTTTTGGACTAGTAAGACTTCACTTATTTTGAGTTGAATTATCACGAGCGCATTAGCATGTAATCCGTGGAGTATGAATTTGTGCTTAATTGTGTATTTTGAAAATTGTTGGATGATCTATTTATAAATAACATTGGCTTGATATATATATATATATATATATATATATATATATATATATAGAGAGAGAGAGAGAGAGAGAGAGAGAGAGAGAATAAGATCATTTTGAGTTTTTCATTGAGTAACCGGGCCTCTTGTCTCACTAAGCATCTAGTGTTCGCGTTAAAAGGTGAGAATTTCAATTAGAGAGAGAGAGAGAGAATAAGATCATTTTGAGTTTTTCATTGAGTAACCGGGCCTCTTGTCTCACTAAGCATCTAGTGTTCGCGTTAAAAGGTGAGAATTTCAATTTGGTTGATCATATGGCTAGTTTGGCCTTGTAGCCTTTTTTACTTGAGTAATTATATTGGTGTTTCTACATCTAATGCCCTAAGACCATCTGGTTTTGGAGTCACTGCCCCAACACTCGTTACATGGGTCAATTAGAAAGCTAAAGGGAGCCAAGCAGTGCACAGCCTACATAAAAATTTTAAAAATTTAAAAAAAAAAAAAAAAAAAAGAAAAAAAAAGAAAAGAAAAGATAGAAAGAAAGAAAGAAAGAAGAAACAAAATTTATATGCCTTGGTTGTTTCATTTGATAGGGATTCCAATGATTTTTGAAGTATTTATCTTGAGATTAAATTGAAACCTCATGATTATATGTTAATTTCACTTTACACTTTTGAAGAATATGTGATGTCTTAATTGTCCATTTATGAGTGATTTGATGTTGGATCCCCTGGTGATGTTGATGATGGGGTTTGTCTTTTTAAGCATGCTAATGACATATGAAACATGGTTTGCGTAAAAATTCTTTCTTATTGACATCATAGTGTTTAAATGTTTGTGGGTATCATTTTTGGCAAACCCTCACGAGACTTCACTCGTCCATTAGGGAGTCCTAGAGGTTTAAAAGGTTTGTTGCATATGCTAAATGCAATCGTTTCTCCCACGAAAGAGGACTTATGTTTCATGCTTTGACTTTTGTTTTTCATTTTGTTTTGCTAAGGGACTAGCAAAATGTAAGTTTGGGGGTATTTGATGAGTGTCAAATGTTGTATATTTGAACCCCTTAATTTACACTAATTAGACCTTTAACTTTGTTATTTTCTGATGTTTTGGCTAGTTTTAGTGTTTTTGCGTTTTTGCAGGACATTAAGAGAAAATGGCAAATTTCAAGTGAAAATACATAAAAAGCTGGGAAATCCGAAATCGCTGGGACGTCGATCGATCGCATCTCAAGTCGATCGAGTGCATTTTGCCCGATGTCGATCGATCGCATCTAAAATCGATTGATTGGTTTTGTGATGACTTGGATTCACAGAAACCCCAACTAACTCTATAAATACCATTCTTTTCCCATTTTTTTGACGGGGGAGGCCGCTTGGAAAGCGCCTTAGGTGCCATTTTCAGTAGCTTTTAGGGTTCTTGGGTGATTTTCATCTAGAACTTCCATATTTTGTAAGTTCATTTGATTTTTAATGGATTATTTTTGTTTATTTATGCTTTCCTTAGTCATGTATAGCTAAATCTCAACTAAGGTTGAGGATGAGACATCACCCTTGAAGAGCAACTATGTTTTCATGCTTGTTTATGCTATATTGCTATTTGAGTTTATGGGCTTTTGATTTCTAATTGTTCAGCTCCTATTCGATTTTTTAAATGATTTTTGGGTATCTCTTGTGATTTCCAGATACAAGTGATGATTTGAGGTTGTCTCACTTAATTGATTGCTTGGGTTTTATTTTTCAAAACATTGGGTATTCATTGTGTTTCATTCAACGGGTACATTTGATGATTTGGTGAAAAATCGGGTATCTATTGTAATTTGTTCTTTGAATGGGTACAATGGATAATTTGGGGAACATTGAGCATCTTTTGTGATTTGTGTAAAGAACGGATTCATTGAATGACTTAAACGATTTTTTAAGCAAAGTAGAGCATACCTAAGATTTGTATGTAAGAACTTCAAATATGTGTTGATGAGCATGAGAATATGTAGTTATGATTTGGTGGGTGTGGATTCCAAAACCTTAGAACACTATCTTTTGATTTGTTAAGTCTAGGTTTTATTTTGTTTAAAAACCCTAAATTTGGAATTAGGTTAAAATAGGATTAGTTTGAATAGAGATTGATTTTTCGCAATACAATTCTCTGTGGGATCGACCTCGCACTTACAAAACGTTATATTTCAAACGATTCGTGCACTTGTAAGTTAAATAAATTTGCACAACATTAAATATATTAAAAGGGAATATATCAAATAAATGGCGCAGTCCTATAGATTTTGGCAAGAATACCAAGAAATCTTGCCACCAATTAAGATGGTAAAACAAGGCGTGGGCAAAGGCATGCATGACCATCGCGAGACCCTTTAACTCTTTCCGAATCCTCAGTGCAAGTGACATAAATAGGATCATGACCTTCAAGATACCTTTCAACCATACCCAAATATTTGTTGGGTAACGACCACAAAAACAAACAAAGGAAAAAGCATAAAAACAAAAACAAAGATACAACAAGAAACCCACAAAAACTAAAAGCAACACTTCAAAGCCAAAAAATAAAAAAAAAAATAAAAAAAAAAAGGTGTTGGCTGAGATGAGCGTCTGAGCAGTGGAGCGCGAGGCGCGTGTGGATACAGGTCAGGCGTGAGAGGCACGCAGAGGCAAGGAGCAATCGACAAAGACAATGGCGCGGCGCGTGTGAAGAGTAGTTAGACAAAGAATATAGGTCTAGCATTGAAATACCAAACCTTGAACTTCAAAATTAACTTACAAGAGAGAAAACCACCGAAGGGGAACTGTATGGGGGTTTAAAGCGGATATCGAAGGTGGGAAAGGAGAGAGATTGTTGTAATGCTGGGTTTGTTGTAGGCAGAGCTGCAAAAACGAAGCTAGGAGGTAGAAGAATGAAGAAGAACATGAAGAAATCACTTAAAAAGAATAGGGATGAATCACATCAGATAAATAGTCTAAGGCAATGGATAAGGCCTCACAAGAGGCGGAAGGCTCTAGAGAAGACTCTAGATAGAAAAAGGAAAATCAAATAGCAATAAAGGAAAAGGCAAAAAATTAAAGGATAAACCAATCTTTTGAGACTGGTAGAAAAAAAACACCATAAGGTGGGGATCGGAGGGCAAACGAGAGAAGAATGGAGGCTCTTCCCTCCTCCGCAAGACGGCTATGATATTTTTTAGTTTTAGATAAGAGAGCGTTGGAGAAGAACGAGTCGAAGGATACTCCCACGCACTTGAAAGTTGTGGAAAAATTAAGTCTTGCAAGTTTATCGAAATCAGCTTTCCCTTGCATATTCAGGCATTTGATTTGTGGACAAAGTGATAGTAGGCCTCTATTATATTTTTATTTTATTTAAATATTATTTTTTGTGGAAGAAATAAAGGAATAGAGAGAAAACAATAAAAAACTGTTTGTAATGTAAATAGTGAATAGGCTCTTCTGCCTATTTACTATTTACACTAGCTAGAAGAAAAAATTATATTCTATCTATTCTGCTAGAGATGCGTACTCTAATATATATATTAACACTTTTCTATTCCTTACTACTTTTTTATTATTTATATTTTTACTATATTTTTCCAGATGTTTCCTCCAAAAGACTCTGCGCATACGTGGGTTATAAACTAGCACTACAAAAAACCCTACAATTGGACGCGTGTCTACAGTACCGGTTATTGTAGACACGCGTCCAATTAGCCACGTGTCTTTTTGATAGCGTGGCTAGTTGTATCAACACCCCAATTGGACGCGTATATTTAATACACGTGGCCAACTGATATTTTTTTCCAAATATATATTAAAAAAAAAAACGTTTTGTGTTCATTTAAAAAAAAAAAAAAAAAAACTCCTTATCTTATTAACTATATAAATCTGTGAAATTACGGTGTACATAGCATATACACATAAGGTTAGGTTTTAAAGCTATATGCTATATGTAAATTCTATACTTGGAGTTTATGTTTTTTAGGTTCCTTATTTATATATATATATATATGGTATACTGATAAGTACGTAAACCCTAACCTAATTTACATATTGTACTATATGCATAATTAAACCAAATTTGGTGCTATATATATATAATTAAACCAAATAGTTCAAATTAGGGTTTAGTTTTGTACACCATCTACATTTTAGAAACAAAAAAAATAAAAATAAATAAAAAAAATAAAAAAATTAAAACATAACAAAGTTAAAAAAACCTATAATTAATATTATATATATATATATATATGCATTGATGTAAACGGTTTAGAAACTATATACATTTATAATGACTTGTATATATATACCCTAACCTTGTTATTTATGGCTATATATAGTAAATGCAATTATTTTGAGGGTTCCGTGCTACATAATAAATTAAATACTTATGGTTTAGTCCCTTATATAGTACATACACTTAGGGTTTATGGCTACATATAGTACATACACTTAGGGTTAGGGTTTATAGCTATATATAGTATATACACTTAGGGCTAGGGTTTATAGCTATATATAATATTTATACTTAGGGTTTATAGCTATATAGAGTATATACACTTAATTAGATCAATGGCTATATATAGTACATACACTTAGGGTTAGGGTTTATGGCTATATATATGATATATACTTAGGGTTAGGATTTATAGCTATATAGCTATATAGTATATATACTTAGGGTTAGGGTTTATCGATATATATAGTATATACACTTAGGGTTAGAGTTTATAGCTATATATAATATACATACTTATGGTTAGGGTTTATCGCTATATATAGTATATACACTTATGGTTAGGGGTTTTAGGGTTTATAGGTATATATAATATATACACTTAGGGTTATGGGTTATAATTTAATTGATTTTACATTTTATGAATAATAATGTCAATATAATTTTCACGTGTCATTATTGTACACTTTTAAATATAACATTAAATCCTAAATTGATTATAATTAGATTGTTCCGATATTATATAAATTCGAATGAATTTGGCTTATGTGCTGTTACAAAAAACTACAGTATATTTACCCTAAATTTGTATGAGAAAGATTGTGATATTAAATCTAAACAGTTGGAAAAATGAAAAAAACTATAGCGTATATCTTATAGTTTTTTTACGGCGTTTAAATCGAATTTTATTCAATCAAGTTAAAAAGAGAATCTCATCAAACAATTACAAAATTAAAAATTAAAAAGCTAAATGTTGATTTTTTTCATTCTTTAAAGAGAAATGTTTAATTTCATTCTCTTACACATCTTTCATCCATGTTTGTACAAGAGATGTGTAAATCGATCATTGAATTTATGTACTATATGTGGGTTTTATAAAATACAATATTACATTTCCAAAAAAAAAAAGGGAATAAAAATGATATATATAGCCATATACACTTAAGGTTAGGGTTTATGGCTATATATAGTACATATACTTAGGGTTACGGTTTATAGCTATATATATAGTACATACATTTAAGGTTATGGTTTATAGCTATATATATATAGTATATACTTTTAGGGTTAGGGTTAGGATTTATGGCTATATATAGTACGAATGCTTAGGATTATGGTTTATAGCTATATATAGTATATGCACTTAGGGTTAGGGTTTAATTTTATGGTTAGGTTTTAGTTTTAATTTAGGGTTTAATATAGTATATATACTTAGTGTTAGGGTTTAATTTTAAGGTTAGGGTTTAGTTTTAATTTATAGTTTACGGTTTAGTTTTAGAGCTTAGGGTTTAGCTATATGTACAGTACATACACTTAGGGTTGCATGGGTTTATATTTTTGTTTACGTGGTTAAATTATATAAATATATATATATATATATAATTATAATATAATTTTTTTATTAAATACAAATGCTACAATGTGCAATTAGTGACTTTCACATCTGATACGAGTCGCACGCGTGGCAAAATGTACGTGGCAACCTGTTCGACACTTGTACAGTGTCCGTACACGTGCCGAAATGAACGTGGCAAATTCCATGAATTTTTGTAGTGTAGCATGAATAACTCAGCTAATAAATACAATATAAGATCCCCCTAATTTTAATTATTACATCTTGTTTATAAGTCAGGAAAAAAGTCTTCATTAAAATGTCGTCGTTCTTCCAAAATGGTTTGTACTTACTGAAAAATCTACACATTAAATTAAGAAATTACTTTGGATCTCTTTTATTCACATATACCTTTTTCTAATATGGAACAACGGAACTAAGTGCATAAGATAAAAAGAATATATGTGAATAATAGATATAAAAATAAAGAAATAAATATTAAACATATGTTTTGAGCTTAGAACAAAATTGATAACAAGTTTCTCTATGGGAAACATTTCCCACATCAAACCCTAGCTAGGAGTAATTTTCATAATTCGATTGTTGCTTTCTCTAATTCTTTGTCTGTATCTTTAAACTTTAATTAGCAAGACAAATCATGTTTAGCGTGTATGCATATTAGGGACAAAGCAGGCCCATGCGCAGATGATCCTACATATAGCGCATCCCACGTGATTTTTAGCTCCACCAGTGCTGCCGGGTTTTTCTCCCTCCGTTCATTAATGCATGGTTTATTAGATGATTGACTGATCCAGCATGATTAAACTCTGTAACAAGAGATCGATGAAGATCGAGATCATTCACTCACCACCAAGTAAATTGTGGCTGCACAACATTGAAAATCTTCTCTACATAAACATATGCCACCTTATGTTTGTAATAAGGTGAATTGTGCCATGCATGATGCATGTGTTTGTCTGAGTACTGGATCATGAATGCATGCTGCTCGATCTTGTCAAGCCACAGAATGGGTATGAATTAATTAAGGCCCACATATCCAAGTTGTTCCCATTTCCCAGGTCCCTATTCCTCAATACAGATCATCTAAAAACCTAAGGAGAGACATGAAGATCTATAGAGGTCACAAACATTTTCATGACATAAACCTGAGTTGGATCCATCTCTCTTCAAATCGATCGGCAGAGCCACAGGGTGTCCAGAAGGGGCATACGACCCCATGACCTACCAAATTATTACATATAGTGGCCCTTATTGTTAGTGATTTACAGGTTTGATTTGTTTCTAGCTTGTGAATAGGTTGCTTGGACGGCTAAAATTTGTCCAGCAGTTCACTTGAGTTTTATATAGTTTTTATCAGGCCTGAAACGTGCATAGCAACATGACAAGTCCAGATTATAAAACTCCTAGCTTGTAAAGGACCATGCCAAGGCCAGATTAAATCCTACATATAATTTTGCTCCATTTGAATCAAACTCCTAACTCCGCCACTATCTCGTTAGTTGATTCTTGCTCTATTAATTCAAATTTGAAGTTTGGTTTAATTAGGCCTCACTTATAATCACAACCTACTGTGCACCACAAAAAATAAAAACATTTTTATATTAATTAATGGCAAGGTATCTGGTGGAAGAAACATGATCAAACCTTGAACCCCACCTCACCCTAGCTAAACGACCTTGGAAATAATTTTGAGTACTTTTTAGCTCCGACTATCTTCAAATACAAGAAAAAAAGAAACAAAAAACAAATTATGTACCTTTCAAGGGGAGACAAAGTTAGATCTCTCTTACTCATTATATGCATATATAGCTCTTGCATTTCTCATCTTTGATTAGACCCTGTTATCTAAGAACCATCCTATCATTTTCATGCTAGACAACAAGAGACATCGATGTGAACTCTGTTAGACAATATTAGACACGTACAAATTCCAATACGCAACTCGACCATCCAAGTCTCTAGGTAATGTGTACACTGGTTTAATTATGTCTATATAAATGAGTAAGATGAAGAGGCTCTACACATAAAAACAGAGTGAATTATTCAAAAGAGTCTAAGATGGCTGCAGTACCATGCAAACGCCTTTTTCTTGTGGCTTTCTTCATGCTTTGCTTTTTCTCTATCGAAGCCAGAGGTAGTTTCTTTACCCTAACCCTATATTTCAAAAGCTTTTCAACTAAAATATATATATGGTTCTTGATTATATATTGTGGGTTCTTTTCTCCTTTTTTTTTTTTGTAGCAACACGCAGTTTACGAGAGGTGAATAATGAATCCCAGATCCGCCATAATGATCTGTTTTCTCCAAAAGAAGATAGGATGCCGGACAATAATGATTTAGTGGATGTGGATTACACTCCAGCAAGAAAGAAGCCTCCGATACATAACTAAAATTAATGCAAATTTTGTTAAATAAGTATTGGTTTATTTACTTATTAATAATCCTAATGTGGTTTGAGCGAACAAATGTATAGGCCGATCTTCAGCTGAAAAAATGAAAAGCAGTACGTAAAAATTTTCGAAGTCTCATAAGTAGTGGTTGAGTGACATTAGAGTACTCAAGTAGCTAGGTGGTTTTCAAAGCAGATAATAGGCCAAGTATAAGGAAATATTATATATGTTATACAAGATAAGAGGTTTTCTATTGTAAGAATAAGGATTTAGTTGTGGAAGTTGTATATCAAGCATATATTCATTTCAAACACTTGTTTTTTTGTTTTTTTTTTCTGAAACATGCAGATAATTAAAAATGTTTTAAATGTACGTATATATCACATGCTTTGGTAATTATACTTTTCTAACGAGTATGAAAATATATATGGGATATAGGTCATCAAGCATGTGGTGAGAAAGGTAGCTTGTGGGTCGATGTGTGATGGAGAAGAGTGCATATGGTTTAGGCTATCGCAACTTGACCAACACATTCACGTGAGCTTGTGCCCTCATGCCCTCTCCTTGCCCATTGCACAAAGTTGACTACTGAGTACTGACCTCCAAACTTACTCATGATTACTTGAAAACAGAAACTGACATGAAAATTTAAAAAATCCAAAGACTAGACGTACAGTAGACACCACCACATTATTGTGATTTGTACCACCCCGTTGTCAAAAAACAGCCACAACCTTCCATAAACCCCTGTACAAATGACATCCATAAACCATATGAATTAACCAACGACGAGCAAGCCATCAAGTCTTGCAGTCTATGGACCATATATGGGCTCCAAAATCCTGTCCATGCCAGGCCATGACATAGTTGGACCACCACCTTTTCATATGACTTTTTTAAGTTTATTCTAAGATTCTGTTTGGGTTTACATTAAGGAGTTTAAAAAGTACTTTTGGTACATAAAAAGCTATGTCAAGCAAAAATGAATCTGCACGATTGGTGTAAAACTTAAAAATCTTTCTTTCTTTTTTCTTTAAAAAAAAAAAAAACCGTGTTTCGGTGAAAGCTTAAAAATAAAGCTTTTTTTTTTTTTTTTTTTTATATATATTAATTTTCAACACAGTCCCAACCAGATTCCAAGTGATTGTGTTCCATTCGATCATGTCGGTTCAATCAGGCTTTATATATGTATAGAATAAAATATAGGTGCTTAAAAATGCTTAATTATAAACTAAATCTTTCTTTTAATAATACTTTTCTCTCTTCCCTCGTTAAGCATGCATGATGAAAATGTCAAATTGTACAGTAGGAGTCTTGCATGCTTTACAGATGAGATGTCAGATATCTCCACTTGTCCACCCGAAGTGGGGCAAAGTTGCACAAGGGAAATTGATGGTTCAAATTCGGTAGCTGAGTTGCAGCAGTCAGGGGCCCCTAAATTCTAGTTCAAATCCGTAGCTTAGTGCTCAAGGAAGGTTGGAGGGCTGTTCCTGGCTTGAGCTGGCTCATTCAGCGAAGCTATGGACCGGACCCCATGCATATTGTGGGGGTTCATGAATAGGGCTTAACTAGTGATATGCCCCGGGGGGCCGATTGAAGAAACACCTTTCCCTCCTTTAGTGCTTGGGGTTGGGGGGGGGGATAAAAGTTTGGATAGGGATGCTATAAAGCTTATTTCTCAACATCTTTTGTCGAACTCAACTAGCTAGGACCCATGGATATGTACCTGGCTTAGATTGAAGAAAATAAAGGAGATCCACAGTCTGTGTTTTTGTCCAAATTTTCTCTTGCTTTGAGCACTGAGATTCATAAAAACATGAAATGAGATTTTTATAGTTTTATTTTTAGTCTAAAAGATACAAGAAAACGAAATTTTGACCTTAAAATCCATCCTACTCCATATGGGATGAACCATAAATGGTGCTTCAAATGCCATTGAGGAATTGGGGCCGGGTCATTTTGGAAGGAGGCACTGATCTATAAGGGTCGGGCTTTGCGGGTATCTACCCACCCTTGTTATATATATATTAGGGCTGACAATTTTTAATACGACCCGCGAATTCGACACAAACACAGTACGAAATTATAGGCTTAGGTTTAATCTAAACGGGTTCAAGTCATAAACATATGGTAAAACGTAAAAATAAAGACGAAAATTACTAATTCGTAGAAACTAAACCCTAAGTTTATCTTGTTGCACCGATCTCCTCTCCCTCTCTCTCTCTCTCGGTCTCTCTGTGAACTCCAGCACTACAGTCCAACTCTCACTGACTCACTCTCACCGTCTCACTTAGCAAGCACAAGCAGCCAAGCAGGTTCCTTTTCTTTTCCTTTTTCTTTGTTGATGTTGTTATGCCAATGGGTGATTCTTAGTTAGTATATCATTTTTCCTTTTTCTTTGTTTATATTATCATTTTATCAAAAAAGAAAAAGAAAAAAAAGAGATGGGTGATTCTCGATCAGTTAATAGTTGTAATGGCTCTCTGCCTCTAACCTCATTCCTTAGTGTCTGAAGATGATGACACTACAACTTTTTTCCTAGAGGACTTCAAAGCCAAAATTTTCTTAGGTTTTAATAAGACTGTTCGAACTACTGACATCTACTTTAATATCATGTTAAATCATCATTTATACTAAAAGCTTAAGTTGATAAGAAATAATGAATTTAATCATTTAATATTCTAACAATCTCTCTCATGTGTAACCTCAAACTCTTTTTCAACACGTAGAATATTTAATTAAAATTATAAATGAATAATAGAGACAATGTTCAAATTCAATACATTTGCTCCGATACCATGTTAAATCACTAGCTAGTTGATTCAAAAGCTTAAACTGATAAAAAATTATGAATTTAATCATTTAACTAATATTTTAAAGTTAGGAGTAGGATTTGGTATTGTCTAATTATGAGCAGCATGTAATACAAAATTGTAGAAATAAGTCTGAGATGAGGACAAAAAACAAGGGAAGAATTTGTCCGAGACAATAGCCTGACATGATACACTTGTTTCCCTAACTTTAATAAGTCACCATATCTGGTTCATGAATCAAAAACATTAGCTCGACAATGTGGCTGTCCAAAAAGAAGGATTGTAACATGATATGTGCCTTTAGATTCCAATCACTATAAGAGTGGAGAACTCAAAAGTTTAGGATGCATGGCTTTGGAGGTCCACAAAAACTTCTTATTCCAAAGTAAAAGGGTGCATGGAGGAAACATAAAAAAGATTATACTTTAAAAGCTTAATTGGAACAAAATTTGACAGTTTAAAATTTTCAAAAGAAAATAGCCATATATATAATTCTAAGGGGGTTATTCTTAATTCCTGGCAAACATTTTCCAAATCAAGCTTCTTAGTAATTAGTTTTACTCATTCTCAGCATTAGTGTCTTTATCTTAGGCTTTAATTGGCTAGTTCAATCATGTTTAATGTATGTGCAAATTGGGACAAGGCAGGGCCACTGATTAGATATTCACCACTACGTCCCATGTGATTTTTGTATAGATCATCTTGCTCACAATATCTGAAAGGGATTGTAGCCCCCACCAGTATTATCTCATTCCATTCATTAATGCATTGTTTCTTCCATGATTAATCAAACAAGAATGATATAAATAGGTAAAGAGGCCAGTATATGTCCTGGTGAAGTATACTGTGATCATACCAGAAAATTGGATACTTAATTTTTAGGGAATTTTTGGTATATATATAGCCACTTCCAATGAGTGAATATGAGCGATTTGATTTTAGGAGGGAATACTTCCCATGTGCTTTAGCTTGGCTCATCGATACCAGGTTTTATCTTTGTACAAACAAGAAATACGCAATTTTCATTAGCTTCTTTTTGAGATATATACTCATCATCACCATTTTGCAGCAAACGGCCTAATGATTCTACCAACAGCGCCCCATAGATAAATCGTATGCTTTAGGTTAATGCATGCCAAAAACATGATGAGAAGAAAAATGTAGGATTTCATAAGATGATAAAGAATACATATATTGTCATGCAAAACAGTAGAAGACATTGATGCTATTTAGAATGCCAACATGTTGACCCTATAAACCATTCTTTTCGAGTGAAAATCACACCAACAAATTCACATCACAATCACCTAGCAAACATCACATTTCTTAATACTATTCTTTCCCATCTATATAAGAGAGTAACTACATGAAGATGCTATGCCGAAAAGTACTGATCTAAGTCTCTAAGATGGCTATATGCAAGCGCCTTCTTCTTGTGGCTTTTCTGTTGCTTTGCTTCATCTCAATCACAGCTACAGGTAAATTTTTCTTTTTTCTTTTTTTCCATTTACAGTCAATTCCTTACTAGCCAGCATTCCAAAGTGCATGCAAGTCTGATCTTTTGCAGCTTTTGGGTTTTCTTGCAGCAAGGAATTTGCCAACGGCTAGAAATGAAGCTCCAGAAGGATATGTCCATCGGTTTAAACCAAACCAAGATCATCATGAGGTGCTGGACACTGATGAATTAGTGTCTATGGATTACACTCCAACAAAAAAGAATCCTCCCATCCATAACTAATATGATCAAGTACCAGTTTAGCTTGTCGATCGATCTCATTGCTGCTTTAGTTTTGGGAGTATATATGTTTGTTGAGGAGGGATGCGAGAATTTTGGAAAATATATATATATATATATATATATATATATATATATATATATATATATATATATATATATAAGCCAGAAACAAATTGTCAGTTAATTACTAGTTAGGTTCAATAGGTGTTCAAGTTAGGGTTATGGTTAGTTCCCCAGAGATGTGATGGTCTATCTCTATTTAGTTCTCAAATATATATATAATAATAATAATCTTCTTCTTTTTTTCCAACTGAATTTTAATTGCTACCATAGGAATGCATGTGATTGCATACATAATTCCTTCAACCAAAGAAAAAATAAAATTGCTTTCAAAACGAACAATGGATGTTTAAGTTCTTATTTTTTGGTGAAACACTAGTTCTTTTTCTGGTGTTTGAAGTATGGAATGTGATATTAGAATATTAATTAAAAAAAAAATTTTTACCCGTTTAAACTTTTAGAATAAATAGTGATTTAACATAGTACAATATTCCTTTACTTTTCATTTCACTTAAAATATTAGTAACAGTACTATCTGCAACTAATTAATCTAATTAATTTAATGAGATTAAAAAGCATCATGCACTTTGTCTTCCCTCGGGCCCTTCCCTGTGAACATTTGAAGTGCTTAGTAGTAGTAGTAGTAGTAATAATAATACTAATAATAATAATAATAAACGATTTCCTGTATTAACTATCAAGTTGAGATTTTTATTTTTCTTTAATATTTTACTATCTTGCCTATATTGTATTGTTGAGAACACTAAACTTGTGGTAAATGCATGGTTTCCTTGTGCTGAAGTAGGCTAAATATGGTCAAGGTCTCATAATCAAATGATTATATAATCACTTATAAAAATCAAATAAAAAAAAAAATTGATTATATAATGATTGCCCAAAAAATGTGACGACTAATTACCATGGTTTTATGATTTAGTCAAGGGTAACATACATATACACCATTTGTAGTTTGACGCAATTCTATGGACATTCTATGAATTTCTAATTTTTCTAATTACATGTGCCTTCTAATATGAAAATTGTTTTAATCATTTACTTATATCCACTTTTTGTTAAAATCAAAGACAAAAAATTGTTAAATGAGATGCACAATGAGAGTGTACATGCGGAGGATAATATCTACTTGTATTCGCTATTCATTATTTGCATCCGATTTTAATCATTTACTTCTATCCACTTTTGGTTAAAATCATGGACAAAAAGTTGTTAAATGAGATGCACAATGGGAGTGTACATGCGGAGGATAATATCCACTTGTATTTGTTATTCACTCTCCGCTATTCACGGATGCGGATAGTAAAAGCAATTATCCGTATATGTGGATGCGCATAGCAGTTTTAAGGGATGCGGATGCGGTTAACCGCATCCGCATCCTTTTATATATAATAAATTCATCAAAACGATGTCTTTTTGGTATTTAATATTAAAATGACATTGTTTTAGATTAAGTATAGGTTATGTTTACATTGGTTTGGCTGGTTGTGTTACTTTCTTGTGTAACACTTGGAAAAGAAAAAAAAAATTAGAAAAATAAATAAATAAATAATGTGAAATCAATATATTTTCTAAACATTAGGGCTTAAAAAAACACTAAAAATCAGCCTAAATTATTCAAAATTGTTTAAAATAGGCATTAATAAAGACCCAAAGAATGCCCAAAAGACTCAAAATACCAACTACCTAATATGCGGATAGCGGATAGCGGATAATAAACGCAATAACCGCACAAATACGGTTAGTAAAAATCTGATGCAGATGCAATTAGTAAAAACATGAAATGTGTATAGCAACATTCTAAGGCCAAATTATAATTTATTTTTGTCGTAGATAACAATCAAACATTTTGAGTACTATTAAAACTCCTAGCTAGCAAAGGAACATGTCAAGGCCAGATTAAATCCTACATATAACTTTGTCCGATTTGAGTCAAACTTCAAACTCCGTCACTATCTCTTTAGTTGATTGTTGCTCTAATAATTCAAATTTGAAGATGGTTTAATTAGGCCTTACTGATAATCACAACTTATTGTGCACCACAGAGAATGAAAACATGTTCATATTAATTAATGTCAAGGTATTTGATGGAAGAAACATGATCAAACATTGAACCCCACCTCACCCTAGCTAAATGACATTGGAATTAATTTTGAGTACTTTTTAGCTCCGACTATCTACTAATACAAGAAACAAAAAACAAATTATGCACCTTTCAAGGGGAGACAAAGTCATATGCTCTTGCGTTTCTCGTCTTTGATTATACCGTGTTCTTTGAGCACCATCCTATCATTTTCATGTTATTTCATGCTAGACAGCAGGAGACATCGATGTGAACTCTTTTAGACTATATTAGACACGTACGATTCCAATATGCAACTCGACCATCCAAGTATCTAGGTACGTAATGTGTACACTAGTTTAATTATGTCTATATAAACGAGTAAGATGAAGAGGCTCTACACAGAAAAGAGAGTGAATTATTTTAAAGAGTCTAAGATGGCTACATTACCATGCAAACGCCTTTTTCTTGTGACTTTCCTCATGCTTTGCATTTTCTCTATTGAAGCTAGAGGTAGTTTTTTTTACCCTAACCTATATTTCAACATCTTTTTAACTAAAATATATGGTTCTTGATTATATATTGTGGGGTTTTATTTCCTTTTTTTGGTAGCAGGGCGCAGTTTACAAGGGGTTAATAATGAATCTCAAATGCGCCATGATGATCTATTTTCTCCAAAAGAAGATAGAATGCTAGACAGTGATGATTTAGTGGCTATAGATTATACTTCGGCAAGAAGTAAGCCTCCAATACATAACTAATGCAAATTTTGTTAAATTATTAAGTATTGGTGTATTTACTTATTAATCATAATATGGTTTGAGCGAACAAATATACAGGTTGATCTTCAGCTGGAGAAATGGAAAATGGTACGTAAAAATTAATGTAAACAGGATCGGAACACATATGTTATTGTGGTCTATCTGGATCTTTCTATAAACTATGATTATGGAAAAGGTTCATGAAGAAAGTTGATTGTACCATACTACACAAATGTGTGTTAGTTTGTATAAGCGTTATCAATAAATATTGAATGTATAATGTTCTTTTTTTCTTTTTTTGTAATTGATATTCTATTTAACAAACAACAAAGCATATACAAATTAAACCCTAAAAGCAAGAGACTCAAACACCTCAACCTATCATAAACTCTATTGTAACCTGTAATATATTGAAGGTATTTATTGACAAATAATTACCAATTAAGTTTTATTATAAACTTAAAACACAACTAATCGCACAGATGCTTCCTTTAGGCATTGGACTGATCAAGCCAAATAGCATAACCCTAATCATGACAGCTTGCTAGAAAAAGTTTTCTAGTAGTCTATTATAACATAGAATTATCTCTTCTTCTTCTTCTTCTTCTTCTTCTTCTTTTTATTATATATTATTTGTAAATCTAGTTGCTTCCCTGGGAATTAGAACGCATAAGAAATTAGTGTGACAAGTTATAGATTGAAGACATGAAATGAGGCCCAAAATCAAGGTAGAGATTGGCCCAGTAACTACTATTTCATCAACATAGATTAGAAGAAAAACAATGTCCATGTCAAAATGAATAATAAACAAAGAAGGGTTTTAAGTTGATAAAGCCCAGCTCAAATAACTTAGAGTTGATTCTGAAAATCCAAGCTCGTGGGGCTTATTTTAAGCCATAATTAAAAAGCCTTTTGAAGATGACAAACATGGAGTGAAAAAGACGAATCGACGAATCCCAATGGTTGCTTCATAAACACATTTTTGTATAAGTCCCCATGTAGAGAAGCATTATGAACGTCTAACTGGCGAATGGGTCAGTTTTGCATAACCATAAGAGAGAGAACATGTATCATAGTGGGCTTGATCACTAAGCTATAAGTTTCAACATAGTCAACTCTGGGTTGCTGACGAGGGCCCTTGGCCTCTAGGCGAGGCCTATATCGATCCATGGACCTGTCTGGTCTACGTTTCAACAAGTATCCGTGTGAGTTTTATTCACCTTAATCATGGTTTCTACTAGATAATTTTTGGACAGTCAATAACATCCAAATTTGTGAAACGATATAAAATTAGCTCCTAATCTAAACAAAAAGACCCTAAAACCTATACTAGGGGCAAAATGGTCATTATTTCTAACCATCAAATGTTCGTTTATCGTATCAATCATCTGGCTTCAATCGTTTGACAACCCTACTGAATGTTCGGCAAACTAGCAGAAGCTCCATTTCTAATAAAAGTCCTAATTTTTTATAATCTAAGACCTTCTAAGGTCATTTTTTCATACTTAAAAATGTCCTCAACCATAAGCACACCTTCATGCACATAAAAGTACTTCCAACATCATTAAATGGCTAACCCATCGCTAATCTTGTCTTAAAAGCTCAACACAATCCATTGGTCTTTGTTAGCTCTTAAACAGGGGGTTAATCATACTAAATCCAACAAGATAATATGGTCTGAACCATAAATGTAAACTTCCCTTGAAATAACCAATAACCAAACTATCATAATCAACCTAGAGATTCAAAATCACAAACTTAGAGGCTATGCTATGAAAAATGAATCTAAACACCAAATAAACAATAAGATGATAGTCTAACAACATTACTAGAAAAAATAAGATTACACTAAGAAAGTTACCTTCTTTGAAGAATAAGCACATTCTCTCTCCAACTCTCTTTCTCTCTCTCTCTCTCTCTCTCTAGGGTTTTCTGAACTGATGGAAAACAAAAATGTAGGCTTAAAGTCGTAGGGTTCTATTTATAGGTGACTAAGGCGAGTAGTGGGGTTGAGGTGTCCAAAATTTTGAAAGAAAAACTGCCTAGTAAACATCGAACATTTGAATCCAATCTCGAACGTTCCCCTTTGATTGTTTGAATCCAACTTCGAACGTTATTCACCGATCATTCAAATCCAAATTTGAACTTTTCCACCGATCATCATTTGAATCCAACATCAAACATTCTCCCATTTAGAAATTTCTTAAAAAAATCCAAGATTTCACACTTTACCAACTGAGAACCAACCTAGCATTTATAATTAGAGTGTACTTAACCCTTATTAATGTTCGGGGTATTACAACTTGAGAGATAATACTTTTTTACAGAAATAATATAACGGTATTGAGGATCATTTGATCTTGTTGAAGCCAGTGTAAGAAGGCATGATTGCCTACAGTTTGAGAAGCATAATCTGGTGAAGCAATAGTTTGAGCAGCAAGTTGGATGATTCCATCAAGGTGACCAAATAAATTCTACCCATAAAGATAAGGCAATAATTGTGCCTTCCACAAGAGATAATTGTCTCTTGTGAGTTTCAAGATAATCAAATAGTGAAGGTTGACAAGAGATGGGAAGGGTTGAGAATGGGTTGTGTGTGATGTGGTGGATGAAGAGGATGAGTTTGTGGTGGCCATGGATGACAATCGGCAAATGTCTTAATGCTCTAATTCCATGAACGAACAAGAAATTTTAGAGAAATAGTGTTAGCTTCTCTATTCTATTGAGAGCCTTGTTGTTCTATTAATAAACATACTTAGATGTATTGTTACACGATTCTACTTGTTATGTACAAGATAAATTTGAAATCTATTGTAATTATATTGTTACAAATGAAAACAAATTCTATCTTATTGTATTTGATATGTCTAAATATATAACTATGATCATATATGAGTTGTGGAAAATTGGTTTCACAATAAGATTCTTTAGTCTTTCTTTTATTTGATATGCTAGGCTCACTCGATCGGACGATCTCTAATGAAATAGGTTTATTGATGACCATGATTGGGTCTAGCTTATTCAGGTTTATTATGTGACATCACGCATTGCATGGGTATGGGATTGAGGATGTACTTATATGTTTATTCACTCCTTTCTTGACACAACGTATTTTAAAGTCATGATTGCTATGAACCTATCAGAATTTTACAGTTAAGCGTGCTTATGAGAAATTGGTACCACGATGGGTAACCTCTTGGAAATTCTAGTTCAGGAGAACCAAAAGTGAACAATATTGTGTTGTTGAGGGTGGATCATTACAAATGGTGTCAAAGCCAAGTTATTGTGACATCTCACATCACCTGGGTATAGGAATGGAGATGTGTTTATATGTATATTCTCACCCTTCTTAACACAACGCGCTTTAAAGCCATGATAGTCATGAACCTATCAGAACTTTACAGTTAAGAGTGCTAATGTGAGAGTAGTACCAGAATGAGTGACCTTTTGAGAAGTCTAGTTCAGAATAGCCAAAAACGAACAATATTGTGTTGTTGGGGGTGTGTCATTACAAATGGTATTAGAGCTATTACTCAGCCTAAGATGGGGGAACGTGCATAAGCCCATAAGGGTCGCTAGTGGGCACCCACTGAAACGCTAAGAATAGGGTGATCCCATGAGGGTCACCAACAAGGATGCTTGGTCTCAAGAGGGGGTGATTGCGACATCCCACATTGCCTGGGTATGGGAATGTGGATGTACTTATATTTATATTCACACCCTTCTTGACACAACGCGTTTTAAAGTCGTAATGGTCATGAACCTATCAGAACTCCACAATTAAGCGTGCTTATGTAAGAGTAATACCAGGATTTGTGACCTCCTGAAAAGTCTGGTTCAGTAGAGCCAAAAGCGAATAATATTGTGTCGTTAGGGATGAGATGTTACATCTAATACTTATTAATTATGTGTGAAATTATATATACTAGCTCATAACTCGCGCTATGCGCGTGATTCTTTATTATAATTTAATTTCAGAATTTAAACACATCTTCATCGTACTTTTTATTATATATTAAAAAATGCGTATAAAAGTATAGGTATATTTGTTCACATAAAAAGTAAAACTTTTTAAAATATTTTTTCACATAGGTATTGTTATAACGAAAAGAAGTATAAAAAAATAATAATAATAAAATAAAATAGTAAGAAGAAAGTATAAATTCCAAATATTATGATATGATGGGTAGTGAATCTATTATGTTTTTAATTTTAAATTTTTTTTGAAAAAAAAATCTCACCACTTTATGCGGCTATAATGACTCATTAAAGCACAATAAATTTATTAAAATCATGACAAAACCAGTTCAACCTTTAAAATTCACCGGTTTTTTTTTACTTAAAAGACCGGTTCAATATTTAAAAATTATAGGTTCACGCCATGTGTCATAATTCTATGTCAATTTCAAGTTGGAACTCGGCTTATATATATATATATATATATGATGAGTAGTGAATGTAGTATGTTTTTTATTTTAATTTTTTTTAAAAAAATCTCACCACTTAATGTGGTTATAATGACTTATTAAAGCACAATAAATTTATTAAAATCATGACAAAACCGGTTCAACCTTTAAAAATTATTTTTTTTTTACTTAAACCGGTTCAGTGTTTAAAAATTATGGGTTCACGCCACGAGTCATAATTCTATACCAATTCCAAGTTAGAACTTGGCTATATATATATATATATATATATATATATATATATATATATATATATATATATATATATATATGATGGATAGTAAATGTAGTATGTTTTTAATTTTAAATTTTTTTTAAAAAAAATCTCAACCACTTAATTCGGCTATAATGACTCATTAAAGCACAATAAATTTCTTAAAATCATAACAAAACCAGTTCAACCTTTAAAATTTAAAGTCTTTTTTACTGAAGAAACTGATTCAGTGTTTAAAAATTATGGGTTCACGTCAAGTATCATAATTCTATGCCAATTCCAAGTTGGAACTCAGCTTTTATATATAATATATATATGATAATCTCACTTTAAACATTACATTAGATAATTGATTATCAAATTATATATATTAACATGGTTAATTTTGTTTGATTTTATGCACGTGTGAAGTTGGAACAAGTTTGGATAAAGATAAATATGCCCCAAACAGTTGTTCAGATCGGGTTTAATTAGAGAGTGTAACACGAATTGGAATTCAAGTGTTCTCGACATGCTATTTCAATATGGATTGGATGTTAGTTGAAACCCTAGATGTTGAAATTTCTTGACTAGTAAGAAATTGATTGCTTCGACCGAGTAATGCTAGAGGTATTAATTTTTTTATTAAGAGATAAATATTAAGATGATATGAAGCTTATTTATTAGTATCCATAACATTTCTTTTTATTAATTATTTTAATTATTTCCAATAAATAAACCCCACATCATCTTCTTCTTTCTTTTTTTTTTTATTTTTTATTTTTTATTTTGAAGTGTTAGTATCCATCTCTTACTAACTCCTACAATACTATTTTTTTATTTTTTATAATATATTTTTAACTTCGTGGTGAAAACATTTTAAGCATATGAAAATATGAGAAAAAAAAATATTCTTCTTCATCTAATATGTATAACTCAAATCCTTAAAATCATGAGTCCTAATATGCATGTGCAATGTGCATTTATATATACAAAGTATATAATTTACTTTTATATAGAATCAATATTTTAGCAGTTTAAGTTTGTAAAACATATCATAAAATATAAAATATAAATAGTACAATCTGTAATAAAATCATATTTATGAATTTTTACAACTACAAGATTGGCGAAATTAATTTTTATAAGTTCACGAGTGAAAATTAGGTTACGTAATTACCTAGAACGGTATAATCTTCACAATAATTCATAAACTAGAATTAATACGGATTATGAAAATGTATAACATGACGATATTTACAATACGTGAAGAATGAATAAGTTTATTAAATAATTCATGAACAAGTTTGAGTTTGTTCAAAAAATAAATGAACAAAACTTGAATAGATAATCTAGCTCAGTGATAAGCTCAAGCTTGAAACAACTCGATTACAACCCCGAACACAATTGGATCCCCAATGCTCCCAATTGTTTACTTCTAGTTCAAAATATTAGATAAATAATAGCAGAATTTAGCCTAAGAAAATCAGATGAAAACAAGGGCTGTACCAGAAGCAATATATAAAAATTAATGAACAAAACATTTAGGGCATTGCTTTATACTCATTGAAAGTATGTAGCAGAAGCAACAATATAAAAAAAAGGCTTTCTATCGTTCTTCCTGTTAGCAATCTTCTATTCACCTTCAACTTTTCAGGGTCTCTCCAAGTTACAAATGCCTCTTGGTACGTCTTTGGTAACTTGAAGGGCCTTCCATGGAGTGTTTGGCCTTCCTGGTATAAAAATGAAAGTTTCACAACAAATTGATATACTATGTGCATTTTTCAGCCTTAGACAATTTTCTCATAGAAGAGCAAGCTAGCTTCTGCATCAAGAACATCTTTTTCTGAGACACTATGCACTTCAAAATCTGAAATACAAAACCAATGCTCGGAGGCTGGCTCAAATTGATCATCAGGGACTTCCTTATTTGAATCGGCTCTCACAATTCTGTAAACAGTATAATGGCCACTAGCAGCTCTTCCAAAGTGCTCCACAACAGAAACAAGTCGATACAATTGAGTTTCTGGAGGCACAGTTACCTGCACCAATACACATAAGTAAGACCTGACCTTGAAGGGTGTTCTGTTTTTCTTCTTTCCTTTTTTTTTTTTCTTTTTTTTTTTTTTGCCAGTACTTACCTTGAAGGGTTGAAATTCATCAACCCAAACATAAATGTGCCAAGTGTCTACCATTAATCTAACAGGCTTTGGAATGCAAAGCAATTTATCATTGATGAAGGAAAGCACAAGTCGATAACTCTCAAGATTCTACATTATGTCCATACAAACCAATATCAGGAAACCTCAACTTACCTTGTAATCAGATTGCATATGCGTGATTGTAGGCATGGATTTTGGGCATCCTTCAGTTTGGGCCAAATTTATTTCTCCTTGAACAGCTTGTACATTTCCACTACATTGAGATTCATCTGGATCGAGTTCTTTTGAGTGTACATTTTCTCTCGTTACTCCATAAATGTAATTTAGCTTCGTAGTATCAAATTGCATACTCAAATGATTGGCAAGAGGTTTTGGTTTTTCGTATTGTCGCATCACTTGCTTTCTTCGCAAATTTTCCCCCAAACTCTGTAGTCCCACCCCACTTGTCATGAATGGGAACAGGTCCAAGATCAATGGAAAAGAAATATGGCCCTACAATCATCAGTACAGAAGTTAGAATTTCCTAACGCCAATTTCAGCAAGGAACATTTCATGCAATTTCACCAAGTATGAAGGACAACATATTCAAGAACGGGAGAAACAAATAAGTAATAAAAGAGCATATAGATAGACATTTATTGTAAAAGTAAAACCACAAAAAAAAAAGGCCGGAAAAGTATTTTAAGTATTCAAAACCATAGTACAAATAAATAATAAGAAACTTAAGGTAACAAATATAATAGAAATTCAAAGTACCTGAAGTTTGACTGGTTCTCCAAACATATTTATCGACACACGTTTTAGATGAATGCATAGAATCTGCAAGTACATGATTAGATTGATGGTTGTGCTTGGGGATTAACTACATAATCAGGAATTCAGAAAGAGAAAGGGAAATGTCAGGAAAACTTCAATTCAAATACCAAAAGCAAAAAACAATCTTTGTAAACAAAAACCAGGGTGAAGTGCACAAGTTTGAAAAGCAAAATAAATGTTTGGGATAGAGTTTTGGCCTTTCATCACAGCTTGTTGCAAAACAAAAGTTTGGCATTTGAATTTAGCTTTTCAATTAAGTTTATTGCAATATTTAATAGATAATTGGTTCCAACAGCATCTTTTATTTCTTCCTCTCCTTTTTTTTTTCAATTCTCATAAGTGGTTCCAGCTGCTTTTTTTCGTAGTCCAAAAAGCAGTCCATCATCACTCTGGTGTCCTAACTCCTAAGCCTCCAAAGTTCGTCCTCCCCCCTCTCCCTCCCTCAAAGATCATGCAATGTAGACTATCCATGCATATGTTAGAACATAGACACATTGCTCCATCTGTGTGGAGCAAGGATTTCATCTGAAAACTTGATGAAAACCCAGTCCTCGGCAGGTTTGATGACTTCCTGCCAGACTGATCCTAAAGCTTTATAGCAACGACCTAAACAATAAGCCAATCCCATTTCTGGTTCCACCTATAGGAGATCTTTCAATGTTAATTTGACAGCTGGCAAGTACCTCAGGTATCATTACTACAAAAGAGGATCCAGTATGTGCACCTTTGGACATCGAGCAATGCTTAGTTGCTTTAGTGTATATGAAAAGTTATTTGACCATGGTAGCGTGTCTAGATGAAGAAGTCTTTGGCAGTCACAGTCTTCTTGCTCACTACATCTCCTAAGTTTTTCAATCTCCGTCTGAGAAACGAATGCACAAGAACCACAGCGCAAAAGATAAACAGTAGTCAATTGCTTCAAGTAAAAAGGTTAGAAAAACTCAAGAGCCAGAACCAGACCAACATAAAAGTAATTAAAGCCACTCAATAAGCAAAATGATGATGAACAAACAGGATAATGGAGTAGCAAAAAGCACCATGCTCACTTCATTGTTTCCATGAGGTAAATCAGGCCAGAAGGCTAAACTTTTGATTGGTGAATAAATAAATCAGAGAAATACCTCATTCCCCCCAAAAGAGGACAAATACTTTATTCCAGCAATATGCCAACAGTGGCTGCAGTGGTAATTCTCAACATGTTCAGCAATGATGAACTCGTTTAGGCAATCCTCCAAAGTACACCCAACCATCTAGTGTTGTATAAGAATAAGAAAATTAAAAAGAATGGTACAAAAAATAACACCTCAGTTATAAAATTTAAAAATAAAACGGGGACAGAAAATCCAAGTGACAGGCTTAAACATACATAATCTTAAATAGTAAAATCTTCAGTGAACATACAATGGTGGCCCCGTTATTGAGCACAGGTGACAGAGGCAAGCTACGAAAAGATTCAAAACTCAGTGAGATCTGCAAAATCAACAGAGAAAATAAAATGTATATAAAGTGATAAATTGGAAAATCAGGACGGAGAAAAAGGAGAAAGGGGGTATAGGAGATTACAATAGTAGCCTATAAAGTTCATGAGCAAGACATGAATGTTTTTCCAAAAAAAAGTTGCACCTAATAATTCTCACAAACCAAAGACAAACCTAATACGTTAAATATAGACTTTCACTTGAACAAATTAAATAAAATCAAACGGATGGAATAATGGTAGTTTATTACAAAGCTACTTCATGAACACACAAAGTAATAAACAGAGTTATATAAGTTTCACGCATACCAACATTGCATTTTTTGCTCCATGCATGCAAAACTGAGACTTAACTCTGAATCAAATAAGCCTATGACATTTAAAGCATTTCAATAGAGTTGTTATTTATGAAAGCGACATGAACCTGAGATGAACAGCTTTGACAAGTCAATATGCTACCAAGAATTCCATCAAATGGTCCGAGGAACTGCTGCTGCCATCTTTCCTGCTCAGTTAGATCCTCCCTCCTCTTTGGATTGAGAATCCTACAACTGGAAGCACAAACATCAACTAAAGAACATTGATTTGGAAAATAACAATCTGAAAACTCCTCTCTTAAAGAGGACAAAAGATGAAGGAATGCTTCTGCTGCATCCTACAAGAACATGAAGTCAAAAATTAGGCTCCGGATCATAATTTGCTCAAGTTATTAAAGCATTCAAAAGGAACCATTGCACCTGCTGGGCTGTCAGATTAAAACTTGGAATATAATGAGCCATAGCTAGCATCACATTTCTTGGACTCAAAACAACTCTTCCTCCACCAACTTCACACAATTCTGCAGATAAGGATCACTAGTTCGGTTACACTGACTAAGTCAATTTTGTTCATGCAACTGTACAACTTTCCAATAACAATTTCAGAATGAAGTAGTTTAGCGTATTGAAGATTTTCCAGAAATATAGCAAAAAAAAAAAATTCAGGGGTAAAGTTGGGTACACTTAATTAGAAAGCCGAAGAGTTTTAAGAGTTCAGAGTTAAATTTTTTTTTTTTTTTTAAAGAATTTAGAGTTAAATGATGCATGAATTGCAGATTCCAACTATAAATGCAATTCAATTCAATGCAATTCTCAACAACTAAATTGCTGAACGTTCATGAAACAAATCAGTACAAAAAAGACTATAGTGCACGCCAATATTTACCTCCGAACACTTAAACACTATGGAAATAATTCAGTGTTAATTTTACCTTCTAATAAAGTAGCCAAAGCAGCTGCAAGCGGCAAACTTGCAACCTGTTCCCCATCCACCGATAGTTGACATTCCTCTATAACCTTTTGAAGAAAATGTTGAAAGTAGGAACAGCTAGCCAGCGCCTGAGAAAATTTCCGGATTTAAGAAAGGAACAAGAAGAAGATATTGCCACTTTAGGTCCTCTACTAGATAAAGCTACAATTACAAGCAGTTTGAGACTACGAAAATTTTAGAAAGGAAAAGAAACAAAACGTTCAATCTCTTCAATTTTCCATTCTCGGAGACCAAATGGAAAGTCCCATCAACTAAAATATCTGTCTCTCTTGTTCTTTCCAATTTTTCTCAGCCACCAAACTAAATTTAAGCAAAATAAGAGAAACCCATACACTCGAAGTAACCATACCTGCAAAATTACATTGAGAAAACAATTATTACCAAGATTTTGCAACCCGGGTACCAACCACAGCTTCTCCGAACGACTCGCTCTCTCCGAAAACCAACGCAAGCTACTCAAATCGCCCACTTTACCGTCTCTTATAGCCAAAATCAAACCAACAGCACCCAAAAGACCAGCCGCGTGAAACCCAGAACCTGAAACCCAGTTCATACAAGACAAAGTCCTAAACCCATGTCTGAGATTTCTTAGTATTTTCTTTAGGCTTACGCCTCCTTCGATTTTCATTCTATTTGAACCAATATTGTCAGTTTATTTGTCTTTGAGTGTGTGATAGAACGTATAAGCGCAATGAACCAGAGGGCAACAAAAAGGAAAAAGAAAAAACGACTTGGGATTTACGAAATGAAAAACAGCAGGAAATTTCACGAGTAATGTACGAAGTCAATTCTCCTTAGCGATTAAAAAAAAAAAAAGGTTAAACACCTTTAACCCTATGTTTAGCAAACTTCTCTCTTCTTCTTTTTTCTTTTTTTCTTTTTTTCTTTTTTAATTTTTAATAGTAATAAAAATTGATTGGTAGTGAATAAAAGTGAAATGAGTTTTGAATTTTTTTTGAAATAAAAATAAAGAAAGTTGTTTCTTAATGCGAAAGAAAGGAGTTAAACCTTTTTTTTTTTTTTAAGAGAAATTGAAAAAAGATGAGAAAAATGCTTGCCAAACACACTGGTGTTTTCAAGTTGTCCCGTGAATTGATATTTGTCACACTTGCTACATTGAATATTGTCGATACCTTTTTTAAAAAATTCATTTTGAAAGGGTATTTATTTAAATTTAGTTTCTAAACTTATGGTATTTTCGACATTTTACATTTTTTTTTTTTTTATCAATTTTGATTAACAGGGGAGGTTTTGTAATAAAATGGTAATTTTTTTTTTTTTTTTTTGAAGGAAATAAAATGGTAATTCAGTGTGATTGAATGTGACCGATGTCGGTTCATCTGGGCAACGTGAAATTTGAAAACATGTCAGTTTATGAGGGAAAATGTATTTAACCCTTCTTTAAATTACAAAATCATCCTTACATTTCTTCATTATTCTTTATTCTCTTAGGATTAAAACGTGTGTTAGTTTGGACAGTCTTATCTCAAAGGAAGGGTTGGATGCAGAAGAATATATAGCCCCATGCCCTCACTATATATATCCACTAAGTTACTAACAATATTAATCCCACTACCATCACAACCAACAAAGACCCAAAAATTAAAGGCACCCAAACGTCTAGAACCACCATTGCCATATGTTTGTCTGCTCTTTTCGAGATTCATCTCTCACTCCAGTTATCCCGTACACTACATCAGATGGACTAGTTTTAATCCTAAGATTCTTGAACACTTGTTAAGCTTCCAACTGTGTCTCATGCCTACAATTTATGGTACAATTAGTAGTGGTTAAAATTCCCGAACCCTAAATCCTATTTCACAGATAACCACTCGCTAGTTTTCTCATAGGATTTCTCACTTTCCCAAAGAACTAGCTAGACACTGTTATCCTCTTTTTTTAATGAGACATCTCGACCTAACCCTCACATTGTTGTCATAGATTGAGTAACTATTCCCCCCGACCACCTGTTTGTTTTCGTCCCTGTTTCTCGTCCAGCCTTGGGTTGCGATCTTTTCTTCTCTCTCGGTGTCATTTTGTAAAACCAAGAGGTGATGTAGGACGGAATTTCTTAATATTTTTGATGAAAACGAAAATAGAAAAGATGTTCAAAATAATACTGAAGCAGCACCGTTTGATTAGAAGTTTACCTGTTTGCAGACAATGGAAGTACAAAAGGAAAGACTTAATCGTCAAACCAAGAGTTTATTTTATTTTATTTCCTTATTAGAATTAAGACTTTATTTCCTTTACTTATTAGGATTAAATTTGCTTTATTTATTTCTTTTCCTTTTAGAATAAGTTTTACTTTTACTACTAGAATAAGGTTTACTATTGTTATTAAGAAAGGTTTACTCTTACTACTAGAATAAGGTTTACTATTGCTACAAGGGATAGATTTACTTTTTCTACAAGTATTTCTCTTCTATAAATAGGCTTGCTTATTATGTAAAACTTAGATTCAATTAAATTCTTATAAAATCAGAGAATTTCTCTCAAATACTCTACGGAATTTTATATTTCTTTTAGCCTGCGGGCTTGTGTTTTATCTTTTTGGGTAAAAGACGAAGACGCTTCTCCTTGTAGAATCAAAGACGCTGCTCTTTGATTAGTTACCTTAGTCTTCCGCTACGTCAAGAGGTGAAAGTCTTATTCTTTAATCCTTCTGAAGATTGGGAGTTTGAGGTGTTCAATCTACTGTTTGGGTTGTATGGGTAAGGCGCCAGCAGCCACCCAGTGGAAGAAAACGTGTCTCTCGATATTTTTGGCTCGGTTTTCAAGCCACATCTTTGAAGCTAGATCTATGCTTCCCCACCAGTCTCTACATGACACGCGCCTCTCCATGGTGTTTGCCGTCGTCCTTCGCCTCTGTCGCCACCAAGTGCGCTCTCCCCGGTCGTCCGCGCACCGGAGCATGGTGTGCATGCTCCAGTGAGTGCTCCTCACTCGCTGGTGCATGATGGCCCCACCGTCTCTTCCAGTTCGCTGTTGGCAGTTCCCGACGGTTTCTCTGATGGTGAGAGGTCTTCTGGTGAAGGTGCATGGTCTACACACGCCGTCACCGATGACTCCCTATGCTCATCTCAGCCGGCCAGTGTTTCTTTGTTTTTGTTCTATTTTTTAAGTTTTGTTCTGTTGTTATCCTTTACAGCTTGTCCCGGTAGACTTTAGATATAAACTGGACTGTAATTGCTATTTTTAGATCAAAATATGCACTCTCTTATCTCCTCTAGTGGAACTCATGTGTAAAGAGAGGCTTTTACTATTGTCCATCTCCTTAGGCAGCTACTCCCAAGTCAATACCCAATCTCTAACTTTGTTAGTAAGGAGTCTTTGTACCCCTAATCACTGTCACTAGCCATTTAGGTCTCATATTATAATGAATGGTTTCTTTATTTCAAAAAACTATCAAATCCAAGGGTATTTTAGTAATTTGACAAACAAAATATTTTAAACCAAAAAATTAAAATAGAGTTTTACTAGGATTATGATTTAAGGCCACATAAATTCTAAGAGGATTAGAATAAATTATTAAGTAAAAAACCTGAGGTAATAAATTATTTAGATAAATAATTTAACAAAGAATCCTAGTACAACAAATGTGTGTATTAAGGATTCGGGTTTTCTCGAGAAAAGAGTCATAAAGTTTTCAGTAGGAGTCTAATCACACTAAAATTTTCTATGCCGGAACTTACTTTCTTTCAAACTTTTAAGAATTAGGACCCTCCCTTACAAAATTTCAAATGAATCATAGATTCTCAAATTATGTAATGTTGGTCATTTTTAAGCATTGAAATGCTTGAAAAATGACATCTATTAAAAAGATTAATGTTATATAGAAGACTCTAATCCCTTTTTATTCTCCAAATAAGATATAAAATTATTAATTGATCAAAATCTAATAATAATCTATCACAAATTTAATGGTGATTTTAAAAGTCACATCACATTTAGATGATAAGAGAATACTCAATTAAAAATGTGACGTATTGCAATTGAGAATTGAGTATATTTTCATCAGGTTCTTACTCTCTATGTTATAAAAAATTTGAGTAAAAAATTGTATTTTGATTTTATGAAGAATAAATGTCTCTTAAAAAGTGAAAATGAAGCATTTGGAAAAGAAATTATTTCTAGCTACCTTGATAACATGCCAAAATTTTAGTAGGTGGCATTTTTCAAGCGCTTTGATGCCTAAAAAGGGCCAAAATTACATAATTTAAAAATCTATAATTTTTATTTTTATTTTTTGAAATTATAGGGAATCTTGATTCTACTTTTAACCTTCTCAATATCTTTTTTTACCTTCCTGTCTTATTTTTATCACATTATTAGGAATTCCTCATAACCCTTACAATTGAAACCTAATTAAATAATTGTGTGGAATGCTTTTTTTTGAAAAAAAAAAAAAAAAAAAAAAAAAAAAAAAAAAAAAAAAAAAAAAAAACTTCATTTACGCCCAATTTTTCATTATTTTTTAAAAGTTGCAATGTTAACTGTACCATTAAAATTTATAGTTAAATAAAATGGTTGATAAATAAAATATCCCTTATATACCTATAAAATTATAAAATTACCTTAATTTAAAAAAGTTGTGGGGCGAGCCAAGTGGTGACCCACGGGGTGGGTAACAAAAAAACGCTTAACTTATAATTTTATTATTTTATTTAAAAAAAAAAGTTCAAAAAAAAAGGCATTTTAGATATTTCAATATCTTCCATTAAGATTTACAAAAAAAAAATTCTAACAAAATGGTAACATTGCAAACTTTTTTGAGAAATGCTAGCCCACTACCCCTCCCATTTTAATACACCCTGATGTGGCAATGAGGTGACACTTCCACGTCAGGAAAAAATAAGAAAGAAATCAAACGCTAGTTTGCAAAATTCTATCATGGCTTTTTTGCAACGTCAGTGATGGAGGTGATTGTTGTGACAAAATCTTTTAAAAAAAAATCTCCAAAAGCATCATACGACTCCATTTTTGCATCTCTGGCACCAAACGACAAAGATGAAAAGTCCTGCGAAAGCCTAGGTTAGGGCCCCATTCTAAACCAAGAAGAAGCCTGTTTCCTCCATTTTGGCAAACTAAGTGTGAAAATCCTCCAAAATATTGGGGTTTCCTTTGGTTTTTTTTTACCCATCTTTTGTGCCTTAGGGGGGAGTTTGAGGGGTTGCTAGGGCTGTAAGCGAGCCAACCGGGCTCGAGATCCCTCTCGATACCGGCCTAGTTTAGCCCAATCCGAACTAGAGTTCGGCACTGTTGAAACCCGCTCGATTAGTTAGTAATACATACCCGACTCACCAAACATAACTCTACGGGGGCTCACGAGCTCGACCCGTTAAAGGCCCGGCTCGTTTGAGGCCTCGGGAACCTGGCTCGTTTAAGGCTCGACTGACCCAACTCTCTCGCCCAACTCGTTTATGGCTTGAAATTTCCGACTCGAATAACTATTGATCCGACCCGACCCGACCCGCCCGCCCGACTCATTTAGGACTCGAAATTTCAAAAATTCGAATCAACAATTTGGATATAATAATTTATTATTATATGATATATCATATATAGATCATATCAGTTTATCATTATCATATGAATACAACTATAAGTACATAAGTTACATAACCTACATACGTAACAATGTGATTCATGTAATCATAAATTTATTAAATTGTGTTGTTAGCACAATAGTATTATAATCAACAACGTGTTTATTTAAAATCACAATTCACAAATTTGATATTATCATAACTCTTAAGTGATCAAATATGTTGGGATTTAAGTTATGTAACATTAGTTACATTAGTTATATTATAATGTAACTAACTTAGTATTACATAATCACTCAGTTCATATATTATAATATAAAATTTAGTAAGTTAATAACTTACTAAATATATACTAGATTAGAAAACATAATAATATAAGTAATTATAAGAGAATTAGTTAATATGTAACTATGTTACTTGTTACTTGTTTGTGTGTGTGTGTGAGTGTGAGTGTGAGTCGTGTGACATTATATTCAAACTATATAGTTTAACATTAACTATTAGTTAACTTACTAAATATATACTAGATTAGAAAACATAATAATATAAGTAATTATAAGAGAATTAGTTAATATGTAACTAAGTTACTTGTCAATGTGTGAGTGTGAGTAGGAGTGAGCAAATCTCCGCAATCCCCGCACCGCCCCTCCCCGCAAAGACTAAAACCCGCACCCATGGTGCGGGCCACGGGGCCTTATTTGGGCCCCCCGCATAGTGCGAGGCGAGTTGTGGGGGGAGCCCTTAAAATTTCACGGGTCCCCACCCCACCCCGCAAAATTTGAAAAAAAAAAAAAAAAAAAACGAAAAAAAGACACATTTTGGTCGAGCAACTTCACTTTCTTAATTCTTTTTTTACTCTCATTTCCTTCAGTCCTTCAGTTCTAACCTAACCGGCTAGTTTTGTTTGCCCATTTGATTGGGAACATGCAGGTACTCTTACACCGTTATTTACTGCATTTAATTTCATCACATGGCTATATTTCTAACCCAAATTAATTGTTCCATGATGCAATTAATTTATGTTGTTCTAGCAGTTGAACGTGGAAATGATTGACTAGATCCTTAAGAACAAGATTTTTATTTTTCCAATGCCTCTATTTTCATTTTGATTGACTCTTTGAAGCTTCAGAACCTTTGCCTTCTTATGTCTTCTGCTTACATTAGCTGAAGAGTATGGAAACTGCTTGTTTGATTTCTTTAACAGTATATAGGAGGAAAGATATCTTTATAATCATTAGGCTTTATAGGCTCTGTTTAAGGTCCATGAGAAGTACACATCTGCATGAGCCTACAAGGCAACAATTTTACCTAAAAAAATCTGTATTATTCTTTTTTCAAAAAAAAACATGTATTAACCCGCGGGGATCCCCGCCCCGTTTATCCCCGCCCCGCACGGTTTCAATAAATTTTTCACAGGTTGCTGGTTCCTTTTGGGGAACCTGCACCTCTGCGGGACGGGGTCAAAAAAACCCATCCCCGCCCCATGCTCAACCCTAAGTGTGAGTCGTGTGACATTATATTCAAACTATATAGTTTAACACTAACTATTAGTTAGTACATTATATATACACTAATGACTATTGACTAATTTATAACTTATTAATGCTTTATGAATTTTTAAGTAACTCTTACAGTTTTGGAATATTTTCCTCAATTTTTGGAATCAGGTCTATGGAGTTTTCGCACTCCTTTTCTAGCTCAATGATCTTTGATGAATCCTGCAAATTGCAATGGAAACCGCAAAGTTGAATCAGAAATGTGTGTTTGGTTCAATTAGACAAATATCTTCATCACCTTTTCAAGTTCATCATCAAGTTTCTTGATCTTTTGCTTCATGTGCTTCAAATCTTTCCGATATTTGACATCATGCCTTTCAATCTCCTTATACTCTTCCTTACAACTTATGAGTTGATTATCTTTAAATCAATCATCTTTAATTTCCTCTAAGACTTTCTCCTTATCCAGCAAGAACTTTTACAGTTTTGAAATATTTTCCTCAAGTTTTGGAACCAGGTCTGTGGAGTGCTCGCACTCCTTTTCTAACTCAATGATCTTTGATGACCTGAAATGTAAAGCAAGAAGTTGAAAAAGAAATGTTTTTCAGTTCAATTACAATAATATCTTCCTCACCTTTTCAAGCTTATCATCAAGTTTCTTGATATTTTGCTTCATGTGCTTCAAATCTTTTCGATATTTGACATCCTGCCTTTTAATCTCCTTAAACTCTTCCTTACAACTTCTAAGTTGATTATCCTTAACACTAGAACTTCGGATAGGAGAGATGATCATATCATATATTCAAATCATTACCAACGTATCATATACTATAAATTCTATAATACTAATATAATTATATACACATTATTACTAGATACATAACAATGTGATTTATGTAATTCCAATTTAAGTTAATAGTACAAATGTATAATAGACTTAATAGTATTATTATTAACAATGTGTAATGTGTTTGTTTATAATTACAAATTAAATAATATCATAGATTTATAATTAAATTAACTTATATACTAATACATTAATACTATTATACTAAGTTACTAACATTAGGTAATAGCCTAATAGGTAATAACTAAATCTACATTAAAACCCTAATCATTTATACTTTAGTCTTTAACTAATAAGTAATAACTATATCATGTTCATGTTCATGTTCTTTAAAAAAAAAAAACACTACATCATAGATTTATTAGATAATTTAGATTCATATATACAAACTACATAATATTATTAATTCATTAGACTAGCCTTTGTTAAGTTGTTTTTTTTTTTTCTTTTATTAAATCTAATAATAAATAATTATTAAACATTTATACAATTTTGTTTTAAGTAACATTTAGACAAATTACTGAAATTAGACTAGTCTCTGTTTTTTATTTTTTTTTCTCAAAAAAAGTCTTTTTTTTTTCATATATAAAATAAATAAAATAATAAACCCTAAAAAAAAAAGTCCGAAATAGGGAAAAAATTTTCCCCCAAAATTCGAAGTAGCCAACACGATTCCCAAAATTTCAAAATGCAATGCCCGTAGCCGTCCGATTAAAAGTGGAATAAATTCGGACCATTGGAATTGAATATGGATGATAGCTATAACGCATGACTAAAGTGGTCTTAATCCAGTATTGCGCATGTCTACATGAGCTCAACACTTAAATGACCAGATTTGAGTTTAAAAAAATAGTAATCCTAATAAACTGTCATGATCATTTCTTCTACAGAGATGGCACCGGTTTCAGCCAAAGACGCATCATCACGCACGTAGGGGATCATTTTTTTTTTAACCTACGCATTTTCTCGAAAAGAAAGTCTCACACTAACAGCCCATAAATTTTTACTATTCATTCACCATCACCAAAGCTTGATCTAGGCCGTTGATTTTATCAAATAAGCAATCGAACGGTGAGAAAGGAGAAAATGCTCTTAAATGCGTATCAAAAAACCCTACCGTCACTCAATTCAGTCGATGATCATTAATGGCAGATCAAGCGAAAATTGAATGCTCTCATTCAATTTTCTCAACAACCCATTCCACAACTTTCTCCGTTCGTCGTTGATGAACGATCAAGGAGAAAATCCAATGGCAAATATGTTGTTCTAGTTTTCCATTTCGTTCCATTTCATTTTTGTTCTTCAATCTCATCGAGTTCAAACCAGAAAAGGGTACAAGGCGATGATCCATCTACTATCCCATCCCATCTACTCGATCTCGATCACTCCAAAGGCTACCAAGCCTCACCTCTCGCAACCAGAATCCCTAATTGATATGATGGATGTGTTACGACTACTAGACTCTCTACCTTTGTCTGTTTTATATTATTTTTTTGTTGTTTTTTCTTTCTCTAATCCACCCATTTGATATATCTAATTTTTGTGTTTTCATTTGGTTGTTCATTCTTGCACCCTGAGTTTGTGTTTTGAGTTTCGAGTACTTGAAGGCTGAAGCCGACTACATCTACATCTACAAGTATAGATCTTGGCCCTATTGGACATGTAATCCTGGTCTCAATGGAGTTTCTTTTTTACATTTTATTTTTTAGTTTTATTTATTTATCAAAACATTAGTTAATGTTTGGATTTGTTTCACATTTCAGGTGACAGAATCACAAATTAGTTTTCAAATCTACAAAATACAAACCCTATTAGAAATTAGAACAATATCCAGTCAGAGGTTTGTTTGAAATATGCTCTGCTTTGTTTCACATTTCACATTTCACATTAGTTAATGCTGTTTGCTTTGGCTTGTTTATTGTTGTGTTTTGTAGCCGTGTTAGGGTTTGTTTTTGTAGGCTTGTTATAGCCGTGCCATGTTTAGTTGTTAGTTAACGAAATATAATCTGCCATGTTCTTTCTTTAATCTATTATGCTTTGCTTTGTTGTATTATATAATCTTCCCTATTGTTTGAGCTTATACTACTTAGTTAACAGCCCTAGAATCTGCAATTCTCTTTGATAGTCCACATTCTATAATCTGTAATCTATTATGCTGGCCTTTGTTTGAGTAACTGAGTTGTATAAAAAATTATGCTGCCATGTTGTTTGAGTATATATCCTGCCACAATCTATTATGCTTTGCTTTGTTAGAAATCTGCAATTCTCTTTGATAGTCCACATTCTATAATCTGTAATCTATTTTGCTGGCCTTTGTTTGAGTAACTAAGTTGTATAAAAAATTATGCTGCCATGTTGTTTAAGTATATATCCTGCCACAATCTATTATGCTTTGCTTTGTTAGAAATCTGCAATTCTCTTTGATAGTCCACATTCTATAACCTTAAGCCCTAAACCCTAAGAGATTCCCATTTTCCCTAAACCCTAAAACACAAATCCCTAAAAAACTCTAAAACCCTAAAGCTTAAAACCCTAAATCCCGAAGCCCTATAACTCTAAAACCCCAAAACCTTAATCCCTAAAAAAATCTAAAACCCTAAATCCCGAAACCCTATAACTCTAAAACCCTAAATCCCTAATCCCTTTAACTCTAAAACCCTAAATCCCTAAAAGACTCTAAAACTCTAAACCTTAAAACCCTAAATCCCGAAGCCCTATAACTCTAAAACCCTAATCCCTAAAAAACTCTAAAATCCTATAACCTTAGAAACCTAAATACTTAAACCTTAGAACTCTTACATTTCAGTCTGTCATTCCAGCCTAACTTAGACCTTTGGTAATTGGACTTGTATTTCAAGAAATTCTCATTTGCGTCCTATGCTTTTGAGCTTTAGTCTTGCCAGGCAAAGTGTGTTATACTTAAGGCTGGCAATTTTGACACAACTTGACACAAACACAACATGAAATTAGCAGGTTTGGGTTTACCTTAAATGGGTTTGGGTCATAAACGAGTCGACCTGTTTAGTTCGGTCTGGTGGGTCGTGTCACGGGTCACCCGTGGGTGACCCACCAGACCAGATTTTTTTTTTTTATTAAAAAAAAAAGAAGGAAACAAGGTATTAGGATTAGCCGAAAACACACAAAAAAAAAACCCTAACTTCTTTTCTTTCTCCTTCAGCGCCGGCGTCACCCCCTCTTCTTCTTCCATTTTCTTCTTCTTCCTCCCGCTCGACGCTCTCTCTCTCTCTCTCTTCCGCCGATGTCGCATCTGGTACCGCCAGTATGTTAATCTTTGTTTATTATTTTATTTGTTAATCTTTGGTTTTCTTTGTGCTGTTTTGTTGCTGATATGAGAAAGGATATCTCATATCATGGCAACTTCAAGAATTTATCTTCGATTACCTAGTCGTATTGCTCTAGTTTTTCTATTTTTGAAATTCCCCATTAGAGTGTGAGGCCAAGGGACCAACGTGGACAAGAACAAAGCATAAATGCTATACCCACATCGTCATGTTCGCCAAGACAGTAGCTTTGTTCCCACAAAAGCAAAAATAAGCATATAGAAGTTCATATGTTGAATTCTACTGGTAGGAAAGTTAAGACAATTCTATACATATTGGTTGCTCAAATTGAATAACGAAGAACAAGAGGAAAAGTGCAAACATAAAAGGTTCAAATAAGCTGAGATGCTAATATATAATCAAAACATGCACCTATTTTTTCTTTCTCATGTAGCTACAATTATATTTGGTGGAGATGACTTTATTATATCTATTAACTTTTGGGGGAAGAAAACATTGTCATTTCTTCATCTCTGTAATGGCATTGTCATACCTTCTCATCATGCTGCACGAGCATATTTGAAGAAAAGATGTCATAAATATTGCATTGATCAGCACCACCACAGAATTTTGTTGTTCACTTTTGCTGTAACTTCCGTTGGTATGTTTTTGTACCTATGTGCGGATGGATATGGATACAGAATCCACATAAAAAATAGTTATTGATAACTAGCTACAACACTACATCTATGAGATTATATTGGATAGCTCATAATGTTTGTGAAAAATGAGGAGCCTAAATAAACTAAGCAATTAATTATGTAGCATTTTAGTTTGTATTAATGAATTGTTTGTACTAAATCCTTTTTCATAAGATTTGATAAAGGCGGTGCCCATTTTTCCCCTTTGATGTAGTTTCGGTAAAATGAATTTTGCTTGAAACAGAATGTCATAATCTTAAATTTGCAATGCTATGTGGTTAGTCTTGTATTGGCTATACAAAGTAGAATAGATTAGATCTTAGTGAAGGTAAATCATTTTTGCTTACATATTTTTTATGCACAAATGGGTGATGACTTATGAAAATTTCTTTCAAAAGGATCACTTTCTAATATATTGTAAGTATCATCAAATGGGTTAAGTTGCAGGGCGTGTAACCATTGGTGGAAATAAGGGGTAGGATGCTCCCATTACCTTATTATTTGCATTTCTTGCCCAACCATTCTAGCATAGAATTTCCTTTTTGTAGAGTTTGCATGAAGCTTCTATATGCAAGGTGGGGATGCCTAAGACTTGTCAAAGGCAAAAGCACAAGAAGAAAAGTCAGTCAGATATTGGTTGTGTATGTTTGGGAGATTATAACTTGTGAACAATTGTATTAATCTTGAATGAACTTTTGCAGGTTGATTGTTGATAATTATCTCTATAAATTAGGTTGATTGTTAATAATCTTAATTTCGTTTACTTCTTCATTCTAACTTACTAACGATTATGTGTGTAGGTGATTAACGAAGATTCGGTTGTATTCGATGACGATGTGGTTGAAATAGATACAATGAAAGATCCTTCTATTCATACGAATCAAATGGCGACAGAAAAGGTTCAAAAGAAGCGTAGGAAGACCTAAACATTTTGGACCCATTTTGATGAACTTCCTTCTACAGATCCAAATGACACAAGGATATGGGCAAAATGCAAGTTTTGAGATCATAAATATATAGCTAACAATTCACATAGAACTGGAAATCTATAGAAGCATATGAAGGTTTGTGGGGGGAAAACTGATCATGATATTCAGCAAATGCTCCTATCTAGATATCAAGGAACTCTGTCAGTAAGTGCCTCAAAATTTTGCCCTAAAAGATATAGAGAATTGTTGGTTGGTACGATTATTAAGCATGACTTGCCTTTTTCATATGTTGAATACGATGGTGTAAGACAAATGTATAGATACTTGCGTAGTGATGTACCATTAATTAGTATAAATACTGTTAAGGCTGATTTGATTAAGATGCATATGTGGGAGAAACAAAAGGTTAAGTCTTTGTTAAATGTTTGTCTTGGGAGAATTAGTTTGACATCTAATTTGTGGACTTCTTTGACAACCGATGGGTATATTTGCCTCACTGCACATTTTATTGACAAGAATTGTGTATTATCTAAAAGGGTGTTAAGCTTTTCATTCATGTCCCCACCACATAATGGTGCATCTTTGGCTGAAAAGATATATAGTTTGCTAGAAGAATGGGGGATTGATAAAAAGGTTTTTTCTATAACATTAGATAATGCTTCTGCGAATGATTTGTGTGTTGTGAATCTCAAACCAAAATTAAACATGAAGAAAGCCCTTCTTTGTGAAGGTGAATTGTTTCATATGCGTTGTTGTACCCATATTCTTAATTTGATAGTGTGATGAGTACCAAATATTGTATATTTGGACCCCTTAATTCACATTTGTTAAACCTTTAGCTTTGTTATTTTTTAATGTTTTTGGTTAGTTTTTGTATTTTTGGTATTTTGCAGATCATGGAGAGAAAATGGTAGTTTTAAAGTGAAAAATGCAAAGTTTGGAAGTCAAAATCAGATTGGATTAAATTTCAGGTTCTGCACAAGTCATAGTATTTTGATCATAACTTTCAGCTCAAGTATCGGATTAAAGTGAAATTAGCGGCCTTGGAAAGCTAATTAAAAATTATACAAATCATTGTGAAATAAAATTTTCCTAATACGAATGTCTGATATGTCATAAGTATTCTGCAATATAAGAACACGAATTTCCTTGTTCCTGACTGCTGCAAACCCTAACATCCTTTTATCTTATTAGGATTTTTGAGGGGTGGAGGTGCCATTTTGAAAATATGGCCCTAAACCCTAGCGTTCTTTTCTCCTATTAGGGTTTAGAAGGGTAGAGGTACCATTTTGTAAAAGTTAGGTTTAACCTAATCTTCTGCTATAAATACCCATTGTACATAACAGCAACTAGGTTCTTTGGCTTCTATTCCTTATAAGTTTTTATTTTTATGTTCTTAATAAAATTTAGTATTTTCTTCTTAATGATGAGTAGCTAATTTTTTTCAACTAAGGTTGAGGATGAAACCTCACCTTTGAAGAGCAACAATATTTTTATGAGAGTTTATACTATCCGATTTTATTTGTTTTAATATTTTCAATGTTTTACAACTTTTCAATTATTGAGATGATTTCTTGGATATTTATTGTGATTTCCGGATACATGGAATGATTTGAGATAGTCTTATTTAATTGATTGCTTGGATTTTTTATTTATCAAAACATTGGATATTAATTGTGTTTCGTTCTACGGATGCATTTGATGATTGGGTTTAAACCGGATATCTTTTGTGATTTGTGCAAAGAACGGATTCATTGAATGATTTAATTAATTTTTAAAGCATAGTAGAACATACATAGGATTTGTACGGTGAGAACTTCGGATATGTATTAACGAACATGAGAATGTGTTGCTGTGGTTTGGTGGGTGTGGATTCTAAAACCTTAATACATTTTCTTTTGTTTTATTTTATTTTTCTTTTATTCACAATCCCCAAAATTCGAAACTAGGTTAAAATAGAATTAGTTTAAAATAGAAATTAATTTTCGCAACACAATTTCATGTGGATACGATCTCGCACTTGCACATACACTATATTGCAAACGATTCGTGCGCTTGCGAATATTAAAATTTGTACATCAAGTTTTTGGCGCCGTTGGGTATTATCTAAAAGGGTGTTAAGCTTTTCATTCATGCCTCCACCACATAATAGTGCATCTTTGGCTGAAAAGATATATAATTTGCTAGAAGAGTGGGGGATTGATAAAAAAGTTTTCTCTATAACATTAGATAATGCTTCTGTGAATGATTTGTGTGTTGTGAATCTCAAACCAAAATTAAACATGAAGAAAGTCCTTCCTTGTGAAGGTGAATTGTTTCATATGCGTTGTTGTGCCCATATTCTTAATTTGATAGTGTAAGATGGATTGAAAGAGATCACTGGTACTATCCAAAATTTCGAGATAGTGTTAAGTATTTTAAAGGATTACAAATGAGAAAACAAAGTTTTCTTCAAGTTGTCAGTCAAATGTCATTGGACAATAACAAAGGGTTAAAACAAGATGTGCCAACTAGATGGAATTCGACATATCTTATGCTTGAAAGTGCAATTCATTATAGGCGTGCTTTTGTTTATTTGGAGATGACTAATAAAAACTATACGTTTTGTCCTAATACACTTGAGTGGGAAAAGATGAATGATATCAGTAGTTTCTTGGGTTGCTTTTATCATGCTACATGTGCTTTTTCTGGTACCAAATATCCCACAGCCAATCTATAATTTCCCGTAGTTGCATTCATTTTTGTGAACTTTAAGTATGAACTTTTGAGTGAAAATGGGTATAGGAGATTAACGACAAGTCAAATGATCTTTAAATTTAAGAAATATTGGTCACAAGATTTGTGGAGCTAAATCTCAAGAGTATGAGAATGTGACGAAAACGTTAACCAAGAAGACTCAGATTGGAAAAAGGTGAATAATATCACAAGGTTCTTAGCTTGTTAGTAACTTAGTATATATACTCATAACCACTTACTAATTTTATGTTTATATTATCTATTTTCATGTAGGATTTTCTAGCATTTGATGGAGTTGATCCTAATGCACAAAAGACTTAATTAGAACTTTATTTGAATGAACCCAAGTATTTAGAGAAGAATACGACATTTGACATCCTTTCATTTTGGAAAGGAAATGAATTTCGTTATCTTAAAGTACCTGCCATGACTCGTGATATTTTGAGTATTCATATTTCTACTGTTGCTTCAAAATCCAATTTTAGTATTGGTGGACGTGTGATTGATCAGTATAGGCGTTCACTCAAGCCTGATATTGTTGAGGCATTGGTTTGAACTAGAGATTGGTTATATGGAGAGCAAGGTAAAATTAGTTATTTGCATATTGAATTCATTATTTACTTGTATATTTTTTATCTTACTTTAACGACATTAATTTCTTTTATCTTTTGATATAGAATAAACTTTAATGAAGGTGGATAACGAAGAAGATGATATTTTGACATTGGATAATAGCAGTTCTTGTGAGATCCCCTATTCTTTCTTTTGTTCTTATGTTATTGTTTGTGTTTTAGCATTGTCTTCATAAAATAGCTTGAGGATTGTACTTCAGGATCACATATTTTTGCATGAACTATGCTGGAAAAACAAACACTTGATAGAAATTCTCCATATCTGATTATCATCCTCTGTTTTTTAGCCATAGAGAAAATCTTCAGAACTTTTTCACCTCCCAATGTAATTACTCTATTTTTTTCCTTTAGGTATTGGAGCTGAATGACAAAGATGGGCATGTCAAACTAACCTGCGTTAGACCCAATCTGATAGACAATGAGCATATTTGTGGGCCATTCAAGGAATCAAGAGTGGACAATTATGATGTAATGATGATGTAGTTTTTTGTATTTGTATTTGTAAATTTGAAATGAAGATGTAGTTTTTTTTTTTTTTGGTTATTTGATTAGACAATTAAGTATATTAAGTGATTTGGTGCTAGAAACATAGTCATCAACGTTACCAGACATAACTCCCTACCAACAAGAGACTACAGTCTAGAAAGAATCTCAACTTCATCCATACAAAACCATCTATGGTCACCAATAGTTTTGAAAATAACAGAACAAAATAAAATAAAAAGTGACAGAAACAATGATTTTCATGAAATGAGTTATCAAGTGCTTTGAAATTATACTTTAAGAGTTAATACAAATGCATCTTTATCTTTTAGATTTAAAATTTTGATTGAAAAAGAAAAGGCAAGATAAAATGTAAAGAAAGACTTTCAATATACTAATAATAGCACTTCCGGTTGGCATCCAAATGTATAAAGTATAACTATCAATTGAACATAATCCTTAGAGGCAACGTATACTAAACAACCGCTTTACAGTGTTGAAACAACTAGGGGTACTATGTACCAAACTGAGTCAAACATTAACTGCTTAAGTTTGAATTGATACATACTAAAGGCTCAAACTCGACCTGAGCCTTAAGAGGTTTGTGCTTGGCTCAATACATTTTTTTATGAATTCACAACTGCTACTGAAACTATTCCAGTAGTATAGCTTGTTAAGCTTCAATTATTTCCCTAATGTGCACCTTTACCTTTAGTTAGAGTGGCCAATATAATATTTTATTATTTCATTTAAATACCAAAAAAAAAACAAAAAACAAAGAAAACAAAAAATCACTTTTAAGCTAAACGGGTCGTGTCGAGTGACCAGTGAAATTGTCGTGTCGTGTCGTATCGTGTATGGAGCCCCGACCCATTAACATACACGGGTCATGTTTGGGTCTAGCTTAAATGGGTCGCAGGTCTCCACGAATCGTAAACGGGTCGACCCGCAAACCCATTTTGCCAGCCCTAGCTTATACTATAACCTTAAAAACCTAAATACTTAAACCTTAAAACTCTCACATTTCAATCTGTCATTTGTGCCTAACTTAGACCTTTAGTAATGGGACTTGTATTTTAAGAGATTCTCATTTGCCACCTATGCCTTTGAACTTTGGCCTTGCCAGCTAAAGTGTGTTATATAGATAACACACTTTGCTTGACAAGACTAAAGCTCAAAAGCATAGTACGCAAATGAGAATTTCTTACATGCAAGTTCCATTACCAAGTACTCGAGTACTAAGCTAAGCACTAATGATAAGACTGAAATGTGTGAAACCCTAAATCTCTAATCCCTAAAACTCTAAAACCCTAAATCCATAATCCCTAAAACCCTAAATCCCTAAAACTCTAAAGCCCTAAATCTGTAATCTATGTTAGAAATCTGACATAATCTTTAGTTAATAGCCCTAATTTTGTTATAATTTATAAAGATAAAAGTTTAATAGTTGTTTTCAACTTAAAACAGCACATGGAGGACAGAAGTCAGCCTATGGAAGTCAATGAAGTTGTATTAGGTAATGAAATAGACTTAGGTGATGATACAACTACTCATTCCATTACCACTGGAGTTAGTGGCAGTGGAACTGCATCAGACCAACCAGTAACTGTTGATACTCCTCCTTTGGATCCACAAACCATATGTACTCCTGGTCCTACTGATTCTCACACTTTGGGTAGCACTCCTACTTCTGGTGATGTTAGTTCTGGTACTATTACATATGAGAAGAAACAGAGGCAAAAGGCTTCTAAAGTTTGGGATGACTTCTCCCAAATTGAAGTTTTAGGTGTAAAAAAATCTCAGTGTAATTGGTGTAAAAGGTTGTTTGCTATTTCCAAATATAGTTCTACTTCAACACTTGGTAGGCATTTGGTAGCTTGTGTGAAGTACGTGGAGTCCAACAATAAGAAGCAAAAGATTTGACCTATAATCATAGTCAGCTAAGTGGGGGGGGCTATGTTGACAAATTTTTCTTATAGTGAGAAGAAAGTTAGGGAACTTGTATCCCACATGGTGCTTTTCCACGAGTACCCTTTTAACATGATGGAACTTGAACTTTTTAACAAGTTTATGAAGGCATGCACACCCCATTGGAAAAAGATTAGTTGTGCAACTATGAAACGTGGTTGCATGGCTACAAACTTTAGTGAGAAGAAGAAGATTAAAGCAATGCTTGGTGGGCTTGAGAAGGTAAACATAACAACTGATATGTGGACATCTTCGCAGAGGGTGTCATATATGATTGTCATCCATTTGTAGATTTGGATTGGTTCCTTCAAAAGAGAATTTTGAACTTTTTAAATGTACTTCCTCCTCATAGTGGTGTTGTTATTGCTGATGCCCTTAGGAAGTGTTTCATAGAATGGGGCATTAAGGATAAGGTATTACTATTAACAATAACAGTTGATAATGTAAGAGCAAATGATTCTGCCATTAGAATCATTAAAGATGATTTTGAATTGAGAAATGAATTGGCTGTTGGGGTTCAGTTATTCCATGTGCGATGTTGTGTGCATGTGACAAATTTGTTGTTGTAAGCAAGGCTGGTTGAAATTAGAGACATTGTTGATTCTATTAGGCAGGGAATAAAATGTGTGGTTGCTTCAGAGGGAAGATTGAAAGAGTTTAGTTAAATAGCTTAATGTTTGCATTTGCCATATAAGAAACTGGTTTTAGATGTCCCCACACGTTGGAACAACACCTACTTGATGTTGGCCACTGCAGTAGGGTTGAAAGAAGTGTTCCCAAGATATCACCAAGTTGATCAAGCATTTCAGTGGGTTGTGAGTTCGGAATAGTGGGAGAAGGTTTAGAATGTAAATCAGGTTCTATCGGTTTTTAATGAAGTTACAAACATGATATCACGAAGTGATTATCCTACCTCAAATCTGTTCCAACCTGAGGTTGATAGGCGTGACTACATGAGATCAATGGCAAGTAAAATGGCTCAGAAATTTGATAAATATTGGGGGAAATGCAATTTGTTGATGTCCCTAGCTGCTGTTTTGGATCCGAGGTACAAGATGAAGTTGATCACTTTCTGTTTTCCTCTTATTTACCCTGATTTTGAGTATCCACAGAACATAGAGAATGTGCTTGTCGTTCTGCATGAGTTGTTTAAAGTGTATGTCACTGCCCATAATTCTTCTGTTTTGAAAGAAAGTGCTAGTGAGCAGGCTGCAGTAGTTTCACAAAGTGTTTCTACACCACATGTCAATAGAGTTTCCACAGCTCGATCAAGGTATCGGGATCATGTTAGAAACACTGATGTCATTCGGCCCCTTAAATCAAATTTTGATATCTATCTTGAAGAGGATGTGTACATAGGCGAGAAGGATGGCTGTGGCGAAGATATTGATACCGAATTCGCGGCTTTGGCATGGTGAAAGTTCAATGCCTTAAAGTACCGCATCTTGTCTAAGATGGCAAAGGACATTCTAGCTATACCCATCACCACAGCTGCTTCTAATCTTCATTCAGTACAGGTGGTAGGGTCATTGATCCACACCGAGCATCCTTATCAACTAAAACTGTTCAAATGATATTGTGTGGCTTCGATTGGGTGAGAGCATTCCATGGTCTCAAGAAAAAAAACCTCTGAAATAGTAAGTGGCATTTTAAGCACATAATTTGCATGCAATTACATGTGTTTATCACTGATTATTGTTTAGGTATAAACTAACTTTATTAACTGACTTTGTACTTCTTTTTGTAAAAACTTATTGAAGTTGAATTGCCATCATCTCCCTGAATTTAATTCAGATATTCGGACATTATTAACTTTATATGTTTATTTTTTGTTAAATATGTAATCATTGTAATATGAACTGCTGGACAATATCTTTAAACTTGAACTGTTGGAAACTTGAATTGCTGCCTACTGGACAATCTGTTTAATCTGAGCTAATATACCCTTTGTCCCTTTTTGTTGGAGAATTTGGTATGACTCATGTCATGAGTCATGAGGTATGTCTTGACTCCTAACTCTTAATTCATATGTATAGTCTGTCTAGACAAATCTTAAATGATAAATCTTCATTGACATGTTATCAAGGTTAAAATAACTCTGATTAAATATGCAAGGAAGTAAAAATTGTTTACAATTCTTTTTGTCTTAGTGCAGCGTGGTTTTATGGCATTTGGCAAGTGGCAACTCAGATTGTTTTTAACTTTTCATTTTCAAATTGTATATATGTCCTAATTTAAGTTGTCTTGATATGTATAGTCTATTTAGACAAATCTTAAATGATAAATCTCTCTTGACATGTTTATCAAGGTAAACAAAACTTTGATTAAATATGCAAGGGAGTAAAAATAGTTTGTCTTAATTCATTGTGGTCCAGTGACTCCATTTTGCAAGCTGCAGTTGTGCTGTAATTTCAGTTGTCTTGTAGACTTGTAGAGTTGTAGTCCTCTTTTTAATTTTGATCTCTTTGTAAATCTGATCTCTTTGTATTCGAGTAAAATTTGATTTCTTTCATACTCAGTGTAAATCTGATCTCTTTATAGTTTGTATGTTATAATTTGTAAACTCGTAATTTAAGTTTCACCTGTTTCGTTTTTTGATTCATAGCTTTAGATGAATCATGAATCGTTTATTCATGTATGTAGTTTGTAAATTGTAAATATGTAATGTATACAGTGACTACAGTCTGTTTATAGTTCATTTTTCATTTCATTAGTTTTTTTTTTTTTACCATTTATTAATGAATTAAACGAGCCATAATTGCTTCGAGCTGCCCAATTAGGGATCGACAAGCCGAGCCCTGAATCCGAAGCTTGTGCATCCCATTAATTTATAGGTTTCATCCAAGCTCGAGCGAGCCAAGTACTCGGATCGACTCGAAAAGACTGACTTAATAGTCCTAACCTTGATCCGGAGTTAGGGTATTACTCCAACGAGTCTATACAGAACAAGGATCTTTAAGCCTGGCTCAAGCTTGGGATCGACTCGTTTAAAATCTTCTTAAAACTAGCCGCTCCAAGAATGCCAAAACTCTACTCGGACCGGCTCGTTTAAAGCCCTAGGGGGCGCATGGGGGAGACTCGCCGCCACCCCCATGAGCCATCCCCCATGGGCCAGTGGTGGCCGCGCACCACCCTTGGCACATCTAGAATAGCCTACAGGCCACCCCCAGCCGCAAGCAACCCCTGGCCCATGGAGGTGGTTGCGCGGCCACCATAGGCTAAGGGTGGCTCACCGTTAAAAAAAATAATATTTTAAGATGATGTGGCAAAAAAACTGATGTAGCACTAACAGAGTCAAAAAATTGGACAGAAAACTCACGAAATGACTAATTTCAAATCCACAACAAACTTAAGGTGCAAAAATTGATTTTTAAACAGTAAGAGACTGATTTCAAATCGAGCATTGACTCAAGAATTTATTAGACATTTACACTTTTATTAAACAAAACAAATATCATATTATTAGTACATTTACAACTTTCCTTTCCCACTTAAAATTAACATGTAATTTTTTAAACCTTCAAGAGCTTATTGCAAATATTGTTATTTTGTATTTTTCCAAAATTTTAATTGTTAACATGAACTTGCACAATGGGTAAGAACATTCATATTGAACTCTTTAAAATCTCTTGAAATTTAATTCTAAAAATTTACTTTAGTCGACTTAGCTAGCCATTTTTCAAAACCATTAAACATCACTTTTTAAATATTTATGTACTTTAACTAAATATTCTATTTTATTGATGAAACCAAAAACTCTTTGCATTCAAAATTTATTTTAATTGACAGGAAAGATGAAAAAGTATGAAAGAAAAAGAACACTAAAAAAATAGAAAAATTACACTTTATTCCCCTAATGTATCCACCCATTAGCAATCTGACGTCCAATGTTTAATTTTTGGTAGATGACCCCCCTGATGTTGTCTACTTGTTCCACGTTGGACCTTCCGTCCACTTAGTCCGTCCAAGGAGACGTTGCACGTGACCTCTTAAAGCCAAACTTTCCAAAATTGTCCCTATTCAAAACGGTGAGTTTAGACAAATTCGTCACGCCTTCACATCCCCACCTTGGCTTCTTCTTCGGTAGAGTCCACGGCCCAATCAGGCCAAGCCAACCGGAAGGAGCTGGCTCAAGGAGTACATCGAACCAAGTCCATACTTTTCGCAGCTCTTGTAGGTTCTTCTACCCAGGCTCAAGGTGGTCTTCATTGACGAAATGGGTAGAGACGGTCTATTGGCCAATGTTCAGTTCAAAATATTCAAGATGAAACCAAGATGAACAATGGCGAACGTGAAGTTGGAGGATATGCCATTGCAAATTTTCCCGAATCTTCCAGTGAGGAACGTGTAGAAGATGAACAGAGTCCACCAAGCTGCAAGTGTTCATCATCAACATGACTATTCAGACGGAAAAAGAATAGGGAATCAGCATGTTTTTCCTCGTGGGGTTTTAGGGAAACCTTTGTTTAGTTGGGCTGATCATCCATCGCTAATCAACGATGAATTATGTATTCTAAGAAACGATGACGTGCAGGGAGATCAAGAACATAATCAGACGAATGAGGAACGTCTTCGAGAACATAACTGGCCAAACCAGTCACGACCTTCCGCTTAAAACCGTTGGAGGCTTCCATCACAACCAGCGAATACCCGTTTCTCGAACCCGAGACAACACTCACAGTGCAGTTTCTAGAACTTGAAGAACTTCTAGAAGAATCAAGGGAGCAAAGGTTTATCGGAGAAGGAATTGGACGAGCAGTGGAGAATGGATGGTCCCAATTTGCTTTCACGGCCAACACGGCAGCGCCAGTAAGATCAACGATGTTGGGTTTATCATGCGCTGTTGGCGATCATAGAAAACAATATATGAGGAAGATGATGACAAGTGTAAGATGGAAGTGAGATCTGGAAGCACCATGCACGTTGCTCTCCAAAATTGGCAACGTGGACGTCTAGCGATATCACATGCGTCGTGGGGGTCTCTTTCCAATTTGCACCAATACTAGATACACGAGGAAGTTATACCAATGGCTCACCATGATAATCTCGTTGGATCTGAACCCATTGTTCATCATGATAATCTCGTTGAGGTTGGACATGTTGCTGAGGCTGGAAGGGAGGCAACCTTGGAACTTCTTGTTGGCTAGCACGATGACGGACATTGAGTTGCTGAAGTTGTCGAGAAGATCGAACTTGAACCGGTTGTGGTTGATGAAGATGGCGTCCAATGGCTCGTTGAAGAGCTCTTTTGGCACAGTCCCTTCGAACTCATTGAATCTCATATCCAGGAACTTGAGCTGCGGGAGCTTCAAGACCACCTTCTGGAGATTTCTTGAACAGCCATAATCATCGTCCTGGGCCATCCCGTGTCGACCCAGAAGTTCAGAACGACGTCAAGTCCACGGTGAACTAGTACTTGGCCAACTTGTCGACCACCTCAGGGCTCAGCTACGACAAGCCATTGTGGGAGATCCACCTCTTGCTGGCCCACAAGTGCGCAATCTTCCGCACACACCACACCACGCATTGGAAGATGGGGTCTCGTTGATGTCGATGCTCTTTGCGTGCTGCAAAAGCATTGCCCAGGATAGGGTCTCCTGGAAGTCGGAGAAACAATGAGGGAGGGAACCGGATGGGTTGGTGGTAGTGGGTGAAGGTTTTGTGGGGGCGTTTGATGATGGCTTGCTTCACTTTGGTGTTTGTGGTGGAGTTTGTGTTAAGGGGTTTGTGGCTTCGTGACAGGGAAACGGCTATAAGCGGTAGGTTGTGGATGGAGCTCTAGTCGAGGATGCTGGCCACGGCCAGCTTTTGGCTCAAGGACATGAAGTATTCGAACAACCTCTTCAAAGTGGATAGAAGGTGCATGACGTGCTTTGTGGAGAGAAATGACATGTACATAGGCTACACGTTCTGCATGAGCCTAGTTTTCTACACGTGTACACGTCCTCTTTAGTGTTTTGTAAACTTTTAAGTTAAACGGTGTATTTTGTGTTGTCTTCTACCTTCCTTCTTCAACTTTGCCGCAAATGGCTATGGCTATGCACATACCACTACCACGAGTTCCTGGAATCTTAGTCACGCTAGTCTACACCGATAACAAACGTAAAAAGCTTCATGGTGAAGCAAACCATCAGACTGTAACAAGCATTTGGCCAGGTCAATGGATATAATTCCAGCATTGCAGCCCATCCCACCAAGGCTATAGCTCAAAACATTCCCCTTGAGCTTCTAACTTTTGCTACCTCATAATTACGCTAGCGAGAAAGCTTAGTTTAGAGGGAGAGTGAGAGAGAAAGAGTTTGAAAGATGTGGTGTTGTGGTAGTGTTCAAGTTGGAGAGAGAGGAAGACGAGAAAGGATGATATAGAGAGAGAAGAAAGCATTTAAAGTCCATGTTGGAATCAGGGTAAATGAAAGGGTAAAATAGTATTATTTTTTGTTTAAAAGGTCATGTGAATTGCACGTGACATTTTTTCTATTCAAAATGACGGGTGAGTAGACAGAAGGTCCAACATGGAACAAGTATACAACATCAAGAGAATTATCCACTAAAAATTAAACATTGAGCGTCAAATTACTAATGAATGGATAAATTAGGAAAATAAAGTATAATTTTCCCTTAAAAAGTCTTTTAACTTTCACTTTAGAACTTTAGAGAGCATTACAAAGAGCTCGCAATAATTGTTATGAAAGTGTAATAATAATAAAATAACCACTCATAACAAGACGAATCTTTATCAAATAAGTCTATGTGAAGATGTCAAACCAAGTTTAATTGTTAAGTTAGTAAGATTAACTCAAATCTAATTCAAAAAAGATGTTTGATTTTTGATTTGTAATTGAAACTCAATAAAAACGTTAAGAGTAAAAGTAAGATTAGTTTAAAAAGGATATAAAGAATTGATTTTACTGCTAACTTCAAAATAATAGTAAATTGAATTTAACATGAAAATTTCACATACATGAAAAATATAACTCACGTGTATCTGTCAAACACTCAATAATGTCGTCCAAAAATCTTTTATTAAAAAAAATATATATAATCATGCATTGACTTGTTCATTCATGTATCACTTCCACACATATAATCCACAATTTCTTGCCGTGAAGCCAATAGGGAAGATGCCATGGCGGGAAGTGTCATTTCGCTTGACCAAGTCTAGCGGGCACCGGTGGGGGCACTCTACAGCCAAAGCGATGTCTTCCATAGTGATCTCAAGATCAACCCCATCAGAGAAGTTAATAGAACTTCACAATCAAATGAAAAATTCCTGATAAAATAACCGACATGGTATTCAGCCACCGATATGGCTTACCGACACCAATACACTATGTCTGCTTATTCTATCAGAACTTATTATTTTATTGTCCATACATGAATGAGCAACGCAACTGCACAAGCAAATACTTTTTGCCACAATTTCTCTGGTTTGTAGATACCGTACTACAAATAATGCATCCATTCTCAAAATGTTTGTTAAACGGTGAATTTTGTAAGTTGTATTAAAATTTTAGGAAAAAGCTTGAAGTAATGACCTCCAAATTTGTAAGGAAGTTAGCAAAACACTACTTTCCTACTTTTTGCCACCATTATTTTCAAATCAAATGATTCAAATTATCAACTCCAAAGCTTAATCATTTGTAATATGCAATAATTTTTTTTAAAAAAAAATGATAATGCATGTCACATGCAATAACCTAAACCCTAAACTTGGAAGCAACAAAAAGAAAACCAAACTAAAAAGACAATGGCATGCAGCATCGTGTGAAGAATAAGACCTCAGACATCCAAGGAAGGATTGAAGCAGCACAAGCTCTCAAGCCTGGCGAAGGCGAAAGCTCTTAGGCGGCCACTGCGAATGTTTTGAGAAACAAGCCTTTGGATTTGTCATCATTGGACAAATTATGAAACAAAACGCATAGATATTGAATACCCAGAATAAATATGAAGGAAGAATGAGATTCAGCCATTTATGAATAGAATTTTCAAAAGAAAATAAACATAGCATTGTGAATTTCATATATAACAAAGCAAAAGTCCTGAATAAATAAGAAATTTGCTCAAAACATCTGATCACCAAAGGTTGCTGTGTGTGGAGGTGAGAGGGAAAATAAGTTTCAGACATCCAAGGAAGGATTGAACAGCACAAGCTCTCAAGCCCGGCAAAGGCGAAAGCTCTTAGGCGGCCACTGCGAATGTTTTGAGAAACAAGCCTTTGGATTTATCATCATCAACATTTGGCAAGAAACACAAAAACAGTGTCCAAATTTCACAGACACCATTCATGGGACTCAAAAAGAATTGCTTTTTATTGCCCAACAGGTTTTAAAAAAATCATTCTTTCTTCAAACAATGCGCTCTTCAGCCAAATTTAATGTACAAAATTCAAACCCAGAAACCAAAATCAATTATCCTAAAAGATTTTGTAATGACATCAGAATTTTACTCCACTAAGCTATAAAATTGAAGGCGTGTATGTACCACCCATTAATGATCAGCAAGACTAGAGAAGAGAAAGCTGACAAAGTGAGTAGGATGGATGGATTTGAGGGGCTTGTTCATCCCTAAAGCACTCAGAACATTGCTAAAGGGGTAACTGAAAATCCCCAAAATTATCACAATTTCCCATAACAAAGCCCTAAATGCTTCAAATTCAATTACTAAACATTTCACGAATTATATATATATATACTTCTTATTAGAAAGAACATCAGAAGTCATTCAACGAATGAAGCAAAATTGAAAAAACTAAAAACCAAATTAAAAAACCTGTTTAGCAGCTACAGAGAGAAAGAGAAGGCTTTAATTCATGGCGTGGAGGCTAGAGTAGAGGGGGACTTTATAGCTGAAAGAGTTGGGGTTTAGGGTTTCGTGAAATAGACGGCCAAGATTTGTTCTGCTGGATTTGGAGATGGAACATTCTGGATTTGGATTTGGGTTGGGTCGTTTGCTGTGGCTTGATTGATTCTTCTTGTCTCGGATGGGCTAGACTTAGGCTGGCCCAACCCAATGGCTCACAAAAAAAAAAAAAAAAGATTATATAGATGAAAAATTTCGGCCAAATCCTTCTATTTTCATGAAATTTCAATTTACAGTATAAATTTCAAAAATAACAACTCACTTCTTAAGGATATGTTTGGGTAACTCATGTTTTTTTATTATATTTTATTATTTTTGAAGAATATGTTTGGATTGATTTTTAAATCCAAATTCTATTTAAGTTTTATTCAACTTTTTTTAATTTTGTCTCAGGTTCTCTGAACCATTCAAATATAATTTTAAAAAACAAAATTTTTCGGTATTCGTAATTTTGAATATAGTAAAAAATAAAAGAATACAATACAAAAAAATTGTACATTCAAACAAGCCTTTAAGGAAGTCACATTTTTTAAAAGATTTTTCTTAAAATTTGATTCCTTGGTATTTATAGTGCCATATAATGAGTTTGTAAAGTCGCAATATCGTGTAAGTGTCACATATTAAAATAATAATAATAATAATGTTTTATTAAATATAAAAAAAATGAAAAAAGAAAAAGAATAAGGGTGAACCTATCTCTTGAGGACTTTAGGAGGCTGGTCATGTTTCCTCCGGAATCCTGATCATTCCATCAGATAATAATTCGACCACTCCAAAATCCTATTAAGGAGTAATTTAAGATGTGTTTTGTTTTTGAATAATAATAAAAAGTGATTGATATAATATTAAGTTGAAATAATTTATATGAAAAATATTAAAAAAAATATATATTTATTTTGTAGTGCGTATTTTTGTTTGAATAATAATAATAAAAAAAGGTAATTTGTGTGATATAAAAAGTGAAAAAAATTATAATATTTTGGAGTTGATTTTTTTAAAAAAAAGTAAAGATAGAGGCAAGTTATTTGCCAAATAACCCCTTGGAAAATGATAAAACTACAACCCCATCACAACTCCCTCACAACCCCCACTCACAATGGTGTGGGGCCCATGTGTGTGGGCCTCACACCATTGTGAGTGGGGTTGTGAAGGAATTGTGCAAAGGGATTGTGAGCCAATCATGTCCCTGAGCCCTTAAACTCCATTAAGGGGTGGTCAAATCCCTTCAATGAGACAATGATTATCTTAATTCCAAATGAAATTGATATTATTTATTTTATTATTAAGATTTAAAGTTTGTGAATTGAATGGTGTACGTAATTCTACATTATCTAAAATTTTTAAAAACCTTACTAACATTAACTTTATATACATCATTAGATGTACTAACTTAAAATCTTAATTATGAAAAGAATATCATTTTATTTCATTTGAAATGAAAATAAAACTGATCATATTCCTCCTCCAAAGTGAGGGTGGTACGATTACCCCTCATGTTTTTTGGTAGCAACCCTACCCGAAAGACCCTTTTTTTTTTTTTTGGGTATTTTCTTAAAAACATATAAAATTAATTTTTTAACAATGTGTAACTTATATGACGCCTCAGCGCATGTGATAGTGATATGTGACAATCTGAGAACATGGTATTAATCCCGTCAATACCATCTAACTAGTTTTCAATGAAAAATATTAATTTGAAGTGTGAATTATCTAAGGACTGAATTGTCAATATTTTAAACTCAAGAGAGTAAATTGAAATCATGCAAAAAATTATGAATTAACTTTCAACTTTCTCTAAAAAAAAAAATAATTCAAGATGTTTGCCAAGCAAAACGTTGAAAAAAATCCATCAACCAATTTTGAAAAGTTAAAAAAAAAATTTGTGCCTTCACATAAATCAGTCTTTTCTGTTTTCAGAATCCAATTGGGGAAAAAAATAATAATAAAGAACTAAATTTCAATGGAATTATGTTTGACATTAAAAATTGGAATATTTCTATCCCGAGTAATTCTAAATGTACGTTAATTGTTCATTAAAAAATGATTTGGCTTTTAAAATTACTATTGATCATTTTAATCAAATTGTGATTTTAAAAGCCACCTCATTTTTTTATGGACACTTGATGAACAGTTAATGTATATTTAGAATTACTCTTCTACCACATGTTCGGTTTGAACTGAAAATATTAAGTAATTCTATATGTACATTAAATGTTTATCAAATTATGAAGTGGCATTTAAAATTATCATTGTGTATGTAATTGATCAAATGATGATTTTAATCAAATGATAATTTTAAAAGTCGCTTCATTTTTTTATGGACACTTAATGTATTAGGGTGCGTTTGGGATTGCGATTTCGTAGACAATAAGTGCGATTTTAAACCAAATCGCAGAACATAAATTGTTTGGGAACTGCGCTTTTAAAAATTGCGATTTGAAAACGCAGAAAATCTACTTTTTCAAATCGTAGGTAAGATGATGTTTTTTTGAAAACGTAGAATTTTAAAGGCTAATTTGCGATTTTAAATGCTAAATTACGATTTTACCAAATGCTTAACTGCGTTTTTAAAAATCACTTTTTTCAAATCGTATATTTTAAAATCGTGATTTTAAATCGCACTTTTTGAAATCGCAAACTCAAACGGACCTTATTAAAATTACTAAAAAACGGACCTTATTAAAATTACTAGAAAATGTTCAATCGGGTAGAGAAAGGATCAAAGATGCGTGACCAAAGCAAATATCTTGAACCTCAAGGACATCATTGCAAAACTCCCTTAAAAACCAAAGCGTCTTTCTTGCTCTTTAAACCATCTCGATTTGCTTTTTCAGTTTTCACAACTCGTACAAGCTCTCTCTGTTACTCTCTCTCTGCGCTAGGGTTTCGATCAAATTTCAGAACGAATTCAATGGTAATTTCTTTTCTCAAGATCTGAATTTCAATCTTGCTAAACCTCTCGTAGTTGATTCTGAAGCTTTTGTTTTTCTCTACGATTCCTTGAAAATTCTCAGGAAGGCGGAGGCAATCTAGAGGCGTCGATAGAGCAATTGCTGAATGTGGAGAAGCAGATGAGGCTGGCCGGCGAGGTGGCCGGCACCAAAAAAGCCGCCACTGACATTCTTCAGCTCTGCTTCGAAGCGCGAGCCTGGAAGACCCTCAATGATCAGATTATTCTGTTGTCCAAGCGCCGGGGTCAGCTTAAACAGGTACCTCAGAAATTTGCGAGGTCTTGGATTCGTGGATTTTTTTTGTTGTTCGGTTTTGAATTTGTGTTTATTTGGATTGTTCGTGTAGTGGGGTTTTTCTTGATTTGGTTGCATAAGCTGTAGTTTGGTTGAATCTTGCATGTTTGATTTTGGGCGTTTTGACAGTCTTTTAGTTTCCCTTTAGTGGGAGTTGTTTGAAATTTGTATCTTTGGTGAAGAAATATGGTGCTTGAGTTTTGAAATGGGTACTAGAGCTGGGTGCTTGATTGATCCCACTTAGTGATTCATGTTAGATTTTGCTGTTCGTTATTTGAAATTGTGTAGCATTCTATATTTTGTGGATAAATTTTGGAGTTCTTACTATGTGGTTAGGATAAACATATTTGTTTTTGACACACTTTGGTTTGGATAGTTTAATGACTTAGTGTTGGCATGTCTGTATAAATTAACTCAAGCAAACAATAATAAATAAACCGCTTGACCATTAATGACTTAGTTTTGAATATCTATATACCGTGTTTCAATGGGTCATAAAAAAGTGATATGAACATGCAGGCTGTTCGTTGGAATTATTAGATTTATTTGTTGGAATTGGGGAACGAATTAAGAAATTGTAGTATATCTAGGCATCCTTTTGTATGCACTCATATTATCTCATATGCATTTGTGTGGATTTTGTGCTTATGAATGGACATTAGTCCAAGAGAATTTGTATGTGCTTGGTATGGACTGCTTTGGACTACATTAATTTTATCATGGTTTCTCTTAGGTTTTCAATAGTTTATGCATCATTTTAAATGTTGAGTCTAATGATACTTGAGTTGTGAACCCCTTGCCAATCTTATTTACATAATATCTAAAAGTTCTTTGGCTTTTTCCTTTTTCTTTCTTCCTTCTTTCTTTTCTTTTGTTCATGGGGATTTCTTTTTTTCACAGGCTGTAACTGCGATGGTCCAGCAAGCAATGCAATATATAGATGAGACACCAGATGTTGAAACTCGTATAGAGCTCATTAAAACATTAAATAGTGTATCTGCCGGGAAGGTAAATATATGCTGATACGTTTCATGTTCTGTTACCAAGCATCTAGTCTAACACCATATGTCTTCTTGTACTTTGTCTAATAAGATCCTCTGATTCGTAGATATATGTTGAGATCGAAAGAGCCCGGTTGATCAAGAAACTTGCAAAGATTAAGGAAGAACAGGGGCTTATAGCTGAAGCTGCAGATTTGATGCAAGAAGTTGCAGTAAGTTTGGGTTGCCTCATTTGCTGGTAGCATTCTTAGATGTCCTAGTCTGATATAAGAAATCAATATATAGTTGGAGTTATTGGATCTGCGTCCTTTTTTCTAGTACCATCATTTTGATTATCATGCTTTGCAGGTGGAAACTTTTGGTGCCATGGCAAAAACTGAGAAAATTGCATTCATTCTTGAACAAGTACGTGCCTCTTTTTGTTGTTGTTTTTGTTACTCTCAGTACTTGTTGATTAATAAAAGAACACTTTTTCTTTTTTTCTTTGTTGGCTATAAGACTGATCCTAATTGCATGTTACTTGGTTGGTGAAGGTACGTTTGTGCTTAGATCGCCAGGATTTTGTACGTGCTCAAATATTGTCGAGGAAGATTAGTCCAAGGGTTTTTGATGCTGATACTTCGAAAGAAAAGAAAAAGCCTAAAGAAGGTGACAACATGATTGAAGAACCTCCTGCTGATATACCATCTTTGTTGGAGTTGAAGCGGATCTACTATGAATTAATGATAAGGTACATTGGTTCCTACCCTCTTTCCTTCCTTGTAATTCTGTTTTATGATTGCTGTAGTTGTCATATTCATGATCAGATTTTGATTCTCGCCAAGTTTTCTTGAAGGTTCGCATATGGTCAATCAGATTCTTACTTCGTTGTGTACCATAATCGTTGGTTGCTCTATTTAATATTACTACTTTAGGTTTTTGGAAGATATTTTAGCTTCGTTACTTATCAAAAAGAAGATATTTTAGCTTCGTTTTTTTATACTTTGTATCTTTGGACGGTGACTTTTGTGTCCCATTTGTCGCTTAGTTTTGGCGATTTTCTTGTTCGTTTTTTGCTTTCTAGTTAGGTGCTTTCTCTTGTATACTTCCGGTGTACTTAGGGGCGACTTATGCTTTTAATAAGACCAATTTATTACTTATCAAAAATATTACTATGTTGGTTTTGGTGGAAGGATTTTGCACTGTAAAATGTTTTACATAGAGAAGCCTTTCCAAAATTTTTGTGAAATTTATACCCAAGTACCCAATCATATATTTTTATAAAAGATGTCTTGGGGGAAGTTTGATTGTAACTAATTACAGGGCCCAGGGATTCGTTACTGCTTTCCAGAGAATCAATTAGATGTTTGACTTTGACATGATCAATGGAAAATACCGATTGTTATTCTGGTAACTAGTTGTACAACATGCCAGCAATTGTACTTCCTCTTTTATTTGGAATTAAGTAATTAACGGTCTAATTGTTACCGCAATTTTTCTTCATTTGGAACATCTGATACCTTTTTTCTACCACAATATCAGATCGATTAGTTGGACTTATTTTTCCTGGCATCTAGTTGAACTATGTACTACCTTCCTACATTGACTACCATGACTTAGTTTCTAATTTACTTTATATCATCTGATGTAGTGAACATTGTGAGTATTATTTTATGTGGCTACTTTGAGAGGGGATAATTTTTTATTAGTGCTAGATTGATTTAGGACATGAACTAGTGAACTTTTATATGAGCTCCATAAATCCCATTTGTTTCTTGGTTGCAATCCTGTGGATTGGTTGGAGGAATAATATAATTGAATTCTTATGGTTAAATTTTTATAGTCGGCAGTACTATTTTTATGTGAAGATTTAGCATGTTGCTTATACATCACCTATGACCACCATCTCCGCCGTCACCACTTTCCCTTGAGTTGTAGGACCAACTATAAAGTAAATGTGGCAATTTCATTTAAATGGCCTACCTGATCAGAGAAGTATTTATCTAATGGAAACCATGTCAATACTGATATTCTGGGAAGACATTCAGATGAAAACATTTTACTCCACTTTTTCGAGAATCTGTTCTTGTCGACTGTCTTTATTCATGATGCTCCACGTAACGATTACATATTTGCCTTTATTGCAAAAGTAAACAGATATAGCTTATGCTGTTGTTTCATCATCTTTGTAGGTATTTTACCCATAACAACGATTATCTTGAAATTTGTCGCTGCTATAAGTCAATTTACGACATTCCGTCTGTCAAAGAAAACCCAGCACAGTGGATGCCGGTAAAGATCTTTAACATTTCATCTCTTCCTTGATACTTTTGAACTTCCTCTGACATTGTTCTCCATATAGGTCCTGAGGAAAATCTGTTGGTACTTGGTTCTCGCACCACATGACCCAATGCAGTCGAGCCTTCTCAATTCAACCTTGGAGGATAAGAATCTTTCTGAGATTCCAAATTTCAGGTATGTTGTTCGCATGTCTTCCTTTAGTTTACTTGGTCAGTATCTGCTGTTAGTCTTGGTTGATACCTAAGGCATTGCCTTTGGTGTTGTGATGTAGGTTGCTGTTGAAACAAGTGGTCACAATGGAGGTCGTCCAATGGACATCTCTTTGGAATACATACAAGGATGAGTTTGAGAATGAAAAGGGCATGCTTGGAGGCTCTTTGGGTGACAAAGCAGCAGAAGACCTTAGACAGAGAATAATTGAACATGTGAGTTTTGCTTTAGCGGCAAAGACAGTTAGTTAGGTGCCTTCTATTTCCCTTAATATAGTTGGAAATTATTCAGTTCATTTGCAACTTTCTTGATGCCATTTCAGAATATTCTTGTTGTTTCAAAGTACTATTCAAGGATCACCTTGAAGAGACTTGCAGAGCTGTTGTGCCTCAGTATCCAGGTTCGCAAATGCCATTTTAAATTTACTTTCTCAAGTTTAGGTACTTTAACCACATTGTTTTAAATTTGCGTATACTGACTGCTAACGTTATTTCCCATGCTGATTCTGGGCTTTTGCCTCTCTCTACTGATTGGTTGGCGTGGCAGTCTGATGTTTATCAATTCAAGATTTGCATTTCTTCCAATCCAATTTAACTACATATTTCTGTCCTTTTTCAATTTAGGAAGCTGAGAAGCATCTTTCAGACATGGTTGTGTCCAAGGCACTAGTGGCAAAAATAGACAGGCCAATGGGAGTAGTCTGTTTCCAAACAGCAAAGGATAGCAATGACATTCTTAACTCGTGGTCGCTGAACTTGGAAAAGCTGCTTGATCTTGTTGAGAAGAGTTGCCACCAAATACACAAAGAAACCATGGTTCACAAGGCTGCTCTGAAAGTTTGAAAATGATACATTCGCCCAAATCGCTGGTATTATCTCTCTCTCTCTCTCCCTCTATCCCGCCGTAGCAATGCAAAAAGAAAAAGAAATAAACATTTATTTCGGATGACAATCCTACTTCATCCTTGTAATGCAGGTTGCCTCAAATTAAGCTGTGACTGAAGTGCTTTAGATCATATTGATTATCACATTTGCTGACTGGGTTGGTAAGGCTGCATTTATCAGGTGTTTTATCCGTTACTTATTTGTTTTTGTCGGTCAGATCAGAAATAGGGAAATTGAATATGCTTCCTGGAACTCTGATAGTAAGATTGTTGTATACTACCGGCACAATACCTTGCCGCTGACTAATGGCAGGTCCCTGAAATGGGCTTTTGTTTATAGCGGTGGAAAGAAATTGAGTGCTTGTATTCTTTTGCCATTTTAGAGATTTGGACATCTTCCACATCATTTCCGTACTTGATTCATTTGTGTGTTTGGATGTTTCGATTCTTTGCATTGATATGGCTGTGATTTAAAACGTGTCTATTTCTCATATGCAATACAGACGTGGGGAGCCAAACCAAAGGTATAAAGAACGCCAAATTTGAATAAGAGAAATGTTTGGTTTTATTCTTTTGCACTTCTATTGTTTATTTCTGTATACAAGATGTGCAATCTATCATTGAATTTATGGAATCACATGTGGATTTTACATATTTAATGGTGAATTTGTAAAACAAATGTATAAGAGAATGATATCAAACACATTTGCATAATAAATTCTTCTCGAATATTGAAGAAGAAAATGTACTGCTAGTTTTGAGGCTTAGCTTCATACGGTCTCGTTTCAGCCTGTCAATACTTTAGGTTCATTCTCATAAAGAATAGGATGAAGGGTGATTTTGGGTTCAAAAGGCCAACGAATTTTGTGTAATTTAAGAAATAAATCTTTTTACTTCTAAAATACGTCACATTCTTTGGAACATAATCCAAATATTATAATAAAAAATAAACAATGGGAGGAGTGAAATTATTTCTTTATTTGTTTTATGTTTGCACAATCTATGACGAGTGAGTGGTCACGGACCCAAAATGGAATCAGATTAACTTCGTTTTAAGTCAAATGAAGAGGATTTATATAGTATGAGATTAAATCATTTAATCTTTATTGCTGTATATTATTTAAAATTTAAAATAATTAAATGGTGTAGTACTATATATACCCTTAAATGCTATAATCCATTTTTTATTTTTTTTCACACAAATTGTAAATTGTAGTAAAACATTTGGTATACCAAACATTTTTCTTCCACGATCCATAAATGAAGGTAGAGTTGGAATTGACAGAAATTTCATCCCTACTAACTTTTAAAAGCAACTGTCTTTTAAGCTATTAAAAATGGGCAAATTTTTTACAATCTAGTTTGTATGAAATTTCATACAACCCACATATAAAAGTGACATGCGTCTTTTAAATACGTGAGAAACACATATTTTTTTATTAATACTATTAAAAAAGCATGTGAGAAGCGCATGTTATTAAAAAAATATGTGTTTCTTACATGTGAATGGACGCATATCAATCTTATATATGGATTGTACAAAATTTCCTACAAACAAAATATTTTGAGAAGTACATGAAATTAAAAAAAAGGAAAAAAATTTCCTACAAGGGTTTGTAGGAAATTTTATACAATCTACATATAAGATTGACACGTGTCCCTTTATATGTGGTAAATACATGTTTTAATAGCATGTGTTTCTCACATGCTCTTTTTTAATAGCATTAATTAAAAAAAAAAAAAGTGTTTCTCGCATTTTTAAAGGACAGATGTCATTTTTATATGTGGGTTGTATAAATTTCTTACAAATTAGTTTGTATGAAATTTTTGTCCCTAAAAAAATGGACAAATTTTCTACAAACTGGTTGTTAAACAATTTATGTTAAGGTGGGAATAGAATCTTCATAATGTCGAATGAAACAAATACTATTCATTGGAAATGGATATTGTCCGTACTGAATTTAAATTATCAATTTCATAGTCAAGAAATAACATTTATGAGGGCTGGCGATGCAAACAGATGCATTTAATGGAATGGAATGGAATAGACACCTTTCTCGCTTTCTGAAGAGGAGGAGGAGGGGTAAAATTGTCATTTTAATTTTTTAAAGACAATTTTACCCTTATTGAATGAAGAAGGAAGAGATTGGAAATGGAACACGTAAACTGAAAGCTGAAGCGATCGCGTGTGGTTCCTCCACGTCTTCAGTGACGTGAAAGGCAAAGGCAAAGGAAGCCTCAATCTGAAGGAAGCTCCCCGGCCATTCCTCATGAGTCATGACACAAAAGCAACCTCTTTGCTCAGACGCAAGCGAATAACCGCTTCACAACGGCTCTTCCAATTTCAGTTCACATTTCTTTCTGTTTTTTTTTTTTTTTTTTTTTTTTTTTTTTTTTTTTTTTTTTTTTTTTTTTGTCTCCGGTGCACATTTCAATCCAACTACAATACGTCATCATAAATTATATTATAAATTTTGTATGAGAAGATATGGCCAAACAGCGTCCAATTCCAATTCCTTAAAATTTGTGAAAAGCAACGACTTTTTCTCAATTTCTGCGGAAAGTACGGAGTGGTCTCCATTAGAGTTTTGATTGGAAATTAATTGGTCCAAATTTTAATTTATAATAACCTTCCCTATTCTCTTCTTTTACTATTCTCTCTTTTCTTTTTCTTTTTCATTCCATTTATCCTAAGTTAATTTAAGGTTCTTCAATGACTTATTCAAGCCGATGTAGTTTAGTCAATAATTAAATGTCAAAACAAATTAAGAATTGGCTTTGGGTGAATTTTGTAATGAGACCAGCATGATATATTAATGCGAAAAATGTTATTTACACATCATGAGTACAACAGCCCCATGTGAGGGGCTGTTGTGCCCCTGTTGTACTCCTAATGTGTAAGTAACAAATCCTTATTAATGCATATATATGAGTAAAAGGTAGTCAACTCAAATTTTCTTGACTTGTCTCTGATCTTTGTTTGGATAAGTAAAATTCGTACCAATACAATACTAAGCCAAAAGTCCATGACTAATAATAATCAAACTAAGAATACACGAACGAATTTATTTATTTATTAAATTTTTTTTTTTCAGAAGAAAATTATCCAGTGGGAGGAGTATGGTGACCAGGACCGGGCCAGTCAAGGGCTGGAAAATCTGGGGCAGGACCCGGCCCATGGGGAACCGGGTGAAACAGAGGAAGTGATGGGGGTGGCGGAGGAGAAGATGAAGAAACAGAAGAAGCAAGCGAGGAAGACGATATTGATGAAGGAGAAGACTGAAAATGAGAAGCCATTGAGGATGTCAAAAACATATGATCGTAAAGGCTCACGGGCTGCCTCTGAAAATCAACCAACTGATTGGAATAGTCAAAGACGTTTCTTGAATAAGCCTGAGCGCCATGCAAATGGTCAAGTGCCTGAGAGTGAACGATCGGCGCGGTGGATGTTGGAATGGCAAAAAGGGTACTTCGAGAATCCGAAGTGGCCAACTGGGTCATCGGAGAACTTGCGGATGGCTGCCGGAGTGTGACATTTTCGGGGAAGTTGAGTTTTGCCTTGTTGCCTTTGAACCGGAGGGCGGCTTCGTCGTAGGCTAGGGCGGCGGCTTCAGCTGTTTCGAATGTGCCTAACCAGACTCTGGCAGCTTTGAATGGGTCTCTTATCTCGGCTGCCCATTTTCCCCATGGTCTCTGTCTCACTCCCCTGTATCTTCTTCTTGGTTCTGCGGTAGGGATTTCTCTGCTGTATTCGTACGTTGGAGACAATGTTGTTTGTGTTGGTGTTGCCGTGCTTGTCCTTGTGCTTGTGCCTTCTGTCGCTGTAGATATGCATGATAGAGGATCAGTATATATATTTTTGAACTCCTCAATTTGATACAAAAATGCAGGGAGATCGATTAAAATATTAAGAGAAGTAGTTGTAGGATGGTGGTTTACGGAAGGAATAGAATTGGAGGTGGTAATGAAAGCATAAAAACATTCTTTTTCTTTTTATAATGCTACTAGATTCTATAAGATTAACAACACCCTCATGCATGCAAATATCAAAACTTAAATAAAAGGAAAATGTTTAAAAAAAAAAAAAGTGTTTTTATACAAGTTCCTCACTAGAGTTAGGTAGAACCTAGAAGGTTGCAGGTATATATATATATATATATATATATATATATATATAGGCAGAACGTAATAGTGACCATCTTTGGAGAAAAATATGCTTTGAACTTAATTTGAAGACAAAATTCTGCAAATAAACTAGCACATGATGACATGAAAGAGTAGCAGAGAATTTTTTTTAAAAAAAAATTGTATCTATAGACAGATAACACAGCAATTAAATAAATAAATAAATAAAAATTCCCCTGTTTTTGGTGGATGGGGTTTATCCCAGAAAATAGAAAAAAGAAAAAGAAAAAGAAACTTCGAGAGAGAGAGAGAGAGATGATTTTGGTTAATTTAGAAGTATAGCAGCTAACCTCTCACACCAGATGATGAGCCAGAGCCTCCATGTGTGAAGTCACCGAAAGCTGTACAAAGCGTTGTAACCGGTTCACGCAGCTCTCCACCGCCACCCACATCTTCCCGTTCTCTCTTCCGCCCAACTTCAACAAATGGCGAACCGGAAGAATAAGAAGTCCCAGAAGGAGGAGAAGGCACGCTCGGTGGTGTCAAATCCGACACATCAGCCACCTCCCCAGACACGACATGTCTCAAAGCCGACACCATCGCTGACATCTCCCTCTCTCTGTTAAGCACCGAGAGCATTGCCGGCGCCGCACTTGAACTACTACTTCCACTTTGTGTCGTCTGGTAAGGCCGATAAAAGAGCCATTCATCGACCTCCCTTATCTCATCACCTTCAACCCTCCTCGTTGTCCGCTCCCCCTCGTCTCTCGGATTCGCCACCTTTGACATACACATGTAAAGCTCCCTTGCCTTGCAAGATTGTAATTCTACGTTGCGACAATTCTCAGAGTCAGAGATACAGACCAATCTAATTGACAACAAAAAGCTACTCCTCCTCTGTTTTCCAATAGACACCATTAATATAAGCAATCAATCGTGGTGATCAACGTCCATCACCGCCATGTTTTGAAGTCGGTCGCTTGCCGTCATAGTATTTTAATATAAAACCGACTCATTTTGAGATATTTAATGTCGACTTCTAATTAAGAGAGTGATTTGTATTCCCAGGGTTTTAAGTAAGGGTATAAAATTATATAGGTAAATATTATTTCGGCCTATTTAATTAAGTGTGTTAAACTTCTCAACCCATTTAACGACCGGCAATTTTATGTCATTATGTCAAAAATTGTTAGACATTATATCGCGTGTCGGGTTTGGATCGTATCGAAATATATGTATAAGATTACATAGGTCAACTCTAACTCTTTAATTTTGTGTCAAATTCGCCAGCAGGTCGTGGTTAAAAATTGCCGGCACTATCTTTAATTAGTATGGTTGATTTTAAATTAAAAATAATAAGTATATGATCAGTCAAAATTATAATACGTAGAATACGTGAAATACTAAAATTGATACTATCCACATTCCCACAAGTTGCCAATTGGGGCCGCGAGCCGCATGTTGCTCCGGTCAAAGCGTATTGTGAACGTCAAAGGTTGGGGGCTTTGGATTGGAGCTTGGCTCTTTTCAGCTGCAAGTCGGTGTTGAGAAAGAGATATTAAGAGTAGCCGACAACAGGCCAAAAAGAGAGTTGAGAGTTGAGAACTGGGTTTTATGGCTTTTAACTGAACTTGGTTGACAGCTGACTTTCATTAGATCCAACAATTTTTTATCCTACTCAAAAACTCAACATCAAATTAATACGTTAAAATTGAAGAGTTTAATAATTTTTTATATGACTTATGAACTTGAAATAAACCCAACATAAAATATTTAATGGATTAAGATTGAAGAGTCTGATTAGAGTTAACAGATATAATCTTATACACATGCCTCGACATAATTCAAACACAAATTGCCGACCTTTAAATTTACTCATTTAATATGTGGGCAAGTTATAATCAAATTTGTTTGTTAGGGGATGGTACTGTTTTATTAATTATTGTTGAAATGATCCTCCATAGTTTTGACAATTGGAGTGGGTGAAGACATTAACCACGTGTGAAGATTGCTTTATGAAGCAAGAGTTCAACTCAAGGCCTTTTTTTTTGTTGGTTGTGGCGTGTGAATGACCTAAATGTTGAGATAACGGCTTGGTATTACTTCTGTCACAGGGAAAAAAAAAAAAAAGTATGTCATGTTTCAAAGTTTGAAATCCTATTTTATTAATTAGGATAGGATAGAAATTAAAGCGGCCAATTTTTTGTCTTTTTTCCATGACCCACAAATTCGACACAAATCTAATACGAAATTAACTGGTAGGATTGAGATGTGGGATCCGTTTAATTAAATGGGTCGGGGTTATAGTTGACTTATATAGTCTTATACTCATGTCTTGACATGACCCAAACCTGACACGTGACAGTTAGGGTTAATAATTTTTTATACGGCCTGCGAACTAGACATGAACACAACACGAAATTAGAAGGATTAGGATTAAGAGGTTTAATCTGTTTAATTAAATAAGTCGGGTTAGTTATGATTAACCTATATAATTTTATACTTATGCTTCAACATAAACCATACCTGACACACGAACACGAATTACACGTTGATGATACGATAATTATAAGTAATCCCATAAATTACATGCCCACGACAATTTTAAAGATCAGAATCGTTTTCTTTTTGAAATCAATGGGAGCCGTTCATTCCCTTTTATTATTATTATTATATATAATATAAGAGGATTGAAATGGTTTGGCAAGTTGGCAAATGGGATGGTAAAAGTAGTGCTTTAAGTGATAGCTTCGCCTGCAAGCTTTTCAACTTGTTTTTTCTTCTTCTTCTTGAGCCAAGTATATCCGTATCCAAGCGGGACGGTGATGTGGAGCAGCCCGATTGGTTCACGGGACGACGGTGAATTGTTTAAATTCAAAGTTGACTAATTTGTTTCCAGCGCTGACTTGAGTCAAAGCACTGGATTGCACATTACGCGTTAATAGAGATGTGCCCAGACTCGACTCAACTGGGCCGATCATATCGTCTTCAATTATTTATTTATTTGTAGTCCCTTTTTTTTTTTTTTTTTTTTTTTTTTTTTGGACATGTTCACACACAAGAAAAAAGGAAAGAAAAGATTAGAACTAGTGACCTCCGTTTCCATCCGATTCAACTACTCCTTGATGACTATTTGTTAGATTGTGAAAGGCTATTTATAGAATAATTTGATTAAATTAAATTAAATTATTCAATTTTATATCCGGTTAAATAAATTTTATAAATAATATCGCATAATTATATATTCAAATTCAAATTTTTTTAAATTCGAATAAATAATTTAAGAGAATTCTTATCCGCTCTGTACACATGGGCCCGATCTTTGTTTTAACAAATTTAGATGTCGACGCAACAAATATCCCCATGGCAGTCGGTGGGAAACCGAGTAAATGAATTCTGATCTTTCTTTCTGTTTTCAATAAAAACATGATGGGGATTGAAGTTAGTTCCCTAGTGTTCCTTTTTATGGACATGCGTCTACACTTCAACAACGATTTGACTTTTATTATATTCACTCTCACCAAAAATTAGACAACGAAACTTTTCTTATTATATATTACGAAATGCAAGTTTTCCATTTACACTCGTATTTTTTACAAATTAAATTTTTAGAGTCTCCAATAAAAGGCAAAAAAAAAAAAAAAGGGAGAGAGGAAAGAAATATTTTGTGTTAAAATAGTGGAAAAAAATTATATTTAGTCCTTAAATTTTTAATTGATTTAGATTTAGTCATTGACTTTACAATTTCAAGAATATGATCCTTAGGGTTTTTTCAAGTTTGAAATAGGTCTCTCTATCACTTTACAGTCAAAGTTAACGGTTTGTTCATACGTCAACACCCTAATGTAATGCCACATCATCACCAAGTATCAAGTCATTTATAAAAATAAAAACCCCACAAAAACTAATCAATGTAACCGTGAAACTTTTAAAAACACAAAATGTGAAAACCTAAAGAGCAACGCATAATAACATTTTTTTTATTTTTTTATTTTATGAATGATTTGGCACTTGCTAGCATGGCATTGCATTCGGGGTTAACATGGATGTTAGCGTGTCAAATGAGACAGATGTGACACATTAATTTTAACGATAAAGTGGCGGATCGAATGATTTATTTTAAATTTAAGCAAAACTTAAGGACTGTATTATTGAAATTAAAAAGTTAAAAAGACTAAATTCAAATCATATAAAAACTTAAGGATTAGATATACTTTTTCCCTAAAATAATAGATATAGAAACTAAAATGCTATCGAAACTAAAGCAAACTCAATGTTTAAGAAAAGTATAAAATGTTTGCCGCACGTGACCTTTTAAAAAAGGTTGAATTTTTACTTTATATATTTAAAGAAAAAAAAAACTTTAAGAAAGCTGCTGAGAGTGTGCTTAACGGCTCGACGAATCGAGTTGAAACAATAAAAAAAAAAAGACATATAAGCCTTATCCATTACTAATATAAAATTGATATTTTATTAGAATGATGGGTTCTGTTAACGTTTCTTACACGTACAAATGTGAACATGCACCATTAATCCAACCATCTAATCTGCAAATCTTCTTTTATTTTTTATTTTTTATTTAAAAAAAAAATTGTTTCAATATATAAATAGATATTTATAGTTCAAAGATTCAAATACAGTGCATTTTGATTTTGATATGGCCCAAATCATGTCACCGTCTCAATTACTACGTACACTAGGTGTCTTACGTTAGGACGAAAAAGAAATAATGGACTTCTAACTGACAAAAACAAAAATAAGTGACCCAATCAAGATGGTTGAGTACACATTTTAAGTTCAATCATTAGAGTATGAAAGAGATTAATATTATTATTATTCTTTGAAATTCGGATCATATTTGTGAAAGTTCGCACTTTGTTAGGATAAAATCTCATTATGGGTCCCACTTAACTAAATCTCATTCGAATAAGTTGTTAGACGGATAATAACATCTATCCATCGTAATAGCTCATAAAGAAGGGTTCTGAAAAATAAATATGACTTTTAATGTGTGTGTGTGTGTGTATGCAATCACAACCGAACATGCAACCAAAATATAAAGTGCGTGGAAAATAAAAACACAAATATTTTGGTGACAAATTGGAAACTCTTTGTACCAAAGAGAAAAACCACTCTGGGGCAGCCAAACACAGAAAATCCATTATTAAGAAGAAATAGCTAGTTACAAAGCAGTCGTACGCACATATCCTTATGCAGTAGTCGTATATTTAACTCTAATACGTACCTATACGTGAACGCCTCTCAACTAGACCTCATGTCTGAAGGATTCTTCAATGGACTCATTTAACTTAGAGTTTTTCTATAAATTAGACTTCAACGGTTAATCAAATCACACACAATAACTCTAAGAAAGCTAGCAAATATTACAATCTCTGCCTAAACACCATCTCTTAGCATATTTAGAATTCTACCATGGAACTCTTACAAAACACAGCCCATGAGCCCTTTTAAATAGGCTCTGGAAAGCCTAATTCTATAAGAAATCGGATTTTCATAGGCGGCATCTGGACTGTAAGCAGCATTCTTCATAAGTTTGCTGAAGCGCGTCTAAATGGCTTGGCCTAGCGTCCAGACGATTGCATAATTTCCTTCCACTGTTTGCAGCCATCACATTGTTGTTCGGACACATCATTGAACAAGTGCTCTCTGTGGGTCTCATCCGCTCGACCGTCCGGACATCTATGCAAACAGGAACTTTCTGTGGTTGGCATTTGCTGAGCCGTTCGGATACTTCATCGAACACTGGAGGGCGTCCGGACGCTTCCTCTGGTCGTCCGAACGGTCACTAGGGAAAACCATATTTGTTGAGCTGTAAATTCGTCAGAACTTTCCTTGTCTCAAAAACCTTCCTTTATTGAACAATATAATGCAGATCTTGTCTTATTCGATCCTTTCCTTGCTAGAATATTAATTTTGCAATAATCTAAGTCTTCTGAATTACGGTGTCCCTGATTAAGCAGTGTCATGATAAGGAATATTTTTGTCAACGGAATAAGAACCAATTAGGAATAATTAATTATACAAAATATTTTCCACATCACATATATTTCAATTCTTGATTAATATTCTGCAATATTTTCACCACTCAGCTCTTTCCTTATCTTGAAGAATATTCTACAATATTCTTTCTTTCTTAGCTCTTTCCTTTTATTGAAGAATACTCTGCAATATTCTTTTTTACTTGGCTCTTTCCTTTCTTGAATTAACCAAATAAATTTTGACACCAAATTTGCCAATATTAAAAACCCAATAAACTTCCCATTTGGCAGTTCAGTGAAAAAATTAATTATAACAAGAAGCTCAAGTTAAGAACAATTAAATTCCAAGGCCCAACATAAACCGGCAATCTCTGTGTCTAACATGTTTTCTGAAACATGAACAAACAATTAAACGCATAGAGATTTGAAGTAACAAACCTCAAATTACCATAAAGATGGATCATTGAACACATTACCACTCTGTGGATCAATCAAGGCAATTGCTCTCCCTATCAAAGTAATTCACACATCCCCCTCCCCCTCCCCCCCTTTTTTGTCACAAAATGACAAAGGAAGATCAAACCTAGTAATAAAAACAATTAAATCAATGACCAATGCATGAAATACAATACCATAAAAGTAGAACGCATGATATGCAAACTTAAATATTGCAAACCAAGAACCAGTATTCAAGAAACTCTCCCTTTGGCTATTTTGGGACAAAAATGATTACGGCCAAAAAATAAAATTTCTCCTCCTTTTTGTTGCGCAAGGACAAATGGCGAGAAAAAAAAAGTTCAATAACAAAAACTGTTTATTGAATAAAAACAAGCCAAGGAAGGGAAAAAGGGGAAAACGAACAAACTAGACAACCATCCAGAAAAAAATTAAAAAAATAAAAAAATAAAATATAAAAAATAAAAATTTAGGAAAAAGAGCAAAGTAAAAAAATTATCCAATGTTAGCTTCAAAATACGCATGTGTCTAAAACTGATAACATAGTCAAATAACAGATAAAAAATATGCAAACATATAATTAAGAGTTAAGTAATTTATGAGCACAAATTTTCCTGCAGATAGAAATTTTAAATAGTTTACTCAACTTATGCTATATGTGTAGTGTGTGAAAGCTTTCTCAGTAAGGCAGTGTGTTCACTGATAAAGTTTAAAACAATTGAATTTTCTAAATAAGAAAAAATTTATTGTTTGATGGGCCAAAGTCAAACCTTATCTTACTAGGGCCTAACCATCCTCACTGACTCCGTTAGTGATCGTCTCTTTTTGCAATGAATTGATCACTGACTCTTATAAAGACAAGTGCAAGAATATATTTAAACAACACATTCAGCAGTGGATCTTTTACATATCCATATATTATGAGAATTTTATTGCTTTTTATTATTTGTATTGCAACCTAAAAAGAATGCTAGAATTTTTAAGTTTTAAACTTGTGTCCTTCCTATCAGATTCCTCCCCTCCTCCAACACCTGTTGGTTTACCATTAGAACGGAGGCCCATCGAATCAAAGATCGAGGCCCATAACTACTAGCCCTGTAAGGAATGTGCGTCAGCCCTCCAACCATTCACAAGATAATCAAAGGTGTGGCGCATAGGATTATCGCTCGATCCTTTGATCCCGGTCGGCTCCACTTCGTTGATTAATTTCTTATCTTGCAGGTGACTCATCAACCAGTCTAGTCGTCAAAAAATCATCTTTTGCACCTTAGAAAGAGACTCTCAAATACCGTCTAAAATGAGTAATGGTACACGCACTCTCACTTCTCCACACTCATTTTTACACTTCTTTAGGTGGTTTCTAAAACCTCCATTGAATTAAAATCATGTAAAGATTCATTCTAAATCCAATTATAGTTTTAAAAGCCAAGTAAGAAAGTGTAGAAATAGGTGTGAAGAAGTATGAGTGTGTGTAACATTACAAACTTTGGAACGCCGAAAAGGTTTACAAAATCACAAACCTGTCAGTGCATAATTTTGTCAAATTGGGCCTTTCTGCTTAGCAAAACGTTTTTGGTTCCATTCCCACCCACCTACCCTCCAAAAGTTAGTAGCAAAGAGGGTATGTAATTTTAGTTCCTATTTTATATTTTCAACTCTTTGTTATTTGCTTAAGAAAATCAGCCTTTCTTTCTCAAAATAATTAAATAAAATTAGCCTTTCCTTCTAAACTCTTTGCACGCTTTCTGTGTTAAATTCATCGTAATATGTGTTAAAGTATCTCACATCGCCAAGGTTTACTACACTAGGGCTGTTTATAAGTCATTGTGCCCCCTCCTCTCTAAAGACGTCTTTTGAAAGTAAATTGAGCCTATGAACTTTTACAATCATCGAAAATGTGGAAAGCATGTTTTTTAACTGAATATTTTTCTTTTTAGTGGAATGTTAGTAGAAAGCATTTATTCCACTTTAGGATTAAAAATAAAATAAAATAAAATAAAATAAAATAAAATAAAATAAACAGTGGCTCCAAGCCACGCTATATGTATGAAATAGCTTATGAGCAGAAAATGTATAGGAAAGTCAAAAGTCAAAATTCAAAGGTAAACACTTGTAGCCCACAAAAAAATAAATAAGATAAAACAGAGTTCAAAGGTTAAACAGGCAAAAACATGCATAAAAAGAATGGAATACTTCAAAAGACATAAGGAATGATTAATAGTGGAAAAAGGAGTGTTGGACAATAAAGATTTATGAGGACCTTGACATTAAATACATCCCCCCGCCGAATTCCCTACATTATTATTATTATGAGATTTTGAATATTTGACTTTCTTTATCACCCACTTCCCTTTTTTCTACGCCAATAAACATATGATAGTCTGGTTGACAATGAAAACAATGGGTTCACTCATAAACACAAGGAAAAAAATATATATTTACGGTCACGTTACTTCAACTATATAACAGTCTACTACATAACATCTCGTAGAAAGTTTTTGTCGGTGCATTTTACACGGTTAATCGACGCTAATCCAAATCTTGAGGCACAATACTCTCAAATCCAATAAATAATTCCACTAAATGCTAGAAGGCTTTCCAAATTGTTGACTCACCTAAAAAAATTTATAAATAAATAAATAAAACAAATAATTTGGTCAATTCAAATCCTAATATGTGCAAGCACATAAGAAGTGCATATTTGAAACACATGCCCAGACAGAAAAAAGAGAGTAGGGCAGGTACGTGTCTCTTTGTTTGACACAGACAAAAGCCTTAAAGGTTTCAAAAACCTTTGCAAGAATGAAGATCAAATCAATTCAAACAATTTGTCCAGAATTACAGTTCAAAGGGTTTGAAAGTCAGTTTCAAAGGCTTCTAGAAGGAAGAAGTTAAGGAATTAATCAGACTTTTGGGAATAAAATAATTCTCTTTTGTTGAAAAGAATTTTCATTTGGTTGATGGTTTCCGTATAAGAATATTAATTAAATAATTAAATTTATATTTTTTATTAGTTTAAATTTTTTAAATAAGTGATAATTTAATATAATATTATAAGCTTCGTAGCAAATTTTTTGAGTTCGAATCTTATCTACGTCATTCCCACATTTCAACTAAATATTCCGGCATTTCTCATTAATTAATTAAATGAATATTGTGCTATTTGTCCTACCCCAATCCCACTGCTACTAGGCTTATGTGAATGGTGCTTCTTTTTTTTTTTTTTTTCTTTTTTTTTTCAATCAAGGGCTCGTGTGATAGTTCTATGACATATGCAACTCCATTGGAATTGGTTTTGCTCCCCTAGAGCACCTTCAACAGATTAAATAAAAATCTCATATTAGCTAAATTTAGTTAATGTTATCAATTTTTCACCTGAATAGGTTAGTTAGAGGCTAGATAAAATGCATTTGGTGAAATAGTAAATAACATCTCAATCTCTCTCTCTCTACTATTTTTCTCTCAAAATTCAAAACAAATACGTTGTCGAGAGAGAGAGAGACAGATGAACGCATACAATCAATTGCTGCTACCTAACATCATTGTCGCCACCAACATCGCTATTCCGGTCGCTGCGGTACCGCCAGTCAAAGGTGAAACAATTCAGGCTGGTCCAGCTGTTGCTAGTACTCTACAAATTCTCTGCTATTTTTCTCTCAAAATTCAAAACAAATACGTTGTAGAGAGAGAGAGAGAGAGACACTGAGAAAGAGACAGATGAACGCATACAATCAATTGCTACTACCTAGCATCGTTGTCGCTACCAACATCGCTATTCCGATCGCTGCGGTATCGCCAGTCAAAGGTGGAATAGTTCAGGCTGGTCTAGCTGTTGCTAGTACTCTACAAATGAGTTGAAAATGCTTTATGACGTGCCGAAAATGTTCTTAGAAAACTATTGCCCTCCTCTCTGTTTTTTCCTAAGTACAATGATTATTAAAAATAAAAATAAAAAATAATATCTGCAGCTCCCTAAACACCCATTACAAAGTATAATGATATAGAAAGGCAGATTTTGACCCGGAAACATGTAAATACTAATATGAGGAAGCTTGTAACAAATGCTCAACTTTTGCTTCTTTCTAAAAGTCTCTGTTTTTGACATTTTTCCGATCCATCACTCTCCACTCTTAGGCTGCTTGTAACGGCACAAAAACTAGCCACTTGCCCACCATTTTTCTTCCTTGAAATGACAATTTGAATCAGTCAAAAAAAAGAAATCTTTAATGCATAATCAATTAATCATTCACCTTACTTGAGTAGGATCGCTATATCTGATGTGATTGGCTAAGTTCAAATGATACAAAATTCATCCCGTTTATCTAATAGCGCTTATATATATATCCGGTTAATATTGCCTTAAGCAGGTAAGACATTTAAGATTATAACATACCACAACGTTTTTTAATCAAAAGTTTACAACAATCCACTCTATCTCTTAAGTTGTCATTCCCGTGACTTGAACCTATGAATACCATAGCGGCTAGTTCTGATATTAAATAATACAAATTTCATGTAGAACTTGCATATAAAAACTAACCAGTAAGATGAGTGTCCAAAAACTTATATATATATTGTTAAGATTATATAGATTAACAATGCGGTTATTGCACTAAAAAAGTGCATAAAGAAATGAAATTGCATATTTGTAAACCTCGTAATCCTTTTATTCTTGAATAGCTGAAAGTTCGGGCATAGATTAAGGGTGAAAATTTATGTTTGTTTAACGGTTTGAAATATAGATATAAGACTATAAATCAATTTTAATTCGATCAATTTAATTAAACAAGTCAAAATCCTAATCCACTAATTTAATGTTTGATTCATGTTAAATTTGTGTAAAAAATTGTCAATTCTAATGTCGCAATCGTGTCAAAGCATAGATATAAAATTATATAAATCAATTCTAACCCAACTTATTTAACCCTAATCCAATCCACTAATTTGTGTTGAATGCATAAATCTTGTCAAAAATTAACTTTAACATAGAATGTAGATATACTACTCAGCAACACAACCAGGCCTAGCCAATTTATGTCCCATTAACAGTAATTTACAAACTAAGCACCATATTGACCATCAATTGAGGAATTGTAGACCCAAAAGCCAATAAAATGTAACTTGTAATGGGCTTTAGGAAAGGAGAAAAAAGTAAACTAGTACAAGCCAGTATCCATGGCTTTTAGGAAAGGAAAACCCTATTGTGCAATCACTTGAGAATACAGATCCATTAAATTTGTAAAATCTCCAATCTAATAAATCATTTGGAATAAGGCCAATTTCCCTTTATTTACAAACCCAGCTACAGTCCTTTAACTTGTGATATGCATGAGCATGAACTCAATACAAAATACATATGTAACAAACCAGTACCAATATTAGAGCTATACAGAGATTTCGAAGTCTTTGAAAATTTGATATTATAGTGTTTGATTAGTAGACTTCTAAACCCATGCCCCTAAAACCTTCAAAAATATCATCTTAATAAGAGCATAAGAGCCCGCAAGCCAAAGCCAAATTTCTGTGCTCTGAGCATGAAGAGAAAGAATCTCAACCAGAAGAACATCTTTTGCCACTCCATATATAGAGAACCCTTTAACTTCCACAAGCCATGCACTCTTCACGGTTTGTTAGAGAGCATACCATCTGTGCAATCTTGGCATCAACATCATCATCCACCACCTTGGGTTTTTCCTAAATTATCAAAGAAAGTTTACATAATTATATGCGGAAAGAAAAAAAAAAATCTGAACCTGTGAAATCAATAGCAATCAACATTGATCATTACTTTGAGAATAGAAGTATCAACAGTGAACTTGATGGCATCAGCTGCCGCTCGTGATCGCAGATAATACATCCCTGTCTTCAGACCCTTCACATACCCAGGAACAAGGAAAGAAAAGAAATCGTTACAAGTTGTGTTAACCCCCTCTTACTGATATTAAAAGAAATTTGAAATTACATAAGGTACATCTTTCAAAAAAGCCTCTATCATACTCAAGGATGCAGCAGTTGAAACAACACTAACAAGTTTTCAAATGCACAGAAGAATATGTAACCTTATAAAATCAACTTATGCACAAGAAAAAATAAACATCTGCTTCCTAAATTGTCAAAACTAGGAACAACCTTCAACCTCATCACATAAGGGAAAATCATTGACCAATTGCACAATACATTCATTTCTTGTCATTGAATGGCAATAATTTACTATCCAACAAGGTTCAATCCTCTAAAAAAGCTAAAACCAACCATAATGCATCCTATGGCGAATGATATACTGCCACATTATGAAACCATTCATCACAACTGGAGCACATATAGCATCTTCTGAATCCTAACAAAGAGGCTGGATTTTTTTCATATAATTCCCAACCTCAGATGTTTATGCAGAATTAAAGTTAATACCTTGGACCACGCATAGAAGTGCAAGGAGGTAAGTTTCCCAAAATTGGGTTGGTCCATATGAATATTGAGGCTCTGACTCTGATCTATGTAGCATCCACGATCAACAGCCATATCAACCAAAGTCTTTTGCTTGATCTCCCAAACAGTTCTGATTGCAGCAAATTGTCTTAGCACAAATCCAAGCTAACAACCAAACTAAAATAGGGGAAACACCCAAGTAAATGACTAAATGCAATTCATACTTGTAAATGTCTTTCAGGTCATCAGGGATTTCTGCTATCTTCTGAACAGAGCCATCCTCATAAATTATCTGGTTCTTAATTGCAGGAGACCACACACCCATCTCAGTTAAGTCATGAAGAAGATGTTTGTTCACCACAACAAATTCACCACTGTAGAGACGGAGAGATTAGATTATAAGGCAACAACGGATATTTAGTACTAAAATAGCTAAACTGTTTTTTTTTTTATCAAAAAAAAAAGAAAAAAAAAAAACAAAAAAAAAAAAAAAAAAAAAAAAAAAAGCGAGTTAAGGATGTGTACGATGGCAAATCAAACCTTAGAACTCTGCGACTGTATATATTGGAGGTATATGGTTCAAAACACTCATTGTTTCCAAGAATCTGACTGGTGGAAGCAGTTGGCATAGGGGCTACAAGAAGTGAATTTCTAACACCATTCTTGGATATCATCTCCCTAAGACCATTCCAGTCCCACCGATTTGAAGGTATTACACCCCACATGTCTGGCTGAAGAATTCCCTGCACAATACAACGACCATCTAAGTGGCTATAAATAACATTGTGTGTTTTGCATGTGCAAAGATGCCATCTTTTAGGCTAAGAGATTCAATGGAACTGTTAAAATGCCAGATCAAGAAATGGCATGCATCAAATTGTTTTGAATGGAACCTTTATCATTATGGATGTAACATTGAAGTAATTCTCAAAGAAATTCCATTAAATGTGATTCAAAAAAAAAAAAAAAAGAAGGTTCTCTACATTGGGGGGGGGGGGGGGGGGGGGGGGGGGGGGACTATCAAGGGTCAGTTGTCTCAAAATGAATCACAATTGACATAAGCCAGTGAAGCCACTATAAGGAAGAAAAAAAAAAGGGACATTTTTTTTACCAAGAGTAAAGCAATCAAACTGCAGGATTAAAGCACTCCCATGCCGTACACAAGCAGTTCCACAAGTAAATACCTTGCTCACAGGACTCCCATTATATGTTTCATAGGGCCCTTCTTTTGCAGCTAACTCCGAGGAAGTTTTAAGAGCATGATAGTATATGGTCTCAAATATGTCTTTGTTCAGCTGTTGAGCCTGCAGTGCATAGTCAAATCACTATTAACCTAAATTATTCAAGTTAAGATTATGAGTACCAAAAGCCAGAAATAAGTGTTACCTCAGGTGAATCAAATGACATGCCAAGCAAGATGAAAGTATCAGCAAGACCCTGAACTCCAATACCAATAGGTCTATGTCGGAAATTTGACCTTCTTGCATTTTCAACAGGGTAGTAGTTAACATCAATTATTTTGTTGAGGTTATAAGTAACCAATGCAGAAACCTGTCCCAAAAGCACAAGGAGAGTAAATTTAAGAGAAATTTTTTAATAATTGACATTCTGCAGAGGGGGCAAGAAAAAGAGAGATATTTATAACAAGATGCTAATATGCTAACCAATTTGGTAACAAGAACTCAAACCTCTGCTAGTTTGTCAAAGTCAAAAAATCGATTCTTAGAGCCTCTGCTACCAACAAGCTTAGATGGATGTGACTCCATAGGAACACCCTAGTAAAAAAGCAAAATAACAAATGTCAAATCAATAACCAATAATTCTAAAACCAACAAATAGGGAACATTCTTAACATGTTTGCCAGATACACCCCACCTTCTCTCTAACATATCGTGGAAGAGCAATTGATGCCAGATTGCATACAGCAGTCTCTGTTGGACTTGTATACTCAATTATCTCTGTACACAAGTTTGAAGATTTGATGGTACCAAGATTCTGCTGGTTGCTTTTCCTGTTGCAAGTATCCTGGAAAGAACAATACAGAAAAAGAATTTGAATAAATATTGCACAAATTAAGAAATTAAACACAAAAAAAAAAAAAAGAACAGTCAGATTTATTTCAATGGATGACCTTGAAAAGCATATAAGGGGTTCCTGTTTCTATCTGAGATTTCAATATTTCAAACCAGAGGCTCTGCGCTTGGACAACCTTCTTTGCCTTGCCCTATAAAGAACAATAGGGGATGATCAGAAAATAACAAGCAGTAAACCACAAAACACATTTAACAAAGCCAAAATAAAGCCAGGAAAAAATTGTACATACCTCTCTTTCATATCGAGCGTACAATTTCTCAAACTCTTCACCCCAACAATCTGCCAAACCTGGAGACTCACTAGGACAAAACAATGACCATTCTCCATTACTTTGGACTCTTTCCATGAAGAGATCAGGCACCCAAAGAGCATAAAATAGATCCCGTGCACGATGCTCCTCCTACAAGAATAAATGTTTAAAAAGTTATCATTAAGCAGTACAATTACTTTACACACTGAAAATAACAGCTAATACAACTCAAATTAAAAGAAAACATAATATCATACAAATGGGATAAATACGGATAACTTTGCAGGTAATGGAGAAACACTATTCCTTCATGGCTAGTTAAAAACAACCCCAGTTGACCATACCTTCCCATGATTCTTTCTTAAATCTAGAAACTCAAATATGTCAGCGTGCCATGGCTCCAAGTACACAGAAAATGCACCTATAAGCAGGATACATACCAAATTAGAACAAGATACTCTTCAAACAGTATACACAAGAAAACACCACAAACATACCCTTTCTCTTGCCTCCCCCTTGATCAACATAACGTGCAGTATCATTAAATACACGTAGCATTGGAACAATGCCATTGGATGTCCCATTTGTTCCACGAATATAACTGCCAGTGGCACGAATGTTGTGAATGGAGACACCTATTCCTCCAGCTGATTTGCTGATAACAGCACACTCCTTCAAGGTGTCATATATGCCTTCAATGCTATCATCTTTCATGCACACAAGGAAGCAGCTACTCAACTGCCAAGTTACATCAACCAAAGCAAGCAGTCTCACTAACCAAATCACTCCTTTAAACCAAACATAGTCTCAATAGCGATAACACTGCTTCACATCAAAATTGGAAGCAAGGGAATTTTATTTTTTATTTTAAAAAAAAAAAAATCACAAGCATATACACAAACATACTTGAGGCCTGGGAGTTCCAGCATTAAAAAGAGTAGGAGAAGCATGAGTGAACCACCGTTGAGACATCATATGGTATGTTTTGATAGCAGAATCAACATCATCCTTGTGAATTCCAACAGAAACCCTCATCAACATGTGTTGAGGCCTTTCTACAACCTTTCCTTGGACCTTCAATAGGTAAGACCTCTCAAGGGTTTTGAAACCAAAGTAATCATAGTCAAAGTCTCGATCATAGATGATCTCACTGTCCAAACGAGCAGCATTCTGAAACAAGACAAAACAAAAAATTGCAAAATCGAATCAATAAACGCCACATATCTTTGCAAAGACTTTCAGATAATATGCTTTTACTTTTCCTTTATAGTTGCTAACAGAAAGCCAGGCCCTGGCTTTCTTTTCTTCTCCTTTTCTTTCACTTTCATTACTTTTCTTAATTTTTCAGATGACAAGCTGTCTAGAGATGTTTGAGTTGAGAAAATCTAAAACACCATATCACAAAAGATATTGCAGAACTTTTTTCCTTTATTAGTAAGTTACACAAGCAATTAACGAATTTTAAATCCACAAGCTCACCCTCCACCTTATTCTTTACCAGGGGAGGAAGCACCAATTGAGTACTCAAACCAATACTTGGAATACACCTTCAGAATCAGATGGTTGAACTCCAAAAGAAAAAGAGAACCCAAGATGGCCAACCCATTGCCGGAAAATCTCTTTGATTCAAACCAAACTTAACAGTACAAGCTTCAGAGGCCAAGCAATCACAAGAGTGGGAAAAATCAAGATAAAATTTCTTCAGGGAGAAAATATATATATATATATATATATATAATGGCGACCTGAACTAATCCTATGTGGATAAAGTTGTCGCCCAAAGAATGGAGTTTGACCAATGAGAGTTTTAAGCCTGATCTCGTAAGGCATAATCTAGGAGATCTAGATTATATCCAGCAGTACTTGGATGGTACTGTTAAGATAAGTTTCGACCGAGGTTCACAGTCGACCCCTAAGTCAAATCTTCTCATAGAAGAAGTTGCAAGATCTAGTGCATCTAGATCTGAAGTGCCAAGGTCATATATATATATATATATATATATATATATATATATATATATATATATATATAAAATATCTTAAGGGTCCCAGTAATGACAATAGTTTAGCCATATCATTGTATAAGCAATTGACATTTATGAGTCAATTGTAATAGCTCTATAAGCATCATGCACATGCTCCACTTAGTCCACTACTACTCTTCTATGCCTAATTTCCTAAACACTAGAAAAATATCTAAGTATAAAACTATATCAACATTTAATTTCAATGATTAATCAATACACTAAACGTGAAAAAAAGAATGGCAATAATGATAGCAGAAGCGAACACATAGTAGAAGCAAAACTTTAAAATGCAGAGTCCACAACCCTGCCTATTACTCAGTAAGAACGGCAGTATAATTACCTTCATGATTATTTCATAAACATCATCAGCAATCAGAGGAGCCTTCTGCCCAGATCTCTCATTAAAATGGTAGTACATGTCTTTGATCCTGCATTGAACAATCACCAATATCAAAATGTAGTCTCTTTTTTTCTCTAAATTTTTCAACCACATATGCTAGTTGAAAATAAAGAAAAATATAATTGAATTTTGGTGATTCTTACGTCTCCGAGAATGACTTTTTTGTGTTCTTGTGCAGATTTGAAACAACAATTCTTGCAGCCAACTGCATCATACAATATCACAAAAAAGAACAGATCAGAACACACAATCATCCCAAAGCATTAACTAAAAAATCCAGAGCAAAACACGAGTTTTAGAAATATACTAAACCCAGAACCGAAAATCATTTAAAAAAACCTACCAAAAACAGTAAATTCTTTTACCATTCTTAGTCAACGAACAAAACCCACATAAAAAAATCAACGGAAATTGAGAAATCAAACCAGACCCAGAGACAAAAGCCGCCAAAATTATTTTTATAACCAGACCAAACCCATCACAAAATATATCAAAGAAACAAAACCCAGGGCCAAAAAAAAAAAATCAACAAAGAGATGGTGGCCAAACTCACGGAGGCATAGTCGGGGTGGTTGGCGGTCATGGCGGCGGCAGTCTCGGCCGCCAACTCATCGAGCTGGCTGGTGGTGACTCCCTTGTAGACCCCGGCGCAGACCTTCTGGGACACCAGCACCGGGTCGCAGTGCTCCATGGTCAACCCATAGCTCAGCTTCTTCAGCCGCGCCGTGATCTTGTCAAAATGCACCGCTTCCTGCCGCCCATCCCTCTTCACCACATACATTTTCTAACAATTCTCGCGCTCTCTCTCTCACTCTCTCTGTGAGGAATTTCGTCAAACAAGTCTGCTGCACAGAGAAAATGAGAGAACGTTGGGTAGTTATATAAAGGTCGGCCGCGTTTGAAAATAGAGATTAGGGTTTAGACTGGTTTTCGTGGTTTCCCTCTTAGAGGGAGTTTTGGGGATTTGAACTTTTCGCGCCAGAATTTGGGGGAGCGTTAATGCTTTAGCTTTTAGGGGTGTGAGTGTGGTTGACTGTGTGTGTTTGTGTAAACTGGCGGGTAATCGTGAGGCGTGGTGTAGCTGGCAATGTGTTGGCGTGTGCAGTGGGGACCACTCCGTTCGTAACACTCTTTAATGAGAGAAATATCTACTTTTCAAAAAAAAATTACATGTAACGTGTCACCGTCTCTTTATTGACACATCATTTCACAATTAACTTTAAAAAAAATAAAATAAAAAAAAATAAAAAAAAAAGCTAAATAAGTGTAACATTTCTACTCTTCAATAAAGCATTGAAAACGAAACGAAAAAGTAATTTAGACCCCGTTTGGCAACTCATTCTCCTCAAATATAAGAGAATTTTTTTGTTTTAGTGATTGATATGATATAAAGTATAAATAATTTATAAAGTAACAAAAATTTTGTATTACATTGAATTTTTTGATCTAAATAATAATAAAAAAAATTGTTAATGTGATGTAAAAAGTTGAAAAAAAAAAAAAAAAAAAAAAGTTAGAATGCTTTTGTGACGTCCCACATCGCCTGGGAATGAGGATATGCTTATATGTATAAATGCACCATATATGACACAACGCGTTTTAAAGCCGTGATGGCAATGAACCTATTAGAACTCCGTAGTTAAGCGAGCCGCTGCGAGAACAATCTCAGGATGGGTGACCTCTTGGGAAGTTTGGTATGGGGAGCCAAAAGCGGACAATATTGTGTCATTGGGGGTGGGTCGTTACAGCTTTGAAGTTGATTTTTTTTTTTAAGAAGTAAAAAAAAAAAAAAAAAGGGGAGGGGAGGAGGTTGCCAAACGGGGCCTTAATTTTAATTGTTTGAATTGTGCTTGAATAGAGAGTAGAAGAGTATACGCGGGCGGATATTAACTGCTCGCATCCGCTATCCTTTTATGATATGCCGATGCAGTTATTACCGCATCCTCATACCCTTTATATAAAATATATATCTTATATATTATATTTAACAAATTCACAAAAATAAAATAAAAAAATAAACACACACACATCGTTTTGGTGTTTAATATATAAATGACTTCGTTTTTTATTAGGTATATGTTATGTTTTTATTAGTTGGTTGACTGTGTTACTTGGATAAAAAGACAAAAATAATGTGAAATTAATATTTTCTCAAAAGATTATAACTTTTCAAAACAAAACAAACAAACAAACAAAAAAAGCCCAAAACATTAAAAATCGGTATAAAGTATTTTCAAATCGTTTAAAATAAGCCATAATAGAGACCCAAAGAATGCCCAAAATGCTCATTACCTAATATGCATATAGCAAATAACGACCACGTAGATGCGGTTAGTAAAAAAAATGACGCGGATGTAGCTGCAAATATCTAAAAATAATATCCACATTTTACGGATACGATTGCGTATATTGCAAATAATCAATCACACTCGCACCTGCATTCACATGTACACCCCCAAATAGAGAGGAAGGGGGGCAATGCAAAATGCAAATTGGCGCGCCAATTTTTTTGGCAGTTGATCGCAAGACTTCAAAATATATATATATATATATATATATATGAAATTGATCCAAATTATTTGATCTTGCCGTAAATAAATGTTTGAGATTTCAAATAATTCAATATGGTATGTCTATGTAATAAATAAGTCATTCCATTCAAAATTTAGTCATTTTTTTGGTACAGTATTATGAAAATACAACTTATACTCTAAGAAAAAAAAAATAAAGAGAACAAAAAAATGTTTGGGCACCGCTAGGGTGGCCGACCACCCCATGGATATAGAGTGGTTTAGCCACCCCTTCATAGAGCCTCTAGGCACATCGCCAAGTGGCCCTTACAACAATTCATAGTGAAAGGAGGCATATTATCATTGTGTGCCACTATTTATGATAAGCCTATTACTCAAACTATAATTTGCATCCTTGTCTCCCATGACACTGCATGTGTGCATCTCGTCCCTGAGTTTCATGTCAGGTGCGATGGGTGATTTCGAGAATTAGGGTTAGGGCTTTTTAGGCAAAAGGTTGGGACTATCCCTCCTAGTTGCTCGTTGTGTTTGTTTCTGATAAGCGCTGAATGTTGCACATTCAAGCCCCTTAACTTGCATATGTTAATTCCTTAGCATTGTTATTTGTTTGATTTTATGTTGTTTTAATATTTTCAGGTTTTAAATAAAGATGCAATCAATTCCATTAATTTTGGGCTTAAAGCACACTTTGAGAAGACCTAGAAGATATGTTTAAACTTAACCACTCATAATAGAATACCTATATGATGTGGTTAAGTTTAATCAAATCAAGTGAATGATTAAATCGGAATTTCTCCACTAAGAGTCAAAATCGGATTGGATTCAAATTTGGATTCTGCATATGTCTCAGTGTTTGAATCATAACATTTGCGTCAGATATCGGATTGCAATGAAATTGATGGCGTTGGAAAGCTAATAAAATATTTAACAAATATGTCAGAAATAGCTTTTCTCTAATTCGAAAGTTTACTATGTTAAAATCGCCCCGTAATAAAAGACCGTAATTCTGGCCGAATTTGGAATCATTTTCCTACTTGGATTGAAGTTTCAATCTCCTACTTGGACAATAAGACTCAAGAGCGATTTTTCTGGAATTCCAAGGGCTTCTAAGACTTGTGTGCTCCCTATAAATAGATCCCTAAGTTTCAAGAGAAGGTGTGCTTGGTGCTTGGGCTTGTGCTTAGATTTAGACAGAAAATTCTTCTTGGAGGCCTGACAAGTTGAAGAGGAGAAGAACATGGCAGGAGGTCATCCCAACACTACGATGAGTGGTTAAATTCCTAATAGGGTGTTGATGTAGCCCTTTTCCAAGTAACAATGGTTTAATTGTATTTTAGTTTGAGATTTTCTTTATGCATGATGGTGGTATAACTGTGAGAATTAATTTTAATGTTTATATTCAATCATTGTGAATTTCTTATCTTGTCTTAGAAAGTCTTTTATATTGATTGAACTCAATCCTTCATATTTTCTGTGATTATGTGAATGATTGTTATACAACGGTTTTAATTGATATATGATCAAGAGAATTAGATAGACCATGCCTAGGGAAGACAGATTGTACTACGCCCTAGTTTAGTGTAATTTAGGTAGACAGTTCGTGCCAACCGAAAATGGGTTATACTATTCCATTGATTGTGTGTATATCCTATTAAAGACGTAGCTAGTCCATGCCTAGAAAAGACGGGTCGTACCGCATCTTAGTGGTTAAGTGGACGGTCTGTGCCAACCGAAGATGGATTATACTTATTCTTTAGAGGTAATTTCTTGACTACTCAAGTGAGACGAGCCCTATATCATGCATAGTATGAATTTCCCTTGTTAATTTATGATTGACCATTGTTATGCTGTGAGTGGTAAAATCAATCCCCTATTCTTTATCTCATCCCTACTATCTTTACTTTTATGTATTTCTTTTTATAAAACAAAAACCAAATCAAACATCTTTTTAATTAAGTTATATTTAATCTCGAAAAACTTGATAGTAATACCCCTGCAGTCCTTGAGGTTCGACACTCTCTCTATAGCCTTATCCTACAAGGATTCATTCTGTTGCGAGTGGTTATTTATTATTGATATATTTTGGTAAACAAAAGACCACATCAGTTTCTTCTGTACAGTGTGAGTGGAACGAGATGAATTAGTACGTACGAGGTTTTATATGAGTTGCTCGATGATTCGGCTCACCTTCTCATCCCCTGCTAGGTAATTGTAAGGGTAGTCGGCCACCCCAACAATACCCAAACCATTTTTTTTTCTTTTTTTATAATGTTTTCTTTAATGGGTGAATTTGTACTTTCATAAAATGATATTGTTGGAAAAAATTACCGAAATTTGTTCGAAATGACTTATTTGTTACATCGGCATATTGCATAAAGTTATTTGTTCATTTTGAAACGCCATAGATTTATTTGTCACATGATCAAACTACAATGACCATTTTAACAAATTTTCTTATTTTTTCTCCCTCTTGACATCCGAGTTGCAATCATCATATCAAACTTTTAAAAGTGATAATTGACTCCCTCGAACTACTTAAAACTTTCAAGCCCCCATGGCGCACGCGTTATCATTTTCTGTTAGTTTGGATAGAAAATAAGTCACATGACTCACACGTAACTTAAATTATCCATTACACCCTATCATATATGAAAATATAATTATGCCCCTAATTATTCTATGTTCGTCCCTTTTAGAGGTTCTCTTGTATACTTTCTGTGTATAAGGGTTGCGCCCCTTTGTGCTTATTTTTGTAAATTGCAATTACTTATAAAAAAATATATATAATTATGCCCCTTAGAAAAATAAAATAAAATAAAACAAAACGTTTAGAAAAAGCCTTTTATGGCCATGGAGACCCACGACCAAGCTAGTTGTGGGTCTTTGGCTATAGAGGTTGTAACGTCCTAACTTACTAACAAGTTGCAAGTTGTTGGTTTATTTTAATTGGCTACATTCTGATTGACAAAAAAGCTTCTATATCAGGGACTTTTATAACAAGGACACCGTATTTTTAGAGTCTTCTAGAAGAATATTGCATAATATATATTCCTTTATAGAAATGACTGATCATGACAAGTATCTGTACATAATATCTCTTAAGAAGGCAAGTTAATGTTGAAGGAAATATTATGGAGTCTTTACAGCTCAAAAAGTTGATTTTCCCTACAGCCTGTCAGGACGCCCAAATATCAGAGTTTGAATGCCCAGCTCAAAATCTCAGAGTCCTATGAAGGTCCGAACAGCGCAGCAAACACAAGTTGCAAGAAGACCTAGACGGCCTAGCAGACGTGAGCCACAGAGAGCACATGTCTGCATGAAGGTCCGAACGCAAATGCGATGACTGCGAACAGTGGAAGTACTTTGTGCAACTGTCCGTACACTAGGGTTGCAGGTCCGGACACGCTTCAGTTTTTGCCTGAAGTTTTAGTTGCAGATCCAAACGTCAGAGGCCAGGTTCGGACGTCGCCTATGAAATCCAAGTTTGAGTAGAAATAGGATTTGTAATGCGTATACAAAGAGGCTTATAGGTTGTGTATCTTTAAGAAGTCCTTAGCTGAATTCTCATTATGTTAAGATATGGTGTTTAGGCAAAAATTGTTAGATGTGCTCAAGGGCGGAGAGAGGGGGGGTTGAGAGAGGTCAAATGCCCCCCCCCCCCCCCCCCCCCCCCACCTCCTAAAAAAAAAAAAACCATGCCCTGGTCCTTTGGAATGCCCCCCCTAGGATTTCATCAATGGGCAAACTTGCCCACCACTTGCCGTGAGATTTTTTTTTTTCCCCCATAACTGAGATAACTCAACTCTGTATCTCTTTACAGAAATGGTGGAACTGCGGCAGGGACAAAGGTTGAAGACAATGACAAGCTGAGCAACTTTTTTAAATTTTCTCAAAAACGAACTGTTTAATTGTTTGAAGGCTAAAAAAGTCAAGAGTCATGATAAGCCTGCAAAGTACTTAAGAGTTGAGACTACGCGTCTACACCTACTTTCGTATGACATCAGTTTCTTTTCATTTTTTAAAAAAATAAAAAAGATCACACCTACAAGACTACAACTGTAAAACAATACAATAAAAAGTCTACAACTCTAGCTACAGCTACAACTAACTTGTCACAGTAAAAAGTCTCATTTTTTTTTTTAAAAAAAAAAATCACTAATCAGTGCGTGTGGTAGTGTGAGTCGGTGGGAGTATTTGTGAGTTGTGTGACCGTGTGCGCAGCATCTGGCTTTAGAACTCAGAAGAGATCAACAAAATTTGGACGGTTCAGATTTTTTTATTTCTTATTTTTTAAAAAATAACGGATAAGATTGCTTGGAACAAAAAAAACTCTATTGTTATTTAGAGTTGTACAACCGTCAGCCATGTGTGGTGTTATTTTCTGTGCTGGGTTAAACTTCAAGCAAGTCTTATTTTCTGTGTTTTCACTTTTTCTATACCTTTCTCATTCAAAATTCAACCATTCAAAGTAATTTATAAACAAAATCCAACATTTCAGTTTCAGGTATGTAATAACTTTCATATTTTAAGTTTTTATTTTTTAATTGTTATTTTCAATTTATTTATTTATTTTTATATATAGATTGCTTTTTTTATAATTGTTTTTATTTTTAATGGTTTAGGAATATATATAATTTTTGTTTCATATATTAATTGTATAAAATATATAATTGCATTTGTTTGAAATTATGGAGAACAATGATTCAATTGAACTACAATCAAATTCTAAACGAGCTGGTATTGAAGCAGATTTAGAAAATCTGACAGCCGATCCTTGCTTAAGGAAAAAAATTTATGGTTACCATCCTAGTGATAGAGACAAAATTCGAAGAGCATATTTACAAAAAAAAAAAACCTTGTCAACCATTTGTGTATAATTTTCCATAAACACAATTTGGAAAAACATGGCGTCGTTTTAATCCAGCATGGTTTAAAGAATATTCTGTCTGGTTGGAATACAACATTTTAAAAGATGATGTGTATTGCTTATTTTGTTATCTCTTCAGACCGGACACTGGAAATCAAGCAGGATGAGACTCATTTGTTACTAAAGGGTTTAAAAATTGGAAAAAGAAAGATAAGTTACAGAGTCGTGTGGTGGCTCACAATAGTGCACATAATCAAGCTCGATGAAAATGTGAAGCTTTGTTAAATCATAAACAAAGCATCATAACATTTTTTGACAAGCAATCAGATCAGCAAAAAATGGACTATAGAACTTGTTTGAATGCATCAATTGATTGTATTCGCTTTTTACAACAACAAGGATTAGCATTCTGTGGCCATAATGAATCTAAAAGCACAAGTAATCAGGGAAATTTTTGTGAATTGTTGCAATTTCTTGCAAAACATAGTGAAGAAATTAACAAAGTAGTCTTGGAAAATGCTCCTAAAAATCATCAAATGACTGCACCGGACATTCAAAAAGATATAGCAAATACTGCAACAAGTGAAACTCTAGATGCTATTCTTAAAGATCTTGCAGACTCGTAATTTGCAATCCTAGTTGATGAATCTCGTGATATATCTGTTAAAGAACAATTGACAATTATTTTGCGATATGTAGATAAGCGGGGCAATGTGATTGAACATTTTTTAGTCATTACACATGTTAGCAATACCACAACTGCAGTATTGAAGAGGACAATTGAGTCAATACTTAACAAGCATCATTTAAATATTAGCAGATTGCGAGGGCAAGGATACGATGGAGCTAGCAAAATGCGATGTGAGTTGAATGGACTTAAAACACTTATTTTGAATGAAAACTCATCTACCTATTATGGTCATAGCTTTGCACACCAGCTTCAACTGACTTTAGTTGTTGTTGCTAAAAATCACATCCAAATTGCAACTTTTTTTTAGCTTGGTTAATAGTGTTTCTAATGTTGTTGGAGCATCATGCAAACGTCGTGACACACTTCGTGAAAAACAAATTGCTGAAGTTGTGGAAGCACTACAAAATAATGAAATTCCTACTGGTCATGGCTTGAATCAAGAAATGAATATAAAGAGACTTGGAGATACACGTTGGAGTTCTCATTATGGTGCAATTATTAATCTTATTCACATGTTTTCTTCTATCATCGAGGCTGTTGAAGATATTGTGGAAGATGGTTTATATTCTGAACAGAGAGCAGAAGCAAATATATTGATTCGATTGCTACAGACTTTTGAATTTGCTTTCAATTTACATTTAATGAAAAGTGTTTTGGGGATTACAAATGAGTTATCTTAAGCATTACAATGAAAAGATCAAAATATTCTGAATGCAATGAAGTTGGTTGAAGTTTCAAAACAGCGTTTACAGGCTAGGAGAAGAAGGGCAGAACTCTTTATTTGAAGAAGTTTCTGTGTTTTGTGCCAAAAAAAATATTGTTGTGCCCAATATGGATGATATGTATCAACCTCGATCACGGAGAAAAGCTCAAAGCATGACAAATTTGCATCATTACCGTGTGGAGCTTTATTATACTGTTATAGACATGCAACTCCTTGAACTTAACAGTTGCTTTATTAAGGCGAATTCTGAATTTTTACTTTGTGTTGCGTGCTTGAGTCCAGATGACTTGTTTGATGCTTTTAATAAGGATAATACACTTCGTCTTGCTCAGTTTTATCCAAATGATTTTTTAGCAGTTCAACTTATGACCTTAGACAACTAACTTGAAACATATATCATTGACATGCATTCTAATGAAGAATTTGCAACACTTAGAGGGATTGGACAACTTGCTGAGAAGATGGTGAAGATGAAAAAAGATATCACCTAATCATTGGTTTATTCATTGGTGACATTGTCATTGATTCTGCCAATTGTGACAGCAACTGTTGAAAGAACATTTTCAGCAATGAATATTGTTAAAAATCGTTTACGTAATAGAATGAGATATCAGTGGATGAATGATTGTTTGGTCACGTACATTGAGAATGATATATTCAAGACTATTAGCAATGAAAAAATCATGCAGCGATTTCAATGAATGAAGACTCGTCGAGGACAACTCAATTAAATTGTAAGTTACATTTATATGTTTTAAAAATTAGTTTAATTTTGATCAATTAATTATTTATTGCGTTAGTTAAAATTTTTAATTAATTTTTGTTCAACTTTTTTTTTTTATTCATTGAAAAAAAAAATTATTGACCCCCCTCACCCAAAATCCTGGCTCCGCCACTAGATATGCTAACTCTCTTCGAGTTTTATTTTATTGTTTTGTTTTATCATTTGAAGTCTAACTTAGAGAGGAGCTCCAAGTTAAAGGAATATATTGAATAACTCTTCAGACATGAGGTCTAGTTGAGATGCGTTCACGTATAGGTACGTGTCAGAGTTAAATGTACGACTACTGCATTGAGTTATGTGAATAAGACTATCTTGTAACTAACTTTTTTTTTCTGAATAGTGGATTGCCTGGGTTTGGCTATCCCGTAATGGTTTTTCTCTTTGGTACAAACAGTTTCCACTTCGTAACCAAAATATATGTGTTTTTTACTTTTACGCTTTATATTTTGGTTGTATGTTTTACGGTTGATTATTTAGGAGTCTTTATTTTTCACAAGTAAAAAATATATTGATTATTCACGTGACACTACTACATGATATAACATCAAAATTATGGCAGTGAAAAATAATTATGAATAAACTTATTTTCTTTCTTTTGACACCACAAAGTTATTTCAAATTAAATATATCAAAGCTTCTAGATAAAATTCAACTTTATATAAATATTAACATTGTTTTACAAACATTAATATACATATTTAATAATTTTTATCAAAAGGTGTCACATGAGACACATAAAAAAATATAATAAACTAACTAATATAAGTCAGCCCTTCTCAAAATACCAAGGCTTCTAGTCAGCCTTAAGCCCAAAACCCAATAAATGTACGGGTCCTCATCCTCATCTTCTTTTGCAGCATCTGTACAATTATCACAATTTTGTAGGGGGATGTGTATTTTGTAGCTCAACAAGTTTAAGCCCTCTAGTTAAAATATATCTAATTAGTGTTTTTAATAACTGCTAGTTCAAAAGTATTCAAAACAAAGTTTATCACCAAAATGTTATAGCTATTAATATAACCACTTATATTAAATAAAGCCTGATATTTTCATTTACATTATCTTTAATTCAGACATATTACTCCATGTGACCTCATCACATAATATGGAGTATCAAAACAATTCATAACATGATAATGAAAACAATAGTTTTATAGATTACATATCCAATCTCATGCTTTACATATTACATACATTAACATGTTTGTTGAGAGAAAAGTTGTATATTGAATCACACATAATGCTAACATAATCTAACATCCCCTCTCAAACTCAAGGTGGAGTGCGAAAGACCATCTTGAGGTTGGACACAAGATTGCGGAATCGCCCTGGAGGATGAGACTTTGTGAAGAGGTCCGCGAATTGATCATGAGACATAATAGAATGAAGTTGTAGAGAGCCTTGAAGGAGATGATGACAGACAAAGTGACAATCAATCTCAATATGTTTGGTCCGTTCATGATAAACATCATTATAGGCAATCTGAATAGCACTTATGTTGTCATAGTAGATAGGAGTAGCTGAGGAGAAAGAGACACCTATATCTTGTAGAAGCCATCGCAACCAAAGGAGCTCCGAGGAGGTGTCAGCTAAAGTACGATATTCTGCATCGGTGTTAGAGAGAGCAGCAACAAACTGTTTCTTACTGTGCCAAGAAATAAGAGAGGTGCCAAGTAGGAAACAATAACCAGTGGTGGAGCGACGGTCTGTAGGATCACCTGCCCAATCCGCATCAGTATAAGCATGTAATTGAAGAGGGGACTGAGAGGAGAAGTGGAGCCATTGAAATAATGTCCCCTTGAGATAACGAAGGATGAGAAGAATGGCAGAAAAGTGAGTAGAGCAGGGAGCAGCTATAAACTGACTCACCTGATGGACAACATATGAGATATCAGGCCTAGTAACAGTAAGATAGACAAGGCTGCCAACCAAATATCGATAGAGAGTGAAATCACGAAGAGGCTCGGCATCATGTAGATTAAGACGAACATTGAGCTCAGTCGGCATGTCGATGGTCTTACAGTTTGTGAGATTGGCCTGTGAAAGCATATCAGAGATATAATTGGCATGTGTCAAATAGTAACCATCAGAAGAAGAAGAAATCTCAAGACCAAGAAAATAGCTGAGAGTGCCAAGATCCTTCATGTCAAAATGTTAACTGAGAAACTACTTGAGCACCAGAATACCAATTGAATCATTGCTAGTGATAATAATGTCATCAACATACAAATGATGCCTGGATCTATGTGACGAATAACAAGGCAGAGTCATAGGAGCTGATAGAATAGCCAAGACTAGAGACAATGTCACTAAATTTAGTAAACCATGCTCAAGGAGCTTGCTTTAGGCCATAAAGAGCCCGACAGAGGCGACAGACCTTGTTCGGAGGAGAAGAAAGGCCAGGAGGTGGCTTCATATAGACTTCCTCACTGAGATTGCCATTAAGGAAGACATTTTTTACATCCATTTGAGAAAGTGACCAATGTCAAGAGGCTGCAACTGCCAATAAAGCACGCACAGAAGATAGGCGAGCAATAGGAGCAAAAGTCTCATCATAATCCACACCATATTCTTGAGTAAAACCTCTGGCCACAAGTCGAACCTTGCATCTGTCAACAGTAGCATCAGAACAAGTCTTAATTTTGTAGACCTACTTACACCTAACAATAGACTTCCCTGGAGTCAAGTTAACCATATCCCATGTATGATTCTTGTGTAAAGCATCAAGTTCCTCTTTCATTGCGTCCTGCCAAAGAGGGTTAGTGGAAGCCTCACGATAAGAGTGAGGTTCATGTAAAGCAGCTAAGGCATGAAGGCAATGAAAGTCCTAGAGATTGGATAGAAGAGACTTTACCTGAGTGGATTGGCAAAGTTCAGGTGGGGAAGTATGAGCAGGAGCTTCGAATTGAACAAAATCTGGGGACTCGAGTCGAGCGGCGTCATGAGCATCTAATGATTACGGCTCAAGGGAGAAAGACTCTGAAAAAATATCACCAATGGTAGAAAGAGAGAGAGGCGTCTCTAGAAGTGTGGTAAAGGGAGGGAAAGAAGGCATGCAAAATTCCTTACTTCGTGAAATAACTTATGCTCCTAGAAGACCACATGACGGGAGATGCAAAGGCGGTGTGACACATGATCATAACACCGATAACCCTTTTGTTCCATCCCATACCCAAGAAAGCAACATAACTGAGAACAAGGCTCGAGTTTGGTGCGTTCATGAGGTTGGAGTAAAACAGAACAGGCAGAACCAAATACACGAAGTTGATGGTAAGTGGGAGAAGAGCCAAACAACCGCTTGTGAGGGGTGCAATTTGCAAGAACAGGTGTAGGGAACCTGTTGATAGTGTAGACAACTGTGAGAGTAGCTTCACACAAAAAATGAGTAGGAACAAAAAAGGAAAGGAGAAGAGCACGAACAGTGTCTAGAATGTGCCTAAGTTTACGTTCAGCTTTCCTGTTTTGCTAAGAGGTACCCGAACAAAACAAGTGAGGAGAAATGTCATAGTGTTTTAAGATGTTTTGAAAAGCATGTTGAGTATATTCTAAGGCATTATCAGAATGAAATGCTTTAATACGTTTTGAAAACTGGGTCTCAACCATTTTTGCAAAATTGCGATAAATATCCAATAATTCATAATGTGATTCATTAAAAACACCCACGCGTAACATGAAAAATCATCAACAAAAATCATAAAATAACGTGAACCACTCATACTAGGAATAGGGGAAGGCCCCCAAATATCAGAATGAATTAAATCAAAAGAAGCAGATGCAATAGACTCTCTATTATTAAAAGGCAAAGCTGGTTGTTTCCTAAGTTGACAGGAAATACAATCAAAAGAACCATTGGACATTGAACCTAATAAAATCTTAGATGTTAAAACTTGTACCCGAGACACAGATGCATGACCAAGACACAAATGCCAAAGAGCAAGAGATGGTGGCGATGAAGCGGCAGCAGCATAGACACCAGAGATGGGAAGGTGTAAGGATGAAAGCTCTAACAATCGCCCAACTCTACGCCCGGCCCCAAATGTCTAGCCTGTCCGAGGATCTTTCACACACACACACACACCAGAAAAGTAAAAAACAAGTCTATAACCCAATTCACACAGTTGTCCAACAAATAGAAGGTTAAAGGACAATTTAGGCACATGAAAAACATCAGGGTCAGAAAGGGAAGGTGTATGGACAGTGCCTATGATTTGAACAGTCATAAAAGAGCCATCAACTGTGTGAATTAAGGAGGTATGTGGTGGAGGGGCAGAAGTAGTAAATGAGGAGGCATAAGGTGTCATGTGATTGCAGCAGACGTAATCAAAAAGCCAAGAGAAAGATTTACCTGGCAAAACAAAGAGGACAGAGGAAGATGCATTACCAGATTGAGCGAGGACCTGGTTGATAATTACATCAAAGTCAACTGGAGATAAGGTGAGAGCAAATCCTAGAGAATCGCCAGAGGGAGCAGTTGGAGAAGGAGCACTCTCAGTAATGGTAACAGCTGCAGCAGATGCAAAAGATTTGGCCTTGTGCCAACATTTGTCAATAGTATGCTCACGACGGCGATAATAGCGACAATAAATGTTGTTACGATTCTTAGAAGGAGGTCCACGACCAAACCTATCAAAGTGCTTGGTCTGAGAAGATGAAGCACCAGGGAAGCAAGCAATTAATACTGGATGAGTATGCAGAGTGTGCTGAGAGTGCAAAGTATACAATCTAGTCTCCTCTCGAACAAGCTCACAGACAGCTTGGTCCAAAGTGGGAAGAGGAGCACGATGCAAAATTTGCCCACAAATAGGCTCAAAATCATCAATTAGAGCCATTAGAAACTGATAGAGACGATGTTGATCCCTGCGTTCAACATACATCTGAGCATCGATAGGATCCTTTCAAGGAGGATCAAAAAGAGCCAACTGGTCCCACAAGAATTGCATGTGAGCAAGAAAGTCGATAATAGTCTAATCAGGTTCTTGCTTTAGACGATAGAGATCAAGAATAAGCTGGTACTCCCGAGAACCATTGACAGAAGAGTAGCGAGAAGCAAGCATATCCCAAGCACCCTGAGCATCATAAAAAATACCAAATAATGCCGCAATAGAAGGAATGGTGGTGTTACGAAACCACGTAAGAATCTGATGATGTTTGCTGTCCCAATCAATAAGACAAGTGCGGAAAGCATCATCAGTTTCGACAGTGACTTTAGTTGGCTTGGGGATATCCCTAATCACAAATAGCCAGAGCTTGCGGCCTTTGAGAAAACTCCGCATGGATTTGGACCAAACAGTGCAGTTGGTGCCATCCAATGTAGCATGAATATAAGTAAGAATCTCGTTTTGTGCCATCTAGAGACGTCAAATGCATTAATAGACCAAGAAAATGAAATTAGAATGAAAAACATAAGTAGGAAACACTTGGTCAACTGATGTAGTGGTCAAAATCAACGATCAATGTGTGCTGACGTGATGCTAGGGTTGACGTCACTAGGGCTAATGTGGCACAGCTGAAGGAGACTGGCGCGTGTGATACACGCGAGGATGGAGGAAACGCGTGGGCGGGTGAACCAAGAGGCAGAAAGCTGCTACGGGCACGTGAAGGCACGTGAAGGGGCATCCGCTGTCGGATTGGGACGTTCTTGGTGGCTTTGAGCAGGTATGCAGCTGATCTATCAATCTAGGTGGCAATCGGAGTGATCGCCCGACTGTAATGGCTGGCAGTGGGACGGCAGAAGAGTTAGGCGACAGAATCTTCAAACGGCGCGTGGCGAAGCGTGAAGACTCCAATCAGGCTGTTCTCGGCGGCTCTGGCACGGTCGTCTCCCAAGGTTTCGAGGGGTATATGCACTAGCTCAAAACAAGGACTGAAAAAATAAGAACTGAGGAATATAGAGCGATGAGGTATGGCGGAAGCAAAGGCGGAGACAACAAATTGCTGGGAAGAGGCCAAAAAATAAATAAAAAAATAAAAGTGATTCAGAACCTATGCTCTAATACCATGTTAAGAAAAAAGTTGAATATTGAATCACACATAATGCTGTACAAAAGGGGCCTATATATATAGGCTAGTAATCACAGAGATACACATCAATAACCCATGTGGGACAATACATACGTATGCATAATATAATATAATTTAACATAATCTAACAATGGTCAAGCATCATCTTTCACTTTCTCATGCTTTCAAATCCTTTTCCTTTTCACATAGATAAGTGTATCCATACTTTGATACTCCTACTTGATTGCTACAGTTTGCTAAGTGGATACCCCCACTTAACTGTTGGATTACTAAAATTTATATCTCTTATAGTTTTGAGATGCCAAGTGTATAATTCCACTTAACTGCCATGTTGTTAGGCAACTTTATTTCCCCTTCCTAACATTGAGGTATTAGGCGTACAATTTCCCATAACCGTTAGGCTTTCACATGCATATTGTTAGGTTTTATTTTGGCCTTATTCAATGTACAAAATATTTTATGTGTTTTGGTTTTAGTTTCCACATGTCTTGGTGTTTTATTGCAGGTGAAATGGGAAAAATGAAGTCCCGTTGGATGTTTCGTTAAGATGGGCAAGTAATGAGTATGTTTTAAGTGTTCTTTGGAGGTCCCGTTGGATGGCACATCAAGACGAAAATGTAACGTGAAGCTACTACCTTCCCCGTTGGATGGCAGTCAAAATGGGAACGTCACACAAAGTTAATTTATGGAGTGCTGACTTGGGGCAAGTCAGTCTTGTCAGTTTTATTTTTATGCCGCATGTAGTATACTATTATGTTCAACGGTAAAGTTTTATTTTGTCATAGAAGTTCTGGTTTATTTTATTGATGGTTTTTAATGTTATTTTAAAAATAAAAATGAGTTCCGTTGTGTTTTTTCAAGGTTTTAATAATAGCGTCACGTGAAAATTTAATTATTTTCACTTTCGCCCTTGTAATCTAGGGCCGAGCCTTACAACAACTCCAGCTCTTCACTAGCTAATCTTCTTTCTTGATCTCCTTACCGATCCACCAGTAGACTTCAAAACAGTTTGTTGATGTAAAACCAACTTTGGTTTGATCATTCCAAGAGATTGAGACTTATAAGCTCATACCAATGGTATCTCTTGGCATACAATGAATAGCTAAATTCTTTGTGTATGGGATAACTCAATATCAATAGTGAATATCATTGCTTAGCCAACTACAAATTGTTCCTTCAAAGTATTTTTATAGACTTTTGAAAATCTATAGGAGCCCATATTTTAAATCCTAGAATATGGTAGTCTTAAATTAGAATTTTAAGACCAAATAATAATAAAATAGTAAATTCAGAAAGAATATAAGGACTATATGAATATTTATTGAATTAAATGAATATTAAAACATGAATAAAAGAATAATATAGAATATTATCTATTTTATTACTCATTATACATAATAAGGGTGTGACTCAGAAATTGAAGACTACTCGGAGGCGATTTGCTATAATAATATGACCATATGATCTTTCATGTGTAGGGAACATGTGATAAAAATTTGGAATCAATTAGATCACGTTTAGATAGTCAATTTGATTAAATAATTTTAAAATACCTAAAACTTTGAGCAGGTCAAAACTAAGACAAACGAACTCCGTTGTAGTCAAAACAAATGCCAATATGTACACTGTTGCCACGTTATTCCCCATATTAAAAAATGATTAGGACATTAATATACATATATTAGGAGTTAATTAAACATATATTTATTCATTTAATCATAATGCAAATGCAAATACAAATGAAATTCAAGTTAGAACTCAAATGCCGATGAAACTCAAGTTCAAATGGATAAGATATATGTTAAGTAATCATTAGGTTCCTCTCCCGTTGTATGGTCAGCCATTAGATCTCTTCTCCACCCTCGGATTACAAAGTTGAAGCTTGAATCTTGAATCTTGACCATCCATTAGCTTTATAATTAGAAGGCAAGGTTAAGCCATTTTCACTTCATTATCAATAAAAGTCTCACTCAAACTCTCTCCCTACCCCATAGCCAGACCTGGTTTGATGTGTTTGGAGTCCTTTCCAAGTAGTTCCACATCATTTGGAAGTGTCTTAGTGGGTTTCCAATGATTCATTTCATGATTTTTGTGTTTTAGAAGTTGTTTAGGTTGCTTTTAGCTTGATTACTTACTTCTTCTTCTTTTTTCTTTTTTTTTTTTTTAGAAAAGTCGAGATCACATGTCCAATAGTGATCCCGGCCTAAATTTATTAGATAAAAGCCTCACTTTTGGCGGAGGAATACCATGATGACATTCAAAATTCACAGGATTTACAAAGAACCACCATCCCATGAAAGACAGACCACAACTTACTTCATTCTTAAACAAGGTAAACCACAGTTATCTACCCGTAATATCCCTTTGAGTTCCTTAGGAATATTATTTGAATTATATTCATACGTAATCCCCGCACTACCACGTTTACTAAGCTAGTCCGCAGTTTGATTACCCTCTCTAAAAACACGGTTAAACCGAATATTCAGGCCACTGATGAGAAGGAAAATTTCCTCCCAAAAATCCTCCAAGTACCAAACCCGACAACTACCTTTCTCGAACCAAGTCACAATCAGGGATGAGTCAAGTTCAACAACAATATTACGTAAACCCATCGCCTTGCATTATATGCTTTAAAAGTGTTTTAAAAGTTGCTCACTCATTTACCTAAACATCCTTATGATGCCCAAATTTGAATAAGTATTCCATAAACGTGTCATTACATTGTCTGAGGTTTTAAAAGGTTTTTAAGAATTAGTTATAAAAGCGTCATTGTTCTGCCGAATTTTATAAAGGGTATAATATGAATTATTCATATCTATGTCATTATGCCATCCATATGTTTTTTTAAGTATTGTACCTATTATCTATACCAATGGGGTTACTATGTCTGTCTTCATACAAAAGTATTAAGCTTTTAGCATACAAATATTGTTATATGTCCATTTTACTTTAAAAGTAATGTAGGCATAGACTATATAAATGTCGTAGTATTGCTCATATGAAAATATGTGGTAATGTTACTACTAATTTTTATATACCACGATAATGTCTAAATGACATTAGGAAGCTATGGTAATTGATAAAATAATCTTTTTAGCGATTTTATACTAATTCACTATCACATGTACAAAACTATGTTGCAGTAATCACTTGTGTGGATATTCTCTGAAAGCTGAGAAGAATAAGTATAAATTACTTATTGAGAAATGATTTTGATTTCTATAGTATAATGATTGCAGATTTTTTTATCCACTTCTTTAAATGCCTATGTATGAATGATGCATATAGCTGTGCCAAAAACAATAATAAGTAAAATTTGGTAAGTTGTTATTGGCATTGGACTGGGTAAGTTGTTGATGCCTGTGCCAAAAACAATAATAAGTAAGAGTTGATAAGTTGTTGTTGTCAATGTACTAGGTAAGTTGTGGCTACGAGTACTGTGATGTTCCACATTACTTGGGTATGAGAATGATGATGTGCTTATATTTATATTTGCACTATTTTTGACACAACGCGCTTTAAAGCTGTAATGGCTATGAATTTATTAGAACTTCGCGCAGTTAAGCGTGCTTATGCGATAGTAGTACTATGATGGGTGATCTCCTGAAAATTCTAGTTCGAATTAGTAAAAAATGAACAATATTTTATCGTTGAAGTTGGTCATTACAAGTATTGAAATGCTAATAAAACATGTTGTGGGGGTTGTGGCTCCAATAAATAGCCGTTAAGACGAATAGGGATTTAATGGTCATAATACGAGTGAGTGATGAAAGAAAATAATAAGACTTTGCATTCAAAAAATGTCATTTTATCTCATTATTGTTTTGTTGCTTAAGACATGTATGCATGTATGTGTTTCATTGTTATGGGTTATGGAATTCATATATACGTGTATGGCTAAAGTTATATTATTTAATAACTCTTCATATATTTATTTTAACAATTGTGTTAATGGTTTGCGATTGGAAATCTCTTTAACTGACATTATAATTACATGAAGATGATATTTTCTTAACAAGATACATAATGAAATTAGTAACCCTAATATTATTGAAACAATTGACTCACTTAAATACATATGGTATTATGGTAATGACCACAATCGCATAGATGGACGTGCAGCTATGAAGGAGGAAGATCAGGTTGGCCAGGATTCATATGCTAACCTTGATATTTGTGGATAAGGATATATATATATATATATATATATATATTATGAAAGACTACTATATCTAGTTTGTCCTTTTCTATGTATCTACATTTTCTTATTAGATATTTGTTTGTTATATTGTGTGTGAACGCTTTATTTGTATTTGCTATTGTGTCGCTTGTGGCACTTACGTGTAATTAATGCTCTAGTGTGGTTTTATTATGTAAGAACACATTGTTTATATTTATTTAATTGAGGTTTATACAGTAGCTCTGAAGTGTTATGTGAGGGTTACCTATTGCTTTAAAGAATAATAATAAAAAAATCACTACGATTTTTTATTGTTTCTGATGTAATAATGTCACGTGGTTGATCAGATATCATCATTTACACCTTTTCTGTGGCAGGGAGTTACAAAATCAAGCTTAAAACTTAAAGTCGATTTAGGTTTTTGGTGGCGGCGTCCAAGTCTGGACATCTATTAAGGTTTCACGCCTCATAACAACATCTTGTCCAGACATCATCGGACAAGAGTTTTTGTTTCTCAAATCTACCTGGACCATGCAAATGTTCCAATGAATGAAACTCTATGTTTCTTCAAGTTGTTCGGACATGAGCGAACGGGCCAGTAGACGAAATTATCTGTCTGGGAACTGTTCAGACATCAGCAGATGACCTAGTAGATGAAATTCATTGTCTAAGCATTTTGTTTGGACATCCGCATACGAGCTTACAAACAAAGCCTTTTGTGCTTGATATTCTTGAGCATTATTTAACCCAAATCTTATGCACAAATCTATCTAACCCATGAAAATATAAAGGAACTTGTTTTGAACATCAAATAGCCTAATAAAAAACCTAATGTGGCATAACCATTGCAGTGGCAAAAGGGGGGTGGTTTGGCCACTCATTCTCTCTTTTATGTGTTTTCGTGTTATGGGCTATTCATTTAAAATGAACGGTCCATATTAAATTTATTGCATCTCGTGCAATATTCTAAACGTTGCACAGGATCTCAATCCATACGAAAATGAACCACCTAAATTTAAATAATTGCCCACATGCAATACCTTAAATATTGCATACGATCTCAATTCATACCGATTAATGTGAATTGTTGGACAAGCGCACCACATCTTGGATTATGGACATCGGAAGCGGGGTTGTACATTGTCCTTAAAGATAAATTATCAGAGAATTCCATATGGGATGAGAGAATAGGAGACCAATGGTTGTTGTTTTTGTTTTGTTTTTTTTTTTGGGGGGGGGGGGGGGGGGGGCGCTAACCCTAAAAGTTGTTTATTGCTTGAAAACCATCCATCAAACCTCTCCCTTTTACTTTAAATAAATTAAAAAAAAAAGAAAGAAAGAAATATAGAAAGAAAAGAAAAGAAAATAAACTTCTCCCTTATCGAGCACCTAAAATATTTTATGTAATAAGACAAATAGCACGTAGGTAAACCACCAATCAAAGTTCTCCACTTAGGCCAATGATATGGTTAAGTAATAAGACAAAATAGAACGAAGGTAAAACTTTACATCATAAACTTACAAAGAAAAAGAAGTTAGTAAATTCCTTCAATAATCACCTAAGACCTCAATCAATTAACAAGGGTATATATTTCTCACATTGTTTGCAGAGGTTTAGTTGTCACCATTTTGTGTGAATTAAATATCGAATCTTATCAAAATCAATGGATCATGATCCTTTTCATTTTAAGTAAGGAGAAAAATTATTTTATGATCTAAATTAAATTTTATGAGATTTAATAACATATACACATAATAATGTATTATTACATTATTTAAAATTTTTAAATACGTGATATAAAGCATGCCATTAGATGCAATAGAGTTTGTAGCATGGACATGGAGAATTTCAAGAGAGGTTGTAGCCTGCCTGACAGGTGAGTTCCAACTCAGGGGACCAGGGGTGCCATGGAGTCGTCCAACAAAAAGGGTCATAAAGCTAAATTGGGATGCGGCAATTTGCAAGACCTCCAAGAACATGGGAGTGGGGGTGGTTATCAGGATGTCACTGGGAGTGTTCGGGCTACCATGGCCCAGATCATCCCTCACATTTTTTATCCGACTAGAGCGGAGGCTACTGTGTTATGGCATGGAGTCAACTTGTGTCTCGAGTTGGGTTATCAACAGGTTATCTTCGAAGTCGACTCCTTGAGGGTGGTGCAGGCTTTACGGCAGGCTTCTCCTTGTTTGAGCCCCTTTGGTCACCTGCTTGATGATATCCGCACCCGACTTTCTGGATTGCATTTTGATGAGGTCCACCATATCTATTGAGAAGCTAACTTAGTGGCTCACAATTTGACTAAGTTGGCAATTTCGTCTTCTATGGATCATGTTTGGTTAGAGGATTACCCTTCAGTAGTTTGCCCTTTTGTACTTGCCGAGTAAGGTTCCTAATGAATGATCAATGATTTGTCCTTCAAAAAAAAAAAAAAAAAAAGATGCAATGAAACAAAAAATTTACAACATGGCAAAATGAATGGTGTGGTGTATCTTACCTTCAATTTCTTATACTATACTTTATTGAGTAACAAACTAATGGTAATGGGAAAAGTATACAAACCCCATCAACTATCGTATAATTTGTAATGCTTTCAAACTTTCAATTGAAGCAATATCTCTTCCAAATTATCAGGAAATTGCAATGTACCATTTTGTCTCGCAAAAAAGATAAAAATGCCCATAAATATTTTTCAAAAAACAAACATACCCTTATAAATTGATAAAGAAAAAAGAAAAAGCAATCCACTTCTGCGCCATGTGTCACCAATTTTATTTTTTATGAAAAATATTTTTGATATTTTAATAATAGAGGGGATACATTACAATTTTTTGATAATTTCAGAAAAAAATTATTTCAATTGATATTTTGAAAAGCATTGCAAATTGCCTTTTTTTTTTTTTAATTTTTTTTTTAATTCCATTCATATTAATAAAACTATAGCAATAGCTTGGATCCAAACATAGAAACAACAAACTCCTTATTACAATATCATAGATTTGTGGGGAATTTATTCCATCTAGATTTTGTCTATAATATGGGTGACAGCCTCATGTGCAAGACCGTGAGCAGCCGAATTAGCCTTCCGCTTAACGTGGACTATACTTGCTGTCCGAAAATACCTTATGCCATACTTTATGCCCTTCACTAGATGTCCATATCTGCTCATGTTGGACACATTTGTCACACAGTCTCTAACAATTTGCAAGGCATCTCCCTTGAAGCAAATGTCAAAGAAGCCCAGATCCTGGCAAAATATCAATGCTTGTAGAGTCGTCCATGCCTCAGCCATAGTGGGCTCAACCACTAGTGTGTGTGGTACTTGTGAAAATGAAAATTATTCATCATACAACATAATTTCAACACTATTCGAAAACTATTGAGAGAAAGAAAGATTAATATCCTCTCAAATTATTTGTTTGAATTTGAGCAGTTAATTGTGAGAGATCACTTATAAGATTTACCTGATAAGATAAGTGGTTGGACAAACTATTTTTATTTGATCAGATGAATCTCATAAGTAATTTTTCATGATTATCTACTTGCAGATGAATCTCATAAGTAATTTCTCATAATTATTTACTTGAATTTTTTCAAATTTGAAAAAATTCATACAAATAACTTAGAGAAGATGATAATGTGAGAAAGAGTCGATACCAAACTCCACATTCCACATGGCATTGCTTACGGTGCAATTTACCGTTGCAACCAAACCATCATCAAATAAAAGTTTCTTGCTTATTGTCCAAGCATGCATTAGCATTAGATGATGTATTATCATTTTCAGTCTTCCACACACACTCACTCATAAAGGTCGAAATATCAGCGAAGAAGCAGGTGAGGTCAACGAGTCCCTCAAATGGCGGAAGAGAAGGAATCGACGTCGATACCGCTGAGTCAAGCTGAAAATGGAGGCGAAGATCCAGCCAAATCTCCACCTGTCTCCCCCAACTCCTCCACTCGTAAGGTCCGCCTTTTCTTCAATCTCCACCGTCCAAATACTTTGTTTCGCTTCCAGCTTTACACGGATCTACTGGATCCTGCCTCTCTAAACAATTTTTACTTACTTTGTAACTTCGTAAAGATTGGATTCACAGTAAACAAAAAAGAAAGAAAGAAAATAGACTAAAGTTTAAGGTTACTGTTTAAACATGGTATTTAGGAGATTGGGTGTTAATGATGAGTTATTGAAGGACTAGTGGTTTTTTCTTTGATGAGCAGCTTAGAACAGATATGGGTTTTTGTATACACGACAAAATGGCTGAGGCAAATATAGTAATTTTGAGGGTTGTTCAAGAATACGGGTAGAATTGGTATGATTGCTATAAAAACTAAAGTATGGAAGAGGGGGGTACTTCTTGCAACAAAGTTATATAAATTATACAAGGGTTGAATTAAGGTTGTTAGTGAGAGAAACCGAATTTTCATGGAGTGTTGGCCGTTGGGAGAATGCTGCAGAATTGTGTTTACAGTCATTTTATCGTTGTTCCTCTTTTTTGAAATTTGGTTGGCCTTTGCTTGGCGCAGAAAAGCATACTGTTTAACATTTTTAATGCAAATTACTATTTTTCTGGAGCACATGTAGTAAGAGTTGCATGCCAATAAAAGAATCGAGGCTTTTTCTTTATGGAGGTTCTGATCAAAATTATTGGGAGAAAGAAAATCCACATTTGTTATAGCCATACTGTTTAGAAGATGTCTTTGTATTACGTATTATTATCTTCAGAAAATACTCAAAAGAATATTATGCCGTGGTGTTTGGTTCTGCGAGTATAACATTCCCCCAAGATCCACATTTCTAGGAATGTGATGTCTAGGAATCTAGATTCTCAAGAATGTGACTAAACTCGCTTTTGGGAATGATTAGGAATCTAAAAGGGTTCCCAAGAATATGAGATTCTCATGTTTGGTTTATTCCTAGGCATTTCGTAGGAATTATTTATGCTTTTCAAAATATCCTTATGTTTCTCTCTTGAAGTGCATAAGGCTGTTAGATACAAAACTAATTGGAAATTAAATAAAAAAATGACGAGGAAGATAAACTATATATAAACCATGGTTTTTCTTTCATTTCCCAATTTATAAACTGTATATACTATTTGATTTATTTTCCTTATATTTCATTTATAATAAAACCTGATCATTTCCGTTTTTTGTGAAATAAAATGGTTCTTCACTTTTATATACAAATAGTGACAATCAAACCAAAAAAGTAGCATTAGAAAAAAAAAACACCATAACAAAATTCTCACATAGTCTAACTCTTGTATAACCATAACAATATCCAATAGAAAAAAAGAAAGAAAGGGAAATAATAGTAACCATAGAGAGAAAATAGTGGGAACAAAAACAAAGAAAAAAGGAAAAAGGAAACTTACGAATTTGCGAAGAACCAAACGGACGCTCCTACAGATTTGAGAGATTGTTCTTTAGCCTGCCTAGGGAGAGTTTTGTTAAGGTTTGGGTCTTGAAAAAGTGAGGATATCTAGTGTGCACGGGGATGTTTAACGTGCCTTACTAATAAAAGAGCATTGGGCATATTTGTCCTTTAGATGAAAATAAACATTCCCAAGGCGAAGGGAATGTGGATTCCCACCTCTTGAGGATGTTTAGTGTACTAGGAGGGAATCCACATTCCCAGCAAAAGGCAATTTGGGGGGAGGGGGGTGGTGAATCGAGATACCCACGAGCAGCTGGATTCCCTTTGCTTAAATGCAACCAAACAGGGTAATCTTTTGGGATCCATCTAGATGCCACATATGTTCATAAATTTTAGAAGAGGTTTTCTTTAAGTAATAAATAAGATTTGCACTCCTAAACCGTTGTGTACTTGATATGCTGGACTTTGGAATGTCAATGAAGCATTACCAGGTATAAAGAGTGATATAGGGTTTGGAATGTCAATGAAGCATTGCCAAGTAGAAAGACTGATATTGTATTTGTGCATTTAGTTTACCTTCCCAAAAAATCAATAAAAAAAGGTATAGAAAGAGCACGAAAAAAATAAAAATAAAAAGACAACTTGAGAGGCTTGCAAAAACAATTACTGCCGTGGATTTTGAAAAAAATAAAATCCTGTGAATAAATACAAAGCATGCTACCAGGTAAGGCATAGTGTTGGCACTAATGTCCATGCCCTCCAATTCATCCTTTCTTAATCATTCAAAAGATCATGGAAAGAACACATGTCACTCATAATTTAGGCCTGCCATTCTAAAGCAGCTAACCTGTTGCCATTCTACATATTGTAGCTTTAAATATTCGAGAAGTATGATACATCAAGTAGAAACAGATAAAGAAGGGGGAAAGTGAGGTGTCTTAGAGTGGTTAAAGTTATAAAACTTTAAATTTGAAAGAAATATTTAGTAGATGGATGGTATCCACAAGTGGAGGAGAATTTCAAAGAGAGAAGTTTCAATTGAAGGGTCTTTTTTTCTGTCATTGTAAATATTATTGTTGTTGCTATTATGGAGTCTTTTTCTTTTCTCCCATTTTTTGTAAGAGTTACTGTATTAAGTGGCAGACCAACTGAAGGCGATATGACTATGTGGTAGATCTATGAATTATGATTGTCAATTGTTTCGCCAGCTTGCAAGTATAATTGTGAGCAGTACATTGATCCGTGGTAATGACTCCTCTAGATAGGAGTGTAATCTCAAGTTTTTTAAGAGCTGCTGTTAATAAAAAGATACACTAGGTGGAACTAGAGGACATCACGTAATTTAAGGAAAACAGGTTTCATCTGACCACTAACATATGAACTCATCACGGTTGAAACATCAAATAGGTTTTTAATGGACTCCTTAAGATAGGAACACCATTTATAGCTTTTCAATAGGTGGTGTTGATAGAGAAATATACTAAAGAACTAGAGGACATCACATAATTTAGACAAGAAAGGTTTTCACCAACAACACATGCATATCACATATGAATGAGCAGGGGACCTTCTTCCAAATTCTTAATGATCTTCTGGCTTTTGGGTCCTCATGGATTATTATTTCACATAAAATGGTATCCTCTTCTCTTGTTGCAAAGCCACTATCTAAGTGAATCCCACTTGGTTATATAGAATTTTGGATGTTCTCTTGATCTTCTAGAGTGATTATGTAAAGTATGTATCATCATGCAGCAGCATGCAAGGATCGATTCCTTCCACTCAATAATAGCAAGTGGCAACTACAAATGAGGGATCAAATGCGTATTCCAATAACTGGAAAAAAAAAAGCTATTGCTTAAGGATGCCTTTGACATTTGTTTGTCTCTCCCCCCAGTTAGCCTCAAAATCTATCTCAAACTCAGAGTTCTGCAGTATGGTTTAAGAATATTACCTGGATCACCCTATTTCCACTATTGAGTAAAAAATAACCTAGATCAAATCTAGTCGTGTATCAATTAGGATATTTGCATGTAAAACATGTCCCTTGTTGTCTTCCTTAAGCATATTGGCGCTGTTTGTGCAGGAATTTTTTTGAATTTATGTTGTCATATTTGGATATTTTTTTGTTTTGTTGATGTAAAAAATGGACATACCATGTTTTCACTTCTGATTGCTTGTTCCATTCACTTGTTCAGGCTTGCTGTTTTGTTCTTCAGAGTTGGGTCTCAAAGAAGTTTATGACTGGATGGTAAGAAGCTCAGCAGTTGTTTGCTCTTGATGCTCTTATTGGTTATCAATTTCTTATCTCCGAGCCTAATGTTGCTTTGAACTGTGACATTGCAGTGTAGTTCTGTTCCCGGTTGCATTTACATTTTTCGTTACATGGTGGTTTATTCAATTTGTTGATGGTTTCTTCAGTCCAATATATGCCCAGCTTGGCATTGACATATTTGGTAAGTTTTGGATGCACAATTAGTGAACTGATGAATGCTGCCTTTTAAGAAGTATGGGAACATATATTGCTAAACTTCAGCATTATTTAAATAAATGTTGACTTTGTAAATGTATGCTAAATTAGGGATATTCTGTTTGTACATGATTGTGGAAGCTCAGCTGAAAATAATTCAAAATTGGTTTAGAAAATGTAAGGAAGAAATCTAGGTTACTCAACATTTGTTTATCTGTCGCACAAGGAAGTTTTGAATTTCCCTTACCTTTGTAGTTTTGGTCTCCCAGTTTTATGAGCAACCTTTTGGATTATGAAAACCAGGTGTTCAGTGTGGTGGCAACTTGAACTTGTCTAGAATGTGACAAAGGTTTGGTTGGAATTCGAAGTTGTTAAGGAACCTTGGTAGCTGTGAACATTAGTGAATTTAATAATGATGTGGGTTCCATTGATCCCCATTTTGCTGGTTGCTTAGCATGGCTTGACTGGACTATAATTCCTTGACCATGTCTCAAAAGATATTTACTCTTATGATAGCGTATTTACTATGAAGTCATTTTTGTCTTGTAGATGTAAAAATCTGCTGCATCATATGATGGCATTTTTCTGCTTCACCCGGTTTTTATTTAACTACTTGTTATCATCTATTGGCGATTATTCTTCAAACTGCCTTTGTATTCAACATCTTTGATTATGTGTCTCAAGACACTTGGTTTGTGATGCAGGACTTGGCTTTATCACATCTTTACTTTTTGTATTCTTTGTTGGTGTTTTTGTTTCTTCATGGATTGGTGGCACTCTTTTCTCACTCGGAGAATGGTTTATAAAGCGAATGCCATTTATTAGACATATTTACTCAGCCTCCAAACAAATTAGTGCTGCAATTTCTCCAGGTAATACATAATTTTATTTGTATTCTTATTTGCTCGCTTACTAAATATATCTATTTGGATAAGGGGAATTGAAATGCTCAGACATAATTCTTTGGGAGAGTCACTGGAACACTCATGCTTTGGCTAGGGATGTCAGATCAGGCCATTGTATTAATTTGTTGTTGATGATTTGTTATAAAAAAATAGATTACTTTCTTTGTTATACATTGGCATGCAATCACAATGTGTAACTTGGTTAGGTGATCATACTACAGGAACTATTACACTTAATATGTAAACATTAGATTCACATTTCACAGTATCTAGGAGTTTATTCAGCTTTTGCTATGACTGTTTGCATATGATTATAAAACCTAAATTGGTTAAATTCTTTTTTTATTTTTTTATTTATTTTATTTTTAATTAGGATGAATTGGTTAAATTCTGAATTGCTGAAATATTTGGAGTTCTTAAAAAAAGAAAAATATTAGAAATAAGAAAAAAATAAAAAAAAATTCTGGTAATCAGTTTTTTACTGTGAGAACTTACAAATATTTTGAATGATGTGCTGCCTGACCTTCATAAGGTGAAGGCTCTTGTATTTATAAAACATTTTCTTACAGAGATTGTATACATCCGATAAACTGCAGATTGTACAGATAAACATTGACACAGATTGTACATTTGATAAGCAATGGAAAACAGAATTATCTTCTAGATTTGACTCTAGCTATTCCTATCTTATCTGTTGACAATTCTTGTTGCTGGTTGTTATCTTGAATGCTTTCTTCTAGCTCCTTTATCTTATCATTTGTTGATGCTTGAGGCTGCAGTTGGTTGTGATTTGGATTAGTACCATTCTTATCCTTAACATGTCCCCTCAAGCTCAAAAGGAAGTGGAACAACTTTGAGTTTGGACCGAAGAGAAGCAAATCTTGAAGATGAAAGTGGCTTGGTGAAGACATCAACCACTTGATCATGACTTGATAGAAAATGAATGTCAAGAGACTTGTTTGCCACCATATCACGCACAAAGTGGAAATCAGTTTCCACGTGCTTGGTGCGTGGATGAAAAAGGAGATTGGAAGAGAGATAAGTTGCCCCTATGTTGTCACACCAAAGAATAGTGGGTTTGGAGAGATGAATGCCAAGTTCATGCAGCAGGGATTTAAGCCATGGAATTTCTGCAGCAGTGTTTGCCAGGGCTTTGTATTCAGCCTCAGTGCTGAACCTGGCAATCTCATGTCATCTTGACAACTTGCCCATTCCACATTTGAGTAAGCTTGAAGCAAAGTGTGACTGGATCGTTGTAGTTGAAGACCAAAGTGTGTAGTGTGTTTGAGATAGCGTATGAGACACTTAGCAAATTGCTAGTGAAGGAGAGTAGGCTCATGCATGAATTGAGACAATTTGTTTTCTGCAAAGGCTATATCTAGCCATGATATATAAATACTGGAGGCCCCCCCAATGGTGCTTCTGAACAAAGCTTGGTCTTCAAATAATTTGCCCTCAAAGGCAGAAAGGCTAGTTGATGTAGCCATTAGAGAGCTGACAGGTTTAGCCTCCAACATTTGTTCGTTTGAGGAGACAATACAACACCGTGATTGTTGGGAACAACTTCAATGCCCAGGAAAAAATAAAAATAAAAGTTGAGACTACCCAAATCTTTAATGGCAAAATCAGAATGTAGTAGGTAGAGTAATTCATCAATTGCCGATGGTTTTGAGCATGTGATTAATGTCATCCACATAAATCATTATGTACACTTGTATGGAGTTCATTCTTGTAAATGAAGAGAGAGAGGAATCAGAACGAGAACCATGGAATCCAATGTCTAGCAGTTTGGAACTTAAGCGTGAGAAATAAGTTCTTGGAGCTTGTTTTAAGCCATAAATTGCTTTCTGGAGCTTACAGATATGGTGTGGGAATTGGGGAGATGAGTATTTCCCGGTGGCTGGGTCATAAATACTTCCTCAGATAAGGTCCTATCCAGGAATGCATTTTGTATGTTAATTTGTCTAATTGGTCAGCTTGAGGAGATGGCAATGGAGAGAACAATACGTATTCCAGTGGGTTTGATTTTTGGGTTGAATGTTTCACTATAATCCACACCAAGTTGTTGATGGAAGCCTTTTGCTACTAACCTTGCTTTGTAACTTTCAATTGAGCCATCAACCTTCCATTTGATACGAAACACCCATTTGCAACAAATAATGTTTTGAGTAGAAGTCGGATGAACAAGGACTAGGGTTGGCAAAATGGGTTACCGTGTCGGGTTCGGGTCGACTAGCCAACTCAAACCAAACACGATTAGCTAAACGGGATGGTTGAGATACGAAACCCGAATACGACATGTTTATAAGGGTCATAAACGGGTTGAGTTGCGGGTTGACTCGTTTGACCCTTTATAAACGTGTCATAAATATGACCCAAACTCGTTTAACGTAAACTCAAACCTTATAACTTCGTGTTGTGTTCGTGGGTCGTGTCAAAAACTATCAATCCTAACAGGGATCCATGCTTTATTTTTGAGTAAGGCATCAAATTCCTTGTTCATTGCTTCAAACCATTCGGGGAATTTGATAGCCGACGTATAACATGTGGGGTCAGATGTAAATGCTTCTCCTTTAGCTAACAGGGCATGACTCACGAGGGATTGGGTAATGGATGTTACTGTCTGAGAAAGTTTGGATTTGGAGATGTTTTGTGAACGGGTAACCATTTGGTGTTGGGGGCATTGGGAAGCAAGGACAGATTGTTCTGCTACTGTGATTCTGAAGCCAAAATGGGGGAAGCATCAAGCATAGGGTTGGTCCAAGAATTGGGGGAAGAAGGAGAGGGTATGGATCGCAAGTGATATTGGGTTAGGAGATGCAAGTGAGTGGGCTTGAGGAGGGTCTGTTGCGCGGGGCCCATACAATGACACCTTGGGCTGAACGAATAGAAGGGACAAACAAGACAGACTGAGAAGAGTCAGTTGTGGGCTTTGATTTAAAATGAAAACTGGATTCCTCAAAGACAACATCACGGGAAATGAAAGTTCAACCAGAGGAAATGTGAAACACTTGTAACCCTTGTGAAGGGCTATTGCCAAGAAAGACACACCGAAGAGAGTGAGGTTGGAGTTTGTGGGAGTTTAAGCTCGTAAGTTTGGCCAACAAGCACACCCAAAGACTCAAAAGTGAATAATCAGGGGTGGTGTGAAAAAGCTTTTCATATGGAGAGGAATTTTTAAGTAATGGTGTGGTAAGGCGATTGATAAGGTAGCAAGCGGTTTGGAAAGCTTCGTCCCAAAACCGAAGTGGAACATTGGCATGGGAAAATAAGGTAAGACCCGTTTCTACGATGTGGCGGTGCTTGCATTCAATGGAACCATTTTATTAGTGAGTATGGGGGCATGAAAGACGATGGGAAATGCCAATGGATTGAAGAATTTTGTGAAGAGAGTAGTACTCCCCACCCCAACAGGCTTGCTTAGTTTTAATTTTGTGATTAAAATATGTCAACATACTTTTGGAACTGAAGAAAAATGGTAGAAACATCACTTTTGCAAGTCATAGGAAATAGTCATGTGTATTTGCTAAAAGCATAAAAAAATGACGCATAATATTTATGACCAGTTAGAGAGCAAATAGGGGAAGGACCCCAAGCATCTGGGTAAATTAACTCTAAAGGAGTTGTTACACATGTGGAAGACAAAGAAAATGCTAATTGTTTACTCTTAGAGCTATAAGATACGTTTGGCATGACAGTGCTGTTTTATTTGCCCACACTGGGAGACCAAACTTAGACACGACTCTAGGAGCAACACAAAATGCTGGGTGCCTTAAGCGAGAATGCCATTGTGCAAGAGTGGTTCTTTCGCCAAGTAGAGCAGAGGCAGCATGACTCTTATTCAACAGAGGACGATGGCTCTTATGCAATAGAGGAAGACGGCAAGGCAAGGAGGAAGGAAAGAAGTATAACCCATGATTACTTGGGCAAAATCCTCACAAAGAAATAGGAAGGGTGAAATTCAATGCCAAGTATTGGTGTCCTGGGTAAATTTCTGAACTAAAATCAAGTTCTTTTGAATGAATGGAACATGCAAAAGAACTTGATTTTAGTTTATAAATTTACCTGACCCAGACTTGCTTGACCCAACACCCAAAACTGCCCTGTTCTCATTCACTTTCCAAAGAGCATTTTCTGTTTGTTTGACCTGCCTTTGATAAACAGTCTCCTTCTTCGCCAGTCCTTCACTATGCTTTGACGGGTTCGTGGCTTCTGCACTAACCAAGTCTTTGATCACCCCAATATTAAGAACTCCTTTCCCTTGATTATTTTACCTTCCACCCCAAATGACTTCTTAAGGTTGCAGCCCTTGTCTTTACTTACCACGCCCGGGTCCACCTCCTTTTGCCCCCTCCAACAGGATGCATATCATGTGACTTTACCGCTTCGTTCTCAGGCCCAACTTGATTCACTTAGACACCTGTCCACTTCTTTTTTTTTTTTTCTTTTCTTTTTATATAAAGCAACATCTCCTTTACGCTGCTGAAATTCAGAAAAATTTCCTTGTCGATCGAAGGAAATGTTCCAGCCTCCTCGCCAGCTTGATTTTCAGGTAACATCAGCGTATCTGTCTTCCCAAAATCATCAACCTTCCTCAACGTTCGATTCTCCTCATTACCCATACTATCCCTACCCAAAATTACTATTTCCGTGTCATACCCTTTCCCCACCAGAGCCTCTGCGTACGTCTGCTTGGCCTGGCCTCACCGGTGGAGCAGCGTCATTGAGTTTCTCATTCCTGCTTCTGCCATTTCCAGAAGATTCAATTTTTTTTTCCCACTTTTTGCAACTAGAGTGTTGTGTAAATTGTGGATGAGTTTAAATTTCATTTAGTGAACTGGTCGACAATTTGTACACCAATGAAATCAGGTGGTTTGGGGTTAGAAATCTGGTTCAATTTAATTGAGCTCTTATGGAAAAATGGTTGTGGCAGTATCCTACGGAAAGAGATGCTTTATGGAGATTGGTGATAGAGACTAAGTACAGGAGCCTACGGGGAGGTTGGTGCTCTAAGGAGTTAATTGGGACATTTGGAGTGGGAGTTTGGAAAGTTATAAGAAGGGAGTGGGAAACATTTTCGAAATTTGTTAAATATGAGGTGGGTGATGGGTCAAATGTGAGTTTTTTGGCATGATGTGTGGTGTGTGGATGTACTTTTGAGGATATCTTATCCGGATTTGTTCAATATTACATGTAGCAAGGATGCGTGGCTGGCGAATAATATGCAAGTACAAGAGGGGAATATTCGTTGGAATGTTATTTTTACTAGACCAGTACAAGATTGGGAGGGATGCGGTCTTCTTGTTTTTTGAGATGTTGTATTCATTCAGAGTAAAACATGGAGATGTTGATAAAATATGTTGGAGTACTTCCCAAAGGAGCAGGTTTGAAGTGAAGTATTATCAATTGCTAACTGGTACTAATGAATCCCTTTTTCCGTGGAAGAGTATATGTAACACCCCGCTTCAAAATCATAGATTAAAATGAAAAACCAAGTGTAATGTTAATAAACCTGATAGAAATACATGGTAACTAAAAGAGAATGATTAGGATAAAGATTATGGGAGCAATTATGGTGCGAAATTTAAGGTAGGTTTTCTAAAAGGCAGGAAAGCATTGGAAATTGTCTTGTGAGGGAAATTTTGTATTTTTGAATCCTAAGACAACACTTAGTGACTCACCAAGCTTGGAAATGTGACCACGACGTGCGTATCTAAAAGATCTTTCCAGAATGGGGTCACACGGCGCAATTATGAGACCCGTAGCAAAACTTATGCCCGTTTTACTAAACACTGCACAATGTTGTCGGGGAAAACGATCTAACGGTCAGAAGCAACGATCGATTGATGTGACTTGGAACGCTGAAATGTCACTTTTTGAGCTATAAAAGGGGGTTTTGACTTTTGGGGCTAGGGTTCCATTATGTGCTCCCCAAACTTTGAACATGACCCAGCAACCCTAGGAGAGAAAAAATAGAGAGAGAAAGAGAGAAATGGAAGGGAAGTTGAGAGATTTGAGAGGGAAGAATAGAAGGGAGTGTGCTTGGAGCAAGAAGACATAGAGCAAGCTTCAAGGGTAAGATCATAGCACTCTTCTCTTTTAAGTTTCTTGAAATTTCAAATGATTTATGATACATGTATCTACTATTTCGAGATTTATATGGTGTCTGTAGGTATTTGGTTAGAGGAAAATGTCTCCTCCATGAAAAGACCCAAGTTGAGAGTTTGGGAGTAAGGATGGGTTGTAGGGGGATGGAAAACGAGATTAGAGTGTGTATGTGATTTATTGTGGATTAATGATGATTTTAAGGGTTAGAGAGTTGGAGTTTTATCGATGCCTTGAGCTATTTCGTTTTCCACATTGTTCGAGAGTACATCTACTACTTTTTAAGGTGTTAATGTGTAGATCTATTGTATCTTTAAAGTGTGGTAAAGGAAAGCCTTGTCTTTTGAAAGAAAGGTTGGACCTTTGGTAAAAAGATGTGGACTTTGATGTTTGAATGCTACTTTGAGAACTGATTTGTGCTTAGAATAGTGTAAGAAAGCATCTTTAGGCCTTAGAACATGTTCGATGGGTTAAAGGTAGGATCTTTTGGAGTGTTAGAGTTTCTACCTAGTGAACAATTGAACGGTCAGAACGATCGATCGGTCCCACTAGTGATCGAACGGTGGTAGGGCAGAGTGCAGTTTTTGGGGTTTAGGCACTAAGATAGGGTTTTTAGATGGGACATTTCTAATTAAGGAAATTATGTGACACAATTGTAGGGTTTTGTGTGAAGACTTCAAGAGGATTTCCAAGGGATCGATCGCAATAATAGGACGATATGCAACGGTGAGAACCGAAAGGGGAGTTTAAGCGACCGAGGTAAGCAAGCTACTCTTGTGCTAGTATTTTTATAAATATTGACATGGTGGATTTTATGTTCAATGTTATGCAAAGTTTTCAAAGAAAAGCATGGGTTACCTTTTAAGCATTATGAAAATTATGAAAATATTGTATGCATGAAATGTGTGACTTGGATTACTTTTAAAAATGTTGTCTCAAATTATGCATGAAATGTTTTAAGTAAAGGGGGCAGTGCAACACACCATTTGTTGTGGTGTGGCCTCACTGGCCGTTAGCTCTAAGTTAAGGGGGCTAGGCTGATGGGGTATTTGCCGAGAGCGGTTGATGGACTAGTACTTGCCGAAAAGTAATATGCAAGACAAGCACACCTTTGCTCTGGGGGTGATGCAGAGTTAGTGATATTTGTATGGATACTCTATGATACTGGTAATGTCTTCAGTAAAACGTTTTAAGAGAAATAATTCTAAAAGTTAATTTTAGAAAAGAACATTGCATTAAAAATACTTTTATCTGCATAATGAAATGTTCACAGTTACGCATTAGCACCAGCTTGCTTACTAAGTCATGGACTTACGCTTTACATTTTCCTCCTGTAAAACATCTATGTTTTCAAGGGCAACCAACTAGGTTTTGGGTAAGAAAGACCTTAAGGAAGATGCGGTTGTTTGACGTAATGATATTGATTTTGGTTATTGCTTGAGGGCTCATTGCAGGATTTCGCAGGCTGCTTATGGTAATTAGTACTTTTGGGTAACGTAGTAGACTTAGTGTTTTGAGATGCGTTTGTGTATTAAGGTTTAGCATGGATATTCTTTATCGCTATGATGTGTATGGTGTAATGATTTAAGTTAATATGATGATTCTTAGTAAATGCTATGGTTGTAATGATTAATGTGATAGAATAAAAGAAAAGTCATGTATTTCCGCTGCTTAGTATTCTGATTTTGAGGAGTAGAGGTATCCCTTAGGTTCGGAGAGGTGCACCAAGTTAGCTACCAGTTAATTAAATTCGGGGAGAGGGGGGGAGGGGGTTGGTGTTATAGTAAATGGCGAGTTAAGACTCCTTTGAGGGTGGCTTTATTGTGTGGTCGGCTGTGAATGATTATGTTCAACACTTTATATACATGGATATCCGCACACTAGAGCTTGTTGTTTTCTGGTTTTGAATTTTGTTTGAACTTTTTCTTATGATTAAGGGTTTTTCTTTTATATTTATTTTGTTCCAGGATTGCTCCCCTCTGCACTTTTAATGAAATTGATTTACTTATCAAAAAAGAATGGAATTGGCAAAACATTATTTAATAGAAAAGAAGATGCATGTGTTGTGAGTTTGGTTGTGCCGATGTGTTTGACGGTTAAACCAGTATCGTTACCCATGTGAATCTGATTTGAGCATTGTATTCCTTAGCCGAAACATTTAGGTTGGCAAGTTCAAAGGTGAGGTGATGAGTAGTACCTAAGTTGGGATACTAGGTCTAATCTGCTTGGGCTTGAGGAGTGGCAAAGAATGCTTGCATGTTGTTGGTGTTGTCTTGCTGATAGGAATTATCAAACCTATGATAGCAATCAAGAGCATTTTGTCCAGTCTTATTGCGTACCTAATAGACAGGACAAGGAGTGTTGTTGAAGGATGAGGAGCCACGGCCACGCCCCCTTCCTCATGAGTTTTTGCTAATGTTGGTGTTTGATGAGTTGCCTCTACCTGAGGAGGAGAAAGTTTGGGGATGACCACTGCGTCCACCACGATTGGAGCTTCATTTAGCAGCTAGATTGGCTATGGCAGGAGACAAATCAATATATGGTTGATTTTGCTCAAGTCTTAAGTGCCCATGTAAGTCTTTAATAGAAAGAGGATCTACTCTCATTTTGACTGAGGTCACAAAGGAGTCATACTCAGATCCAAGACCAACCAAGAGGGACGAGGTTTATTCGAAATCATTTAAGGCCTCGTATGGTTTGTGGAATGAGTACTCCATTGGAAAAGGGAATGGTTATTATTGGAAATGAAAGAGAGGAATGGAATAGTTATTCCTACTATTTAGTTTGGTAACAACACAAACTTTAATTGGAATTGAATCAAAATTATTAAAAAAAAAACCCCACATTATTTATTTTATTTATTTTTATTTTTTAAAAGCTCATTAAAAAGAAAAGAAAAGAAAAAATAAAACGTGAAACTGGTGGCTGGCCGACCACCGATGGGTATTATGCTTTTTTATTTTATTATTATTTTTTTTTTGAAGTTTTAAGTTTGAGAGAAAATATAAAATAATGTGTGGTTTTTTTGAAAAATGTAGTCTATTCCTTTAGAAATAGCTATTCATTTTTTTTTCAAAGGAATATGTATTCCTTTTTATTAGGGAATAGTTATTCCAATGGGAATAACTATTCGAAGAAATTGACCCCTACCAAATAACTATTCCAATGAATAGTCATTCCATTACAGGGGTTTATTCCGCGAACCAAACGAGGCCTAAGGGTTGGTCTATGGCTGCTAGGGTGTTAGCAAGACTAGTAAATTTATGGAAGTAATCAGCAATGAAAGAGTTCCCCCTTTTCAAAGTAGTAAGCTGATAGTTGATTTGCATGGTTCGAGCTCTTGATTGAGAGGTGAACATACTTACATACGTTCCAGGGCTAACAAAACATCCCTTGATGCAGGGAATTTTATGACATGGGTGAGGATAGTTTCTGAGAGGGAGGAGATGATGACACTAAGAATCAATTGATCCTGTAGATGCCATGACATAAACTTAGGATTGGAGACAACAGTAATTTAACCATCATTGGATTGTTGGTGATGACTTGTGGTGGGGATGTTATGGAACCATCCATATAGCCATAGAGGGGAAGGCCCTTCAAGTAAGGGACCACCTGAGCTTTCCATAAGAGATAGTTGTCTCTTGTGAGCTTAATGGTTAAAAGATGGTGGAGAGTGGTGAGGGTAAGAGGGTTGGTTGAACCTGAGGTGTTGGTTGAGGCAGAGGAATAGCTGGCCATCTGTGTATGACGTTTGTCACTATGGCTCTGATACCATGTGAGAACTTTCAAATATTTTGAATAATGTGTTGCCTTACCTTCATAAATTGCAGGCTTTTCTGTCTATGAAACAGTTTCTTACAGCCGAGAAGCTGCAGATTGTACAGATAAACATTGACACAGATTGTACATTTGATATGCAATGGAAAACAGAATTATCTTCTAGATTTAACTCTAGCTATTCCTATCTTATCTGTTGATAATTCTTGTTGCTGGTTGTTATCTTGAATACTTTCTTCTAGCTCCTTTATCGTATCATTTGTTGAAGCTTGAGGCTGCAGTTGGTTGTGATTTGGATTCGTATCATTCCTATCCTTGACATTTACTAACCTAAAGAAAATTTCAGATGTTGAAAGGATATATGTTTCTTAAACTTCTTCGATGATGTGATTGAATCTTGCATAAATTTTTTGCTAATATGTCATGCCTGAAATTACTTTCCTCTTAATAGTATGGCTGGTGATGTAAATGCATAATGTGTGTTACCTTTCACCTGGTACTTGAATGGTAGTATGGAAGCTAGTTTTATTTTGGCCCTAAATTTTGATATTTTGATCAATTTTATTAGCCAGATTATGGCAACTCTATAAAACATGCTTTAACCTGGCATGATGCCATTACCTTCTCTGCAGACCAAAATACCACGGCATTTAAAGAGGTAGCAATTATCCGTCACCCACGTGTTGGTGAATATGCCTTTGGTTTTATCACATCGACTGTCACTCTTCAGGTACTCCTTGTTCTGTTCCTTTTTATCTAGCAAAACTTGTCCAGGAAATCAAAATTTTCTAGAAAGTGTTGAACCTTAATGCTCGAGTCACTTTCAGAGAAGTTTTTGTTCTTTGTTTACTATTATTATCTTGTAAGCTGTTTTCCATAAAGTTTATTTGACCAGACTGAAAAATATAGTTGAAGAAGTCTACATGACAGGTCACTCTGATTTAAGATTTTTCTCATTTTGAATGGAAATAGATTCTGATCTAAGGTTTCTAATGTTCGTCTCTTTTTCTATATGTGAAGGTAATTGATTGACATGGGATTTTTGTGGTATTAGCCTGCTTATTGTATTTTACAAATTACATATCTTTTCTTTCGTTGGTTTGTTTTACCCCAGAGAGAGAACGAAGATGAAGAGTTATGTAGTGTTTTTGTCCCAACAAACCATCTATACATTGGCGATATACTTCTAGTTAACTCCACAGAGATCATTAGACCAAATCTTTCTATCCGAGAAGGCATAGGTACGCCTTCTATTTTTACTATAGCTATGTCTACTTTTTTGCTTTAATCACTGTATATTTTAAGGAATCAATGTACTTTTTACAGCTTCTAATTTGTGATAGTATGTCTTGGTCCTTTTCCTCTTTATTCTTGAAGGATGATTTTTATATTAATCACATTTTATTACATATATAACTATATAAAATTTTATAAGTACTTGTGGTTGGGTTGGGTGCAAATCAATATTCTAGAAGTCCAAGGGATAGCACACCTGGCTGGAGGCACGCCTCAAGAAGCCGATGTCACTTGTTTTACTCTTTCTCTGCCCTCCCCTTGTGTCCACTCACTTGTTGGAAAATAAAAAAAATAAAAAAAGAAGAAGAAAACAAATTAATTTTCTGGAACAAATCCCACACTGGATTTTATTATATTTGGCAAGATTTTTCTTTCCCCGTTTTTGTGCTTGTGGGTCATGAGTGGTTAAACTGTTTGGTTTAACTTTAAGTCTTGCTTATAGTAGTATCTGCTTCAATCTTTTGCGCAAACCACCAATTTGGGCATGTCTGTAATCATTAGCATTTATTAAACATATAAGAAACCCTTTTAGTTATATTACCACTCTACCTGTCCTTCTGAAATTCTGTTCAGAGAGTGGTTAAGTAGGTTGTCAGCCCAGAACTAACAGATGGGGCGTTCAAATCTAATGGAGGTGGCTCAGTTAAAAGTTGACCTTGCTTAATCATCAATAATGTAAATGGTGACAAAAGGGGATACATGAATATTTTCTTTTAGCTCTTAAGCTTTCAATCTAGACCTTTATCTGTTTTTTCCTTACATTTTTGGGCAATACTACAGAGATCATTGTTTCTGGGGGTATGACAATGCCGCAAACTATTTCTCCTTTGGAAAGGGTTTCTCGACAGAATGAGAGGATCCCATTGAACAGAATAACCTAATGACATCAAAAACGAGGCATGCCTGGCAACATTGTAATTATATTCACATTCCAGAACTGTAGGCTCATATATTGCAGCAGGCTTTAGGATTTCTTATGTCCACTTTATTTTGTATTCTTTTTGGTCAAAACTTTGATTTTGTAGTTCTCAGTCACTTTTGGTGTCTGGAGGGAAGGGAAGGGGGGCAACTGGTTACCTTTATTGTTGTATGTGTATTCTATGATCATGTTGTCTGTTCTATCACATCATTGGTCCCAAAAGAGAGAAAAAAATGCTGGAGACATTTGGTGTTTGATGCCTTTTAATAAACTGGCAATAATGCCTTGAGTTGTTATTCCCACTCTTTGGAACTGATGCCACTGGGATTGTTTAGATAATCTTAATAAAGTTGCAGAAGTTTCTTCCAGTATCTTTGTATTTGTTTTCTTAAAAACAAAAAAGGAAAAGAGAAAACATGTTTGAGGCAGCAAACTTGGATAGAACTTGGTTGAGGAATGCTACACATAGTCTAAAGTGTTCACTCCCTTGCGTGGCTGTGAAAATTACTATTGAATTATCAGAGAGTGAATACTTAAAGAGTGTGCAGTTGGGAGTACGTGTAGCATTTCTCAACATGGTAACCTACATTTTGCTATACTTGCTAAGCCTCGCATGCTTCTTCTATGTGACCCAGCCACCCTTACAGGCAGCACAACAATGAGCTCCTGATAGTTTTGAAAGTGGAAGTTGGTGCAGACAAAATATACTGATCAATGAAAAATGATTCTCAAGTCCATAGCAAATTTGCCTCCATAAAGGGAGGCATAAGTCATTTTTCCGAAGTTTGTCTCTCCCTCTTTCTTCTATCACCCTCTCCCCAAACAGTAGAGAAACCTAGTTACTCCTCCCCTCAATGCCACCTTTGTGCCTCTCGCCTCCATCCCCCTACCACGTCTGAACCTTCCTCCTCTACATCGATCTCTAGCCCCACAAAGACGCCTAACCCTTCTCTCAATGCCACCATTTTTTCGATTGTTGCCTGCACAAAAACATTTTAAGTAATGAAATTGAAAACATGTCAAAACATTGGCTAGATCTTTGATAATTTCCCTTGAAAAAAGAAGAAGCTAACTTAATCAACTAAGTCATGACTTTCCATTGCTGGGCATTGCTGGGCACATCTCCTCCCCTTGCGCATCACTCCCCATTAGACCAACCTTAACAAAATCTATTGAAGCCAACAAATTTTCATAGTCATCCATCGTCCACTCCTTTCCATATTTATGGAGATATCGTTCTCCTCCATATACACAAGATTAGAGGTCCCCTCATACATATTTCCTTCCTCCTCAGCCCTCCTTGAGATTCCGAAAAATCTCTCACCATGATTGGAGCTACCAGTCGTCACTGAGCCCCGTTGCATCACCTCCTTGGGCCGGACTTCAATTTCCCTCAGATCTCCTTCCCGCCGTGAACCACCCTGGCTTGTCCATCACTGTGCTTCGTCAAAGTCACCCTTAACCACACTCCATAGTCCATACTATAGCCCCCACTACCATGCTTAGTCACTCCACAAGAGAAACATAGTCTGGGAAACCGTTCATAATTGAAAAGAAACCCATATCTGTCTTCCTTTAACATTCAACAGCCTTCCTTTTGCTAATGGTTTTGTTAGATGATGTCTGTCAAAAAGCCATAGCCGTCCTTCCCTAACTTTGGACGAGTCTTGCTCATCTTGAAATCTAACCACATTAAAGATAACCAAATTCCTCAGCCTCCACACCTTCACCATAGTCAAACAGAAAGCCTCTTTGTTGATCTGTTTCTACAATAATACAGCCAACAAGACATAGGTCTCCCTTGTTCACCCCGCCTCAAAATCTTCCTCTTGAACTGTAAACCCTTTTCCTCTCTTTATCAGTTAAGGAGAGACTATCCCACATTCTAGTCAATTCCTCCGCCAACCACCTAGACTCTCTCGATCAAGCTTCCCTTCTCCTCAGTCATGCGACCATGAAATTAGCCTTACCCACAAGTAAACGCACACCTCAACCTTAGGCTTCTCTCACAGAGAATACGAGAGATGACTTTAAAAGTTAAATCGCTGTTCTATTTACAAGAATTTATAGATCTTCAAGAATCGTTAAAAATGTCTTCACGTGTCCACTCATGGCATTAATCCTTGGTAAAGGAAGTCAACCTTTGATACATGGCATTAACCTTAGGTGGATGAAGAAAACCCTTAATTCATGGCATTGACTCTTGGTAAATGAAGTCCACCCTTGATACGTTTCATTAACCTTTGGTACATTGTGCTAACCCTTGATCCATGACATTAGCCTTTGGGAAAAGTATAATTTGGCCTCTCAAATTACCACCATTTTTTCAGATGGTCCCCTAAACTACCAAGGCTTGCACTCTATATTCCCAAACTACCAAAACCTTTGAAAAATGTCAATTTTGACGAAATATCCCCATCATACCAATGCCACGTGTCATTTCAATTAAAAAAAAAAATCAAAAAAATCATTATTATTTTTTTTTAAAAAAAAACTAAAATTTTATTTTATTTTTATTTCTTAAAAAAAGATGTGTGTTTGGGGTGGCGTTATTTTTCAACTGCGACCCGATCTTCCCGACACCCCTCCGGTCACCGTCCGTTTGCAACGCCGTGGTGACCGATTTATAGCCTGGATTGGTGAGTTTCGATTCGCAATCAACTCGCTGATCTCGGCCGAGCTCAAGCTCGCCCCACTCTGAAAAATATCTTCCACCTGAGAGAAAAACTTGTTATCCTTGTATCCCAGGTAACTATTGGCAAATGTTTTGAATGCAAAAAAATCACAGAGAGAAAAATGGATATAAACATCAACGAACAAGCTCACGGTCGTTGATTTCTCCGTTAGAAATTGATCGAGGTCTTCCACAACGATGATAGACTTGCTTGTCGTTTGCAATATTGTTTTTAAAATAAAATTTTAGTTTTTAATTTTTTTTTAAAAAAATTTAAACATTCATAAAAAAATTTAATCGAAAAATGACACTTGGCAGGGGTATTATGGGATATTTAGTCAAAATTGACATTTTTTAAAGGTTTTGGTAGTTTGGGCAGCCAGAGTGCAAGCTTTGGTAGTTTGGGGGGTTAAATTGTATTTTTCCCTTAGCCTTTGGTATAATTGGGTTAACCCTTGTTACATGTCTTTAACTCTTGGTAGATGAAGTTAACTCTTGTTACATGATATTAACCCTTAGTACATGATGACACTCATTTCTCTCATTTGTTTTATCCCATGGTTGCAAGACATACTCGAAAGTTGAAACTCCTACTTTTCTTTTATATCCTATAGAGACAACCCTTTCTCTCTTACTTTTAAACTTATTCAAAACACCTAAAGCTAAACACACCCCCACCATTTGGCCGATCACTCCCTCCTCCCATTCTCAAATTTTCCCATTTTCTCACTTCTTATCAACTCTTCTCATGCTCTCTCTCAACCCTTTCATACACTCAAGTTTATAAGAGCCAAAACATCTTCGATACTCCGTTCTTCCATATTATACCACACGGTTTGGCAAGGGAAAAGTTTCATCAAGTCTTCATTTTGATTAAAAATCGCACCATTGTATAAATAGCCTAGCTATTCTTCCTCTTTCAAATCTTATGATTTTATGTTTCTGCTTAAACTGATTGATGATAGCCTTGCCTGAATATTGAAAAACCCTTTTGAACAAATGGAAGAGTGATTATATTGCTTTCATTGAATATTTGAAACCATATAGTGCTACTCATTTTCATATCCATGAGATCGTGTGCCAATCAATTGCAGGAAAACATGTGTTGAGATAGCCAAACCTATGTAGTATATGAATCATCTTCTTAGACCATTTTTATCCTACATGATTATGTGTTATGTTAAGTAGCTGAATGCATGTGTATATGAGCATCACTATGTTTTAATGAAAAATTATAATGTCATATAGTAGTCGAATGCTTGATTTCATAAGGTGATGGTTTTATATATTAGAATTTCATGTAGACCTAAGTTTGCATAATGTGTTTTTGTAGAAAAAATCTTTAAGAGCATCATTGATATGGAATGTACGTATGATTTGGCCAAGGGAGGAACACCCCCAAGCCAAATCATAATAGTCCATTTAGTGATGATTGTTCATGAAATTGATTTAGGGTTTTATACCAAAAGTTCATAGATTGTTAAATGATGTGAAGATTTTTAAAATTGATTGTGCACATAAATTTTAGGTCATATCATAAAATTTCATGGCCTAAATCTTCATGTTAGATGGTCCAACTAGTTGCCAAAGTTAGTTTAAACTATAGCCCTTTAAATGGAATTAAACCTAGTATTGAAAATCATGTTATTTAATGCAATTAAGTTGCATCAAACACAAGCACCATTTCAATTCTGGAACTTGTTATAGAAAACATGTTAAAGATGTATTTGATCCATATTTTACTAAGTGATGAGTCCAAGACATTTTCTAAGGATACTAGCCTAAGTTGCTTATGTGTACCAAGCTAGTTTTGGCCTATTTAGTAAGTTATGAGGCTTGGATGGTAAACACGGTTAGAAGGAGGTCCAAATGAGTTATTTCTAACCTTAGTCCCATACAAATACTTTTAGATTTTTAAAAAGGAAAGCTAAGTCATAAGTAAAATTTCAAGTTCAACTTTACTTGCATTGTTTTAAAAAAAATTCGTGAAAGTTTATGATGGAATAAATTAAACTGAAGTAAAGTTATTTATAAAAAATAGAACCCTATTTTCAAACTAAAGTAATAAATAATAATAAAAAAAAAACCCTAGGGTTAAGCTCCATGCCTATGCCTATTTTTAAGAATAAAATTTCTTTAAGAAAATGAGAAAGGTCAATGTAAGTTAGGATCGACTTCTTGTTATAGTTTATGTGTAACGGTCTCAAAATTAAGTTATTATATTTACTTAACTTGGGGAGTTATTGGCGATTCCCTCAGTTCAATTAACTTGTAATTGACTGGAGGAATTACCCTTGCACTTATCAGAATAAAAAGACATGCGGAAATGGAAATCATGATCTGAGACTTTTATTAGTAAATCCACAAGGCATAATCATGTATCATCGATCATAAACTTAGAGTTGACACATCATGACACTAACTGTTTAATTAAACGGGTCAGACATGTCAACCCGAACATGACACGTGAAATTAACGGGTTGACACAACACAATCCAACCCGTCCGACTTGTTAAGTTATTTATACATGATTTGCTGGTAAACTCGGGCATTTGCTATTTACTCCGAAAAGGAAAGCACAAAGTTATGTGGTGTGGACATTTGCAATTAAGTGACTTAAGTCTATATGTAAAAAATAGGATGGTTTTTAAAGTTAAAAGTACAAAGATGTTAGCCATGCGAAGATGCATATAATCAGAAGTGTGTATCTACAACATATATTGACGCATTCATCCAAAAGAACGCATCAACAATAAAAATAAAAAGGAAAAGAAACCTAACCTTCAAGGATTAAAATCACTTGGAGAATGTGAGCCGGAGATGAGTTAGATGATAGAGAGACAGAGGGAGAGAGATCGGAGCAACGGAGACGACAGAGTCATGGATAGACCGAGAGAGAGAAGGAAGGAAGTGGTGCAATTGTGGACAATGGGCCAAGAGAGAGAGAGAGAGACCCGTGTTAAGGATTGAGGAGAGCGGCACAAGTTTGCAACAGAGAGAAGAGATTCAAGGGAGAAGATCTAGGCTATATTGTTTACGTATTTAGTTTACCACAACCTTTTATTTTTTATTTTTTTATGGGTTAGACGGGACAACAGTGGTCAATCGAGTTGACTTGTTTGACTCGTTTATTAAATGTGTCATAAATGGGTTGACCTGTTTATGACTTGAACCCATTTAATCTAAACCCAAACACTATAACTTTGTATCGTGTTCATGTTAGATTTGCAAGTTATGTAAAAAATTGCAAGCCCTAAGCAAAATGATGTGTTAGTTCGTGAGAGTAATTAAGACTAACAATTTTGACCTGACTTAGGTTTGATTTTAATTTGCCTTTTGCACCATCCAATTAATCCTGTCTTGGAGCAAATCATTCTTTACACACAGGTAAATTATAAGTCATTACATGCTTCTTTTGCAAGAGTATGGGAACAATTTTACATAACCTATTGTATTAAGGCCTTAAATAGAAAGATAATCACAATTCTAAGGTAATCAGATTTTGACTGTAGTCTAAATCTTATTTCTTTACATCAATAATGAGTTTAAGAGTGCGTTTATGATTGCGATTTCGTAGATAAAAAAGTAATTTTAAATCAAATCATAGAAAATAAATTGTTAAAGAATTGCGTTATCGATTTAAAAACTCAGAAAACTCATTTTTCAAATCTCAGACAAGTGAGTACTTTGTTGAAAAAACATCATTTTAAATGCTAAACTGCGATTTTGTTAATCGTTAAACTGCATTTTTAAAAATCAAATTTTCAAATTCCATATTTTAAAATCTCAATTTTTAAAATCGTAAATTCAAACGTTACCTAAATCAAATAGTTTAAGTGCATAAATGAATATATTATTTAGTTTTTACATTAAAACAAGAAGAATTTTGAAGACCGATGTATTTAACATTTTACATCACGTCACGTCAATTTGTCATTGATGATGTTTATTAATCTCCTAAAAAATAATGGCTTTAGAAAAAAAGAAAAGAAAAAAAGGGGGTTCAAGTTCGGGTCAGGACGTCCAGCCCAAATCCGCCCCGTTCCAATCCGCTCACTTTCTTTCGGCTTCACTCTGGTTTCCTTTCCTTTCGTCAGAAGGACAGCGTCTTTTTACAAAATTACATCCAAGTCCATTTTCCAGATCATAGATATTAAGATAAGCATAAGCCCAAGCCCTCCCAAAACCCTAGAAAGACCGAAAAGTTAAAAAATCTCAATCGGTACACAAATTCGCACCGTTTTGCACCTTCATACGCTCTGCAAATCTAGGGTTTCGATTAGGAGGAACCCATGGAATTCGACGCTTACGAGTACTTGGAGAAGACGGTGGAGGAGAACGACGACCGAGACTCGAAGAGGAAGAGCAAGAGCAAGGAGGGCACCGAGAGGAGCTACAGGAAGCGCGACGTGGATGGGGACGATCCCGCTCTGGCCGACGGCGACGACCGCAAGAGCAAGAGGTCCAGAGCCGACGACGAGAATGGCGGCGACAAGCGCGACCGCGACCGAGACCGAGACCGAGAGCGGTCTAGTCATCGCGATAAGGATCGGCATCACAAAGACCCGGAGAGAGAAAAGGATCGCGAGCGTAGTAGTAGAGAGAAGGATAAGGAGAGGGAGAGAGAGAGAAGGGAGAGAGAAAAGGAGAGGGAGAGGGAGAGAGAGAGAAGGGAGAAAGAGAAGGAGAAAGAGAAAGAGAGGGAGAGAGAAAGGGAGAAAAAGGAGAGAGATGAGAAGGAAAGGTCTCGGAGAAGCCAGAGCCGGTCGGAACGGGACCGAGAGCGGGACAGAGACTTAGAGATGAGAGAGAGCAGGTCTCTTTTTTCATTCTTTCTTTTTAAATCTATTTCATTTTTTTTTTTGTTGCGGTTCTTCTAATTTGGTTGGTGGTTTTAGAAAGAAAATTGAATTTAATGCACAAATTTGTAGAACGCCAATTTGACGATCAATCTATGAGCAAGTTGTCAATCCAAAATTTTTGTTCATTGAGGGGATCAGGCAGGGTCATGTTAAAGCATATGACTATTTGCGTAGTTTTAAGTTTCACTTCTCTGGGGATTAATAGAGTCGCTTTTACTCGCATTCTACATCTACAATATATAAATACAGTGTATATGGATCAGATATATTTGGATTTGTCCCACCTAAAATATTCTTTAAATTAGTACAACTTTAGGGGCATGCAGTTCCGCTCTTAGGAGTTAGGACAGCAAACGGCCTGGTGTCAATTAGGTTGCAGAAGCATTATTAGCAACTTGATATAATAAATAGTTTCAGCCTTACTGTTTAAGATAACAAGTTTGAATTAGCATCTAGTTAGTTTGCAGACGGATTTTGTTGCAATGGGCTAGCATGTTCTCATTCCTCCTTTTTTTTTTTTTTTTTTTTTTTTTTTTTTTTTTTTTTTTTTTTTTTTAATAAAATTGATGCCTATTGGGCCTTGTTGTGTCGGTTGACTTCATTATTTCACTTTACAATCTAGAGTTTTGGGACAAGTTTCAATTTACCCTTGTACTTCTGTAACGGGTATCTTAGGTTTTTAGGGATTAATTAGATGGGAATGGAAATTTGAGAGGAAAGAGTGGATTGATTTGGGAAAATGTTACTGAAAATTAAGATATGGCAACTTCAAGGGTGCCTGTCCTGCAAGAGCATTCGAGGTGCTAAGCCTCCAATTACAAATCACCAGAATTCAGATAATATCCTATTAACCTAATATGGCCTTATATAATGGCCTTGTAAGAGGAGAGACCTCAAAACGACACATACTACTAACCAACGCATCCTGTCGCTCAATGGTCCAAAACGACACGCAGTAGTCTACCAAAACGCACAGCTCCAGCACGTCCTCCACCCACCGTTTCGCCACTGCCTTTATTCCACCAGCTGCCTGCTGCCACGTGTTCCTTTCTTAGCCGTTCCTCTGCTGGTCAGTTCTAGAACTCTAGAACTCTTTACTTCACTTTACGCCATCTCCTTCATCTCTCTTCAACTCAAAGCTCCAGCCTTTAAGCTCCCCTGCCACGGTCATGGCCAGAGAAATGGCCGTGATAATACCCTCCCCTTTAAAACACCTTGCCCGCAAGGTGTGGGTAGGCGTCTTTCAACGCATGGAACTCCTCCCACGTGGCATCATCCGCTGTTTGCCCCTCCCATCGGACCAGAATCTCGGTGAGGGCCCGATTGTTCTTTGGCCGTGATCTGCGGTCCAGGATCTGTGCCGGCTCGGGTCGAATCGCTCCCTGATTGTCGATTGGTGGAAGCTGGGGCAGCGCAAAGCAAGCCGAACCCAGTTTAGGTTTAAGCTGGGAAACATGGAAGACGGGGTGGATGCAGGCCTCCGGTGGCAGATCCAGTTCATAGGCCACCTCTCCCACCCGGCGGAGGATGGTGAAGGGCCCGTAGAAACGGGGGGAGAGTTTGAGGGACCGGCGGTAGGCCGCCGACATCTGCCGATATGGTTGCAGCCGTAGGTAAACTCTCTGGCCCACTGTAAAGGTTCTTTCAGTTCTGTTCAGATCTGCATATCGTTTCATTCTTTGTTGAGCTTGTTGCATGTTTAGTTGGAGGAGGTCGAGGATCTGCTCGCGGTTGCGCAGCACCTCATCCACGGCTTCAACCCTAGTAGTCCCCGGAATATAGGATAGCAACCGGGGTGGGGGGTGTCCATAGACGGCCTCAAAGGGGGTCATTTTGATCGCGGAGTGCCATGTGGTGTTGTACCAATACTCCGCCCATGGCAGCCAGTTAGTCCAGTGCTTGGGACTATCCTGAGCGAAGCATCTCAGGTAGTTCTCAAGGCACTTGTTGACTATCTCCGTTTGACCGTCGGTCTGCGGGTGATAACTTGTGCTTAGCTTGAGAGTAGAACCCTGCAACCTGAACAGCTCGCTCCAGAACAAACTAGTGAAAATAGGGTCTCGGTCCGAGACAATAGTTTGGGGCATCCCATGGAGCTTAAACACTGTAGAAATGAAGAGCTGAGCCACCATAGCCGCCGTATAGGGGTGGGATAGTGACACAAAATGGCTGTATTTAGACAGCCTATCGACTACCACCATGATCACTGAATGCCCCCTGGACAGGGGCAACCCTTCCACAAAATCCATGGAGATGTCCGTCCAGACCCGGGTAGGAATAGGAAGAGGCTGCAGCAGCCCCGCAGGGGAGGTGTTTTCAGACTTGTTCCTCTGACAAACCTCGCACTCCCTGATAAATCGCTTAATATCCCCTCTCATCCCCTTCCAGTAGAAGTCCCTCTTAGCTTGGTGTAGGGTTTTCTCGTAGCCTGAATGCCCGGCTGAAGGATCACTGTGGATAAAATTCAACACTTGATCCTTTAGCTGTGGTGATTGTCCCAAGAGGATCCTGTGTTTGTACAGCAGCAGCCCATCCCGGAGGGAGTATCTCTGGGAGTCTAACTCTTGGCTGTGCCACCGAGACATTAACTGTTTGAGGTCCTCATCCTCCTCATACTGCTGTTTCAAGCCTGCTGTCCAACTAGGGGTCAGAATGGATAGCAGGGATAGGGTTATCTCCTCACCCCAATCCTCCCTCCTGGAAAGAGCATCTGCGACCCGGTTATCGACCTCCTCCTTATACTCTACTGTGAAGTCGTAGCCCAGTAGTTTAGTCACCCATTTTTGCTGGAAGGGTGTTCCAACCTTCTGCTCAAGCAGGAATTTGAGGCTTTGTTGATCGGTCCTCACAACAAAGGGTTGCCCTAGGAGATAAGGCCTCCACTTTTGGACGGCTGTCACTAGGGCAAACAACTCCTTTTCGTAGGTTGACATGTGAAGAGCCTTTCCCTTTAGGGCCTTACTTAGGAAAGCTATAGGGCGTCTGTTCTGCATAAGTATTGCCCCGATACCCACCCCACTGGCGTCACATTCGATGACAAATGGTTGTGAGAAGTCAGGTAAGGCTAGTACTGGGGCTCAGGTGACAGCCTCCTTCAGGGCATGGAAAGCCTCATGTGCTGCAGTGGTCCAGCCAAAAGAATTCTTCTTAAGCATTGCGGTCAGTGGGCTAGCCATGGAGTCGTAACCCTTGATGAATTTCCTATAATAGCCCGTGAGCCCGAGGAACCCCCTTAGGGCCTTGATATTCTTAGGAAGAGGCCAGTCCACCATAGCTGCAATCTTCCCTGGGTCAGCACTCACTCCTTCTGCCGTGACAATGTGCCCTAGGTATTCCACCTCTTCACAACCAAACTTGCACTTAGAAGACTTGGCAAATAGTTGGTTCTGTCGCAAGAGATCTAGAGCCGTCCTTAGGTGAGTGGTGTGTGCCTCCATATCCCCACTGTACACCAAGATGTCATCAAAAAAGACGAGTATAAACCTTCTCAAGTAGGGTTTAAAAATCTGGTTCATGAGTCCTTGGAAAGTGGAGGGGGCGTTAGTTAGCCCAAAGGGCATAACTAAGAACTCGTAGTGGCCTTCATGAGTTCGGAAGGCTGTCTTTGGAACATCCTCTTCTACCACCCGAATTTGGTGATATCCTGACCTTAGGTCCAGCTTCGAAAATACCTTTGCCCCCCATAGCTCGTCTAGGAGCTCATCTACCACAGGGATAGGAAATTTATCCTTCACGGTCACCTTGTTTAGGGCCCTGTAGTCCATGCACATTCGCCACGAACCATCCGCTTTTCGAACCAGTAGCACCGGGGATGAGAAGGGGCTGTGACTGTGCCTTATCACCCCAGACTCCAAGAGCTCCTTCACAATCTTCTCTATCTCTTCCTTTTGTAGTAGGGGTATCTATAGGGCCGAACCGAGACTGGTTGCGCCCCAGGATGGAGGGTGATGGAATGGTCATGAGTCCGAGCGGGTGGAAGACCCTTGGGTTCCCGGAAGACGTCTTCATATTCCTGCAGAATGGAGGAAAGTGGACCAAGGTGGTCTGTTCGGGGGGTGAGAGCAACTGCTGGACCTTGCAAGGCCCAACAGTGAGGAGAGTGAGGGATCACTTGCAGTAACACCCCCTTCTGTTCCTTTTTAGGCAATCTGAATGAGTCCCCTGCCTCGAAACTCACACTCGGGCCCCTCTTCAATCCAAGGAGTACACACTCCTTGCCCCCATGCTGAAACACCATCTGGAGCTTGCTGAAGTCCCACATAATAGGGCCTAGAGTCCGAAGCCACTGGATTCCCAGGACAACGTCACATCCGGCCAGAGGCAAAATTTAGAGGCTGGAGCGGAACACACTCCCCTGCATCTTGATCTCTACTTCCCTACTTCGGCCAGGGCTCACCACTTCCTGTCCATTGGCTACCTGTACCCGAATTCCTTCCTGGGGTTGCGGCTGAAGTCCCAAAGTGGCAGCTAATTTCGCATCCACAAAATTGTGGGTGCTGCCTGAGTCGATCAGGATGACCACCCGGTGGAGTCTCAGAAACCCAACTAACCTCATCGTTTTTGGGCTCGATGTGCCAGTGATAGCGTTTAGGGAGATTTCGGGGAACTCCTTGAGGAAGAACTCTCCTGGATCCTCTTCACCCACCGCTTCCACCTGGCCCTGCTTCTCTTCACCATCCTTAAGAGCTTCAAGTAGGAATAGCTTAGGCGCAGCACATACGTGGCCTCGGGTCCACTTGGAATCGCATGTGTAACAGAGGCCTTTTCGCCGCCTCTCGTCCATCTGGGCTGGTGTAATTTTTTGCACAGGAACTAGTGCTTGATTCGGGTGGGCTTCCCCTCTACCCGGGGGCCCTATCCCTGTCTGGGGCACCCCACCTTGCCAGCCCTGGCCAGGTGCGTTGTGCTGGGCAGCGTTAGGGGTTCGGTTGCTCTTGACAAATCCCACCAGAAGCTTAGTGCTCCAACCTTGTCCGGATTGGTGCACCTGGTTCGAATTCCAACTAAGGCGGGCATTTCGTCGACCAGTCACCAGACATTCATCCTGCATCCTTGCTAGTGAATAGGCATCAATCAAACTCTTCGGATTAAACATCCATACCCTGACGCGGATATCATCACGGAGTCCCCCCAAAAAACAGCTGAGCTTATGGCTGTCAGGTAACCCGTGAACCTTGAGGGCCAGCGTGTCAAACTGGTCCTTGTAGTTCTCCAGTGTGCCTTCTTGCTTCAATTTCGACAGTGTTTCCATCGGATCATCGTAGGAGCTTTGTCCAAAACGGATCTGCATAGAACGAACAAACTCATCCCATGTTTTCACTGAGTTGCTAGTTCGTAGCTCTCTGTACCACACCAGTGCCTTCCCGTCCATGTGGAAAGAGGAAAGAGCAATTCGGTGCTCCGCAAGAGTGTTGTAGAAGTCAAAGAACTGCTCAGCTCGGCAGCTCCAGGACTCAGGATCTTCTCCATCAAACCTGGGAAAGTCCAATCGGACTGTCTTGGCCTTGATGATTGCGTCCCCGGAGGCAGATCCCTCCTGAAACGAAGTCTCCCCAGCGAATCGGACTGTCTTGGCTTTGACAATTGCGTCCCCCGAGGTAGATCCTTCATAAAACGAAGTCTCCCTGGCAGCTCCAGATCCCATTCCTAGTCCACCCCTATTAGCCAACAGCTCTTGAATCTGCGCCATCATTTGGTGCTCCTGGCGCTGCATCTGTTCCTCCAGTCGGTTAGCCCGAGTTTCCTGCCTGGCCTCTTGAGAAGCCGCTTGGGCCTTTAAGGACTGCATAGCCGCCTGCAAATCCTCCGATGATACCATAACCTGCTCCATCCGTGTTACCCGTTCCTGCAAGTCTCTCACATTCTGCGCATCTTCTACCATGGTTTGGGATCTAGTTTTCATGAGCTTCGGATCTAAGCTCTGATACCAATTGTAACGGGTATCTTAGGTTTTTAGGGATTAATTAGATGGGAATGGAAATTTGAGAGGAAAGAGTGGATTGATTTAGGAAAATGTTACTGAAAATTAAGATATGGCAACTTCAAGGGTGCCTGTCCTCCAAGAGCATTCGAGGTGCTCAGCCTCCAATTACAAATCACCAGAATTCAGATAATATCCTATTAACCTAATATGGCCTTATATAATGGCCTTACAAGAGGAGAGACCTCAAAACGACACATACTACTAACCAACGCATCCTGTAGCTCAATGGTCCAAAACGACACGCAGTAGTCTACCAAAACGCACAGCTCCAGCACGTCCTCCACGCACCGTTTCGCCACTGCCTTTATTCCACCAGCTGCCTGCTGCCACGTGTTCCTTTCTTAGCCGTTCCTCTGCTGGTCAGTTCTAGAACTCTAGAACTCTTTACTTCACTTTGCGCCATCTCCTTCATCTCTCTTCAACTCAAAGCTCCAGCCTTTAAGCTCCCCTGCCACGGTCATGGCCAGAGAAATGGCCGTGACAACTTCATACATTTTTAAACATTCCAGTGAACTCTGGTTGTTTGTTTAGTAGCCATCTCTGTTAGTGTCCCATTGGCTGAGATAATTGAAGTTGGTTATGTGACACTCATCTGACCTAAATGTGTAATTGGAGAATCAGTTGCCTTCTTTTAAAATGATGAAAGCCCTTAAAATGTTTTTCTTTTTACTTTTTGGTATAATTACTGAATTTACAAAATAACACAAACAGAAATACAGAGCAATGGAATATCAGCAAATTTACAGTAGCGATAGTGATGGTAACCTTAGATACTGCTCAACCCTAAGCTCCTTTTCAACCAGCATTTCTTCATCGTTTCCCACTTGGTCTTATCTGCAATATAGATGATCAAGGCTAGGTTTGTAGTCCTTGGGACATGGCAATGTGAGTGAAAAATTTAGGGTAAAAGATATAGTCAATGATGAGATAGGGCTTTGACCGTTTGGGAGATGAATAAGGGTTTGCTTTGCAAAAGATTAGGCCAAAGTTTAGCGAGGATTGATGGGTTGGAGGCAGTGAATTATGTAGAGGCTTTATAAGGTGGAGGTAAAGAGGGCAAGGAGAACCAAAAAGGGGTTGGGGAGTCAATCAGTGATTCAGCAAAAGATGGTGGCGAAGGCTTTCTGTTTTTGCTATCTTTCCCTGCAGGTCTTCTCTGTGATGGAGATGATAAAGACCAGGTTTCTTTTTAAGGTCTCTATTTTTGAAGTGCGCTTAGAATGAGCAATTGTTTGAGTTTATTCTATTGAATGGATAAAGAGTTGGGATGTTTGGGAGATGAATAAGAGCTTGCTTTTGCAAGGGACAACAGCTAAGGTTAGGGAGGATTCGAGGTGTTGGAGGCAGCAAAGTATGTAGATTGTAGAGGCTGTACAGAGTGTATGTAGAGTGAAGGGCAAGGGGGGTGAGTCAATTAGGGATTGAAGGGTCCACACCATCCCTTGTTAGAATGTGCATCCCTGATAGGTATTGGGCACTTCACTTACTTGAGAGTTTGCAAGAGTGTTAGTGCAAGGGTGAAAGGTTAGGAGACTATTAACTAGAAGCTCTAGGTACTTCCTTCTCCCTTCTCTCATTGGGATTCTTTGTCTGGTTTTGCTCTTTTAGCTGCAGAAGTGACTAAGTGTTGTGCACGTAGAAGAGATGCAAAGAAGAGCCCACTTCATCCATGTAATGAGTGAGTGGTTTAAGTATTTTGGTGATTTTTGTTTTTCATTATTGGAGGGTAAATTGATTATTTAGGATTCACTGTTATAGAAAGGCAAATTTGGTATTAAAATTCTACATGTTACATGATTGTCATGTGTCAGTATTTGTTTCTCAATTGGAAGATCACTAGTAGTACTTTCTTTAAATCTAAATTTACTTATATAAAAAAAAAGATCACTAGTAGAAGGAGCAGTTGATTAAGGTAAAGTATAGATGATGGAAATGCATTCCCTTGCAATCCAACAACACCTAGGTGGGAAATTCTTGGTGCATGTTCATCTTATTGTTGCATGTATCTGAGTTGTTTCTATATCTATATGCTTATATGACAAGGGCATCAAGACAGGATTGTGTTTTGTTGTGATGATATAAACAAACCCCCCCAAATCTGTATGATCCTCATGGTTCTGAAAGTTGTTTCACTAGTATACCTGTTTTTTTTTTTTGATAAGTAAGAAAACTTTATTAAAAAAGCGAAAAGCACTCCTAAGTACACATGAAGTATACACAGGAACACCCAGCTAACCCACAGAAAAAACCTACAAGAACCTACGCACGCACAAAACCCAAAGCCCCCAAAAACCCAATATCCAGAAGAAACTCCCAAAAAGCCCAAACTAAAAAATACATCCCAGAAGAAACCCCCACCCAAAATACATGAAAACACCCCCAAAACCTAAAACCCGAAATACAAGCAAACCCCAAAAAAGAAGAAGGGTAAAACCCAAGAACAACAACCCTCAAAAGATCCCAAGCAAAAACCAAAAGCCTGAGGAACGACCCACAAACCAACCCAAGCATATAACTCTACAACATAAGGTTTTTTCCTTTCCTACTCCTAGCAGAAGGCTTAGTGTCGCCATAGTTGATAGAGCTATGCAGATTCAGAAGCTCTCTCTTGCCTTTGGACTTTTGACGCGATATCATCTTGTCACGCTGAAATTCTTTTTCCATGGCATCCCGAATTGCCAACGTCTCCTCCCCAAAAGCACCCTCTGACACCCAATCCAAAGGCGATACATCCCAAAAATCAACATCATCCTCCCAAACCACAATCTCTCCGTTATGATCAAAATCGATCGGCCAATTCCGAGATTGGGAGAAACCCTGACCCTCAATAGGTGAAGAACTGGAGCAGCCTCTAGGAGGGGAGGAATGCCCGACTATCCCCCCATCAACGACCTTCTGTGGCGAAGAGGAAGTGGTTGTCAAAACCCGGCGAGGGTTGAGAAATCCCTTTCTAAGAAAGTCCTTCACTGGAGGCTCAGCAACCTTTTTCACTGGAGGCTCTACAACCGAAACCTTATTAATAGCTAAGTCGGCGACCATCTTCGAGGCTTTCAGGGAGTCTGAAAGTAGAACATCATTCCACTTCCACGAAACCCGTTCCCTAAGTACCCTCGCCTTCCTGAAATACCTCTGAAAAGGCTTAGAAACCACGGGAGGAGAAGAGCGCAGCTTCTCCCCCAACTCAGTCGCTCCAGCGGAAGGAGAGGCCGTGAGTTGGGAAACTGCCGGAGAAGCACCGAAAGGCTTAGAGGCAGTGACCCGGCTAGGGTCCACCTTCAAGCTGCTAGACCCTCCCCCTGAAGAAGAAACCCGAACTGGAAAAGCCCCTGAAACTGCCGGCGACGAGGTCTTCGGCCGAACAGACGCCCCTGGAACTGCTATACCCTTCCCCGACGAAACAGCCTCCAAACCCCTAGGAGGAGAACGCACCAGAGAGAACCCAGAAGAAAACGAACCAATCGAAAGAGCCCCTAGAACTGCTGACGAAGAGAGCTCCGGCCGAGATGGCGCTGGAAAAGGAGGCGTCCTTGGTTTGATCGTCGAATGAGCTTTAGGTTTCGGCAGAAGTCGGGCCAAACAAAAACCAGAACTTTTTCGACCCAGGCCAGACCCGACAAGCCGGCCCAGAAAATTCCTAATAGTCCGGCCCAAGACCACTTTCAAACCGTTGACAAGCTTGCTCCACGTGCGCAACATAGAACGTTCAAAATTCGAATTTGAACGTGGGGAAGGCTTCTTACCCAGCGAATCAAGAGACCGGTCTTTAACCAATGGATCATGTGGGCAGCCCACCGTCGAACTCAAAACTTGCTCAGCATGAGTCGGCGCCGGGAGGGGATCAAGAGCACCCGGCTCCTCCAACAAAGCCCTCAACCTGGAACGAAATTCCTCCACCAAGGGCAACTTATTCATAGCAGAGGTCTGAACCGAGCACAACACCTCCGCAAAGGACGGCCCCGTCCACTTTGAGGCCAAGCCCAAGCTCGGCCCTAGCCCCTTCGCATCCTTCTTGATCGACGAAGACAGAGAGCCTTGCCCGCTACCCACCGTAGCAGAGAGGAAATCGACAGCCTTACGCAACTCGCCGGAGAATTTCTGCCATCCCCACCCTCCACGGCCCTCAGGGATGATAATGAAGCCTTTCCGACTGCCCAAATCAAATACTGTCACCTCTAAGAAGCGCCCAGTTCTGTTCCCACCCCTCCGAGCAATCAGAATTTTCAAAACTTCTCGGAAAGACTTGACAAATTCTTGATCTTCCGGAATACCCATTAGCACCTCCAACGTCGACGCTAACCAATTCGAGCACTGAGCACTTAGTACGACCTCACCCAAAAAATTATTTCTCTTCTCCACCACCCTCAAAACCGATGCCCCATCCAAAACCACGAAAGCAAAAGACTTCGCCTCCACAGAAAATTTCTTCTCCATCTCGCTACACCCCCGGAAAACAGACGCCCAAACCTGAATGTTCACATCGCCGAGACAGAGATACACCCAGCCAGAGAAGCACCAACTGACTACCCTACGAGGTACACACCCTACAAAGCCTGCAAACCGAAACTCGGACCCCAAAAATGCAAGAAAGCTGCTAGCAAAGAGAGAAAAGGTGAGAGTAATTGGAAGAGAAACGACCCCTATCTAGATGCGCTCTCACGCGCCGACGCTTTCACTCTTACTACTAGTATACCTGTTGATTGAGCAAGGGGGTAAAATAACTATTTTGATCTTATGCATACTTTAATTTAATGTATGGCCATGTCTGACTATTACCAGTAACTTTTTCTAAAATTTTGTTGTAATAGTTTATTAGCTTTCTCTAATTCTTTTACCATGTTTTTCTCATTATATTCAAAACTTGTATTGGTGGCAGGAGATTCAAAGATAAGAAAGAACAAGTGGAGCCGGAAGCAGATCCAGAAAGGGATCAGAGAACTGTTTTTGCATACCAGGTAGACACTTTCTACTATGTCTTTATGTCTTTGAAATTCAAGTTAAGCATAAATGTTATTAATGTGTTTTTTTTTGTTTGCTCTGCTGTTATGAATTTGGTGATCGCAGATGCCTCTGAAAGCAACTGAGAGGGATGTGTATGAATTCTTCTCAAGAGCGGGCAAGGTTGGTGGAATTTTATTTCTTCATATTCTGCAGATTGTTAGAATAGTTGGTTTTCTCTTGCAATAAACTGTATTTTATCTCAAAATGGTACTTTTCAAAAAACAGTTTCTCTCAAAATGGTGTTTTCATATTGTCATCTTGTTATGTTTTAATGCCACTCAAATTTTTCTTTGCTTCCCATGCGTTTAAATAATTACAATATTGTTGCATGAGACAATGCTTCAAACATTATGTGTCCATGTTATTGAGATACATTTGGTTGCTGTTGCAGTAAATGCTCCTCTGCCTTCAGTTACAAGTAGTATATTGACTTACTTGTGTCTCAACATTCTGTATATGTGGGGTGAGTGAAACGTACATATGAGTTATGTGATAGTCTTGTGTACGGCCCGATATAGGTGTTTCTATATGCAGTGTAATAATCCAGTTTCTCTCTCTATGCATTATCCTTGCAAACTAGACTTTCTATTTAGTTTTAACTTTTCCCCCCCCATTTTCAGGTGAGGGATGTCCGGCTGATCATGGACAGGAATTCAAGACGGTCAAAAGGAGTTGGGTAGGTCCCTTTTTGTTGGACATTTTTATACTCTGATGCGTGTACTATTGTAAAATAGTTATTAGGATATCATTTACAAGAATCAAGTTTAACTGTATTCTTAAATGAACTAGCATTGCGATAATGATGAGGGATGATGGGAATACCTTGCACTCATGTTTAATCAATTCTTGCTGCGTACTCAAGGTAGATGACATAAACCTGAGTTGTTTTAAACTTCTTTGGGTCGTTTTTGTAATTTTCATTAGCTAGATACTATGTGATGTAAGGATGTGTTCTATGTCCATGACTGCCTTCCATTTACAACCTCCCATCATGGATTGAAAGCCTGTCCTTAACTTTTATAGACTTCACTTTTTGGTAACAGCTTTGTGTAATGAATGTACTTGGCACACCATCTATCTCTCCCCCCAAAAAAGAAAAAATTAATAATGGGTCCTCTTGTTCTATGCGGTTTTCTCTTGTTTTTCCTTGATCACTGTGTCATGTAATATTTGTTGTAGTTTTCTATTTTTACTTTTATCAGCTAACATTTTCTTTTACATGAGTCCATCAGATCCATCAAAAGAAACTCAGCTTGAGCTCTCTGCACTAGAGTTTTTGTTTCCCTACTCTTTGCTATATGCTTTGTAAGTTTTGGTTGCAAGCTTTTTAGTCTCACATGTTCTGAAGAACTTATTGTAAGCCGTGGTAATACTGCAGGTATATTGAGTTTTATGATTCAATGTCTGTGCCAATGGCAATTGCTCTCTCTGGCCAACTTCTTCTTGGACAACCTGTTATGGTTAAACCTTCCGAGGCTGAGAAGAACCTAGTTCAATCTAATGCTTCTAGTGGGGGCTCAAGTGGTATTGCAGGTCCATATGGAGCAGTTGATAGAAAGCTGTATGTGGGCAACTTACACTTCAACATGACCGAAACCCAACTTAGAGCGGTACTGCAATTGCATACTGGACTTTATTTATCATTGACATGGTTTCCTTTTCTCTTGCATTCTTTTGATTTGCATTTTTAAGTGATGGATATAAACTGTCATCTATGCAGTTCTTGATCTCACTCAGTTACATGTTTACTAATTTTTATGACATGCATATTGTTTATGGTACTTGCTCAGATTTTTGAACCATTTGGTCCTGTGGAGCTTGTGCAACTGCCTCTTGACCTCGAGACAGGACACTGCAAGGGTTTTGGGTTTGTTCAAGTAAGTAATGTATTCTAGCCCCCCCCCCCCCCCCTCTCTCTCTCTCTCTCTCTCTCTCTCTCTCTCTCTCTCTCTCTCTCTCTCTCTCTCTCAGGCATTAATATATTCCAGTTGACTGTGTAGAAAGATTGTTTTTAATTGATAACTTTGTATGCAAGTAGTTCACTGATCTTCATGCATTTACAGTTTGCTAAACTTGAAGATGCAAAGGCAGCTCAATCTTTGAATGGAAAAGTGGAAATAGCTGGTCGAACTATCAAGGTATGGTTGTGTTATTCACTTTTTAACTTGGATATCACAAGTGTCTAAAGCAATTTGATCATTTTGCACTGATATTGTTTCCCTGGTCGCATTGATATTTTACATGTTTTTGTACTTCTGTATCACTACCTATTTCTGCTGGTCTGTGTCAATGTAGTTGTGATTAATCCTGTTGTGTATATATAGGTTTCATCTGTTACAGATCATGTTGGAGCACAAGACACTGGAGCAAAAACTGCTGACTTTGATGATGATGATGGGGGTGGTTTGGTGAGTTAAAATTTGTTTTCATACGTAGGTAGGAACATTAGTTTTTCCATAAAGATGTGCGAGTATGTGGTTCAGTCTATTAAATTTTGATGATGCTTGCTCTGGAAAAAAAAAAGATTATGATGATACTCATTTAATATTAGAGTGCAGCCAGCATAATACAGTTAGGAGATGGTTATTTTAAGATTATTGTCCACATAGTAAGGGGGCTTGTCCTTGGCAATCATGCATAGCAATAATGATTATTCTTTCATGGGATTAGTTTAGCTGCAGAATCATAAGGGTATGATAGAAAAGTCACTGCTAAATATGTTCTGGTGGTGGTTTCATAGCATAAGGGTATGATTGAGAACTCACTACTAAATAGATATTTGTTCCAAAGTTGATAAATATTAAGATGGAAAGCTGAGATCCTCTCCCCTAGCGGAAACTGGGGGTCTCTTTTTATATATTTTTTTATTTCAATTCTTTTGCTCTAATGCCCATAATGTTGTTGGATAGTCAAATTTTTACAGAATGAGTTGCTTGCTGACATAAATTATCTTTCTGTACAGTCTTTGAATGCTCAATCAAGAGCACTGCTTATGCAGAAGCTTGATCGCTCTGGTATTGCCACAAGGTTTGTGCCTCAGCTGTCCTTATTTCATGTCATGATAACCAAGTCCTAAACTTATTCCTATAAAATTTTGCAGTATAGCGGGCTCTCTCGGAGTTCCTATGCTTAATGGGTCAGCACCAAATCCTCAAACCATTAGTTTGCCTGTTAATGGGCAAGCTGCAGTTTCGTTGCCAGCTCTTCCAGCGCAAGTTATTCCTACCCCAGCCACAGAACCTGTTGGAAGCCCTAGCGAGTGCTTACTTTTAAAGAATATGTTTGATCCAGCAACAGAGGTCTGCAATTTTCTTGCTTTATTTGTTGCTTCGTCTTACAACGTATTAAGGTTTAAAGTTTTTTATGCAGATGGATCCAGATTTTGATATGGACATCAAAGAGGACGTGGAAGAAGAATGTTCTAAATATGGCCGAGTGAGACATGCATATGTGGACAAGTAAGTAGATGAATGTATAATATAATGCTCATTCCCCCCATACTAAATGTTTCTTGTTTATATTGTTTTATATCCATATGTTGCAGATCTGTTGGAATTGGTTTTTTGAGAACCATTATTTGCTCATACGCATCCATGTCTATGTAGGTTGGCTAGATATTTTAATTATTAATTCTCTCTTTCGTAATACTTTAAGCTTGCACCATATTCTGTATCACATTTTGTTTGGACTCTTGGTGCTAAAATTCTCAAGGTTTGCTTGGTAGTTAAATAAGATTAACACCATTATGGTCAAATAAGATTTACTCTGTATCTTTGGACAGTTGCTTTTGTTTATTCTTTGGTAACTAGTTATCATGATTTTCTTATTCTTTTTGCTTCTAGCTAAATATTTTCTCTTGTATACTTATTGTGACACTCCTACCTTTGATTTGATAAGATGGTGGTGGTGGGTGAGGTTGCAAGTCCCCCAAAATGCATGGGTTAAAAATAATGTCAGAGTTCCTCATAAATTCCTAGTATAGGAAGCAGAGTTCCACGTTTCCAAGCATAATAATGTTTGTCATCATTATATCCATGTCTCAAATTCAAGGGTTTTTTTTTTTTTTTTGGGAATGTTTTATTACAGAAAGGTTTTCCCTTTCTAACCTGTTTTATGTGGCATACAGAAACAGTGCTGGTTTTGTGTATTTGCGGTTTGATACTGTGGAAGCGGCAATGGCTGCTCAAAGTGCAATGCATCTGAGATGGTTTGCCCGTAGGTTGATTTCAGCCTTGTTCATGGTAATGTATTAATTATGCTCACGCATCTTCCCATGGTCCCCGGATTGTAAAGTTATACCTTTTTATCACCTCCTTGTGTTTATTATTGATTTATACTCTACATTTTTTTTACCTGATTTTGCAGCAACCCGATGTATATGAAGCCAAGTTTATGGGTGGAGCATGAAGAAATTCTGCACTGGTGCTTTTTCATGTGTTAAGAAGTAGTTGGAAGATAACTTTTTTAAAGACGATACATTTTTATTCATACGCAATGCAGCAGAAGCAGATGTATGGTAAAACAGTCATATCTTTGCCCAGTGGGGGGTTATCTGTAATCTGTTTTTACAACTCAGCATTTCATTGTAATGTAAAATCTTAGATATCTTGCCATTGTTTTTCATTCCTGTTTGTGTTGGTCTTTTTGCAGATGACAAAAATGGGTTAAATGTCCTTTCACTCTCCAGTTTTAATATATATATATATATATATTTTTTTTTTTTTCCACATGTGTATCATAGATGGTACCTTTGCTCGTGTAAATCCTGAGATGATACTTTTGTACATCTTTCTTACGTAGTAATGTTTCTTGCACAATTTTTGCATAATTTTAACTCTTTTTTTATTTTTTTTACAAAAAATGATAAACCATTGGAATTGTTTTTTTATATGTGGGTCATAAATACTTAATGGTTGATCATAAAAATGGGTTGTTAGAATTACTTATCAAAAAAAAAAAAAAAAAAGTGGGTTGTTAGAATTGTGTAAAAATTGTGTAAAAATGGTGTAAGAAACATTATTCAAACCTACAACTGAAAAAATAAAAAAATAAACATAGTATATTCAAACTTCTAGGGTTTCATCCCATAATTCCATTTCGATTATGCACATCCCAAACTCTCCTAATTCCTCTAATTCTCTAATGCGATTTGTTGCTTAATTTTACGAGCTTGAGCGCGAGACTCTTGCCTTTTCAGCTGCAGATGTCTTTGTGCTACGCATGAAGAAGAGTTTGCAGTTCGAAATTTTGTTAGTACAATGAAATATATTCGAACCAACAGCTTGAAGCGGCCTTTCTCTTTGAGACGACGCAGTTTTGAAGGGGAAATTCCAAACCCACATGGCTCTGCCGTAGAAGACAACAAAGATACCTTTAAGAATGCTGCAGTGGATGAGCCTGCTCAGAGGCCCACTTGGAAATGCTTCTCTCCTATGCAGAAATTTTTTATGCCAACAATGGTTTTAGCTCAGGTTTTGCTTCACAATCTTTTCATTTTTTTTTTAATATATATATATATATATATATATATATATATATATATATATATATATATATATATATATATATATATTTGGTTGGCAGAGGAGGCTATGCAGAAAGAAGTATACAAAGGGAACTCTGGGAGATGGTGAAGAAATTGGTGTGAGGAGGATGTCAAAATCTTCAAGCGAGAGAGGAAAGAAAAGGAATAGGAACCATTGGTCATATCTGCCACCCGAGTGTATTATCCCTCTTAGGCTGCTGTGTTGCCAATGGGCTTTACCTCATAACCCAAATTCACCATGTTTTTGTGCCATTATATATTGTAATCCTAACAATTACTTTGCAAATGACCAACATCCAAGAAATTCAACAAATTCAAGAACCAAACTATCACTCGAAGCGTAAACCTCTAGACTAAGAATATGAAGATCATGAGACCGAATAACCCTAAATAAATAAATAAATAATAATAAAAACTCGGGCTGACTGCGATTGAGTCTTCCCCACCATCCACATCCTCTAGACCCTTTTGACAAAGCCAACCAAAGCAACAACAGTTCCAAACGAGTCGACCGAGTTGCCAACCAATGCAACAACTCCCAAATGAATCCACACTTTGTGGAGGTGGTCATAGCTAGGGTGGGGGAGTCCCCCGCAATCCACTCTTGTGTTGGGTGGGTTGCAAGGGATCTCCTATCCCCACAACTACCTCCAACCAGGCGACTATGTGTATGTTCGTTCTCCAACCATATTGTAGGCAACATTCTTTAGAAAGGCAGTCCAACATGAAACTAGCAGCTTAGTTTTATGGGCCATATCGTGTGTTGGAACGTATTGGCGAAGTAGCTTATATATAGGGTTGAATTACTAGCTGAGTCGAATTAAGATCCATCTGGTTTTTCACGTGTCCTTACTCAAACAGAAAATGGGCAGCAATATTCCCACAAGTACCGTTATGCTAGAAATTAAATTCGTGATGGGGGTCAACAACTTCAGCCTCATGCTGTCTTGGAGTACCATGGCAATGCCAGCAACTAGGAAGTCCTCATCCATTGGCAGGGATCCAGTCTGGCAGATGCTACGTGGGAAGGCTTCTCTAACAACCATCTAGCTCATCCAAAGCCACCAGAGAGAGTGAGGAAAGAAGATAAAAAGAGGGAGAGGAAGAGAGGATCTTGGAGGTTTGAGCTTCCGATCTGCGGGGAGGTAAACCCCAACCTTTTCTTTAGTCTTTTTTATTATTATTATTTATAAAGTATACTCTAGTTACGATTTATGGTAGTCTTTATTTTGTGTGTGTGTGTGTTAAAGTTGTGGCATGGTGAGCAAAAGTAGGGGTGGGCAGAATATTCGGTTGCCACCTACCGACTTCCGGCAGTCGATAGTCGAAATAAAAATATTTTTTATTTTTTATTTTTTTTAAAAAAAAACTGTTTCAACATTAATTCGGTTTGGTAAGCGGTAGAATTTTTATTTGGTTGGTTAATCAAACCGACTTAACTGACGTTGACCAAACTGACTTAACCGACTTTAGCCCTTAGTTTTTTGCATCACTCGTTTAGCCCAAAACATGTTCAATAAACACTTGTTTAGCCTAAAAAACAACCACTTTGGCCCATAAAAAAAGGCTTGGCCCAATATAAAAAGCCCATGACTAGCAGACATGTAACCGACTTCACCGAGTTAATCAACTTAACCGAAATAATCAAAATTTATTATTGTCGGTATGAAGTCAATTAATTAACCGACTTAGCCAAATTTTTTTAGGTTTGGTGGTTGAAAATACCACTACTGTCACCAATTTAACTAATACCCAGCCCTAATAAAAAGTAAGGTTTTTTTCCTTCTAACTTTCTATAGATGGTGTGTCTTGGACAAATGAGAACAAAATCGAAGTTTTAGGCTTTGTAATGGGTAGATCTAGGCCATCTTGGAGTGTGGTTGGTGAAATAAAAGTGGAAGGGAAGGAAAGTTGGTAACTTTTGGGTTGATGTTGAAGGAAGAAAATGAAGCATCTTTTGAAAGTTTTGGAGCCCTTGTAGGAAGAAAAAGAAAAAAAAGAAGATTTTTCAGATGTAGTAGACGATGAACATTGTACTGTTCTAGTAAAAAAATAGGATGAAAAAGAACCAAAAATTAATATAGAAAATGGTTTTAGGGTGGCAAAACTTGTGACAAATGGCATTTTATGACTTTATTGGTTGTTTAATTTGATCCACCCAACAATCACCGTAGGGCAGAAATAAACAATTGTTTGAATTTAATGAACTCTTTTATAACTTTTTTTTTATTATTATTTTTATATATAATTATTATTATTATTTATATTTTCGCTCTTCTTTTCTAAGACGTTTTCGCAAAAAGATTTTTGAAATTAAATTATAACATAGACAATTGAAAGAGAATTAGTCAAGCTACAAGCTAAATGAACCTTTTAAAGCCCACACAATTCAATGACACTAATGAGCGTCAGTACTAAAGAAAAAAGTGGTTAAGTAAAACATTAAAGATAATAATATTCCTTCCTCAATAACCAAAATTTAACATTTTTAATGATTTTAGGGTGACTAAAAATTGTTAAATATACGGTATATACCAAAACTTTCCCGCATATTCATACATGGGTGCATCAACATTCAATGCTGGTTCAAAATTTTCACTAACAAGATCAATAACTAACAAAAAATCAACAATTTTTTGAACTTAACGAATTCATTTATATCATTTCTCTCTTTTTTTTTTTTTTTTTGTAGTATTATTTACATTTTTTGCTATCTTTCTAAAATGTTTTTACAAAATTAAATTAAAAAACCCACGCTTATAGGCTAGTATGACATAAACATGAAAACTATTTTGTGTCTAAAGAATTGTGTATGAGTTGTTCATTAATATTTTTGTTTTGAGAAGAGAAAACAAACGAACGAAAATAATAATAATAATAATAACAAACGGGGCCTAAATCTTTTAACAACACCAATTACCAAACCAAGAATATACACAAGAACAGAAAACGATGAAAATTAGAAAATTTTGAGAATTAAAAAGGGAGAGAAAGTGCAAACATCCGCAAGTGGTTGAGAGGGGCAAATTAAATGTAAAGAGAACAATGAGAGAAGATAATTGAGCACAACAGTCCTTCAATGAAGCTCCTGGTTCATGCAATATTTCCTAAATAGACTGCAATTGGGAGAAGGAGATTCTGATGATTGATCCATCGATGGAGCTGGCATGCTTGCAGATAAGTGCCTCAGTGGCTTGCTCTTCGGTCTCAAACAGGGCTAGGGCTTGTTTCTTCCCATTTGCCTCAAAGACTTTGGTGTTTGCAATGGTCCCGTGCCCCTCCAGGTGGCTCATTATTTCTTCTTCTGTAATTTCTTGAGGGAGGGTGGACAGGTGGATCATCTTGGTTGGTGAACAGCAATATCGATAGTTTTTCGCAGCATTACGGTTAAAGCGGTTAAGGTTTGAATTGGAGTAATCACGTGTGTCTGGGGCCGGTGTTATATTCGGATACTTTGAGAAGTTTACCTCCAGCCGTTTTCCAAACAGCAATGCTCCCTATATGAAAATACAAAGCCGGATATTAACCCTACAACACTCGAGCATTGTAATCTCAAAAGGAATGTCCCATGATGGGAATATGGGGCCACAGCCACTATTGTTGTTGGCAAACCAATCTGAAGACAGGATAATGAGTGTCATGAATGCTCTTAAAAACCTTAAACCCCTATGGACAAATGTGAATAGCTTTAAGAAACATCATTAAAAAAAAAAAAAAAAAAAAAAAAACACATAATTGCATTGCACAAAAACCTAAAGGCAAAGGCCTTAAATGGCTAATCCTAACACACATTAGTCAGAGCTCTTAGAAAAGCAAATAGCCATCAGTTACATAAAAAGGATTCTTTTTCTTTTTATTGGGTTGGGAGGTCCAAAAATTTCTTTTGACCAAATAAATAATACAAACCAAGCTAGATATAATTTCACTTTAGTAAGAAGCTAATCAAGGACATGTGAACGAATTTCCCTTTTATTATTTGACAAGTACAAAATTCTGTCAGGCATAGTAGAAATGACCCAAGTTCAGAGATTGGACAGAGATTGAAAAAACATTGCGGAGAGGCAAGAGTAGAGGGAGACTTGATAGTTGAAAGGGTTGAACTTTTTTGTCTTTATACACAAAAAAAAACTTGGGGAAACTTCACTTAACTTCCTTAACTTCCATCATTTTTGCAATCTCCCCCCCCCCCCCCCCCCCCCCCCAAAGTTCAAAAACTCTCCATTTCGTATATCAAACTTTTAATTTTTTACAATCTCACCCTTCCCGTTAATGTTTGGGGTTAAATCAAGCCGTCAAATAGTAATGACCATTATACCCTTGTAAAATTACAATTAATTTTTTTTTAAAAAAAAAAAATTAGGGTATTTTTGGAAAATTTTTTACCCCTCTATTAGGATTGAACGGAAAATCCAAACGGAGAGGTGAGATTGCAAATTTTTTTAAATTCGATATATTAAATTAAGAGTTTTTGAACTTTGGGGAAATATTGCAAAAGTGATGAAAATATAGTGTGGTTAGTGAAGTTTCCCCTAAAAACTTAATACAACAGGATTCATAATACCAAAGTCATGGACAATGAACATGTGTCTAGCTCACATATATATGTAAACTAAACCAGTATGCAAGACAAGGAGCAAAACTTCTTTGAATTGAACTATAGATAATCATTTCTCAACTTTAAGAAGTTGACATGATGGTGATAAAAATAGGGAAGACACATTTTAGTCCTTCAAAATACACAAAGTTCTGACTTTAGAAAGTTACGAACAAGTTTTCAAATAATTTAAAAAGTCGCAATTAGATCCCAGTCAAGCAAACATGATGGAAAGTGTTGACAAAGAAACTTTAACTATCAAGACACATCTCACATGGACAGTTATGCACAAAGCAACACCATGTCAACAAAAAATTTCTTCAATTTAAAATCTTATTCTAAATTAGATAATAAATAATAAATAAAAAAAAAAAATCTATGTTAACATGACATACCGTTGCTTATCTTATGTCATGTACGCATGCAAATGTGTAATTGGACTTTGTTAGCCATATTAATTGTCGCACAAGAAATTGACATAACAGATTATCAATTTAACGTTAGTCAGTCCGACAGAGACTTAAATGTGATTTTCTAAATTACTTCTAGACCTAATTGCAACTTTCGAACTTCAAGGGCCAAATTGGAGCTTCATGTATTTTTAAAGGACTAAAATGTATGTTCTCCAAATGTATAGTACGTTATCTATTGGTAAAAGTGAAAGTATGAAGCTTAAATTCTATTTTTATTGAAAGAAAAATTATAGTAGTAACTACAGTTTTAATATCAATGCTGAAAAGATTTCCTATATAATTGAAATTCTACTTTGCATTCTGACAAATATATGGGAAAAAAAATCAAACCTTCAAGAAGTGTACAGCCAACTCTGCCTGGAATCCATCTCCCATTTCAATGAGGGCATGGTCCGGTTTACTACGGAGAAGCTTGATCCTCACAATGTTTCCATAGAGGGAAAATAAATTGAATAACTTATCCTCATCAATTTTCTGACCAATGAAAGTTCACATAGCATTAACAAACTTTAAAAGAGGAAACGGATGTGAAACAAATATAAGAAACATCACTTACATCAGGATTTAGATTAGAGGCCAAGACAGTGCACCTGTCATTTGTGCCACTTATACCAGGAGGCAGGCCCCCACCAAAGGCAGCTGTGATGGCTGCAGCATCTCCCATCTAAAATAATACAGTGTGAAAGGTTTGTCCATAAATAACTACTAAACAGATAAATAGAATCACATTTCTAACTTCTAAGGTCTTCTGCAAAACCAATGAAAGTAAAAAGCACAAAAATATCAGGTAACTATGAGGTAATCTACAATCTTTTGTCACTAGATCTATGACATTACTGGGCACTCCTGGTGCCAGAGTCCGACATTCAACAAGTCCCTGTACAAACTTGTCAACTTTAACCATTTCAAAAAGAAAACAGATTTTGAGGTTATAAGTACTTCACATGCATAAGCACACAACTACACATTATGAGAGTTATGAGGCACGGTCAGTCTGCATCTTGGGGTGCATATATGTGTGTGATACTTACCAAAAAGTGTGTATAGTATGCCTAATTTCCAAATTCTGAAATTACACCAAGAGTTTATAACCCCAAAAAAACACAATGAAAAGAAAATATCAAGAATGAACAAAAGTCTGAAGATAACACTGGGAATGATATTTGACAAGTACGTCATGAGTACAACTTTTACTAAAATTTACCAAACTATAAACCAAGTAACTTGTGGGACAAGAGTGCTAGAATTTAAAGAGACTAATTATTCACACTCCTAAACAAGGCAATTAGTTAAGCAATTAGTTAATAAACCACTCAGATATGAACAAAACAACCTGGACAAGGCTCAGAGTAAAGCTTGAGCAACACAAACCTGTGGAAATCCTACTGCAACAGATAAGATATATTAAAGCTGTCAGTAATTGGTCAATTAAATAATACATTGGTGGCGGAAAGAAAAATAAGGACTTCAAGAAAACACACCTGCCCCAGTTCCAGGAGGTTGAAGACCATACATGCTACCAACATCACCATACCCAGACTGTCATAAGATAAGCAGTACAAATATGTACCTCAGAAACACAAAGAGATAAAGTTGTAGAAACCCTAGTGTCAAAGGATTGATGAAAAATTACATGCACTTTTAAGAAAAATAACATCAACAGTGCATACTTGTGAGGATCTGCCTTTTTGTTCTGAAGGTAGACTTGGGTTTGTGAAGTCCCTAAACATTGGAGAATAAAGGTAAAAATTAGCTATTGCAACCATAATGAAAATTGAGTTTAACACAGCCAAATGAAGTTGATCGCTTTGCACACACCTGGAGCGCTCATTATTGTAGTTCACTTGTAGCTCAGAAAGGCTGATATATAACAAAGAAGAATAACAGAAGACTCAATACAGCGCAGATAACCAAACCTGCTGGGCAAGAGACTTAACATTAATATGATAACACTTACTTTGAAAACTGAATATCCAGCTGACAGCAGCCATCATATACATTTCTTCCCTACAAAGAAGATTCCAAAATTTTGAAAATTTAATCAGAACAAACTCTGAAAACAACTTTCAAGAAACATACACGTACAAGCACCCACCAACCCACCCACCTGAAGGGCATCTATTGCAGAAAGAGCACTCTGGCGTGACTGATACTGGATGAGGGCTTGGAAACCTACACAATTTGCAGGCCATTGGAGCATATTTAATACCTTTCTGAAAACCTTTTCTGTTATGAGTCTTTGATAAATCAGTTACATCTCAGGAGTATGCTTAACAAACACGATCAACATGTTAAAATCCCAATACTCTACAATCCAAATCATTAAGAAAGATGAAGAAACTAAAAATGAAACTTCCCATCCATCCTAAACACAAGATATGTCCAGCAAGTTTTTCATGTTTGAGAGAGAGAGAGAGAGAGAGAGAGGACTTGAAGAAGCTGACCAGCTGACTTCTGAAATGTGACAATCTTCTCCACAAAACCATAAGGAGAAAACACTTGATGAAGCACTTCCACTGTTATGGGATATAGCATGTGATGAATTGTGACTAAGAGAATTCGATTAGGCGGTGCATCCTTGAGAGTTCCGGCAGTATACCAGCAGAGTCAGGAGAGAATATAGAGAGAAAGAGAGAGAAATAAATAAATAGAGAAATAGAAACTGAAAAGATTTGAGAGATGTTATAAGTTACTATATTACCTAGTAATCAGGCATTTGAAAAAGAAACAATGAAAAATTTATTAGTCATCAAATATTATGCCTATGTGGATACGTTTGCCGGAAACTTGCCGTGCACCTATAGCTAGAAAGGTGACAATTTTGTGAAGTTACAGCGAATCTATAATTAGAAAGATGGTTTTTACTACGAGTAGACTGAAATCAACATAGAAAAATCTCCGTTTGCACAAGAAGACTAAAGTCAAATCTAAGAAATAATTATATTATCCTTGATTTTGTGAATTGACAGTTCGACAAACATTGCAAATACAATAAGCATATGCTCTCTCTCTCTCTCTCTCTCTCTCTCTCTCTCTCTCTCTCACACACACACACACACACACACACACACACATGCATGCCGCACACACACTCACACAAACACACGTGCTGAAAGAGGTTATATTGAGAGTTTTGTAAGTCATTTCTTCAGTGGTCATGGTTTCTTAACAATTACAAGTTTAATTGCTGCAATTGTTTTATCATTTCATTTCATTTGATATCCGCTTTAGGATATGCAAAATCTTCCATTGGATTCAATTCTTCTTCTTCTTTTTTTTTTCTTTTTTTTTAATAGGGTTCATTTATCTTCTAGAAAAAGCTGCCTTAACTTTACTGCAAAATATTTTGTCATAGTATACCAATCACAGACAAAGAAATCACATTAATGTAGTTTTCTTTGGTAATTAACAATAAATTCTATCACAAAAAGGAGAAAATTTTATAGACAGGAAACATACAAAAGATTCCCCTAAAAATTACCAATAAAGAATTATTGATCAACAAAGCTCAAAGAAGAAGCAACTCCTCCCTGTCTCATGTGAACTATTTGGAGATAGAGGAACAATCAGACTTTTAATGACATTGAGCTTCCTACACTTGAGTTTAAATCTTTATTTCTGATATCATTGTATGAGTGGATACTTGCTTCCACCTGTATCTATGTTTCTTCATTTTTTATTTTTTATTTAAAAAAAAAACGGATATTTTTGAATTGTAGATTGTAATCTTTAGGTAAGTCTTCTGTATATATCCGGTGTACATAAGGGCTTTCCTGTTTCAAATACCCTCTTATTATTTATCCGATTTTTTATTTTTTAGTTTTTATTTTTTTTTAAAAAATGCATTTAATCATGCAATGATCGCAGGAAAATAGATTTGACCTCAATCAAACTAAGCTCCACGCTTTTATAGGTTTAATCATTTCATTAATGCTATACTTGATAAACCTTATCTTTTTTGGGGGAAATTTGTTGTTGTGTTTTAATTTCTTTGGGTTCAAACATGGGACTTGGAAATATAGTGTACAAACTCAGTGTCTTGAATGTAAAACTAAGTGAGGATGATCAGTTAAAAAAACATTACATCTATAAACACACACCACACACCTTTTCCTATTTCTTTCGTAAGTAAGAATTTTTTTTTTTTTTCTTTTTTGATATGTCGTAAGTAAGAATTTAGTAGAACTGCAAAGGGGCATTGCGCAGGTACATATGTAGTGTACAAAAGTAGTACACGAGAAAAACCTATAAACCTAAAAAATACATACACAAACAGACATGCACAATACATATTTGTTTATCCATATTTTTTTTTTTGATAAGTAAGAGAGATATCAATAAAAAGCGCAAAGCGCAATCAAGTACACAGGATTTATCCATATTTTAGGTGGAGTAATAACATTGTTATAGAAAGTTTCAAAATTGGTTCTCACATGATGTCATACAGGCAAATGGGTAAGTTCAGCCTCTTCTCTAGAAGCTTGATGTCTAGCTCTTTTTTGTTTTTGGCAAGTATTGAAGTCTAGCTCACTAAACAATAATACAAGGTAATATCAGACTAAATATCAATTATTACCTCTAGAGCGGATTTTTTATGTATACCTCTAGAGTGGTTTTACTTTCTTTGATAAGTAATTGCAATTTATTAAAAAACACAAAAGATGCAACCCAAATACACAAGGAGTATACAAGAGAAACAACATGCTAGAAGAAGAAAAAAGACCAAAACATGATAGCTAGAAATATTTAAATCTAAAGCAAATGTCCAATGATAAAGCGACTTCAAGAAAAAATCCGTTAATTCATCTACCGTCTGTTTGTGATCCTCAAAATTCCGATCATTTCTTTTCCTCCAAAGACACCACATAAGGTAAGACGAAACCATCTTCCACATTACAGCATTCTCAAGCCTATCAAATTTCCCTTTCCAGTAGACGAAAAGGTCTATTACTCGATTAGGCATAACCCAAGCCAACCTTACAAGGTTGAAGATGGCATTCCAAAGAGCATTAGCTATCTCACAATGGAGTAAAAGGTGATCTACTGACTCGCCACTCTTCATACACATATAATACCAATCAATCACTGACTTACCGCTTTCTTAAATTATCCATAGTGAGTATCTTTCGTGAGGCAGCCGACCAAGCATAAAACACTACTCTCATACAAGCCTTATTCCGCCAAATTATCCTCCAAGGGAAATAAGTGCTATCATGGAGAGCAAGGATATTGCAGTAAGATCTAATATCAAATGACCCTTTCTTGGAAGGAACCAAACAAAGCTTGTCTTCACCACCTTGACTCAACTTAAAGCAGTACAATTTGAACAACGAGGTAAATACATCACCTCCCAATTATGAGCCGCACTGATAAAATTAACATTCTACTGATGAAAGTCACTAGAGAACTCCATATGATCTTGATCCGCCACAAAAAGAGTCCTTACTTCAGGTCAAACTGTATAATTTCAGATAAGCTACCTTGAGGGCTTGATCCCCATACCACATGTCATGCTAGAATCTAATTTTAGAGCCATCACCAACCGCATATCTAATATGAATGGAAAACTCCCCCCAGCGCCTCCTGATATTCTTCCAAAGCCCCACCCCATATGACCCATGAACCTCATTTGAACCCCACCCTCTCCAAGAGCTACCACACTTATAATCCACTACCACCCTCAACAAGACCTCTCTCTCATGAACATACCGCCAAAGCCACTTTCCCAAATGAGCTCAGTTTAACAAAAAATTACATACTCTCAGCCCCCTTTCAGAGATTAGAGAACAAACCTTAGACTAGCTAACCAAGTGAATTTGAACTTATGATAGTGCCACCCACAAAAAGTCTTGCTGAAACTTCTCTATGTGATTGGCAACACCAACCGAGAGTGGAAAAGAGACATGAAGTAAGTAGGCACATTAAATAAAGTGCGTTTGATCTAGGTAACCCTCCCATCCTTTGACAAATACATCATCTTCCATCTAGCCAGACATCGCTCTATCTTCTCAATAATGTCATCCCATATAAATTTGGCCTTAAATGAAGCTCCCAATGGAAGGCCTAAATATTTCGTAGGCAAATAAAAGAACATGCAACCCAAGACACTAGCCAAACCTTCAACATTATTGACATTGCCAATCCCCACCAACTCTAATTTAGCTAGAGTCATTTTACATCTTTAATGGACAAATAAGTAACATATTTGACAAATAAGACTGCTTATGAACAACAATCCAATTAGCTAGAAAGATAGAGTGCTCACTCGTGACAAAGTTACTTTCTAATTCAAAGTTCCTACACCATACACACTAATATAAGCATGTAACATGTTTTGCATCCGCTTTATGTGAGGTTGAGTGCATACTTTGATTAGACTTCTACGACTTCTAACATAGTGATTTTTGTATTTTGCACCACCTTTAAGATAGAAACTAGCCATTTGAACTTCAAAGCATTTGAGAGCCAAAATCCACTTAGTTATATTTATTATTACCTCAAAAAGGTACCTTAGTCATTTAGAAGCTTGTATATATTCTGGTTTTCATAAAAGGCCAAAATTGTATTAGTGCAACTCCTCCCCCCCCTTCAAGGGGGAGAGAGGGTTCAAACGCCCCCTTTGGCTCACCTAAAATCCCATTAGCCCAGATTGAGGTGCCCCAGTTGCCCACCCTCACTCACTCACTCACGCAGGGGCAAGGTCATCAGGCAACAATCTCACCGGCAAATCAGAAATCCCTCACGTTCGACGCCTTGACAAGCAGAGCACTCTGGCACACTGCGTTGGTCATCTGAGGCTCGCTCAAAAGGAGAACCGGAGTCTACGGGTGATTTTGTGAGCCGACTTCATCACTTCATCTGGATTTGTGTCATCTCTATGATTTTGTTTTAAGGCTAGAATTCTCGAAACGTTGTGGTTTAAAGTTTGAAGTTTGGGAAGAAGTGTTCACAAAATCAATTTCAACTTGATATGAAAATGCACCACCTATTTACTACATGTGCACGACTGACAACACACTTGGAGTACATGAAAAGACACAAGCAAACTGGCACCTTGGACTTGTGGAGAGGAATAAAGAAGAAAAATAAATTATGATGCACAAAAAGGGGTCTATAACTAGATGTACCCAAGCTTTATAGCCCACGTATGCTTCCATGTATACAAGAATATTTTTACAATTAAAAGTACCCTCATCCAATTCTTAACTAGTGTCATGAAGGTTTAGAAGAAAAAAAAAGTTATTAGTTGAGTGGAATAATTTCATTCTATTAATAGTGGTGATTGTCATCTCAATATTTTTTTTTAATGAAATACACATATGAAGATGATGTCGACTAGCCAAACCCACATTTGCATATATCAGTCATACTTATAAATGAAAACAGTGCCCGACCCTAGTTACTTAGTATATATGAAACTGAACTTGTGAAACTATTGTCAAATTCAATGCTATTTTTAGCCTTAAAAAAATGTCAAAATTATCTCTTTAAATTTGAATAAAAATCCAGCCAATCAACAAATCAAAGTAACTAGCCTTTTTTTTAGAGGTTGAGGGGTGTGGGGTGAAAAGAGCGTGCTTAAAATAGAGAAAAATGCCAGCCTTTTTTGACAATTTTTCTCTTTCTTGAAAATTTTGAGGTATGTGATCAAATTGTTACACTGATACATTTATAAATTTACTATTTAATAATAAAATCATCTACGTAGATTTTATATTTAGATTACTTTCTTAAATTAATTGTTGATGAACATATATATTTTTTATTACATATTTTAATTGTATGAAATATATAATTATAGTTACCGGAGATTATGGCAAACAATAATGATTCTAATGAGTAAATTAATGTTAAGCGTGAAAAAATATATTACAAGTTACATTTATATGTTTTAAATAATAATTAAAATTTGTTGAATTGTTTGTTTATTTTGTTAGTTATATTTTTAATCAATTGTAGTTCAACTTTATTTTTTTAATTTTGCCCCCGGTGAACCAAAATCCTAGCTCCACCATTGCCTCCTTAGTGCAAGAGCTACAGAGACAAATATTCTTGGTCTAAGAGCCACAATATATATATATATATATATATATATATATATATATATATATATATATATCAAAATATCCAAAATCCAACCTGGTTGCGCCCTTGACTATTCTGATCCACTGTAGTCAGTTCTTGATGTGAAGAGAACTGAATATAAACATTTCTCCCCCTAATAAAACCAAAAAGACACGTTTAAGTTTTCAGTGTAACATTTCAAAAACAGACTCAAAAAATTAATCAACACATTAATGGTTTAATATTAGTCCATGCCACTCAACACATGACCTGACAAAGGGGTTTCCACTAGAGAAGTCTCCTGTTGTCACAGCCATGCATACAAGAAAAAAGAAATTGTCACAGAAAACACTCTACCGAACACTAGGCTGAATATTCGTGTAGTATTGCACTACATTGACAGCAGATGCCACATCCTGCATCTGGATAAGAGCCTGTTTCACAATGACAAGATAAAACTAATATAAATTAGGCTGTTCCTTAATTGACATTGCTACATTGAACCATGGAAAGAAGCACTAACATGTTTCAAAAAGAAAACAATTGGAGCCCAAGAAAGTAACCTGGTTTTTAGCACGAAGCATCACCGACTTGGCGACAACCCCAAATTGTTGAACCAGTTGAAGCAAATCATTCTGGCAAATTCAAAGAAAGATACGAATAAACAAAACTGCAATAAGCATTATGATACTCGGACAATAAAAAAAAATGGAGAGAAGTTTCTTTGCAATGCGAGAGTACCTCAGTTATTTCGTGACCCACGTTTCGAACATGAAGAACTTTCGAAGGCTCTGTCATTTTAGCCAATTACTGTGATAATTACAAAACTTGTTAAATATCTAGAGTTCTCTGTAATGTCTGAAAGAAAGCAAAAATAATACAAGTGACACGAATAGAACTCTTCAAGAAAAGCATTGGCCTCTATTTGGGTCCTAAGAAAACCAAGAAAAAGATACTTATCAAAAAAAAGAAAACCAAGAAAAAGAATAAAAAAAATTATATGTATCTTGCATTTCTTCATTGTTTTTGGACCCAACTTTAGTTTTTCCGTAGATTGGAGACTTAGAGCCCAATTTTCTTCCACGTTTTCTCAGCAACCAAACTACATGTTAATAAGAACAAAGAACACAACTTTTCCTGATACAGAATCACCAGACGAAAAAAAAAATTGATTAACAAAAAAAAAAAAAAACCTAAAAGTTTATTGGGAACGGACACAATAAACTCGGAATGAAACGCAAATTGAAGCTTCATTAATCAATGGCATGCTCAAGTAACGCCTTTGGTATTCATCCAAAAAAATAACGCCTTTGGTAGAAGGAGGATAAAGAAGGCTGAGCGAAAATAGCTTACCGTTAAAATGGCGGGCTTGAGAGCTCTGAATCTGATCTCTATGAATTTTTGTGTCTGAGTGTCTCAGCTGGGGCCTCTGTGAGAGAGGGATAGAGAGAGAGAGAGAGAGAGAGGGTTGGAGCCCTAGTTTGGATTCTATATGTTGTTGGTACCAAAAATAGGTCCTGGTCGTCAAAGTAATTTTGCGAGTCTCCTCGCAGTTTATTTAAAAGGAAAAAACAAACAAACAGACAAAAGACAAAAAGAAGAACGAGGTAGAACTGGTGGTGTTTCTTCACCCAGTTCAGATTTTACTTATTACAGCTGTTTCTTTCTTGACACAATGCCAATGAATCAATGATTAGGGCATCGTATAGGTTGGCAGCAAAAGTTTTTTTTTTTTTTTTTTTTAAAAAAAAAAGTACAATGAAAGAAAAACAAAACCAAGGATTGTAGGAAGTGGAGGGGGAAACTTTTCCAAGAAATTGAGAAAAAGATATAGATAAAAGGGAAAGGGCGGGAATACAATCAGAATGAATTAAAGTTGCGGCCTAATTTGCTATATGATAAACACAGGAGTTTGTACTTCGGTTAACATGACTAGCCGTAGATGGAATAGTGGATAAAATGGTAGTAATAGTGGAAGTAATTCTCCAATTTTGTGTAATAGCTGGCTGTTAAGAAGCCAAAGTGACAGTGAGAGAATTACCTTCCAATATAAAGGCAGATAATTCCATGAAGTCGCCAAACAAGCAGCAAGCAGAGTAGTAGCAAACTACAGCTAGAGCCAAAAATGGATCTCTAAGGCAGTGTCATAATTGATCTTACAAAAATGAGGAGATGGACAATTCCAAACTTCAGGAGTAGTAACTAGCTTGGTTGACCATGCAAAGTGATGTCCTAGAATAGTCTTGTTGATAGTGGATGAAATAATAAGAGCATTCAGGATAAGACCATCATGATGGGCCTTATTCCTTGTGAACTAGAGATAATCACATGCTACAGCAACAAATATTTGGATCAGATGAGTCTCTGTCTGAGGGATGCCAATCCTGTGGTTCGGATTGAGAATGACATGAACCCAAACTGTCATGTTAGTAATATTTAAAGCAATAGTATCCAAAGGTCAAAAAAATTGGCGCCAAACCACTCGTGCAATAGGGCAGGTAAAAAAATATGTGAAAGAGAATCTATGGGAAAGGAGCAGAGATAACAACTAGTGTCTGGAAAAGAAGGGGGTATGGATTGGGAGATTCAGAATTTAGTAGGAATAATATTCCAGACCATTTTCCAAATAAAAGCTTTAGGCGGTGGTTTAGATTTAGTTTCCAGAGGGCTTTCCAATAGGTATTAGGGAGAGGAGGCCGGGGGGGTGGCTGGGGAAGAGGAGCTAAAGAGATGGTGAGCGGAATGGGTAGAAAAAGTACTTGTAGAGGATGGGGTCCATAGGAGAGAGAATTTGAGTATGAATGGATTTGTAGTTTGAGGATTTCAATAACAAAGATGGGATCAAATAGAAAAAGTAGTAAATTTCGCTTCTAGGACATGGTGGGAAGGTGTATAAGATCAGAAATGACCAGGGGGTGGAAGGTAACCTTGGAGTTGGTATAAAAGTTGGAAGAGTGGGAATCCATGGTGAGGACCAAATTAGCAGACATTAATTTTTATGGGGAATAAAGCAAGTTCCAACAGATATAAGAGGCAATGTAGCCTTAATTCCATTCCAAATCCAAGAGCCAGATGTGAAACAAGAATATAAGAAATTGTCATACCTGATGTACTTTGTCTGAAAGAGAGAGACTCATAAGCTGTTAAGGTTTGAGAGCAGCTTCCGGCCAAGTTTATATATAAGTGAGAGATTCACATCTTTCATAAGACGAAAACCAAGGCCACCCTGATCTTTGGGCAAACAAAGAGATTTCCAAGACTTGAGTGATAAATTACGAATTTCGTCCATTGGAAAACCTGACTATAAGTTTTTAAAAGACTTGTCCAATTGTTTACATAGACCATCAGGAAGCAGAATAGAACTCATAGTATAGGATGGGATAGCAAATACCACCACCTTAATCAAAGTAGTTTTACCGGCTTGAAATAGAGTTTTTGATCTCTAACCTTTTATTTTCCCATTCACTTTGAATAAGATGTCAGAAAAGGCCAATGTTTTAGATTTTCCAAAGAGAATAGCAATGCCCAGGTGTTTAGCTATGGCAGAAGTGAGTTGGTAAGGAAGAATAGCCCGAATAGCTGAAATAGTAGAAGATGTATTTTTGCTAAACATGAGGTTAGATTTGGTTGAATTGACTGTTTGTCCAGATCAGGAGCTATATTTATTGAGACAATCTTTGATAGTATGTGCTTCACTAGAAGTGGCAGTTGTAAAAATGACTAGATCATCAGCAAATAATTGGTGATTTAAAGGAGAACATGATCTAACTATTTTAAAACCATGAAGATTATGATGGAGCAAACGGGAAATGACTTCTGTACCAATAATAAAGAGAAAGGGGGAAATGGGATCACCTTGCCAAAGTCCCTGAGATGGGCAGAACAATCCAAAAGGACTACCATTTAGTAGCACTAAAAAAGAGGAGTCATCGACCGACACCCCTAGCTTGTCGGGTGTATTATGACGAATAAGGAAGCATTGACAACTACTAATTACAACAAATAGTAGGACCACTATGACTACTACATGTGAATAGAAATATTTGTCGACTACTACCCACGTTGCAACAATCTCGTTTGCAACACATTCAAGCGGACACTCCATACTGACAAGATGTCGTACGCCTAGGAGGAACAATTCGTACTGGTAGGATGTTCTCCAACCAAATGGTGTCACGTGGCCCAGATTGTCATACCCTATCTCCTATTACTATGAGTTCACTGTATAAGCTAAATTCCTGAGTCCTTCCTGACTTTATGGCTTTTCATTCTTTTTAAGAATTTTTTACCGACTTAGACATTAGAGTGTTCTTCGCTACTCGCTAGCATCTCTAACAAGTCACTTATGCTTGTTTTTTTTTTGTTTTTTCCTAGGTCTTCTTGCCTGGACTATCGATATGCAGCAATATCTACGCACATTAGATATGGTGGCACCCTCATTTTATTACTTGAACCAAACAGAAAATTGTTTTGCTTTGATGACAACATGAACGTTTGAGGCATAACTATGTGGAAACAAATTTGGGCGAAGTAAAACCATAAATAGAAAGTGTTCTCTTGAATTGATGATTATATTGACTAAATAAGGTAGTTAACTATTTATAAATTGGTCAAATTTGATGAAATAGATAGTATTTTAAGAAAATTGCGTGAAACCTAAATTCACAAGAATATGCAACAAAAAATAATTTTGATATGAGTAATGCTATAAGGAGAATCAGAGTCATTCTTGTGTCCTCCTAAATGCCATGTGACTTTTAAAATCACCATTGAATTTGAGATGATCGTTATTGAATTTTGATTCAATGGTGATTTTAAAAGCTACATACATTTGGGAGGACTCTAGTTCTCCTTATAGCATTACTCTTTTGACACAACTCTCGTCATGTCTAGCATCCAAACACTTGTTTCCATAATTTAGTTCCAAACTGATGTGTCACAATCCCATGAGATCTATCATTTTGGGAAGTGTGCCACAATCTCTTAGGATTGTGACACATCAATTTGGAATCAAATTCTGAAAAAAAAATGTTGGGATGTCTAGCATTTCTCCAATTAGAATGTTCTTTCAATTATAATGTTACCTTAATTATTCTTTCCATCAATAATTTTCTTATTTGAATAAATTGCCATTAATTAAACCACACTAAATCACATGTGCCATATGGGTCACACTTTAATTTGTTAGATAATTTATTACACTCTCTCAGTTGGCCCACATGACACATTAATTTCTTTATGTTGTTAGGTACTTCAATATGGTTATAACTTTATTTATTCCAAGTTCATGATAAAATAATAATAATAATAATAATTGCATTATTGGTCCCTATGGTTAACCTAAATTACAAATCACTCTTTGTGGTATCAAAATTAATTCAGAGATCCTTATAGTTGACCTAATTTACAAATCGCTCATTCCAGTCAAATTCTGTTAAAAATTTTGACATGTTCCATTAGGCACTACATCAGTGCCAATAAGATAGCGACATGTGTCAATCTTAATAAAAAAAAATTAATATATAAATATATAGAACTTAAAAAAATTATTATTTTTATTTAAAAAATAAGGGGTAATTACCTTTTCCCCCCATGAACTACCAAAAAATGCGCGATGCCCTCATGAACTACCAACTCAACCAAAATAGAGCATTCAACTACCAAAGATAACCATTTTCCCCCCTTCCGTTAGTCACACGTCGTTTTACCCTCATTTTCTTCATCTTTTCCCCCTATGAACTACCACCATCTTCCTCTTTTCCCCCCATGAACTACCATCATCTTCCAACATGCCCCCATATAAAACGGCACATGACCCGTTGACCGTTTGTTTTAACCCCTTTGACTGACAGAAGGGGGGGAAAATGGTTGTCTTTGGTAGTTGAATGCTCTATTTTGGTCGAGTTGGTAGTTCATGGGGGCATTGCGCATTTTTTGGTAGTTCATGGGAGAAAAAAGTAATTACCCCAAAAAATAATAAATAAATAAATGAAAAAGAGAAAATGGATGGCTACCCAACCTTTGGGAGTGGCGCGTGGCCACCCCTAGCCTTTGGGGGTAGGCTTGGCAATTCGGGTTTACGGATCGGGTTCGTGTCAACTCGACCAACCCGATTACACAATCGAGTCTAACACGAACCCGACCCGATTAATAATCGGGTTGAATCTTTGAACCCGAACACAACCCTATTGTTAAACGAGTTACCCGAACACGACCCAAGTAACCTGTTGTGACTTCGTCTTTGTCTTCATCTCAACGCTCCTCCTCCTCCTCTGCCTTTGTCCTGTACACGCGCCTCTCTCACGCCCCATCTTAGCCTCAAAAGGAATCGACGAGCTCGACATCGATGAGCTTGACATCATTGAAGAAGATCCACAGCAACAAAAGGAATCGTCGAATCAGAGAAAAGAAGATGTAGAACGCGACCGAACCGATCGGATCGGACTCAGGTTTCAGGCTTCTTCTTCGACCATCTTAGCGTGACCATCAAGAGGGCGTTTCGGTTCAACCAGCGCTCGATCGACGGGTGGGACGACAAGGGAGTCAGGGTCTGAGGATCGGAGGAGGCATGATTATGAAACCACTGAAAGTTTGAAAGTTGAAACGACTGAAGGAGAGGAGGCGTGAAACTAAGTGAAAGAAAGTGAAAACCAAAAAGAAAAGATGCGGGCACTAGGTTTGTTTCAGATTTTTTTTTTTTTTTTTTTTTTTGTGTGTGTGTGTGTGTGTGTGTTAACAAACGGGTTGTAATCGGGTTGACCCGATTATGACCCGAACCCGATTACCCCGAATCCAAACCCTATATTTTCGTGTCGGGTTCACAGGTCGTGTCAAAAATTGCCAAGCCTACTTGTGGGTGGCCACATATCACCCCTAGACACTTTTGGGGGTGGGGGTGGCCGCGTGCCACCCTTGGCCACCTCTAGGGTGGTGCACGACCACCTCATTGGTTGGGGGTGGCCAACCACCAACCACCCCCCTTTTCTCTTTTCATTTTTTTTTTTAAAAAAAATAATTTTTGAAGTTTTATATATTTTTTATTTTTTTTTATTAAGATTGACACATGTCGCTATCTTATTAACGCCTAATAGAATATGTCAAATTTTTTAATGGAATTTGACTCGAGTGAGCAATTTGTAAATTAGGCTAACCGTAGGGGTCTCTAAATTAATTTTGATATCACATGGAACGATTTGTAATTTAGACCAACCACATGGACCATTGATGCAATTTTTCCTAAAAAAAAATACTACATTTGAATCATGGAGGTAATACCATTATGATGACTCTTCCCTTCCATGTATTTAGTATTCCAATATACAATACTCCTTAAATAAATACTTTATGAGAAATCAAACTTTATGAATGGACTTCTTATAAGCCATTTATTTTTATTTTTTTTGACATGTCCACACAAGAGGGGAAAGGGGATTTGAACTAGTGACCCCCGCTTCATGAAGCATGGTCCCCAACCGATTGAGCTACCCCTTAGGGACTCTTATAAGCCATTTAGGTCCAATTTCATATATCCAATCAAATAAAAATAATACAGGTGCAAAAAATTTTTGTACCAATAACTTGATGTCTATAAAACAATAAGAGATAAATTAAGAACAAAGTGAATCAATGTGTCTCATATACTCCACATAACTTTTATAATGCCTTACCAATAAACCTTTAATTATGGGATCTACAATAATTAATTCAGTACTTATATTGTAACGCCGCCCAATTATTATGTATTATATAAATACCCTGGAGTGCTACTATTATTTCTTGACTAAAAACATGCAACATAATTTGCTATATTTTTTTTTTCTTTTTAGAAAAAATAAACTATAAGCATAGTCACAAGATATCACCAAAACTCTAGGGCATAAACATTAATACATTCTTTTATAACTATATACATCAAGTGCTCAAAATTTACAATTTACTTACATGTTAGAATCTCTCATTATAATTTAACAAATCATAATTGCATAACCAAAAAGGCAATTATGTCATCCAACTAAACATGTTGTCACATAATGACACTCTCCCAAGTTGAACAAAAATTGTAGACTCAAAATACTCTAGGGATCATGTCTATCATCTTATTATGGCTGCTCATCCTCTCTTGCGTTAGTGACTTCTATAAAATAGCATTTTACAAGTAGAAAATCTCAACTCAATAAGTAAACAACCATTCGAGATGGTGTAAGCCTTCCCTTATTCTAATAAAAATCTTTGTTTTATATATATAAATGAAAGGAGCAATATTAACATTCTAAATCAACAAAATACCATGGAAAGATAAATCATTCTAAACATGGCCTTTTCATTTATTAGAGCGTCAAAAGAGAGTTTACTTCTTTGAACGTATTATAGAGATGAAAAATATAATACTTCATTTCTAACTTTGTATACATGGTAAAGCTAAAAAAAATCCTACATCAAAATGCTTCATTTTCTAACTTACACTCATAACAATATTGAAAAATATATCATATAAATCTTTATTCTTTAAACTTAGTGTGCATAATAGAGCTGAAAATACTTCTTTTTAAAATTTTATGTCTAACTTTTCCCCTTTGGCCTTCCCATATAAGAGTAATGCTATATGCAAGACTCTTATCCATCTCTTATCCCACAAAAGGTGTTGTTTTTAGAAGTACCACCGGATTTGGGATTGATTATTATTAGATTTTGATCTAATTGTGATTTTAAAAACCACATTACATTTGGAGGGATAAGAGGAAGATTCTTTCATATAGCTTTACTCTACCGTGCAATTACCCCTATACATTAAAGAGTTGATGCACCCCTTAGGGCATCTAAGCACATTTTTATGGCTACATGTTGCACTAGTCTAACTGGGGAAACACAACCTTGATCGACCATGATCAAGTACCAAACAGTCAGCATTGGTGGCACACTCGAGAAAAGAATTCCATGTTGATAGCCCACACATTTGTTAGGAAATATACCATATTTTCCAAGACCCGTGAGATGCAAAAAAAATAAGAAAAAAGCAAAAAATCAATCACACACAACACCAAGATTTAAGTGATTTAGCTTGACAAGCATACATCCACTGGCGAAGGCGATCACAAAAACATTCACTATCAAGATGGACTACAAAAATAGTAGAGAGACAATCACTTAGAACCCAAATCCTTAATATACATAAATCTCAGTATCACACAATAGAGATTTTTCCCAAAGTGAATACAAAAAGACAAGAATACAAACTCTTTTTTTGCTGAAACAAATGGCGACTGGTCTCTTTATTTTTCTCTCACTGTCACAGTGTCTTTCTCTTCCTCTCTTGTGGTGCGGCACCAAAAATGAAGAAAAGCTACCCACGTTTGTGTGGCGCTACTCTGTTCCTCACTTACACATGCACTACCTATTTTCTCTGTCTTGTTTCAATGAAACCAAAAAGAAAACTTGATGTGTGACACCTTTTTTCTTACACCTACAGCAGCCCACTGTGCAGCTCTGTTTGATGCTCTAAGTCCAAAAAGCTGAATAACATGCCTTTATATAAAACACTAAGTCGGTGGAACAATCCTATGACAAGTAGATCTTTTAATCCAAATCCAAGTCGATTTTGGAGTACTTGTCTCTAAAACCCAAAAGTAAAAGGAAAAGCAGTGGGCCCCACAATCTTGATGATGGGTGAAAGTCACCCCACATCAATAATCTCCACCTTGACTTGAACCCCATCAAGTCGCAAAATACGAATCTTCTTCAGATGTCTCCTCCAAAGCCCTTAAGGGCAATCACAATCCACAAGAGCCACTAAAGTCCAAGCGTCTCTTGAACTTGAGCATAAGACCTGGTTTAGATATACCACCATGCTTCTCTACAAGTCCTTTTGGCCATATAGCTTTCTTTGATGTCTCTTTCTTCCTGTAGAACCATCTACACCCTTTAGCCTTCTTTCCTTTGAGCAATTCTACTAACTCCCAAGCTTTTCCTTTCTGTAGTAACTCCACCTATTTTTGGCATACTATTCTGAACAAACGATGAATCTCTACTACCAGCTATCAGGGAAAAAAAAAATCATGTCCTCAAATCCATACCTCTCTTATTTTTTTCAATCATGTTCTCTCTGCCTCTTGCTAAAGAATAAGGTTCTTCTCGGTGTTGTGAGTCTCTTGAAGATTCTTCGTCATCACATTTGTCTGTGAGTGAACGCTGGTCATTAAGTTCCACCTCCATGACCTATTTCTCTTTCTAGCTATCAGTCTATGCTTCATTCTCACACTTTCTTAGCATATAGGCCTCATCAAACACCACGTTTCTGCTAACAATTTTCTTCTTTGAGACTAGATCTCATAGCCTATAGTTCTTAACACCAGATTCCAAACCAAGACAAATATACTTTTTTGACTTTCTCCACTTTGTACATGAACGTATGTAGGACAACCAAATATTCTCAACACAGGATAATCAACTGATTTACCTGACTATACTTCTTTTAGAACCTTGAAATCAATTGTTACGGATGGAGACTGGTTAGCGATGAAGCATGATAATTAACTACATCAGCCTAGAAACTTTTTGGCAATCCTACATTCAACCTCATGCATCTTGCCTTTTCCCAGTAGTGTTATATTCATCGTTGTGGCAACTCAGCTTTGCAGTGTCTCTATACTCTAAACCATTATCAGATCTTAGATACTTCCCTTTGCTTCCAGCCTGATTTTCCACATGCATCTTCCACTGCTTGAAGATGGTGAAAATTCTGACTTGCACTTCATAAAATAAACCCAAACCTTTCTTGAAAAATTATCAATGAAATTGAAAAAATACTGTGTACCTTCGTTAGAAGACACCACCACCGGTCCCCAAACATCTTAGTGAACCTATCGAGAATACCTTTGCTTGTATGAGATGTCACCTTTAAGCTAAATCTTCATTGCTTCCCATACACATAGTACTTGCAGAAATCCAATTTACATGACTTTACTCCTTTTAACAAATTCTGCTTGTGAAGTTCAAACATACAATGCTTGCCTAAATGGCCAAGCCGTATATGCCATAAAACAGGGTCATAACTCTTTGGTTTTGCTAAAGTGGATGCTGCAGCTCCAACTGTAACTATGTTCCCGAGCAACTTGTACAAATTGCCAATTTTATTACCTTTCATTATCACCATAGCACCTTTAGTTATTTTCATAATTCCATATTTAGTTGAATAACCATAGCCCAAAGAATTCAATGTGCCTAAGGATATCTGAATTTTTTAAGATCTTGAACATATCTGACATTAGTGAGTATCCTAACAATCCCATCAAACATCGTGACCTTTACGGTACCTAGTCCAATGACCTTACACTCTACTCGCATTACACCATTTAAATGTGTTGAACCACTACCTATTCGGACACATGGTATGAACAAGCAAAATCCAATAGTGTATGAGAGATTATGTACCTGACGAAATTGAAAGAACATATGCACTAACCTCGCTGCCATCGGACTCATCATTAGCAACATTAACTGAATCTGCAAAACCTATATGATTCTTCTTATCTTTCAGGTCTTGTTTCATTAGCCTGCAAAATCGTTTGAAGTACCCTTTCTTGTGACAATAATAACACTCCACATCTTTTGCATCTGACCGAGATTGCTTACCCCTGCCTCGTGTCTCAAGGTTTAAGGTCGTAACTCCCCAAAAATTAGGTAATTGTGCTTACTTAACTTAGAGAGTTACTAGCGGTTCCTTCAGATTAATTAACTGGTAATTGACTAGTGAAATTACCCATAATGACTTATTTGAGTAAAAAAATAAAATCATGATATGAGGTTACTTATTTTATTCATCCACAAACACATCATCAATTACAGACTCATACTTCTCCAATATCATTTCTAGAACAAACTCAAAACAGCCAAACCTGGTACTATGAGCCATTCGCTTGGCTTCTTCATCCTAATGAATTTCTCGTTCTTAAGTATTGACAACTTGTTAAAACCGTAAATATCAAGAAAATGAAAATAACTGTGTAAGCTAGGACTTAATAAATAAATCATTAGGAAACTGGTTATGTAATATGGTTCAAGTGACATTTAATAACTCTTGGAATTATAAATATGGGTTTTCACAAAATGATGTGTATTGTCTCTGTTATTACACCTAAAAAAAGGTAGTTTAGTTTAAAGAGTTGTTGATGCATAATTCTCATGACAAACACTAATATTTTAATGTGGAAAAAATATGTTATACATGTGTGTGTGTGTGTGTGTGTGTGTGTGTGTGTGTGTAAATCAGTCATAGATGTCTTCTGTATAGTCTACCTAGGATATTAACCCCTTCCTGACAAGATTGACGTTGTCCCAATGGACCTGTAATATAACACCGGTGCCCTATGCATACCATTATATATTAGCAGCTTGACCGAGTTCGACATCGGGTTGTCCACGCTACTAGCAAAGCTGTAATCGTGACCTCATTCGTAAATGATGCAACGATCACAAAAACAATCATTGGATCCAAGACCCATCATAACATAGAAGTAACCTCTATGCAGTGGCGGAGACAAAGCCCACCCCCCCTAAATGTCTGAGAAATTTTTTTTTACAGATATTTTAAAATAAAATTACATTAAAAAGAAGAAAAAAAAATGTTGATGCTATGCCTGCCCCCTACTGATAATAGAAGAAAAAAAAAACTACATTTACAAGAAAAAACCAACCCTCAAAGAAAATTTTATCAAAAAAAAAAAAAAAAACAACAACAACAATCATTAAATGCTCACTTGCTCAGGAAGAGGAACGGTTGAACGGAACAATTTTGTGAAAAAAAAAAAAAACATTTGTCTCTCCATCTTGGAGAAACTTTAGAACTCTTGCATAGAAAAACCAACCATTAAAAGCCAAGAACACAAATCTTCTTCTTTGGCCTCCAACATCTTCGCCAGTTCGCCTCCTCCTTGACAATCTCTAGCACTTAAGCAGCAAGCTTTCTACTTCCTTTTTTTTTTTTCTTTTTTTTTTTCTTTTTCTTTTCTTTTCTTTTCTTTTCTAGTACCGAGTTGATAGTGGATGAGTTGTTCTCCTTTTAGTTTCTTCATTTGCTTTTTTTTTCAAGATGAGGATGAAATATGTGGTTGACAACTTGACATGTTGTCCAAAATTTTTTTCTAACTTATCCTGACTTTTCAACGTTGATAGGTTGCCTTTTCATAATTATTATTATTTATTTTGTTTTCCTCTTTCTGTTTTGTTGAATTATCTGACTTTTCAGAATTTTTTTTTTAATAGTTGCAATGTGAGTCATGTGACTTGTCAACTTGGGCCACAGGCCCACAACCACTTTTTTTTTTTTTTTTTTTTTTAAAAAAAAATTTTTTATATATAAAGTTAATTTTCTTTGTTTTGCTTTTCTTTATTACTTACAGTCATTACAATTTGCAATTTGAAGCATGTATAGTTATATTTGTTTGGATTAAGATAGGATGATCTATAGTTGTTCATAGTGTTTTTCTGCAATGTTTAGCAATCTTGTTCTGTTGTTGGTATGGTCTGCTGTTTAGCAGCCTTTGTTCCTATTTTGGATGTGTTCCGGTTTTTTTTTTTATTTTTTTTTTTATTTTTTTTATTGGAGAGTTGTAACTCTGTTTTGGTGGTTTATAGAGAATTAATTCATCCAAAAAAAAAAAAGATCTTTCATCTTTATTACTTAATAAATTGTAACTTTTATTTTTCTTCAAACTTCCATACTCGAATTCAGTTTATTTATTTATTCTTTTGACATCAGTTTGATTTAAATAATTTTATTGACTCTTCGTTTTTATTGTAGTTTTTTATTTATTATTTTGATAAGAACAACATTGTCTTTTTTTTTATAAGGTTTTCTTTATACTTTGGGATTGAGCCAACTGACCAAGTGACAAGTTTCAGTAAAAATTTTGCCACTCTCAGGTACGTTATTTGTTATTGTTTGTTCTTTTCATTAAGACATTGTTTGTTGATTTGTTAGATTAATAGCTATTGGAATATGCTAATAATTTTATTAGAATATCATTAGAGTATATGTCATTAGGCCATTAGTTGTTTAGTGTGAAAGATAGTATTTATTTATCATTATATTTTATTATTTTAATTCCGCTCCTACTAAGATAGATTCCTGGCTTCGCCACTGCCTCTGTGACCATAGGGTCAAGCCCGTATATATAATAAGTTAATGACCATCCTACTATACGTACCAATGTACCATGTCATATGATGCAATTAATATAGTCCATATATTACTATCATAAAATAAGTAATACTTGTCTCTAACAGTTGTAAAGATTTTATAGAAATTAACAGGCTTATGATATATCATTAAGGAAAATAAAATATGCTCAGTTCGCTGACATATTACATGTTAAAGTGAGAACCAGTTTTGTAAGTGCTTACTTACCTCGTCCGCTCATCCACAAGCTCAGACATCTTGGATTTCCCGCTACTACGGAACATAATAAATAACCACTCAAAAATCTAACCTAAGCACGTAACACCTCAAAATGTTATTCAACCCTGAATTAGAGCATCTTTGAACGTTTGGCCTTTAGCATCGATCATTCGATCCACGGGTATTTAACTTTCGTCCAAGGACTGTGGAACGTTTGAATTGTACCAGAATGGATGAAAGACTTAAATCTTCTACCCAAAATGTGATAACCCTTAACTATGATTTTAAATAGCCTAATAAACATGTTAACACATATCAACGTAATGGATTAGGGCTTTTGAAAATAAATTTTGCATCTTCTTCTTTGAAAACCAGTTTCTTTAAAATGGGCAATTTTTTGCACTCATCATGGCATGCTAGGAATTTGTAAAAACATGATAAATCATAAAGACATGATAATAGTAACATGAAAAATGAGCTTAGGACCAACGCTTACTGATAATAGTTTAAAAGTGCATATTTGCTATATTAAAATAAGCATTATCATACTCTGTTTTATTTTAATTCATACATTTTAGATTCAATTAAGGAAAAATGTTGAATTATTAATCTTGTGCATAAAAAATATTCTAATGCGGGAAATTGCTTTGTTTGAATTTTTTTCATAATCATCCAGCCAAGCCTAGAAAAGAAGTGGACAAAAATGAGTCAAGCCAAGCTAAGAAAACCAAGCCAAGCAAATAAATGAAAGACAAATCAAAAGGAAGAAGGAAAGGAAGGAGAAAGATGCATGGAGGACCAAGGAAATAAGGAAGAAATTGTGGGGCCCATGTAGAAGAAAACAAAACGTGGAAAAAAGAAATAAAAGAAGTGAAACCCAACCTTGCATATGTGGTGCATGTAGAAATAAAAGAAGCACTAGGATTTTTCTTGACCCTATATAAAAAGGGCTGTAGAGAAGAAAAATGGGGGGGGGGGGGGGGGGGGGAGTGGAGATATTTTGGAAGCAAGTACTAGATTGTCAAATTTCTCTCTTTGCAACGAGACAACAGAGTTTTAATTTTTTTGTTTTGTTCTCAATATATTTTATGTTTAGTACGTTAATTATGAGATTTATTTCCATAGACATGAGTGGCTAAATCTCTAGTTAAGGCTAGAGGTGAAGCTTAGTATTCTTATTATGTATTCGTGAGACTATTTTATTTGTTGTTCTTCATAGTTTAATAATTGAATGGGGATAAGTACACTTTACCCCCCTGTTTTATCCACGGAGTGGCGATTTACCCCCTAATGTACCAAAATTGTTAGATGACCCTCCCGAACTTGTCAACGTGTAGCAAAATTTACCTTCCGTCCAGTCACCCATCAGTTTGGACGGAAAGTCGGACACGTGCGTTGTACGTGACTGTTTTACTGAGTTTCTCTCCCCAAAATACCCCCGCCCCATCCAGGCCTTATTCCCACACATGCGTCCACTGTAGTACCACTGAGTTATGGGGAAGGAGACGGTTCAAACCCACAAAACCTAGGTGGTCTAAGCTCTCTAGCTCTCTACAACTTCCCATGGATTCCAAAGCTTCAACTATTTAGACTCCTCCGCAAAACCCCAAAAACATAATTCGGTCACCACCCAAAGGCAGAGACTTCTTGGACCACCTCAAAGCCTACCTTGTCCACGTCAGTGAATTGGACGGGGAACGACTCTTCACCTTCAAGCTTTAGATCGAGAGCCGGAGTTCGGCCACATGTGAACGAGACGTTGCCGGCCATGAGCCCGAGACGTGAAAGGACATAGATTGATCGGAACAGACGGTACCAGACGAGAGAGAGAAACGGGAGCGGCGCGAATAGCCCGAGTAGAAGAAGACCACCGAGCATTGAAACGCAGAGGACAATGAATGTGATTGATTCGGTGGAAAATAGAAGGTCTCCTCTGTTCGGTCTCCTAAGGTTAGTGCGAAAATAACCCAGCCATGCAACCCCAACCCTGACAAAGAAGCAAACTCACCTTCCTCAAGAAGAAAAACTCACAGCAAGGCCAACAACACCCAATCCAAAGATGGCTACAGATTGACCCTTTTTGGGTTTTGCAACATTCAAAGTGGCACCCAGCTTATATCATTATATAGGAAGAGTAGTTCTTTAGTTGATAACGTAAAACAGAGCATTATATTAATCTATTTTATCCTTTACATTATCCTTTAGTCAATAATCAATTCTCTCTTATATGTATTCCACTAGAATAAGTAAGCAGCCGATATAATAAATCAATGAGATTTGGTTAAGTGAGATACTCTGTTTTCTTATTGGTGTGATGCTTCCCTATTGTTGCATGTAGACCTTAAGGCTTGCCACAACTATTTCTTACATAGAATAGGTGGCATTTTGCGTTCTTGCCACCGTAGCATAGGCGGGCCTTGTTTGTTTGCGGTTGTGTCCACCTCTCCCTCTGCCACTTCAACACCAGTAGGTACCACCAAAATTTGTTTATATGTAAGGCTGCTACAACAGAGCAAGCCACAAGGAAGAAGAGAGAAAAGAAAGAAAACCTTGCAAGAAAATAGTTGAAGGGGGGAAGAGAGAGAGATGGCTCGGGCTGGTTTTATGGAGAGAGAAGCATTGGCAACAGAGGCTCGTTATACACCAGTGACTGCTGAGAGAAGGGTCCGGGACGACTTGGAAGTCTCACTTCCAAAGCCATGTAAGCTTAATGACTTCTTTTCTTACTGCATGTCTTTTTTAGTCTTCCTCCATACCAAAATGAACTCTAATCATATCATCATATTTATCTTCTTTCTGGGTATAGCTATCTTTGAAAGATAAAAGAGCTAATGTTTTACATTTCAAATGGTATTTACATTATGGTATTTACATTATGGTATGTGTGGAAAATAAATCTGGCCAGAGCATTGGTTGCTTCTGATACATACAATCTAACTGGAACACTTGGCCATAAACATTGAACCATCTAATGTATGACTGCTAAGCTGCGATGGCAGAAAGACTGGAGGTGCTAGCCCCGCTGGAACACCTGTGTGGTCTTTGCTGGACATTGTTTTGAAATCAAAATACATCGTTTCATTTACACTCTTTGCTGGAAGTTTTTATAAAATCAAAACACACTGTTTAATTTAATAGTTGATGGGGACGGGGGTATTTTGGGAAGGAAAAATCACTTAAACCGTCATGTGCAACGCATGTGACCGACTTTCTGTCTAAACAGACGGGCAAGTGGACGGAAGGTAAATTTTGCCACATGTTGGCAAGTTCAGGAGGGCCATCTAACAATTTTGGTATATTGGAGGGTAAATCGCCACCCCGTGGATAAAACATAGGGGTAAAGTGTAATTATCCCAATTGAATGTTAGGGATAATTTTAATTTGAAAGAAGTTTCATGAGAATAAGTTTATTTTGATTTGTTATTATTTTCGTTTATATCAAATTCTTATTCTATTTGATTTAATATGATCCGAATTAATAATAGATGCTTATTTTATTATGTCATGTTATCAAAATCAAATTCTAGTTAACCCACATTCAGTTTATTTTATTTTTAAGAGTGCTTCATTGTTGTATTTTCCGATTAGGAGAATTGAAATTCTACCTAATTGAATTATCATTATATGTGTCACGAATACATAACATGATGCTAGGTGGATCCTTGAAAGTTGAAACCCTAGTATTTCTATTAATTTCTTTCAAAGCCAATTTATTTATTTTAGTTTTGTAGTTTACTTTTTAATTCATATTTTATTCCCTTGCTCTACTTTCTAGTGGAAACCAAAGTCAAATTTATTTTTCTTAATTTTTTTTTTCTGCATAATAATAAAAATTATTCTATTGTATTTGATCATTCCTTGTGGATCGGCCTTGTACTTACTGAGAATTATTACTTGCAAAAGCCTACACTTGGATTTGCCCCTTTTTGGTACAACAAGTTTCTGGAGCCGTTGAGTAGACTTAAATCTTCTACCCAAAATGTGATAACCCTTAACTATGATTTTAAATAGCCTAATAAACATATTAACACATATCAACGTAATGAATTAGGGCTTTTAAAAAGAAATTTGCAACTTCTTCGAAAACCAGTTTCTTTAAAATGGGCAATTTTTTGCATTCATCACTGCATGCTAGGAATTTGTAAAAACATGATAAATCATAAAGACATGATAATAGTAACATGAAAAATGAGCTTAGGACCAACACTTACCTCAATGAGGTGTAAAAAATATCAAAATTTCCTCATTCTCTTTCTAGAAATGGGGTGGGTAGGATGGATGAGGAAGGAATGGTGCATGAAGAACGTTGGGGAGGTGTTGTAATTATAGGGGAAGGAGAGTGGATAAGATTGGGTGAGTAAGATTTTATCTTTTAGACATGTCCGAACGTTCGTGTCATACTTTGAATGGTCACAGAAATGACACATCAATCGATCATCAAGAGCGTCGAAGGTTCTCAAAGATGATAAGGATAAGGTTTGCGTCAGCTAGGTCAACCATCAAATGTTCTGGTGAGGGTTAATCGAATGTTTATGCTAGGATTCCTTCGAACGTTCCATAGAGGATGGCGAGCGTTTGAAGTGAATTAAAACAATAATTAAATTTTGGGAAAGAATATGTATTTGAAGAATTTGAGTGAGAGTAATTAGGTTAATTATTATTCATTGTAATTTTGTAAATATTGGTATTTAATTTATGCGGGGCACTACAAAGACAAAACCAGAACTTGAGGTTTCATCTGTATCTCTTATGTGAACCTTCTCGCTTAGAATCAAATTTCGGATATCTTTATATTTGAGTTTACTCTTCCCTATAGAATTGCTCACTACCTTCTCATGGCCTCTTAACTGTTTGGCAAAGAGGCCAAAATGATCAATGCACAAATCTCGTCATCAAAATCAATCTCCACAAAGGACAATTGATTTTGATTGTATTGAACTCGTTCAGATGCTGGGCTACCGGAGCACCTTCCTCCATCTCCAGATTAAACAACTTATTCATCAGATGCACCTTGTTGTTAGCAAACGACTTTTCGTACATACCTGACAAAGCTGCCAATAGACTCGTTGTGGTCTTCTCCATCACAACATTGTGTACAACCGTTCTTGACAGTGTTAATCGAACAACTCCCAGCACCTGTCTATCAAGCAGAGCCCATTCGTGATCCTTCACATTGTCTAGTTTCTCTCCCAAAAGAGGCAGATGTAGTTTTCTCCCATTTAGATAATTGTCGATCTGCATCTTCCAATACCCAAAATCTGTGACGTTGAACTTTTTGATTCCTAACTTTCCTTATTCTCTTGCCATCATTCACACTTGAACCAAAAGCTTTGATACCAGTTGTTAGGAAATATACCCCATTTCCCAAGACCCATGAGATGCGAAAAAATAAGATGAAAGCAAAAAATCAATCATGCACGATATCAAGATTAAAAAGCCTACATCCATTGGCAGAGACGATCACGAATAAATTCACCATCAAGATGGAGCACAAAAATAGTAGAGATAAAATCACTCAGAACCCAAAGCCCCAATACACCCAAATCTCACTATCATACAATAGGGATTATTTTTCGAAGTCAATACAAAAGACAGGAATACAAACTTTTCTTTTGCTAAAACAGATAGCAGCTGGTCTCTTTATTTTTTTCTCACTATCACCGCGTCTTTCTCTTCCACTCTTGCGGTGCAGCGCCAAGAATGAAGAAAAGCTACCCACGTTTGTATGGCGCGACTATGTTCCTCACTTACACACGCACTACCTTTTATCTCTCTCTCTCTCTTTTCAATGAAACCAAGAAGAAAACTTGGGCCCCGTTTGGCAACCCCCTCCCCTCCCCTTCTTTCTCTCTCCAAAAAATATAAACTTCAAAACATTCTAAATTTTTTCACTTTTTACATCACATCAACAATTTTTTATTATTATTTAAATAAAAAAAAATCTACAATACAATTTTTTTTCCACTTTTCCATACAAATTATTTGTACTTTATATCACATTAATTACATTTTACTATCACTCAAAAAAAAAAAAAAAAATTCCCCTCATACTTGAGGGGAAGGGGTTGCCAAACAAAGCCTTGATGTGCGACACATTTTTTTCTTACACCTACAACAACTCACTGTGCGGCTCTGTTTGACGCTCTATGTCCAAAAGACAGAATAACATGGAAGAAGAGAAAAGTCTCCGTATCTCACACATCTCCAACTACTTTCTTCCTTCGTGGTCTTCTTCTCTCCTTTACCACTGAAGTGAAGCTAATTTTCTATTCTTTAGGTCAAATCTATCCTTGTCAAATTGTGCTTTCCTCTCGTTGCAGTGGTCTGATCCATGGTGGAGGAGTTGTCGGAAAGGTGGGGTAAGTTCACCCTTGATGACGATGAAAGTACGGGTGTTACTTTGGAGGGTGAGGACATTGCATCTTTGGTGCAAAAAGGGAAAGAGTGCCTGATAGGGAAACTGTTGGTAGATAGGATAGTGCTGAAGGAGCATTTTCGAGCTCCTTTACTTCGCATTTGGCATCTCGAAGGTAAGGTATCTTTTCAAATCATAGGTGGTAACTTGTTTGTTGTGGAGTTTGAGGAAGTTAGTGATAAGCTTAGAATATTGGAAGGTTGCCCCTGGATTTTCGATGGCTTCCTTATCATCTTGGCTAACTTTGAGGGTTTCACGCCTCCCTAAAAAATGGTCTTTGACTATGCAAGTTTTTGGGTTCGGATGTATGACCTTCTTTTGGTGTGTATGGGGAAAAATGTAGGATATAAAATAGGGGCATCTGTGGGGGAGGTGGAAGATGTGGATATTGTAGATGGAGACCCCGGTTGGGGGGAATTTCTCCGAGTGAAAATCAAGCTTGATCTCAGGAAGCCACTGGCACGTGGAAGAATGCTTCATGTCAATGGTCGATCTTTGTGGATAGGATTTAAATATGAGAAACTACCAAGGTTTTGTTATAAGTGTGGGGTAATTTTACATGTGCAGCAAGGATGTCGGGGGGTAGGTAGCATCAGCAACACCAAACAGGAGGCTTATGGCCAATGGCTACGTATTGTTTATCCTATCCGTAGAAACCAAGGAGATTTATCATACCGGCGACAGCCCCAAGAGAGTGGGGTGGGAAGAAATTTTAGCCATGTCCAACAGAAGGATGATGAAGGTCTGCCTTCAGAGGAAGGCTTTGGTAGTGAAGAAGAAGGTCTTTTTAGCCGGAGTCCTAGAGCTCAGGTGGAGGTTTCCGGCCAGGCGCGAGGTCTGAGGACGTGCATTAATGGTAGGGATAATGTACAATCACGTATGGATTTGTTGTCTAATCTCCAGATTACGCAGGATGGGGGCGACTGAAAGACAGTGACATGAAGAAGTTTCTGGGTGAATACGTTGGTCAAAGACCGGGTGATAGTTTAGATCTAGACTCTCAGACAAGGCAACAGACTGTAGAGCGGATAACTAGAAAATGATGTGAGGAGATTATCTCGGATATGGGTACTTCTGAGAACCCAAATTCCAAGGAGGGTTCGACCATGAACTATGTTCTGGATCCTTTTGTTATGGGCCATAACTTGGTGGGCTCCAGTTTAGTTAAGGAAAAGGAAATGAATGATGGTGATGTGGCCCAATTACAAAAAGTACCACGTTATTATGATAATTTTTCAGATGGGGACAATGATACAGGTGGTAGTTCCTTACAAGGTAGGGCAGATCCTTACCAAAAAGTATCTCATCCCAGTTCGTGTTTTCTAGAGAATTCTAAAATAAGAAACAATGTACTTCCAGAAGTTGAACAATGCAGGGGAGGAAAAGATTCGTGGAAGAAGAAAGATAGTTATTCTTTGGAATCAGTTCCCAAGGAGGAAAATTTGAAAAGTGTTTGTAGCAAACGTAAAAAAGAAGGGGAAGATGGAGGCGGGTCTGTTTTGTCCAAGAAAGGTAAGTTGGATTATGAAAATAATATTTCACTGGAAGAAGCCCTAGCGGTGGCTGGTTCCCAGCCCCGCCGATCGCCATGATCGTGCTCAGTTGGAATTGCTGGGGGCTTGGGAGCCCCCGGACAATTCGGGTCCTTCGCTGGTTGGTGAAGGAAAAGTGCCCGGATTTGGTTTTTCTCATGGAAACCATGCTGACCCAAAAACGTGCAGAGAAGATTCGGTTGTCTTTAAGGTTTGATTGTTGTTTTGCTGTTGATTGTGTTGGTAAAAGTGGTGGTTTAATCTTGTTGTGGAATAGTGCTTGTTCGGTGAACATTCAAAACTTTAGTAAAACCCCACATCGATGCAGTGATTCTGAGCCAGCAAGATAATTTTTTGTGGAAATTTTTAGGGTTTTATAGGAACCCGGATGTGTGTAAGAGAGGGCAGTCCTGGGAACTCCTTCGGTATCTTTCTAAATTACAGCTTTGTCCTTGGCTATGTGTAGGTGATTTCAATGAAATCATCTCACTTTTTGAAAAATCCAACAAGGCAGTCAGGCTTTCTTCTCAAATGGCTTCATTTAGGAAAGCTATGGAAGATTGTAATTTAGCTAATTTGGGCTTTGTTGGTTCAAATTTTATGTGGTGGAATGGTAGACATGGCCAATATTCTAACAAGGAATGGCTTGATAGAGCCTTGGCAAACCCGGAATGGAGCTCAGTTTTTAATGCAGTGCAGGTGGATATTTTAACTAGATGCTGCTCGGATCATCATCCAGTGCAAGTTAATTTCTCAAATGCAAGTTCTAGAAACTGCCAGAAAGGTAGAGCTTTTCTTTTTGAGGCGGGATGGACTAAGCATAAGGGTCATGTGGGTATTATAAAGCAAGTTTGGAGACCAAAGAAGAGGGATGAAAGCCCTTGGCAGAGGCTTGATGCCAACTTGCAGAATTGTAGAAAATCCCTCAAGGTTTGGGCTAGAAGTAAAAAAGAACTTGAGGAGAATCTTATTAAGGAAAAATTGTCTGTATTACATAATCTCCAACTTGCGGGCTCCTTGGACAATGAAGAGATTGGACCGGCTATACAAGAGGAACTTCATGTGCTACTTGAATTGGAGGATTTTAAATGGAGGCAGAGAGCCAAAACAAATTGGTTGCAGAATGGGGATCAGAACACCAGGTACTTCCACGCCTGTGCTTCTCAAAGAAAACAAAGAGCTAATATTTTGAAGGTTAAAAATATGGATGACCAGTGGTGTACATCTCAAAATCATATTGAGCTTGCCTTTATTTCCTATTTCTCAAATATTTACAAAGCTGGAAGCGCAATGGATATGGAGGATTGTTTGAATGCCGTTGAAAAAAATATGACTGGGGAGATGAATTTAAGGCTGCTATCGGAACCTACAATCGAGGAAATCACCACAGCTATGCAGGGTATGGATCCTTTAAAGGCCCCAGGCCCAGATGGTTTTTCTGCATGCTTCTACCAAGCCAATTGGGCTGTTATTCAATCTGAGGTATGCCAAGCTATCATTTTTTCAATTCGGGCAGATTGGGTGATGGAATTAACACAACTTATATTGCACTCATTCCTAAGGTGCAAAACCATGTGCATGTGTCTGATTTCAGGCCAATTAGTCTTTGCAATGTAATCTATAAATTGATTTCTAAGGTTTTAGCTAATCGTTTAAAGCCTATTTTGTCTCAAATCATTTCTTGTGTGCAAAGTGCTTTTTTACCTGACAGGTTGATTTTTGATAATGTCAGTATTGCCTTTGAGACTTTGCATACTATGCATAGTATGCAGCACAGATTGTGGAGTAAGGAGGGGTATATGGGGTTAAAGCTTGATATGAGTAAAGCATATGATAGGGTGGAGTGGAGATATCTGAAAGCTATAATGCTTAGAATTGGTTTTAATGCTCGATGGGTTGATCTTGTTATGAATTGTGTCACTTCTGTTAAATATTCTGTTTTAATTAATGGTAATACGGTTGGTAATATCCAGCCTTCCAGGGGTCTTAGCCAAGGAGACCTTATCTCCCTTTATTTGTTTCTGATTTGTGTAGAAGGCCTCAGCTCCTTGATTGGGAAAGCAAAGAAAAAAGGTTACATTTCAGGAGTTCCCTCATCCCCAAAAGGCCCAAAAATCAGCCATCTTTTCTTTGCTAATGACTGCATTCTTTTTTGCTAGTCTAATGGAGAAGATTGATGGGAATTCTAGAGAGGTATGAGCAAGCTTCTGAACAGAAATTAAATGTCAATAAAACCTCAGTGTTTTTTTAGCCGAAATACATGTTTTTCAAGGAGACAAGAGATTCTTCATGAGTCGGGTTTGGCTGAAGCTCATAGAATTGATGTCTATCTTGGCCTTCCGTCTTTTGTGGGCAAATCCAAAATTCAAACTTTCAGTTACATCAAGGATAAGGTGATTAAAAGGCTCTTAAATTGGAAGAATCAATTTCTCTCCCAACCAGGAAAGGAAATATTGATAAAAGCTGTTGTTCAAGCTATTCCTTCCTATTCCATGGGAGTTTTTAAAATTCCCTCATCTTTATGCAAGGAATTAAATGACCTGATGCAAAACTTTTGGTGGAATCATATGTCTAGAAATTCGAAAATTCATTGGATGAGTTGGAAGAATATGGGGAGATCTAAGACCATTGGTGGTTTGGGCTTTAGAGACTAGGTAATTTTCAACCAAGCCTTTCTTGCTAAGCAAGGTTGGCGCATCATACAGAATCCAAATTCTCGTGTCGAGAGTGCTTAGAGCTAAATACCATCCTCATTCTAGTTTTTTGGACTTTAAGATTGGGACTAGATCTTCTTTTGTTTGGAGGAGCATTTGTGGTGCTAAGGCTTTGTTGATTCAAGGCCTAGTTTGGAGGGTTTGTAATGGAGTTTCTATCAACATTTGGAAGGATCGTTGGTTGCCTACCCCTGTTACTTATAAAGTTCAATCTCCCCAAAGGCTTGTGGGCCAGCTTGATGTGGTAGGGGAGCTCATTGACCATAATCAGGGTGCCTGGAAAGAAGACATTATTAAAGAGAATTTCTTATAGGAAGAGGCTGATGTGATCCTTAATATTCCTCTTAGTCCACGTCTTCCCCCTGATCGGCTAATTTGGAAGGAATCAAAAGATGGCAAGTTCTCAGTCAGGAGTGCTTACCACTTGGGTCTATGCATTAATGATCTTTCTAAGGGGCAATGTTCTAGGGGATTGGAGGAGAAGTTAATTTGGAAGTTCCTTTGGAGTTTAAAGGTTCCAAATCAAGTAAAGACCTTTTCTTGGTGTGCATGCCATGACATTTCACCCACGAAGTCTAATCTTTTGAAGCGCAAAGTGATTGAGGAAGACATTTGTCCTTGCTGTAATTTGGAGAATGAGACTTTATTTCATGTTCTTTGGCTTTGCCCAGCGGCCCACGATGTATGGGGGGATTCCAAATCCTGTTTTCAGAAGTGCAACTTGTTTTGTAATTCTTTTAAATCCCTTTTTGAGGAATGTATGGCTAGATTCTCCAAAGAAGATATGGAACTCTTTGTTATTATTGCTCGTAAGATCTGGCTGAGAAGAAATGCTCTCATTTTTTAGGGTTCCTTTAAACAACCTTCGGATGTCCTGAAATTTGTGTTGATTTCTTTGCAAGATTACCGCATTAGTCTGTGCCGTGACGACACTAGAGGGCTGAAACCGGTTGCATCTACAGTTCGTGAGTGTCAAGTGTGGGTAGCTCCTCCTCCAAACTTCATTAAAATCAATTGGGATGCGGCTGCAAACTCAAGTAGAGGCTGTGTTGGTTTTGGGTTGGTGGCTAGGAACTGTAATGGTGTTTTTTTGGCTGCAAAATGTATTGTGCACTCTCAGAAAATAGAAGCTAAATCAGCGGAGGCATTGACAACTTTTTGGGCAGTTAGATTTTGCTTGGAGATGGAATTTCGTGAGGTAATCTTTGAGATAGATGCAGCTCAGGTGATTGATGATATTTGCTCCCCTCTTCCTCATCTTTCTAGTTCTGGCCATATTACTGAAAGTATTGTCCATAATACTTATCACTTGACATCTGCCAAATTTGTTCATGTTAAAAGGGAAGGAAATGTGGTTGCTCATTGTTTAGCAAAATTGGCAGTTAACCAGAATTTATCTTCTTGTTGGATGGTTGAGCCACTGGCTTGTATTGTTGATTTATTGGTTAGAGATCGTCTGATGTGAACCCCATCAAGAATAACGAGACCCAACAACAAAAGGGAAACCCAAGATCGCTCTATGGACAGATTCGAATGGAAGACCTCGACCCGTTGTTTATGACAAACAAGAACCTCGGTATAAGGAAGACGCCACAAACGGTGGTGGAAACTCCGTTTGATAAGTCGAGATGAACGCCACGGGAAATCTCGATAAGTTCATCTAGTTCTTCAAAAAACAAAGAGAATAAACCTCACAAGTTTTATGAATAATCAATGTCTGCCTTTTCCATTGCTTATGCACCTATTTAAAGGGCTGAACATTAAAAAAGAAAAAAAAAAAAAAAAAAAAAAAAAAAACTAACATAGAAAACCTAATTAAAGCCGAAAATGGGTAAGGAAAGAAATCCTTACCTTCCTAAAAAACACAAGACATATAAGGCAATAAAGGCTGGATGCCCACCCTCCTAATCAAAGCTAAAATAAATCCCTACTTGCCTAAAAAAAAAAAGAGCTGGAATAGGAAAGAAAAGCTGGACGCCTAGAATAGCCATGCAATCCGATCCTTCTAGAATAGAACCAAAATATTTCTTGCCAATTCTTAGCCTTGACCGGATCCTTCTAGAACTTGAATCAAGATGACGATTCTTTGTTGCCCACGTGGATCATGCTCAATGGGCCTCCACGAATTTGCTTGAGCCTATAATTCTTGGATGAGTCCGTTGAGTACATCCTTGAACTTCTTTGCTCGTGCTCTCGTAACCGGCCCAATTGGTACTTGAACGAGATCCTTTGAAGCGGTGCCTTGATCTCCATCATTCCCCTCCTCTTGAAAAGGATTTGCCCTCAAATCATCACCTACATCAAAAGGACTCAAATCAGTAACATTAAAAGTGGCACTTACATTGTACTCACTAGGTAAATCTAGCTTGTAAGCGTTGTCATTGATACGCTCGAGGACTTGGAAAGGACCATCTCCTCTTGGGGGCAATTTGGAACGTCTTTTCACCGGGAATCTTTCTTTTCTCATATGCAGCCAAACCCAATCTCCGGGTTCAAAAACCAGGTTGCGACGTCCCTTGTTGGCTTATGTGGCATATTGTTCCGTTCTTGGCTCAATGTTGAGTCTTGCCTTCTCATGAATCTGCTTCACAAAGTCAGCTTTCTTTTTGCCATCTAAATTAACGTGCTCCGTCAAAGGTAAAGGAGATAAATCCAATGGAGTTAAAGGATTAAACCCATACACAATTTCAAATGGCAAAAATTTGGTAGCAGAATAAACAACTCTATTATATGCAAACTCAACATGTGGTAAACATTCTTCCTATGTTTTGATGTTCTCTCTAATGATTGTTCTCAATAGAGTAGACAAAGTCTTATTTACTACTTCAGTTTGACCACCAGTTTGTGGATGACAAGTAGTGGAAAATAATAGCTTAGTATCTAGCATACACCACAAAGTCTTCCAAAAATAGCTCAAGAACTTAGCATCTCTATCCGAAACAATTGTCTTAGGCATGCCATGTAATCTCACAATCTCTCTAAAGAACAAATCAGCAACATGCGAAGCGTCATCCGTTTTGTGACATGGAATAAAATGTGCCATTTTAGAAAATCTATCCACGACCACAAAAATTGAATCTCTTCCACGTTTAGTCCTAGGCAATCCTAACACAAAATCCATTGAAATATCAATCCAAGGCTCACTAGGAATTGGTAAAGGAGTATACAAACCGTTGGGCTGCACTTTGGATTTAGCTTGCCTACATGTGACACATCTACCACAAATCCGTTCGACATCTCGTTTCATGTGAGGCCAATAGAAGTGTTCATGCAAAATAGCTAAAGTCTTTGCAACTCTAAAATGTCCCATTAATCCCCCACCATGTGATTCCTGCACTAATAACTCCCTCATAGAACAGTTAGGCACGCATAGATTATTTTCTCGAAATAGGAATCCATCAAGCCTAAAGAACTTACCAGAGGCGATTTTCTCACAAGCTCTATATTCCTCACAAAATTCGTGGTCTTCAGTATATAATTCTTTAATGTGTTCAAAACCAAGCAATTTTGCATCAAGTGTGGAGAATAAGGCATACCTGCGAGAAAGTGCATCGGCAACTACATTCTCCTTACCTTGCTTGTACCGAATGACGTATGGAAAAGTCTCTATGAACTCCACCCATCGCGCATGCCTTTTGTTTAGCTTGTGTTGGCCCTTCAAGTGTTTCAAGAACTCATGATCGGTGTGAATCACGAACTCCTTAGGCCATAGATAGTGTTGCCACGTCTCTAAAGCCCGAACCAATGCATACAACTCCTTGTCATAAGTTGGGTAGTTTAAGGCTGCCCCGCTGAGTTTCTCACTAAAGTAAGCAATTGGTCGTCCTTCTTGCATAAGAACGGCACCTATACCAATACCTGAAGCATCACATTCAATTTCAAACGTTTTAGAAAAGTTAAGTAAAGATAACAAAGGTGCGTTAGTCAGCTTCTCTTTGATTAATTGAAATGCTTTCTCTTGTTCTTCTCCCCACCGAAATCTAACGTTCTTCTTGATCACTTCGGTAAGCGGTGCGACTAAGCTACTGAAGTCCTTCACGAACTGCCGGTAGAAACTAGCAAGTCCATGAAAACTACGAACATTACCTACACTTGTGGGGCTCAGCCAATCTTGGATTGCACGTACCTTCTCTTCATCAACCTGTATACCTTGTGCACTAACAACAAATCCCAAAAATGCAAGCTTATCGGTGTAAAAAGTGCACTTCTTTAAATTAGCAAACAACTTTTCTTTCCTTAGCACATCTAAAACGGATTTCAAATGTACTACATGATCGTCTATATTTTTGCTATAAATGAGTATATCATCAAAATAGACAACAACAAATCTGCCTATAAATGCACGCAAAACATGGTTCATAAGTCTCATAAAGGTGCTCGTAGCATTAGTCAAAGCAAAAGGCATAACTAACCATTCATACAAACCATATTTTGTTTTAAAGGCGGTTTTCCATTCATCTCCTTCTTTTATCCTAATTTGATGATAACCACTTTTTAAATCAATCTTAGAAAATATGCAAGAGCCATGCAGCTCATCTAACATATCATCTAAGCGTGGGATAGGATGACGATACTTTACCGTTATGTTGTTGATGGCTCGGCAATCAATGCACATTCTCCACATCCTATCCTTCTTAGGTACAAGTAAGACCGAAACCGCACATGGGCTTATGCTCTCCCTCACGTGCCCTTTCTCCAACAATTCACTTACCTGCCGTTAAAGCTCCTTTGTCTCCTCGAAATTGCTCCTATAAGCTGGTCGGTTTGGGATGGTCGCACCTGGAACAAAATCAATTTGATGTTCAATCCCTCGGATTGGAGGTAACCCATGTGGTGTTTCCTCGGGGAAGACATCATCGTACTCTTGCAAAAGAGAAACAATAGAACTAGGCAAAGCAAGGACAAGTTCGTTAGTGTTTAAAAGTGCCTCTTTGTACAAAAGTACAATCATCGGCTATTTTGAAAACATTGCTCGCTTGATCTCTCACTCACTTTTGCATAGAAATTCTTTTTTTTTTCTCTCTAATTTTCTCTCAAGGGCCGAACTTTGATTTTCTTTTTCTCTCTCATTTTTCTCGGCCTCTCTCTGATTTTCACTCTTTTTCTTTTGCTCACTCTCTTTCTTTTGATCACTCTCCTTTTGTAATCTCACTTGATCCTCGTATACTTGCTACGATGTCAATGGTACAAGAGTGATTGATCGTTGATTAAGTACAAAAGAGTACTTGTTCGTAAAGCCATCATGCTTCACTTGCCTATCGAACTGCCATGGACGCCCTAGCAATAAGTGTCCCGCCTGCATCGGTACTACATCACACAACACTTCATCTTCGTATTTACGATTCGAAATGCAACTAACACTTGCTTGTTCACCCTTATCTCACCACTATCATTTAGCCATTGTAACTTGTATGGTCTATGTGCTTTACCATGGGCAATCCCAATTTCTCCACCATAATTGTGCTTGCAACATTAGTACAACTACCACCATCAATAATCACACTACATACCTTGTCTTTAACATAGCACCTAGTGTGAAAGATGTTCTCTCGCTGTACTTCATCAACTCCTTTTGCTTGCAAGCTCAATGCTCTCCTCGCCACCAATGTCAATGCGTCAGGGGCTAAATACTCCTCCTCGGAAACATCCTCCAATGGCGGCATGTCGTCGGTGTCGGAATCTTCATCATCGGTCACAATTTCACCATTGCTTTGCAACACCATGACTTGTTTGTTTGGGCATTGACTTGCTATGTGGCCCCTGCCTTGACATCTAAAACATTTAATATCATGATTCCTAGAGGTAGAAGCTTCGGTTTTACCTTGAGGAACATGGCTGGTGGTCGCGGACTTGGGCTCGAGTTTGGGCGTTTGTGACTTGTCTAGCGGCTTGGCATGACTCGATTTCCAAGAGGTAGAACTAGAGTTATGGCCTGCACGTGTCCCACTCCCTCTCTTGAGTTGTTGTTCCACTTTGATAGCCATATGCACCATATCTTCCAATTCCACATAATGCTGCATCTCTACCTCATCATGGATCTCCCGGTTTAAGCCAAGTAAAAATCTAGCCATTGTAGCCTCCCGATCCTCCTCTACATTAGCGCGGATCATAGCAATCTCCATCTCCTTGTAGTAATCCTCTACGCTTCGACTCCCTTGTCTAAGACCTTGTAGCTTTTTGTACAACTCTCAGTATTAGTAACTTGGAACAACCCGCTTTCTCATCACTACTTTCATCTCCTCTCATGTGTCTATTGGGCGTTCTCTATTCCGCCTCTTGTTTATCACAAGCTAATCCCACCAAGTAATAGCATATTCAGAAAATTCAATCACGACTAATTTTACCTTCTTTGTCTCGGAGTAGTTGTGGCAATCAAACACGAACTCCATCTTCTTCTCCCACTCAAGATATGCCCCAGGATAAGATCTACCTTGAAAGGACGGAATCTTCATCTTAATACCACCCAAGTTGTTATCTTCGCAATTCCTAGCTTCTCTAAATCTTCCTGCAGGTCTCCTATTGTTAACAATGGAATCCCGATCTTCTTCTTCATCAAAACCAGACCCATAACGCTCTTCATCCTCCTCCCTCTGTGGAACTCTTTCCCTTCTACGCAAATTACGACTGTCTTGTGGTTGCTCCTCATGTCTATTCTCCATCTGATCTATCCTTTCGTGAACTTGCTCCATCTCCATCTTCATCACACGCCTCATCTCACTCATCATGGCCTCCATAAACACTTTCAGATCAGCCAATTTTGTATCATCTTCGGCAATGCTCTTACCACTATCATGAGACATGATTGCTGTAAAACAAAGGTTAGAAAAAAAAAAAAAAGAACCTCACGAATCACTCCCTTACGTGTTTACACTCAAGACTATGGATCACTCAACATTCGTGTTTCACTCAAAAGAATATGGCTTTTACCCTCTGATGTTCTCACCACTCTTGCCTTTTTCCACTCGATAATTCTCTTTCAGTTCTTTTGAAACTAAACAAACAACTCAAAATTCCCAACAACAATTTACCCAGAACTAATCAAGGAATCTCAGATTTGAACACAAGGAATATGAAAATTTTCAGATTAGAATTAGAAGGAATATGGCAGTTTGGAATTTTGGAAGCACAGAATAGTGAATTTTTTTTATTTTTTTATTTTTTATGATAAGCAACTAGCTTTTGAGAATAATGAAATAAGATTTTGAAATAACTAAGAGATGTGAGACCAGACCAATAGTTTAGACATCAACAAGACAAACAAAGATTGAACAGATAGGATAAAGGCAATTCGGCTAAGAAGAGATAAATGATGTGGACGGCTAAGGAAGAAACACAAGAATGAAAGATGTTAAAGGATAGGCAAACCTGAACTAGAAACCGTGCTTTGATACCAAATGATGTGAACCCCATCAAGAATAACGAGAACCAACAACAAAAGGGAAACCCAAGATTGTTCTATGGACAGATTCGAATGGAAGACCTCGACCTGTTGTTTATGACAAACAAGAACCTCGGTATAAGGAAGACGCCACAAACGGTGGTGGAAAATCCGTTTGATAAGTCGAGATGAACGCCACGGGAAATCCCGATAAGTTCATCTAGTTCTTCAAAGAACCAAAGAGAATAAACCTCACAAGTTTTATGAATAATCAATGCCTGACTTTTCCATTGCTTATGCACCTATTTAAAGGGTTGAACATTACAAGAGGAAAAAAAAAAAAAACCCTAACATAGAAAACCTAATTAAAGCCGAAAATGGGTAAGGAAAGAAATCCTTACCTTCCTAAAACACACAAGACATAGGCAATAAAGGCTGGACGCCCACCCTCCTAATCAAAGCTAAAATAAATCCCTACTTGCCTAAAAAAAAAAAGAGCTGGAATAGGAAAGAAGAGTTGGACGCCTAGAGTCATATAGAAGGAAACAAAAGACAACATTAAAGGAAAGAAAGTGGCGCCTAGAATAGCCATGCAATCCGATCCTTCTAGAATAGACCCAAAATATTTCTTGCCAATTCTTAGCCTTGACCGGATCCTTCTAGAACTTGAATCAAGATGACGATTCTTTGTTGCCCACATGGATCATGCTCAATGGGCTTCCACGAATTTGCTTGAGCCTATAACTCTTGGATGAGTCCGTTGAGTACATCCTTAAACTTCTTTGCTCGTGCTCTCGTAACCGGCCCAATTGGTACTTGAACGAGATCCTTTGAAGCGGTGCCTTGATCTCCATCATCGTCTGCATCTCTAGATTCTGTTTGGAATCACCTTTGTATTTTTCTAGTTATTAATGGAAGTTTTCTCTTCTGTTAAAAAAAAAAAAAAAAAAAGACAGAATAACATGCATTTATATAAAGCACTAAGTCGATGGAACAATCCTACTACAAGTAGGTCTTTTATTCCAAATTCAAGTCAATCTTAGAGTACTTGTCTCAAAAACCCACAAGTAAAATGAAAAGTAGCGGCCCCACAATCATAAAGGGTGAAAGTCATACTATGTCAACAACATTCACAAGCATACTTTAGTGTGGCTACGTCGTGCTATCCTTATTTAATCAATTTCTTTCGCACGGTACCGGTGACTTTTATGCTAATATTTATTTGTCGCGGGGTTTAGCCGACGGCGGATCCAGGAATCTATCTTAGTAGGGATGAAATTAAAATAATAAAATACAATGATAAATAATTTTTTTTGTTCTTTTTATATATATATATATATATATATATATATATATTTATCATTCATGGTGTCTAATTTTAGTTTTGGATTGAGTTTTCTTAATTTAATATCACCCTAAATTTGAGGGTAACTTTCATTTTTTAAAGGTGTTGCTGCCGCTAGGCTGGGGCTGGGCTAAGCTAAGCTGTCTTGATTTTATTTTATTTTTTATTATTTTTTTTTCTGAGCAAATACAAGAGAATGAATATTTTTATTTAATTTGTAGAGGCTTATAGCCTTGTAGGGGTATTATTGTAGGAGCAGAATAGTGTTTGAGTTAAAAAAAATTACATGTTTATTTATTTACTTTTTTCAGACATTGGAGGGGGAGGAGACTAGCTAGCCTATAAGACCTTGTATATCACAACGTGCTCAGAGGCCTGTGACAAACTTCGTTCTATCATTTTTGGTTGTATCCATTTTCCTAATATTGAAATTTTATTGTCCATTCGTAGGAAAAAAAAATCCTCTCCCATTACATTCCATAGTTCTATTACCCCCCTTTTTGAATTTGATGTCTAATATTTCTTATAACCAACACTAGGATAACCATGAAGTACATTTTTCCTTCATTTCTTCCCCAAGAATGCTTCGGTGCTCCAATGATTTGCAACATGAATTATTATACTAGCACTTAACCCTACCTATAGGGCTGTGTTCGAGTCGAGTATTGAATTTTCGAACTCGGTTCGGCTGAATCACATGAGTGTTCAAACTTGGCTCAAACTCAAGCGAAGTTTTGAACAGTCATTTGAACTCGGCTAACCAAATCTCTTACTAAGGTCGAGTTTGAGCTTGAACTCGACATGGATACCTAGAGCCGAGCCCTTATCGAGAATTTGATCGGCTTTATTTTTTTTTTTTTTTTTTTAACATTTCCCCAATAATAATAAAACAAAATTTAACAAGGAAGAGGATGAGACAGCTTTGTGCATCAATGAAGGTTTAGTCCAGGTTGCATTTTTCAGAAGAAGTGCACTTGATGGGTTTAGTCCTCATAGAGCCACAACACACCGAACACAAACCACCGGGTAATTAGGAGATATGGGATGCTCAAACAATCTAATAATTCATTTCATATTTTTATTAAGGATGCCTCTAAAATTTCAATTTCGTAGATAATTAGTACGTTTTTAAATCAAATCGCATGATATAAATCGTTTGGAAACTGTGTTTTTGAAAATTGTTATTTGAAAACGCAAAAAATTTATTTTTTCAAATCGCAGGTAACATGGTATTTTTTTGAAAACACAGAATTTTAAAGGTTAATTTGCAATTTTAAAGGTAAAACTATAATTTTGCCAAACGTTTAACTGTGTTTTTAAAAATTATTTTTTCAAATCACACATTTTAAAGTCGTTATTTTAAATCGTACTTTTTGAAATTAAAAATCTAAACGGACTCTAAAATTGCCAATCATCTGAACCCCGGTCTTTGTATTGGGCTTTTAAGAGAGGGGGAGAACAGGGCCCATATCTATATATACACACGCGTCCAAGAAAGAGCGGAATCCGTGGCGACAAGACCGCGAGCTCAAAGCCCTACTCTCCTTCGGGTGTGTTGGTTAACCTTTTTCCTCTCCGCCTCTTTCACATCGTATAAAACCCACCCAAACTGCCATTCCCGAGCCTTTCGGTCCCTCCATTCAAATCCACCAACAGAGAGGGAGAGAGAGAGCGCGAAGCCTCTGTGAGAACAAAACAGGTAAGTAACCTCTGGCCTCTCAATGTTCTGAGGTTCTGTTTCTTTGCTTCGAAAATCAAAGAGAAACATGTATTGTAGAGCGAAATGAAGGAGTAATGTTTGTTGTGGTTTTTGTTGCGGTGGGAAGTAGATGGATAGGTACCAGAGGGTGGAGAAGCCCAAGGCGGAGACGCCGATAAACGAGAACGAGATCCGAATCACCACTCAAGGCCGCATGAGGAATTACATTACCTATGCCACCACTCTCCTCCAGGTTCTCTCTCTCTCTCTCTCTCTCTCTCTCTCATATTCTTTTTTCAAATTTATATATTTATGTACTTGCAGAGCTTATTGTTAGAATTGTGAGGAAATGGTCATATAGAATGTTGGTTTTTTGAAGAATGGTTTTTTTTTTTTTTTCGTGGGACTATGATAGTATAAATTGAATGGATTATCTATTTAGTTTGGGATATAAGAGAAAATAAAAAGAACATTGTTTTTTTGGAGAATGGTTTTTTCTTCTTCCCATTTTTACCGAATAGGTTGTTGGGGAATTTTGGGTTATGCCTAGAAGGGGTGAGAGAGATGTTAGTGAATTGGAGAGGACAAATGGGAAACCGTAATTCTCTGGAAGTTTGGAGGGTGGCTCCTTTTTGTTTAATATGGTGTATTTGGAGAGAGTAGAATGTAAGGAGCTTTGAAGATCGAGAGACTGAGATGTTAGAGCTGAAAAAAATGTTGTTCTAGTCCCTCTTCCCATGAATAGCAGCGTGCAATAGCTTGCCTATTTCTAATTTTCCTGAGTTTTTGGATTTTTGTTTCTGTTTTTCTACGTATTAGGAGGTTTCTCTCGTATACTTTCTGTGTACTAAGGTTGCGCCCCCCTGCGTTTTTAATGAAATTGAATTATATAAAAAAAAAAGTGGGTATATATGTTGGAAGAAGTTGATTTTGACTGCTTTTTTAGATCTTGAGTTTACGGCCTGGAAGTCAGCATCTAATTTGTGCAATTGTATTGAATTTTGATTTGGGATATGACAGAGTAGTCTGGAAAATCTACTACCCATATCGTTTACTTTATTTGAGACTTACTTATATTTATTGTTTGCAGGACTATCGTGGTTTAGAAATGCTTATATATACATTCGATATTACTTCAATTTGAAATGTATTCCTTCTGGTGTTAGTACTAAAGGGATGGACATATTGTTCACATTTTAAACTTTCCAGGACTGACTTGAGACTTGCCTGACCAGGAAAAAGATACAATTTTTAATTAATATGCCATCCAAGAATCTGAGAAAACATTTGGGGGCAATAGCAGTGATGCAGTCCTAGAGACTCTGTACTTGCTACTTGATGATGACTGACTTTTATGATATGTTGTATTTTTGTTTATAATGTTATTTTGTTAGATTGTTGGAGAATTAAGTCTGATGATAATATGATACTTCCAATTGGTATCTTGTCAATACACTTCTGGCTTATAACCTACTTTTTCCAGATCCAACATGCCTCGGCATTCTATTGTGTGATCTCCCAATTGAGTTATTCGTGCTTTCTTCATCAATTCAGCTTGAGCTGCTTAATCCTCAATTCTGAGGGTGTTTTTGCATGTCCTCGTAGCTGTTTCTCTGACACAATTTTCTACAATTCATTCCTAAATATGTTTGTTTGTGCTCTTTCTCTCTCTAATTAATGGATTATTTTTTTTTTGCAGGAGAAGGGTTCCGATGAAATTGTCCTTAAAGCAATGGGCAGAGCTATTAATAAGACTGTGATGATTACTGAACTAATTAAGGTAGGACTACAATGCTTTGTCTGTCTCTCACTTGCTCTGAACTTTTTTATTTATCAAATTTTACACCTTTCAGAGAAGAATTGCTGGTCTCCATCAAAAGACTTCAATTGGATCAATTGATATAACTGATACGTGGGAGCCACTAGAAGAAGGCCTTCTTCCGTATGAAACAATAGACTTTTTAATGTTATCAAGTATCAACCTCATGCAAATGTTATAGTTTTATTATATAAGGGGATGGTTGATTTTCTGCTCTGTTGCAGTCTGGAGACTACCCGCCATGTTTCAATGATCACAATCACTTTTTCAAAGAAGGAGCTGGATAATTCATCTACTGGGTAAGTGATTAAGAGTGGATCTCTCTTTAATATACGCCGATATATATATATTGGTGCACTGGATATGCATATTTTTTTTATATAATTTTTTTTTTTTTGTAATTGTAAATATTGCCAAAGAATGAATAATTTAAGTGTCTTATAAATGAATCAAGTTACTTGAACTTGGCTTAAGGTAAGCATTTAAATTGGCTCACTAGATTAACCTGCCAAGATCTATCTTGCTTAGAGCTCATGAATTTTTTGAGTCTAGCTGAACCTTCTTGATAAACTCGCCAAGCCCAGTCATACCTTTGATCTAGACACTTCGTGTGAGCTGAGATTGCGCAACTGAGTTGGTATGGCATGTTTACGGTCTAAAGTTTGTAGGATGAACATTAAGATATATATATATATATATATATATATATATATTACCCTCTGTTTCTAATATTTCCAGTGTAATGAGTTTTACTTTTGCTTGAAAGAAATTGAACACTTGTAGCTAGATAGATCATACTTTTCAAGATATTCTTAGAAAAAATTACTATGTTGGAGGAACTACTTAAAAATTCATATAGTAGTATATGAAGCAACTGTGAGGTATTTAAAATTCTCGTGCTAGGATTTGAATTGTTTGCCAAACTGATAGAAGAAGTATCAGTTATTTGTTTGTTTCAATAGTTTATATTGAAAAATGGGTAGACGTTTCTATCTTGTTTTGGTCACCAGAGTACCACACTTTTCTATTTTAATCACCTGGATATTCCTTGATTTTAATTCTCTCTTTTAATGCAGATATCAACCTCCTCTTCCAGTTGACCAAGTGAAACCATTAAATGAATATGAAGATGAAGGAGGTGAAGTGAAAGCTTCTATTTGTTGTTTTTATAATTTTATATTTTATCAGAGCCTCTGCTGCTGTTATATTAATTTTCTATTGCTTTGTTTTATATAAAGCAGAAGGCTCTCCTAGGATGCAAGGCAGGGCACGTGGTCGTGGAAGGGGTAGGGGAAGGGGTAGGGGTAGAGGTATTACTGATATTTGTTTGACTTTGATGATCCTGTATTTATATTGACTCCTGATGCCTGTGCAAGTTGCTAAAGTTGCTTGTTAGTTTGTGATCTGTTTAATATTATTGCAGGAAGTTATAATGGGCCTGGGGAGTATAATGGAGATGGTTGGGATGGTGGTCGTAGTTTTGGTGGTAGAGGTCGTGGCCGTGCAAGGGGCCGTTCTTTCTGGGGCCGAGGACGAGGCTATGGTGGTCAATCTGGTGGATACTATGACTATGGTGAATCAGAGGCACCACCTGCCCAAGGACGAGGTAAGCTTGTAGAGCAATCAATCTTAAGCTTCACTTTTTGTATTTTCCCTTTGTTTTTTTCTGGTTGATCCTGATAAGGCTGTGTTGTTTGCATAAGTTGTGTTGTGATAAGATTTGGAGGGCAAGGTTCATTTCTTGAATAGAATTATAGCCAAAGAAAATGGTCTTTTTCTTTTTGGGCAGGGAGGGGGATTGTCAATTCATGCAATCGTTTTCCTTTTTTTGTTCCTTGGCACATATGCCCGTTAATAACTCATGAATCTTACTCTGTGCTATACATAGTTTTTTTTAAGAAAATTCAAGAAAATTGTCATTTATTCAAAAATATTTTGGGCAGCAATTCAAAATAATGGAACAAGTATTGGTGCTTGAGTTTGATATAAAGAGATTCTTGAATCTTTCTGAACCTTGTCATTCAAATGGCACACACTAAAATCTTATGGTGAATAGACTTTTCATAATTAGTAGTTAATAAGCAAAGAATACAATTTAAATGCATGAAACCCTGCTAAAAGAGCATGATGTGCTACTTCATTTTTACTTTAAATGTCTTAATTAAAATACCTGGTGTTGGAGTTCTTTTTAATTAATTTTCCTATTTGCTACTTGTTAGGCTTTGTAAGCCAGTGGAACTCTTGCAGGTGACTACTCTGTTAATACATATTGCCTGGTGGTTTTGCAGGGCGTGGTCGCGGCAGGGGAAGGAGCAGCGGGCGTGGTCGAAATTTCAGATCGGATGGGCCGGTCCAAGCAGCAGCTGCTTAAGCCAGCAGGTGTTGCTGAAGGAAAATATTTAGTGCGTAGTTGAAGAATGATGTGGTTGCCTGCTCTGCCTGGATTCTATTGAAGTTTGCTTATATTTGTGGGCTTTGTAACTTGTTTCTCAAGTTAAGCATTGTTGCCATAGGGCTTGCAGTTTTGTTCTAGTAAGTAGGTTGTGGAGGGGGGGTAGGAATATTTTCTTAGTTTTTGCTTACCAAGATTTTATGAAAAAAGTTGTATAATTTTTTTCTTTTTTGGATAGAAATTGTAGCACTACATTCTTTCATTCTTAACCCTTTTAATAGATGTTGCATGCTAACGTAGTAACTTTACTAGATAACTGGGTTATTATATATAGTTCATGATTAGGTTCTGTTTCTCCTCAAATCAATTAGAGAGGATGCCCATGAGGCTAGCGCCACCTTATCCGTCCGAGCCCATCTCATCAATGCTAATGTAGAGCTGCTGCTGCCCTGTGCCTATGAGATGACAGACTTCTGGTGCTCTTGGATTTTGTGAGCAGCCCAAGAAAAGATAAAAGATTATTTTTTTTTATTATTATTATTATCTTTTTAATAACAAAGGAAATATTTCAATCAAACAATAGAAAATATGTTTTTAATTATTATTTTTTTTTAATTTTTTTATTAAACAACTGTCACGGGTCTAATTGGATACACCAGAGTAGCATGAAAATGGAAGGCAAAACAAAGTTGAAGATGAAATTTCAAAAACAATTAGATCCGTTGGAGAAAGAGGCATGCGAGTGAAATTGTAGTCTCTAGGACTGAAGATGTTTTGGGAAGAGGGTATCCCATTAGTGTTATTTGAGGAGCATGATTGTCCATCAAAATGTGAAAGGATAATTTTGCCCATCAAATAAAACTAATTGGGTCATCACCAATTCATTTGAACGGGAAAAGATGTGGCTCGCTCACATGGCAAAGTGGTCTTCCAGCTAGCTTTAGGGATTTTTGTTTTTTTTTTTTTTTTTTAAAAAAAGAAGGTAAAAGTAAAAGTTGTCACGTGAGCAAATGTGGTCAAGAGTTGTGTTTTGGAGTGACAATGTTTCATATCTCTTAACTGAAAGCAACGACAAGTGGTTCTAGGAGCTAAATGTTGGGCTACGTGGCATAATCTCATTAGCTGAGTTCAATAATAGGCATTTCAACACATGGGCTCGTGCGAAGGGGAAGTAACGGAAATGGGCTGAGGTGGCAAACAAGTGGGCTCATAAACTGGGAATAAGAATAATAAGAGGCCCAATCTTGAGATGGGCATCTCATTTCAGAAGATTGGTATTCTCATAGATTAATTCTCTTGGGTAATTGTAGAAGGAGGTGACCAACCCCGAATTGGTCTTTGTATCTGTAAACATTTTCCATTCTCATCATTCAATTACCATTCCATATTCATCTTCCATTTTTCAAATTATTATCTACATCAATACTTAATCCATCTTCAAAAACTACAAAATCTTGGAGCTTCCATGGCTGACGGCACCAGGATGAATCAGATGACCGAGAGTTTGGCTGCATCAAAGAAAACAGTAGAAAAATATTAGGCCCAAACTAAAATGAAGTTTGAAGAATTTTGGAAGCACAATGAAAGGAAGTTTGAAGATTCTGGGAAACACAATGAGAAGAAGTTTGAAGATTTAAGGAAGCACAATGACAGGAAGTTTGAAGATATTATAAGGCACATTACCAGTTGAGTTCCATGGAATCCATGAAGCAGACCTTCATTACAAAATAGGGAAAATCATCAGGTCCTGTAATTCAGAATGAAGAACTATAGTGAACCTTGTTTATGTAAATGCAAGAGAACCACAACAACTTGAATCCATTCATGCTGATAATGAAGATGCAAGAGGAAGTCCACATGATTGCTGAAACCCAATAATGCAATTTCAAGAAGAAAGATGGGAAGTCCAAAAACCTGAGGGCAGAAATCCAAGAGTGCAGTTCCAAGAAGATAGACATGACAGAAGGTAACATTATGATGACATGTATCCAATAAGGTAGTACAAAGAAGATAGAAATGCAAGGATGCAAATTCATGAGGACATATATGCAAGAAAGGGAGCAGCATGAAGAAGATCATGGTGGCATTCTACAAGGTCAGTTCGTATTGATTTTCCTAGATTTGATGGAAATGATCCATCTGGTTGGTTATATAAAGCCAATCAATTTTTCTATATTCATAGAACTCAATATACTCAAATGTTGTTACTTGCTTCCATTCACATTGAGGGCAAGGCCTTGGTATGGTAACAAGATATGGAAAGCTCTGGTTTCTTGCGTACTTGGGAGGTTTTTACACAAGCATTGTTGGACATGTTTGGGCCATCTTCTTATGATGGCATAGTGGAAGCCCCAGGGCCGGCTCTACCTTATAATAAATTAGGCGATCGCCTAATGCTCCTAATTAATAATATTAATATGAATTTTTTTTTAATAAAAAAAGATTTAAAAGCTTAATTATAGTCAATATTCTTTAATTATGGCCCTTAATTATAGTAATAAGTAATTGAAAAGGCATTAATATCATTTAATTATCCAATATTCCATTCTTGTAATAAATCTTAAAATATTGATAGTATTAAATAAGAGAATCAAATAATAATAAAGACATTCTTAAATAAAACTCATTTTTCAACTTTAAACGTTCTATTCTTGAAAATAATAGAGAGAATGAAAATAATAATAATATTCAATATGTTGTAGAGATTTTTTGTGCCTTGTAATGAGCATTGAACAACTGAAATTCTAATAATAATTTAAATGGACAACAATAAATTTTGATCTCAACTACCATTTTTTTTTTTGTTGGGAAAAATGGAGATTTCATTAGTCAACCAGAAACTCTTGCTAAGCAAGGATTACATTCCGAATAAAAGAGGCCGGGATAATCCTCCTTCCAAACGTTATCAAGCAACTGGGAAATGGCTAAAAGTGAGCAGCATTATTTGCTTGACGTCTAACATGGTGAACAGAGAAAGGGTGCATGCAACCTCTGGAGCCAAGTCTGGGTATCCTCAATCAAGTGTCCAAACGTGCTCTCACATGGACCATCATTCTTCAAAGCTAGCAGCCACCAGATTCAGTGAGTGTCCTTCAAGGTGCACATGAGAGTAACCCAATTCACACCCTAACTTGACAGCATATATACCAAGCTCCCAAAGCTTCAGCCATGAAAGGGTCCGTAAGGGACGGGAAAAACTTGGCCTGAGCCGCGATCAACTCCCCCTCATCATTGCAAATCAGAACCCTAAAACCTGTCCGCTTCATCCAGGGATCTAAGGCAGCATCCCAATTTATTTTAATGGAACTACATGGAGGAGGAACCCACCTTATAACCACCGAATCCGCACCCAACCCCGGAGTCTTCTCTGTGAGCATCGTTGCTTGCAGGAATTCCTTAACCATGCTATGGGCTTCTTCTACTAAACGGCCTGGGGCAGTGAACTCACGCCCAAAAACTGCAGCATTTCGCCATAGCCATATTAGGCGAGACACTACTAGTGCTAACAGAAGATCCTCCCCATCAAGCTTCGTTATCAAAAAATGCAGCAAGCTCCGTCCATCTCTTGCCCCCACAGCAAGCTTCTGGATCTTCTTCCCACACTCTTGCCACACTGCCGTCGATGATTTACAGCTCCAGAATATATGGAACACATCCTTTGTCCCCAGCAAACAAATTGGACACGTTGGGTTTTGGACAATATGTCTCTGGTACAGATTCACCTTTGTTGGGAGCAGCTCATTCCCCACCTTCCAAACAAAATTTTTGACCAATGCCGGTGCATTCAGCCTCCATAAATTCTTCCAAAAAACTTCCTCCTCTCTGGCATTGGAACTCTCTCTTGCTACCTTGGTGCACTTTTTCTGCTCAAGATAATACACACTACGGACCGTGAACATCCCATGGGGAGTACGTAGCCTGCCAGATCATAGTATCTGATGCTTGTAATGGGCTGGGTATGAGGCTAAAAATGCGGGCTGCTTCTTCGGATGTAAACATCTCCTGAATAAGATAGGTATTCCACGCTCCTGTTGACGAGTCCATCAAAACACATACCTTTGCATCCTCATCCAACCTTTGGTGAGGGGAGTACGAGAGAATAGAATAAGGAGGCAGAAGCCATTTATCCATCCAAATCCGTACTTTCGCATCATTTCCCACCCGCCACAAGACCCCATCCTCAACAACCCCCCTTGCTTGGAAAATGCTTCACCACGCATACGAGGGTCGATGTCCCAATTGAGCTGACATGAAATCCCCATTAAGAAAATATTTATCCTTCAACCATCTCCATCTCCGGTTCTCTAGCGAAACCACCGTACGACCCATCTACCGTACCGCCACGACGATTCCAGCCACCACGTATGGTCTTCCAACTATAATAAGAAATAGTTGGGCTGAGCAGGCTTTCAGACTTTCCAATGATCATCATAGAGCTTGGAAGTCCATCTATAATTTGAGATCGAGACTAGAAGCATGGTCACCACCGGCCAGAGCAGGATCTCTATCATTTTGCTAAAGGATACAAAGGAAAGCTATGGCTACAAATTTTCTTTCCCATATTGCAAATAGTGGGATGAAATAATTTCTTGACCATGAAATGATCGTGTTTCAGATTATTCTTGTCGCACAAATTGATACATTATATACATATACATACATTAATAGATTCTGAATCAAGATTTTTGGTAATTTTTCTTGACCATGTAATTTTTTAATTTTTTTTTTTAATATATTATACACCCGGAGCCGGTTACCTGGTTATAACCGGGTGTCTAAAAAACTAATACTCGGCCCTGGCTCCGGGTACCCGGTTATAAATAATCGGGTACCAAACCGGTTTCTCAGTTTTCCAAAGCCGGTTAGTGCCCGGAGTTGATTTCCCGGCCGGTTATAACCGGTCCGAAATTACACCCCTAGTATTAGTTCTAGTGTGTTCATGACCTGTGAATTGGTTTTCCACAAAAACCTAATACAGAGGAAAGTTATTTGGTATGATTTGTAGGTTTGGTTTCAAGTTATAACTTGATTTCTGAAAATGTTTTGTTCTAAACAGGATCCAATGAGTACTATAAAATTAGATTTAACCCGATCCAAAAAGATCCCCTCCAATGTAAAATTCTATGCTATATAAGTTAAAAAAAAAAAAAAAAAAAAAAAAAAAAAAAAAAAAAAAAAAAAAAAAAATTAATTTATTCTTTATTTATTTATTTTATTTTATATTAACTAATTAGATGTTTTCGTACAATAACTCATAGATGACTTATCACCATCGATCTTGGGCAATGAATGCGAATATGATGATTTGTTGACACAACTTCCAATTGATGATGTTTTGCCACTCAAAATTGACCATCAAAATGGTATGTTAGGCATTTCATTCTTCCTTTAATTTTGCTTCAAATATTTAATGAATGTCATTACATCACCCTATCATGTGCTCACCAAGGCAGTAGAAAACCTAGCTCAAGTAAATTTGAATGCAAAGTTAATTGATACAAAGTGATATATGAATAGTATATCTATTAACCATAATCATAATTTAAGCCAGGCAAAACTAGATATCTTAGATCCTATAAGAATTTGGATATGTGGGTCCTACATATTAAATGATTGATTTTAAAAAAAGACGTTGTAGTTATATAAGAGTTGTACAGAAGTTGTAAACGTATCATATTTTTATTCAGGGACAAATTTTATACAACCCCATTTGTAAGAAATTCTTATAAATCGACCTCTAAAGCGACATATATCTTTAATTAAGCGATTAAAACATCATGCATGTAAGAAGCCTCGCTATTAAAAATACATGTATTTTTTCATACTAAAGAACACATCATTTTTAGATGTTGATTTGCAAGAAATTTTCTACAAACCAGCCGGTTGGAAAATTGTGTCCCTTATTCAGCGAGATAAATATCTCTCTACCCGTCCTTTCTCCCCAGAGAGGATCGAATAAAATCCCCCTTTAATTTGCTGTCTCCCTCTTAAATGGTATTAGCTAATGGTTGCTATATATATTATACAACGAAATTTCCTATGAAATAAAACTTTCTCATTACCATTAATTAGCACATGCACCATATAATTATAACCAAAAAGCTCAAGTTATATCAGTAAATTACAAAGAAAAAAGCTCCAGCTAGTCCCTTATTTTCTCCTACGGAAGAAGAACATTTTCCTAGTTGAATTAATTAATTTTTATTTTATTTTATTAACACAAAACAAAGAATATATACATCACACTCTAATTAGAATTGCTTATACATAAAAAAAAAAAAAAATTTGTGCCAAACAAAAATAGCTAGAACGCCAAATGCTCAACAACAGCATCCAAACCAGCTAATTAACAACTATATATACAACCAAAAACTATAAAAACAAGACATAACCAACAATTAATACCCTAATTTAATTTCTACAAATCTCTACATTCACATCAATCTTTAAATATTTAAATTACTTGCCTTTCCCCCCTAATTCTATTAATGTTTACATTCCAAACAATCTCTTGAAGCATTTTCTCCTCAGCTTTAAGTGGACTATGATCATGTCCTCTATTTGCACTCAAAATTATTTTGCAAACAAACAATCACTTACCCCCATTCGCACAATATCTTACCCAAGTTATTGGGGGATCATGAATGGGATTTTTCTTCATAATTAAGTTGAATTAAATTTTGCATTCCAACAAGATCCTGTCTCACTTAATTCCGATAAATACTCTATTATATCATGATATTAAATCAATTTAATCTTGATCATCACCATCACCAGCCATGCAACACGCTATAGGCAAAACATCTCAAACTATTTTTAAGAAACATATATATATATATATATATATATATATATATACTGGTCTCTATTTTCCCCGACAAAAAGGATAAATAAGTATTAATTAAAAACCTTAATTTGAACTAGTATAAGATTAGCCTTCTAAGCTGAAAAAACCCACATTACAGATTTAGGGTTTGTTGAAGATCGATCGACCTCACCTTCTTCCCATATCTAGCTAGCATTAATATTCATCGGTTTTGTCGCCGTGTAAATACTAACAAGCGACCGATACCTCCGCTTCTTCGGCCGATAAGCGTCTTCTTTCCCGAAAATCTCTTCAATCTTCGCCATAGCCGTCGTTGTTTCATGATGACCACGAACACTTCGGGGCTGATCAACCTCTTCGTCTGTGTCCCTTTTCATGCTGTTGTCTTCATCGCTCAGCTGCATGAGATGCTGAACCACACGCATGTCCATCACCGTCAGAACCTCATTCAGGGGATTACTTTTACGTGTCGAAGATGCTGATTCCGCCATTGAAATTCTGGGATTACTGAAGAACTCGGAAAGAGGATTCCGATTATCAACTTTCTCTCTCTTTCTGATCTTTCTTCTTTCGGCCGTTTTCTCTCTCTCTCTCTCTCTCTTGGTGTTTTTTGGACGTGTTTCGCTTTGAGGGTACGTGTTGTTTAAAAGCTTTGTGAGAGAGAAACTGCAAAGTTGGTTCTGCGAAGATAACTGGAAGATGTAAATTTTATATCTGCTTTTTTTGTGGATCCTGTGCTCCCAATCCCATATTTATACGCAGTACTACAGTACTTATAGTCCGTCGGATCTATTTGATTTTCAATCCAACAGCTTGAACCTGCTTCTTGAGTATAATAATATATATCTTGCCTTCTCGATCTTAGAAACATACTAGGATATTATGTCCTGGTCTAAGTCTTTCCTTAGCCTGATCATTCTTACGGGGCCCCACACTTTGAATGAGACATTTAACTTCCCCCATGAGAATATAATAATAATAATAAAATAAAACAAAAATCTCATATATATATATATATATATATAAAATGATATTTACACAATTTATGCACAACAATTCATATGGTTGATGATTATATATATACTAACTCTTGATGGAATGAAAACTTGCAGTTGGCATTCATGTCTTCCATGTTTTATAATATTAGTTAAATGATTAAATTAATATTTTTTATAAATTAAATTTTTGAGTTAAATGGTAATTTAATATGGTATCAAAGTAGAGGTCAAAAGTTCGAACGCTGTATCCGTAATTCACCTCTCATTTTAATAAAATATTTCACGTGCCTGAGCATCACTTCACAAGTAAAGAAAAATATTAAAATATAAATTAAATGAATAAATTCATCCATTTCATATCTTTTAAATAGAAAATTTAAAAATAAACTATTAGAGATGCTCTAAGAGAAATGCAGCACCAATTCTCTATTTTGGCTAATTGATAGACTACTATATATATATATATATATATATATATATATATATATATATATATATATATATTTAAAGGACATACAATTCCTATAGATCACTGGCGTAGAAAAATTCTTAATTCAATTTTTTAAAATGTCATGTATCATTTAATATATGATTTTCACATATTTTTTTTTTTATTAGTATTAATAATATATATTTTTATTTTTCATTTTATTTTTATCTTGTACCATTGACGGTTGACATTGACTTAGGCCGGCTGAAATTTATTATGGATACATATTATTTTGACAAATTAATTACAAGACATATTTAAGGCTAAATTAATTTATTTGTAAGAAAGTGGTGTACGTACGCCAGGTTGATGAATTGCCCAACGTCTTCAATCATGCAATTGAGACAATGGTCTTAAGAACTATTCTTTGACCAGTCAAAAGTTAAATTAATTTCTCTATTGTCTAAGAAAAAGAAGTAGAATTGACTTTCCAGGTCAACTTCTTTGAAATCAATTACACTCTAAATATTAAACCCCAAAGAGAAAAAAACAAACAAAATAATGATAGAAAAAAAAATTCAAACCGTGTTGGAACTTTCCCTTCTTCAAACAAATACGTTAGTTTTAATATATTAATTCATCTTTAATATTATTTTTATTTTACTAAATTGATTTGGTAGTATTTATCGTGTAATTTTGAATACTCAAACTCACGTCTTACCCTTATCTTACTAGATTGATGTTGGAATGTTTATCGGAATTTAATTTTTAATTTTTTTTAATAAAAGTTAATCCGGCCAAGGACTGATGTATCCAGTGAAATATATAAGAATTGAGTATATAACATTACTCATATCTATTAATCCTTAAATTTTTATTTTTTTTTTTAATAAAGACGGCTAATGTACGTACCTAGTGAGATATATATATATAAGTTGAATGAGAGTTGAGTATGGAACATTACTAGTTTCCATTATCTCTGAATTTTTTTTTTTTTTTAATGAAGGCTAGCGGATCAAAAGTCCATTAATCCCTAAATTATTATTATTAATTTTTTTTTTTTTAATAAAGACCGCTAATGTACCTAGTGAGATATATGTGAGTTAGATGAGAGTTAAATACGTAACATTACTGGTGTCCATTAATCTCCAATTTTTTTTTAATCAAGGCTAGCTTATTAAAAAGTTAATAGACACTGTCACATCAGCTCAATAAAAATAAATATCAGATGAAAAATAAATATGCTGCATGACCCTTTAAATCAATACTGCAATTCTATTCTATCTTGTGTATTGTTTTTTTTAAAAAAAAAAAAAAAAAAAAAAAAACTGCAATTATATCTCTTTTCTGGAGTGGGGTCTTACAAAAAATGAAGAAGAAACAAGTGGGGCAGAAATTTATCATGAGTACCTGTACTTGTGATTATATATAACAGCCATACTGCAATTGTATGATATTCTCCATATTCTGCTACAGATCGATGTACGATCATTACCAAATTCAACCTTAATTTGAAAGAACATTAATTAATTAATTAATTATTTCATTCTAATTAATTATGGGGAGATCGTAGAAAAAGTCATTCAAATTAGTGTGAATATCCTATTTGAAGTGACGCCCCTTGGGCTAGAAGTATGGGTAAAGTCAAAGTCTTGGACAGCTGAGGTCAAAGTCAATACAGAAAAAAAGCTCTCATTTATTGGCTATTGTTTTCTAGACCCTTTTTAAAACAGTCTAAAAAAATTTTTACTGTCGGTTTTTTCAAAACCATCTGTAAAATAATAAATTATAACGGTTTTAAAACCGGTTTGAAAAATTTCTAGACGATTTTAATAAAATTGTCTATAAATTTACAAACGGTTTAAAAAAACTGTCTGAATTTTTTTTCCTTGTTTTTTTCCATATGGTTTTAGGAAAACCTCCAAACGGTTTTCCTAAAACCGTTTGTAAATTTAATGAAATCCTTACGTTTGAACCTTTTTTTTTTTCTTCTGTTTTCTATTTCTTTTTTTCTTTTTTTTTTTTTCTTTTTTTTTTTTCTTTTTTTTTTTTTAAAAAAATTTTATAAGAAAGACCTAGATCGATCTCTCTCCCTTCATAAAAAAAATCTCTCTCTCGAGTCCGACCTCATCCCTCCCTCTCCCTCTCGTTCTTCTTCTTCTCTCTCCGACCGGTGACTAAGACGGGACGACGAGATCTGGACACGGAGTCGGTGACGTCGCTGAGGTTGGATCTAAAGCGGAATGTCTGATATTTGGCCGAAACCCACGCTCGGCCAGATCTCTGTCCGAATACAAAGACAGATCCGGCCGGAATACGTGGATTTCCAGTCGGTTCTCTCTTCTTCTCTCTTTCTCTCCCCCCCTCCAGCCTCCTCGACACCACTTTCTCTTCCAAACCACCGGACGGATCTTTGATTTTTTTATTTTTTTTTTGGTAAGTGAAATTCTTAGGTTAGATTTACATTTTGTGTTTGTATTGGGTTTGGATTGTGATTCTTGGGTTTGATTTGTGAAGGATTTTTTGAATCCCGATGACCGGATCTACCGTTGATTTCCGGTGGAACCCGAAGAAGCCCATTTCTCCGATGGATTTTCGGTAGAACCGGAGCTGATTTACTCTGGTAGATGGAGCTCGATTTGACCACTGGACATAAAAATAAGAATAATAATTATATGAAAAAAAATAATAATTTTTATAATTTTTTTTTAAAAAAATAAAATACAAATTCTAGACGGTTTGGCTCAAACCATCTAGAATTGCAGACGGTTTGACCGAAACCTTCCATAACCCAGATTAGCGACCCATTGTTCTGGACGGTTTTTCAAAAAAACCGTCTGGACCGTTTTCCAGACAGTTTTCTCCAATTTCTAGAAATTTCTGATTTTTTTGTAGTAAGTATTCACTGATGTCTAACAATATATGGTAAATAGTCATAAAATCAAAATAGTTATAGAGACAAGAATAATATATCATATTCTAAAGCTTATTATTTAAGTTATGTTCTATGAATCAATGTAATTTAGTCAAACATTTTCATTAAAATTAGAGAAAATATAGAAGCAAATAAAATAAAATAATAATAATTAAAAGAAATAGCATACTTGATGAGGAAGCATATGCAAATGTCATTTTAAAAAAAATAAAAATAAAAAAATAAAAAATAAAAATAAAAAATAAAAAAATTCACTTATAATTCCTTATCTTTCATTACTTTTATAATTAAGTAGTCAAACTTTAAAAAGTATCAATTTAAGGTATTCATCTTTCATTTTTTTTTTTTAATTTCAACATTCCATTAAAATTTTCCATTAAATCCTATCAAAATTTCCAAAATACCCCTCATTTTTTTAATGGAAAATTCTAAAGTAGTGTTGAAATTGAAAAAAAATCAAAATTGAAAGATGGATACCCTAAATTGACATTTTTTAAAGTTTGAATACTTAATTGCAAAAGTGATGAAAGATCAAGGGTTATAAGTAGAGTTTTTTTTTTTTTTTTTTTTAAAAAAAAAAAAAATGCAAAACTGTCATTCTTCAAGTTAGAAGGACATATTCTATTAGGGACGACTCAATATAAAATTGGAGCCTAAGACAAAGAAATTTAAATGAGATATGATATATTAAATTTTTTATTTAAAAATCATTATTCTCGCTTTATAACATATGTTATGTAGACATTGTCTAATTGAAGAATTAGCATTGTATAATATAGGAAAGATTAAAGCACATTAGACTAAATGTAAGGAAGCTAAGGGAGAAGAACCATTATTGATAATTTTAAGCATGTGAATCGAACTACACGTTAATAAGGAGTAAAAGACATTTGAAATATATTTGTAATTACTTTAGGTTTTTTTGGAAAATAATTAAGTTCATTAATCTATAATACATATTTAGAATGTTTTTTTTTTTTTTTACCTTTTTAATTAATGCTATTAATATATTTTTTAAAATAGTCTTAAATATTTTAAAAAATATTTATTTAATAAGGACAATGTGCGTGCGTGCATGGTGGGTTTCTTTCATAGTTGGAGCAGAAACGATAGTGCATAGCGTGGATACAACCCACACAAGTAATCTAGAGATGGCCTATAAAGGTTGACAAAGCTTCTGTTTGAAGGGCAATATGACGATGTAGTAATGGACTCACATGTGAATGAGAAGTTGTTGAATATATACATGTGAGGAAACAAAAATTAAGCACCACATTGGATAAATATGATTAGTGTGAGTGATTAATATAACATAATTAGACTTAAACTCATAGAATTAAGCTTTTGGATTGAGTGATATCCTTATAGATTATATCATGATTTCACTAAAACACTCCTTAAGGTTAATCTTCCTAACATCCCTACTACTCCTTCCGAAGGAATATAATTTTTAATATACCTTTTCATATTGGTACTTGGTTAGATAATTTATAATGTTTTTAACGGGACTATAAAAAAAAACAGTGATTTAGTGTTGTTTGTGTTAGTATCGCTTGTACATAACAACGCTATAAATAACATCATTTACTATTCAAAAGACACTAATTTGAATAGTAAATGCCACTAAAAAAATTTGATTTCAATATTGTTTGAACAGTAAATAACACTAAAATTTTGAATTTAGCGTCATTTATTGTTGAAACGACATTAAATTCAAATTTTTTAGTGTCGTTTACTGTTTAAACGATACTAAAATCCTTTATATTTATATATCATTTGATTCAAAATTTAGCATTATTTACTATTGAAACAGCACTAAATTCAAATTTTTTTAGTGTTGTTTACTGTTTAAACCACAATAAAATCCTTCCTATTTATATATCATCCTTCCCCCTCTCTCTCTCTCTCTCCCCAACTGGATTCTTCAATCATTACATTAATAAGAACCTTTCTAAAACTCTCGATTGTTCAATCATTACATTAATAGGGGCCTTCCAGGAACTGACCAAGCAGGAACCGGAGATCAAAGTTCCATTGATTCCCCCTTCTCTTCTCCTTTTTTTTTTTTTTTTTTTTTTTTTTTTTTTTCCTCAGCCACGATTTTTTTTTTCCCTAAAATATTGGTGTAGTGCCGTTCATTGTTCAAACGATACTAACTGAATAGTATCGTTTCAGCTCAAGCGCTCCTAATTAGCACCGTTTGAATAATAAATGACGCTAATCTGGAGTCTTAACCCTATATTTAGCGTCGTTTAGCAAACGACATTAAATGAATAGTGCCGTTATTTCTCCCAAAAACGCCACTATTCAAACGATATTAACAATTTTTTTTTTTTGTAGTGCGCTAATACATGTACATAATAGTTTAAATTTAATACTCAGAAGATTTTACCTTATAGTTTTCAAAAGAAAAAAGATCTTACCTTATAACTCATTTTTCGCGAAGAGAAGGTAAAATTTAAATTAAAAGGTATGGATTGTAACTTTTTAATTATCATATATGTACTCATAGCTAGTCAAAATCATATCTTACTGACTAGTAATGCTATAAGCTTATAAAGAGGATTATAATCTTTCTTGTGTCATTTTAATTGTCATGTGGTTTTTAAAATTATAATTGAACCAAATGCGACAGGGTCACGGATCTCTTCCTATACGACTTGTGTTAGCTACAAATAAAAAATACAAATCCACACATAATTTGAAGATGAAAATAATCTGCATTGTTCATATATAAGCAACGCAAAATATTAACTTTCGATACAACTCACTTTTGAAAATTGGCTTGTATTTAAGTTATGTGGAGCACTTAGAATCGATCATAATTCATAACAAACCATTACGCTTTTGAATTTGACGTTCACAGTGGTCCACTCTATTTTATAGGTCGTTACCTACGTGATTCAAACCCATGGCATGGAACGTAGTTCTGCGAAGTGAATCAACTTGTAAAAAACAAAGGAAAAAATATATCTGGTTACTACGAGAGAATCGTGATTTTCAATGGCTAGTTACTTCGAGAGAGTCGTGATCTCCAAAACACAATAAACGTAATGTCTTGTAGAAAATAATACTCAACTTCCTTTATTTCATTAACTAGACTCTTAGTGACTCTCAACCAGAGAGTACCTTATTTAAATAAAATTGCTACCAATCTCTCACTTGAAGATCGATAACCCTTAGAATTTATTATTACATTACTCCAATGCCAAATTATACAAATTTTGAGTAAAATTCACCTAATTAAGACCTGGTTTGCAAGGAAGGACTGCCCAAGAAGTACTTAAATATATATACATATATAGTTAAACTCGTACTTAAGCCATCTGAAACACTAGAATCATTAGTGACTACTTTTTTTGACCCTTAATGACACTTTAAGTAAAAGAAAATCCACATATATTTGAAAAGCAAAACAGGCAATAAATCATGAAATGAATAATTGAATAATTTTTTTATTATTTTTTTGCAAATAATTAATAATTGAATGCTTATCCTTATGAGAAGGAAAACTCACAGTACTCTCCATCTCACACACACACAAATTAAGCAGAACCCCACTTAGCTGTCTCAAATCTTAATTGGTATTAAAGAATTAAAGGTACGTAACGCGTTAAGCAATGAAAATTCCTCCGAAGCTTAGTTATGCTTGCAACCAATACTTAAATGGTGTACTGTTAAATCATTATTAATGCCACAATGCAACATTAATTAAACAATGAAAATCCTCTCAAGCTTAATTTGTTCTTGGTTGCAAGCAATAAAACTAGACAAAATTTCAACATTTCTAAAGGGAAATTAAAAAAGAATCCCAATCCTCTAGTTAATTAGGAAAAGTACTAATTAATTACAATCAAAAACTCTCTATATATAATCATTTATAAAACTTAATCGCATCTCGTAAAAAATTAACTTGAAACTTAATATGTACTTACGAGCATCTTTATAATCTAACTCACTCTGTATGAGTAGTCCTCCCACACAATATCGATCAATATGGGACTAATTTTTTGTAAAAATCTGGCATGTATATGCTGAAATCAGAAAAGAAAAGAAAAGAAAAGAAATAGAAATAACCTCAACTATTATTAATAATTAGGCAAAAAGAGAAACCCAGTCTCCAATTTTCCTACAAAAGGGAAAACTCTTTACATACAGCTTCATTAATTAGTAAGATTAAGCAACCCGCCTAAGCTAAAACCCCATTGAAGTTTCCGGGCCGTAAGATCTTACCCTCTTCTCGTACGTATCTACCGTTGATGGGTTTCGTCGCCGTGTAAATACTAACAAGAGATCGGTACCTCCGCTTCTTCGGCCGACCCGCGTCTTCTTTTCCGAAAAGCTCTTCAATCAACGCCGAAGTTATTTCGCTCCGGCTCTGATCGACCTCTTCGTCGTCTGTCATGTGTACGTCCCTCTTCTTCTTGCTGTTGTTGTTGTTGTTGTAGCTATCTTCGTCGCTAAGCTGCATGAGCTGCTGCGCCGCGGCCATTTCCGACTCGGTTAAGACCGTCTGGAGATTGATTTTACGTAAAGAAGAAGATGATGATGATGATTCCGCCATTGAAATGCTGAAGGTGTTCGACAAGAAGAAGACAAGACCAGATCAACTCCCTTTATAAAGGGCTAGGCGTGGAGCGCGTTTTGTGGGTAAATCTTGTTTGGGTTTTTAGAGAGAGAGAGAGAGAGAGAAACTGCAACGTTGGTTCTGTGAAGGTGGCTGGAAGATCAAATTAATGTATTATTTATATGGGTTTTCATTATTCCCGTATCTATAATCCCATGGTCCCGGTCCTATTTTTATGCATTGCTGACATGTATAATAGGCCATTGGATTTATCAAAAATTGAGTAATACTATTTAGTAGACTGCTATATACACGATTGACATATATATAATTGGGATGAGTGAAAATTAACCTTTGGATCAACAAGGTTTTTGAGAGAAAAAAATAAAAATAAAAAATCAATGGTTAATTTTTACTGTCATGTCATCTTAATAGTATGACAGTCTATGAAATAACATTTCAATTACCACATTGATACTTTTTAAGATGAGAAATGATATTTAATAGACTCATGTATAACTGCCATCAAGGGCGGCAAACCCGCCCTTATATCTGAGGGGTCATTGGCAACCCAAAAATTCTTAAATTCCTTATAAAAATGGTTTTTTTTTAGTAGGGCCCTAGCAATTTCAAATGGTTACTTTGATTGTTGGATTTTTTTATTTTTGTGCTAATTTAATAGGTTTGATTTAATTAATTAATTTATATAATTGTGTATTTATTTATTTACGTAGGTTCAGACTCTTAATTTTGGTGCTGACTGTCATACAATTGAAATGACGTACATTGAAAATTAGCATTTAGGTCAACACTTGAGATTTTTTTTTTTACAAGTACTAATTTTAAGACTGATTTTTACTGTCACGTCATTTAGTTATTTGACAGATCTACTAAATAACGTTACTTTTGTGAGATTTTGATAAGTAATCCAACGGCTTGAGAGTTGAGAGCGCGTCTTCATTGTTGCTTTGTGTATGTGCCTTTATATTGTATAATAGATGCAGATATTTTGATAGAATATGTGATATTGTGGGGTCCACAAGCAAATACTTTTCGTCTGAACTCGCCATCCTGAAGGGCCCCACCAGATTGACCGTGGTACCTTTATGTATTGGGGGCTCCACCAATTCATGTGTTGGATTTGAACCGTTGGGATGAATCCCGTGATCTTGATCGGATGAGTATAGACGATCTGTGATGTGTAGGAGTACAGTGTACAAAAAGTTTCATGCTAGGCTGGACTTAGTTTATAAATTTTTATAATTTGTTTTCTTTTGTATGACTCACTGCTCAAGTTAAGAAGAAGAGTCAACGAAAATCAACGTTGACCCACCTCATCACGATGTCTTTGCAGTGTACACAAGTCTAGTCTTCTCTTTTTCTTTCTCAAAATATATATATATATATATATATATATATATATATATATATATATATATATATATATATATATATATATATATATATATTCCTCTTTTTCGACAAGACTTTCCCTGTTTAGTATTTGGAGCATTCTTTCCATAAATTGAATGAAAAGTCCTGCCTGAGTTCAATCATTTATTTGGAATTTTCTTATGAATTTGGCTTGGATTTTTTTTTTTTTTTTTGCGCAAAAATAAACTATACAAATTATAGGGAAAAAAAAATGCAATATCAGTTTACGTGGTTAGCATAATTTACAAATTGATCTCTATGATATCAAAGTGAATTTTGAGTTTCCTGTGGTTGACATAATTTATAAATCGCTCATTGGAGTCAAATTCCGTTAAAAAATTTGAAAATTTTGTTAGGTGCCACACCGGTACCAATAAAATGGTGACACATGGCACTCTTAATATATATATATATATATATATATATATATATATATATATATATATATATATATATATATATATAACTAAATAATTATTTAAAAACAAAAAAGGCTGTCCATTGGACAGCCACCCCTTTGGGCCACCCTTAGATCATGCTAGTGGTGGCGTGCGGCCCCAACCCGCAGCCACCATTTTCTTTTTTCTTTAAAAAAAAAAAATAATTGTTTTGTTTTTTATATTTTTATTAAGATCAACACGTATCGTCATCTTATTAGCGCTGTCATGGTACCTAACGAAATCTGTCAAAATTTTTGACGAAATTTAATTACAGAGAGCGATTGTAAATTAAGGCAACCAGAAGGATTTCTAAATTAATTTTGATACTACATAGAGTAATTTGCAATTTAAGCAAACCACAAGAATAAATGGTGCAATTTTTTCTAAGTTTTATTAGCTTAATTAAGTCAATTTTCAAATTTCTAACGAATGGTTATAATATCTCATCAACATTTCTTCTAAAACGAAATGAAAGTATTGTTTGGTAATCGGTGAGTAATAGAAAATGGGAAAAGCCGTTTTCCAAATTCCAAACGCGCAATGCAATTCACATAGCGTGTAAACATTACCCAAAAGACTAAAACTAAAACGGAATATTCTTTGGTCTTTCTCTTTTTCCTTCTTTCATGAGCAGTCAAGAAGAAGTGCCCAGTGAATAAAAAATAAAAAATAATAAATAAAAAATAAAAAATAATAATAATAAATAAATAAAAAGAAAGAAGAAGAAAAGAAGAAGAAGTGCCAAGTGGGATTGACTTAAAAGCGCGTCAAAATATGCAGCTCACTCTAATAATTAAGCTTATTCACGTTGCGGAACAAAATACATAATTGCGCGTTCGGGTTGAAATTGCTATTTTAAAACGTAGGATTTTTAAAAAAAAATAATAGTTTGACCTTTAAAATTGTGTGTTTTTAAAAACGTGCGCATTTAATTACCAGCAATTTGAAGACGTTAATTTTTTTTTTCGTTTTCAAATCGCAATTTTTTAAAAATGGACGCCCAAACGATACATTTTCTGAGATTTGGACTAAAATCGCATTTTTAGTTTGCGAAATCGCAGTGTCAAATGCACTCTTAGTATACTGTAATACGATTGTCATACAAACTGAAATAACGTAATAGTGAAAATCAACCTTTGATTTTTTTTTTTTTCTTCTTACAAAGTCTTTATTGATCAAAATGTTGATTTTTACTGTCATGTCATCATAAGTATATGGCGCACAACTATATAGCAGTCTATTAAATAACAATACTTTTTAATTTAATATATCATTATATTAAGAAGTGTGTGCTTCACACATAATCAACGAGTTTTTACTAACTACTAGGGGAGGGATTGGGAGTTTTAGTAAAAATACATCAATAAATTTTAACACATCAGGGGCGGAATCTGTCCTGACCCACAACTGGTCGTGGGTTACCATGGAATTTTTAGTTTTTTTTTTTTTAATTAAAAAAATGGGTTATTTTAGGAATTTTAGCATCTTCCAGCCATTAAGATTTAACAGAAAATCATAACGGGTGAGTGAAATAAAAATGAACTGAAACATGGGATACCGACATTGCAAATTTTGATATATCGAGGTTAACATTGCAAAGACCATGACGCTTCGAGGGGTAAATGAAGTTTCCTTCTTCTTTTTTTGGTCTAAACAAGTACGAGGAGAAATGAGAAAAAATGAGAAAATTACATCAAATGAAAACACAAAAGATGCGTCGGGCAACCTAACAAAGACTCCAATACAAACATTAATACAGTGCAAAAAGAAAAACTTAAATCTACTAGAAATGGGCGAACTGAGTGGCCCGGCCCATTGGATTCCCGGTTCACTGGCCAAGAAAGGGGCCGCCTATAATGGTGGTTTGTAGGGACAGTCTAAAGGCGGATCTACCTGAACCACTTTAGGGATAAGAGCATTGGTAATGGTTGGATTGGAGCCGCCAAATAAGAATATATAGCACCACGGTGTCTGGTGAGGGAAATATCCAACAATGTAGGCTTGGTGACCAAACACTGCATTTGAACTTGCAACTAGATTTGTGGGTCTCCATTTTTTTAATAAAAAAAGAAAAAAGAAAAAAAAAAAGGTACTAAATATGGCTTGGCCTATGGAGGGGCAGAAGAGTGGTAAATCTGGCTTCCAAGTTGGAGAGAGAGAGAGAGAGAGAGAGAGAGAGAGAGGAAAAGGGCGTAGAAAAGAAAGATAATTAAGGAGGATGATGTGAATCAACTAGTAACAAAAAGATATATTGTTACTTCGAGTGAACCGTGACGTCTAATGGCTACTTTGAAGGAGCCAGAACCTCCAAAACACAATAAATTATATTATAAAAAATAATACTCAACTTCCATTATTTCATTAATCGGTATCTACCACTTAAATAATACAAATAACAATTATCTACTAATAGACTCTTACTTACTCTCACCATGAGAGTATTTACTGTAATTAAACTATTATTCGGTCTTCCACTTAGAGAGTCCTTTTATTCTAAGGATAGAAATTTCTTACAAACCGGTTTGTAAGAAATTTCATACAACTCACATATAAGATTGACATGTGTTACTTGGCATGTAAAAATCACAAATTGTAATATTATAATATAAAATTGACATGTGTCCCTTGACAGAAATTTTTATCCTTATTCTAATACTTAGTGCTATCTTGATAAGATTTAATAACTCTAGAATTTATGACTACATTAATATTCCCCTCCACAAATAATTCCCTTGTCTCCAAGGGAAAATTCTGAAAAACTGAATGATCTTCAATTCCCACATTGCTTTCACGGTCCACCTTCGAAGTCTTTACCAAAACCAAACCTCCCCCCCTTCTTTTTTTCTAGTAGTTTGACTTGTTGACCAAGAGCATTCATATATGTGTTCTTTGTTCCTCCCCCCACCCCCTGCCCCGGCTACTTCTAGAACTTGAAACACACCATGGCAGCAAATAGTAATGTTACAGGCCGGGTGATCGACTTATTGAATACGTGGATGACAAGGATAATGCCATCTCGAACACGTATTGTTGGGCCAAAGAGGCTTCCATTCACAACAGTTATCAGCATCTTGCTCATTGCGTAGCCGCCGAACGTACAGTACTGAGGTTTCGCACCTTCAAAGTTGATGTTGATGTGGCGTGGTCTTGAAAGTGCACCAAGACTCCTCTATTGGCCCCTTTTGCGTCGTGGGTAGCTAGAGTTTTTGTGCGGGTACGGTTCAGATCGATCTGGAGCTTTTGGTAGGTAAAACCGGTGGTTCTGTACGTGGGTGGTGGAGGTTGCAATTGGTTTGTTGGGGATGTGACTAGTTGTACGTAAGGGTGATAGCACCGTTTCTAGCTGCTGACGGTACGTGTTGTTGCCTGAAACAGTACTCCCTCACCAATTTATCCTAGCTTCCACGTGACCAACTCTGACTGCATCTTTTTTTATTAAAGCTTGTTTCTCTGCACTCAAGAAGATTTTGACAAACATGATTGACTTTATATATAGTGATGGGCAACACGGCTCTCATATCACTTCATGTGAATCAACTAGAAACAAAACACGTACAGGAAAAATATACATATACGGCTATTTGTCTGTCCAGAAAACACATGCAGAGTGACCGAGTTTTTTTGAGAGAGAGAGAGAGAGAAGAGAGACCGAGTTCAAATGAAGCTAACATACACAAGTATATATGGACATTTAGTGACACATAGTAACATAGAGTTTATTGAGAACCATTCACTTGAAGAAAATAACAACAGGACCACAATTTGGTTGTAATTTGCTTTCCACAAACAAATTATTTGCTCGAGGAAGCCTGACCTCCAAATTTAACACAATAAACTGTACGTATTGCAAAAAATAATAATCAACTTCCATTATTTCATCAGTATCCATCACTTAAATAATACAAATGACTACTGACGTAGATAACTGTCATAGAAAAATAACTACTACTAGACTCCTACTAACTCTCAACATGAGAGTACTTTATTAGCATTAAATTGTTATTCGGTTTCCCAGTTAGAGAGTCCTCTTCTTCTAAAACTACTACTACGTACTATCATGATAAGGTTTAATAACCTCATGAATATTTATGACTACATCAGAGGAGAGCTGGTCGGTTCTCGATCACTCGAGGTTGTCACGAGACCCACAGAAAGTTGGGGTTGGGGTTGGGGTTGGGGTGGCGGTGACACTCTCTAAAGATCGACTTCTCTGAGAGAGGAAAACCACGTAACCAATAAAGCTCAAAGCTTAAAGATCATAAGCAAACACATCTATGTGTTAGAGCCTAATATTTAAATAGGCTATATATGGACCACATTTGACAAGGATACACTTGGACTTAGGCTAAAGAGATCTTGATATAAAAAGTTTAATTAAATGGGTCTTAATGGGAGTTTTAATTGAAATGACTTAGGCTAAAGAGATCTTGATATATAAAGTTTAATTAAATGGGTCTTAATGGGAGTTTTAATTGAAATGGTGTCATTGAAAGAGTATCAATAAAAGGATGTCTTTGACGGGAAGCGACCTTTCATGAAAAATTATAATGGTTGATCTCTAGAGAAAAGAGTTAATATATATGCCTGAGAGACCCCATCTATTATTCATGCGTACAGAATTCTCTCTCTCTAGAAGGATCACCTGTTCCTTTTGTTTAAGTTTTTCCGCTGCAGATTTCTTCATTAAGAGTTATGGATTCCATGAATTTGGACCATATTGACAAGTAAAAGAATGTTTTCAAAATAATAATAATAATAATAATAATAATAAAACACTTGAATTTGGTAAATTTAAAATATAATCATTTGAATGCATTTAACAAAAATATCCTGATATAATTTTGGGCCAAACTTTATATTTGATTACCTAAGAATGATAATATGAACCATGGCAGAGATATAAGTGTGAATGGCATAAACCCTTCCATGATCACAGTATCACCAAACTTTAATAATTAAATCTTTATGAGTTAAATCTTTTACATGAATGGATTTCTCATAAAATCCACTTGTTGGTCAAAATTTCTGCTATAAAATATATTATCATATCATCAGGATATAACAAGCAGAAAAATAAATAAATGTGACATAACAACCATCAAAAGATGTCTCAAAATGTGCACAAATGGTACATCAACAAGAAGTATATCTTAATAAACCCATATGACCTACATAATCTTTATACAATCTCGGGGATAAAGCCTTAGTAAAAGGGTCAGCAACCATAAGCACAGTACTGACGTACTCAATTGAAACCTTATGCTCATCACATTTCTCTTTTACAACAAGGTATTTCACTTCCATGTGCTTATTTCCATTAGATACCTTGCCATTATTTATTGAGGAAACTGCTGCTGCATTATCACAAAACATTTTCATGGGCCTCGAAATAGAGTCCACAACTTTTAGTCCCATAATAAAGTTTCTCAACCAAATTGCCTGAGTAACATCCTCATAGCATGCCACTAATTCAGCCTCCATAGTTGAAGCAGCTATCAACTTATGTTTCATACTTCTCCAAGAGACCGCACCACCAGCAAGTATAAAAATATAACCTGATGTTGACTTTCTACTATCTAGACATCCGGCAAAATCAGAATTTATATATCCAACTATTTCTAAAAGGTCGGATCTGTTGTCTGTAAGCATGTAGTCTTGAGTTCCTTGAAGGTACCTAAGCACCTTTTTCACAGCTCTCCAATGATCCAAAGCGGGGTCACTCTGAAATCTCCCCAATACTCCAACTACGTATGCTATATCTGGTCCGGTACAAATTTGAGCATACATTAAAGTCCCAACCATTGAAGCATAAGGATATGCTTTCATTTGTTTTCTTTCAAGCTTATTTTTCGGAGATTGGCATTTACTTAACTTATCACCCATCGCAATAGGCACTGGGCTAGGTTTGGAGCTTTCCATACCATATCTTTCCAACATTTTCTTAATGTAAGCCCTTTGAGATAGATAAAGTTTTCCTTTAGATCTATCTCTGTGAACCTCTATGCCAATGACATATGAGGCTTCACCCATATCCTTCATGTCAAAATGACTAGAAAGATAATTCTTAGTCTCTCTAAGCAATGCCAAATCACTAGTAGCAAGCAAGATATCATCTACATATAAGACCAAAAAAATGAATCGACTCCCACTGACTTTAAGGTATATACAATGATCAACAACATTTTCTATGAAACCATATGAAGAAATCACGTTGTTGAATTTAAGATACCATTGGCGGGAGGATTGCTTAAGTCCATATATAGACTTATTTAACTTGCAAACTAAATGACTCTGATTTTCAGAAACAAAACCTTCAGGTTGTTTCATATACACTTTCTCCTCTAAATCACCGTTGAGAAAAATTGTTTTCACATCCATTTGGTGAAGCTCTAAGCCAAAATGAGCCACCAAAGCCATAATTATCCTCAAGGAGTCCTTCTTTGATACAGAAGAGAATGTCTCATTATAATCAATGTCTTCTTTTTGAGTGAATCTTTGGCAATAAGTCTAGCCTTATGTCGTTCTACATTACCCTTGGAGTCTCTCTTGGTCTTAAAGACCCATTTACAACTAACAGTTGTAGCTCCATGAGGTAGTTTGACTAAATTCCAAACATTGTTTTTACCCATTGATTCAATCTCATCCTTCATGGGGTCATATCATTTTGAGGAATTCATATTATTCATGGCTTTTGAGAAAGTGATTGGATCATCATATTCTCCAATGTCAAAATTAGACTCTTGAAGGTACACAATATAATCTGATGGAATTGATGGTTTCCTAATCCTTGATAACCTTCTTAATGTTGCTTCTTGACCCACTACAAGTGGAGGTTGAGCAACATTCTCACTGACAACTGGCTCAGTTACAGATGGCACATTTATAGTAGGCTCAGCCTCAATCAAATCATTATAAATGATAGGTGGAGGAATCATTTGCCACTCATCTGAACTATGCATAGTAGATAGAGTTTGACTTTCCTTAAAAACAATATTCTGAGGCTTTGTACTCCCACTGATTTGGTCATTTTCAAGAAACTTGGCATTCCTTGTCTCAATAATCCTTAAGAAATAATTAGGACACTAAAATCTGTATCCCTTAGACTTCTCTGGATACCCAATAAAATAACCACTTATGGTTCTTGGGTCCAACTTTTTCTCATGTGGGTTGTACACCCTAGCCTCAGCCTGACAACCCCAAATGTGTAGATGCCCTAAACAAGGTTTTATACATGTCCATAACTCAAAAGGTGTTTTATGAACAGCTTTAGAAGGAACCCTATTTAAGATATACACGGCTGTTTTTAAGGCGTCACCCTACAGAGAAATTGGGAGAGTGGAGTAACTAATCATACTCCTAACCATGTCCATTAATGTTCGATTCTGTCTTTCAACTACTCCATTTTGATCAGGAGTACCGGACATAGTATATTGCGCTACTATTTCATGTTCTCGAAGGAATCGAGCAAATGGACCTAGGTGTTGTCCTAACTCAGTGTACCTACCATAATACTCACCACCTCTATCAGACCTCATGTAACACCCCATATTTTAAGATATTGATATCTTAAAATATGATTTAAGATTTAATAATAAGGAAAAAGAATAAATATTAATATAAATAATCATTTATTAAGTGTTTATAGTTTTAGTTTAACAAAAGTTTAAACGGATCTTAAACTTTAGAATATTGAAAATAGGATCAAACAAACTCCGTTTTGGTCGATTCAAAAGCCAGAACGCTTGTCTCAAAGTCTTTTAGCTACCCTCCGAATTTCATAATTTTTGGACTTCGTTAAGGATACGAAAACAGCCGCGAAAAATACTACATCTGTTTTGGACGAAAATTGATATCTAACATTTATGGGCCCATTTTATACCCACATTATTTAAACAAACCAGCCCAGCACATGAAGTTCAGCCCAGCCCACGATTGATTCAGTCCTCTCTCACGTTCCAGCAGGTGGTTCTTCCTTTAATTGATTTTTTTTTTTTACAAATACCTCCCCTTCTTGAAGCCAACCGTGTTGCCCAAGCTTGTTCTAACCAAACTTGCTGCTCAAGGGTGATTCTCAGCCATGGATCTAAACGTACTGCCCAAGTATAAATCCCAGCCTTTGATCTTTCTTGCTCCCCAAGCTGAATTCCAGCCATTAGATGAGATCAAATCTGATCAATCTTGGCCGTCCAAGCTTCTATATATTGAGAGGCACTTCACGTTCAATCTTCACGCCTCACCTTTCTTCTTTAGTTTTTTCTGTTTCTTCTCTGTTTTCTGCAGAAACAACAGTCCTTCTCCCTTTGATTATTTTACGGCCAGTAACACAGAAGAGTGAAACCTCTTCTTTGTCTCTTCACTCTCGGGTCAGCAGAAGAGTGTGTAAGTTCTCTCTTCTTCCTCTTTTGTTGGTTTGATCTTTTGAGTTACAGATTAGAAAAAGTAAAAGAAAAAACACAAAAGGATCCTCTCCAAGTCTCTCTCTCTCTCTCTCTCTCTCTCTCTCTCTCTCTCTCTCTCTCTCTCTCTTTCGAGCTCTCTGTCCTGTGGTGTGTGTGTGTGTGTCCGTGTAACAGAAAAGAAAAAAAGAAAAAGCAAGAAGAAAGGTAGAAAAGAAAAGAAGATTAGAAAGGAGGAGATAAATAAAGAAAGAAAAATAAAAGAAGGAGAAAAGGGAAAGAAGGAACCGGATAAGGAAAAAGAAAAAGGAAGCCAATAAAAAAAAAATGGACCCACTTCTCTCCTTCATCATCTTACCTTTTTGGTTTAGTTGTTTTATATATATTTATTAAAGAAAAAATGTAGAAGAGGAAAAGATAAGATAAAAAAATATATATAAGGAGAGGATACCTTAGTTTAAGTTTTAGGCTTCAAATCTCATAATATTTCTCTAAACTTTTTCTTGCAATTTATTTAGGAGAAGGTAGTGAAAATACTACTGAGAAAATACCAGGTAAGGGAAACACACCTCAAAACCCCGGCAAAGTTTTAATAAAAATTTTCAAGAGAAAAGTCGGAAATTTTCTAAAACTCTTTCATGCTTTGATACTACTTATATTTCCGTCATGAAAATACTCTTATCATATAATGTGATTGGAATCTCATGTGATCATACATAGCTTATATTTGTTACATATGAGCAAAGGTTGGTATCATAGTATATGTTATGAAATCATAGTTTTCAAAGGCATATATTACATATGAGCAAAGGTTGATATCATAGTACATGTTTCATCTGCACACAGTTTTATCCCTGCGGCACCATGTCGTAGATATCCGGATTCCACAATTTCATAGTTTCATAGGGTAGCATGGCAAACACACCGAATGACGGTTACGCTAAAGTGTGTGCTACCAGCTGGGGTGGCCTTCACCTAGGGAAGTTCCCAACCCGGTACGGCTCTCCCCTGTGACAACAGGATGGGCTCATAGTCGTCTTTTGAGACAAGCCAAACGTGCGCCGCTCATGGTTAATTAGCGGATATTGGACCAAGGGAGGTTAAAACTTACACGCTGTATAAATGATTCATACACCATTCATTCTACATTTGATCCAATTATATGTCATTTAACTGTTTCTTTATTTGCTAAATTATTTGAGTTTTATTTAAAATTTCTGAAAAATATCATGCTCTTGTTTGTTGTGCTTTCCTTACTGAGTTGTCGAACTCACCCCTTTTTCCCCCCAATTTTTTCAGATGACACTGTAGACCGGAGTCTTTTCTTTATGGATGGCATAGACCCCACCCTTAAGAGTAATAGATCGATAAAGACTGGCCTAACTTTTGTATTGTGTATATGTTTTGAAATTCCTGGAAATATGATGTAATAACTAAGAACTACTATATATATATATTCATATAATGAAATATAGCCATGTGCTATTCCTGGGAAAATGTGTACATGTTTTAAATTATAGGAATGTTTTATAGCTCAAGTTCGCGTTTTCCTTATATCCCAAAATGGGGGCATGACACCTCATGACTTTAATCTTTTTATTAAGTTGTAGCTCTACCTCTACCTTAAAAATCTTGAAAGCATTTAATGTTTGAGCCTTATCAAATAATAGGTAAAGATAACTGTATCATGAGTAATCATCTATGAAGGTGATGAAATATTTATGGCCCGTAAAACATGGGGTCAAAAATGGCCCACAAATATCTGTATGTATGAGATCCAATACATATGAACTTTTTATGGCACCTTTCTTAAACTTGTTAGTCTGTTTACCCTTAATACAGTCTATACAAGTCTCAAAATCAATAAAGTCAAGAGTTGGTAAGATTCCATCATTCACCAATCTCTTGATTCTTTTTATGGAGATGTGTCCTAATTTCCTGTGTCATAACATAGATGAGTTTTCATTTAAAATGCCACGCTTTAGTCCATAATAATTCTTATCATGCAGAGATAAAAGTGATGATTCAAAAGATGTATCAAGGTCTAATTTAAATAAACCATCATTTAAGGTACCGTTACCAATAACTGTATCATTCAAATATAATTTAACAAAAGATGGTCCAAATAAAATATGGTAACCATGAGAAATAAGTCTGGAAATCGATAAAAGATTTCTAGAAAAACCGGGTACACAGAAGGTATTATATAGATATAAAATGTGGCCAGTCTTAAGAACCAATTTGAATGTTCCAACAGCTTCTACACGTGAACTCATCTTGTTACCCATTATGATGTGTCGTACACTTTCCGTTGGAACTCTTTTGTTCAGCAATCCTTGCATGGTTTGACATATATGTACAGTGGCACCAGAGTCAATCCACCATGTGTTATGAGGTACATTTACCAAATTTGATTCATAACACACTAAAGAAAGAAATATACCTTTCTTCTCGAGCCATTTCTTATATTTTGGGCAATCCCTCTTAGAATGTCCCCTTTTCTTGTAAAAGAAGCACTTGAAGTCTTTCTTGCCAACCGATTTGGTTGTAGTCTTCATATACTTCTTCTTCATTGGAACTTAGTGACTACTACTACCCACATCCATATGCCATTTTCCTTTATAAGAAGACAAATGGACACTTTCTTGCCTCTCTTGCTTTAATCTCTACTCTTCATCCACACACATGGCTAGAAGTTGATTCATGGACCATTTTTCTTTATGTGTGTTGTATGAAATTTTAAAAGGTGCATATTCTGAAGGCAGAGAGTTAAGAACAAAATGGACTAGAAACGACTCAGACATGTCAACTTCCAATGATTTTAGTTGAGCTGCGATGTCACGTAACTCCATAATGTGCTCGCGTATGCCACTATTATCATTATACTTTAAGAAAGCAAACCTTGATATTAGGGTGCTAGCAACTGCCTTTTCAAAACTCACAAACTGTTCCTCGACTGCTCTTAAGAAACTTATGGTAGTTTTGGAATCAGGAATGGAGCCCCCTTATCTTTCTGGAGATATGACTTTGTATAAGTAAAAGACTAAGGCGATTAGACCGCTCCCACCTCTCATGCAACTTTTTCTCCTCTGGTGTACTTGATTCTGTGGGGATAAGTGGCATATCCTCACGAACCAGATCTATGTCCATGCACCCTAATGTAAAGATTATTCTATCTTTCCATTCCAAAAAATTAGAGCCATTTAATATTGAGATATGTGAAGCAGATTGAGATAAAAGAGAGAGGGGTAAAGCTGCAAAAAATAATAATTACATGCTTACAATTAATATACATGCTATAAAACGCTCTTAACCATTACTAATTTACCATTACTAATTTACTAACCCATATTATAAAATTTAGAGAGTAAATCAATGCTTATAACACTATCATGATTTACTTATCTTTATGATGAAACTAATGGAATGTAGCATGATGAGAAAAAAAAATGAATTCAAGACCTTTGGGCAACAAGATTTCAAATTTGCCATCATACCCTAAACCATTCTTTCACCCCATCGTTAACTTAGTACAATGACTTCCCTTTGGGGCCGGGCCATTGTATAATTTGATGCAAGTGTTCAATGTCATAGAAATGATGGTAAATATAAGGTTCTTTATTGATAAATTTCATTAAATTTTTAAAATTATGGGATGCTTTGGCTTGTCACCATAAAATTAAAAATAACAAAATTTAATCAGACTATATGCTTTATATGCACACAAGATGCTTTGGCTTGTCATTGTGTATAAATTACTATTTATCATGACATATAAACAATTATGAGATTTCCTTACGATCCGGTATTCGATAACAATAAAATTGGCCTCAAACCGGATTCAATTTCTCTTTAAAATGGCCAAAATATGAATGTATGAAAAAACTGTTGCAATAAATTGTAAACCAGCCCCTATATTCTTTGAAAAGAAGCCACTGATTTAAATAAAAAAGCAACATTTGCATTGCTTGAAAAAACACCGATTGAAAAAACACTGATTTAAATAAAATGCCAACATTTGGTCATGTTTTCAAAACAATGAAAAGTTACGGCACTTACTCATACAAAAGGATAAAAACATGTCAAAGCAAGGCATCAAAATAGAGACTTTCTTCAAACAATATTTGAATAATAAAACATCAACGCATTTTCAGTCATTATGAAGCAACTGGAACGGCACACTTAATAGAATCAATAACAAATAAAATGGCGTGTGGATGCAATTCTTCAACCATCACCAAAATGTTCAACTAGCTTTTTATTCTATGTTTAAACCGTTGAATGGGAAGAAGACAAACATGAAGAAAAATAATTTAACTTCAATAATTCTTCCTCTTAATGCAAGAACTAGAGAATAAAATATAACATGCATTTTCAAACAAGAATCAAATTCCAGAAACCTGGCTCTGATACCATTGTTAGAATTAACAATTACAAATAAATCGAAGATAGTGTACTTACCTTGATTCATGGAATCCATAACTCTTGACGAAGAAATCTACATCGGAAAAACTTAAACAAAAGGAACAGATGATCTTTCTAGAGAGAGAGAATTCTGTAAGCATGAATAATAGATGGGGTCTCTCAGGCATATATATTAACTATTTTCTCTAGAGACCAACCATTATAACTTTTCATGAAAGGTCACTTCCCATCAAAGACTTCCTTTCATTGATACCCTTTCAATGATACAATTCAATTAAAACTCTCATTAAGACCCATTTAATTAAACTTTATATATCAAGATCTCTTTAGCCTAAGTCCAAGTGTATCCTTGTCAAATGTGGTCCACATATGGCCTATTTAAATATTAGGCTCTAACACTATGCGCCCAAGTAGCTTAAACACACAAATCTTGACATTTAGGTAAATATATCAGGGTTCAGTGGGAGGCATTTTTGTTAGGACATACAATGTAAGGCATGCAACTAGCTTATAATCGATCAACTCCCACAAACCTGCTCAGCCCTCTTAGAGCATTCTTAATAGCTTTTTCATTTCTTATTTTTAGCAAACTGGCTAATGAAAGGCTAAAAACCACCTCCATCAACATACGTAAATGGAAATGTAAAACTCGTTTGCGAATAGTATCACGCTACATGTAGCGTGATACTATTCATGAGAATGCATATTCTCTCTCTCTCTCTCTCTCTCTCTCTCTCTCTCTCTCTCTCTCTCTATATATATATATATATATATATATATATTATCTTTCTTAAGTACATTTTTTTCTTCTTCCTTCTAATTTCTCACTTCCACTATATGGGGTCACGAGGAGATTCGGCGTATGTCGCTACATTTAGGGTACGCTTGGTGTGCAAAATAGCCCCTTAGAATAGGATGGCTATTCCTATGAAATATCTATTCCTTTGTTTGGTTATAAACTAAGCCTTGGAATTGTCATTTCCACATAATGGTTGTTCCTCTAGAAAAACAAGAAGAATAGCTATTCTAAAGCATATCTAGCAGCAAGTTATTTTAGCTACTCAAATGGCTGCATTTTCTATTTTGCATACTCATTTTTCAATACAAACTCTAGCAGATTATCTATTTTATTATTTACTTTCTTTAAATATTATTTTTCAATCCTTTTTTATTATTATTTTTCAATCTCTCTCTCTCTGACCTTGATCTCCTTGCTCGAATCGGCGATGAGCTTTCCAACGTGGTTGTAATACCCCAAAAATAAAATTCATTTTTAAAATATAAATCCTATAAAAAATACACTAAAAATAAAAGATGAGAGGATCGATCCCCCTCTCACTAGGATCCATCCTCCACTTTTTGGGATCAATCCTCATGTGACTAAAATCCGATTTTGAGCTCCCAAAATCCTAGAAACTCGACCATAATCCATATTTAAGCCTCTTAACCTATTGAAACCTATTTGCTTGAAAACCTAGCCTCCCGAAGCTTGAGAGTGAAGATGAGGCATGGAAGAACCTTGGAATTTTTATTTTTATTTTTATTTTATTTTATTTTATTTTTGAAGAAGCCTGAAATTGATGTCTCTTGTTTGCTCCTATGTCGTATTCAATTTTTTGGGGTAATTACCTTTTTCTCCCATCAACTACTAGCCATTGTCAACATGCCCCCATGAACTGACACCTCGACCAAAAGAGAGCATCCAACTACAAACTTTACACACTTTGCCCCCTTCCGTCAGTTTAATTCGTAAAAAGACATAAATGCCCTCAACTTTTTTAAACATATTAATTTTAATATTTTTTTTTATTAATTACTGTTGGAGGGCATTTTCGTCTTCAAACCAAAATTAACGCCCAAAAATAGAATATTCCGTCCAAGTTAACGGAATTCCTTGACGGAAGGGGGCAAAGTGTGTAAAGTTGGTAGTTGGATGCTCTCTTTTGGTCGAGGTGTCAGTTCATGGGGGCATGTTGACAATGGCTGGTAGTTGATGGGGGGAAAAGGTAATTACCCCCAATTTTTTCTATCCGTTTTCGCAAGGTAAAGTCTATGACTTTGATGTTTCTTTATATTCCTACCCAAAACCTTTAAACCTTTGGTTTCTTGTTGTATTTCTATCGTAGTCTTGTTGCTTAATTATTTGGGTTGTGTTTCTATTACAGGATGAGTTGTTTTTAAATAAATATATGTTTTAACCAATAGTTTTCAAATAAAGAAAATTGATATTCTATGTTTCTCATGAATTGATGATTTTAAAACAACCATTATAATTTTGGTTGAGGTTCTTAAAGTTCTACATATTCAATCACCATTTTAAATGAACACAATCACACACATCAATTTATTTCATAATAATGTTGATGTGTTAAGGTAATCATGGGAAAAATCTTGATAATTTTCATATTAAAAGCGTAACCTTGACACATAAAAATTATCCTTAGACATTTCTGGGTGTTGTTGGAACCTTAGGGATGTTTGGATGCGCATTTTGGGCTCAAAAAGGCTAGAAGCTGGTGGATCAATTCTTGCACCGGCAAGATTGATCTCTACCAGGTAGGATTTATCACTACGAGGTAGGATCGATCACAACTCTATTGGATTGATTCCTGGTCTCCTAGGATCGATTCTAGACAGCCAGGATTGATCCCAAAACTTTTAAGATCGATCATAATTGCCCTTGAAGCCTATTTTAGAGTTTTTAATGTGTGTCTTAGGTTTGTTATTTGTTTTTGGCTAATTGTATGTTAGTTTGCAATACATGGAGCTAGGATGTTTGAGGAATCATCCGAGTGGTCAAGGTAAGTGAATATTTACGGGGGGAAAAAAAAAACATTTTGAGCATGTTGTGTTAATATAAACTGGCAGAACTTTTATTTCATTTTCTCTATTATTATTAGGGGTGTGCAAATTAATCGATTACCGCCTACCGACCGCCTACCGAACCGCGACCGAACCAAAATTAACCGCCTACCGACTTAACCGACAAAATTCGGTTCGGTAGTCGGAATAGAATCTTTTTACCGAAAATTGGTCGGTTCGGTAAGCGGTCGGTTTAGCGGTTAACCGAATTTCCGAACCGACCGATTAACCGGTCGGTTAACCGACCGCCTATATTGAAAAGACCTTTCTTCAACCTCCAGAAACCGTGTGCATAATGTGCATACAGTGCATTTGAGTATTTCACTATTTGACATTTTGATTTTTGACTCATTTTTCAATTTGGGCACAAAGGCACAGCACAGCCGCACAAGGCACAAAGTAGTTAAACTTGAAATTTGGGCTTTGGAGTTTTGCACAAAGGCACTACTAGTCTGCCACTAGACCACTTTTCCAGTTTTTTCTTTTTTTAAAAAAAAAAAAAAAAAAATTATGTAAAACAGTAAAAAGAACTCAAGCCTTAAGGTATAATAAATTAAGAGAATAATTTTGATTTTCGGTTGAAATTTTGAATGGCTTATGGGCTAGTTGATTTTCAAGTGTGGTGGTGCTGCCGTAGACTGCCCAGTGGCCGGGCCCTGCTGAGTGCTGAGTGCTGGCTGGCCAAGCTGGGCTTGCTAGCAAGTGGCAAAAGGCAAATAGCCAAATGGCTCAAATACTGTCTAAAAAATAAACCATATTGATATAATCCTTAAAATTATTTTGAGTCTTTAACCCATTAAAAAATTAGGCCCAAATTAAGAAGGGCCAGAAGGCCCATTTTAAGGCTTAATCTTACCCAAAACCGATTAACCGATCGTTAACCGACCCTTTAACCGACCGTCTACCGACCGTTAACCGACCGCCAAAATCGCTTTAACCGCCTAAACCGAAAATTTCGAAATTTTTCCTTGTCGGCGAATTAACCGACTTAACCAACCATGTCGGTTAACCGAACCGACTTCGCCGATTTAACCGATTTTCGAACCGCTGCACACCCCTAATTATTATCTTGTGATCCTACAGAGTTTTCAAAGTACTATTTAATATTCCTTTTGGTAACTGCTGCTTAAGATTATTATTGCAATAGTTTTAAGTTTTTGATATTTGAAAAGAATGAGAATTTATATTAAATGAACAAAACTCGTATCGTATAACATGATCATACAACAACAAAAATGCTGATTCTAGTTGGTTTTTTTCTAGACGGTTTTGAAAACCGTCTAGAATTATAGTTTTACAGTTAGTTTTATAAAACCGTCTCTAAATTTATAGACGGTTTTGGAAATTAATTTTCAGACGGTTTTATTGAAACCGTTTGTAACTACGATTTTATTGAAACCGTCCATAACTTACAGACGGTTTCAATAAAACTGTCTGTAACATTTTATTTTATTTTATTTTATTTTTTTTTCTGTGTTCTCTTTTTTTTCCTTATTTCTTTCTTTTTAAAACAAAAGCCATCAAACTTAAAGTCAACGATCACTCGTCTCTCTCTCTCTCTCTCCAGCCAGCAACTGAAGACAGGCAACGGGATCTGGACGGTCGGCGGGATCGAGACGACGGGATCTCGCATCGACTGGAGAGAGTGGGTTTTCGGCCGGATCTGTCAAACCTATGCCGGTGTGCGTGGGTTTGACAGATCCGGGCAGATCTCTGGCCGGAATACAGAGAGATTCGACCAAATCCTCTTTTTTTTTTTTTTTTTTGGGAAAGTGAAATTCTTAGATTTGATTTACATTTTGTGTTTGTTTTGGGTTTGGATTGTGGTGATTCACGGTTGAAAGAAGGGGATGTGAAAAATTTTAGGTTTAATGTGTAGGTTCATGATGTTACTGATCCAACTATGAGAAAATTGGGTTTGTGAAGGATTTGTGCAGAAGGCTCAGTGTGGGAACGTACGCTATTTTCGTCCTCTCCATCGTCGACCTGGCAGCATTGTTGACAAAAAATGAATCGAGACAAAATATATATATATATATATATATATATATATCTGGAAAAGAAATAAATAATTAAACAAAAATATATATTAATTCTGGACGATTTGCCTAAACCGTCTATAACCCGAATTCTCAACCCATATTTCTGGAGGGTTTTGTTCCAGACGGTTTTTTGCCATTTCTGAACGGTTCTAGAAATCCTGAATTTTTTGTAGTGTCATGGGTCGTGTGCTACTATTATATGGGCTTGACCTATGGGCTATGGTCCAGATTGTGTGTGTGTGTGTGTGTGCTGCCATTAGATCCAAAACGCCAATTGAGTAACCAGCACAGCCATGTACACATGGTGGTTACAACCATACAACATTGTTAGTAGTGTGGGCCACCCGGGGTCGAATCCAATCGGGCTGTGTAATGATGGTTGCTAGTTGTGCACATCAGGGTACCGGTTTTGTACCAGAGGTTCTTTTGAGAAAGCGCAAACCCGAGCGGGAAGGGATTAAGAGCCAAAGTAGATCATATGAATGAAAGTTATGACCAAGAAGTATATTGTAACGACCCACCCCCACCGACACAATATTGTCAATTTTTTGCTCCCCCGAATCACACTTCTCAGGAAGTCACCCATTATGGTACTACTTTTGCATAAGCACACTTAACTGCAGAGTTATGATAAATTCGCGTTTGAAAGCCGTGATAGAGCGAACCTATCAGAATTTCGCAGTTAAGCGTACTTATGCGATAGTAATACGTACAAGGATGGGTGGCATTCTGGGATGTCTAGTTCGGAAGAGCCAAAAGTGAACAATATTTTGTCGTTGGGGTGAGTAGTTACATATATTGTATATCTTATTAATGCATCATCATGTTTTATGCTCTCAAATGCTAAAAACTGTTCTTGCTAAGGTTATGATGTATTATTCTTTTCTAAACATAATTTATCTCTTTTCATAGACATAATAGTAAAGGCAACATATTTTTCAAAATGTATTGTGAATTGCATGACATCCCAAAAATTGTGATTTACTTAATGTTTTTATTGCATTAAAATTTGGGCTCAACGCATAAGCTCGGTTCCAATGTATCTTACTTACTAAGTCGTGGACTTACCCACTTGTTGTTTTCTTTCCACTTGTGTGACATTTACTTGTCCCATAGATTTAGCAAGTTCTAGCGGAGTTGGCAAATTAGAAGTCGTTCATCAGGCTTGAGGGCAAGCGAGGAGTCTTATTGGAGACGGTGAAGTTTAATCCAGTTGATGTATTTTGTAATGCTAAGTTATTAGCAATGTTTTGGGTGTTTATGCTCAGACTAGTACTGAAGTTTTGTAATGTACCTCAGATCACTTTTTTTTTGTTCTGCATTTATTTTATTCTGATAGATGTCTAAAGTAGTATTTTCCGATCAATTCCCTATTAGTTATCGTAGAAAATTCTGCTTTAACTTCCAAGTTAATTGTTTTTTTTACTAATTAATTCTGGTGGGTTACAAATAGATCCCTTGGGACTTATTTATGAGGTAAATGGAAGGTGTGGGAGGCACATGGAATTTAATTAATCTTTTATTTAAATTCATGGGAAGTTTCAGCGGTGGGAGGGGAAGGCAGGGAGGAGGGAGAAGACTACGCCAGTGACGTTTGGGTCCGGGAAACCGAGATCGTTACGGATGCTGGTGTAGACGGTGTCCTAGAGATCGGCAGTGAGTAACATGGAGTGGATGAGGTCGAAAGAGAACTTCTTAGACATGGCGGAAGCCAAAGCGGCCACGATCTCATCCATCTTCAAGTCTTGCTCCAGATCCTTGGGTTTCTGAAGCTAAAAAACAGAGAAAAAATCCAAATCATTTCTGAAGGAGAGTCAGAGAGAAAGGATCGTTGAGGGAGTGAGGAGAAAACAATAAAAAACTAAAGCCCTCACTATTTTATTCCCTTATGCTACAATGAACTTATTTACTATAGCATAAATTTCACTTTGGCTATTCTATTAAAGTAGCAAAATGGTTCATAACAGCTAAATATAACTATTATGAGCCATTTATAGCATTTGCTCGAGAGATAAGGAGAAAACAATAAAAAGAAAAATAAAGTCCTTATTATTTTAGTTTTATGAGCCATTTCAAGCCTTTTTTATTGGCTGCTCAAGCCCATTTTTCAAGTTGACGATGGGAGGTTGATTTGCATGGACACGTACGATTTTTGTGTGAATTGGGTTGCAATGGTTTTTGGTATAATGAATTTTGCATTATTCGAATGGCCATTCCGGTCTAATTTTTTGGTTGTTGGTGGAGAGGGTCTGATTTTTTTGTAGAAAAATGACTCATGCATAATAGTTGTGCACATGTTGTACAGGAGTGTAAACACATGGGATGGAACTCATAAAGTGGGTCTCACTACATAGGTCACACCCCATATGTCTACAGTTGTACATATGTTGTGCACAACTGTTATACAAAAATCACTTTTCTAGTTGGTAATGCTGGGCCGATGAATCATCTGATTTTTTTATAGATTTGGTTGGAGAACCCGAAAAACTCTTTCTTTCAATTAGATTGGTTGGAATTTATGAAATTATGACATTCTTTTGGGCCTGTTTTGTTTTTGGGCTACTTTTTTTAAAAATAAATAAATAAATAAATCGTTAAAACGACGACGTTTGTCAAAAAACCACAGGCCCCCGAGTCCCACTGTCCCACATAGACAATTTAGGGATCTGCTTCTACTGCTACTTTTTCTCAACGTGGCTCCATAAGCCTTCACTCTCCCTATTCTCTGCAATGAGAAGCTCGATCTCTTTCACTCTTTCAAGTCAAACCCAGAAATTTTCCCGAGAAAATTAAGGGAAAGACCAGGAGAAAATTTTCCATAAACCTTTTTTTTTTTTTTTTTTGTCTTACAATACCTTACTGTGCATCGTAAGATATAAGTTTGTATCTTTGTGATTGGTTTTAGATAGAAGGCACAACAATGGCGGGAATAGCCATAGTTTTGGATGTATTACGGAAAAATCCAAGTTTATATACAGGCCAAAGCCTCCACTCTTATGGGTTGTTCTCAGCCACCGCTGCCGCCGCTGCCGCCGCCGCTGCCATCTCCGCGGGAACCCCTTTTGCCTCCAGGGCGTTGTTTGGGTATTCTCTCTCTCTCTCTCTCTCTCTCTCCACAAACATGTGTGTGTGTGTGTGCGCGCGCGTGTATGCGCAGTGGATGGATCATTCAATTGGGTGATAACGTTTGGATTGCTTATATGTGGATTGGGTATGGACTGGTTTGAGTTCAACGGGCATGGCCAATTGGTCAGTTGGTTATTGTTTTTCGAATATGGAAGTTATCGGATTGGCTTGGTTGTTTTACTTGATTGGGTATGACTTGATTTCAGAGGCATGGTTTAAAGTTGGTTCGGTAAAATGGAGATAGTCAATGGGTCACTAGGCTATTTATTTAATTGCCGACAGTTGCATTTCTTCGGGAGACTCGAAAGTAAATTTAGCTCGGAAGAGTATTAAACTCTATCTCTTCTCTCTTCACGGGAGGACCTCTCAATATGTTAACTTGTTCTATTCACTCTGTAAAAGAAGGGTAAAAAGTGGGCTATCTTTTGTACACACCTAGTTCTAGGATTGTCAGCTTATGATCCTGCAAACCATATGGGCATATCTAACTTTTTCCTGTTAGGTGTTCCTAGTCATGCATAGAGATATTGAAAGGACACTGAATATCACAATCTTTCAAGACTTAATAAAAGAAAAAGGTTCTCTTGCTTCCATAGACAGAGATGGGTGTCGTTGGATTTGGTCTGGTGTGCTGATGAGACTGATTCTGGATGTGTTTTGGGCCGGTGCCCTTTGGATACTTTAGTAGTAATTGCTATATAGGTTTAGATTTTAGAGATTTTTGTTAATTTGGGTTGGATGTGCCTTATCATTTATTGTTAAGCTGGTCACATTGTTTTAGGAATCAGAAATATATTTGTATTAATGCTCTCTAAATGGGATGGCTTAAAATTCTCTAATTATGTGTATTAGAAATCCTTGCAATTTAAGTACAGTAGTTTAATCTTACATTCCATTTGGTTGCTCCAGGCAAAAAGAAATGAAAAGAACAGAAGAATGAGCTTTGTATTTAGAGCTTTTCATGTTTTAGTACCTGAGTAAAGCTCAAATGAACTAGGCTTGGTACACCATTTTGGCCTGGTCAAATTGAGTTAATCACTTTTTAGGGGTAAAAAAACATTACCTGCTTTGATGATTACCAGTCGGAGAAAATGGGGGAGCGGGCTGCTGTTGTCTTTTGCACATTTGTTCATTTACTAACATAGATGTGGAATTTAAACTTTCATGAATTCTATTTGACATCATTCTATTTATTGCTTTCATTTGAAACAAGCTACTTGGTTCTATTAGTGAATGTTTAGGACCACCTTAAAAAAGATGTCTTTTAGCTAAGATTTGAATGCATATTGATTTATAGTAGTTACACTCCTCTTATTTCAGGATACCAGTCGCTCATTGTGATGCTGGTGCATCATTGGATGAAGATTACATTTCCCGCATGGGAAGTGCAACTACAAATATCTTTCAGCGTGATTCTTTGAAATACATAACAAAAGAGTACAACATTGAGTTAAAGCCTTTATTCTCAGCTTTTGAATTGAGGGCGTTTGCTATGACTACCTTGAGATCATTTTTGATGTTCTATTTGCCTCTTTTGGAGCCTCATTCAAACATTGAAGAGGATGACGATGAGTTCCTTCAGGACAATCAAGAAGAGCGCCATGTAGATTTAGTTGTTCCTTTCAAAAAATCAGTGAAGCAAATCATCCGTGAGGTGAGTATTACAGATATTCCCCCACATCAATTTCATGAAGACTTATGGCTCAGATCTTCAGCATTCAAGGATTCTCATTTGTAATTTTCTCATGGGTGCTAAATTATAATGATTGAAAACAAAAAGGAAAAAAAGAAAAGAAAGAAGAAGAGCAGCTTGGCCAGTTATTTTAATCTTATCTTTGCAGAGATCTCTTGGTTTGGAATCTAACATTTGTTGACACAGTTGTGTTGCCTTCTCAAGGAGAAACTAATGCAAGGTTAATAATTCATCAAATCTCCTGTTTCTTCTCTGCCCACTCACCATGTCCTTAGATCCATCTCCTTTGGCACTGTTTCTCTCTTTACTTGCATTTGTTTGTCTGTGTTTCACATCTTGTCCTCGTGCTCTTTTATTTTAGACATAGCTGTGTGGATAATTGGTTTCAACTAGATAAAGTGAAGTCCATATGTTGATGCATTGTAATCCTTTGAAAAGCTACTCTTTTTGACTTTGTGCTCCTTCGTCTGAGTGACTCCATCACGTGAGGTGGGGATTTCTGTTAACCATAACAGGAATGGCTTAAACTTCATGAATGAATTTTGTGAATTTGTGCCCATTTCCAGTCTTATGTTTTCCCTTGTATCATTGACTATCAGTTTCCTCAGATTTGATTCAAGTCCAGTTTGGCTAGACTTGTATCTTTGCTTGATCTTTCTTTAACTTGGTTATGGGAAAGAATCAATCTCAATCTAACCATTCTTGATATTCGAAAGGTCACTGCTTTGCATTTTGTATGATAATTGGCTCCTGGCGCCTGACTACATTCTTGTCCCAAAATATTTGTTTCAATTATATCCAAAATTTCCATTTCTCAATCTTGCAACTCATTTTTTTTTTTTATGCTTCAAATCTTGGCATCTTTTTCTGTTGTTGTGCACTGCATGTTTCTAGAAAGCTAGGAAGCTCAGCTTGCATCCCTTGGAAACTAACTTAAATTAGTGATCTTCTGCATACCATTACAGACTACAGTTGTAACTACTAGACGAGTGCTGGAACGAATGGCTGTCCATTATGTTTCACAAAGGATGGCATGGAAACTTTTGAAAGGTACTTAAAAGTAAAAAATGTTTCAAATGTCTTTTTGTTGTAACTCATCAGATATAAAAGAAGAATCTGTGGACAGTTTACATGGAATAGAGTTATGGATGCAAGAGATATCTATTTTTGCATAAAAATCTAATCAGCTTCCAATTAGATCTTCTAAACAATTTATGCTTATGATCAATATGCACAGATGTTCCCAAATCTGCTGTGCGCAAGGCTGGAAGAGGGTTGCCTACATTGGTTTACTTCGTCAGCGTTAGCAAGACAACTTTCAGAGGTAAGTGAAGCCTTTTGAATTTGTTTTCTTCCCAATTATTGTAATTCAGTGCTTGAGCTTTAACTGCGTTGTGTTGTGGCTCATTTTGATATGCAGGACACTTTCTAGGGGTTGCAGCAACATGGCTTGTCCAAGTTGGCATCGAACTCTACAGATACTTTTCTTCTATGATTAAAGAAGAGCGTGATGATGTTGATAAAGCAGAAAGAGTTAAAATTCTCGGGAAAAAGGTCTCCTGTGCTACTTTGAGGTGTGGTGCATCACTAGTTTTTGCTTCCATTGGAGCAGGGCTTGGCGCCACCTTTTTTCGTCCTTCAGCCGGCCAGTGGATTGGTAAGTTCATCCCTTGAAAGCTTTTCTATGATTATGGTCAACAAACTGAATCTGTGTAGTTGGCATTGGATATGGTCTATTCTATGTATTCTATTTTCCACCATTCAGCTATGTTCTTTCTTGCAGGCTGTGCTGCTGGGGATTTGGCCGGGCCAATTATTGTATCAGTTTGCCTCGAGAAGGTTCTGCACGTAGACATTTAAGCACTGGGTTCAATTATCTGACATATTCTTTGCATCTGCTTAAATTTGATTAAAATGTTGAGGTATTTTATGACATATCTCTAAATAGTACTGCTTGTTGGGAATTACTTAAAGCAGGTGTTGAAGTAGAAGCCATTATGGCATTCATCAAAAAATTTCCTATGGAGGGCCTTTGTCACTCCCTTTAATTTGTGTGTTTTTAGAATAATACATATCTGCATTTGAGCTATGATTGTTTTACTTGAAAATGTCGCCTCTCTGTGTGGTTTGGATGATGCATGTACCTGTGTTTGGTGTTCAATTGAGGATTTGTGATTTTTTTTTTTTTTTTTTTTTTTTTTGTTGAGTTGTAAGATCTCACCAAATTGACCCATTTGAACCTTGTTTTGCTAAGGTTCATGAACTTGCAGTATTATTTGAAATGATTTGAAGGCATGGTCTGTTAAACTTGAATGATTTGTTTCGAAAAATTGGCTCTACCACTTAAAAGGATTAACAATAAAAAGAATAGATATTGCGAATGAAGCATTCCCTTAATTCTAAATGTAGGGTGTGTTTGGGATTACAATTTTGTAGACAAAAAGTTCGATTTTAAATCAAATCGCAAAAAATGAATCGGTTAGAAATTGTGTTTTTAAAAATTTGCGATTTGAAAGCGCTGAAGTCTGCCTTTTCAAATTTCAGGCAATGGGTATTTTTTAAAAAATTCAGAATTTTAAAGGTCAAACTCTTAATTGCATTTTTAAAATTTATTTTTTCAAATCTCACATTTTAGAACTGCTATTTTTAAATTGCACTTTTTTATCGCAAACCCAAATGGACCGTAGTTTATAATCTAAGGGAAGAAATATTTGGTTTACATATATAATTGGATTCAAGATTTTAGAAAGACATTAAAAATTCAGTATAAAAACAGAAATAATAAAAACATAAAAATGAAGAATTTAGGATTGAAAGTACAGTTAGATATGTTGGATTTTTCTTTTACTATGTTTCAATCTAGTAGCACAGTTATATTATATTAGTGTGATTTGAAAAGATATTATAAAAATTTCAGCTAATTCACACTATTAATTTAATAATTTAATATATTGATGTTGATAATTGGATTTTTAGTATAATTACATGACTTCACACATTAAACAAAGAATTAAAACATTACTTTGTATTTCAATAAACAAAACAATTATGGGGATCGAGAGGAGCTCAGAAAAAAATAAAAATAAAAATAAAAAATAGTGAGCGAGAAGAGGATTTAGAGTACCTTTGGTAATTTCGAAAGTCTCATTCCCCATAAAAGGTTAAACCCTAGTTCTCTCTAAACCAACCGCATCTTACCGCCATCAACTCACGCTCTACATATCATATTTATTTTAGTTGCATGATCAAACAAGTCTCATAAAGGTGAAGAAGAAAAAAAAAAAGGGCAAGAAGATTTAAGATAAATTCCAAAAGATAGCACAATTGATCGGAGATTACGATAATGTTTGGAACCTCTCCCCCGAACACTGTGTAACAGTGTTGCAGTTTCCAAGCTCTGAATAACAAGACCTAAAAAATGTAACATCTATTCTTTTTCTGGCCGCATTCTCACTGCTCCCCCTTTTTCCCCTATATTCCCATTGTAAGTAGGAAAGATCCACCTTCTCTTAGATTAAGTAGTTGTTAGCTTTCTAACCAACACTTAAGAACTTAGGCTTCATTCGGTTTACAGAATGAGTATTCCATTGTGAAACGGAATAGTTATTACTATGAATATAATATAGTAGAATGGAATGGTTGTTCCTAATATTTAATTTTGTAACAACTCATATACTTTAATTAGGGGGTGGCCACAACCACCCCAAGAGTGGTCTCCAAAGGGTGGCCGGCCACCCCCAAATGGCGCCAGGGGTGGTTGTACCACCCTGATGCCATTTGAGGACTGGTCGACTACCTATTGGGTCTATGTTTTGGAATAGTTATTCTCATTGGAATAATTAAAAAAATAAGAGTTGTTTTTTTTTTGAAAATCTCGTCTATTCCCATTAGAATAATTATTCTTCTCACGTTTGAGGGGAATAGGTATTCGTCTTCATAAAAGAATAATTATTCCAATGGGAATAACTATTCCAAAGCATAGACCCTTACCAAACATAAGAATGATTACTCCATAGAAATAGTCATTTTATTCCAGGTATTTATTCTGCGAACCAAACGAGGCCTTAGTTTATTTTCGTTCTTAAGCTTGTTTTAATATATATATATATATATATATATATATATTAAAAAAAAAAAAAAAAAAAAAAAAAAAAAAGTAACGTCTAATTATGGCTTGTGAAATGACTACCTTGCCCTCACCCTCTCACTGCCTCCCTCATGCAACACCTTGCTTTTCAAAGCCCATGCAAAAAACACCTGCACAGTTAGTGGCTGAAAGCAAAGGTGAAAAATCACATAGTTCTCGCCTAGAATCCTGTTGCAGCCATAACTAAGCTTTTTCCACCTTTGAGCCACTAACTGTGCAGGTGTTTTTTGCATGGGCTTTGAAAAGCAAGGTGTTGCATGAGGGAGGCAGTGAGAGGATGAGGGCAAGGCAGTTATTTCACAAGCCATAATTATGGCATTTGAGGCGTCTCAGCGATTTTTTGTTCGGACATCAAATTTTTTTGGGTCTTTATTCAGAGCTTGGGAACCACAATACTGTCACAGTACAGTGTTTCAAGGAGAAAATAAGCTGGACCAAGTTCTCCCAGCAAACAGGCACTATTGCAGAAGCAGTAACCCCTAGGCTAAACAAAACAATTAGGCAATACTAGCCAAAAGAAGAATAAAACACCATGAATAACTGCTTCAGAGCAGTAATCTCTAGATTAACAAACCAAGCTACTGCACTAAGTCATTACAACGAGAATCACTACAGTAAGTTCCATCGAAAGATTAAAGCAGCATGCTTCTCAGAATGCTTGATAGGAACCTTAGCAAGGAGCCTAGTCTTCACTTCCCATCTGATAAGCTTAAGAATTGCTCCCCCCCCCCCCCCCCCCCCCCCTGTTCTCGGGTTGTTGCCATGAAGTAAAGCATTTCTTTGCTTCCACAAATGGTAAATACAAGCCCCTAGACACAGTTTTTCAAGACTAGCCTTCAGCCCTTTTCCACACAATTTCAAAAGATTCCACTGCACAACATTTTCCCATACAACAGGCAGATTAAGAAGAGAACAATCAACCATCAGAGAAACCCAGATCCTTCAGCTGAAGCTACACTGAAAAAATAGATGATCTCGGCTTTCCTAACATCCCCGACAGAACAAGCAAACGATGTCTCCCTCATACCCCAGCTACACATACGAACTTTGGTGACTATAGCTTCCTTGAAAACTAGCCATAAGAAGAAAGAATGTCTAGGGATTGAGAGGGAGTTCCATACTAACTTCCACCAATCAATAGTCGGCTTCTTTCTTCTCAGATGGTCCCAAGTAGAAGCACAAGAATAGACACCATTGTTTGAACTCCAAACAGGTAAGTCAACATCCCTGAGCATAACTTCAGGCAGTCAACTTTGTATCTCTACACTAGAATCAGACCTAGCATAGGGCCAAAACCAACAGGAAAGGACACATTTGTTGGCTGACCTAACGCCAAGATAGCTGCCGATGAAGATGAATCATGACATGATTAGACCCTCTGATGCCATTATAATTGGTGCATCAAACAGGACTGTGTTATTTCAAGTTGTAGTTTTGTTAGCTTGGCATATTTTAGCAACAATTGTTTGGAAAGTAGAAAACTCTCTCTGCATGGCGGAAGCCCTCCTTTCTATCTAAAATTCCATTTTCTCGAGTGAATTACAGACGAAACATTCTTGATAGTTTTAGTTATATGATGACATTAGTTAGGATTCTCTAGAGTTTTCATGATATTTTATCTTGTCAAGTTCTGTAAAATTCAAAACATTGATGAATTTCGTTTTTCTAGTGGCATGAAGTATAAGCTTTATTATATACACATGAAATGAAATGAACGAAAGAAATTGAATAAAATCCAATATGCTTAGAACTCCCAATGCCATTGAGTGTAAAAGACAAGCAATACAGACAATTGAACTAATCTTGGACACCTATAAGACATCCCCCACTTGTGGGAATAAATTATAACTCAGTACTTTTTGTAATACAGGTACTGAAAATTTACCCAAAAACCCCACAGGAATGTAATAAAAGAATTGATTGCAACCCTATAAAAAACAAATAATAGTGTCAGCCCCAAGCCCTTCCCTATCTACATACCCCAAGACAATCTTTCTTCCAACAAATTCTTGCAATTGGATGAAATGATTCAATCCAAACAACTCAATCTCTCCTCTGCAACACCATAACTATCCCTGAAAATTGTAGTAACTGAGAAGCAACTAAAGCTTAATTTATTCATGTATCCTAGTCACAATTCAACCCACAAACTTCTAAAACAGGACCATCTCTTGACACAAATGGGTTGATTCTAACCCACATAAGAGTTAGGATTGAGGCCAGTAGAATAGACCACACCAAAATAATGGTTGGCATCCGATCTTGTTTCCCCAGTAATCCCTTGAGGAAGGGGTAGAGGTGCATGATGACCCAGAAGGCAAAAAATAGCCTACCAAAAAGCGGCCCCCATGAATCATACCCGTTATTGATGGCATCCGAGACACCAACCACCACCCCAACTATATTTATGATCAACAAAGTTGTGGGAGGGATCAACAATGATGTCCACTTGAAGATGTAAAGCTCTGAAAATTCTCCATCATCTGCACCTTTAGAGGTAACTGTGAAGTTTGTGCTGACGCCGCCCAACACCTTGAGTAGACCTTGGATGAGTGCAAAAAGATGTGAAGAAACGCCCCCAATTACCCAGAACTGCTCGTTTCTCCACCAGTCGTCTATCCCAACACCACCCCACTGCATCTCAAGGATACCAGTTGCAGCTATGGACATGAAAAGAGCCATGAATACTAGACTGGCATAATTGCTTATCTGTACACATTGAGTGAAGAACCCTGAGTTAGTAAAAAGATTAGAAGAAAAGTAGTAATTAAATCAGCAATGTCAAGGGATCAAAGTTTAATTAAAGTAAAAGCTTAAGGGCCTCGACTGACAGGACAAGAAAATCTACTCAGCCTTACTCAAACCACACAGAGTACACCTTCCGATCAATAAAATGTGAAACTACACGGAAATGAACTAAACCTAACAATCAAAACCATGCATCAAGCTCACAAGCAATTGTAATGACACTGATACAATGTACGACATTCAGTGATTCACATTCGTGCAAGCATGTAGATCTTCCAAGGCCAGTTGCATAATGTGCTTATGCCTGCTAGGAAAAGTTGATTATGATCTAAGCAGCCTAGGTTTTTAACACAAGTCAGTAGCAGGTACACATCAGTGTCCAAAAGGATTTTAGGATCAAACAATTTTGTACAGTTCATGCGTCATACTAAATTGAGAAAGAATTCTTAACACTAACACAGCATTAGATTAAGTATTAAAATTAGTCAGCTTCACCACTTGGCCCAAAAAATCACATAAGCCATATAATGGCAAGTACTAAACAAAAAATTCAAAGCATAAGTTTTTTTTTTTTTTTTTTTATAAATAATCGAGATATCATTGAAAGCGTTAGGTATCAGGTTTTTTTTTTTTATTACTATTTTTTAATAAATAATCGAGATATCATTGAAAGCGTTAGGCATCAAGTATACATAGAGTATGCATAGAGTATACATGAGAAAATACCTAAATAGTAAAAACTTTGCTAGAGTATACTCCGTAAGTTTCGACTGAACATTTTCCCTCAGAAAATGTTCTCAATGGAAAATATCTATAAAAATATTTTTTAAAAAAAAAAAAAAAAAAAAAAAAAAAGAGGATTGTTTTCTATTGTTTGGTTGAGACCTAAAAATGACTTTCCTGTGTTTGTTCGCAGTGAAGGTTTCTACGTAAAAGTGCACAAAGAGCCAATAACACCAAAGCCCACGAGCTGAGAATATAGCAGATCTGGAGCTAGAGACAATGGATAAAAACTCAGGGATGGTGGATTGGAGATTGAAAGCAGTGGCATGGTGCAGAAGATTGAGCAAAGGGAAGAGGTGGTGGTAGCAGTGTGGAGAAGAGGGGAAGGGGGGGAGAGAGGTAGTGGTGCTACTGGAAAGGAGTGGGAAGGGAAGGGACACAGTAAATGCTGGTGGCAATGTGGAGTGAGGACGAGAGGGAGGTGGTTATGGCAGCACAGAGGAGAGTGGAAGGGGAGAGGACGGTGGACCGGTGGTGGTGGTGGCAGTAAGGAGTAAGCAGGGCACGAGGGAAAGAGAAGTTGTGATGGCAGTGTAGAGCAGTGAGGGAGAGATCTGGGGGAGAACAGAGAAAAATATTAGATGAAGAGAGAATAGATGGCTGCAATTCCCAAAAAATGACTCACCCTTCGCCACTTTGGGTGCAATTTTCAGTTAGCCAACAAAATATTTTTTATTGACTAGTATTTTTCAGTAGCAAGGAACATTGGAAAAGACTATTTGGATTAAAAAAATAAAAATAAAAAAAGATGCCAAAACAAACGGAAACTTAATGCAGTCCAGATCTCAAACCCCGAATTCCTTAATTGCAAACTTTTCCAACATGTTGTCAACAGTTATGTAAAAAAATTGGGATGCAAAAAATAAAGTTAATAACATGATGTTGAGGGATGTTACCTCAGGAACAATGAATTGTCCAGTAAGAAGACAGATGGCTGGCAGAGTACAGTAAACAAGCAAGGGAATGGATGTCCAAGGATACACAACAGAGTTTATGTAGGAAAATCGTTCCAACCAGTTCAACCCACCACCATAGCCATACCAGATTGGACAATGCCTGCTCAAGAAAATTTCAACAGATCCAAGGGCCCACCGAAGAACCTGATGAAGACGATCCGAGAGGTTTATAGGAGCTGACCCCTTGAATGCTGGCCTCTTGGGTATGCAGTACACAGACCGCCAGCCATGGCAGTGCATCTTAAATCCAGTCAGGATATCCTCAGTTACAGAGCCATATATCCATCCAACCTGGTTTCAAGTTCAAATATTTAGAATGCAATATGGTGACATAGATAGAATCTGGAGAAGAAAAGTTCAGAAAAAGTTTTGGAATTCTTTGTTTTTGCTTACCTCCTTTCCCCATTCTGTTTTATCCTCATAACCGCAGCTGATGACCTGGACTGCTTCTTTCAAAAGTGATGCAGGACTGACATTCTGAGGAACGCCACCATTTTCCAGAAGCGCAGAGGATATAAACACTGGAGACTGCCCAAACTTCTTCTCCAATTTCATTTGCGGCATATTTAATGTTTTCTCAGCATTTGATTCTGCAATTGCAACAGTGTTTAGTCTTACTGTCCTGGGATTTATTTTGTTACATAGAAAATGTGGCACTCAAGATGGCAACTAACTCTGTTAATGAACCCTCACCATTTATTCCCTCTTCAATATTTTCAAGTGCATGTATCTGCTTTGATGCTTCCCTGTGCTTGGATTTCTTCTTTTTCTCCTTCTTTGTCTTTGCATTCTTGTTCTTTCTAGAGCCACAACATAGGCAGCACCATTTTGGCCAACAGTTGCAGGTTTTGCTAGGGGACTTCTTCTTGGCAGGTGCGTCATATCCATAAAGTGCTTGCCTTCTGAAAACGCATCCAGTTCCAACATATATGGGTCCTTGTAAACCATCTAAGGCTTTCATGTTGATCTGTTTTCAATTGGAAAATTAGGCATCACAATAATAAAAGTGCTACAAATATGTAACTACACAAATAGAAGATAGATATAATAAATGAACAAGAAAAATATACATACATCAAAGAATACAACATTCCGATTTGAGTATCTATCATGACGATCAATCCCATCAAATCTTTGAGGAAATTGCACATAGCAAACCTTCTTCCCTGATGTGGGGTCCATCATGAAACACATGGCTTCTCTAAGTGCCTTGCTATTGTTAATATAATGATCACAATCAACATTCAGCATATAAGGAGCATTTGAAATAACTGCCGAGACGCGCACCTTCAGAAATCATAATGAATGAACAAACATCAAAACCGTGGGCCAAGCATTTATTGATTAAAAAGAGCATGAAGGAAAAACCAGAAGAGTTATCTAGAGGCCTTCTCATAGAGATGAAGACTTCAGTCTTACCAGAGCATTCATGGCCCCAGCCTTCTTATGGTGTTCAAACCCTGGTCTCTTTTCGCGAGAAACATAAATCAGACGAGGTAACTTGTTTCCTTCAACATCACAAACATCACTATGGCCAAGGAAGACCTGTAAAAGCAAGATTTTGTTTTTAATTGGCATCTAAAAACATCAGAACACTGTATCACATCTAATCCCACCCCTTTGCCAAGGTAACTTGGGATTGCTCCCAACCTGTTATGGCATAAGGATGATCTAGGACGTAAAGGCATGAGGATTATGCACATACTTAGCACCAAATGGCATCTCAGACAAATTTGCCATTTGCTTATTCATTTCAAAGGGAATATATTATATACAAGTAGAAAAGATATGATATCACCATAAGAGGCAATTTGGAGACTTCAGTTAATATATCTCCTATAAACAGATGGGTAATCAAAGCATAATCATCCAACAAAATCCATGAAAAGAAAGCATATTGGAAGAGACATTTCTTCAAGGACCTATTCATTTTTCACATGGATACTTAACAATATCATAATATAAAATTAAAAAAATAAATAGATAATCCATCAATACTTGTAGAAGAAATACCACCTCACCTGAATCATGCCAGGATGGTCCCGTACATTGTTTCCAGGCCATGGAGTTCCATCCTGCATTGTCCAGCCATCCTCAGGAACCTTTTGTGCTGTGGCTACCAACGCATTTATTTTAACTTTAAATTCTTCATATTCTCTCTGTACCAATAAAAAAGAGAAATCAGAAAACATCATTAATGAGAGGTTCTTGTATATTAATTTTTTTAACCACCAATAAGCTTTAGATCAAATGGTACTTCCTCCCTTTGTAGCAAGGGGGAGGGTGAGGTTGTGGACCCAAATCCCACCGGGTGCTTGTGTAACTTACCAATAAATTTTTTAAAAAAAATAAAAAATAAAGACAAGCTATCAAAGATATAAGATATATATCTTAAGATGATTTGGTATTCTAGATACTATTGCAAAACCAAAAGTTTCTATATAAGAAACTGCGTTTGGAGAAGTCAATACCTTCATTGCACGCCTTTCTCTGACAAATGATGGATGAACTTTGTTCTTCAGATAGTCAATTTTCTGCGAAAAATACCATTCTGGGGCCCTTGGCTCAATATTAAATTTTTTACAGAACGGAACCCATTTCCTTGCAAATTCTGACGTCTCAGAAAGTGCTTCAAAAGTAAGCATGGCAGCACCATCATCCGAAACATAACAAGCAACCTTATCTACTGGATAATCAACCGCAAGGATGGAAAGAACAGTGTTGGCAGTAATTAAAGGAGGCTCTTTCGTAGGATCAACAGTACTCACGAAGACGTCCACACTGGCCAACTCAGATGGCTTCCCTTCTTTTTCATACCTGAGAGTGCATAAGAAGCAAACATTCAGCAACAAATTCAAAATCAAAAGTTGAAACCTTTAGACTGATGGCAATGAAGGAACATGAAGCAAGGCACTAGATAAAATATAATAGTCCCATTTACCTCAATGATAGCCTTTCAAGGTATGTTTCTCGTTCTATTGGGTACCATTTTGGGAACTGATCCAGAATCCATGATACAGCAAACCATATTTCGCATATAACTGATGTCAACCACAAGCCGTATGCATCAATAACTGGATGGAGAAGTCTATAATGGAAAAAGAGGCCAAGGATTACAAGGCGGAGTACTATAATCATTCTGTATGGATTTATCTTGCTTGAACTGATGGGTAACTTCCTCGAAAGTGGCTGCCTGCCTTCATCCATCCTGATAGATACATATATATACAAAGAAAGCTATAAATAGTCCAGAAGTAAATCAATAAATGAAGAAAGGCACAGCACAGAAGCTAGGGAAAAAAAGAGACTTATTTTCTACTTCAATTTCATACAATCATACTGTTGTATATTAACAATTTCAAGTTTGATGTGCCTGGACTGAGCACTACATATCAAATATAAAAGTTCATGTATATAGTACTAATTACAAAATACACAGAATAACACCCCAACACACCCCCATGGTCAAACATGGGAAAGAGGGAAGAGGGGGGCAGGGGGGGGGTGCGGGCTACATCATCCTATAATGGTCAATCGTGGGGTAAAAGGGGACTAAAAAGAAATGAGGGTCTTAGATGAAACCTATCTAATTGATCACAAATCACACAATTAGATAGGAATTTATAATAAATGTTATAGATCCAAGTCCCAATACCAACCTGAGGGCCAGTCCCAAAGCCATGGAATAAAGAGAACCAAAGCGTGAGGATCAGAAGCAAACAGCCCAGGTAGTCTACAAACACAATCCTGGGCATCTAGGTAAATATACCAGGGTTCAATGAGAAGAACTTTTGTAAGGACAATGTAATGCATGCACCTAGTCAACGGAAAACAACGGAAAACTTTTTGTACCTTCCCCTTTTCCATTATCTCTTTGGCAGGGAGCAGAGATATTCGAGAAGGTCTAGGCGCACCAAAACATTTTCAAAATAAGAATCTGCTGTAAATTTAGCAGAATGCATTCTGTGGACTCGAGAATTCTTGTAAAGGAAGTTCTAGCAAGACCTTTTCTGTCTTACCAAAGTAAAATGTGTATAGGTATTTCAGATAAGAGGATGCTTCTTTTTTTCACCTTGAGGAAAAATGCTCATAATTTAAAAGAACAATTTTGGTTCTTGGTGAAGGATAGAACCACCACAACACAAGGGGGAAAAACAGAGATAAGTCGAAGAGTCACTTACATGGGCAAATCAGGATCATCATCTAGCTCATTTCCACCAAAGTTTCCCCCATCACCATCTCCTTGGTGCTTTACCACCTGAAGTTTATCATTCTGCCTTTTCTTCCAGTCCTCCATTCGATCCTTCCAAGCCACACTCCCATACCCATATACTGCAATATCTTTCTTAGGAGCCATTGGTCTGGGTTGCACTATAACACAGACATTGAAAGTTCTAAACTCTGTCTAAGCAACAATTAATTCTAGACAGCAAGTGAACAAAAAATTTGCAACTACTTGAGGAAAAATGACTTACATGGTATAGATGGATCAGGAAAAGGCGCTGGGTGGATTCCATTTCCATGAGCCATAAATGGGGGTAAAATAAGAGCATGTCGATCAGAAGAAATCTCAGAATCCTAAAACAACAAAAAGCACCATTAGTAATAAGCACTGACACAAAGGCATGCGTACTAGAGAGAGTAATAAGATCAGAACTTCAAACTGATTTACCTCCTCGCCATAGGTCAATAGAGGAATCTCAGAACCAAGGGTAGAGTTCTCATGTGCTGAGAGCGCAGGGATTCCAGATGCATTAGAGTGGTAACCACGGCGAGGGTTAAGATGTGAAGAGAGCATTGCCTCTGCACCTTCTTGTGGGCCAAGACCATTAAGGTTTCCATAATCAAACTCATTGTCCAAATCATCAATGTCATCTTCTTCCTCGTCACCTTCAACCCTAGGACTACCTGCAGTTCACATCAATAGTCAGAGAATTTTGAAAAACTACATGTTCAATAGACAAGCAAATAAAAAAAAATGCAGCAAAAATCTCTCACCTTTGATGCGCTTATATCTGGTTTTACACTGAGGGCAAGCCTGATTGCCCTCTCTTCTCTCATATTCATAGCAAGGCCTGCACACAGGGAAAGCACATTCATTGCAGGCAACAAAGAGCTCTCCATCCACTGTAATCTCCACCTCATCCTCACAAATCTGACACATTTGTCCACTCAATTCTTTCACAGACTTAATCTGAAAAGACAAAGAAACCATAAATTAATGCCACGAGCATCTGTTTACAAGAGGTTACAACTTCAGCAAGATAAAGTAGATGATTAGTTATACTAAATAAGATTAGAAATTTCCCAAAAAGATTCAACATTAAACTAATAATACAACCTCCTTTCTAAATTTTCATAAGCTTATCGATATATGACAATCAGTATTACGACATATGCAGAATCCCCATGGTATATCCAGTTTTTTTTTCCTGAGCTCACGGCATTTCCAGACATTTCACAATCCATAGTACACAATTTTCTAATAGTTTCCACAAATTTCGGTACCTAGAAAACTTGATAGTTAGGGTCAAACAGTTCATCATAATGAGAATCCAAAGCTTGTTCCTAAATCCTACCAAATTCAAAGAATTCGATCAAAAGGAAGAAACCTTTAATTGCACAGCTTTATTCTAGCCCAGGTCCAGAAAAAGAACAAATTTAACAACAGAAAGCTGTTAAAACTTCAAATTAAGCACGCCCGTTTGGACACAAACTGTAAATCAACATCATAGCCCAAGAAAGTCCATCTAACTAAATATTCTCTTAGGAATTGAGTCACTATTAGGCAGAAACATACACTGAAATAAGTATAACTAACCCAAGTCAAATTGTGAGCAAGAAAACCAAAAGCCACAAAAGCAATCATCAACTTCCAAGCACATCACGCAAATCAGAAGCAAAGGCACCCAAATTGCATGAAAATACCATAGCAAGCCCCAATCTTTTTCACATTTCTAATAATCCCCACAATGAAAAATAACAAAATGTGCAAATGGGTACTCCCCAAATCAGAAAATGAATCAAAAAAAGGGGTATGCTTATGCTCTTACCCTTCCATTCTCATCTGCATTGATCAGAATGAACTCATTCCTATTGTGAGACCCAGCAATGAGCCGACCCCTCGTGTCCATCACACTCACCACAAAGCTCAGCAAATCTCAAACACTTGAAACCCACAAAGCCTACCTTATCGAATCGAAAATCCCAACTGGGAAACACGCCCCCCCTACTCACCCAAAAGATCCAACTTTGCCCTCCACACCACTCCGCTCGGCACCCTCACAAAGAAACCCAAACTCCGCATATAGAAAAAGCACCAAAGAGAGACACAGAGAGAGAAAAAAAGGAATTGAAAAGAATAAAGTATTTGATTTTGATTCCTCAGCAAGCCAAGTGTGCTCTGTAACCTGACTGGTATGAATCTTAAAACTCAATGAAAGTCCTTTGGAGAGAGAGAATAGTAGAATATGTGTGTGGAAATGTAGAAGCGTAAGACAGAAGGAGATGGGAGAGAGAGAGAGAGAGACACACACACACACACACACACACACGAAGACAGCAAGAGATCGAGAAAATGCAATGCAAAAGGGATAGAGAAAAGGATGGTGAGGTGGGCGGGGCCCAGCTTGCTGTGGTGGTGGCTCTGGGTTGTGCCCCACCGGAGGAGTTGGTAAAAAGAAAAAAAAAAAAAAAAATGTGGGCTTTTTTCTCCCGAGTGGGAACTGAAAGTATCCCTTCTGTGGATCTGTGGGTTAGGTTTTGTTTGGTTTTGTTTTGTTTTGTTGGTGATTCTTTTGGATTCGATGGTGTTTCTTGTAGTGACTCAGACCAGTCACCCTCTCTCTCTTTAACTCACGGTTTTGGTGTGTAAGCAAAAAGTGGGAGAGAGAGAGAGAGAGAGAGCTAGGAAGTAGGATCTGCTCACGCGGCGTAGATCATGTCTTTACTTCTTTTTCTGTCTACTCTCTCTCTCTCTCATCCCTTCGCTCACTGTTGTGTTGTTGAAAGCTGTACTTAACGCGTTTCCTTTTCTTCTCTGTTTGCCAGTTGCCTTTGCCCCTCTGTCTCTCTCTCTCTCTCTCTCTCTCTCTCTCTCTCTCTCTAATTTATGTTGACTATTGGAAGAGTTGACTACTATTTTTGTGTAATTTATGTTTTTGTTACACTCGACAGGTACATGGGTTATGTTCTTGATCCATCCTTTGGTTGTCATTTTCTTTGTTAAAAAAATAAATAAATTATAAAGTCATTATGCTGAGCTTATCCTCAATTTTTTAATTAATCACTCTCTCAATCTTTATTTATTTTTTCTACTAGCCTTTCCGCTATATTTTTCTCAATTTTTTAATAAGAAAAATCTTTTATTAAAAAAACAACGATAGAGTTGACCTTTTTTTTTTTTTTTTTTTTTTGTTAAATACGTTTTTAGTACCTGTATTTTGAAATTTTTTTTTTTTGTACTTAATTTCAATTTACATCGCAGATGGTAGTTGAATTTTGAGAAAAGACGGATTTGATACATCCGTCTATTTTTTCATCCAAAATTTAATAGATTGGCATATGTCATAATGTTTAAAAAACTTTAAAAATTAATAAAAAATTAAAAATAATAAAACTCATGAAAAAAAAAAGTATTAAAAACTTAAAAGAAAAATTGAGAAAAAAAAAAGAGGGGTGGCTCATGGGCTGGTCTGGGGGTGGCCGAATTACCCCCATGGCCCCAATATTTTTTTTTTTCTTTTTTTCTTTTTGGCCCTTGGAGGTGGCCGAATCACCATTGTAGCCCATGGGGTGGTTCGGCCATCCCTAAGAACCAAACACCCCCAATATTTTTTTTTCTATTTTTCTCTTTGGCCCATGGGGATGGGTCGGCCACCTCCAATTTTCTTTTTTTCTTTTTTTCTCTTTGGCCTTTGGGGGTGGTTCGGTGGAACCACCCCCAGGGACCACAGGGGTGGTTCAACCACCCTCAAACCGGCGGATGGGGGTCGTTGAGCTACCCCTCTTCTTCTTCTTTTTTTCAATTTTTTTTTTGTTTTAAGTTTTTAATACTTTTTTTTAAGTTTTATTAGTTTTAATTTTTATTAATTTTTAAAGTCTTTATTTTCTGTTTTTAAAAGTTTTTTAAACATTATGACACGTGTCAACCCTCAGGGGTTGACACGTGGTAGTCCGTTAAATTTTGGACAAAAAATAGACGGAAATACCAAGTTTGTCTTTTTCCAAAATCCAAGTATCATCTGTGATGCGAATTGAAGCTGAAATACCAAAATATAAAGTTTCCAAAACACAAGTATCAAAAACGTATTTAACCTCTTTTTTTTCTAGTTGAGTAAGGGAAAAGGTTACAAAGGAGGATTTTTCCCACTTCTGATTCTAAAGAAAAAAGAAGTCGATGATCCTATAAATGAAAAGGGGGGTAGGTTCCCCAATAATAAATCCAAACCAAACTAAAACAGTGCTGAAATAATTACAAAAAGTAGGAAATTGGTCAAACAAGTGGCTCAGTCCTCTCAAATGGCCGCACAAGGCGATTAAAAGAGTTAAAGGGGCACAGAGTAAAGCAAGCTTATTTGTACCCCCACTTGGAAACAACAACAACCACCCGAAGGTAACTAAAGCGGTAGAAACACTGAAATAGTCCAAATCTGAGACTGCATAAAAGAGAGGTACCAACACAAATCTATATACAAGAGTCTCCCCTAAAGGGAGTTTAAAACCCAAGCAACAAAATAAATAAATAAACAGCAAAAAAGGCCAAAAATCAGCAACTCCAATGACCGGCAAAGCGGAGGACAACAAGGCATTTGGCACTGGCACGTGAGATCCATGTGCCAACAGTGGAGAACCTCCATCCAACGCTTAAATGCCATGCGTAGGCGTGTGGAAGGTGAAATGAGGTGCAGCTAGTGGTGTCAAGAAGCTGGGACACTGGTGATGGCGGTGAAGTGGCGCATTGAAGCCATAGACCCTCGGAAGAACGTAGATCTATCTTTGAAAAAACTATATTTAAGAACTTGAAAAACTACCACCAACGCTGGGGAGAAGACAATGAATGTTGAGGAGAGAGCCACTAGCTCAATGAAGAAGCCAAGACACCAAGGGAGCAGATTCAAGTGGGATAAGTCGTATATGACGACGGATAAAACCTCGAGAAAGGTGACAAGGGCTAGAGAAACCTCTAACCAAATAGCAGCATAAGCAAAAATAAACATAAATGAAAGAGGAGTGGAGGATGGAAGAATTGAGATCATTCCCTCCTCCCTGAGCTGGCTGTAAAAATAGAGGAATAAATATATGGGCAGGAGAGAGAACAGAGAAAAAATATCTTACGGAAAGGCGTTAATTGATTGAGGGGTGTCTCGTCATGGTGAGTCTATACTCAATTTTTAAATCACTCTTTCGGTTCTGAATTTTTGTTTTGCAATCAGCTCTACAAAATTTTTTTTGTTATTTTTCAATTAGACTTTTCATTAATTTGTTGCTCGAATGTAGATAAAATATTAACTTATACCCATAAAACATGAATTACAAAAAAAAATAATAATAAAAAATCATGGAGTTGAAAGGGTAGTTAAAGCATGCACAATGGTTTGTCTAAATTTTTATCTAATATAGCTAATTAAAACCTACTTTTTCTACCTTCCCTAACCATTTTTCAAAACTTGCATCCAACTACTTCTCTAAATTTATTTATTTTATTAAACTAATCTTTTTTTAAAATCATTTTTGGTTAAATTAATATGTTTGAAAAAAAAAACTCGCATTCTCGTCAGCCAAACAAGGCCAACGTCAATAAGGTGGCGAGCAAGGCTTGGAACAATGGCAGTGGCTTCAGAGGGAGGGCCATGTTCGATGACGTGAACAGTGGACCACCGAAGTTTGGCGCCTCGACCAGACTCTCGCCACGCTCCGAGGACTACAATGAGATTTTCGAGATCTTCAACACGTGTCACATGGCTCCTCCATTTCGGTGTTGGATCTTTCAATGGTCGACGACTCCAAGGTCTTCTTCGACGTCCGGAGCTCCGGATTCGACTATGTTGAGGGCTTTGACGGCTTGGATAGTGCTCTGTTGTATGAGAACTTAATGTTTGACCAGACTAACAATGAGGATTACGATTCCTCTTAAGAAGAAGAAACTTGGTGCATTTGATCATGTTTCAAGTTCTCCACTTTTCATGCTCTCTCACTGTGCAATGGAAGGGCTTTTGAGCAAGCAAAGACAGAGAGAAATGAGAGAAATGAATAAAATGCATTCATAAACGCATTTTGTTTTGCATAATTGAATGGAGATTTTTTGAGTTTTTTCATTAGTTATTTTAGTTAAAAATGTAAAATAGCTAAGCCATTAAAAATGCTCTTAGAGCACCCACAAAAGCCACCTCTCACCTTGTTGGTGGAGAGGGTGGTAGCCATCTCCTCACTTGGCTTTCAAACATTAGTTAGACAAACCTCTCATATTAAAAGGAGAAGTTAAACCACTCCTTTCACATTCTTGTCCACATTCCATTTTTTTGTAGTTCTCTCCAGTCCATTGACATTCTTGAAAGCCTCCAAATGCTCCCCAAGCAAAATCCTTGGCATTCACTTTTCTTTGTTAAACTTAAGACAACACTCTCGAATTATCATTGTACCCATCAAACTTTTAGTATCAACCCAAGTTTTGAAAGGAAAATGATACAAATTCATCCCCTACCTATCTCATTTTCAAATTTATTATTGAATTTGTAGGACCAACATTGAGTCTAACATGTCCCATCTTGAAAACCATGTAATTTTATCTTCTTAAGTTTTCAAGCATCCAACTGCTAAATATGATAACGGTAGAGAGAAGTGTTTGTGTTTGCTCAAAAAATGACCGCTAAGTTGGAAATCAACGGGGTTATTTTATTACAAGAAGGGCTTTTAGGGGTGATCATCACTTAAAAAAAGAAGAAGATGATACCACAATTCGAGTTTCAAAATGTAATATATATATACACTAAAATTGTAGAACGAGTTCTAAAGTGCCTCTTATGTTTTTATAATTTAAAAATTTACATTGATTTGTATCTTAAAAGTTTTGTTTATGCGTGCCTAAAGGTTCCATTAAAATAGCCAAGGGATGTCTCTACGTACTATAAAACAGACATCATTTTTAAATTTCGACAAGATGTCCTCGGTTAATACAAAAGTGAAGTTATTTAATAAATTTAAACTTCAATAATATGTCATAAATTAATACATATTTGAAGTTATTTAATAAATATGAACATATGAAATTGAGAGTATCCATTGCATGACGAGTTTAAAGTTACTTAATGTACATGCATGATTTCATATTATTTAGATTGTTAAAAGGCGTAATAATATTGACTTTATATATTCCATTAAATATATCAATTCTAAATTTTGATCATGGAATGAATATTATCCATTTCAAATTTATAGATAGGTATGAAAAATATACTTAGCTATCATATTTAGTTTTCAATAAAATTATGGCCCTTATAAAATATTACGGGCAATGAAAATAAGAGATTATTATTGTTAGAGAAAATGTCAAAACCACATATTTGTTTCAAACCTCGCATTTCCTCTACCAAGTCAAGTATGTGTGTACATGTCGACGCGGATGCAGTTATTTATAATATTCATATCCACATCCGCAAAATACGGATACCACTTTTAGATATCCACATCTGTGCCATTTTTTTAACTATTCACTTCTGCGCAGTTATTGCAGTTATTATCCGTTTTTCACAAATAGGTAATGAGCCTATTTTAAACTCTTTTTAAAAATAACTTTCGACTGGTTTTTAGTCTTTTGGGCTTGTTTTGAAAATATAATGCAACACCGATATAACGACCCACCCCCAACGATGCAATATTGTTCGCTTTTGGCTCTTCCGAACCAGACTTCCCAAGAGGTCACTCACCCAGGTACTACTCTCGCAGAAACACGCTTAACTGCGGAGTTTTGATAGGTTCATGACCATCACGGCTTTAAAACGCGTTGTGTCAAGAAGGGTACGAATATACATATAAGTACATACCCATTCCCATACACAAGTGATGTGGGATGTTACAACCGAAAATATTTAGAACCAATAAGAAAATGGGATGGTAGATACGACCTCAAAATATTTATAGTAATCAATGCTCATACAAAACACCCTTATGTTTTTTTTATCCATAATTCAATGAACATAACAATCAAGCCACAAACATTAAAAACAAAAAAAAAAAAAAAAAAAAAAAAAAAAAAAAAAAAATACAAATCCAACATAAGAAAAAAATTATAATAATATTACAAATTCATAACATAAAAAAACACAAATTGTCTAAATATAACACATTCATAAGTGAATGTTAATAGGGTTGTGTTGTGTTGAATATATTAACTCATATATATATATATATATATATATAAAAGGTATTAACCACATTCGCATACCCCAAAAATCGATACATGCATCCGTACATACAGATAGTGGATTTTACCAAAACATCTGCATTTGTAGATAGTGGATAGCGGACAGGTGCGTATAGCGATTATAAGCAGTTAATATCCAGTTGCATGTACACCCTTAATGCCAATAGGCTTTTTTGTAAAACAGAAGAGACAAAAAATAAAAAAATAACAATCTTCACTGTTAATTAAAAACACAAATGTTCTCCAACTCTTTCATTAATTAAAAATAAATAAATTCGACCCATACGTGTGTTTTAGGTACGGTTAGTTACCCATTGAGAAGGAAAGTGTCACCTTAGCAAAAAAAAAAATTAATGATTTATTGAAGAGTAGCTCAGCCACTCTCATGAGTGGTCAACCATGTAACACCCCAGTTAAATTAACTAACTAGTAATTACTTTATGGTTCGCCACTCAGACTCATTCCACAAGAAATAGACCATAGAGATCTCATCATCTCTGAAGAGAGCCTACAGTGAAAGACTTTCACTTATAACATAAAGATAACAATTAAAATTTACAGTCACAATATAAACAACCAGGGCAAGGCTAAAGCATCATAACATAAATTATCACATTTATTTTCAAAAGTACGGTCAAAAGACCAGTCATCAAAGTACAATGCAACATTTCAGAACCAATCTAAGAGTTATAACATAACATAAATTTTAAAGCCTACACTTAAGAAAATAAAGTATAAAGATAATCTCGATCATGTCATGGCGGGTATCATTACCACCGCTCCACATCTCGGCCAATCACACTAGATCTAGCTCCTCAAGCACACTATTCAAAAGTATCAAACACCTCTTGGGAACCATCATCTGTATAACTATTTATAAAACTGTTTCACAGGTAGAAAATATACAAGTGTAAGTCCACAACTTAGCAAGTAATAATATACAAGGTGTGTAGGTTATTGTGTGGTGAACTTAGATGTTTAAGATATAAATCACATGCAACAATGCAAAGTTATAATTTATCATTTGACAGTGGCATCATGGATGCGGTATAAATATAATATATGAAGTAATAAGATAATCATTTCATAACTCAACTCCATATGGTTTACTCATGATATTAACTTCTTCCCAACAGGGTTGACACTGTCCGAAGGGATCTGTAATACAACACCAGTGCCTTGGATAGTGTATGCATACTGTCATATACTAGCAGTCCAACTGAGTCCGACCTCGAGTGGCCCATGCTACTAGCAAAGCGGTAACTGTGACCCCCATTCGTAAATGGTGCGCATGTCGTTCACAAAACAGCCATTAAATCGAAGGGCCATCATAACATAATAATAAATCTCTTTGACCATAAGGTTAACCTTTATGATAGTAAGCTAATGGCTATTATTCCGCATGTATTAGTGTACTATGTCATACGATGCAATTTAATATACATCGTCTTTTACAAGGATGCTTTTCTAAACTCTTCTTTCTTACCATCTTGTTATTCATCATTCATTTTCACAAAATAGAGTTCATAGTAATCAAAAGTATATTTCATGTGAGTTGTAACACATATATATTTGGTATACAAAATAATCATGCTATGTGAGAAAAATAATAACAAGTATTTATTTGAGTTTTACTCACTTATTTTGTAAGGCTCCTCCACAAAGTCTTCATGAGGCTCTACAACCTCAAAATCTGAGAAAAGACCTATCATTTGTCTTAATCTAGAGCTAAAATTAGTTCTAAGTTCTAATAGTCTCAAAACAGCTATTATGCCTAACTAACAAATATTCGGGACACGAGGATTAAACGTTCGGCCACCACTTCAATTGTTCGATCAAGGAGGGTCGAACATTCGATTCTGGGCAGAAACTTAATTTTAAACTAGAAACCCAACCAACCCTCTACAAAAAGGGTTTTAAGGTTTAGAACTGCTAACAAGGTTCTAAGCCATAAAAACACATCCATGCAAGAAAAAATACGTCAAATATCATCAAAATGCAAAACCAACGTTAAACTATTATTAAGACCAACAAAACTTTCTAGAGAATTAAGCCTACAAGGCATGCTATAAAAATACTATAACCAGAATGTGAGCAGCTAAAGAAACGAGTTAGGCTAGGAAGTTTACCTTATTATAAGCAAAATAGTCAATAACACACTTCCTCAAACAAAACACTCTCACACACTCATCATAGGATATTGTTGGTTGAAAGGGGTGGAAATGAATTAAAGAATGAAGGGGTGTAGTATTTATAGAGGACAAAAGCACTGAGGATAAGGATGATCTGATTTCTGTAGTACTACTACCTGTCAAACGTTCAAGCTAACTTCCTTATCACCTCAAACCTCATAATATATCAAGCCGACCCTAAGAAAAGCCCCACGGTGAGTTTTTTGAGTCCATCAAAAAGTATCCTCCCCTATATTTCAAAACTTCCTAATCACCCATTTATTATTAACACAAAGATATTTTTCCCATCATATATATATATATATATATATATATATATATAGTATCCATAAATTATATACGACAGTTAGCTAAAGTGACCCATGGAATTACATAAACCGAACACATGTCATCTAATGTTTAATGTGAGACGTGGTGTGCCCTCCTTGCCACGTGGGCATATATTGTCGGTGGATCAAATGATTGCTCAAAAATATAAAATATATTTTCCTTTTTTCTTTTGGGTGAATACCAAAAGGTGATTAAAAGTTGGCTCCTACCAAAATAATTTTGCTTTTTTTTTTTTTTTTTTTCTTAATATATATATTTTTTCATCTGGGGTTGATAACTTCCATGATTACACTCTGAATAATCATTGCCAAATCGGTTTTGTAAAACTAATTAAGCTTACTTTACACTTGGCAATCAGAGATTGATAGATATTACAAACTAATTCCTTTAAATGATTATCAAATTGCATACGTGTTAATATGTTATTGGATTTCCCATTTCTTTAATGAATCTTCACGTTACGCGTACTCTGCCTTCCCTCCGGTTCCCCACAACGTGAATTCTAAGGAAGGCGGCTACATTGCATGTGAAATGCATTCAATCACTTTTTTTTTTTTTTTTTTTTTTAGTTTCTAATTAATAAAAGTTTAATCGTCAATCTAATAAATTAAACCATGCTCACCGGTCAAAAATAGTCCTATTTAATAATAAAAAATAATTAAATTCTTCACATGCTCAAAAGATATATAACACTTTTAAAGATTGAATTATAAAAAATTATTCCTATTTAATTTTGGAAGAAATTTATATCCCAGCATGAATTCTCTTAGTATTTTTAATCTAAATACCAAATAGATTATTGCACCTATTATGTTACAATATTTCTTACAATAAGGTCATCAATGTCAGTAAAATAAAAATCGATATATGAGTTTAAATGCATTGATTTAAGGATGACAAATATTTTGATTTAATGCTCCATTTGTTTAGATGTAAATATTTTCGGTACTTTCTAACGTTTGGTGCAATCAAAAATAATAATCAAACTGGTTTGACAAAAAAAAAAAAAAACTTCTTTAGTTTCGGAAGATAGTTTCTATTTTTAAATTTGGTAAACTATTTTTCGAGTTTGAAGTTTTCTTTCTCAAGTAGCCGAAGGTTGCATGCCATTTTTTGTCATTGCTCATTTTTAGTATGACCAAACGCTGAAAAATAATTTAAATGAAATGATTATTTTTAAAAAATTAATTTATTTGAAAAATGTTTTTCAACAAAAAAATATTTTACGTTAAAATAATTGGAGGAGAACTCTACCAAAAGTGAGAATCAACGTAGATAAAAGCTTATGTGCCACATATTCTGTTGGAAAAATTATCATTCCAAAAGTCCAAGTGAGCCCATGATCGAGCTTTGGGCCAAGTCAATCCAACCAACCCGATCAAAGACCCATGAAGACCTGATCGGTCATCACAGTCTCAGATACTCTTCAGAGAATCTCAAGAATATCCTTCGGTTGCTAGGACCGAGGATTGATATAGTTGATACGTCTCGGAACAACATCATCCCGGGAACACGAGAAGAACACATACAGAATGTCCATATCCAATTGGTCTAGAAAACGTATTTCTCGGGACTACCATGAGGCGATATGGATGAAATATGCTGAAGTACTTATCCCGATATTGCAGTCGGAATTTATGAGATAAGATCTGATCTATAATCCTGAAAAAGGCTAAGAATGACTATCCCGGATATTCAGGATAACCTCGTATCTCATAAGGTATGAGATAAGTGCCCTATTGAAACACAGTTGAAAGACTAGTCTTACCCGAATTGGACTCTCCTAAAGATAAGTTTAATCCCACTCAATCTAGGGATTAGATTCTTAATTGAACTAGAACAAGAATACTTTAAATGTATCCGAATTATATGCATATAAATAGGCTAGTACCACTAGGTATCAAAACTCTATGATCTCTCTAATATTAACGTGCTCTTATATTCTCAAATATTTATCTATTAAATTTGACTTAGACATCAAAATGAGATTCTGTCCGCACACTGAAAACTATACCAACATATTCCAAACATGAAAAATCATGTCCGAGTCGTCTGACATATATATTGACAATAGAATCTTTAAATGGTTGAATATGTTAAAAAAAAAAAAAAAAAAAAAAAAGACTTGTGTTTTGGAAATTTACGTAGAAAAAATCAGGAAAGTTCATAAATCATATAATATGCTTAAATCATGATGATTATCACCAAACAAAGGACCAAAAAATTGCTGAGAAAGCCTCAGTATTGAAATAGGCCACGTGGTTGATCCTGTGATTGTGTGGTCCAGATACAATCCGTGTGGGTGGTGTGGGGACCTGCCCATTTACGTAACCATGCTTTCCTTCTTTCTCTTTCTCTTTCTCTTTTGGTGGGAGTCGTGGGACACCGGAGCAAACAAAGCTCATAACTCATGAGCGCTGACGAAGACTACTACAGCTGGCGCCAATCTGTTTGCTTCGCTGGAAAGTGAACTGGAAACCACAAAAAGATTCCGGCAAAAAAAAAATATCTAGCCATCAAATTCGGGCAGACAGTAGAGTTGCCCGAGAATCCCAGATGTTTTGTAGGTGGACAGACCATTTGTACGGTTCCAGCCTTGCGCCAGTTCACCCATCCTAAATTCGCTTTGTACGGACCTGAAAAAAAGTCTTTTCGGCCTATACTTTGATTATTATATATAACCTTTGCTAAATAAATCAGATTATTTATATTTAAAAGGATTATTATGCTTTGATGTGTGAGAATGTGAGATGAGATTTTTTTATGGAGATATATTATTTGTATATCAATGAGTGTACAGTATAACAGTACAAAAATGTACATCCAATACATTTGATAATATGGGATCAACATCATATACATGAAATTTCAGATATGATATATTTATAATTTTTTCTTTTATAATTCTTATTCAATCTCGATAAATTTTTTTTTATAAATAAAATAAAAATTAACTATTAAATATGTAAGAGCTACATGGAAGAAAACGGATGTAATGATTAATTTGAAAAAATGTTGTACAACAATTGTATAAACGTTATAAACGTATCATATCACCATAAGGGTCCGTTTGGGTTTGCGATTTCAAAAAGTGCGATTTAAAATCACGTTTTTAAAATGTGCGATTTGAAAAAAGTGATTTTTAAAAACGCAATTAAGCGTTTGTCAAAATCGCAGTTTAGCATTTAAAATCGCAAATTAGCCTTTAAAATTCTACGTTTTCAAAAAAGCACAATTTCACCTGCGATTTGAAAAAGCAGAAAAAACAATTTTTAAAAACGCAATTCCCAAACAATTTATGTTTAAAATCGCACTTATTGTCTACGAAATCGCAATTCTAAACGAACCCTAAGGCCTACATCACATGTGGATCCTATGCATCGGAGTGACGTGGGTACATACTGTCAAATGCATTGTGTACACCCAATTAACCATTAACCATTATTTCAAAATTATAGAAATCATAGATTGTATTGCCTTCTGTCTCCCTCTCTTTTTCTGATGTGTGGTTTTATATTTTTATCTGAATTCTTATTTGATCATAATATTTTGATAATAAAGCATTGAAAAAAGATGATGGGGGGTCTAATTTGCCACGGCTATTTACTTTAAGAGTTGGTCGTTACTTTTTGAACATCAAGGCCAAAACAAAAAAGAGTGCTACTTCCTAAAAAGGAGGAAAAGTGTATTCTTTTTCAAAAATTATTTAATTTCAAAAGAGTAGCATCCTCATATAGTCATATGATAATCGGGTATCATGAACTTGAAGCAACACACGTTTCAATTTAATGTTTTTTAGGAAAATTGTTATAAAAAAAGTTTAGCATTTTTCATGTTTTTAGAACAACAAAAGAGAGGGAGATTTTATCAAGACGAGGGGATCACATCACACACTAGTTTAGTCTGATTTTTACTTACCGAGACGTGAACTCATTGTTTTACCTACTGTTTTACATAAAGCAAGCACATTGATGTAGATGACGAGTAACTGGAGTAAAGGCGAGAGTTTTGAGAGTATTTCAATCATATAGTTTTGGTTTAACTATTGGTACATCCTGAAATGTGTTTAGTGTAGTTATTAGATGTAAATGAGGGTGATTACTAATACATTTGTATAACATATTATAGATAATGAATCAAATCAAATATTCAAATTTTTTTTTTATTTTTTTATTTTAAATTTTTCTTGTTTTTGTTCTTCCATGGGAGGGGGAGGAAGGCTGCCAAATAAAACAATTTTTAAAATAAAACAACACGAGTCTAGAACACCAAAACATACATGGCAGAAGTAGCCCCAAATAGAAGGAATGCCCTTAAATATTAAGTAGATTCAGCATTATCATCTCAAAACGTTATACTAAAAGTAGATTTTGTCCTAAACTCTGTGCTACCACAGTTATGCCTTCCCCTTCAATATCACCTAAACCATTCTCAAGTTCTATTGACAAACATGATTCAATCAGAGGTAAATAAATTGGGTTTGTAAAGCCCTTAGATTTAATTAATAGGAATAATTAACCTGGAGAATTAATTAACTTTTAATTAAATTGAAAAACTACCCTGAACACCTATCCGAGTGGATGAAGTAGCGGAATGCAAAAAGTAATGATCTGAGTTACAATTAATACTTTAAACACATCTCTTAAATAAATTATAATAAAAAATCCATAAAAAATAATAACAACTCACTATCACCAAATATATCTATGGAATTCATAAATTCTAAAATACAATAAAACTGCATACCGTTCTCGCTCAATATCTCAAATTTGAAGAAAGACTCTAAACTCTAATTCGATTTAGTACATGTTGAATTGTGAAATAAATAAATGTTTCACATGTGAAAAGGGTAGCAACTGCGTAAGTCCACGACTTAATAAGTAAACATCGCACAGAAGTAAACCATGAAATAAGTTATTTGTGGTAGACTCAAAATGACTTCTCATGATACCATGCCATTTTAGAAGGTTTTCACAAAATATTTTTATTTGATTGGAAATGCTAAGTGACCATTTTATAAAACATGGCATGATTCATTATAAATTCACCTTGAGGCATCAAAACAATTGAATTTAAAACATAACATTTTTATACATTTCATTTGCATTATAACAACATCCTTATCTCATGAGATCATATCCTCACCTTATCACATCATCAATTTATACTTGTATGTTACCCTTATATGGTGGAGGTTATCTAAGCTGACTGTGGTGTTACAGGATAGGCCAATTATGTCATTCACGAGATAATTGGGTCGGGACAACAACCTAATGTCAACGGTTGCGAGATAAGCCGATAGGGGTAACGACGGGATAAGATGGTCGCGGTTGACACAGGGTAAGCCCGTCGGGGTAACACAGGATAAGCCGGTTGTGATGTTGAAAGTTAAAAGAATGATAACGAAATAAAGGAAATATTATGAAATGTTGAGCTAAAACTGTAACAAGAGTTTAAGGATAAGTTAAGAAAAATAAAAGCATCATGAGAAATATGGGCATGTAGATACAATGAATCCATGAAGTATGTTTTGAATTTGAGTATTTTAATTATTAATAGTATCTTTATTTGCTAGTTTTCTACGATGATTATGTATGGTATCATGCCTTACACAAGGAAATGGTGAATGGAATTTGCACGGTTTTATGTTCAAACACAAGTCTCTCTCTAACTCTAAAGAAAAGTGAAAGGTTTGGGGTTTACCTCTTAAATGCGTTCCTCTTAACGTTTTGTATTTCGAAAAAATTTAAATAATTTTATCAAATAAAGACTCACGTCACACATTTAGTTGAATAATGATAATTGCTTCAGTAGTGGCGGACTCACAGTTCCACTTGGAAAATGTTTATTTTACGGTCATAGTTGAATAGGAGACAGGCGAGCTAGAGGAGTATATGCAATACAACCCGTAGGCAGGGATGGAACTAAGGGGGGGCCGGTAGGAGCCATGGCACTCCCTGACCACAATTCCAAAAAAGAAAAAAAAAAATTATAAGGTAAAAAAAAAAAAAAAATTAATAATTAGCCTACTGACTCCTACCAACAAATTTTTGTTGGCTCCTGACCCTTGCCCATAAGTGTTTTTAGCTTCGTCCCTGCCTATAGGAATGTAAGGTCAGACTTTTGGGAAGATCATTTTCGGACATGTGATTTTGAAGATTATGTTTTATGGGTCTGCGTGCCCTTTTGCTAATACGTAGTTGGTATCAGTGGCGGAACCAAGAAGTTGATTCAGAGGGTCAAGATTTTGTTTTATTTTATTTTGGACAAGGTTCTTTTTTGTAAATATGCTCTTTGGATGTAGTTTCTGTCATTAGGATGATAATCATAAATATTTTTCTTAAGCAAGAATCTACTGACAAATTTACTAAATCAATCTCAACACGAGCTCGCTTAGAATTGATTGGAGCTCAATAGAATCATTGTTGTTTTCAATAATCTAATTAGTTACAATTATATATTTCATAAAAAATAAAAATATGTAGAAAACCTATATATATTTCAAACCCATTATTACCGAAGAACCCTTTACCTTTTTTTTTTTTTTTTTTTTTAAACCTTTTAAAATTTTAAAATTTGAATGTAACTAAACCATCCCTTGAAAAGTGAATAGTTGCCTTGAAATGCCCATTGGTAGCAGTAGGTTGGTGCTACCTACTTTTCACGAGTATTACATTCAAAGCCTTGTAAACCTAATCCTAGGACTGGCAATTTTGACACGACCCGATAATCCGACACGAACACGATACGAAATTAGCAGGTTTGAGTCGTAAACAGGTCGACCCGTTTATGACCCGTTTAACTTAGTCTGGCGGGTTACTCACGGGAAACCCGCCAAACACGATTAACTCTTACTCTCTCTTTTTTTTTTTTTTTAATAAAAAAGTGGGGGAAATAGAAATTGGGAATTAACTCTGATTTTCTGTTTTAGCCGAAATTCGAAAACACACAATACACAAAAGTTCAAAAATCAAAACCCTAACTTTTTCCCAAAACTCCAAAAGTTCACTTTTTCCTTTAGCTGCCACCCGAGTCTGCCGCCCTTCTATTCTTCTTCCATTTTCTTCTTCTTCAGCTCCCCGCCGCGTTGCGCCGCCGCCGTCCCTTCTTCCTCCCGCAGTCCCGCTGGAGTCGGTTGGACGCTTGGACTAGGCTTGCTCGAGTTGATGCTCTCTCTCTCTCTCAGAGTCTCAGTCTCTCTGGTCTCTGCTCTCCGCTTAGTGCTCGCTGTCGACTGCCAACGCTCTCCCCGTCTCTTTGCCGCTCTCTCTCTGTCTCTTCCGCCGAATCGCCGATGTCGCATCCGGTACCGCCGGTATGTTAATAGTTGATTTTTTATTTTTAATTTTTTATAGCATTTTGACATGAAATGATTTGATTATTTGATTTTACAGTAATTTTCTTTTGTAATTAAGTGATCTCATTTTTTTTTATACATAGAAAAGAAAAAAGATCCACCATTCAGTTTAACGATCCAGCATTCAATTTTATGATTCACACTTCACCACTTCAGGTTCTTGAATCGTAGCTACCTTACATTCATTGGTTTTTACAGATAGTTCCTCAACTAGCCGGGGTAGGGGGGTTTGAAATAGGAAGTGGGTGTTATATAAATCCTGTATTTCTAGAGGATGCTGCTAAACAGGTCGTGGGTCGTGTCGACCCGATACAACCCATTATGTTAAACAGGTTTCACGGGTCGTGTCGGGTGACCCGTGAAATTATCGTGATCGTGTCGTGTTTAGAGCCCTGACCCGTAACATAAACAAGTCGTGTTTGAGTCTAGTTTAAACGGGTCATGTCGGATACCCGTTTTGCCAGCCCTACCTAATCCCCAAATCTTCCCACAATTCTTGCCCATTTACTTTGGCATTAGTTAAACGGTGTGTTTTTGGTAAACAAAGCTTTGCGTTTTGGGAAAAAATTACAAGACTTGAGTCATGAGTCATCTTCAACATTTGTAAACCTAATTACTACAACGCCTGATTCTTGAAACCTCGATAGAAAGAAAATTAGGATGGCATGAGTTGTGAATTCCAGTCCTTTTGAAAAATAGTTTCCCCTAATGAATGCTGAGGGTGGGCAACCAGGGCATTTGGTTGAATTCTACCAGGTATAATGGAAGTTTTTGGGAGGTGTTGGGGAGGGGGGGGGGGGGGGGGTCATTTGACCCCTCTCGACCCCCTTGCCTCCACCCCTGGTTGGTGTAAGATGTAAATATGAATAGTAAAATAGTATTAATGACGTTATGTTATTTCTTGTGCTCTGGTTACATTGAGAGGGGTGTATGGTTTCACAAAAAAATAAAAAGAAAAAAAGTAAAAAGAAAATTTGTATAACATTTTTGGTTGCCAGTTGCAGTTAAGAAAAATTGTATAACATATTCTTCTAATGGACACCTCTATGAGGCTGGGTGGGGGTGGAGCCACCCTAATGGCCATCACCTTGCTCTTTAAGGGTTGATCTTCATCATCATAGAGGTGTGCTGGGGGGCTGAGGCGCTTTATGGGGTGGAGCTCTCCTTCCCCATCACCCCTATGTGGGGGCGGAGCCACCCTTCACTGCTTCCCTTTGTGGAGGTGAAGGGTGGTGGTACGGTGGACCTCCACCTTTTTTCTTTTGACGTAATTACTAGCATGACATATTTGAATACACATGTCATGTTTTTCATTTATATGACACGGATAATATGATATGTGACAAGTTTTTCGTTAAATACTGGACGATAAATATGATAGAGGGACTTATTTATCAACTGGAGTAAAACTTGAAATTTTAATTGTTAAAATTAGAAACTCGAATCTTTCTCTCTGTATGAGGAAAAATTCAAAGACTTTTGAGACAATTTTCCTTTTTCTTTTTCTTTTCATTTTCTTTTTTAATAATAATTTTTTTTGCTTTCTTTCTTTTGCTAACTCATAAAAGGGAAAAGGTTTATTTGAAAAAACTTGTTCCTAAGAAAATGAGAAAAAAAAATAAATCCGACCACATTGTGATAAGATATCTCGTATTTGTTCTGCTCTTTGGTGCGCGTGAGGGCCACGCTTCGCCTTTTTCAGGCCGGGCACGGTGGCAACTGGTTATACTGCGTCGGATCTTCGTCTGGGTGGTACCGGTGACGGCCCGTGTCCTACACGCGCCGCCGTCCGGCATCTTGGCCTCATTTCTCTACTAACGGCAACTTGTTTTGGTGTTTTTTTGTTCTTCTCATGTTTCTCCGGTTACAGTCTGTTTGTGTTTGGTTCAAATTTTATGGAAATATCTGTTGGCTAATTGCTAGATCAGCCCTATTTCTTTAGAGAGTGTGCGTTATTATAAGAGATGCTCAAATGTCATTCTTATAAATTTGTATTTTTGCTTAGGCAGCCAGGGACGGAGCCAGAAGTTTTTATGGGCAGGGGCCAATGGCCGAATTTTTTTTTTTGTTAGGGGCCAAGTAAGCTAAATTTTTATTTTTACTTTATATTTTTTAATATTTTAGATTTTTTTTTCCCACCTTAAATTTTTTTTTTTTTTTTAATGAAATTTGGGGGGGCATGACCCTTGCCAGCCCCCCCTCCCTCCGTCCCTGTAGGCAGCTGTTTTACTAAACCAAATCCTTCTGATTTAGAGAATAGGGGATCTTGTCCCTTATTTTCAAATTGTAAGTCCTAGGGCTGTTTGCAATATTAATGATAGCACGTGCTATCTGTTCAAAAAAAAAAAAAAAAAAAAAAAATCTCGTATTTGTAGCAAATAATAAAAACCTATCTACCATCTATCAAATCTGAGCATTTCATTTTATTATACATTTATTATAATTCTGAAAAAGAAAACAAGATTCAACTTCTTATTAATTCTCTTGGCTTTTACCAAAAAAAAAAATCATGTGATTTTTACCATTGGATCAAACTAATAATGATTAATCTTAAATCTAATGGTTGATCTTAAAAAGTAATTTAATAATCCTAAAATTAAATTCTTTGTGAGTTCCAAACACAAATTTATTGACGGTTATCGCCATGCCATATGATATTATATTTGCTTGGAAGATCTCTTTGATGTCTATTCATATGTTTACAGTAATAGTTGGGTTGTAGGCCTGTTTGTTTTTCCATTTTATTTATGGGAAAGCAACTTGCACGTTGTTTTGGTTGATTGAGCGGCCCAAGACTAAAAAGACTGAAAGCTACGAGAAAGAGGGCTGCAGCTGTCAACATTGCGTTCGTTCATTATAATACGGTCCAAACAGAGCCTTGTTTCGAAAAAAAGCAACAAAAAGTCCGACCTGCCGGATTCGAACCAGCGACCTAAGGATGGCTAAGGGCGACACCCACTACAGTCCTCCGCTCTACCAACTGAGCTAAGGTCGGTTATATTGTGGCTGCTGGGATTCGAGCCCAGGTCTCCACGGCCACAACGTGGAATTCTTACCACTAAACTACAGCCACTTCTTGTGTTATTTGCTTGATTATATCTCCATTTAAAGAACAAGTTACAGCCCATAGGACCGAAAGTAAGAAGTTTCTAACCCATAGAACCGATAGTTTTTAACATTTATTTAATTATTTAATTATTTTATTTTACTAAATAGTAAATTTACATCGAAATGATGGGAATATACCACTTTTTGAAGTTTCAAAATTTAAATGAGACCTTTCATTCTTTAATCTAAAAACCAACCGTTGTTTCTTTTTGACCAAAACCCAGTGAGTGCCATCTTTCTTTTGGTCAATAACACATGCAAAATAAAGGGTTTGTTTGGTAAATTTTAACAAAGTTATTTTCGCTTCTTAAACGTTGAAAACTCTTCTAAAATGCCAATTAACCAAACGAATTTTCAGATGTGACCTCACCACTAACATACTTTTCAAAGCAAACTACAAAAACTCTTCTCAAAACTCAAAATATTTCTCGAAAAATAAAACACAAAATAAATGTAAAAACTTAAAAAAGGTGGGGTTGTTATTGCCAGGCGGCGAACACCTTTTGGCCACCATCGTGTGGTGGCCACTAGATGGATCTAGCAGCTTGGGCTGCCATATCACCACCACCATGGAGGCGGTGCCGCCACTGTAGTGGAATACATTTTTTTTTTTAATTTCTTTCACTTTATAAAAATATTTCTTAATTTCTAAAAAATACACTTCAAAACTTTACCAAATCAATTTTCAACTTTTACCCTTTTAAAATAACTTTTCAAAACTTCAAACCTAAAGCACTTTTTAAAACTTTACCAAACAAATCTTCTGGTGTCTGAATCTACCATGGAACTTATGGAAGCCATTTTTGAGAAACAATAGAGCCGAACTATGATGAAAACAAGTTTTTTGTTTTTGTTTTTTTTTCACACTCCTTATTTTCAAAGCTTTTCATCCCCGACCAACCTTCTACACTAACATCTACTTCCAACACCACAGAAAGACCTACTGCCGGTTATTGAACCAACAATCTCTTTTGTGGCTGAGCCTCCAGAGCAAACTCATACTGCGCAGACAAATATATTTATCCTTCATTTCTTTCATATGTGTATTTAAATTCTCTTTCTTTTGTCAAATGCCATATTTCTACTTACAAAATCCAAAAAGAAAATAAAACTAAAACTTGACAGAACTCATTTCTTGTCTCCAATGCCAGAAGCTTTTTTCCAAGCTAATGTTGCCTACATACAGAAATGCATGTACTTGAATTTAATACAGTCCATGACGTGAAGTGCACTAGCAGATTTGAACTCCCAAACAGTGTTCTTAACAATTAAGGCAGATGATTTCAGCATGTTGGGAGCTTGGAATGGAATTTCAACAGGTCTCTCTAATATGGCAAAAAGTTTCTGGAAAACTATCGCGGCAGGTGGAAGTTGTCAAGGAAGGTCCATTGCTTTTGTTCTCATGTCTTCCATAATCGAATGGTGCCATCGACAGAGGCGGTTACCATGCAGCTGTCCTTTGGGTGGTAACTCACACTTGTCACCTGCAAAATGAAACCCCTTAATCAATATATGATCCAGGAAAAAAGGATCTTCTTCAAGGAAAATGGTAGATATGAATAAAAATTCTTTATCAATCCACAATTCAACGTATCTACTATTGTCCTTCTGCAGAAGTAATAAAACATAGCTGCAATATGCAGCATTTTACCCAAGGAGGTTGACCAAGAACAAATCATAAACCACAATATATCCACTTTATAAGGTGTGGTCCAGCTAAAACCCAGTTTATCAACAGTAACAAAATTAAAATGAACAAATATAATGAATTCAAATTTAATTGCACACGAAAAAACAAGATGCAGCGTTGAGAAACTAAAAATTATGAGATACTCAAACAGATCCCCTTAAGTTCATGAGATATTTTCTAAAAAAGCGTCTACCTCAACAACATTAGTGAATTTTTAGTTCCAGTAAAAGGATGCACATAAGAAGGAAACCAGAGAAAATGTACCAAGACAAAGTGGTAGATAGAGTTAACACATAATCTGTGTTTGACGTACAACACTAATTTATACTGGTCCAGGAGTTAAAGGAAAAAAGAAAAGAAAACTCTATATGATTTCTCAATATCTAAACAAGAAAAAAACAATAGACGAACCACCCTAGGAGTTCAGTACACCTTTTGGGGGTGGCTTGGGGCTTAAGCTTATGAGTTTCATCCACTGATCTCTTAATTGCTTAGCAGATGAATAAAAGATATAGTTGATATTAATGAATTAGAGTTTCAATGAGAGTTAACTCAACTGCTAACATGACTAAAAGACGAGACAATAGCTATACCATACAAGATATCAATCTTTGAATATAAAAATTGGGTTATTAGACATCAATCTTTATTAACACATCTTAGATTGATGTCTTCTCTAGGATCTCCAAGGGATTAACAATCTACTCCAAAACTTTTTGGCTCTAGAACATTTCAAGAAGCTTATCAATAGACGAGTTGAGTATCAGAGGAAGCCGAAACCTTTTTAAAAATGTTAGCAGTATAAGTACAGGATGCATCATGACCATTCAGAAACAATGGCATTTCTTGGGAATATGGGGGGTTGGGGGGGGGGGGGGGAAGGGAGGGTGGGAGTAAAGAGGACTTTACCACTGAGGAATGAGCTCGGAAACTTGAAGCCACAGATGCGTCTACCAAATCCCAGAAGTAAATGAAGCCATCCTCAGATCCACCAGCTACATGGGCATCAGTGTTGGTAAGGCAGCAATCCAGTTTGTAAGACTGATCGGAGAGCACCCAGTAGGAATGACAAGAGCTCATCAGCGATGGAAAATCCAAACTTAGACATCTCATTACAGATTTAATTTAGGTAGCTCAAAATTTCATTAAAGATTTAACACAGGTTTAAAGCATAGGCAAGAGATGGTTTGACAACGAAAAAGTGTGGGAATAAATGGGCCATGGCTTATCCGCACACATAGAAAGCATAGCAATAAATATGTAGTTTTTGTACCCAATCATTTTTGGTAAATAACCATCATATTGAAAGAAGACTGCATTTCTTGATTACATATATTTTCCAAAGGCCTGTGATCAAGTGTAAGAAACAAGAACTAAGCATCTGCAGGCTAACCTTACTAGTATGACCTCTATATTCTTGCAATAGTTCACCAGAAGATCTGCCATAAAAAGAACCAGTAAAAGGGCAGGCAAAGCAGATAAGATACATATAAAAAATAACAATAAAAGTTGAAGAATTAACCTGTCCAGAAGACGTAAAGTAGAATCCAAGCAACTGGCTAATACACAGTTACCATCATTTGACAATGTGATACAGTTGACTGGTTGCCCCAAGTTATCGGATATTTCTCTACGTGATCAAGCAGAAAAAACATCATCATTGAAGAAATATAAAATCTAAAATAGACCCAGTTCGTAGTAGCACAAAAGAAAAAGAAAAAGAAAAGTGAAAAAATAACACATCTTGCTCACTAAAAAATAGCAAGAAATACAAATAATGTCTTGAACATCTGAAAACAATTCTACATACCTACCAATACGCATATCAAATGTCCGAACAGTTCCATCAACACTCCCACCAATAATTTCTGTTTTGGTTAAACAAACTGACATTACGCTGTCTGAAAATGTGTTAATGATCTGCAAACCCACCAGCGCTCTTGAAAGATAAGCCAGTTCAAACTAATAAAGGGCACCCATGAAGAAGTGCTTGACAGGAACAAAAGAAGAAAAAAAAACCTGAATTGGTTCAGTGCTGTGAGATCTGCAGTCCCAAGCACGCAATGATTGATCATAGCCTGCTGAGACTACGACAGATGAATACTCATTGAACTTTACAGCATTCACCTGCCCAAAAACCCAAAAAAAAAAAAATAAAAAAAATCAACAAATTGGGAGAGATAGAAGAAAAATTCAATTCAATTTATAAAGTATAAAAACAAACCTCGCTATCATGGCCGCGAAATTTTCGAATTACACGACCTGTTGATACATCCCAGTAAAAGACTTGTCGGTCACCACCACAAGAACATATCTTGGAGTTGTCCCTAAACACAATAACCCATTTTATTAGCCTTAAAACCTGAAATCATTTGAGTAGAGAGAGAGAGAGAGAAGAAGAAGAAGTGGTACGGGGTGACGTGGACGTCGCGGACTTCACGGCCATGGGATTTGTAGGTCTTGATGTGGATCCCACGGTGGGGGTTCCAGAGGCGGATGGTGCGGTCTTTGCCGCAGCTCAGGCAGTAGTTCCCGTCGCTGTTGAACCTCGCCGCTAAAACTGCGCCCTCGTGCCCCCTGAGCACGTTAGCCTCCTTCCGTGGCAGATCCGAGGCGCTCATCTTTTTCTTCTCGCTTCCTCTTCTGCTTTGCTGTCGTGCGCGGCGGTGGGAATCTTATGGCCTAAAAAACGACGCTGTCGTTTTTGTTTTCATCAAGCCCACAGATCCAACGGCTCTTTTAGGTTCTATACAAACGCTAACCTTGTTTTACTTTTACCCTCTTTCTCTTTCTCTCTCTCTCTCTCTTTCTTTCTTTTCTTTTCTTTTCTTTTCTTTTCTTTTTTTTCTTTTTTTTTTTTTTTTTTTTTTTTTTTTTTTTTAATTTATTTGTTTTCTTTTTGAAGGTTATGGTAATGTGATTGTTTTTTTTTTAAAAATTAAGGATTAAATACTTTTTTAGTATATGCAGTAAACAAACTTTACAGAAGGTCGTCTTGACTTCAAGAAGTATAGTACGTGATACCTGTTTTGAGCATAAATACTAAATGATATAAATTTTTTACAAATCGGTTTGTAAGAAATTTCTTCTAACCTATATATAAGAGTGACATGTGTCCCTTGATATATGAGAGACAAATGTTGTTTTAATAGCATGTGTTTCTTATATGTTTTTTTTAATAGCATTAATAAAAAACATGTGCTTCTCAGATGTTTAAAGGACATATGTCACTCTTATATGTGGATTGTAAGAAATTTCTTACAAACCGATTTGTAGCAAATTTTTGTCCAATACTAAAATGATAGTTCCGTCCATAAATTTAATGAAAAGATACTTAAATACCTTTAAGAACATGACACCGGTCCCATATGGCTTATTGGTATCATTTAACATTAAAAAAAATTAGAAAAACGAATTAAAAAAAAAAGGGTATAGGTGGCTCAAACCACCCTTGGGCCAAAATTTCTATTATTACGTAGAAATTCTTTGTACTCATCCAATTAAGTACAATTCAACTAAAGGTCTGGCCACAAAAGAATTTTTTAAAATTTTTAATGAGAAATATTATGGGTTACTTGACAGTTCTTAATTGATTTGACATGTATTACTGTATTACGTACCGTTAAATTTATGGACATAAAATGAATAGAAGTGCCATTTATGTAGGTATCACCTACAATATTTTTTGAAACTGAACGGCCTTTTAATATAAGGCCTTATCACATGGGGTCAAAAGCATTTAATCCTAAATTTAATTCTAACATGTTTCTATAATCTCCAAATTAGAGACATAAATTAAAGAGAGTTTAATGTAGAACGACATCAAATATATATGATCTATTTGATGAAATGTTTTTGTACACATTTTTATGGATAAAAATGTGATTTGAATCTTAAAACTAGTAATTGTCGACAATATTATGCATTCATCAAATTAAGTAGAATTTCTATTATTACCGTTGCAAGACTTGTTTTTGTTTTCGTTTTTAGTACAAATTTCTATGCAAATTTAGGATTAAGTTATGTGGAAAAACTCATACTTTTACCTTGTCTTTCACATAAAACTCAGACTTTGTAAGTGTTTATCTGTCTTTTTTTATTTTTTATAATTGGGAAATTTTGAGCTTTGTCCCGACTATATATTTGGGACACCGTGCAAAGCACTTCCTTGTACACGAATTAGGTAAAAATTCAGTTTTTGTCCGTGAATGTGACCCCAAAATTGAAGAAATAACTTCACAAAATGGCATCGAACTATCGACCGTTTTGATAAAAGGGTACTGAACTATATATCAAACGTCTTAAATTTAGGTATTGGTCAAAATTTAACGGAATTTGCAAAAATACTTATGCCTGAATCTTTGAAAATTTTTATAATTTTTTTTTTTTAAAAAAATATAAACATAAGGGTATTTTGAAAATTTTGGCAGGATTTAACAACAAATTCTAACGGAGTACTTTTAAGTGAGATGTTTAGAAACCTTTTACTCTAATTTAAGACGTTTGATAGTTCAATATCATTTTTTTAAAACGTCTGGTAGTTCGATACCCGACCCTTATAACTTTGGTCCTTACGTTTTTCATAAAATATTATTTCTACGTGGCTTCTCATCTTACTCTTTGGTGTTTTTGCATTGACCCTTCTGAATGGGTGTTTCAATCAAATAACCCTAGGACATTTGGATTCTACATGTCAGTTATTACACGTTACCTAATTATAGTGGATAGCTAACTATCATCATGATCAAACCAAAAATATGTGTTTTTTCTTCTTCTTCTTCTTCTTCTTACCAATGGCATTTTTGAATTTAAAACCCTTTTTCATACGTTCGTTAATTCCTTGATTGGTTTTCGTGGCAACGCTGCATATATGTGTTCCTCACCAGTAAAAATTGTTCTTTGCATGCCTGACAGCTATATGTATCTAAAACAAGAATTGCCATTGGCTTCTTTCATTTCTAACGTGTCATCAGACCCAAACTCCATGCATTTTTCAGCTTTTTTGCTTCCAAAATCCATGCATATTTCATAATTTATCACATCACAGGAAACCCTATAAAGGAATATCCCGACTCTCCAAATTTTCTTCATCCTCTCTCTTTCTCTCTCTCTCTCTCTCTCTCTCTCACAAGCACACAAACACACACAAACAATGGCGACAAAAAATGCGTTCATCTTGCTGGCGGTGATGGCATGCCTCTTGGCAAACGCAACTGCAACGAGGGAGCTCGCCGTCAAATCAGGATTCAACGTGCCGGCGAGGGCGGAACCTCGTGGAGGAGGTCTAATAAACTGCTTCCTTGCACTGATGGAGTTTCAGTTCTGCTCAGACGAGGTTTTTCTTATTCCACTCAGAGGCCACGCCAATCTCAGCCCCGTCTGCTGTCGTGCCATCACCACCATCGCAAATCGGTGCTGGCCTTCCGTGCTCGCTTCCCTTGGTTTCGCCAGGCAGGGCGACGTACAGCTGCATCGTATCTGTGGAGCAGCGACAAGCCATGTCAAGCCTTCGTCCGTCGTTGCCGATTCACTGCCAAAGCATCTACCGCCTCGGACTATTTAGATGATGATCGAAGTAGATAGAGCAGTTCAAATAAAGCACTTCGGTTGGGAAGCTTTTGGTCTTCTGTTTCATGTCCTGTCCTCCATGCATGCATGTTTCTAGTCCATTGGGAAATAAAAGATCCTTAATTGGAAATAAAGCATGTAATTTTGTGTAATAGAAAGTAGTTTTCTTTTTAATTTGTGCCGCACAATTAAGTAAGGGTACTAATGTTTTTTAGTAGACTGTTATGTGACTGATCGGCCGTCATCCAACTTGATCAGTGGCGGAGTACTTGATCAAGATTTTCGTTCAAGGGGTCATAATATAAAACTATATATTTTCACAAACAATTAACTTAATTGAACAGTCTAAATATAAAAGCTTAATCACTATTAAAGTTGGGTTACATTCCTAAAAAAATTTAAGGAAGGAAAGTTTTCAAAAAGTAATTTATCTAAATTGTTGAAGTCTTGAAGAAAAATAATTGACAGACTAAAAGAACAACTTCATATATAATTCAGTCTTCATAATTTCGCAGAAGTCTAAATCGGAACTTGCAATTTTGCTTTTCATTGCATGTGAATGCCCTTTGTTTATTGTTCGGCCTTTCCTTCTAGATTAAGACCTTATATATATATTTGCTTCTCTAATTTAGATCAATCACAAAGACGGATTTGACGTTTACCCTTTAAATAAAAGTTTAGAGACAATGACCCACATAGCAAAGAAAGGTCGATCATTTTTCTTTACCAAATTCCATAAGCTCTTCATTTGTTTTTAATTTTATTTTATTTTAAAATAATGCAATTATTGTTGTGCTGACCGATTATATATATATATATATATATATATATATATATATATATATATATATATATATATATATATATATATTGGATTAATTATAAGTGGATTTTGTTAGAGAAATCGATCTTGTAGATCGATCTATTTAGCCAGTTTAATTTAAGCAACCCCAATTAAGTTACTTGGGAATTAGGACTGTTAATGGTTTTGATTATTTGAAAGACATTCACATCAAAGTGTCTTCTAGACGTATTAGGATTCTCTCCGGTGCAATTGAACATGAGAGTATTCAGTTAATTGTAGTGTAAGGGTATTTTTGTTCAAAAAAATATAAAAAGATAAAAGTATCCCTATACATATAACTAACCGGATACTGAATTGGAGAGAATCCGTTTCCTTTTAGATACCTTGTTCTATTTAATTTTAATTTATTAGGCCCTTTTTAATTTTTTAATTTTTCTTCACCTTAATTTTTCCTTTCGAAATGTTTACCATACTGGAGCTAGGGCAGAATTAAGATGGACCTTTTGAGCCGACCATACCTTGAGAAGAAATAAACTAGTTCATGAAGACAAACTTGTATCTCTGAGTGATACAAAGAAAATAAGGAAGATAACATATACAACCAAATAAAGTAAAATTTCATCGTCTGATGTGGCCAAATTACAATGCATATAGTGTTAGATGTTGGTTTATTAGCTACATTCTAGTTGATAAAAACTCTTCCATAACAGGGACTTTCATTTCAGGGATACTGTAATTCAGAGTCTTCCAGAAAAATATTGCAGAATATTAGTTCCAAACATAGAGTGAACTGATCAAGATATGATATCTGCATAGAATATCTCTAAAAAGGCAATTTCCTGTTGAAAGAAATATTCTGGAGACTTTACAGCTTAGAAAGTTGATTTTTCCTACAGCTCGTCTAGACGCCCGGTTGCCAAAGTCTGGATGTGAGCCACCGAGAGTCAAAGTCCTATGAAGGCCCGGACGGCTCAGCAAGTCCGGAAGGAGTCCGGACGGCCTAGCAGATGCGAGCCATAGAGAACAAAAGTCTGCAAGAAGGCCCGGACCCAAATGCGTTGACCGTGAACGTTGAGAGCTTTTTATGCAACCGTTCGGACGCTAGGGTTGCATGTCAGGACGCACTTCAATGTTTACTCGAAGTTTTGGTTGCAGGTCCAGACGCCAGAGATCAGGTCCGAACCGCCGCCTATTCAAATCCGAGTTTGAATAGAATTAGGATTTCTGAAGCCTATTTAAAAAGGCTCGTAGGCTGCTTATTTGGAAGGAGAATCATATAAACTCCATTGCACTAGAGAGGGTGTTTAGGCAGAAATTGTTAAATTTGCTAGCTCTCTTAAAGTTTTTATGTTGTGTGATTTGATCAATTGAAGTCTAACTTAGGGAGGAACCCTAAGTTAAAGGAGTCCATTGAAGATCCCTTAAAAAATGAGGCCTGGTGAAATCGTTCATGTATAGGTGCGTGTCAGAGTTAGGAGTAATGCTACATATCACCATTGTGTCCACCTTTTGTCCCTCCATAATTGATGTGACTTTTAAAATTATCATTGAATATAATTTATGATAGACCGCTATTATAAATTCAATGGTGATTTTAAGAGTCACATCAATTTTGGGGGGACACAAGGATGATATGTAGCATTACTTCAGAGTTAGAGATACGATTACTACATCCGGTTACATGAGTAATACTGCCTTGTAACTAGCTTTGTCTTCTGAATAGTGGATTTCTTGAGTTTGACTGTTTCAGAGTGATTTTTCTCTTGATAAGAGTTTCCAATTCGTCAACAAAATATTTGTCTCTTTTAAATTCCACATTTAATATTTTGTTGCACAATTAATCACACACACGTTAATTAGGAGTTTTTATATTTTTCATTAGATATATGATAATATTAGTATAAGATACAACTCAATAAGCTAAGGATCTGTAAATTTCTTATCGAAAAGAGCCAAAGCATGAATGAGACATGGATTGAGATTGAAAATTAAGTGTCGACAAAATATAAATAAAATTAAATACACAAAATAATTATTTCTTAATATATTTCAATTTTCAACTCAATAACCTATTAAAATGGAATTGAACATTCTTTTAGATCCCGAAAATTCATTTACGATTGAATCTATACTAAATTTCACAACAATTTCTCTTTTGATCTTCAACATCAAAAAATTAGATAGAAATTTATCTTTAATTTTGTTGCGAGGCCTAATTTTTACAATATTCACGTGTGCCTTATAGGGTCAATTGGTCAAGTCTTTAGAATTCATGTAAATAGAGGTGGGAAAGCCAAGAGGTGTATGGGAATTGAAATTTGAATAGATTAGCGTTAAAGTAGATGAATATATATATATAGACACACACACACACACCAAAAAATGAAATTAATTTGGTAATTAATTATAATTAATGATGCAATATTCATACTTGTTATATATGGTCCATCGATCTTCGTGCATGTTTGCCATATTGAGATCGATGAAAGAGTAATCAAGTTTATTAACAATAATCATGATATTAAAAACTAGACTTGGGTTCATAGCTTTAACTTCATAAATTCCTTGAAATATTGTTTGATCAATAACATTCACAGAGACCCATCATCTGTCCTCAACTCTTTTTGGTTTTAACAGAATTAAAGACCACCTGCTCTCCTCTCCCCTGATCACCTGCTATATATTTGACTCCCAGCTCTCAACTTTGGATCAGGATCCCCTCAAATTCTTTGCCCGAATTTGATACAATTCGGGCAAGTTGTTGTGAGTAAGTATTTATGAGATTCACCTGACCGGATAAGCAGTTGGGCAGCCCAACTTTTATTTGGTCAGGTGGGTCTCATAAATGCTTACTCACAACTACCTGCCCGAATTCTATCAAATTCGGGCAAAGAATTTGAGGGGATCTTAATTCCTCAACTTTTCCATGCATATCCGGATATCCCTCTTCCTCTGTTTTACTGTAACCAGATTAGTAATTCCATGGCTTGCCCAAATGTGTTTTTGTTACTACCCCTTGCATGCCTATTGGCAATGACAGCCATAACTTCTTCAGCAAGGGATTTTCCCATTACCCCTGCTGCATATTACAAGCTTGCAGTGAGGCTTGAAGCCAGTGAAGGCCTTTTCCCTTGCTTCAACACGCTTATGGAGATCAAATCCTGCTCAACTGAGATTGTCAATTTCTTCCTCAAGGACCAGCAGACTTCTATTGGCAAAGACTGTTGCCGTGCAATTTATGTCATTACCCATAATTGCTGGCCTTCCATGCTCACTTCCATTGGTTTTATCGCTGGGGAACTCGATATTCTAGGAGGCTATTGTGATGCAGCATCTGTTCTTGCTGCTCCACCACCACCTCTTGAAGTATAAATGCATGTCTTGCTTTGTTTCAGTTTGTTTTTCGTTCGGAAAGACTTGGGTTAATTTGTCTGTCTAGAGTCGGTGAATGTGTGTCAGGGTTTTCTATGTAATAATGTTTTCAGTCATGTTGTCAATAAACAATTGAAGATATGTTTCACTTTGAATTAAACATAGTCGATTCCCCTTCTACTAAACAAATTCTTGTTCCACGAAGACTTTTCACTGTTAGAAATTCTCAAACAAAAATTCATATAAATTAATTCTTGAGAAATTAAAAAGGATATACTTGGGGGTAACAGTATTCAAGCTTATGTACTACTTAATACCATGAAGTTCAAGTTTGTACTAAATGTCTGCCCTCCATGTTTCGATTTGCTGAAGTAATTCTGTGATTTCAATCGTAAATTTATATTTTCTTTCCTTGTTCCGCTACGAAAAGATTTATTGCTGGACATCAAGTAGTTTCACTGCATAAAAATGACCTTATTTTGGTTTTGAGTTAGAACATATGTTAAGCACAACTCTTAACCTCTTAATTAAAGAGGGCACGTTAAAGTAGGTGCCTCCGAAAGATATTTAGAGTCTTTATATCCAAATCAATATCATCAATGCCATGTGTATTGAGATTTTATTCTTCATCCAAACCACATAAACCTTGTAAAAGAGCATTGTCATCTTCATCAAGCATTGCATCTACACCAATTGTGGGATCAATATCATTAAGAACCAACCCTACATATGGTGTCCAAGATCCCTTCCTAGTGGCAGTTATATCTCTAAACAATATTTCCAGCTTCATAGCGTGAGCCAAACCTGCGGTGCGAAGCTTAGATGCTTTTGGAATTTCTTGCATTTATAGGTATAGTAAATACCAATAATGAATATTTATAAACCATATAAACAAAAACATATAGGTAAAAACATAATACTTACAACTTGTTTGTGTAAAACTCTTGAACTAAAGATTCAAGCTAAAGGTGTGTTGTAACTGCACACAACATAACGAAAGTCTACTAGAGGAAATTGGTAAGGATTGTACTCTCAAAAGATCGGCCAACATGGTGACTTGTTGGAGGTTGTTGGTACAGTTTCCGGTATGGTGTGAATCTGCACGTTCTTCTGATGTTCTTCACGCTTTTTAATAATTCTGCAAAACAACAAAAACTAAGGGACCCCTCCGGGGGTCCTCTCCGATGCCTAAATTAGCTTCTGTAAGAAAATAATACTCTGTGCATAAAAACTGAGTCTTAGTTTATACTTGGGGTATGGGCCTATTTATAGGCAAGGAGGTGGAGTCAAAGCTGGATTAGAATTCCTGCTCCTTGTAGATTTAGAACTGCTGTCAGAGTTCTAATCGAGATCTAGAATTGATGTCAGAGTTCTAATTGGACTCTGATCTTTTATTAGACTTCTAATCTGATATCTTCTTAGACTTCTGATTTGATCATTATTCTTATTTGATTGGACCATAAGTCCTATCCCAATTCTACCAAAGATAGGTCTACTGATCAAACTATACTTGGGCTAATTAGAGTCTTATCCCAATTTACTGAGATAACTGATACCTGATTTCCCTGAAGTAGTTGCTAAATGTCTATCTCCTCCTTGGATCGGGTTGAGTGGAATTTATCCCCAACAGTTACCCCCAATTCCCTTATTCGAAGCTTGCTTGAATAATGGAAATTCCATGTCTAAGGAAACCCGAGCTTTGTCTCTTTCTGAAAACCTGCTAACCTGCAAAACTTGAGGATTAAATCTTACCCCCAATTACCTTCTTGTTTTTCCTTAAGGTTTTCTCCCTGTCTCTTGAAAAACCTGCAAAACCCTAGGGTTAAATCCGACCCCCCTGGCTCTCTTTATTTCTTTCTCTCGGCAATGATTGATCCGAGAATGCTTTCTTGTTGCTTGGACTGATCCGAGACTCTCGGCAAGGACTGATCCGAGACTCTCAGCTAGGACTGATCCGAGAGTTTTTCTTCTTGCTCTCGGCTAGGACTGATCCGAGAAGTTTTTTCTTGCTCTCGGCTAGGACTGATCCGAAAGGCTCCTTCTCGGCTAGGACTGATCCGAGAAGTTTCTTCTTGCTCTCGGCTAGGACTAATCCGAGAGGCTCCTTCTCGGCTAGGACTGATCCAATAAGTTTTTTCTTGCTCTCGGCTAGGATTGATCTGAGAGGCTCCTTCTTGGATTGGTCTGAGAAGTTTCTTCTTGCTCTCGGCTAGGACTGATCCGAGAGGCTCCTTCTCGGCTAGGACTGATCTGAGAAGTTTCTTCTTGCTCTCGGCTAGGACTGATCCAAGAGACTCCTTCTCAGCTAGGACTGATTCGAGAAGTTTTTTCTTGCTCTCGGCTAGGACTGATCCGAGAGGCTCTTTCTCGGCTAGGACTGGTCCGAGAAGTTTCTTCTTATACTCGGCTAGGACTGATCCGAGACTCTCGGCTAGGACTGATCCGAGAGATTTCTTCTTGCACTCGGCTAGGACTGATCCGAGACTCTCGACTAGGACTGATCCGAGAGTTTTCTTCTTGAAACTGATCCGAGACTCTCGGCTAGGACTGATCCGAGAGTTTCTTCTTGCACTCGGCTAGGACTGATCCGAGAGGCTTAGCTTCTTGCTCTCGGTTAGGACTGATCCGAGAGGCTTTACCTACAAAATAAGCGATATCAACGGGTTCCTGGTCCCTAGACCGGGAACACTCCGATGCTTAAGTCAGCTTTATTCATTTATTCTGAAAATACTTATTCCCAAAATCTGGGGAATTTTCTGTCTAGTCTGAATTAAAAATAAAAGTCTAGTTCTTTGCAAATATAAATGCTAAAAAATAAAAGCAAGCCTGAAATTCCCGAGAGTCCTTTTTATGGGATCATGGGCAGATACTGCTGTTGCCTCGGCTCTCTATGCCTAGGGCTTCTGCTTCCTCGGTTTTCTCTTCTTTCTATGTCATCTCGGGGATCATTCTTTTGATGCCTCTCTCCTAGTTGAGGACGGTCTCGGGGATAGTAATCCCATGGCTGCTGATCTCGGGGCTGATAATCCTGATGATTCTAAGGCTGTTATTTCCTTGCTGGTTCCGTTTTTCTCCCAAGAACCGAACCAGCTTGCCATTCTTTATGAATTATTCTATTAACAACCTTAGGGTTACGTATCCCTCGGTGTAATGACCTGCTTGTTTATGAAAATCACAATATTTGCCTGCATTCCTGTAAGGAGAATTACCTGGTATCTTTTGTGGTTCCCGGAACGCTGGATCTCTTTTTATCTCCATAAGGACTTCTGATATCTCGGCATTGAGAGGTGTAAAATTGTAATCTTTGAACTTCTTTACCTGCCTCTGCTTTTCCCCATCAGCTTTCCTGAATTCTTTCATTTTCTTTTTTGGGGCTGTCTCTCTGGGTGGCCTAGAACTGGCCATAGACTTCAGCGTTTCTTCTTGATTGATGAATTCTTCTATCTTATCCATGAGGCCCTGCAAGGTACTCGGTTGCTTCCGGACCAACTTCTTCATCAAAGGCTCCTCGAGTGAATTCCTTGATAAATGGCAGCAAAGACCATATCCTCGGTTGGATCTTCGACTGTTACCTTCTCTCGGTTAAACCGAGCCATGAACTCCTTAAGACTTTCGTTGCTTTGCTGGTGCAATGATAGCAAATATCCCGAAGGCTTCTTCCTTGTTCGGAAAGCTAGAAATTCGGTTAGGAATATTTTGGACAACTCCTTGAACTGATCAACGGAATTCGAGGGCAGCTTCCTGAACCAGTCTCGGGCATTCCCCGAAAGAGTAAGAGGGAAGGCCTGACATGCTACTTCATCGGGTGTCCCGTGAAGGTCTAGATGAGCTCGGAAATTGTCTAGGTGATCCAAGGGATCTCTGTCTCCTGCATAACTTAGAATTTGGGGTACCTTAAACTTAGCGGGAAGCCGATAGTCTGCCACCCGTCTGGTGAAGGGTGAGTCTGTACCCATTAGGAGCTTGTCCACCATTACGGATCTGCTTTTGTCCTTTCTTTCCATATCCATGTACGTGCACCTTCTCTCCAGCTCGGCAATAACTCTGCTCAGATCTCCTTGGCGATCATCCTCCCTCCGAGGATTAGTGTTGCTGTTGTGATCTTCTTCCTCACGCTCATCCCTGGTCCTCTCGGGATTGGGCTGTTCTGGCCTCCTGCGCAGCAACTCGGCATTCCGCTGTGTTAAGGATTCAATTTGGGCTTCCAGCGCTGCTATGCGATCTTGATCTCCACCCCCCGGGGGAGGGTTCGGTGGAGGCTGCAAATTATTTTGAATAACTGGCTCCATTCGGACTATGGGCTCTCGGTTGGTCTGGCTTCCGGAACGTGTGTTCATCACCATGCTGGATCTTCTTTTTCTTTTATGAGGAACGAATAATCGTTCCCACAGACGGCGCCAAAATGTTGGTACAGTTTCCGGTATAGTGTGAATCTGCACGTTTTTCTGATGTTCTTCACGCTTCTTAATAATTCTGCAAAACAACAAAAACTAAGGGACCCTTCCGGGGGTCTTCTCCGATGCCTAAATTAGCTTCTGTAAGAAAATAATACTCTGTGCATAAAAACTGAGTCTTAGTTTATACCTGGGGTATGGGCCTATTTATAGGCAAGGAGGTGGAGTCAAAGCTGGATTAGAATTCCTGCTCCTTGTCGATCTAGAACTGCTGTCAGAGTTCTAATCGAGATCTAGAATTGATGTCAGAGTTCTAATTGGACTCTGATATTTTATTAGACTTCTAATATGATATTTTCTTAGACTTCTGATCTGATCATTCTTCTTATCTGATTGGACCATAAGTCCTATCCCAATTCTACCAGAGATAGGACTACTGATCAAACTATACTTAGGCTAATTAGAGTCCTATCCCAATTTACTGAGATAACTGATACCTGATTTCCCTGAAGTAGTTGCTAAATGTCTATCTCCTCCTTGAATCGGGTTGAGTGGAATTTATCCCCAACAGAGGTGATCAAATACGTGAGGAGTGAGTCGTCCTGATAGTAGAATCATAAGCAATGTAAGTTTTACTACTCTCTATCTGTAGTCAGCTCTTCTATAATGGAGTTAATCTTGGGTTTGGCTGATCTGCAGAGGTTTTTTCTTGGTGCAAGATTTTCCTCTTCTTCAACAAAAATTTGTGTTATGGATGTTTATTTTTGCTGGCTTGATTATTTAGAATAGCAGTAGTTATATTTTGATATATTTTTAAAACTGTACGTTGTGTGTTGTTTTATTATTCTGCGTCATTTGGGTCATAACTGTGGGTTGTATAAAACCCCTTTCACACATCATCTTCTCTTAGTTCTTTTAGTATAGACTGGTGAAAATATATAATGATAACAATAATTACAATTTAACTACTGATTCTTAATTAGAAGTGTTCTCTCATCCTTAACTTTCTATATAAAACCCTTCAAAGCCAACCCTTTTCTTCTTCTATCTCCCTCCAACATAAATAAAAACACGCACAAGCACATAATTTTTTTTTCGTACATCGCTTGTTAAACTACTTAAAAAGCTCAAAGAGACGATTGGTAGTTTTGAAAGGCAAAAAATGATGATAGTGGCTACTATGAATGTGTCACACATTGTGATAAATATGAAAACTCTATGACTCCGGAGAAAGTTTTAAAATTAATGGTTTGTAATTACTTAACATTGAACATTTTTTGAACGTTTGGTTTGTTGAGATTTTTAAATTTCTGGTACAACAACGTACAATTATTTTTTTTGATTTGAACATGGTTTATCTTATGGGTGTGACCATTCTATAATATTCTACTAGTTATTATTATGAACAAAACATTTCTTTAACTAAGGGCAACATTCTTGAAACTTCATGACAATCATCATTCACTACGCAGAAAACCTGGGCTAATTATAACTGCCTTTATTTTTGTAGATAAATATTACACAATAAACTAGAAAACATCAAGATTGTGACACGCAAAAACGGATCACAATCTTCCGCATACAAATCACACCATTGCATACTAGCTTTATTTTGATGGAACAATATTGAAGGCACCCACTAGAAGCCTCTCAACTAAACCATTTCCAGTTCATCATCATCTAATTAGCAAGAGGAGGATATGAGCCAGCAAGAGGAGCCGTAGCAGGACTAGAAGCAGCGCCACAGTGTCCTTGCAGTATGTTGTGTACCTCAGTGGTGAAACCAAATGATTGGAGCGTGGTAGGTAAGCAATTATTGCTGAGTGTGGAAATGGCACTACAACAGTCAGGGTGAAGACTGTTCTGTGTTTTAAGGAGGAAACCAACAATGCCATTTGAACAAGGTCTCATATCAGAGAGTAACTTTAAGCAATTGGCTTGATCTCCACTTACTTGGAATGTTGATACAACTTTATATCCAGGCTTGATGGGGAGGTCCATTGTTGCAGTTGCATTTGCCAAAAGGCAAGCAAGGAGGAATAAGATAAAAACATTTTTTACAGCCATGGTGTTTGTGATTGCTCGTTTAATTTGTGTGTGTTTTTGCTGTGTCAATGAAGAATGAAAGATAGACTCTTTATATAGGTATATATGGGGTTGGGAAAAGATACAATTTTCAATTAAGAAATATTTTAATTAATTATTAAGAAAAGATAAGTAACAAGATTTAAAGTTTTCACACTATTGCAATATTGACTAATTCAAGAATGACCATTTGTGAGCGTAAAAAGAATTTCTAGCATGAGGACTATTTTATTGTTTCCGTTTATCTAGATAGAAAAGAGTTTAGAAATGATATCATTGGGCTAAACTATGTCAGCTTATGGTTAAATGACTCTTGGGTATGACTAAAATTATAGGACGCAAGTTTTCTATCGATGATTAACAGGAATGTGCTTCCTCAAATTAAAAAAAAAAAAAAAAAAAAAACAGGAATGTGCAATCGTATAATACCAATGGATATGATCAAAGCATCGATTCATATAATTGGCTTTTGAGAAGGACAAGTTGATAAGTGAAATGAGATGGTACATTGATATTTGTGAAACACAATCCATGATTCCAGTCACTGGTTAAGGACACGCAAATTTGACTAATAAATCATAATGATGTGGCTTAATTTAATTGATAGGTTTTTTTTATTTTTTTTATTTTTTCTATTCAAATATGGGAAAAAGGGGGAAAGGGGAAATATTTAATTGATAGGTTGTGTGTAAAGCATCATGCATGCACCAACTACAATACTGAATTTTTCTATTCTATTCTATTTTTATTTTTATTTTTCACAAACCAATTATAATTGACTGCACCTGCATATCAAACATCATAACATCGTTTAGCATATATATATATATATATATATATATATATATATATATATATATATATATATATATATATATATATATATGTGGCCTGCGTATATTTTTCACATGATTGGCATGGACGATGGATATGCCATCTCATTTGACTCTAGCTAAACCAATATCTTTGATGATTACTTACATAATAATAATAATATATCTTTTGAGGTCATATGCCCTTTCAAATATAACGACTGGAGGCTAACATAGCAGCTCATAAGTCAATAAAAAACGTATTTTTGTTTATGAAAAGAGTGGTCTAATTAAATTGTTCCAATTAGTGTGAATATGTTCTACCATAGGAGTAGGCGAATGCATGTGAGCTTTGCGAAGAGTTACTTACTAATTAAACAATATTATTATAAAAACTGATGGCTTTAGCCCAGAGAAATAAGCCAACATGTTTGCTAGAAAATTGCTTGCACCTAGCTCGTAAAGTCAAAATATCCTTTAATTTGATGCTTTAATTTCTATGGCAATACTGTACTCTCATCTGTATATAGGCATTAAAAAAGAAAAATAATATTTTGTGCTTTAGACCTCCAATATATCTTCATACCTTTGAAAAGTTTTAATTTTTTAATTTTTTATATTGTGTCACAACTTAACTCAAATTGCAAGCAAATTTCATTAGCCTTTGCCTTCCCCGGCAAAAGGCTTTTTTTCATTTTTTAATTGCTTCTTGAATAATATATATATATATATTCTTGATTGAAAGCTCTCTCGATCCAATCCCTCCCGTCCTCTATAAAAGCCTCCTCTTCACCCTTAGCTGAAATAAACAGAACCACAATCAAACACTGAAACACACATGCAGGCACCAACACCATGACTACGAAAACTGCGTTTATCATTTTGGCCCTCATATTTATTTTTATATTATTTTTTATGAATGTTTTGGTCCTCATATTCGTATTGCAAAATGAAGTTGTAACAAGTGATTTCCCAATCGATCGCAGATATAAACTTGATGAAAGTAGTACTGGAGACCAATTTGAATTTTGCTTTTCTGCAAGCATGAAGATGAAGGAATGCTCCAAAACGACTGCTCTTTATTCCTTGCTTGGGAGGCACAGCTATGAAATTAGCCATGTCTGTTGTTATGCAATTTCCACCATTGCACAGAAGTGTTGGCCTACCACGCTTACTTCCTTTCCGTATACGTTTGAAGAAATCAAGATATTGCGAGGCTACTGTGACACATTACTCTCTCCTCCTCCTCCTCCTGCTTCACCCGCCGGCGGACATCACCTCCGATTTGATGACCTGTCACCTGACACAGCCTCAACGCCTGAACTCACTCAAGGAGATTGAATCCTGCCCGAGTAACAACATTGTTACTTTCTTTATCAGAAACCAGGCCAATCTTGGCCTCGAATGTTGTCCTGCGATTTTCTATGTTTGTAGTTTTTTGTTTTTATTTGCTTTCTTTTTTATTTTTCGTTTATCACTGATTCTAAGAAGTATCATTTATTTCCTGACAGCACTCTAATAGTTCCATAAGTAGTATGACTGAACACTTAAATTTTTTATTTTTTTTGCTTCAAAATTATATCAATCCTTTCTAACCTTATCCCACAACCATGATGAGTTGAACACTAGATCTCCAGACGGGAAATTCTTATAATGGTCGTTCCTAAAGGAGATCGATCAATGCTTTAAGTCAGAGCTAAGAAAGAGATTGGTGAAGCGTTTGAGCTACATCTTGTATTGAAGTATATTATAAACTGTATTACAATTGTCCGTATATTTTTTAAAAATATCCTTTAGTCTAATACCAATACGCCAGAGCTCGAGATAACCATATATACAATACAAATAAATAAATAAAAAAATCATTCCAGGCATAAAATAAACGCAGCTTGTAACTATTAAATGCCAGGAAATACGATATTGGCGTTTAATTCCTGGTAGTTACCAATTACCACAACGTGAGTGTCTAGAAAGATATTATCCTGGCACATAATTTATAGGGCGTGTGTGACATGGTAAGAAAGAATTGCATATAGAATGCAGGAGTTCCTACGAAATTAATAGATGTTACAACCAAATAACGTAAAGATATATCCTCCCATGTAACCTTTTTTTTTTTTTTTTTTTTAAAAAAACATAAAGATATATGATATTATAAAATATTCTTACACCTTTAAGCGGAGAGGGTTCTTAATTAGGACATCTGCTATGATTAATCAGATCCCATTCTACATAATGGTCCAGATCTCGGATTACTTCGGGATCAGATAGCCATAAATAATGATGAAGATTGCCAAGGAAGTTTAATTTAACTTAATTAAAGAAGTTTCCAGGTGGAAGGGATCGATATTAATGTCCAATAAAGGGCTTTGTAGATGCTGATTTCAATTAATATAAGTAATTTTGGTGGTATATATAAACCTTTTGAAGAACTCTTTAAAAGTAAAAACACACGTACTCTGAGGCAACATAACTCAGGAAATCAATCAACTATAGAATAATGATAAATTATAAGAAGTTCACATCTACAAAACCTTTGAAGTTAATACTCTCTTGTAACTAGACAAGTGATGACTTGCTTGCCTGACGCCGGACAGAATAGCGATTATTCTGTAGGCTAATCAACAGGCAATTTGCAAGGAAGAAAACAAGAAAATTACCCCAAAACAGAGACAAACTCTGAATTCGATAAAATTATCAATAATCAACAATTCATCTTTTTGTTCCATTACAAACGTTTCCTATTTATAATAAAGCCCTAATGGCTACTAAAGGAAATAAAATCTCCTAAGACTTGCAATAAATACAAATAAGCATATTATGGAAATACTTGGCCAAATTAATGGGAAATACTTGGTGCCAAAGAATTACCAATTTAGGGAAAAAATAATAACTATAATATTACTTGACGACAACGTAAATATAAATATGGGAATTCTTTAAAAGATGAATCAAGAGATTTGTCGATAGTCTCTTCTTTCCTTCTTGGTCTTTCTCTTGATGGATGGTGACAACTCGGTAGAGAATATCTTCTAAATCACAATTGCCAAAGGTCTCTTCTTTCCTTCTTGAGTAGTTGACCCTTTCCTTTCTTGCCTAAGCTAAATGAATCTCATCGCCACATCATAGACCAATTAATTCTATAGTTGTATCTGATTTCCTCCTACATCATTGCCCACTACTGCATTAGTTCTTCCAGAACTTCTGAATAATTCTTCTACTTGATCTCCTTTACCGAAAATCTGATAGGCTGAAGGTTTTTATGTATGAAAAGGAGTGTGGTATTTTCAGCAAAACTCTAAGAGAAGGAAATACATGAATACTCTAGGGTAAGTCATGAATGAATTCTCTCTTCGCACATGGCTTTGGGGCTTAAGTTCCTTGTCAAAACCCTGTATAAAGAGCCTTTTTATAAACTTGGAAAACTTGGTCTTCAAGTAACCAATCAGATCCTTATTTTTCAGAAGAAAATAAGGCATAGTTCAAATTGGTTATTTTTCAGTTCGAATTGTACTAGGTTTACACGCAAAAACAAGGATTCCTCTAGCGGCGCGTTCGAACTAACTTGGAACGAACTATTTTGCCATAATTGAAATTTCTCTAAATTGGTTACGGTTCAAACTTGGCTTAGAATAAAACTTGGAACGGAGGTCTAAGTGGTTCTTGAAAAACTCTAGAACAGGTTTTGTTTGAACTTGGCTTAGAGCAAAACTTGGAACATATGGCTTTTCAGTTTGAACTAGAATTGGAATGACACTTAGGACATATGCATATGTGGTTCTTGAAAGTGCCCCTTATACTGTCTAGTTCAAATTGGAAAATGTTTAGTTTGAACTACAATTGGAACGACACTTAGGACAGATGCATGTGGTTCTTGAAAGTGCCCGTTATACTGTCTAGTTCGAACTTTAAAATGTTTAGTTTGAACTGAGACCTAAAAAATGAACTTTTACAAAAAACTCCAAGAACACTTTGTCTAATTTAATTCAAATTACATCCAAGTGTTTTTGGCACTGAATTAGCGAACCTAAAAACTAACAAGCATAATGCAATATTTCATTCAAAAAATATATTTTTCGTCTTGTGCGAAAATTAGGAGGCCATATCTCCCTCGACTAGGCAAGAAAAATATGCCCTAAATCATTTAGTACCATCAAGTTCATACTAGAAACACCCCACATGTATCAAATAGAAGTCCCCAAAAAGTTGATTTGGTTGGCATCACGTTTTTATATATTAATTTTGATAATTTTGGAGAAGAGGATGTTCGTTTATTGACTGGTATGCCATTATGTGATGTGTTTCATCAATGATATAATTGAAAAAAAATAATAATTTATGATCAGATTTGACAAGAATTGCAAGAAAACTAAGCATTTCGACAAAATTGTTAGATTGCAACTAATAGGTTGGTAAAATATGCCACTATCCCACTTCCAAGACATTGTTTTTAATTAGTTGTAAATGGTGATGCCAATGGATGAATTACCACTACACTTTTTTTTTTTTGATAAAAATTACCTCTGCACCTTATGTTCATCTAGCTTTATCTTAATCGTTGATCGATCTATGACCAATACTACACAATTTTCTGCAATATCAAATATCAATTTGACAATCATGCATGACAATAGTAGGCTATAATGCTCTAGAGGTCCTCAATCCCATTCTAATCAAAGCAAAAAAAAAAGGGGCAATTACACTTTACACAAAGTGATTTAGATTGAGTTTAATTTATTAATTTGTGGTTCAAAAAATTTTACTTCATCCACCTAAGCTTTTTTTTTTTTTTTTTTTTGGTTATAAATTGTTATAATTCACATATTTAAATCACATGTCTAGACGTTCAATTAGAATTTTTTAAACAGTGGATTGATAAATCAACATAAGTTTAAATATCATATAGGTAAAATATAATTTAAAAAATAAAAAAAATTTATAACCCAACCTCTTGCTAAGGGCTTTAGACACGATCTTCGTAAATTGGAACATCTTGGCATGAATTGTATGTGTTTCACTAATAGCCATCGCATTTCACTTCTTTAGGGTCAATTTGTCCTTCTCATAAGCCAATATGAATGAATGCTTTGATCATATCCATTGGTGCTATTAGATTGCACATTCCTGTTAATTATGGATAGAAAATTTTACATCCTTCAGTTTTTAGTCTTACCTAAGATTCATTTAACCATAAGATGACATATTTTAGTCCAATAATACTATTCTTAAAAAGTTTTAGGCCAATAATACTAGATAAATGGAAACTATAAAATAATACTCAAGCTAAAAAGTCTTTTTTATGTTCACAAATGGTCATTCTTGAACGAGTCATTGCAATAGTTGGAAAACTTCAAATCTTGTTATTGCTCTTTTCTTAATGATTAATTAAAGTATTTCTTATTTGAAAATTGTCTCATTTCCTAATCCCACACTTCTATAAAGAGACTCCCATCCCTTACCTTTTCTTCATCTTTCTTTCTTCTTTCACATAGCAGAAACACACAAACGAACAAACACAAAGACCATGTCTGTAAAAAATATTTTTATTTTACTGCTCCTTGCTTGCCTTTTGGCAAATGCAACTACAACAACAGACCTCTTCGGCCATCAACCCAGGATATAAAGTGGTATCAACGTTCCAAGTAAGTGGAGATCAAGCCAATTGCTTAAAGTTACTCTCTGATACGAGACCTTGTTCAAATGGTATTGTTGGTTTCCTCCTTAAAACATAAAATAATCTTCACCCTGACTGTTGTCGTGCCATTTCCACACTCAACAATTAATTGCTTACCGACCATGCTCAAATCATTTGGTTTCACCACTGTGGTACATAACACATTGCAAGGACACTGTGTTGCAGTTTCTAGTCCTGCTGCAGCTCCTCTTCCTGGCTCATATCCTCCTCTTGCTAATTAGATGATGATGAACTGGAAATGGTTTAGTTGAGAGGCTTCTAGTTGGTGCCTTCAATATTGTTCCATCAAAATAAAGTATGCAATTGTGTGTTTTGTATGTGGAAGATTGTGATCCGTTTTTATGTATCACAATCTTGATGTTTTCTAGTTTACTGGGTAATATTTATCTACAAAAATAAAGGCAGCTATAATTGGTCCAGGTTTTCTGTGTGATTGAATGATGATTGCCATGAAGTTTCAAGAATGTTGCCCTTAGTTAAAGAATGTTTTTTTTTTTTTTTTTTTTTTTTTTTTTTTTTTTTTTTTTTTTTGTAAATTATAGCCAGTAGAATATTATAGAATGGTCGCGCCTGTAAGATAAACCATGTTTAAATCCAAGAAATAATTATTCATTGTTGTTCAAGAAATTTAAAAATCTTGACTAACCAAATTATCAAAATGTTCAGAGTTGAGTAATTACGACCCATTATTTTCAAAACTTTCTTCGGATTCAAATAGTTTCAATATTTATCACAATGTGTGACAGATTCATAGTAAGCCACTATCATCATTTTGTACCTTTTAGCATTACCAATTGTTTCTTTAACCTTTGTAAGTAGTATAACAAGCCTATACTAAAAAGGAATTTAGTGCTTGTTTGTGCTTTTAGGTATGTTTGAGGGAGATAGAAGAAGGAAAGATTTGGGTTTGAAGGGTTTTATATAGAAGGTAAAGGGTGCGAGGAAAATTCTAATTTAGCATAAGTTGTTAAATGTAATTATTATTATCATTATATATTTTTCACTCGTTTGAACAAAAAGAACAAAGAGAAGATGTTATGTTTCTCGAATGCTATTCATCGAGAACAATCATATGGGAAGTTATAACAATCCTTTTTACTCAACTTGCTACAAAAAGTAATGAGGTTTTGTTCATTGGTGAGCTAAACACAAATGGGCATAGTACAAACTGATTCAAGGAACCCCAATAGGCGATGAAGAATTAGAAATGGTATTGGTTTGGAAGCAAGATATTATTTCTTCAAATAAAGTATGTCCTCATTCAAATGCTCTTCAAATAAAACTCTCTAGATGGTCTCCATTTAAGACCTCATTTGGATGTCGCTTTAAATGCACATCAGTTACAATTGATTTTTGGGAATCATGCACATATAGACTAAGCACAACGGAAATTGATCACAAGAAATTTTTTTGCTTCAAGAAAAACAAGGCTAGATAAAATAAATACACAAGTTTTGGGTACTTGCAATTGAATTCGGCCTCTCCTAGGCATGTAGGGTTATTTAACTCTAGCTGAGATTCTCCTTATATGTTGAATGATCAAGAACACGCTCTTGACGTTCTTGGTGTTCTTGATTAAATATTCAGATATTTTCTTTGATGATTGATTATGGCTGTGAGTTTAGACTCACAAACTATTCTCAAATCAATGGAACAGGTAGAAGCATAAGCTTGAGAAAACCAAAAACCAAATATTCTCACTTGAATATTTCTCACGATCCTCTTTGCACGTTCTTGTGCCTTTCACAAAAATATTTGTGAAACTTGAGTCTCGCAATTTTCCAACTTATGAATCAATGAATTCTATCAATTAGTGAATTGGTGAATTGTGTTTCACTATGGTCTTCTATTTATAGACTTGAATTTACAATCATGATTGGCTTAGGAGATAAACTAGAGTTGTAGTAGAACTAGGATTGGAGTCATGGATGAACCAAGACTAGATCCATAGTAGAACTAGGACTAGAGTCATAGAAGAATTAAGAATACTAATCCTATCCTATATGGAGCATGGCTAATGGGAGAAAATTACTCTCCTTACCCCTGCATTACCATATGGAGAAAAAACTTCTCATGCACCTAGGGATTGGGTTATAATTCTAACCCACTACTACACACTCTTAAGCATGGGCTAGGGTTTGATCTCTTAGGCCCAATGCTCTTTTAATTCTACTTAAGCTTTTTGGAATAAATTCCAAGAGCCCAAAGCTATTTAATTGCTTAAGGCCTTAGGAAATAAATTCTTAAGCCCTTTCATCTATAAGTAGTAAGCCATATAAGAATCATATTCATTTGGCCCATGTTTTATCAAATAAAACAATCTAAATAAATTAATGCATAACCGAGACCAAAATCAAATAGTCAATTTACATCAGCTCAAAGAGGGACATAAAGAGAAAAATACAATTAGCTTCAATTGGTTTGTGACAATATCACACGATACTTTTAATCACAATTGATTCCAATAAACAAATGTGCACTCTAATATGTATTTTCAAATTAATTTAATAATCCATGTGATGTACTTATTTATTACATATTATCCATCCATGGAATCATTTTGTAGTTGAAGTAAAGTCAATACGCTGTAACTTTCTTCACTACCTATTTTTCTTCATAACACGATTTAATTACATGATATATCATTTTTGTACCTTGTGAGATTTCATCTCACCTTGCATAAAACAAAATTTCAGTAAATACCAATGAAACAATTAAGCCCGAGCTTTAGGATAATCATTCCCATTAAATCTATATCAAGAAGAATATTTCCTATCACTTTGTTACATAACAAAGGATTTAGATTCCTTCTTAAGGAATGTGTTCCCACAATGCTATATGCGATCACCCAATGCAAAGATATGTTGACCATTGATTGATATCACTCCCATAAATCAAAGTGACTTGCATTTTACATCTGAGTTTACAATTTTCTTAAGATTTAGAGTAACTGTTATAAGTCGCCGTACACATATATCATTCTTTATTACAATGTTGAAATTATGATGACTCATGTAACCCGTTCGGTGAATGGCACTACCTTGCTCTTACACCAACATATAAACCTGAAGCCTTACCTGCTTCTACTAATCAAGATAGATCATTGAGGTTGACATGTTATAGTTTAGATAGATTTCCCAGTTCCATTTACAACTATGAATAATCATTTATAAGTTACAATGACTAATGGCTATGATCTTTTGTATGATAATCTCATTACTGATATCATAGTCAAATACAATGTGACTTACGGACCTTACATGTATATAATTTGAAAATATTCAAACATAGATGTGCATGTAAAACTTTAATGCATATGTCTGTAATTATAAGTATAACCACCAAGTAAGATAAGATTTTGGTATTGTTGCTAGAAACATTGATCGTTTAACTTATAAATAAGAAAATTTTCTTTGTTGGATTTCCATATGGTGTTGAGTTTATTTATCTTGTTGTGTATCTCTAGTGGATTTCTATAGAGTTATGAGCCTCTTATTCTATAGTGTTTGCTTGTGTTGCCTTCTCAATCATTTTAAACATAGAAGGTTCTTATTTACATCATATTTGGTATCAAAGCTAAATTCATTTTTGTATTAGATTTGGTATATGAGTTTAGGCTGTGTCAGTAGATCGCTACAAGCCTTTGAAGAGTGAGCATCCCCATCATGACTTAGAAGATAATATAACATGTAACTTAGAAGCGACAGAGAATGAATAGTTGAAAGAAATTATGCAAATTGATTATGATATTTACTCCAATGATGATGATCGCAAGTTGTTGGCCATGTTATCTCATGACATGACCAAGAACTTGCCCATAGTTTTTTTTTTTTTTTTTTTTGGTGTCAGTCATGTTATCTCATGTTTTCAATAAACAATTGAAGATATTTTTTACTTTTAATTAAACATAGTCTATTCCCTTGCTACTAAACAAATTCTTGTTCCACAAAGACTTTTCACTCTTAAAAATTCTCAAACAAAAACTTATATAAATTCTTGAGATTTGGTGAAGTAAATCTGTGATTTCAATAATAGATTTATATTTTCTTTCCTTGTTCTTGTACAAAAAGAATTGCCTGACATCATAGTTAGGGCCGGCTCGATAAATTTTGAGGCCTAAGACGACAAGTTTAAGTGATGTCATTTTCTTATCTTTAAATATTAATTAAATTAAATTTATTTTAATATTTATATTATATATTTTTTTATTTAATATGTCAATTAGAGCACTTTATTCTATTTATAAAATGTATTTTAAAACTTTTTTTTTAATAATTTATTAGATATAGAATGACTTATCACTTGATTCAAAGACATGTAATAATAAGATTTAAAGAAAAATAAAGAGAAAAACGAAAATAATTTATATAAAGATTGATGTGTAATAAAACACAATGCAGGAAAAATTGTTGGATATTGAAGACTCACCGTGAGTGTAATTCTATCTATCATGCACAATGCAAACAATGAGAATTTATGCAACTTGAGGAATTTTTATATTTTTCTAAACATTCAATTCAAAAAAACGTTAGAGAAAAAATTATGCACGTTGGACTAATTTCATGAATATAAAAATGAGCATTTTAAAAATAATAAATAAGTGAAACTTTTCAAGAATTTTTGAATGTTTTTTCTGAATGTGAATAATGAGACTTTCAATATGTAATTACTTTTACCATGATTGAGGGCCTTAGTTAGAAACTATTTATTACATTTTTACCATATTAAATTCTTAAAATATGTTTTGGAAATTACGTTTATTGTACAATTATTAAGTGTGGTATTTAATTAAAGAGTATTTTAGTAATTTTTTCCATATTACCCAAACTTATTGTGAAAATTAATGTTTGGTATATCATTATTCTAAACTAATAACCATACATTAATTACATCTTTGCACTATTCACACTCGCTTCATTTTAGGCTCCCTATATATCAATCTAACGGGAATTAGCATGAACAACAAAAGTTGTTGAAAGATAAAAATACGTACGACACCGATTTTGAATAAAAACCACTGAAAAATTGAGTCAAATAACAATATATAGCTATATATTTCGAATCAAACATCATAAACATATAGTCACTTCATCATTTAAAACTAATATTTATTTGTTACCATAATTGGCAATGGTTTTGCATTTACATACAAATCAAACTGAGAGCTAGCACTACAATAAGTAACATCAACATTAGCATCCAAAATAAGAACTAAGCCTACTTATTTACTCTTTTTAAAAGCTTCATTTTTATATTCCGCATAACATTAGCAATCAAACTATAATTTCGCATAGTTTCCATGATAAAAAGCACTATGTTGAGATGATCGAGCAACTGGGTTGTTGAATTGGAATAGCGTGGGAAAAAGAGATTTGGACTGCTATTGGTGCGTGACTGCCAGAGATCTTGTCGGACCTTGGCAAAATCATCTTTTCAGGTTCCATTTCTTAAATTTGATCTAGTTCCTATTTTTTTGATTCAGATGATTTAGTTTTGAGAGGTTTGGATTGGACGGGTGGCGTGGGTATGGCGAGAAAACCTAACCATGGGAGAGGTCGGGGGACAAGTTAGGGGAGAGGTAGAGTGAAGGTAACAATTGGGAAGGAGTCTTCGGATGTGAGTTCAGTAATTGATAAAGTTCTGGACCATGGAATCTTTGATGATGATAATCCTGTTATTGTGAGCAAACATGTTGGGGAAATTGTGGATTGTGAATGTCCTGGTGAAACTGATTCTTTGATTGAGAATGTAGATATTACAGAGAATTTGGGTATCTCGAATGATGATACGGGTGATCCCTGAATTGGATTCATGATATTATAGTTAGGCTTGGCAATTCAGGTCGGCGGGTTGGGTTCGTGTCGACCTGGCTGACCCGATTACACAATCGGGTCAGACACGAACCAGACCCGATTATTAATCGGGTTGAAATTCTGAACCCAAACATGACTCGCCTGCAAGCCGTGTTACCCGAACACGACCCGGGTAACACATTTACTTTCAACCAAACCCTGAAATCTGAATCCCTGATTGATCAGAGAAGCAGAGAACTGAGAACCCAATGTTTATCAAAACAAAATCAATACAAGCGATAACAAATCTAATGGAAAATTCACCTAAATTGGCACGGGACCGAACTACTGAAGGGTGAAACTGAAACACTGAAGTGAAAATTTGGAAGAGATTCAAGAGAAGATGAGAACTCGAGAACGACGAGAGGTGCGGCCGTGTGAGAGTGCGAACTGCGGACTGCGGGCGGGTACTTCATTGTTGACTCAACTGAGAAAGTAAAACAGACTGGTTGGTCCAGTTGTGGCGTTGTTCGGGGGGCGGAGCCACGGAGGTGACCAAACCGCTTGAGGCTCAGCGAGATCGGCCGGATGGTGGGCGGCGACACTAACGGTGGTGGCCGGTGGGTAAGAGAGGGGGGAGGGAAAAGTTTGGCGCAGAAAGAGGGGGAAAAGGCCGGAATCGCCGGATGGTTGGCGGTCGGGCGAGCGGAGTGCCGGCGGGTGGCGTCTGGGCGGACGGCGTGCGGGCGAGCGGACAGCGGGCTTCTGGGCAGTGGGCTAGGGTTCACATTCACAGATTCAGTGATTTGGGCATTTCAAAATTCGTATTTTTCCGGTTAGAACTTAGACGAATAGACGGGTTAGTTCTCTTTTTCTTTTTCTTTTTTTCAATACGGCCGGGTCAGAATCGTGTCTGGCAGGTCAACCCCGCCAAACACGATTGTAATCGAGTCAAAATCGGGTTGACCGGATTTCGACCCGAACCCGATTATATTAAACCCAAACCCTATTTTCCCATGTCGTGTTCGTGTTGGGTTCGTGGATCGTGTCAAAAATTGCCAACCCTAATTATAGTGAGGGTTCAGAGGTAGATTTTTCTTATTGTGAGGATGATAAGGCTGAACTGGTGGTTAAAACGGGTTATTCAAATATGATCATTCTTTGGGAAACTCCAATATTTCGCTCCTACAAAATCTGGAGGTCAGGTTATTGTTTCACCTCCAAAGGAATATGTGGAAGAGGGAATAGCCAAATGGAGTTCTAGCCTTGTTGGCCAATTTCTTGACAAGGCTCTTCCTTTTTTCCTAGTTAAGAAATTGGTATAGGCTATGTTGAAACAATTAGGGGATGTGGAGGTTTTCTCTGTTGAAAATGAAATGTTTATTTTCCGATTTTTTGATGAGAATATTTGTGATGAAGTGCTGGAAGCAAAGCTATGGTATGTGGCTAATAAACCATTGATCCTTCGCAAGTGCATTCCAGGAATGCAGGTGCTAAAGCTTACTTTGTCCACTATTCCCATTTTGGTGAAGCTACTCCATCTTCCTATGGAGTTTTGGTCCTCTATGTGTCTTAGTCATGTGGCTAGTGGGGAAACCCCTTTATGCGGATAAGATAACAGAGGAACAAAAAAGTCTTGGTTTTGGTTGGGTGCTGGTAGAGATTGACAATGATTCTAAGTGCCTGAAAGAGGTCATTATATGCAGGGCAAACGGAAGCAAGACCAGCATTGGGGTGGAATATCCTTGGCTTCCTCAGAAGTGCTCTAGTGATGGGTTTGGTCATGCTGCCTATGCTTGTGCTAAAAAAGAGAAGAAAATTTGGGTTTCCAAGAAATAAGCTCAAGTTAAGACTCCTAAACCTACTCCGGTTTGTAGAGCTCTTAGGGGTTTGATAAAGCTATTAGAAGACCTCCGGGTCCTTCTAATACTCAAGGTGCTTTGAAAGCTGTCAAAAACCGGGGAGGTGTTCGGCTATCAAACTCTTTTAGTAGGCTTGGTGTGATGGAAAATGAAAAGGATAAGGCTGTTATTAGAACTCCCACAACTTTCCTTGATATATTTGAGAAGGCTTTGAGTTCTAGAGATAAGGGAAATGGGAAAATGGAAGCACCAAGGGAGTTCTTTGAGAGAGGCTTCTCTCCCACTCATTAGGGATGAAGTTCCTTATATGGAACATAACGGGCTTAAATAAGCCCTTTAAGCAGAAGGAGATTGTGAAAATGATAAGGAGATTGAAGTTGTCTATTGTTTGTCTAGTTGAAACTCGTGTTAAGCTGGAGAATTCTTTGAGAATCAAATAATCCATGGTGCCTAGATGGGATTGGGTTCATAACTACAGCTCACATTGGTTAGGCAGGATCTGGATTTGTTGAGACTTGGGTGTTTTTTCTCTTCATGTTTTATCGACTCATGAACAAGTTATTACTTGTAAAATTGATGATCTTAATGGTAAGAGTCCTTGGGTTCTTTATTTTTTTTTTTTTATTTTTTTTTTCTATAGTTTATGGTGCTAATGCAAGGGTGGAGAGAAGGAAAATGATGTAGGAACTCCTTTCTACTAAAAGTTTGGTGGGGAATGTTCCTTGGCTTATTGTAGGGGACTTCAATGTGATCAGGTCCCAACAAGAAAAATGGGGTATTTCCTCTTTTACTTGTTATGAACAGGAGTTTGTGGAGTGTCTTAGCCATTTGGAAGTGGAAGATCTTGCGTTCATTGGGGCATTCCATACATGGTCTAACAAGCAAGTTGGGGAAGATTTTGTTTCTAAAAAATTGGATAGAGTGCTATCTAATTTTGAGTGGCTGAATTTGTTTAGGAATACTGCAGTTACTTTTCTTGAGGGAGGTATTTCAGATCACTCTCCAGCCTTGGTCACAGTAGAAGATTTTCATAGTTTTGGTCCCAAGCCTTTCAAGTTCTTTAATTTTTGGACCGAGCATCGAAATTCTTGGAGTGCATTAGGAATGGCTAGTGCATTGAGGTGGTAGGCTATCCTATGTATCAACTTTACGCAAAGCTAAAGGTCACTAAGTCGATTTTGAAAGCCAAAAACCTTGAAGTGTTTGGTGGTTTAAATCAGAAGGTTCAGCTTGCTAGACAAACTCTTGCTCGAGCTCAAGTCTCTTTTTTGGCTTCTCATGGAAATGTGGATTGCCACAAGAAGGAGAGGGAGTGTATGCATGAGTATGTCTCTATTTCTAATGCCGAGGAGAACTTTCTTAAGCAGAAATCTAGAAATCAATCGCTGAATCTTGGAGATGGGAACAATGGCTTCTCCTAACCTGATCAAGAATTTTAAGGATGCTAAGGGGAATCTTGTTGAGGGTATACAACATATTAAGGAGTTGGCTACTGCTTTCTACTAGAAGTTGCTTGGTGATTCAACTCAGGATTTCTCTCAATCCAAAGCTGACCGAGTTTCCTGCCTTATTCAGAAAACCTTTTCTCCTTCTAGTTCGGCTGGTATGGTGGCAGAAGTGAATAAAGAAGAGATTAAACACACTATCTTCTCTATGAATAAGAACTAGGCTCCAAGGCCAGATGGTTTTTCAGCTGGCTTCTACCATAGAGCTTGGCCCATTGTTGGAGATCTGGTTGTGGAGGCGGTTTTGGATTTTATTTTTTATTTTTAAAACTGGGAGGCTGCTTAAAGAAGAAAATGCTACAATTATCTCTTTAGAATCTAAGATAAAAAAAAACCCCTTCTACTATGGGAAGTTATAGGCTTATTTCTTGTTGTAATGTGATCTATAAATGCATTTCCAAGATCCTTGCTAATAGACTTCTTCCAGGACATAATGAAATCATTAGCCTCAATCATGGTGCTTTTATTCCTAATAGAAGCATAGTTGAAAACATTCTTTTTGCCTAAGAGTTGGTTAGTGATTATCATAAAAGTCAAGGAAAACCTAGGTGTACCCTCAAGGTTGAACTAATGAAAGCCTATGACTCGATTGATTGGAAGTTTGTGCTGCATGGTTTGGTTTGTTTTGGAGCTCCTTTGAAGTTTATTGGATGGATTCAAGAGTGCATTACTAGCCCTCGGTTCTCTATATCTCTTAATGGCTCTTTAGTGGGTTATTTTCAAGGGAGAAAGAGCTTAAGACAAGAGGATCCTATCTCCCCTTATCTGTTTGTTGTTGCAATGGAAATCCTTTTCCTCTTATTGGCTGAGGCAGCTACTTCTAACCCAAGATTTGGCTTTCATCTGAAATGCCATTCTTTGAAGCTTACTCATCTTTGTTTTGTGAATGACTTGCTTATATTTTCTACTGCAAACTTGCATTCTATTACTTCCATTAAAGACACTCTTGTTGAATTTGAGGGGCTCTCGGGTTTGAAATCTAATCCAACAAAGAGTTCTTTCTTTTGCTCTGGGGTTAGGTCAGTTGATAAAGAAGGGATATTGAGTGTTTTGCAAATGAAAGAAGGCCTATTTCCTGTTCGGTATTTGGGGGTGCCTCTTATTACAAAGAGGCTTTCAGTTGCGGATTGTGAAGGTTTGCTTGCTAAATTCACTGCCAGAATTGATTCCTGGTGTGTCAAGCATTTATCATTTGCAGGTAGATTGCAATTGATCTCTTATGTTCTGTTTAGCTTGCAAGTCTTCTGGTCTAGAGGTTTTATCTTGCCAATGAAAGTAATTCGAATGTTGGAGTAGAAACTAAATAGGTTCCTTTGGAATGGAAATGACTCTCATGCTAAAGCTAAGGTGGCATGGGAAAATGTGTGTTTTTCTAAGAAAGAAGGGGAACTGGGTATCAAAAGAATGGCTATTTGGAATCAGGTAGCTATGTTGAAACATATTTGGAGTCTCTTTGCTCAGGCTGGTTCAATTTGGGTTGCTTGGGTGGGAGAGAATTGGTTAAATGATAGAAGTTTTTGGCAGATTTCTATCCCTAAGTCCTATTCTTGGAGCTAGAAACAACTTCTAAAGCTAAGAGAAGTGGCTAAGGAGTTTTTGAGCTTCAAGGTAGGTGATGGTACCCGGATATTCCTGTGGCAAGATTGTTGGCATCCGGATGGATACTTGCTTGATAGGTATGGCTATAGACCTGTTTATGATGCAAGTAGTTGTGTTGATGCCAAGCTTTCTTCCATCATCCGAGATGGGGAGTGGTACTGGCCATATGCTTGTTCGGATCTTCTAGTTTACATCCAAAGTCAGCTTCCGTTAGTGAATATTGGGGTGGAGAATCTAGCTATCTGGAATCCAAGAAATGAGTATATAATTGTGCAGAAACTTGGGCTGCTCTGAGGGAGAAGGAAAATGTTGTGCATTGGTGAAAGATTGTGTGGTTTTCTATGGCAATACCTCGGCACTCTTTCTTGCTTTGGCTGGTGTTTAAGGATGCTTTGGTTACTAAGGAGAAAATGTGCAAATGGGGCTATGAGGGTGATTGTTTATGCCCCTTCTGCTGTGGAAGAATTGAGAATTGGGAGCACCTGTTTTTCAGATTTAGCTTCAGTAGCCAGGTGTGGAGGAATGTAATGAATGATTGCTTGTTGTCTCATCTGGTTGAGGGTTGGGAAGAAGTTGCTCAGTGGAGTGTAAATCGGTTGAGTCTTGGAGCTGTTGTTTATCGTCTCTGGCTTCATCGGAATAATTTGATCCATGGTAACATGTTGTGTTCGGGGGAGTCCCTCATTGCAAAGATTAAATGGGATATCAGGTTGAGGCTTATGGGAAAAGGGGAAGTATAAGAGGATTGCTGCTAATACTCGACTTATGCAGATTTAGAATCTGCAAAATTTATCTTGAAGTTGCTAGTGATTGTTGTTTTCTTTTGTTGCATATTGTGTTATGTTATAGAGGTCTTATGTGTTAGGGCTTTAGCTTCTTGCATTCTTATTTGTTGTTGGAAGCCCTTTGGGTGGATGGTTCCAAATTTCCTGGAGTGTTGTTGTTGTGTTTGCTATATAACGATCTTATTCATACAAATAAAAAAAAAGAAAGAAAAGAGAACTAAGCCTACTGATCAACATCGATCTTATCGTGAAATAATTTGAATATAAGCTTGAACTTCAATATGTAAATTAATGAAGATGCACTACAAAAAAATTGCTAGTTGGCATTGTTTTTAAAACAACATAAAAAAAAAAAAAAAAAATGGTGTTGCTTCGTTTTGTCCAGGATACATGGGGTTGAGAAGGTAGCTAGGTACGCGTCATTTTAGGTCCAAACGATGCCACATGGCGTCGTTTAAAAGTGAAAAGTGGTGAACAAATTGACGTCGTTTTGTAAACGTTGTACTTTTTATGACATTTCATTAACGATGTAAATTACCGTCGTTTTAACAGTAATCCCGACAAATGTGTTTAGTGTTGTTTATTGTATAAACGACTCGATTGTTTTATTTTTTATTTTTAAAACAAAATTTTATTGTATATAATTCCGAATTTATATTTGTTTTTTTTTTTTTTTTATCCATCTGATATGAATGGGGTTAAATAGGTGTATGCTAATATAATTCCGAATTTAAAAATTAGCAACCATACATTCACTAATTATAATTAAAACTGTAAATCAATTAACACAAGTAATTTGATGATAAAATGGAAACCTTTTAAAGAACTCTTCAAAAATAAAAACACTCTAGGGCAACTTAACCCAAGAAATTAATCAATTATAGAAGAATGATAAATTACAAGAAGTTCATATCTACAAAACCTTTGAAGTTAATATTCTCTTGCACTAGACAAGGGACCTGCTTGTCCGCTACCGCATTAGTTCTCCCAGAACTTCTGGATAATTCTTCTACTTGATCTCCTTCACTGGTACTCCGATAGACTGAAGGTTTTTTTAAATAAAAAGGTGTGTGGTACCTTCAACAAAACTCTAAGAGAAGGAAATACATGAATACTCTAGGATCAATGGATTCTCTCTTAGCACACGACTCTATGGCTTAAAGTTCCTTGTCAAAATCGTGTATAATGAGCCTTTTTATAAACTTGGAAACTTGGTCTTCAAGCAACCAATCAAATCCTTGTTTTGTTTTTTTGAAGAAAATCATACATAGTTCAAATTGGTTATTTTTCAGTTCGAATTGTGCTAGGTTTACACACAGAAACAAGGATTCCTTTGGCGGAGTGTTTGACCTAACTTGGAACGAACCATTTTGCAAGAATTAAAATTTCTCTAAATTGGTTATGGTTCAAACTTGGCTTAGAACAAAACTTGGAACGGAGGTCTAAGTGGTTCTTGAAAAACTCTAGAACGGGTTTTGTTCGAACTTGGCTTAGAGCGAAACTTGGAACATATGGCTTCTCAGTTTGAACTAGAATTGGAACAGCACTTAGGACGATGTATATGTTGTTCTTGAAAGTGCCCCTTATACTGTCTAGTTCGAACTGGAAAATGTTTAGTTTAAACTGAGACCTAAAAAATGAACTTTTACAAAAAACTCTAAGAACACTTTGTCTAATTTAATTCAAATTACATCCAAGTGTTTTTGGCACTGAATTAGCCAACCTAAAAACTAACAAGCATAATGCAATATTTCATTCAAAAAATATTTTTTTTCGTCTTGTGCGAAAATTAGGAGGCGATGTCTCCCTCGACCAGGTAAGAAAAATAGGTCATAAATCATTTAGTACCACCAAGTCCATACTAGAAACCCCCCACATGTATCAAATAGAAGTCCCCAAAAAGTTGATTTGGTTGGCATCAAGTTTTCATATATTAATTTTGATAATTTCGGACAAGAGGATGTTCGTTAATTGACTGGTATGCCATTATGTGATGTATTTCATCAATGATATAATTGAAAAGAAATAATAATTTATGATCAGATTTGACAAGAATTGCTAAGATTGTCAAATTGATATTTGATATTGTGTAAAATTGTGTAGTATTGGTCATAGATCAACGATTGAGATAAAGTAAAGGTAGGTGAACATAAGGTGCAATGCTAATTCATCCATTGGCATCACCATTTACAACTAAAAACAATGTCTTGGAAGTGGGATACTGGCATATTTTACCAACATACATTTTTATGATTATATGAGAGATTAATAGTCTTGAAAAGGTAACACGATTTAACACTTTGGAATAACAAGTTCTTCACTCAATGTAAATCCACAAAAAATAAAAAATAAAAAATACACAGCGAGATAATCTTTCTTTTTTAACAAGACAAAGGCTCAATTTTGTCCAAATGCTTGACAATAGTAGGCTAGCTATAATGCTCTAGAGGTCCTCAATCCCATTCTAATGAAAGCAAAAAAAAAAAAGGTAGTTACACTATACATAAAGTGATTTAGATTGAGTTTAATTTATTAATTTGTGGTTCAAAAAATTATACTTCATCCACTTAAGCAATTTTTTTTCCCTTATAAATTGTTATAATTCACATATTTAAATCAAATGTCTAGACGTTCAATTGTAATTTTTTAAACAATGGAGTGATAAATCAACATCAATTAAAATATAATATAGGTAAAATATAATTTAATAAAAAAATTTAATAGCCCAACCTCTTGGCAAGGCCTTTAGACACGATCTTCACAAATTGGAACATCTTGGCATGAATTCTGTTTCACTAATAGCAATGTGCCATCGCATTTCACTTCTTTAGGGTCAATTTGTCCTTCTCATAAGCCAATATGAATGGATGCTTTGATCGTATCCATTGGTGCTATTAGATTGCACATTCCTGTTAATTATGGATTGAAAATTTAACATCTTTTACTTTTTAGTCCTACCCAAAATTCATTTAACCATAAGATGACATATTTTAGTCCAATAATACCATTCTTAAAAAATTTTAAATCCAATCAAAACTTTTTTTTTCTAGATAAATGGAAACTATAAAATAATACTCAAGCTAAAAAGTCTTTCTTATGTTCACAAATGGTCATTCTTGAACTAGTCATTGCAATAGTTGGAAAACTTCAAATCTTGTTATTTCTCTTTTCTTAATGATTAATTAAAGTATTTCTTAATTGAAATCTATCTCATTTCCTAATCCCACACCTCTATAAGGAGACTCACATCCCTTACCTTTTCTTCATCTTTCTTTCTTCTTTCACATAGCAAAAACACACAAACGAACAAACACAAAGACCATGGCTATAAAAAATGTTTTTATCTTACTACTCCTTGCTTGCATTTTGGCAAATGCATCTACAACAACAGACTTCCTCATCAAGCCAGGATATAAAGTTGTATCAACGTTCCAAGTAAGTGGAGATCAAGCCAATTGCTTAAAGTTACTCTTTGATATGAGACCTTGTTCAAATGGCATTATTGGTTTCCTCCTTAAAACACAGAACAATCTTCACCCTGACTGTTGTCGTGCCATTTCCACCCTCAGCAATATATAATTGCTTACCTACCACGCTCAAATCATTTGGTTTCACCACCGTGGTACACAACACACTGCAAGGACACTGTGACGCAGCTTCTAGTCCTGCTGTAGCTCCTCTTGCTGGCTCATATCCTCCTCTTGCTAATTAGATGATGATGAACTGGAAATGGTTTAGTTGAGAGGCTTCTAGTTGGTGCCTTCAATACTTGTCCGTCAAAATAAAGTATGCAATTGTGTGTTTTGTATGTGGAAGATTGTGATCCGTTTTTGCGTGTCACGATCTTGATGTTTTCTAGTTTACTGTGTAATATTTATCCACAGAAATAAAGACAGCTATAATTGGTCCAAGTTTTCTGCATGATTGAATGATGATTGCCATAAAGTTTCAAGAATGTTGCCCTTAGTTAAAGAAGGTTTTGTTTGTAAATAATAGCTAGTAGTATATTATAGAATGGTCGTGCCTATAACAGAAACCATGTTTAATCCAGGAAATAATTATTCATTGTTGTTCTAGAAATTTAAAAATCTCAACAAATCAAATTATCAAAATGTTTTGTGTTGAGTAATTATGAACCATTATTTTCAAAACTTTCTTTGGATTCAAACAGTTTCAATATTTATCACAATGTGTGACATATTCATAGTAAGCTACTATCATTATTTTGTACCTTTTAGCATTACCAATCGTCTCTTTAACCTTTGCAAGTAGTTTAACAGGCCTTATACTAAAAGGGAATTTAGTGCTTGTGTGTGCTTTTATGCATGTTTGAGGGAGATATAAGAAGGAAAGGTTTGGCTTTGAAGGGTTTTATATAGAAGGTAAAGGGTGCGAGGAAAATTCTAATTTAGGAGAAGTTGTTAAAATGTAATTATTGTTATTATTATATATTTTCACTCGTTTGAACAAAAAGAACAAAGAGAAGATATGTTTCTCGAATGTCATTCATCGAAAACAACCATTTAGGAAGTTATAACAATCCTTTTTACTCAACTTTGGTTTTGGATGCTACTCAAAGTATTGAGGTTTTGTTCATTGTTGGGCTAAACGCAAACGGGCATAGTACAAACCGGTTCAAGGAACCCCAATAAGCGATGAAGAATTAGAAATGGTATTGGTTTGGAAGCAAGATATTATTTCTTCAAAAAAATAAAGTGCGTCCCCATTCGAATGTTGTTCAAATAAAACTCTTTAGATGGTCTCCATTTAAGACCTCGTTTGGATGTCGCTTTGAATGCACATCAGTTATAATTAATTTTTGGGGATCATGCACATACTGAGTAAGCGTAGCGGAAATTGATTTCAGGAATTTTTTTTTTCTTCAAGATAAATAAGGCTAGATAAAACAAATACACATGTTATGTGTACTTAAAATTGAATTTGGCCTCTCCTAGGCATGTACAATTATTTAACTTTGACTGAGATTCTCCTTGCATGTTGAATGATCAAGAACACGTTCTTGACGTTTTTAGTGTTCTTGATTAAATCTTCAAATCTTCTCTTTGACGATCGGTTATCACCGTGAGTATGAACTCACAAAATATTCTCAAATCAATAGAACATGTAGAAGGATAACCTTGAGAAAACCAAATATTCTCACTTGAATATTTCTCAAGATCCTCTTTGCACGTTCTTCTACCTTTCACAAAAATATTTGTGAAACTTGAGTCTCGTAGTTTTTCAACTTATGAATCAATGAATTCTATTAATTACTGAATTGGTGAATTATGCTTCACTATGGTCTTCTATTTATAAACTTGAATTTACAATCATGATTGGCTTAGGAGATAAACTAGAGTTGTAATAGAACTAGGACTGGAGTCATGGATGAATCAAGACTAGAGCCACAATCGAATTAGGATTGGAGTCATAGAAGAATTAAGAATCCTAATCGTATCCTATATGGTGCACGGCTAAGGAAAAAAAATTACTCCCCTTACCCCTGCACTACACGACCATAGGAAGAAAAAATTCCTCATGCACCTAGGGCTAGGGTTTTAATTCTAGCCCATTACCACACACTCTTAAGCATATGCTTGGGTTTTATCTTTTAGGCCTAATGCTCTTTTAACTCAACTTAAGCCTTTAGGAATAAATTCCAAGAGCCCAAAGCTCTTTAATTGGTTACGCCATTAGGAAATAAATATTATGCCCCATCATCTGTAAGTAGTAAGCCTTATAAGAATCATATTCCTTTGGTCCATGTTTTATCAAATAAAACAATCTAAATAAATAAATGCATAACTGAGACCCAAATCAAATAGTCAATTTATATCAGCTCAAAGATAGACCAAAAGAGAAATATACAATTAGATTTAATAGGTTTGTGAAAATATCACACGACCCTTTTAATCACAATTGATTCCAATAAACAAATGTGATTGCACTCTAATATGTATTTTCAAATCAATGAATTAATCCATGTGACATACTTATTTATTACATATTACCCCTCCATGGAATCATTTTGTAATTGAACCAAAGTTAATACACTATAACTTTATTCACTACCTATTTTCCTTGATAACCTGATTTAATTACATAATATATCATTTTTGTACATTGTGAGATTTCATCTCACCTTGCATAAAACAAGGTTTCTTTAAATACCACTGAAACAATCAGGCCTGAGCTTTAAGATAATCATTCTGACAAAAGATTCGGATTCCTTCTTAAAGAAGGTGTTCCCACAATGCTACATCTGATCACCTAATGCATAGATCTGTTGACAATTGATTGATCTTACTCTCATACATCAAAATGACTTATAATTTACATTTGAGTTCACAATCTTCTCAGGATTTAGAGTAACTATTATAAGTTGTCGTATACGTATATCATTCTTTATCACAGTGTTGAAATTATGATGATTCACGTAGTTTGATCTGGCACTACCTTGCTCTTATACCAATATATAAACCCGAAGTCCTACCTGCTTCTTCTAATCAAGACAGATCATTAAGGTTGACATGTTATACTCTAGATGGATTTCTCAGTTCCATTTACGACTATGAACAATCATTTATAAGGTACAAGGACGTATGAATATGATGTTCTGTGTGATAATTTCATTACTCATATCATAGTCAAATACAATGTAACTTAGGAACCTTACCTGTATATAATATGAAAATATTCAAACATAGATGTACACGTAAAACTTTAATGCATATGTCCATTATACAATATTATACAATTATAGAAAATTGTCATTAATACAATTGGAGTTTTGGACACCAGTCGCAACATTAATTTAGTTTTTTTTTTTCCTAATTTTTCTTATTTAGGATTTCCACTTTAATTATAAGTATAGCCACTAAGTAAGATAAGGTTTTGTATTATTGCTGGAAACGTTGATCGTTTGACTTATAAATAAGAAATTTTTCTTCCTAATTATATTTGTATCGTTTTTGTTGGATTTCCATAGGGTGGTGAGTTTTTTTTTTTTTTTTTTTTTTTTTTTTTAATCTTGTTGTGTATCTCTAGTGGATTTCTATAGAGTTATGACCTCTTATTCCCAGTGTTTGCTTGTGTTGCCTTCTTAATCACAATAAATATAGAAGGTTCTTATTTACATCATATTTGGTATCAAAGCCAAATTCATTCTTGTATTAGATATAGTATCTGAGTTTAGGCTCCAATTGTTAGTAGACCGCTACAAGCCTTTGGAGAGTGAGCATCCCCATCATGACTTAGAAGATAATATAACAAGTGACTTAGAAGTGACAGAGAATGAATAATTGAAAGAGATTATGCAATTGATTTACGATCTTTACTTCAATGATGATGATCGCAAGTTCTTAGTCATATAGACAACCATTAAAAAAAAAGGATGTATATTAAGTGTGTTTGTTTAGTGGCTGCATTATGTTGACAAACTCACTATATTGTAAGTGTGTTGCTATAACAGGGATACCGTACTTATTCAGAATCTTCAGAATATTCAGAGATTTTTTTTCCAACATGGAAAGCCTTAATATGACAAGTTCAGTGTCACAAATATCGAAAAAGACAAATTCTAGAAATCAAAGAAGATTCTAACACACTTACAACTCAGCAAAGTCGGTTCCCTTGCTAACGTTCGGACGGCCCAGAAGAAGTGTCCGGACGCCCATTAGTGTTAGAAGAAGTTTCCGAACACTTTAGCAGATACCAACCACTAGGAACTCATGTTCGCACAGATGTCCGGACAGCCTAGCGGACAACAACTCCTGAGAGCACCTGTTCACACAGGTGATCGAACAACAAACTGAAGGCTACGAACGATGAAGATAGCATGCAACCGTTTGGACACTAGGGTAAAGCCGTCCGAACTCGATGATTGAAGATTAATGAAGAAAAGCATGAGACTGCGTGAAAAGATGTCGGTTACTGCTTGCCGTCCAGACGGCCATTGTCTAGGTCCGGACGCCGCCTAGAAAACTCCGAATCAAACTTGTATTAGGTTTTCTAACGCCTATATATAGAGGTCTCTAGGCATGTATTCTTTAAGAATTCGGTATTGAATTTCATTGTGCTAAGAGAGGGTGTTTAGGCAAAGATTGTTAGATTTTCTAGCTCGCTTAGAGTTTCTTTATGTGTGATTTGATCAACTTGAATTCTAGCTTAGGGAGGAGCCCTAAGCTAAATGAGTCCATTGAAGACCCCTTCAGACATGAGGTTTAGTTGGGAAGCGTTCACGTATAGATACGTGTCAGAGTTAAATGTATGATTACTACATCAGAGGTTTGTCAGTACGAGTGCTTTGTAACTAGCTTTGTCTTCTGAATAATGGATTTCATAGGTTTGGCTGCCCCGAAATGGTTTTTCTCTTGATAAGAGTTTTCACTTTGTCAACAAAATATTTGTCTCTTTTAAATTCTGCATTTAAATATTTTGTTGCACAATTGATCACACACACATGTTAAATTAGAAGTCTTTATTTTTCAAAGTGTTTGATGAATGTTAAATTAGCTTTGTCTTCTGAATAATGGATTTCATAGGTTTGGCTGCCCCGAAATGGTTTTTCTCTTGATAAGAGTTTTCACTTTGTCAACAAAATATTTGTCTCTTTTAAATTCTGCATTTAAATATTTTGTTGCACAATTGATCACACACACATGTTAAATTAGAAGTCTTTATTTTTCAAAGTGTTTGATGAATGTTCTTAATTGGGCAATAGTATTCAACTCATTATTGTTGATTGAAACTCTTTTCAACCTATGTTAGGGGCAAACAAAATAATATCTCTTATGAAATATTTAGGGTAGCAGTATTTCAATTATCTTCTTTTGAATAATGTCAAGTTGTGAAGGTGATTTGCAGGAGATATTTTCCTTGCAAGTGTTTACCATATTTAATCCTAAATCATCATTTTCATTATTCTCAATATTAGGTGAGGAAATGTCCATTGATTGGGTAAATTAATGTGACTCCAATTAATTTGTTTTGGTACTTTAATGCTTGAATTCTTGGTATTATTTTGTAATAAGAATTAAGGTCTTTCCTTTTGGAGTGGTGACTAAAGCCTGGGGTTCTAATATGTTTTTCATTAATTTACAGTAAATTTTGCAAACAATTGTTAATGGTTGAGACCCTTGAATCATGTTATAACCATTTGTTTTAACATTTAGTTCTAAGTGGCATCTACGTAAAAGATTTGGATCAAATAAGGATTGAAAAAATAATTGGGATAAAAATTAAAATAAATAGGTCAACTTGATTCAATCATCCTTATTAATTTACTTTCTAGAAGAATCTAGTTTTCAAGAAATTATCAAGGTATCTGCTCAAAATCATTCAAACCTAGAGTGTGAGGTGTATGGTCCAGGAACACTGGTGATATGTAAGTTTGTGGGTAAGCAGAAACTATATGAAAAGTCCTCATTATATTATGAGGAATGTTATGTAACTATTGATGATTTGAAAAGTTCTGTAATGTGCATATTATTCTAGGATATCTTGAGCGAGTTATGGCGTATTGGTATTAGAATAAAGGAAAAAATTAAAAAAGAAAATATACGGACAATTGTAATACAGTTTATAATATACGTCAATATAAGATATAGCCCTAACGCTTTTTCAGTCTCTCTCCGCTTCCATTCTCTTCTTTCTGTCATATTATATCCCATCATATATATCTACTGTACTAATTTGTTATACAAAATTAATATTTCATCAAACAAAAGCTGTTGTGAAGAAACAGAAAATCAGCGTATCTTAGGCCAACCATATATACTATAAAACAACGAGTAATGCTACATGTCATACCCATGTCCCTCTTGTGTCCCTCTAAAAATGAGGTGGCTTTTAAAATCACCATTGAGCTTGTGATTGATCAAAATTGAATTTTGATCACATGGTGATTTTAAAAGCCACATCATTTTTAGAGGGACACAAGAGGGACATAGGTATGACGTTTAGAATTACTCATAAAACAACATATATTAGCTCCGAGTTATATCTTCTCTTTTAGGAACGGCGATTATAAGAATTTTTTGTGTGGAGATATGATGTTCAATTCATCATGGTTGTGGAATAATGTTAGAAAGGATTTATATAATTTTGAAAAAATAATAATAATAAAAAAAAATAAAAAAAAAAATAAAAAAAGATCAAAAGATCAAAAGAAGTGTTCAATCATAGCACTTGTGGAACTATTAGATTATAACCTTGGCTGCCACCATTAAATTAATACAAAAATATAGTACTTCCTTGAAACTATTAAATTATAACATACTCATAAAACATTCATCAAAGCATTTCTCAATATCATTGAAATCATATAAAGTAACGTGTAACGGAGTAAAGGCTTTCCATTTAGCACATGATCGAGGACGTACTTTTTTTTGAAGAAATAATTTCCAGTACGATTTCTAATTCTTCGTCCCCTAATTACTGATACGAGGGAGATTAGTAGAAGGAGCTGCAGCAGGACTGAAGGTTGTGCCACAGTGGCCTCGCAACATGTTGCCTTCCTCAAAATGTAAACCAACAGATGTAAGCATGATAAGCTAGCAATTATGACCAGTTATGGCAGAAATCACACGACAACAGTCGAGCCAAAGATTGGCCTAGTTTATGATAAAGAAAGTAACAAATTACTCAAGTTGAGTTTAGTTAAGTTGGGACACAATTTTAAAAAATGGTTAAATAACTCAGAGGTATTTGTGGTTAGGCCCTAAATCAAATTGTCGCATCAGTTTCAAAAAGTGTGACAGCACTGACAGGTGGTACTTGTCGTTAATGGATATTCCGATTTGGTACTTTCGTCAGTCCCCTGTCCATTTTTTTCATAGACCTCCACATCACCCATCTTTGAATGCCAACACCTGTTTCGGTTGCCACGTGGCCATGTATTGCATGTGATACTTATGCTTTCATTTCCATGTAGGGTAAGAAAAATAATAAAAAAATACCTCAAATTTTAGTTTTATTTTTTTAAAAAAAATTGGGGTGGCCGAAACCACACCAATTGCCATGGGAGTGGCTCGAATTTTTTTGTTCAAAAAAAAAATTGAGGTATTTTTTATTATTATTTTTCTCATCCTATGTGACATTGAAAGAATAAGTATCATATGAGATATTAGGCCACGTGGCAACTGAGACAGTTGTCGGCATTCTAAGGTGGATGACATGGAGATCCGTTAAAAAAATGGACGGAGGACTGATCGATGAAAGTACCAATTAGAAATATTCATTAAAGACAGGTATTATCTATAACGCTTTTTGAAACAGAGGCGATGGATTGATTTTGGGCCTAATTACATGTATCTCTAAGCCATTTAACCCTTTAAGAAAAGATATCGGAGGTCTAACGCACAAAATATTTATTTTTCTATTTTATTTCCTATATATATTGACGACAGTACAATATTGCCATAGAAAGCCTCAAAGGATATTTTGACTTTATGAGGTGTAAGCAATTTAATTTCTAGCAAACACTTTGGCTTATTTCTCTGGGCTAAAGCCATAAGTTTTTAAAATAATGTTTAATTAGTAAGTAACTCTTCGCAAAGCTCACACGCATTCGCCTGCTCATATGGTAGACCATATTCACACTAATTGGAACAATTTAATTGTTCTAATGTTCTGAATCATGACACATTATATATATGATAAATTTTTTGAACAAATCGTTTAGTCCTTTTAATATCGTCAACACACTAAGAGCCTTCTTTTTCGTGGACCACTCTTTTCACAAAATAAAATACATTTCTTATGGACTTATATATGAGCTGCTACGTTAGCCTCCCGTCGTTATATTTGAAAGGGCGCGCGGCATATGTCCTCAAAAGATATATTATTATTATTATTATTATTATTATTATTATTATTATTATTTTGTAAGTAATCGTCCGAAGATATTGGTTTAGAGTCAAATGAGATGGCATATCCAAGCATGTGAAAAATATAAGCAGCATGATGCTTTACACACCACCTATCAATTAAAGCCGCGTCAATATGATTTATTAGTAAAATTTGCGTGTGCTTAACTAGTGACTGTTGAATCTGAATTGTACGTGTTTCACAAATAGCAATAGTTGGAAAACTTTAAATCTTGTTACTTATCTTTTCTTAATAATTAATTAAAGTATTTCTTAATTGAAAATTGTATCATTTTCCCAATCCCATACCTCTATAAAGAGTTTCCCATCCCTTATTACATTTTCTCCATCTTTCATTCTTCTTTGAAATGAAGCCTTTATGGAGCTTAAAAAGCATTGTACTAACTGCATTATTTTCAAAACTTGAATAGGTCAAAGGGTAGGCCTGAAATTGGAAAAACCAGTAGACGGGAGAGACTTTAACTATTTTTTCATTTCTTCTAGTCACCCCAATGGATCGGTCATTGGGGGCGATAGCCCGCACAATGAGCTCTTGATGTTCGTTGAGCAGCGCCATCTTCCAATTTTCAAGAGAGTGTATTTGGTTTTGGAGAAAAAGCATACAATCTCGTATGAGAATTTGATAGATAGCAGGCATACACAAACACCATGGCTGTAAAAAATGCTTTTATCTTACTTGTCCTTTCTTGCCTTTTGGCAAATGCAACTGCAACAATGGACCTCCCCATTGAGCCTGGATATGAAGTTGTATCAACGTTCCAAATAAATGGAGATCAAGCCAATGGCCTAAAGTTACTCTTTGATATGAGATCATGTTCAAATGGCATTGCTGGTTTTCATCCTTAAAACACAGAACAATCTTCACCCGGACTGTTGTCGTGCCATTTCCAACCTTACCAATATATGTTAAGCTACCACACTCGAATTATTTGGCTTCACCATAGAGGTATACAACACACTGCAAGGCCATTGTGACGCAGCTTCTACTGCTGCTGCTGCTCCTTTTGCTAGCTAAGCTTAGATCCTCCTCTTGCTAATTAAATAATAATGAACATGAATTGGTATGGTTGAGAGGCTTCTAGTTGCTGCCTTCAATATTGATATGTCCAAATAAAGTATGCAATTGTGTGTTTTGTATGTGGAAGCTTGTGATTCGTTTATGCGGGTCACAATCTTGATGTTTTCTAGTTTACTATGTAATACTTATCTACGTAGAAGCTGCGGGTTCAAGTTTTTCACGCGATTGAATAATGATTTCCATGAAGTTTCAGGATTGCTACCATTAGTTAAAGAAATGTTTTGTTTGTAATTCATAATAATAACTAGTAGAATATTATTGAATGGTCATGCCCATAAGATAAACCATGTTTAAATCAAGAAAATAATTGTACGTTGTTGTACTAGAAATTTAAACATCTCAACAAACTAAATTTTCAAAATGTTCAATGTTGAGTAATTACAAACCATTATTTACAAAACTTTCTTCGGAGTCGTAGAGTTTCCATATTTATCATAATGTGTGACACATTCATAGTAAGCGACTATCATCGTTTTATACCTTTTAACATTACCAATAGTCTCTTTAAACTTTTTAAGTAGTTTAACATGCCATGTACTAAAAAAAAAATTATGTGCTTATGCGTGCTTTTATGTATGTTGGAGGAAGATAGAAGAAGGAAATGTTTGGCTTCAAAGGGTTTTCTATAGAAGGATAAGGATGAGAGAAAACTTCTAATTAAGAATATGGTTAAACTGTTATTATTGTTATCATTATCCATTTTCACTTGTCTAAACCAAAAGAACTAAGAGAAGATGATGTGTGAAATAGGGTTTATACAACCCACAGTTATGACCCCAAAGACGCAGTAGAATAAAACAATATGCAACAGTTTTAAAATAGGGTAAATGTCTAATAAATCCCTGAGTCAATGCGCGATTTGAAATCAGTCTCTCACTGTTTAAAAATCAAATTTTGCTACTTAAGTTTATCACGAATTTGAAATCCGCCCTTCTGTAATTTTTCCATCCTTTTTCCCAATGTCCGTTAGGGTGAGTCACTATTTATCCACATAGGCATTGATGTACACATCAAGTAAAACGACGCTGTTTTAGATCTTTTTCTTTTTCTTTCTTCTTCTTTTTTTTTTTTCCCCCAATAATCCCGTTAATTCAACTTTTCTCAAACTATTTAGGTTCTCTCTCTTAATGTGTTTGAATGATATTTTTTTATTTGTACTTCTAAAATATGTTTTGATGTGATGTAAATATAAAACTTATTTTTGTATTTAGTTTATTTGTTAATATTTTTATTTTGAAAAGAAAAACAAAAATTTTAACAAACAAAACCTAAAGATTCTTAATTCCAATAATTCATCATTCTTGCCCTTTATATAAATTATATCTATCAATTGAAGAAATCATTAACTTCTATTTGTTGACCTTGATCAATAGCTTATGAGTTAATTCTTTAATTAGATAAAAGACGACTAGACTTGAACTCCACTAGGACCGAGAGAACCTAAGGTATGTGAGAATTGAGAAATTCGTGTTTTTTTAATAGTTTTTGCTTCTCATATAATTTTTTAATAACATTAATAAGAAGATAAATAATATAAATATATCTCATACATATTTCATTTTTAAATTTAATAATGAATTTGAAACTTGATTGTATAGAGATGTGTAGGGGATATATATGTATCACTTCTTTAATAAAAAAGCATGTGCTTAACATATGGTCTACCACAACACCAAAATAAGGTCATTAATTATTAGGTGGTGAAACTACTATTTTTTTTTTTATTCAAATATGAGAAAAGGGCTACAAGGGATCCAAACTACTTGATGTAGTGAATCTACTTGATGTCCGGCAATAAATCTTATCCCGACGGAACAAGGAAAGAAAATATAAATTTACAATTGAAATCATAGAATTACTTCAGCAAATTGAGACATGGAGGGCAAACATTTAGTACAAACTTAAACTTCATGGTATTAAGTAGCACATAAGCTTGAATACTGTGAGCCCCCCTTTTAATTTCTCAAGAATTAATTTATATAAAATTTTGTTTGAGAATTTCTAATAGTGAAAAGTCTTCATGGAACAATAATTTGTTTAGTAGCAGGGAATCGACTATGTTTAATTCAAAGTGAAACATATATTCAACTGTTTATTGCAAACATGACTGAAAACACATAGAAAACCCTGACACCCATTGAACGACTCTAGACAGACAAACCCAACTTTTTTCGAATGAAAAACAAACTGAAACAAAGCAAGACATGCATTTATACTTCAAGAGGTGGTGGTGCAGCAGCAGGAACAGAGGCTGCATCACAATAGCCTCCTAGAATATCGAGTTCCCCAGCGATAAAACCAATGGAAGTGAGCATGGAAGGCCAGCAACTATGGGTAATGACATAAATTGCACGGCAACAGTCTTTGCCAATAGAAGTCTGCTGGTCCTTGAGGAAGAAATTGACAATCTCAGTTGAGCAGGATTTGATCTCCATAACCGCGTTGAAGCAAGGGAAAAGGCCTTCACTGGCTTCACGCCTCACTGCAAGCTTGTAATATGCAGCAGGTGTAATGGGAAAATCCCTTGCTGAAGAAGTTATGGTTGTCATTGCCAATAGGCATGCAAGGGGCAGTAACAAAAACACATTTGGGGAAGCCATGGAATTACTAATCTGGTTACAGTAAAACAGAGGAAGAGGGATATGCATGGAAAAGTTGAGAGCTGGGAGTCAAATATATAGCAGGTGATCAGTTGGTCTTTAATTAATTCTGTAAAAACCAAAAAGAGTTGAGGACAGATGATGGGTCTCTGTGAATTGAATGTTATTGAAAAAACAATAAATATTTCAAGGAATTTATGAAGTTCAAGTTATGAGTAGATAACCTTTACATCTACCGTAACGCTAAATGTTCAAATTTCAATTCCCATGCACCTCCTGGCTTTCCCACCTCTATTTCCATTAAATCTTTTAGAATTCCCCATGCAGTACTAACTTCTCTGTGAAGTTATCTACTACCGTACTTTGAGATATATATATATATATATATATATATATATATATATATATATATATATTAAGTTGTTTGTGAATGATGCTTGCATGGCGTTTATCTTCCAGTTCTCACATGCATATTCTGAGTGATCCTGTATGGGGAATGCTAGGCCTCCCAAATTTTTTTCCCAAAAGTTTGTTCCCAAATGATGTGTCAACACCTTATGCAATTTATCATTTTGAAAAATGTGCCACAATCTCATGGGATTGTGACACATCATTTGGGAACCAACTTTTAGAAAAAATATTTGGGATGTTTAGCGTTTCTCTCCTGTATTATTTCTTTAGGTTTATCTCTCATGTCTACCTTTAAATTTGCAATTTTAAAGAATATGATTTAAAAATAGTAATTTTAAAACTGTCATTTGAAAACAATTATTTTTACGAGTGTAATTAAACGCTCGGTAAAATCGCATTTTGGCATTTAAAGTCGCGCGTTTTTAAAAACGTACTTTTTTACCTGCAATTTGAAGACATAAATTTTTTTTAATTTTTAAATCCAATTATTTTTAAACAATTTCTTTTCTGTAATTTAATTTAAAATTACACCTATAATCTACAAAATTACAATACCAAACGGACTCTAACATTCACTGCCCCATCTTTTGACTCTTTTAACCTGTCATCCAAATCAACCATCAATTTTCCTTTATATCCTCCATTACGTACTACGTAGCATGTCCGTGTGCTCTATGCAAGGCTCGTCCTATGATAAAACAATAAATAAATTTATTGTCAACAAGACGTCATCTGGCCTATTAGCTCAGCTGGTTAGAGCGTCGTGCTAATAACGCGAAGGTCGCAGGTTCGAGACCTGCATGGGCCAAATTTGTTTTGCTTATGCCGTTCTGCGTTTGGGTTGACTCTACTCAGTACTACACTACTACTCATTTCTCCTTTGACCTTTCTGTTACGTCAGGTTAATAAAGTAATTAACCCAAATAGTACTAATAAGATAGAAGGGATTTTTTTTTATTTTTTTTTTTTAAATTTATAATTGCACCCATTTTTTTCTTGAGGTATGTAATAATTACAAATCATTTTCTATAGTTAAAAAAGTTCATGGGAGGTCGTTGTGGTAAACTATAATTATAAAGCGATCATTGGAGTCAAATTCCGTTAAAATTTTTGACAATTTCTATTAAATGTCACATCAAATCAATAAGATGGCGATACGTGTCCATTTTAATAAAAAATATAAATTTATTAAAAAATAAAAGGGAGGTCCTTGTAATAAATTATAATTATAAAGCGATCATTGGAGTCAAATTCCGTTAAAATTTTTGACATATTATGTTAAATATCACATCAAATCAATAAGATGGCGATACGTGTCCATCTTAATAAAAAATATAAATTTATTAAAAAATAAATAAATAAACTTTTTTTTTTATTTATTTTTTTAAAAAAAAAAAAAAGAAAAAACCAAAGGGGTCGCTGGGCCACTATGCCACTCCTTTGGTTTTTTGTTTTTTGTTTTTTTTTAAAAATAAAAATAAGTTTATTTATTTATTTTTTAATAAATTTATATTTTTATTAAGATAGACACGTGTCATCTTATTGATTTGATGTGATGCTGACGTGACATTTAACAGAATTTGTCAAAAATTTTAACGGAATTTGACTTCAATAATCGCTTTATAATTATAGTTTATCACAAGGACCTCTCTTGAACTTTTGAAACCATAGGAAGTGATTTGTAATTATGAAATATCTCAAGAACCAATAGTGCAGTTTTATTATTATTTTTTTTTTAATAGAAGTAAATAATAATAAAATTCTGCAGAAACCCTCCATCTTCCTCATTTGCTTTGAACTCTCTTTCCCACATAAAATAGATTTGTTTTTATTGTTTTTTTTATTTTATTTTTTTAAGTGACAAAAAATAGAAATTGACTAAACGGGAAAGGCAAAACTTTGAAAGCAATGTAACTCTCACTTACCAACTATCATAATTTCTTAATTAATGCAGTTTCTTGGGTCATTTAGGTCAAGGAATTTTGTCGTATCGCTATTAAATCTATACTCATCAAGCCTATAAAATAATATATCATGTATGTAGGTCAAGAAAACTACATGATTTATTTTATTCCACCAATCCCTCACTGTCTTTAGAGTAATGTTATTTTCTTCGCACCTAATTGTTATATACTTTTATCACATTAGTTAATCTGGTGAGTTTTAAGTGGCTTATTGTAAGTTACTTAAAACACGTCAGATCAATTACAAATAAATTAAGAATGCGTTTGAGATTACGATTTTAAACCAAATCGTATAAAATGAATCGTTTTGAATTACGTTTTTAAGAAATTGTGATTTGAAAAACGTAGAAAATCTGTCTTTTCAAATCGCAGGAAAAATAATGTTTTTTTTTTTAAAACGCATAATTTTAAAAAGTTAAATTGCAATTTTAAGGCCAAAATGCGATTTTGTCAAACGTTTAATTGCGGTTTTAAAAATCATTTTTTTTTTTCAAATAGTACGTTTTAAAATCGAACAAATCCTATACGTAGTTGGAGCTTAGTATGAAACAAATCGTACATTTTAAAATCGAACAAATCAAACTGTGATTTAGGTTGTTTTGGAACTTTTGAGTATCCAATTGTCGAAATCTGGCGACACTGGCCGGAATCTGGCAATGTCACTGTATTTTGGCGGACCAAATTCCGGCCAGTATAGCCGAATTCTGACTAGTTTGGCCGGAATTTGAAATTTTTTTGCCTGATTCCTGTAGACAAGATTCTAGCTAAACTAGCCGGAATCTGACAGTATGACCGGAATCCAGCCAGTTTGGCCAAAATTTGGTCTGTCGAAATCCAGCGACGGCGGCCAGACGTTGCCGAATTCTAGCAACTGTTGCCGAATTCCATTTTACGCTGTTGGTGATTTTTTCGTACGAGCCAAACGCCAAAAAATATTTTTCAGAAAAATCATTTTTTTTTTTTTTTAAAAAAAAAAATGATTTCGTCAAAAATATTTTACTACAAAAAACATTGTCCGTCGAAACAAACGGAGCATTAACCTCCTCTGAACTTCCATCACATTTGTAATTACCCTATAAACTTAAAAAACTATCAATTTAGTGTATCAATCTTTCAATTTTTTTTTCATTTCACCTCTTCGTTAAAATTTACCTGAAAATCTTAGAAGGGGTGTCAAAACTCACAAAATACCCCTCCTTTATTTTAGGAAGAAAAAAAAATTGTAACGATTTAGACGTTGGTCAAGATTTAATAGAATTTACAAAAATACCCATGCCTGAATCTTTTAAAAAAAAAATTAACGGATGGGTGAAATTGAAAAAAAAAAATAAATAAATAATTGAAAAATGAATACAATAAACTGAGAGTTTTTGAAGTTTAGGAGAATAATTGTAAACATGACGATAATTCAAGGTGGTTTAAGTGAAGTTTCCCCTTATTTAATGTGTTTGAAGCTGATGAAGATAGTAGGTGTTGATTTCTTGCTACTCAAACGTGTCTTTCACTAAAGAAGCTTCCATTGAATCGTAAATCGTTAATGTCCATTCAAAATCTTATCATTTGGTGGAAATTTTCTCCCACAATCTCATCATTTTCTCCCACTAAAAATCGAATATGCATCAGTGCTACAATCTTTTCCGATAAAGGATAGAAATTTCCTAAAACTCCTACAAACCAGTTTGTAGTTAATTTAGTTGTAGGAAATTTGACCCTCCATAAATTGGTTTGGGAATTGGATATGTGCTATATTCTATTCTCAGAAGAATGGCCTATTCCTGTCTACCAAACATAACTCTTATTTGTCCGAAATAAAGTATTTAATCATTGTCAATGAAGTCCCTAAGGGATAGCTCAATCGGCTGGAGACCACGCCTTATGAAACGGATATCACTAGTTCGAATCTCCTTTCCCCCTCTTGTGTGGACATGTCAATAATAATAATAATAATAATAATTGTCAATGATGATAATTATTGTATAATTAAATACGATGGCGGCATAATCTAGCAAATCATCAAAGTGCTAAAAATGACTCCAAATATATATAATGCCTTTCCCAGAGTCAATCATATTAGAAAAATTGATTATTTCTATTTTGATAAGAGTAATGTTATTTAATAGATTATTATACGACTGCTATAAAACTTGACGTGGCAGTGAAAATCATAACTTGTTTAAAAAAAAAAAAAAAAAAAAAAAAAAAAAAAAAAAAAAAAAAAAAAAAAAAATCAATGGCTAATTTTTATTACCACATCATCTCAGTTATATGACAATCATATAGCAGTTTACTAAATACTATTACTCTTTTGATAATATATATATATATATGGAGATAATATGCAAGTGTAAGGTAATAATGACCCTTATGTTAACAAACAGTAGTCTTAGAGCAAAACATGAAATTTTGATTGCAAAAGAGGTAGGTGAAATAGGCCCCATGATCATCTCCAGTTGAAAATCATGCATATTTCGCCTACCTCTTTTGTAATCAAAATTTCATGTGAAATTACAAAAATATTCCTAGGTATAAAAGATCGGCTCCTCTCCGGTTCCTCTCAACCGGAGAGGAGAGGATCCTGATCTGTGAAATAGATACCACATAGCATATAGACAACAAAAATAAAAGGAAATATTCTCAATTTAACGAAAGAGTACATCAATATGTGTCTAAGAACACAACTTTATGTTTCCCCTCCTTAAAAGTTCCATAACAACCTAAATCATAGAACCTTGACTTATTCTAATATCCTGGCCTCAATTCAGGGGAGGTTACCCGCCAAGGCAATGGCAACTAATCTACTGCGACAAGGAATTTGCCACATCAATTACAAACCGGTACCTCACATCAGATTTGGCAAGCCTTGCCATGGCCGAGTTGATGTCTTCCATTCTGATCAGCTCAATGTCTGCAGAAATACCATGCTTTGCAGAGAAATCTAGCATCTCTTGTGTCTCTTTCATCCCTCCTACATCACTTCCTCCAACAAGTTTACGCCCTGTTGCCATAACATAGCAAGAAACTTTATGGATCTAAGCAAGTTCAAACCAATAAAAAAAGACAAAAGGAAAAGGTCAATTTCAGATGACCAGACTCCCGGAAAAGGACGAGGATCCTCTCCATTTCAAATGAAATTTGGTACATTTTATGATCAAGATTTAAAGTTGGTGCATTTAACGGTATACATGATGATGTCGAGGTGTAATAGGATCTAGGGGCTTACCCAAAACTAAAGGAAAGATAGGCAGCTCGAGGGGCTTCTCCGGCAAACCCACAGTGATCAGCTTACCATTCAACTTCAGTAGACCAAGCAGCGGAGCCAGAGGGTGAACTGCAGACACAGTATCAATGATGTAATCCATAGTACCCATAGCTGCCTGCAAAGTAGAAGCACAAAATAACAGGGTATTAAAAATAATCAATTTCCATGCAATTCGTTTCTTATATGCTGACTATTGTGAAACAATAAGGTCACAATGATGAGATCAATTGCAGAGAAACTTTGTAACATGCCTTGAGTTATATCAAACATTTAATCTAAGTACTTCAAACCGTAATTTCGTCAAGGTTCGGCTACCCCTTTGTGTACATGATCCAAGATCTAAACTTAAAAACCGAGATATTTTTATTTCCTTTAATCTTTTCAAGCTAATTATCAAATACCTTCATTTTTGCAGCGTCACTCGAAACAAGAAAAGAATCAGCCCCTAGTCTGTTGATCGCCTCATCCTCCTTTTTTGGGGAGGAACTAATGACAGTCACTTTCAACCCAAAGGCCTTACCAAATTTAACAGCAACATGACCAAGCCCACCAAGTCCTGCGACACCCAAATGCTTGCCAGGCTCAGTCATTCCATAATATTTCATAGGGCTGTATACCGTGATCCCAGCACAGAGAAGTGGAGCACCCGCATCAAGGGGTAAGTTATCCGGAAAACGAAGCACATAGCGCTCCTCAACAACCACAATATCAGAATAACCACCATAAGTTTTTGTCCCATCATGGCAAATGGAGTTATAGGTAAGTGTCATTTGAGGGCAGTAATTCTCCAAGTCCTGTTGGCAACTCTCACAGTTCTTGCAGGAGCCCACTAGGACGCCAACTCCAACTTGGTCACCCACTTTGAATTTCTTCACAGTCTTCCCAATTTTGGTCACAACCCCAGCAATTTCATGCCTGGAAAATAACAATTACATTAATTATCAATATAGGTTCCTCTGAAAGGTTTCTTATTAAACAAATGCCAAACCAAATTACACTAGTTGCACTAATACAAAAATGTTTCAATTATAAGGTTTTGATCCATTGTAGGACATCTTGAAATTTAAGAAAATTTCAGCCACTTTCTGCCAAAGAAATATCATATGTGTAGTAAACTTTTAGTGATATTTATAGATATATCTATTTAAATGGAAAACCAAAATGAAGGCTAGACCATGTATATATAAGATAAATAGATGTAGAAACATGTGCATGAGTAAGCATCTTCTGGTATTTCCTCTGTTATAGTTGGCTTAGTAGAGAAACCAGAGAAGGCTTAGTAGAGAAACCAGAGAAAACATCTTCTGGTATGTAATATCTGTTGGATTCCAATTACTTAGAGATAAAATCAATGGAAAATAAAGCTTTCTCGATGCAAGGGGTTTAAAGATAACATTGGATTGTTAATTGATAAGTTGGTACCACATCTATTGATGACCAGAGAGTACACTCCGCAGGAAATCCTTTAGAAGGAAAGTTCTACCGCTAAAATGCACTCTCAGCTGTCAAGCTTTGAGGTAAAGAGTAATGAAGAATTAAGACTTAAGCTCCACCACTGTCCTCTTGCGGTCCTTGAAACTTCTATCATTTTTTGTCCATCTAAAGATACCACAAAAGGCATGAAGGCACCACCTTCTACACATCTACACTCTGGGTGCTACCAAATAACTCCCCCCAACAAGCAAACAACTCTACTACTCGTCTAACCATAACCCAAGACAGCTCAACACGACTGAAGATATCATTCCATAAGACATAAGCAACCTCCTGCTAAACATGAGGTACAAAGGCAGCAGACCTAACATGGCCCAATAAACGAGGAGCTCACACCACCATTGCACACTAGGCCGAGTGGCACCCGTGCAGCTGCCCCACCCTACCTACCACCTCCGTAAAGGTCCTTTTTCCATCACCTTTTGTCATCTCCTTGCCTGTTGAAATTGACGAAGGGCCACCCACGGTGGTTAACTGTGACCCACCAATGGGCTGACAAGAGAGCAAAAAACTACTTCCTTTGCCGAAAGTTAGACCGAAGAAAGACACCACCTTTCTCATCTCAATGGCAAAGCTACTCCAACCCCTCCATTCTCGACCCTCCGAGATAACAATAAAGCCTCTCCGACCATCACTCCCAATCAAAAAGTAGTATAGTTCTCTAAATTTAAGGAAAAATTAACAGAAGCTATTGGTAGTGCTCTAAGCTAAGGCCAAACAGCATGTATGCCAACCCCAACGGATTCAAGTTATTCGTCTACAACAATATCATAAAATTTTCATTTTAATAGATGTTAATCTCCATGAAAATCTCAGCTCAAACACATTCTTTCTTATTTTGTATGTGCAACTAAATGCATCATAGTATAGACTCATTCAAATTTAAAACATACTAAATGAAGAAGCCCCTTTATGATTCCTTATTTCATTTATGTAATCAAATTCATTATGGTACCACCATGCACAAGCTAATCCGAAAGATTTTGCTGAAGATGTTCGACTACATTGAAAGGAGCAAAAATCATAAAGAGAGATCAGCCTCCAATAAAGTGCATGATTAGTTTTTATATATATATATATATACATACATAATAAACTGCATGATTAGTACCACCATGTTCGTATAAATACTTCATTTCACATGATGTTTTCAGAGAAATGCTGGACTACAAAAATAAAATAAAATAAAATAAGAATAAGAAGTTCATCACATATTGTAAATCACAAAATAGTTAAACAAGCATTCGAATGCGCAACTACAATAGAAACTTCAAAATGGAAAAATCTTTTCCTGCTCTGGTTACTGAATTTTACCTCTTACTCAAACAAGCTCTAACTATTTCTTTATCAAGTAGTTCCTTATAGGTAATATCTCTATAGAACAAGCTGACTGATCCATTGCCATATCATAAGTACTAATAAGTTTGTGACATATCATAACAGAAAATTTTCCACCACAGTCAAGCATGCAGGACTACTAACATACAGTGCGCCCCCCAAATTGTTAATTGACAAATATCTGAAGACTAATTACAGCTTGTTGTGAGATAAGTTTCTTACCCGGGAACAACAGGATAGCTCGTGTACCCCCACTCATTCTTGATATTATGCAAGTCAGAGTGGCAAACCCCACAGTAAAGTATTTTTATTGTGACATCGTCATCACCATTTTCCCTGCAAATAACCCAATCAACAGCTCAAGTAAATAATAATAGTAGCATTAGTACAGAGTCCATCTAATATTACCCATCATTAAATTAAAGAAGTAACATTAATATAACAATTCCAAGCTAAATCAAAGTACCAAATCTATTTCTACTTTTTTTTTTTTTTTTTATCAGGATGAATAAGGAGGTCCCAATACTATTTTGTAAATCTCATTAGAAAACACAAAAGCAATCACTGTGCACTGGAACATTATGGATTAAGGAGGACCTTCTTTCATTTGCCATAAAAAAACAGGGGTAATCAAGTAATTAGCTGTGTTTTTTTTTTTTTCATTTTTTATTGGTTGAGATTGTTCTTTACTTGACAATGAAGCCTCCATTGTCTGGTGCCAGATTAAAATATAACAAAGCTACAAATGGACTAATCTTACTACAATAACCACAAAATCAGCTAAAAGTCATGCAATTTAGTAGCTAAACCACATGATAAAGCAATGGGTCGCAAGAATAGTATCTTATTGTATGAATCTTTTTCCTCTCCATTATTTAAAAGAGGGAGGGTATAGTTGTCTTTTCACATTTTTATGGAATGTCAAAAAGACAACTATACCCTCGTTTTTCCTCTAAACTGAGAGGACTGGAGCCGTGGAAAACAGGAATATTTTATGGCAATGAAAACCCAGATGAAAGATCTTTTCTTTTTCTTCTTTTACGCTTCATAAGAGAATGAAAGTGAAATTTAAAATAAAAAATATATGAAATAACAAAAAAGAAGAAGAAGAAATTTGCCTTCTGGAGAAATGAAAGGGAGAAAGAACCCCAGAAGTATCTCTGGCAGCCCAACCAAAAGCCTTGTGTGGATGCTCTTCTTCTGGTGATTTTCTTGCCATTCTCTCACTCCTCTCCACTCTGCAAATCTCTCTTTTGATGGGGTTCGATATCAGTACTGAAAATACAGCACTGATCGAGCAGCCTGAGCTTGCATATAAAGTGGGAAACAGTAACTTGTTGGATCCACGCAACTGGATGGTGCTAAATCCAGAAAAAAGGAAAAATATGTCCTTTGGTTGTACGCTGACTAGTAACTATATGTTGGCCTTTCCTTTTGAATGTCAGGAATTAAAAGCTCTCTGTAAATATATAAAGCAAAATTGTCAGTATATCTAATCTGAATGGGAGGCGACGGTTGGAAATATAAATGTGGTTTTAAGGCTCAGAGCTGACAATTAATATTAAATAGTAAATATATAGTCTCAGTGCTGATAACAGTTACAACGCCATCATTTACAATTTGAAAATTTCTTACCGTTGTCAAGCTACACTGATGATGTCAATATTGTGAAATTTGAAATATAATTATCTTTCCTCTTTTTACACTATTTATTATTTGTTAAAAAAAAAAATTAGTTATTTTTTCGAGTTACTTGCTTCAATTGTATTATTATTATCTTTTAGAGTATTTAAGCAGAGCCAAGATAATCATAAATAGAGTAATGTTACTTTCATGTTCATGTATTACGTATGTTTATTTTAAGTCGGTTGACGTAGTGTATTTAAAGTGATTTTTTTTATTTATATTTTAAGTGGTTGGCATTAAAACTCTTTTAAAACATATTATATCAGTTAATATGAAATGAATTTAATTAATACGTATAAAAAGTAGCATCACTCTTACAATACTCGTCTTTTTACACAAAATACTTTCATGCTTGTGCCAACCAACGTAGCAAGAAAAATACTATCTGCGAAGTATTGGATATAGATGGCCGGGAGTGTGTTAATCAAGCTGATATAGAGAATGCTTTTGTGGGCTATTTTCAAGTCTTGTTTACTGCTGGAGATTCTCTAGAGGTGGAGGCCTGCACAAAGCCGGTGGAGAGGAAGGTTAATGCACAGATGAATCAAAAGCTTCTTGCAGATTTCACAAGGCCAGAGATCTTTGATGCCCTTCAACAAATGGCTCCTATGAAAGCGCCCGGTCCGGATGGTTTTCCAGCCTGTTTTTTCCAACAAAATTGGGAAACAATACAAAATGAGGTGTGTGATGCAGTCCTTCATTTTTTTCAGACAGGTATTTTAGATGAAAAGATCAATGTGACTAATATCGCCTTGATCCCAAAAGTTCCCAACCCTGTTTGTGTTACTGATTTCCGCCCTATTAGCCTTTGTAATGTTTTATACAAGATTATTTCTAAGGTCTTGGCTAATAGACTCAAAGGTGTATTGCCAGTTATCATTTCTAGCTCCCAGAGCGCTTTTATTCCAGGCAGACTAATAACAGATAACATTTTGGCGGCTTATGAGACAATGCATACTATGCAGACCCGGATGTGGAGTAAAGTGGGATATATGGGCCTAAAATTGGACATGAGTAAAGCCTATGACAGGGTGGAATGGAATTTTCTTGAAGCTATGATGAGCAAGTTGGGTTTTGATGCTAGGTGGATTCGGTTGGTAATGGTTTGTGTTCGATCTGTTTCCTACTCTGTGGTCGTAAATGGGAAGCCGGTGGGTCATATTAAACCAACCCGTGGTATCAGACAGGGGGACCCCATCTCCCCCTATCTTTTCTTGATTTATGCTGAATCTTTAAGTTCCCTCATTCAACAAGCAGTTAACACAGGGGTGCTCACAGGGGTTCCCACATCAAAGAGAGGGCCGAGGCTTAGCCATCTGTTCTTTGCAGATGACAGCATGGTTTTCTGTAAGGCTAATTCTGTTGAATGGAGACGTTTATTTAGAATTCTGGGCACTTATGAGGCAGGGTCGGGACAGAAGCTCAATATACAAAAAACAGCTATTTTTTTCAGCCGGAATACTAGTGCGGAAAAGAGGGAGGAAATATTATCTTTGTCTGGGCTTACAGAGGCTAACCGTATAGATACCTATCTTGGCTTGCCATGCCTTGTTGGGAAATCTCGGGTCCAAGCTTTCAATAATATAAAAGACAGAATTTGGAAGAAGCTACAGGATTGGAAGGTCAAGTTTCTGTCGCAGGCAGGGAAAGAAATTCTACTTAAGGCAGTGATCCAAGCCATTCCTACGTACAGCATGAGTGTGTTCCAACTTCCTATCACCCTGTGCAGAGAGATAAACAGCATGATGCAACGTTTCTGGTGGGGTCATATTTCAAAGAACTCGAAAATAGCTTGGATGAGTTGGGAGAAAATGGGATGTGCAAAATTAGAAGGGGGTTTGGGATTCAGAGATCTGGTCTTGTTTAACAAGGCACTGTTAGCTAAGCAAGGATGGCGGCTACTTCAAAATCCAGATTCTCTCACGGCAAAAATTTTCCAAGCCAAATACTATGAGAACTCCTCTTTTTTGGAGGCATCGTTGGGGAACCGGCCTTCCTTTGCCTGGAGAAGCTTGTTATATGCAAAAGAGCTTATTATACAGGGGTCTCTTTGGCGGGTGGGAGATGGAAAGAAGATTAAGATTTGGGGTGACAGATGGGTGCATAGTCCATCTTCCTATGCTATTCAATCTCAAATTAGCAGTCTGCCAGCGGAGACAAGAGTTGCTACTCTTTTTGATTTTAACAGGAAGGAGTGGAATTCGGATCTTGTGAGGGAAGTGCTTAGTGAGGAGGAGGCGACAAAGGTCTTAAATATTCCCTTAAGTCCGGTTTTTCCCATTGATCGTCTTATCTGGCTGGGCACCAAATCAGGGCTTTTTTCAGTCCGAAGCGCTTATCACCTCTGCATGGAGCTGCATCAAAAAAGCAAAGGTGAGTGTTCAAACCCAGTGAAAAAAGATGGCTATTGGCAGGATATTTGGTCACTAAAAGCTCCAAATTCTGTGAAGATGTTTTTGTGGAGGGCCAGCAGAAATATTCTTCCCACAAAGTCTAATTTATTCCTAAAAAGAGTTGTTGACTCAAAAACATGCCCCTGCTGTCTAATAGAAGACGAAGACGTTCTCCATGCCCTTTGGAGTTGCCCAGCTGCACAAGATATTTGGGGGTGCGGTCAACGGATTTTCCAGAAGAGCAGTTTCATTGGAACATCCTTTCAGCAACTGTTCAGATATTTCTCTGATAGGCTGTGCAATGAAGACTTGGTGCTGATGGCTTTCTTGTGTCAGAAAATTTGGTTCAGAAGAAACAGAATTGTTTTTGATACGAAATGGATACATCCCTCTACTGTGGTGCAACAAGCTAAGGCTGGCCTTGATGATTTTCAAGCTAGTATTTCATCGTTACCGTCCAGGGAAACAGAAGTAGAGGTAAAGGATTCTCCCAAAGGTTGGCAACCTCCTTTTCCTGGTTCTATTAAAATTAATTGGGATGCATCTATCAATAATTCATTGGGTTGTATTGGTTTTGGAGTTGTGGCTCGGGACTATGCAGGGAAAGTTGTGGGGGCCAAATGTTTATATAGAAGGCAATCTTTTACGCCGGATACTGCTGAGATGTGTGCAGCACTGGAGGCAGTTGTGTTCTGCAAAGAAGCTGGGTTTCGGGATGTCATTATGGAAGGGGATGCTTTGAACGTCGTTAAAGATATAAATTCTAACCCTCCTTATCTTTCTCGACTTGGGCATTTTGTAGAGGCTATTAAGAGGGAGCTTCACTTTTTCCAATCTATCCATTTTGTTTACGCTCCTAGAGAATTAAATTATGCAGCACACGGCCTCGCAAAGGAGGCTTCTGGGTTTTGTTTAGATCGTGTGTGGTTGGAAGAGACTCCCAGTTGTATTTCTGATGTTGTTCTTAGGGAACAGATTGTCCCTAGATCCTAATTGTTGGATCACTATTTGATGATTTATGAAGAATGATTCGATTTGTTCAAAAAAAAAAAAAATTTCAAAAGCCATGTCAAACCAATGGGATAAGGACTTGACAATATCTTAATTATAAAGTTTTATAACAAGATGACATATGTGGGTCTCTCCAAACTCTAGAATCTATTCTTCATATATATATATATATATATATATATATATATATATATATATATATATATATATATATATATATATAATTTTCTATTTTGATCTGACTTATGTGTTTCTTGAAATGACTCAAGATTTCTTTCTTCTGCTCAAGGTTAAACCTTTCGCGATAAACTCTTCTTCTTTCAAGATTTGTTTCAAACTCACTATCTTTATTAAGTCTATTCGAATCTACCTTGAAAGGCTTCCTTAGGGTACATAGTTGGGAGTATACGGCCGTTTCAACTATAAAATCGGATTCCATTGGAGAAACATATATATATATTGTCTAAAATGCAATTTAGCTAATTATTTTCCAACTGCATTACCTAGTGATGATCTATAGATTAATTGCATATGGGAAAAACTTATTTGGATTTTCCTAATTACCTAAACTTTTCATATGAAGGGAAGCTATGTGTTTTTATTTGGAGAAATGATTATTATATTACTTTCGCACAACTTTTGTACAACTCTAATAGTTGATCTTAAAATAAGTTGTTAGAATTGTACAAATATTGTATGAAAGTTGAGTAAGAAACATTACTCTGTTATTTATGATTTTTTTTTATTAACTTATGAAATAATTCTTTAGAGAAGTCATACTTTAATTAAAGAAAAAATTGGAATTTGTTGCTCTTTCGAGTCTTTTCCGAGAACCCTTTTTTTTTTTTTTTTTTTTTTTTGAGAAATCCGAGAACCTTGTCATTATTCTAAGTTACAACTACTCATAATGATTCTTTGAGTTACAAAAGGAAGACAAGGGGATAATGTGTAGCATTACTCATATTCTTTAGAAAAATATGTAAATAATAAATTGTATGGGGCTTAAGTAATGTAAAAAAAAAAAAAAAAAAATTATAGAAATTTTGTTCACTCATTTTTTTCCTCGTAAAAGACTGAAAATTAAATATAGACGGTCGAAAATACAATAAAAGAATCTTCTGTAGAAAAATTGCAATCCCCTAAATTAACCTTAAATTTTATGAGTCTTGAATTATTCTAGCATTCTCATTGATTCACATGGCATTACATGATTGGAGGATAAGATGTAAACACGTGGAAGCCAACATCAGGTGGTGATGGGGTAGCCCACGTCCTTCGGCCAATATATGGTTACACGATTCACGAGTCTACACAAAAGTGCTTTTAAACTATCCGTCCAAAACACTTTAAAATTAATGTTTCAAAAAATAGTTTTACATTTCAATCAAACAGACTCGAATAGATATTTTTAGAATGAGTAACGATTAAATATCATTCAAAGACACAACTTTTCACCACCTTGCTTATGTGGCAAGGTAATTCTCCACTACTTTTTGAATTTTTTTATTCTTTAAAAATAAATTAAAGTAGGAGACCACCTTGTCATATTGGCAAGGTGGTGAAAAGTTGTATCTTTAAGTGGTGTTCAATCATTACTCTTTTAGAATATATAGAGCAAATTCATCGACCCAATCTCCTAAAACTCAACCGTATAAAATTTGAAATATTCATATTACCACTAAACATAATCACTTAAGAATTGCATTAATCCTACGCTTAATGGTTTCTAATCATAGTTTATAGGGCATATTAGAAGGGAAGCTAACGAAGTAGCCTACTATTTAGAGAAAAAAAAAGTTTTTCGCCAATCTTTAGACAAAGTGTAGATGAAGGATAGTCTTGTTTTTATTCAAAGTATTGTACTTGAAGAGTAATATGTCTCACTTTTTGAGTTAATGAAAGCTTGAAAAATTCTCTCAAAAAAAATTGTGTTAATACAACTTGTTGGATATTCATGGTCAATATTTTATTTTGTTGCTTATAAGAGCATCTCCAATAGAATAAGCAAATCTCTCGTAATAGTCAAGTTTAACTATTATGACCTTTTTTTTTCCTCTCCAACAGAATAGTTCACTGTTCACAGTAGAATTTTTATTATTATTATTTTCTCTCTCTCTTGCTCTTGTTCATAGTTGCCAGAGGGTACTAGGAGTATATCCTAAAACTCTCCGCCCGCTCATCATTTTGCCCGAAGCTGCTAATGTTGGGAGGAATTGAAGGCTTTTCACAGCAGATTCCTCCCTCTAGGGCTCATCGAATACTTGTCACCGTGGACACTGGGTTAGACTATTTACCTGTTATTGAGGAACTTCATTGTTATGGGCTCAGACGCTGCTTCTCAACAAGGTTTAATTTGGTTCATGCAATTTCTTCTAGAAGACAGGAGTGGATCGTGGATCACTTGGCTAGTTTCTAGATGTTTGTGCGTGTGATGTTTCAAGGAAACACACATGGCAGTGCAAGTAGGCCATCATGGGAAATGGAGGAGTAGTTAGCTTAGTTAACTGTCTTATGTTACTGCTTTCTAGAATAGTCAACGTAATAGGTACTGGGTAGTGAGTGGAAGACATGGGAGTTATTGGACCATGTTAGTAGGGTCGTAGTGGGTCAATTATCTGAATTAAGATCCCCTCAAATTTTTTGTCCTCTCATTTTTCAGCATTTATTTACCTTAAATTATGAGGCTCATAACATTCATCCATTCGAACATGTGGTCGAATGATCGGTTTTCTTAACTGGACCAAAACGAGACAGTTTTGATAGGGTAGGTTATGGATATTTTGTTTTTGGGATTTTCAAATTGAGGGTTCGATTTTGGGGTTCAGTCGCTGTGGGTGATTGATCAAATATGTGAGCTTTGGTTTCGTTGTAGTTATTTAATTTTCTGGGTGAATTATATCATTCAATCTCTCCTAGATTATGTGCCATCAATAGCTTATTGTTAAACAATCATCTCCCATCGACAACGGCTTCATTGGCTTGGTATCCATGTAGTGTTCACTGGGATTGGCTATGAAAACATAGCATGACTATGAACACGAGGCACAAGCTGAAGGAGAAATGAAAGAGGCCGGTGGGACTCGGTTCTGGTGGCGCTGGAGAGAGAGAGAGAGAGAGAGGAGAGAGAGGGGATAACAATAGAAAAAAGATTGAAAAATTATATTTAAAGAAAGTAGAGAGTGAAATAGATAATATGTTTGTATTGAAAAGTTTGTAGTTAAAATAGAAAAATACGTATTTTGAGCAGCCAAAATGGTTACTACTGTTGGAGATGCTCTAACGGTATATTAAATGACATAGCATCATGGGTACTGTTAAAAGAAACAAAATAAAATCTTGATTATGAAATGACTTTTCTTGATTTCAAGTAAAATGAATTAAAGGATCCTTATCCCCTTCTTTTTCTATATCTCTTACTCCTTTTCCGTAATAGAATTATCTTCATTTCATCTAATGAAATTGATACTATCAATTTCAAATGAAAGGTTAAGATTTGAAGTTTATATATCTAACGGTTCGTTTATTATTCGAATCATTTGCCACACCTACTTGGATGAGGATCAACATAAATGCTCAGGGTTTATCAATATGCTAAAACAATATAATATTTTTGTAGTTAGTTATGCACATGGGGTTTCTCCTCATTATCTAAGAAAAGAGACATTAACTTTGCATAAATATTTTCTTTTGAAATCAATTTTTGTTTATTTTTGTTGAGGGATACTTTTTTTGGGACCCAAAAAACGTCAGCCCACATTCAATACCAAACTAAAAAAGGCCCGGTTCAAGAAACGCCCCAAGCTCATCTTAACAAGTCAGCATGTAAAACCTCGATAAATAATTAGATTTAAGAGTGCTTTAATTATCACCTATGATATTTGGTATTGGTACTAATTGAGAGAAGTGTCATATTTTTGGACTTTTGTAGTTTTTGGGTCTCATTGAACATTCAATGAGGACACCCAAACATTCGATGCAACCCTAGCCCCAAAACGCTCGACCGAAGACCAAACGTTCGATGGGTAGTTACAACAAAATAATTTTTAGATGTCTCTGCTCTTGTGCGCGTGCATGATACTATTATAATTCATTCTTACTCTTTTTGCTATCATTTTTTGTCAACCTCTGAGAACCCTAGAGAGAGAGAGAAAAAAAAAAAAGAAAAAAAAAGAAAAAGGAGAATAAATGAATGTCTTAAGATTTTGTTCGCAAGAGAAAGGAGTCTCTCACTCCAATCTAGTCCTTTATGTTCGTCTAAGCATGTCCAAAAAAAAAAAAAAATGTTATGTACTAGATTATTTAATCATAGATTTAGGTTATTATATTCGTCTAACCATATAAAAATGGTTAGAAAATAAATGTTTTAACATGTTCCAAAAATTAATAGGGTTACGCTTGAAGAACACCAAACGCTACGATCCAAATGCGTTGAAGAAAAAAAAAAAATCCACTTATGGGTGGTTGCCCATCGATCCTAATGCTCGTAATTAAGTCGTAATCAATAATTAGAAAAAAATAAAAATAAATAAAAATAAAAAAAGAGAAAAAAAAAAAAAAAAGGAAAAAAAATCGTCTCATATTCAACATTAAAAGAAAATGAGTAATGTTTTTTGTACAACTCTAACAACTTTTTTTTAAGATCAACCATTGAATATTTAGTTCTCTTATGTAGAAAAAACAAATCCAATAATTGATCATAAAAAAATTAGTTAGAGTTATGCAAGAGTTGTGCAAAAATCATTATTCTAAAAAAATAATCCCATGTTTTCTTAAAATATTTCTGTCAGGAGGTGCGAAAAGTTTTTTAAAATGTGTTTTTTGTTATGAAAAAAATAATGTTATTTAGTATATTGTTGTAGGGCAGTAAAAATCTGTATTTTTTTTAAACTAAAAGTCAATTTTCACTGCCACGTTATCGAGTTATATATTAATTATATAACAATTTACTAAAGAGTATATTTTTATTGTATTTAAAGTTGTTTGTTAATATTTTTTTTTTTTTAAAAGGGTGTTTTCAAAACCGTAAGCAAACTAGGCCTAAGATTTCCAATTTACTGCCTGAATCATAATGTATAATATCCAATACCCTATTTTTCAAAAAGCTTATAGAATATGAGTTCCCTTATGAATTTGATGAACCATAGAGACCCACCTAGTTGCACCCACCCTGACAAATACAAGCTCGAAATCATATATTTCCAAGGCTTTTGCCACCTCCACTAGGCACTAGCACAAGGCATTTGATTTGAGCAATAAATTCCCCCCTACTTGCTGCCCCAAAATAGTAGAGCATCTTCTAGAGTTGTGCATTCATTTTGTCCTAGATCAGGCGTCATTGGGCACATGGCATCGCCTCTCAATTATTTGCCTGCCTGTCCTTCATGTCATCAACGCTTTGCCTAACAATTCACAACTCATGAGGAATTTTCTAGTTTTTTATTTTTCCTATTTTCTAAAAGGCACATAGAAGATCATTGCAGCTACTTTACCTGATCGTAATCGTAGTAGCACATGTTCGTTGAAAACCAATAACAAGAAAGGTCTAGAAGGTGAAATATCGTAAGTGTTCTATAAAGTCCGATTGAGCTATAGACTGATCCAGCCTCATCAGGACACCACTGAAACCCAAAATGATTTACACTAATCAGGCATGAAAATCCTCATCGCAAAAATTGAACCCGTGCCCTTGTATTTATCTAACCATATGGGAATTGAGGGTGTATATGCAGATGCGATCATTTGTAATATTTGCACTGCATCCGCAAAATATGGATATCACGTTTAAATATTTGTATCATATTTTTAATAACCGCATATGTATGTTTATTGCGGTTGTTAAATGCAGTTATTATCCGCTATCTGCATATTATGTAATGGGTCTTTTAGGCATTCTTTTGATCTCTATTAGGACATATTTTAAACGACTTTAAAAGTGATTTAGACCAGTTCTTAGTGTCTTTTACTTTCTTTTAAAAAAAAAAAAAAAAAGCAATAGTTGTTTAAAAATATATTGTTTTCACATTACTTTATGTGTTTTTGCCCAAGTGTTACACGAAAAAGCAATATAGCCAACCAAACCAATTGTACCATAACTTATATCTAATCCAAAATGACGTAATTTTGATGAATTTATTAAATATAATACATATAAAATATAGGGTATGTCAATGCTATTTATTAACCGCTATCTGCATATGCAGACAATAATCTTTGCTAACCGCTTCGGCATGTGCAAATAACTAAGTAATTATTATGGATAGCATCCACATGCATGTACATCCCTAATGGGAATTGCCTTAATTGCCTTAAAGGCTGCTGAGCTACCACCCTTGATGGTAACCCATGAGGATTGAATGCATGTCAAAACGTAAACATTCGCATCTTGGAGTCTACATGCTCAACGTCATGTATTGGGTGGTAAAGGACGATCACGATGGAATCTTTCTTAGGTGAGATAATTCTAAAAGATCAACGGTTAGGAATAGTCCACATATCATTATATCAATGGTCGAATTAAAGCTTGTAAATCTCAAGTCAAAAGAGCTCCTGTTTTCAATAAACCATATTTTCTCTTATCAAGATCAAGATCAAGATCAAAATATGTAAAATATACAACTAGCATGCCTTGAAGAAGACCAAAGGTTTAAGCATATGAATGATGTCTGTGGCGATCCTTCTCCCTTGAAGAATAAGAGGAACTGCGGTAGTCACGATCTGAAAATGAAGATGGCCGTTCAAACGATGAAACTACGGTTAACAACAAACCCCAATAGATTATAGAGTGCAAAGGGAAACAAAATGCAAACCTCGTGATGAGTGATGTCTTGATTTCCCCAAATGCCCTCCTACATTCACAAGAAAAAGACTTTCACATTAGAAAATCTAAGAATAATTACCCATAAAATAAACACTAATGTTGGCATCAAGTTCATGAAAAAAATGGTTGTAAAGATACCTATATCCTTTCCTCTATCCTTAGAACGGTTATTGCGATCCCTAACTTTATCTCTTTCCCTCTCGGTTTCCTCTCGATCCCGTTCCCGGTCAGAATCCCTGGCCCTATCATGATCCCGGGCCTTTGATCTGTCCTCCCTCTCTCTGTCCCTTTCCCTTTCTCTCTCCTTCTCTCTCTCCCTGTTTCTTTCTCTACTTGCCTCTGTTCTATGCTCAGGGTTGGATTTTTGTATGGACTCATCTCTTGCTTGTCCATCAAGAGGCATGTTCTTTGGTTCATCATCGCTTTTCTTCGTTTCCTTCAGCTTGTCAATGGCTACTCTTACCAATGCATCCTTGGACTCACTAGATTCCAGATTAACTGCTGCTGAAGCAGGCTCGGTATTAGCCGTAGGGCTAGTCTGCGGAACTTCCTGCAAAAAAAGAAAGAATAAAAAACTCAAATTTTATTCCAATCTACTGGGGAGATCATATTTTAATAAGTGAAATTATATGATGGAGCAAATTTTCTGCAGTCAACACAATTGCCATCCTCTTTCTAAAGAGAGCATCAAGTGCTGCTGTTTCATTACCAAAAATCAGGAGGTCTAGCAACCAACCTCTACAGTATGAATCTCGGGGAAAAAAAAAAGACAGCAGCATGTCTAAAAATTATCCAACACTTGGTGAGGGAATAGACATTGCAGAAATTCTAGAAAGAATATCAGTGAAGGACAATGTTTTCAGTGAAACTTAACGAACGCAAGAAGAAGAAAGAATTACCTTTGAAACTGGCTGAGATTGTGAATCCCTTGACTGGCCGGAAAACGTAAAAGAGTCTCCATCCTTGCAGACTGGAATGTACTGTGCTTTAGAAAGGCTGTACAAGTGAGCCAAAACTCTACAAACTTCATCAATCCCAGACTTTTCAGCATCAAATGCCTTCCACCATGGTGGATTCTCAGGAAGGGGTACCTGGAACCGACGAGCAGCAGCATAGACAACCCCACAAGCCACAACCTCACTCTTGAATCGAACACACAAGGTTGTGCGCAAACTGCTCAAAGTTCAATATGAAAACAGACTTAAATAACAAATCAATCTGCTAGTGAAGCATAAACCATAGCGAAAGAAACATGGAGCAACTGCCACTATCAGAAGACACTAAAACACCACAGACAATTGAAGAAAAAGCACGACATACTTTGGGGTTCCAGCCAATATTCTAAAACATAGCGAATACAATTCTGTCTTGCACTCTATTACCTTCAGACGCTGTGGTTACTGAGTAAACGAACAACTTGCAATAACTCTTCTTGGGTTATACATACCATCTACACACTAACATCATTAAAACTAGTGCTACATCAAAGAGGATAAAAAGATAAACATAAGCAAATGATTTCATGGGTAGGGAAACATTTAAAAACACAGTTATAAGATTCAAGCAGGAGCTAAAAGTGCTAAAGAGAGACTAAGAAATAAGATGGGTAAATGGTAAGAAACAACGCGATCATTGAAACAAATACAGGTTATGACCTTAGATAGGGGCTAAATGGAGAAAAAGGATTTACGAAAGCCAGCAAACTAATTGAGACTAAGACTGAGTTGACTTTGGTAGAGTATTGGAGCTTATAGACATAAGCATAGAAAGCCTTGAAGTCTCCAAGCAATCAGGCACACAATAATCATTTGGAAATTAATATACGTGTAAATAAAAATTACTTCAAAAAACAGAAGCCAAAAAAAACAAAAAAGCACTGTGATTGTCATAAGAGTATGCATTGCAGACTTCTAAAAGCACTGTGATTGTCATAAGAGTATGCATTGCAGACTTTTATTCTTTATTTTTTATTTTTTATTTTTTATGACGAGGAACCCTTCCAAGGCAGGACCACTTCGTGTACCCACCTTTGTTAGGTAAACCTCGGACCCATGTAAAGCACCTCCTTCATACGGATCAGGTAATACTCCGGCTTCGCTGACGGGCCAGCTCCAAGGAATTGTTTGCACCCAAAGAGATTCAAACCTTAGACCTCATGGGACTACCACAAAGACCAAGGCTCTTACCACTTGAGCCAACCCCTTGAGGTTCATTGCAGACTTCATATACTCTACATGAATTATGAAAAAAATTTACACAAGTCTTAAACCTATTGCCAATCATATAATGCAGTTCGATATATGATAATAAAGAAACTATGAATGTCATCTACACAAATCGTAATTTTATATTCTGACAATAATTGTAATTTTATCATAGAACACATATTTAAATCCCCCACTGGATGTCTTTTTAAGCACTGCTCCTCGTCGTTCTCATAGGCTTTTGCATCTTTAATCAGAACCCTATCACTGAATATCAGGATAGTCAATGAACTTTGTTGCAGCTGACAAAATCATATCAGCACCAGTCTCTCCGTTAACAAGATGGTTCTACTTCCAAATGCATCCATATCTAATGCAATTCACTGTTCTCTGCCCCCCCTTTATCATAACCACTTTACTTCCTCTAGCTTATTCATGTTACACTGAATTGTCTTTCTTTCAATTATTATCATGCTACCACAGCTCCAACACATGATTTTTGAGCATGTGTAGGATACCATTCCCTTTTGAAAACTCTGTAATTCTTTCTATGGGGCCCTGTCATAGTGATTCCTTACAACAAATTTTAACAGCCAAAGTAACTACCATATTAATAATTCATATGGTTAAACTTCTGATTTCATGTTTTTGTCATCCCATGCACGAACGCCAATTAATTCATACAAAAGTTATTAATGCATTTTTCTATATAGGTAAATACAAGTCAGAAAACGGAACCGTGCGGTTTAGTTGGAGGCCTATGGTGGACGATCTTTCCTTTGATTCTATTGATGAGGTTGCGGCTAGTTGGTTGGAGAGAGATTTTGAGCAAAATGAGGTGTGGGAGGTTGTGAAAGCAATGACCGGTGATAAGACGCTGAGCCCTGATGGTTACTCTATGGCGTTCATCCAAGCTTTGTTGGGTTGTTTTGAAAGAGGACATCATGAAGGTCTTTTGTGAGTTTCATGCTAGTGGTAAGTTCGAAAGAAGCCTTAATGCTACATCCCCACCCTCGTTCCAAAAATTCTAGGGGCTGTCATAAAATGCTCTTAATGCCAATGAACATCTTGATAGCAGGTTGAGATTTGGAGAACTGAAGGTTATTTGTAAAATGGATTTAGAAAAAGCTTATGATCATGTTAATTGGGATTTCCTGCAATACATGTTGAGAAGGTGCCCGTTTTTTTTTTTTTTTTTTTTCTGTGGGGGGAGGGAAATGGTTTTTATGGATAGCTCATTTGTATTTTCTCAGTATGGTTCTCTGTTTTGGTGAATGGCTCTTCCACAAGCTTCTTTAGCATCTCTCGTGGCTTAAGGCAAGGGGATCATTTTCTCCTTTGTTGTTGGTCATAGTGATGTAGGCGTTGGGTAGGATGATTTCAACTACAGTGAGTGGAGGTTTGTTTCTGGGTTCTCTGAGGGGACAGAGATTATTATATCCCAACTTCTATTTGCTGATGATTTCTTACTTTTCTCTATGGTGCCGACACAAATCATCTACGCATTTTATGGAGTTTATTCATATTATTTGAAGTTGTGTCAGGTTTGAAAACGAACTAAGCCAAGTTGGAATTGGTTCCTGTAGGATATGTTGATAATGTGGCTGAGTTTACTGGAATTTTGGGTTATGGGGTTGTGTCTCTGCCCTTGAAGTATCTTGGTCTTCTATTGGGGGACATCCTATAAGGCCAAGCATATTTGGGATAGTGTGATTGAGAAGATAAAGCATTAATTGGCTAGTTGAAAAATGTTGTATTTGTCTAAGGGTGGCAAGATTACCCTTTTCAAGAGCACCCTATCCAACTTACCTATGTACTTCAAGTCCCTTTTTCGTCTCCTTGTGAGTGTTGCAAACTATATTGAGAAGTTCCAACGTGATTTCTTATGAGGGGGCTAGGTGAAGAGTTCAAATATCACCTGGTGAAATGATCCAAGATTTGTACACCGATCTTTGAGGGATGGTTGGGGATTAGGAACTGGGGTTCAATCATGATCTATTAGATAAATGGATTTGGCGCTATGGGCTTGAGAAAGAGGCTTGGTGGAAGGTGGTAGTGAGCTCTAAATATGGAAGTGCATGTGGAGGGTGGTGTTCTAGGGAGCCCATCGGGGCTTATGGAGTGGGTTGGGAGAAGTTTTGTAGTTATACTAGATTTGAGGTGAAAGATGGCTTCAAAGTCAAATTATGGGATGATCTTTGGTGTGGGGATACGGCCCCTTAAGGAGGCCTTTCCTGTTTTATTTGGTATTGCTTGCATAAAGGATGCTTCTATTGCGACTCGTAGAATTTTTTGGACGTGCCATTCAGTGAAACGTGAGCTTTACTAGAACGACTCATTATTGAGAGGTGGATGTCTTTGCCTCGTTCTTCAGAGTGTTGTATTTAGCAAGTGAGACAAGAAGGAGAGGACAAGTTGTCATGGGTTCCATCCAAAAATGGTTTGTTTGGTGTTAAATCCTTCTACAGTGTCATAGGTTGTTATGATGGTGTATGTTTCCCTTAGAAAAGTGTTTGTTGTATTAAGGGTACTAAGGTTCTGTTGAAAATCGCCTTTTTTGGTTGGTAGGTGACTCTAAGAAAGATCATTACCATGGATAATCTCCGAAGGCGGCACGTCATTGTGGTTGATTGGTGTTGCTTATGTAAAAAGAATGGGGAGTTTGTTGACCATCTTCTGCTACATTGTGAGGTTGTTTGTGCCATTTGGAATATTTTCTTCACTCAATTTGGTACCAACAAGAGTGGCCATATTCAAATTAAAACAAATCTACATAGCGTAGCATGATCTAATTGGTACCAACAATAGTTCAATAGATTAACAACTCAAGTGACATCTTGAGAGAATCAAGCAACAGACAATTAGGTTAATTCTTTGATGTCACCAGTTTTGGTAAGTACAATCATTTCTATCTTCAACTAAGTAAAATTTGAGCCTACTATACGTACACTTATCTTCAACTAATTGAAATTTGAGTCTAGCATAGATCCATGTACAACTGGATCAACATACAGTTCTTCATTAGCAATGTTTGTCTTTTTCCCTTTTTTTTATGACAATATCTCATTTGTTATAGAATTTCGATGACTTTTATAAAAAATAAACTCTGACAATAATCTATTTGGCCTGGCAATCCACTCTCATACTAGTTTTCAAAGTCAATCTTGGCTAAGAGCGCACAAATTTACATAGCATTCTCTCTCCTCCACTAGAAGAGATCTGTTCTGTTTACGAAGTCCACAGTAAAATCTGATGCAGATTCCCCAAGAGACTTTAAAGCTTATACCCTCCTCCAATCCTATGTCTCAATTCTAGTTTTTATTTTCTATTTTTTTGAAGTGAAGCAAATTTATTAAAAGCACAAGGGACGCAACCCAAATACACAAGAGAAAACACCCAGCAAGATCAAGAAGAAGGAAAAATAGCACAAAAATCTGCAAAGTTAGAGGCATAAAAAAAGGCGTCAACAGAGATCCATTCGAAAAGGGATTTAAGAAAACAAAGCTGAAAAGCCAAGCTTGTCTTCTCGCAATCCCCAAAACTCCTAGTTTTTATTTTTAAAGCCTGGTTGAATAAATAAATGGCACTTCAATTGGCATAATAATTTCCCAGTCTCCTTTTGTAAACTTGCCATCCCGCATGGTTTAGAAATATAGCCAACGCTCAGCAGCTCAATTCTGTGGCTTCTACTTTTATATCTCGACAGCTCAATTCTATGGCAGACTGCTAGCAAATGACTCTTTTGTTCGATCCCAAATCAAATGATATACTTGTTACAGATACTCGATTATCTCTGCTCCGTTCCTCAATTTATCAGATTTCAATAATAACTATAGGCAAACAAACCAAGCACAAATCACTTATATGAAAAATACAGAACAATGGAGATCCTTCATTGGTAGCTTCACATGGTAGACCATTAGCAATGAACTCTAATAATCAAAACAAAGGGGAGAAGGCTCCCCATATATCCATAGACTAATTGACACTTAATTCTTAATCGAAGAATGCCAATTGCAGATGCAAAGTTTTCATGTTAAATGAGAAGTACGTAACTTGTGATTAACTATTGGGAAAATATATCAATAAGTAGATAAGCTGTAAACAGTACCTATCATTTGCGAGATTCCAAGCTTCTTGCCTCAGTTCTGGAGGGGTTTCAAGGGTGGCAAGGTAGTTGGATATAAATTTATGAGGATGTTCAACATGACAAATAAACCCCATCTCTTTCAATATATGTCTTTCTGTTCTGCTCAAGTCTGTCTTGAGGTCATGATATTTCTGTAAGAAAAGAAACAAAAAATTAGGAAACCACAAGAATTCACTTTTAAAAGAAAAAGGACCCATAAAGGAAAAGAAGTAATTAAAAATTCATTCTTCTACCAAAAAAGAAAATGACAAACAATAACTACGATAATTTAGAATATAAAGAAGGTAGATACTTAACCTGAGAACCAATTTCCAAATACTTTATTGGTAAGTTCTCCCTCCGACATTCCATTCTGTGGAAAACAATGAGGACTTGTCTCGCTTTCCTTGGGCTTTCCTCCAGCTTTGATGCAAGCCACACGCAGCCTGCTGCAACTTTCTGCCAGACATTATCATATCCCAGAACAATTTTAGATGAAGAACACGGGTGAAGAGGTTTTATGCTGTTTCTTTTTTCTTTTTCTTTTTTCTGAGCATTTCAAGTCAATGAAACAATTACTTATTCATTTGTTCCCAATCAAATTTTTTGTAGATGAAAAGGCATCCTTGAAAACAATTATATATAAATCCTTTGTTTTCCTTCCCTTCTCCTCTATATGTCTCAGCAATGAAAGAGAGTAATGGGAGAACAAAGCTTACCTTCACATTGAAGCGGGCAAATGATTTCTTGCAATAGAAACGTTGGAACAGAACCTGCCCAGTGGCCATTACAGCTTGAGGTCTGTATATAATAAGATTAAGGAAACAGCCAAACCAACGATATGGGAAAAGTAAACAATTCTATAAACCAAAATAAATTCAGGGTACAAAAAAAAAATCAATGTAGGATACAGTCTAAGCAAAATGCCACTTTCTTGGATGAGATCACAACCATAGATTCGTAGGGTAATCTCTGTCGCATCATCTATACCATCTTTCCGAGAAGGTGAGTTCTTTAGTTGCTCATCGGTTAAGTAGAAATTGTCAATCGCTGTGTATATCATTCTCAACCAAAGAACTCAACAAACTTCAATAAGCTGCCACAAAATAACAAATCAAACTCTTAGTATCCAAACTAAACATGCAGAAACCAATCCATGAGGTTTTTTTTTAAAAAAAAAAGGAGAGAAAAAGTAAACTTTTTCATCACGAATTAAGAATTAGTGTGAAACCCTAGTAAGTAGTGTTTACAGAAAATCCAATACGGGTTCCTTCATTAACCTCTGTTTCTTTTCTTGTTAGTAAATTAGCTAACCAGTTTGGAAACCAAGAAAACAAAACCCTCTCATCTGTGTTTGACACATACATACATAACAAAATCTTAAGTTAATTTGATTTAGTTGTGATTAAAATCCCAAAGTTCAAGCCACCCACAAAGTGGCATAAACTACTTTCATTAATCCTAAGTGTGCACATAAACCCCCCAAAAATCACCTTAAGAACTGAAACCACATAATCCAAAACTGTGGCTTCTCATAGACTTTCCCCTCCCCAAACTCAAGTTCAGCCCATCCAGCCCTTCAAGTATAGCAGTATCAAATACCATTATATAATATTATTCCTCACCCATTGTCACACCCCAAATCTCAAACAGGTTGATCCTTATATAACCTTACAACAATCCTCAATATACAATTTCAACCACAATAGTTCCACAAATCCGAGTTTAGGTATTGGACTTTTATGTCCTAGCCAAATGTCCAAATTTTACCAACAATACACCCTTTTTTTTTAATTGATAAATAATCGAAATATCATAAAAAGCGAAAGACCCAACTCGGGTACATAGGATACTACAAGAGAAACACCTAGCTAGAAGGAGAAAAAAAAAACAATGAAAGCTAAAGCACAAAAGGAACCAAAAGTGCAGCTGTCAAAATATAGAGTATTAAAAAAATGGTTAAATACCTCTTTACCCCATGTGGTTTAACAGCTTTATTTTTTGCCCCTTGTCGTTCATTTTGTATCAAAGACAGTACTTCCGTCCAACTAAAAATTGACGAGAGTCCACGTCAACACCCTTAAGAAAATAACACGTGTCCTATGCTCCATTAAAAATAATTTTTTTTTTTAAAAAAAAAAAAAAAGAACAGAAGTTAAAAATATTAAACATTTAAAAAAAAAAATTGATTTGCCGAAACCACTCCTAAGGCCCTTAGGGGTGGCCGAGCCACCCCTGTTTGCCCTGAGGGTGGTTTCAGCCAACCCCTAAGGCCAATCTGGGGGTGGCCGAACCACCCTCATCCTTGGGGGTTGTTCGGCCACCCCCACAAGACCCAAAAGAAAAAAAATAAAAAATAAAAAAATTCATCTTATGGTTTGGCCCTTGGGGGTGGCTGAAACCACCCCCATGGGCCAGACCGATCGTAGGTTCAGCCACCCCCAGCCTTGGGGGTGGCCGGACAACCCTCATTGACCATGGGGGTGGTTGAACCACCCCCAGACCGGCCATGGGGGTGGCTTGATCCACCGCACTATTTTATTTTTATTTTTTTCTCTTTTTTTAATGTTTTTAATATTTTTAGTTTTTGAATTTTTAAATTATATTTTTAATGGGCCATAGGACACGTGTCAGTTTCTTAAGGGTACAGACGTGGACTTCCATCAATTTTTAGACGAAAGTTAGATGGAGGTAACATATCCATTTTAGCCATAAACGAGGTACCATTTATGATACAAAATGAACCACAAATGACAAAAAATTAAGTTGTTAAAACACAAGGGGTCAAGGTATTTAACCCTTAAAAAATAAGGATTCCAACGTCCTCTAGCAGTCGTCGAAACTTCTATCATTGTGTTTAGTCTAGAGATACCACAAGAGACAAGAAGGCATCATCTTCCACATACCAGCACTCTAAGTGCTACCACTAGACCAACAATCATACAAATCAGCCACTCTTCTAGGCATAACTCAAGAAAGCCTAAAATGATTAAAAAAATGCACTCCATAATGCACAACCTACCTCACAATGGACAGGGGACGGCAAAACTTGTCTAAAACCCGCCCAACCCGACAAAACCGACCCGAACGTACAGATTCCGTACAAATAAAAATCTGTAACGGTATCTATTTTTATAATTCCAACTAGGCCGGGTCAGAACCTGGTAATAGATTTTAAAATTTTCAGATTCCGACCCGCCCCATCCCAAATTCCCACAAGTCATATAAATACAATTTTTTTCTCTCAAAAACCCTAATCGCTTGACAATCGACGCACCTCAAGCCCTTTTTCTCCACTTAGCTAGAAATTTCTTCTTCCTTCTACGGCGCCTACACATCTCAGTTGGCCCACTTCAACAATGCCCATCTCTAACAATGGAGAAGAAAATGGTCCACAGACTACCCATCGTTCTTGCACATATAACACCTATCAACCACGACGATGTGCCTCTTCCTAAGATTATCTATGGTAAATATCTTTCTTATGGCTTCCAACCAAGCAAAAAAGCCGCTCTTAAAAGAACCTTAGTCCGCCAAATACTATTCCAAAGAAAAGGAATGTCATCTTACAAACAAGGAAATTGTAGAAGCTAACAACGAACAACCTTTTTTTTAGGGGATCCGCCATAGTTTGTCTTCACGTTCTCGTCTTACTCTAACAAAGTACAAATTGAAAAACGAGACAGAGACATCCACCTCCCCACAGCACAAGCCATGCCAGAAACTAACCTTTGCGCCATCTCCCACCTCAAATCTATTGTGACTTGAAAACGACCCCCAACCCCTCCTAATATTCTTCCATACCCCCACCCCATACGACTAAAGTGTTCATTAGAACACCATTCACCCCATGAACTGCCAAATTTAGAGTCTACCACAACTCTCCACCATGCCTCTCTCTCATGCACAATGCACCAAAGCCATTTCCCTACCAGGGCATGATTAAACATCAGCAAGTTCCAAACCCCACAGGCCCAAACCTTTCCTCAACGATTGGAGACCAAACCTTGGATCAGCTTACCAAGTGGGAATTTGAACTCTTCTCCTATCTTGCCCCATAAGAAGTCTCGATGAAGCTTCTTTAAACGGTTAGCAACACCCACGTGGAGAGGAAATAGGAACAAGACTTTGGCAAATTGGAAAGTGTGCTCTTAATAAGGGTAACTCTATCACCCTTAGACAACTACATCCTTTTCCAACTAGCTAACCAACGCTCCATCTTTTCAATAACACCATCCCAAATATACTTGGCCATATAGGAGGCCTCCAACGAACGACCGAGATACTTCAAATGCAAAGAAGAGACATCGCAACCAAAATGCCAGCCAACCCATCCACATTCTCCACATTACCCACAAGAACCAATTCTGACTTAGCTAGATTAATTTTCAAACTGGAGACGACTTTGAAACATAAAAATAAAGCACGTAGACAGCGAAGATGGTCAGCCTTAGCCACACAAAAAACTAAAGTGTCATCCACAAACAACATATGTGTGATGTCAACCACACTAGAGTCCCTAGACCCCACAAAAAAACTTGAGAGAAGACCCCATTGACAGTAGCAGAAAGCATTCTACTTAATGCCTCCATCACAATAACAAAGAGAAAAGGTGACAGGATCACCTGATCTCAAACCACAGGAATTACTAAAGAAACCAGACGGACTACCATTCACCAAAACAAAAAAAAATACACCAAAGGAATACAATGCGCTATCAAAGAGCGCCATTTCTCCCCAAAACCATACCACCTCAACAAGTCAAAAATCCATATTGACAAGATCATATGCCTTCTCAATATCCAGTTTGCAAAGCACCCCTGGCTCACCAAATCTGATTCTACCATCCAGACATTCATTGCAATGAGAACGGAATGAAGAATTTGCCTAGCTTGAACAAAAGCATTTTGAAATTTCGAAATAATCTTCTCCACAACCCTTCTCAACCTATTGGCAAGAACTTTGATAATAATCTTATCAACTCCACTCACTAGACTAATAGGCTAGAAGTCCTTAAGATCAATAGCCTCGGATTTCTTCGGAATGATTACAATGAAAGTAGCATTAAGAGTGTTTTTAAACTTACTACTAGCTTGAAAATTATGGAACACCCCCATAATGTCCACATTGATCACATCGCGGCAAGCTTGGAGAAAAGCCATAGAAAAACCATCAAGCCCTGGCACCTTATCACTATTCATACCTTTCACTACCTTAGAAACTCATCCTCTCAAACAAGCTCTCTAACCCCAAGGCTTCCTCTACATCTATGGAGTCAAAAACAAGGTCATCCAGCTTAGGCCGCCAATTGAACTGTTCTGAGAACAACCTATCAAAGTATTGTACAATATGCTCCCTGATAACACATTGATCAAAAGAGACCGAGCCAACCACTGTTAGTGCTTCAATGAAGTTGTTTCGCCTATTCAAGTTGGCCACCCAATAAAAAAACTTCGTGCATTTGTCACCCTGTTTTAGCCAAATAGCCCTTTACTATTGCCTCCAACTAATCTCCTCCATTAAGATAGCTTTTTCCAAAACACCGATAACCAAGGTTTTCCACAATTTCTCTTCATCAACTAAAGCTCTCACTTCCTCCAACCCATCAAGAACACGCAACACCTCCATAAGAATTTTTTATGGGACTCCACATTGTCAAACACCTCTTCATTCCAAATTTTTAAATCAACTTTCAAAGCTTTCAGTTTACTAGCCAAGATGAAGCTAGGAGAGCCTTGAAAGTTATAAGAAAACCACCACCGCCTTACCCTGTCCACAATGCCTTCCGCCTAAAGCCACATATTCTCAAACTAAAAAGATTTTTTGCCTCCTTGAAAACCACTACAATCAAGGAGAATGGGGAAGTGGTTTGAGAACAATCTATGCAACAATACTTCCTGTGATTTTATGGGAATCCACATTGCCAATACTTCCTCTTCATTCCAGATTTTTAAATCAGCTTTCAAGGCCTTCGGTTTACTAACCAACAATACTTCCAAGATAAAGGTTATAAAACATTTATTAGGAATCCAAATAGTATTTTCTTTGTCTCTATGATCTTTTCCAAGACCGGTTCCAAAAAGTTGGCAAAACATTTCCCTTTAAGCTCATTAAACCCAAGCCTAAACAATCGCATCTACCAAGTCTAAACTCATTGGGTCCAACATTGACCAACAAATTTGTATTAGTAAAAGAGCCCTCTAACTTCTGCACACACTTCCAACCCCTTTTTGAGCTACCCCACACATAGATCTTTATGGGTTTACTTCCATATATTAGCGCCTCCTAACACCTTTAAGTCTAAACAAGATTAACCCATATTCAGAGAGTTTAACACAAAAGCACCAAGCCGATCCCAGAAATCTTCATGCCATAAGTTTAGTCAGGCTATTGAAGCTATGGCCAGTCTTCCCCCTCAGCCATTTATTATATCTACTGACACAGTTCAAGCAATGAATCATTTGAGACCTCTATCTCCTCTCCTATAACACCATATAGGGCATCATGCCAATGGTTACCAAGTAGTATATATTATAAGCAAGTTCATTCACCAAGGAACTAAAGGATCAAAATTAACTTAAACAAAACTTTAATGTGTTTCTTGAGAATTTTTTTTTTTTTTGATAAGTAATGTGTTTCTTGAGAATTAAAAGCTGCTTTCAAGCAATTCTGCACAGCCAAAAGGGTAAGGATCACAAGGCCCTGAACACTGAATTTAAATTTCAAACCAAACCACACTGAACTGGAAAATCTTGGTTTACAAAACCTCCATTTAGGAATTTGGGTTGAAAATCAGTACTAAAAGATAAAACTCACTTCAGGTTGAATTATAACGAACTTCATATAATTCTAAGAGGAATTTCTAGCATTCAAATTTGATTAAGCCAAAGATCATTATATTGCTTAAAAGATTTTCATGGGAGCAATTAAGACATCAAAGATAATAGGAAAATAGTTAGGACTCAAATTTTCAATAAACTAGAATTTATAATTGGACCCAAAATTTACAAGGAATAACATCTAACTCCCAAGTCAAAATTAAACGCAAGTCTCTGAAATCAGAGTAAGGAAATTAGATTTATGATTCTTTTGGTTGCTAAATCAAAATTTCAAAGCAATCAAACATTGAAACTAGGATGGAACGTAGGAATCAACGAATAACATATTAAGCTTTACCATAACTTTATGAAATAGAGACAAGGACATGAAGTACTCTATGCAGAAATATCACTTGCATGCATCTTCTTTTCTAGCGAATTCAAGTGACCAAGATTGCAGGATAAAATCCATTCGGGTATTTTCAATATGTCGGAAGAAAAGCATACTCCAAAAGGCATATTAGAATCACGAAAGTCGATCAAAATAAAGTCCACGCGTAGCTTTTAATATTTTCACAATTACCCAAAAAAAAAAAAAAAGAAGAAGAAGAAGACTTGGACTAAACCCTAAAGCCTACAATCAACTCTCCATAAGTACCCAATTTTCAATTCGATCAAATTTATCATGGAACATAAATCATCAAATCCATAAATAAACCATCAACTAGAGCCATAGAGCAAAGCAATAAATCTACCTTCCACGAGAACCCTAACTCTAAAATTCTTCCATTACCATAAACTGACTCCATTCCACTAAACTACCATCCAAATATTGTAGAGCAGGTTAGAAAACACACCTAAACGGATCGACTTGAAGAAAAAACCAAGAAGTGTCGGTTCAGGTCGGGTCGCCCAAGGCTTTTCCTGCCGGAGGACAGTGACGCTCTTCTCGTGGTCAGCAGTGCCCAAGCGCTATGCCGAAGCACACAACACCTCTCTCTATCTCTCTATATCTCTCTCTGTCTGTGTCTGTTGTTTTGGGTGGAGATTGGAGAACAAGAAGAATAGGAGAGGAAGAGAAGAAGAAAGAAGAATATGAACGAAGAAGTTAAGCTAATCATCTTTTACCCATTTCTATACGACTACATTTTTATATTTTTAATCAATTATAGTAACTTACAAAAATTAATTTTTAGAATAAATATATAATAAATTCTTAAGTAAACGCGCAATTTAAATTTATTCCTTCACTTTTTAATTTTGAAAATTAAATATCTAAATTTTCTATTATTCGTAATAAATTCTTCAATTAGTTTGTCGTCCACGTTTACTATAAACCGCTAGTGCCAACCGCCACATCTGCATCTTTATTTAAAACAGTCTTTTTGTTATTTTATTAAAAATTAAAATTAACTAAGGTACGATTTTAAATTTTTTTCACTAACGTACGATGCAGAACGTAAGTGTAAGTCCGATCGGAAGAAACCTTGAACATACATAATAATTCTACATGTCATATAAAAGTCCATCAAATAATGAGATGGTTTTAAAAAAAATCATCATTAAACATGTGATCGATCAAATGATGAATTTGATCAAGTTATGATTTTAAAAGACACTTTATTATTTAGTGGACACTTTATGGACATTTATATGATATATAGAATTATTTGAACATATAACTGTTATCAACAATTTTTTTGCGCCAAACAAAACAAAATTAATACGCCATCAATGTTTCTAATCTTTTAAGAGCGACCCAACTCAAACAAGGATTAAATCTCCAATACCCAAACTCAAGCATGCTCAAACAAGGAAATCCATATATATATATATATATATATATAATAAAAAAAATTTGACGCTCAGCTGCAAAGAACCGGAAAGAACCAAACTTTGAATGGTGGAATCAAGCAGATCTTGGTTGTCAATGTGAAAACACTAGTTTTTAAGGTCTAAGAATAAGACTTTTTTTTCTTCTCCTTCTTCTTCTTTTAGGTTTTATTTTTAAAGTTTATTTATTTTATTTCAATTTTTAATAAAAAAAAAATATATATATATATATATATATATATTATTTTAAACAAAAATGCAGACGCGGTACTAATTAACAGTCCACAATAAACTTGGACGGCAAACTGACGGAAGAATCTATTGCAAATAATCGAAAACTCAAGCATTTAATTTTCAAGATTAAAAAGTGAGGAAGTGAATTTAAGGTTGCAAAACATACCTTAAATTTTTAGTTTTTTAAGATAAAATTTAAACCATAAGGATTATTTTGGACTAAGCCTATGCCCCATGGGCCAAGGTAGTAATTTTTTCAATATAATTACATCAGATGTAATTATCTGATGTAATTATATTGAAAAAAAAAAAAAAAAAAAAAAAAAAAAAAAAAAAAAAACTTAAACTTATGGGTTTAGGTCCGTCACCGACTGCGCCTTAATAATGCGGTAAATTGATCTAGTAATTAATGGTATAAATGAGGACTCAATTGGTTAAGATCAAAGTATAGAAACTCATTTTAGAAATTGTTGAAATGTTGTTGTCAACTAATCCTACATGAAAATACACAGATCCCTTAGAAGTTAGAATGTATAATCAATCTAACTTTTCCAATCCATTCCCTAAGGCAACACAAGGCAGCTTTCCACAATCATAATCTATAACATCCAAAACCCTATTGTAAAGAAGTTTGTAGAATATCACGTCCCTTAGGAACTTCATGAGCCATCCAAACCCACCCAGTTGCACCCACCCTGACAGATAGGAGCTTGTAATCAAGCCGGCGGCACGCCATCTCCTTTTCTTGGCATATCTTTCTAAGGCACCAGCCACCTCTTCCGGCACAAGGCCTTTTTTCCGAGCAATCAATCCCCCAAGTTGTTGCCCCAAAACAACGGCATCTTCCAGTGCTGCGCCTTCATTTTGTCCCAAGTCAGGCGTCATAGGGTGCATGGCATCACCTGCCACAGTGATATTTCCTTTGCATAAATTCCCAAATATGACATCCCATGGGAGCCTGTACATCAGAGGAGCCCATGTTAGGGTGGAAAGATCAGAATGCTGGACGATCTCTGTGAACAATGGAGGCAAGTCTGTGGCAAACTTCTCAATCACTTCTCTTTGTATCAATTTTGGATCCCTTCCTATGCTTTCACCTGAAATGCAAAATATTTCCACTGCTAACATGAGTGTGTTAATTTCTCAAAACTCAAAAGGGTGACCGCGATTCTTGCAGTCAACTTTATTCTTCTATATCAATTTTTTCAACTTGCTTCCTAAAATCGTTCACAGCTTTGTTGCATGAGAAACTCTTTTTAGGTGGAATTTGCCTGCATAACGACAATTATTTTATTTATTTTTATTTTTTGTGTTGAAGTATAACTTATGTGTGGATAAATAAATGAGTAATGTTGTATATTATAACCTCATTCTATCTTTATTCCATAGGCTTGATGTTGCAATACCCATCCATCAATTTTTTATTTTTTATTTTTTAAACAATGGCTTATTTAAGGGTTGATGAGCATTTTTATGTACATTTAGGGGGTGTACATGCGGGTATATATATATTAACCGTCCGCATTCGTTATCCATGCAGATGCAGTTAGAAAAAATAAGTGTCTGTATATATGGATAACAATTTTAGGTGTGCATATGCGATTAATAACCGCATCCGCATCCCATTTATATAAAATATATATTTTATATATTATATTTAATAAATTTACCAAAAAGTTGTCGTTTTGGATTTGATATAGCTAGGCTATGTTTACATTGGTTTGGTTGCATGTATTGCTTTTTGGTGTAACACTGGGACAAAAAGACAAAAATAATGTAAAATTAATATGTTTTCAAAAGATTATTAGTTTTTTAAAAATAAAAAATAAAACAAGCCCAAAACACTAAAAATAAACCTAAATTATTTTCTAATCGTTTGAAATAGGCTTTAAGAGAGACCCAAAGAATGCCCAAAACGCCCATTTTTTAATTTGCGGATGGCGGATAATAACCTCATTTAATAACCGTAATAACGTGTATGTAATTAGTAAAAACATAATGTGGATGCAAATATCTAAAAGTGATATCTGCATTTTCCGGATGCGGCTGCTAATATCGCAAATAACTGTATCTGCATCTGCATCTGCATATACACCCCTAGAGCCTACATCAGTCTCGTGAGATAAAGGTATAGTATTGATCGAGCTGGGACGTGGCAATGAAAATTAGTCATTGTAATATCACTTAAAAAAAAAAAAAAAAAAATTAAGAGTTGATTTTATTGTCACGTTATACCAATTGTAGGACTCTAGAATAATAGCTGCATTCTTATTCTAAATAAATATAGCTACCGGCCTACAGTCCATGTGAGCATAGTGTGCAACATTTAGCTAGCTATGCATACCTTTCCACGTAGCTTTGGCAGTGAGAAACCAGTACAGCTCTATTTGATTGAGAGGGACAAAGCCAGCCCTTTTGCCAACACTCACATATTGTTGGAAGTCTTGGTTCAACCCATGGCCTTGAGGAAACATGGCCAACCCACGCACCGCCCATCGACCAGAATTTACAGGCGCACTCAGTCCTAAACAACCCACTGCTACCCTTGAGTTCACCCCGTCACACCCAATCAAAGCCTTTGATTTCCGACAAGGGAAAAATCATTAATTAAACACTCTCTAGTAAGCAGAAAAAATAGGTTATGTCGTTAGAAAAGTCGACAGAATTCGTTAATATGTCACATCATCAACAATCACATGCAATGTACCATGTGTCATTTACAATAAAAATAAAAATAAAAATTATTAAAAAAAAAAAATACTATATATATATATATATAAACAAAAGAAAAGAAAGAAAAATACGTAGGGGTTGGTCGGGCCCCCCTTTTGACGAAATGGAGAGTGACCGAATCACTCGCAAGGCTATGGTGTTGGTTCGGTCACCCCTTCATTTTTTTTTTTTCTTCTTTTTCTTTTTTTTTTCTTTTTTTTTTTTGCCATTTTGGGGTAGTTGAATTAACCACCCCCAATAACTATGAAGGTGGTTCAACTACCCTGTTTGAACATATCTGAGGTGGCCGGCCGAACCAACCCTAAGTGAGAGGTGGTTCGGCCTCCCCAAATGACCATGTGGGGATTCTGGCCACCCCATTTGTATGCCAAATTAATAAGCTAGCCTTCTGTGAACTGAGAAATTAATAGTCCTTACTTTTGCTTTGATAGTTGTTCCATCTTCCATTTCAATGAGAACAACATGGGATGATCCCTTCTGGGCTTGGGTTTTAATGGAGGTGAGCTTGGAAGAGAAACGGATGGTGTCGATTGGCAATTCCTCTGCCAGAGCTTCCAATAAGGCTTTACGGTGTACAACTCTGAGTACAGCCCCGCGCCCACTCCTACATCTCACCATCGATCGTCAAAAATTGAAAGAACAAAAGAAAAAAACAGGAAACTTCATCAGTTGTTAGCCATTTGATTTAACATATATAAAATCATAATAATAATGGTGAAATTAATTAAAATGAGTTGAAACATGGGATATTGACGTTGCAAATTTTGATAATTCAAGATTAACATTTCAAAACCCGTAACAATACTCCAGAGGAGGGTAAGTGAAGTTTTTAGAAAAAAATAAATAAATAAATCATAGTGTCTTGTAAGTTAACGTACAGATGAAATAGTAATGAATTCGAGTTGATTGATCACCTGTTAGCTTTGGTGAAAGAGATTTGTTGAGTTGCTCCGGTATCAACATTTGTTATGTTTGCCCTAATATTATACATAATAACCAAAAGAAAGAACAAATCATGACTTAGCAATTAAACGTACACCTTAATTAATTAAGCAGAATAAATTTAAGTTTATAAGCTATAAATATATATATATATATATATATGTTTGTCACTTTGTGTTTGTGAAGATCATTACCTCGTGCAAGGATCATAAATGTCGATGAGCTTGTGGGCGACGTCAAGAGCATAGAGGGAAGCCCAAGCATTAGGGTAAAGACTTAAGGTTGCCCCAGTGGTACGCAACCCTTGTGATCTTTCCAACACCAAAGCTTGAATCCCCACTCTCTTCAAGGCTACAGCAATTGCCAAACCTGCTATTCCTGCGCCAACTATCACCACATCCTCTTCCTGCATCTTTATCATGCACATTAATTGAGGCTCTTACTGATCGAGTCATGCATATATATATATATATATATATCAATTAATTTTACAGCAAAAGTATTAGATATGGAAATGAAAATTTTGAAGTTAGAATATATTCTAGAGAATATATTCTGCCCACCCCCAATGAAAGAATGGTTTAGAGAATATATTCTGCCCCCCCAATTAATGAAAGAATGGTTTAGAAAAGGGTAACCAAAGGTCACAAGCCTAAGCAAATTGTAATTTTATCGTAGAAATCAAAAGAAAAATATATATTTGATGAACAATACTGATCAATTTGAGGCACGGGAATTCTAGATTGCCTATTGTAGTACTTCTTCAATAGTCTTAACCTTTCTTTCTTCCTAATAGCTTCTCCTTTTGATATATGATATTGGAACTGTTAGAGGATAAAAGCAGCAGCTCACTTCTCCTCAAGACCAGCCGCAAAATCAGTAAAAGGACTCTACATTCCGTGTTGACCAGCCGGCCTGTGAACAGTAGCATTGCAGCAGACTTCAGCACAATTTCCTCATGGATTCCTGCTGCCCAATATGGTCTCCATGTTTCCTGGATTCATCTCTACCCCTCAAACTTAGCATACACCTTTTTCCTCTTTTATAGCATCTCATGTTCTCTCATTTTCTGTTGTTGTAAAAACCTCGTACTAGCTTCCCAAACTAGTGTACATGTAACTCTATAAATAACAGTTTTTATCTGGCTTTGGTAAGTTAACCAAACCAGTTCTTCTCTTAAATCTTTCAGCTAGGAACATTAAATTATTCTAGAGCCAACTAACAAGAAAATAAAAAAAATTGACAAACTATTATTGATTTTGATATGGGAATAATTAAATTAACAGAAAGGTCCACTCAATAGATAGGCCCGTAAAAGTATCAGAGAGTCCTATGATCCCTTGGATAGTAGTTGCACAGCTAAGAGTGTACTATGTGGCAAACAATCAGACAACACCTATTAGGGCGACGTAGATCAGACCGCATTCGGCTTCATAAAGAGAACGGGAGAAGAAATGCGCGTTCGAACGCGAGCCTATTCGAATGTACTCGCTGAATGAGTTTGAGACAAACTTACAGGGAGTCCCGATTGATGTCCGGTCGAATCTAGTTCGACCTCAGGACTTCATTGCAATGTTTTGTTTGAACATAACTTTTAACCGTTGGAATACGACTCAAGAGTTTCGTTTTATTTTGCTTTCCAAGTAGGGCTTGGACTTGTTTTACTATATAAACACATTTAGGACAGTTTATGCCACAATTTTATGACATATTTTCTTCAGTTTCCAATAAGATATATATTCTTAGTTTTGAAAAGAATTGTGAGTTTTGTGCTTGTTAATTATGTGACCCACTACACCATGTTGCATCAGTTCGTATCAGAGACAAGGTTTCTTTCCTGCCAGGGTGAGGAACACGTGGAGGAAGAAATCAACCTGAAATTATTGGTGATGTGTATGAAGGCGAAGAGGCAACACATGATGATAAACTAACGACACATTTGCAATGCTTGGAAGAGCAATTTGATCGGTTTGAACCATTTTCAGAGCAAATTGGGGCACAAGTCGAGCAATTTGTTGTCATGGGTGGTACAAACAATCGTCGTCACCAACCAAATCCAAATTATGCGAAGGAGAAGAATAAGGAAGGCAATTTGTTGCCATTGGCCGGTTCCACCCTTAGGCTGATTAGGCGGTTGCCTAAAACTCACAATTTAATAAGGATTCAAATAAATAAATATTAATGAAAATTTATTCTATAAAAAAACAATGGTTAAGGACTTAATTACTGTCAATATTATTTAATTAAGGCCCCAAATTATGCTAATAATAATTAAAAAATGCATTAATATAATTTGATTCTCTTAAAAACTAAAATCTCCAACATTTCATTCTCGAAACAAATCTTAAAAAAATTGAAATCATTAAATAAGAAAATCAAATAATATATTAGTATTAAAATCATTCAATAAAACCTATTCTCACGTTGAATGTTGTTAGGTAGAGATTCTTTTTTGGCCAAGATTCCCATCATAATCTACAAGGGACAGCTAATCAATAATAAATTATGATCTCAAGTCCCAACTGTCAACTGGATCGTCATTGCATGAGATATGATTCTCTCTCTCTCTCTTACACACACAAATGGGTTGCTTCAGTCCACACGCAACGTTCAAAAATACAACATTTATGATTGAAGTCCAAAGTTCAAATTAAAATGGAAAAATAAATAAATATTAAGAAGATGGAAAGTTTCTAAATATTTTATTCAATTACAAATTCCTCTTCTTATAAGTTTCCACTTTTTCTCTCTATTTCTCTATTCAAGTCTTATTCAAATTGGAATTCCTCACTTCTTCTCTAATTTCATTATCTTTCAATAACTTATTGTTTAAGTCCTAAAAATCATTTCATATCTGATCAGTGATTAAAAAAAAAAAGTTCAATGGAAATAAGTCTTTTTCAAAAATAAAATTGAAAAAATGTTACTGAAGATCAACAATGTTAAAAGAAAGATTAAATGGATTAACCATCTTATCAATTGAAAATGAGATGTTAGAAAAACTTGAACATAAAAACTTAACAAGAGGAATGATTTTTAAATAAAAATATAATATTATTTAATTAATATTTAAATTTAAAGAAAATGCATTACTTAAATAAGTTAAATTTCTCGCTTTTGACCTCAAAATATAACAAGCCAGCCCTAATCTATTATAAAGAAATTTTGTAAGTGTGAACCTTCTGTAATTGAGTGAACTCCTTACAATAACCATAGTGCATGCATGAGTTTCCTTATTTATTGCTTTAACTATATTTGGTAATTGATATGTATGGTTATTGTAATTTTTAATTTGGTATAATTAATTTATGTAAAAAACCTATTCACCGTACCCTTCCAAGGGTTAGAAGTCGCCAGTTTTGAATAATCAATTCCCGAAATTAAGTTTTTAATATTGGTTGGAAAATATATATATACAGGGGACCACTTTGCAACATAGGTAAGGTGGTCCCCTACTTTAATTTATTTTTAAAAAATAAAAAAATTTAAAAAGTAGTAGGAGACCTTACCTATGTGGCAAGATGGTGAAAAGTTATATCTTTGGGTGGTATTCGATCATGAGAAATGATCCCTACACTATTTCTCACAACAGCCCCACAACAAGCTGACGTGGCTGGTAATATTTTATGGGATTTGATTCATACACAACACTATCACAACAACTACACAACAACTCCTCACATGAGGGTGGGTCCCAGTGTGTGGGGTCCACCCTCATGTGAGGGGTTGTTGTGTGGTTGTTGTGTTGGTGTTGTAAATTTAACATTTTCCATATTTTATTATTTTTTTTGTTTTCTTTTGTTTTCTTTTTGTAAAAAAATAATAAAATATTACCAGTTACGTCAGCTTGTTGTGGGACTATTGTGAGAAATGAGTGTAGGGATCATTTTTCTTCGATCATTACTATATATATATATATATATATATATATATATATATATATATATATATATATATATATATATATATATATATATATATATATATTTATCCCCCAATCCACTCATGGGCCAAAGAGAGAATTAAAGGGAAAACTTCATTTAATCCTTCTAAATTTTTATCACTTCTTCAATTTTTCAGCTACTTAAATTTTAAAAACTCTTAATTTAATGTATCTATATTTTAATTCTTTTCAGTTTCACGCCTCCATTAAGATTTAATGGAAAATCCTAACGGATGGGTGTCAAAATTCTCAAAATACCCCCATTTTTTAAAGAAAAAAATTGTAAAGATTTAGGCATTGGTCAGAAATAAATGAAATTTGTAAAAATACCTTAAGCTTGAATCTTTGAAAAAGAAATTATATACTTTTTAAGAGGAAAACATGGATCTTTTAGAAATTTTGATAGAATTTAATAAAAAAAATCTTAATTGATGGCGAAATTGAAAATAATTAAAAGATGGTTACATTAAATTAAAAGTTTTTGAAATTTAAGAAAATAATTATAAGAGCAACGACAATTCATAAGAGTTATGTGAAATTTTCATTTTTCCCAAGATTGATAAACAACAAACTATTAATGGCTCGGAGAGAATAGATTCTAGCATTGATGCAGGTGATCATTATTCCCGAATCTTAGCATCTATCTAGGACTAGGAGCCTAGGAGCACCAGAAAAAACAAAACAAAAAATAAAAATAAAAATTGGGAGCCAATATTCCAAAATGTTAGCATCTTCATGAGCATAAAACGATGTCGTTCTCTCATGCTAGCTTCCTATTCTCTTTTAACTCCTCATCGCCTGCACTTTGGTCTATATTCAACCTCATTCATTGCATGTCCTACAAATTGCTGACCTTCTTAAATTTCACCTATAGAATGTTGTGAGGCATGTCATAACTACTTGTCAATGTTATCAAATCTCTTGACTTAACCATGGAAGACTCCCTCACCGGCTACAAGTCGGCGCCACCCAGTGACGGTGTGCTATATAGCCCCCAAGGCCTAAGGTTTTCTTAAAAAAAAATAAAAAATTTCCCTTAATTTTTTTTTTTTTTTTTTTTTTTTTCAGATTTGCCCCCTCAATATATATATATATATATATATATATATATATATATATATATATATATTTCAATCCTAACCCCCCAAAGTTGGAAGGCTGGCTCTACCCCTGGTGCCACCTTCGTAGCTAGTCAACTAGCTACAAGTTGACGTCACTCTAGTGATTTTCTTCTTATTTTGCAAATAAGTAGGTAACCCACCACGCTCATGCAAAATCTGGTATCATCAATTTGAATTTATCAATTAGGCTGAAATCAACAATTAACCCTACGATAAATTCAAGCTAATAGAGTATCCAAATGTTATGGGCCGGGCTCTTGCCATCGTATTTGAAGATATAACACTACTAACATATTCTATAAATTTCATTTACTTCCCTAAATATAGGAAAAATTCATTAAAAAAAAAAATGTTAATGCAAACTCTCTTGGTGTTCCCAATTCATTATTTTATTAGAAAAAAAAAAATAAACTTTTTATTTCCTCTCTCTTTCTCCTAACATTTATTTAAAAAAATGTGTATGGTTTTCTCTTTCTTCTCTCTTTCAATAATCATTTATTTAAAATAATATTTAAATGGTATAGATAAAAGATAATAGAAAAAGCTATTGTATAGTTTATTTAAATAAAGAAGCAAAACGAAAGTTGATTCTCTAAACCTTTTTTAATTTTTTTTCTTTAAAAAAAAATTATTGTTAGTGCTCTAAAACTGAATGCCGTTAATAATTTGCCCAATCATTTTTAACGATATTCGGCCCATACCTCTTTTGATAGGAATCCCTTCTGAAAAATTAGGGGTAGAGCCGACAATTAAAATTCTGGAGGCAAAAAAATTTAAAAATAAAATAAAAAATAAAAAATTTAGACATAAAATTTATTTATTTATTTAAAGAAACTTTGGGCCTGGGTAGCTCCGCACATCCATAAAAGCCAGCTTCTGTTTTTGCTTTGTTTCTTTTTGTCGCAGTTTTGCATTTATATTTATTTTTTAAAGTTGTGCTTTCTTTCTTGGGTCTACCCTTTTTGTCCCGTTTTCTTTTATGGTCTCGTTGAACACAAAAGGGGTAAGAATTTCCTACAAAATAAATTTTCCACATTTCAAGAACATATGGAAGAATGTGTCCACATTTCCAAATTATCGAATCCAAGCAATAATTTTCAGAATATTAGGATACTATTAAATTATTTATCTAAGTTTAAAAAAATTTAGACAGTTAATTGTGAAAGGCTACTTATAAGATCTATTTTACCAAATAAAAATTAAGCTGTTTAATCACTTATTCGGCCCGATAGATCCTATAAGTGGTATCTCACGATCACCTATCTAAATTCTTTCAAATTCAAATAAATAATTTAAGAGAATCTTAATCTTATTTCCATAACCCATCTTAGAAATATGGAAATCCAAATCATTACAAAATTAATGTACTCACAAGCTTCAACAAACACAACAACACTTTACTCACACTGAGATTTTTATAAAAGTCATAATTTCCACATTTTTATTTAGGAAAATGACACTATACCAATTTATATGTTTTTTTTTTCAAATTATAGATTGCATCATTACATTAAGTGGATAATTTAACGGATAACAATATTATGAATCTAAGTTGGATAAGGTGTCACTTTTGAAATCACATAATAACATGAGAGGTTAAGATATAATTATATAGTGTTATTTGTACATTTCCTTTAATATCACGTTCAACTATCACATCTCTTATCTCTAAAAAATAAAAATAAAAATCACATCTCTTAAATGTACTTGAATATTCAACAGAGTAATACTATTTAATAGATTGCTATACGACGATTATATAACTTGATAATATGGTAGCTACCACTATAGTAAAAATTAACTCTTCAGATCAGCATTTGTGTGTGTGTGTATATATATATTAATGTTACGTTATCTATTTAATAATTTACTAAATAGTATTCCTCTTACTAACAAATGCACTAATTATGCACACATAAAAGCATCCCAATCAATACTTTTCTAGTGGTGAATTGTCGATGTTGATGTGATTAATAGCAATATTTACATTCATATCCGTATAATGCGGCTATTACTTTTAAGTATTCACATCTGCATCATGTAACTATCACTTTTGGGTATCTGTATCTGCATCCGCATCTGAAGATAGCGAATGCAGACGTTTATTATCTGGCAGCATTTTCACCTATACACTTTCCCAACTGAATTTTAGATTGGTGGATAAGAAGTGGGATGCGAGCTTCTCTTGTGCTTCCATCTAAATTTTAAATTTCTATTTAAAATAGTTAACTAAATCCAAACGACATAAATTGGAGGAATTAAATTGGAGGAATTCTATTCCAATTTAATCTCCAAAAGTGACATGTTTTTTAGCTTTTGAGAAACAAACGTGGTTTTTTTTTGTTTTTTTTGTTTTTTTTTTTTTTTTATCATAATTTGTGTTTCTCACATACATTTTTAATAGGATTAGTAAACATTTGTTCAATAGACACATGTCACATGTCACTTTTAGAGACTGTATTGTTTGTAGGAAATTTTTGTTCATGCTAAAAATTATATTTTTATCCCACAACTGGTCCTGTTTGGTGATGATAAGTGTGTTCAACATATGAATTCTAGAGAAGGGTACGCTAAGGAATATGAGCAGTTCAATCCCGAGGTGGCCACCGTCCGAACGGCACGTTCCGAAGTCCTCTCCCGAGGATATCATTCCTACGATGCAATCCGAGCCAAGGGTGCATTCCGAGTCGAGGATCTCATCCGAGCTACAGATCATCCCGAGCCGAGGGTCTATTCCGAGCCGAGGATTCCATTCGAGCCGAGGATCCCATTCGAGCCGAGGATCCCATCCGAGCCTAGGGTGCATTCCGAGCCGATGATCCATTCCGAATCAAGAATAAAATCCGATCTGAAGATAACCTCCGAGTCGAAGGAGCAATTTTCCTTAAGGCTCAAATTCGACCCAGGGTCTAATTTCCCGAGAAGCCCAAATGGACAACTTCATCAAAATATTGAGATAAGTTCACTCTTTGCATTTTCGTTTAGGCAAGCCTACTCATAATTTTTAGACAAACAAATATATCTCATGCATTATTCGGTGAAATTTAAAATTAGTTTCTCACCTCAACACAAAATGATTACACATCAAGTGTAAAAGTTGGGGGGTACCAACCTGGTGAAATAGAAAACTGAAACAGAAGACTATATATCAAGTCGCATGATTGATTCTCAGTGTAATTTTGCATACTTTGCATTAATAAATTGTTAACTGCTAGGCTCTGCTACATATATGTATACATATGTGCCGTATAGACATAGACAAGGCTAATATTTCAGGCTAGAGGTCTCTATCAAGCGAGATCAGAAAATTCATAAAAAATGCTCGCTCGTGAGCAAAACATGGCTAGGCAACTTCACCATACCCCTGCTCTGTCAAGCTTCTCCACAACCCTTTTGAATCCTTTGTCACAATGATGGGAGGTACATTACAACAGCAAAACAGCTACATTACCCCGAGCTTGCGCAACACGCAAAGGAGCTTTAACGCCGCCTCGCTCGGTGACGGCTAGAAGCTTCACGAGAATCAATGGTCACTCAAAGCATCTTTTTCAAACTTATGTTTCTGATCTGTTTGTCTCCTTGTGCTATGTTAATATAGGAATACCACTGAAAAGCTTAAGAGGAGAAAAAGACAAAAGTCTCGTCATGCCTCGAGTTGACTCGACTTGACTCGAGCACCAGAGACTCGCGTCCCCGAGCCGCTGTAAGCCTCAGGCCACCATAAGCCCGAGCCGCCGCAAGCCTCGGGCCATCAAAACATACGGGGAGGCAACCCCTACAACAAACCCGATCATGTCCCTCGATAATAGTGGGGGGTGATTCAGTTCAACTCAAACTAGATCAAATCAACTCAAACCAGATCAACTCAAAGTGATGTCTCCCTCGGTTTGAAACACAACCGGCTCGGGAAGACACACCCAATCATGTCCCTCGATAACAGTGGGGGGTGATTCGGTTCAACTCAAACCAGATCAACTCAAAGTGATGTCTCCCTCAGTTTGAAACACAATCGGCTCGGGAAGACACACCCGATCATGTCCCTCGATAACAGTGGGGGTTGATTCGGTTCAACTTAAACCAGATCAAATCAACTCAAACCAGATCAACTCAAAGTGATGTCTCCCTCGGTTTGAAATACAACCGGCTTGGGAAGACACACCCGATCATGTCCCTCGATAACAGTGGGGGTGATTCAGTTCAATTTAAACCAGATCAAATCAACTCAAACCAGATCAACTCAAAGTGATGTCTCCCTCGGTTTGAAACACAATCGGCTCGGGAAGACACACCCGATCACGTCCCTCATTGGGGGGTGACTCGATTCAAATCAAACCAGATCAAATCAACAACAATTGTGCTTTCAAAGTGCCATCTTTGTGTTGCAACGCCAACAACCACAGTTGTTGGAAATCATTCTATCAACTCAGGTATGCAAACTAATCATTATTCAATATATATAAACAATTTGTTCTAACATATTTCAGGGGTCCTGCTCCGGCAAAAGTCATGGCAGAAAACCATACGGGGAGGAAACCCCTACAACAAACCATACGGGAAGAAAACCCCTACAACAAACCTTACGGGGAGGCAACCCCTACAACAAACCCGATCATGTCCCTCACTAAGGGGTGACTCGGTTCGAATCAAAGCGCTGTCTCCCTCGGTTTGAAACACAACCGGCACAGACACACGTTCCAGTTATGTCCCTCACTGGGGGTGACTCAGTTCAAATCAAAGCGTTGTCTCCCTCAGTTCAAGACATAACAAGCTCGGAACGAACAAAATCAAAACTCAAGAAATGAAGATTTCACCAAAGAGAAATATTCACTTTACAACTTGTCCAATTTTTCTTCTTAATTGCCCCTAATACTATCAGTTGGGGGCCCAAAAGTCAAGGGCTCGGGAACGAGATTACCACAACAGGATTTAGTGGCCCACTCGCCACACACCAGAATATCCGAGAAGAACTCTCGACCCAATTGGTGAGTTCAGATGCCACCTTATTGGTTTACTCCTTCTTTGCCTTAGCGACATACATCTATGCAGCCGGCACTACCTTTCGAGCCTGAGTTGCATTGAGCTTTGTAAAAGACGCTCTGTCTTTCTTGGAATCAGTCAGTTTAGTCAACACCCACCAAGTCACCTATTGTCGGCATGCACCCAAGACTGTGTGGGCCCGTGGCCGAACCGAAAGCTCAGTCGGACCGACCAAAACCAGAGAACCCGATCGGTAGTCAGAATCTCATGAGTATCCCGACCCCTAGGTCGGGAACATACTTCATCTCAGAAAACTCCGCTCCAGGAAATACAAGAAGAGCACATGCAGATCCGACATCTAGTTGGTCCCGAAAGCAGATATGGGCAAGATATACAAGGATCTCTATCCCAATATTGTCGTTGATATTCAAGGGACTAAGATTCTTCCTACTTGACTGTTATCCTCCTCGGTTGGGGAAGCTCGGAGAATTGAACAACTTCCTTCCTCGGTCCGAGAGGCATCAAGCCCGGAGGCCAGCTAGTCTTTATCTTCATTAACTTCGGTTAAGTCATTCAAAAACTCGGTCTACTGTTACCTCAGATTTGCATACCTGAGCCTCAAATGCATCACGCGGTTTCCAGCTCTTTGTGAGCTCTACACCAAGTTATCCTTGGCCTCTGAATCTTCGGCAAGCTGAGATAGTCCCAAAACCTATGCCGCTTCCTAGGCATTCTAGCAACCATGGTCTCAACAAGCGCCTTATGACCGACATTGCACCCTCAGTAGTGATGAACAAAAATAACTCCAGTTGCAAGTACAAAGAAGATTCCCGATGCCCGACTAGCTGGACAAGTCAGCCATGGGAATCGGGGGGTAACTGTTAGGGAAATTATCATCCCTTAGGCAAATGGGCCTATACCCGAACCAGGGCCCAGTTGATTTTGCTGGCCCAACTTGACCCGCTCAGTCACCTGGGTTTAATAGAATCCTATAACACTTTGAATGCTATTTTTGGAACACATGAGATAAGATATATGATTCAAGTATCCTATGAAGAGTAAGTGTCCCACTCTCCCACTCTCCCACTTAACCTCTATCTCACCCCACTAAGGGTCCCACTCAACTATGGCATGAAGGTAGAACAATGCAATTGAGAACTATATGCCTATAAATAGGCATATACTCCAGGTACAAAATAGACTAAATTATCTTAAACACATGGTCTCTCTAAAAATCACAATCAATATTCTCTGACTTAAGCATCAGAGGGGGATCGTCGGCACCCCCGACGCAGTGTTTATTTTATTATTTTGCAGATCATGAAGAACAGGACAAATCGTCAGGCAACACGTCACCATGCTGGAAACTGCATCAACAAGTTGTGAAATAAAAATGTAGTTTATGACATTATTTTTAGGTCCGTTTAAGTTTGTAATTAAAAAAAAAAAGAAGAAAAGAAAAAAAAGAAGAAATATGCATAGAAATGGGGAAACTAATCCGGAAAAATGGTTACCGGGACATTGGAGGGTCCAAATCCACAAGCCTGCGTTCACATGAGAAACATAATATATTCCATCAATCATGCACGGCATACGCTAAAGTAACCTTCTTTTCTCTCTCTCTAATTCTGTCCGTCCATCGCCCAAACCCACAACAACAAACCCAACCCAAAGCAGCTTCTGACGCAGAGCACCAAACCCATGGCCGATACTTCATTGGTCAACTCAAACAATATGCATTCACCCAAACAAAGATTAGTTTAGAATATTCCCTGATTTGTGCCAAAACAAATTTCCGAAAATCTCAGATCTGCGTGGTTTCTGAATTTGGGCGTTTTTACGATGATTGATTGTCTGTGTTGAATGTATCGTATCTTCTTTTTTATTTTTTTTGAAGGGGTACGAACTCGGTCTATACGCGGATCGGATGATGTGAGTACAATCTCGAAAACCATATAGAAAGACCCATTGGAAGGAGCTTGAGAGTTTGTTGGGGGTGGGGGGGGAGGCGACGACGATGGATGTGGACGATTTCCGGGTTGTTCTGGAGAGCTGTGGCGTGGACGTGTGGACGTTCATAGAGACGGCGATAGCGGTGGCGGCTGCGGACTACGGCGCCGAGCTGAAGCGCCGGAGGGACGGGATCGTGGAGCGGCTCTACGCGGGGACGTCTTCGTCTTCGTCGGCGGCGGCGGAGCAGCCTCGATGCCGGAACTGCGACGACGTGGATGATCTGAGGCCGGATAATTGTCTTGATGACGTCAAGGCGGCTGCGGAGAAAGGAGGGTCTCCCGGGACGCCGCAGTCGGTGGAGAGAGAGGACGGCGAGGAGTTGGATCCGTACGCTGGTCTGTTCGACGACGAGCAGAAGAAGATCCTGGACATCAAGGAGCACCTTGAAGATCCTCACCAGGTTTTTTTTTTTTGGATTTTAATTTAGTTATATTAGTTTTTCTGGGTCTGATTTTTCTTGTTGGTTTGGTTTGCTTTTTTTTGTGTTAGTCTGAGGATTCTTTGGTTGATTTGCTTCAAACTCTAGCAGACATGGATATAACATTTCAAGCTCTCAAGGTAAACTATGCAACTATTCTTTGTCTTTTGAACTTAATTTCTTCCCACTTATAGTGTTTGACTTTTTTTTTTGGGGGGGGGGGATCTGTGAATTGTAGGAGACTGATATAGGAAGGCATGTGAATCGATTCCGAAAGCATCAATCGCAGGATGTCCGGAGATTGGTGAAGCTACTAGTCAGGTTTGGAAGAACCAAAAAAATTATGGAAAATATGTACCGAGTGTTGGAAAAGGCTGTTGAAGATTTGTTGATTTGGGTTTTGTTTTGTCAGGAAGTGGAAGGATATTGTGGATGAATGGGTGAAGTTGAATCCACCTGGGGGACGGACATCCTCTGCTGTAATGGGTAAAATTATTACTCTTCAAATAACTTGATTTCAGTTTCTCTTGTCGGAAACATTTGAAGTGAATTTTGGGGTTTAGAAATGAAGCTAAAAATTGTAATTGATGTTGTTGGCAGCTGATGGAGACTCGCCCCAGCAGAAAATTCCTCAAAACGGTCATCAGCAGGTGGAAGAAATCTGTTCTTTCTTTTCTTCTTTTTCTTCAAGCTAATTTGCTTTGTCTGGGAGAAAAGTTGTTGGAAAATTCTGTCCTTTGTTTTAGCTTTCTAATGTTCTCTTCTTTTGCAGGTTCCTGATTTTGGATACTCCCCAAATCCACACAGTGAGTAGTAGAATCAGATTCCAAGTTCAAAACTTTTGATTTTGTTTGTGTTCTTTTGTTTACAAATTGATTGATGTATGTTTGCTTGCACAGATGGGAGTTCTGGGTCAGACAGGAATAATTCAGAATCCGAGCCAAAGCCGAAAGCGATTCCTCGAAAAGAAGCTCCTCCTAGACCAGCTCAATCAACACCTGTATCTGCTGCCTCTGCACACCAAAATGTATGGATACCAAATTAGAGTCTCTCTAGCTCTAGCTCTCTATGTTTGGTTGATGAAAAGGCGGAAGAAGAAAATAAGTTTTTGAAGCTTATATGCTTCCAAAATATGACCAACCAAACTCAATTGCTTCAAATAGTTTAATTTGGCTCAATTGAGTGGGAGGTGCAAGTCTTCTTGTGCAAAACAAATTCATTGTGAATGGTTTTTACTCAGTTTGGATGACTTTGTTGGGATTTTGCAGAGACAAAGAGAACAGAAGGATTTTGACTCTGATAAAAAACTGGCTTCAGCAAGAAAACGGCTTCAAGAGAATTACAAAGAAGCTGAGAATGGTTTAGTTATTTGCTTTTTTTGTTTCTTCAATTTTTCTGGGTTCAATGTTGTTGTGGTGCTTATGCTGAATTGCTGATTCTATTTGTGTTTGTGTGTTTACTCATGTGAAGCCAAAAGGCAAAGAACGATTCAGGTGATGGACATCCATGAGATACCAAAACCCAAGAATACCTTCTTTGCGAAGAACAAAGGTGGTGGTGGTAGTGTTGGTGGTGGTGGTGGTTCTCACGGGAGGCACTGGTGAATCAATTACGGCAAATCATACATACAAAGGTTACATGAGGGAGGCCTGAAATTCCCAAACCGGTTTTGCCTCTTGGATTGTTTTTTCAAGTTAAGGAAGACAAAAACAATAACACTTTTTTTTTTCTTCTTCCCCTAATTACTTAATTAATAACAAAAATCAAAATCGCTTATTTTGGAATTGTGAATACAAAGTCAAAAGTTTTCTTTGGTGGGTCCTATGAAAGATGGGGCTTTCCTAATTACTTCATTAAAATAGATTTTTTTTTTCTTTTTTTTTTTCTTTCTTTTTTTCAATTTTTATTTGGGTTGGAGACCCTCCAACCTGTAAACCAATTTCCCTTTTTAAATTAGTGGGGGTGCGGTGGGGTTGGGGGTGGGGGTCAAGGATTGGGACGGTGATTGGAGTTTGGTTGGAGGTGCTCTTGCCTCAATTATCGGCTTTATTAATTAATTTATTTATAAAAGTATGCAAGTGTGTTTTTGTTGGAGTCAAAGTACGGGATAAGATCTTTTATATTTATTTATCCGAATTTGATATAATTCGAGCAGGTGATTGTGAGAGATTACTTATGAAATTTATCTGATCAAATAAAATCGGACTGCCTAACTATTTATCCGGTCAGGTGAGTTTCATAAGTAATCTCTTATAATTATTTGTCCGAATTGTCTCAAATTTAGGCAAATAATTGTAGATGTTCTTTATCTTCGTTTGAGGGTATATTTTTTTGAAAAAATCACGAATACTGAGAAAATTTGTTTTTTGAAATTATGTTTTTATGGTTTTGAAAATTTGAGACAATGAAAAAAAAGTTAGATAAAATCTAAGTACAAATTTGAATTCCAAAAAACTTCAAATACTGTCACCCAAATTTGAAATAGAAAGTTTTCTTTTGGGGTGGTCGAAAGTTTTTCAACTCATTTTCCTAAAATAAAAAGTTTTACATTTTTTTTTTTTTTTTAAAAGAATGCATGCTTTTAAAATTGACGTAAGTTTAATAAAATAAATTGTGCTGGGGGAATTTAATCTGGTTTGAAGAAAAATTTTGTGGAATAAAATTCGCACAGATAAGGAGAGAGAATGCTTGGGCACTAATATCTAGTGAAATCTCAATATATTTTACATGAATAATGTTATAAATTACGTTTTTATTTTATATTTATTTAATAATACCAACGCGTCAGTTTCAACTACTATTAGATTTTTTATTTTAATTTTAACAAATCCAATAGTTGGTTGAAACTGTTACATCGAAATTGTAAGATAATTGCAAAACAAAAATGTAATTTCTACTCATTTTGCAATACAAAGTGTTGTTTGCAAAAGAGTAACTTAAAAATCACATTTTTTATTTTATAATTATTTTATATACTAATGTGTCGGCTGGTTTCGACCAATATTTAGATTAGTCATTCTTAAATAAAAAAAAATAACACTTGGTCGGGATTGTCACATGAATATTTTGAAATAGTTATCAAATAAAAATGTGGTTCTAAGCTCTTTCCAAAAAGCACGGTTTTTACAAAACTTTAAATACGTTCATCCATTATACATGTGTAGCTTTAATGTTAATCTCAAATGATTGGATGTCTAGTCTAACTCTTATGTTTTGGCAATTCGAGTTTAGGTGAAACTAGACTAATTAAGATAAATGCAAATTTTGGTGGTTTGCACTTAACTTCATATTACTTAATTTTGATTAAGACAGTAACCTTTTTTTTTTTTAAAAAAAATAATAATAAAAAAAAATAATGGGTGAGCAATTAGACATTAAGTTTTATAGGTTAAAGTGAGAGAATTGGTGAGTCGAAATGGGTAATTCTAAATTATATTAACTTTTTATAGCTTTTAAAATCATCATTTGATTAAAATTACCATTTGATCAATAACATACTCAATGATGATTTTAAAAGCCACTTTATTTTTTAATGAACAGTTCATATACATTTAAAAAATCGCGTTTGTAAATCGGACGTTTTAAAATTGTTATTTTTAAATCACATAAATTACAAATTCAAATGAACCCTTAATATACTTTGGCAATGAATGTCCTGAGTTATATTAGTCTGCTTTTTTTTTAAAAAAAAAAAAAAGAAAAAAAAAGAAAAAAAAAAGAAGAACAAAGAAGAAAAAGGACAAAAAAAAAAATTATGTATGCATGCAGAGCCACTGCATTCAATTGCCTGTCATAAGGGCAAAACTAGAATTAAACTTGTGTGGTAAACAAGGATGGAATATGGAATTATTAACAATGGGAGCCAAAATATAAATGAGAAATATATTAAGGTATGGTGTCATATGAATGAAAAATATATTAAAATTAAAGATTAAATTGGTATTCATTTAGTGTTAAGAAAAGTCAAACAACAAATAATAATTGTTTCTTAATATATTTCAATTTTCAACTCAATCACATATCAAAATGAACCCAATGTTCTTTTAGATCCCCAAAATTATCCCCGGCTCTCCTTCTAGGCCAGTAAAAAGACAAAAATGGCCATAAACTTTTTTTAATAAGACAAAAAAATGCCTATAAATTTGAAAAAAAATATAAATAATAATAAAAAACTATAAACAAAAACTGAAAAAAAAAGAATAAAAAAAAGGAAAAGAGTAAAAGAAAAGAAAGGATGGTTAAAAAACCACCACTATGGGTGGCAGAGCCACCCTGAGTTGATTGCGGGTGGTCGACCCACCCTCAAAAAAGAAAAGTATATTCTATATGATTTAACAAAATTCTCCAACAGCAGGTTTTTTTTTTTGGTAACAAAATGGTCGTTCAATATAGCTGAGTGTGACAAGTATCATTTCATGAAGACAACTTGTAAATGAGTGTCAATTAATGAAGAAAAATGCAATTAACTCTAAAATAAATTATTAAACAAACAATGCGAAAGGAGGGGCGACTATTTTTTAGAGGAAATAAGAGATATGTAAATATTGCATACAAAAAGATTAGAGCCCCCGTATGAGAGAATAAATAACGAGAAATGTTTGGTTTCATTTTCCTACACATTTCTTGTCCATCTCCATATAAGAGATGTGCAAATCTATCATTGTGAGACCTACATGCTGGTTCTACAAATTCAATGATGAATTTAAAAAAAAAAAAATGAACAAAAAATGTACAAGAGAATGAAAACAAACATCTCATAAATAAATTAGCTCGTTGATATGGGTCTGGATCGCGATTTGGGTGAAAAATGGACCCTACCCTACCAATATTATTAGAGATAAATGTAAAATTGGTCTTTATGGTTTGGGGTATTGACAAATTGCTTATAGCTTATTAGGTTTTAAACAGTGATTAAACACTCCATGAGATAAGAGAGAATGTATATATATAAAGAGGCCCTTGCCGCTAACAAAGTTGACACAATCCATTAATATGCCACATCAACACCAATTATAATGTAGAACATGTCACTTATAATAAAAAATAATCATAAAATTATTAAAAAAAACCAAATTTTATATATAAAATTATATATAACGCAGAGGCACAGCCCCTTTCTTTGCACCTTTTGAAGATAAGCGCCAATATGCCAAAATTGATAGGTTGATAGTCAGGCAAGAAAAGAATACTTCAAAATGAGCAGAAAAAATAAGGTCAATATATGAACTCCTACAGGTCATGGATGCATGGGGCAATTTTTTGCTCCAAAACCATACTTGACAGGATCATTAACTACCTAAAGGATATTGCACCACCGACTACGAAATGAGTAATGTTAAGTACCACATTTTTATTCCATAACAATCAAACAATGTTGATGTGGCAGTACTAACTAATCCATGATTAGTCCTTATTCAATATATATATATATATATATACATAAAAAAATTGATTATAACTGCCACATCAGTATTGTGAAATAATTACGGAATAAAAATATGGTATATTACATTACTCTGTATTTTAAATGGTAGCCTGGAAGAGAATGCTTTAGGCTCTTTTTATGTGGATAATATGGAAGTCATGGATATGGATACAGCGATAAAGGTATAAAATACTTCTATAATATAATTCTCATTCCTAACTATAAATTGGATTGAAGGCAAACATACCTCTTTGCAGTGTCAATGATCTCAGATCGTACCCTCTAAGCTTAAACCAAAATTCTCGTGACAATAATAAATCTGCAATAATGCATGTATGATGAGGATCATCACGATCTATTTCTAATAAAAACATTTCTCAATAGCCCAAAATCCCACTTCTCTAACATTCAACTTGAAGACCCAGGATGCATCATAGAACCCTTTAGCCCTGCATCCTTGGCTCACCTTCTTTCTTCAGGCTACCCAATATTCCATCAATCAGCTTGTCCTTGTTAGTCTCAACAGGGTCAGAAACAAAAGAATAGATCTTTTGCGGTCTTTGCTTCCGTACAAAGTTTCTCACAAAAGTATCACTATTGGTTCCAACTGCTGATGAACCAGATGGATTCGAACCATTTGTTGAATCAACATTCTCTGACCGGTTCTTTCTATTGTCACCTTCCTTGCTGCTGTACCAGGAATCAAGGATTTGCAGTAGCGAGCTATCTTCCTCATTTACTCTCTTCGCATGCCCTTCTGGTCCAGTGAATGTAGAGGCCTCCCCTTCGGAATCAGAAGTCTCATCATCTGAGACGGAAGGTTCATAATCAGGGTATTTTAGCCTCTCTGTTTGTTCTATAGCTTTCCTCCTTGACACAGATTCCATTTCATTTCTTGTAGATCCTGTGTTGGAAACAGGCCCCAATTCCTCCCATGAGTCGGAATCATCATCCTTCTTTGCTGTGTCAGACAATTCACTATCTGAATTAGCAACCGAATGACCAGCACTATTTTCTCGATCATCAGGAACTGAAACTCCAAGGGGGGAACTATTTGAGGCTTTACCAGACGGAAAGATATAGGTGGAATCTACTTTCACCCCAGGCATTATCTGTAACAGGGATACCAACTTTTGGTAGCCAAGCTTTTGTAAATCAAGAGGATAGCCATACCTCTCAAGGTACAGTTTTCTGAAGGAGCCAATTTTATAACCCTCTGGATAATGCTTTAATATCTCATTCACAAGTTGCCGACAGTCGGCTAATATATCACTTCTAGATCTGACAGAAGGATTCTTGTTAATGACAGGTGCAGAAACTCCAGTATGGGGAATATTTTTATACTTCTTTTCTCCACCATGTTCTGGTGAATGTGACGTTGTGTCGAAAAAGATAGAGCTTAACCCATTTGATCCACGAGATTGACCCACAGAGCTCTTTCCAATGGTCCAAGTGAGTTTGAAAGGTGATGTCTGAGAGGGGCATTCTTCCACCCATTTCATCTCTGATATTAACAAATCCACCAAGTGGAGGAAGTCACTTTCACTTAAAGATCTAAGAGCCGGAGGCCCGCCCCTTTGCAGATTTTCTGCCATCTGTTCCCTGACAAAAATCATATGTAGCAGAATTATATTAATGCATGTTGCCAGATTGCAACTGTTAAATTAGATGCAAGAAAATCGCCAAGTTTAAAAAAGTTTTCATAGCACAGAAATAAAGGCATCAATAAGGTTGGAGAGCTTCTAGGTTCGACAATATTATTGACAAAAAAAGTCTAAACATCGATTTTAGAATTAACATCAATCAGTTAAGATCTGTATTTAAATCATTAAGAAATATGAACTACACCAAAAGTTGCACAACTTTTATTCTATAAAAACAAAAACCCTCCTACCATGGATCTTTGTATCTTTATATCTTTTATAATGTTGTTTCTCAGACAGGAGATATAATCCTTTGGTGAAATTTCATTCCATCTACTGCACTTCAACTCAAAACTATACTTAATAATACATATCAAGATTTTAAAGAGTGTCTTCTAATTATAAATTATGATGATCACCAAAAAAAAAAAAAATCAAGAAAAGATCCGGCAAGTTTCCAAGAACTTACTTTTTCCAAAAAAAATTAGAAATGCTAGACCATAAAAAGATGTTGCTAATAATTCCCAACAGAGGGACCAAGTACCAGATATGTTTGGTCACTACATGTACTATAGTCTGAGATATTTCATTTCTTTTTCTCTTTCACAGTTGATATTAAGTCAATGATAAAATAAAAATAAAAAAATGAATAATAGAACCAAGTATTTAAAATACATGAGCAGAAGCTGGGTAAAAGGTTATCATCATCATCACGAGGAAGAAAAATGCATAGAATCAAAGAAATAAGTAATGCATAAAACCTGGTCCTTGACTGGGAGACAATAATTGAACCATTGGGCGTATCCATAAAAGATTCCATCTCAGTCCAAAAAGAATCCTTGGAGAATAACTCATGCTTTCCAGATTGACTAATTATGTGGTCCAGTTTTTCTCTGGATTGATCACTCAATATCTCAGACTTTGGGTCACTTCTCCAAAATTTACACCAATTTACAACCCGGTTGAATAAACCTGGATTTATTCTCAATTTATCACCAGATGCTTCAGAATCTGTAGCATTTTGGCTGTCCATAGCTGACTCATTACTGGCAGAAGAATATGGCACCTGACATATTGGATTGGCATCCTGACTTGCTGATTTTGCACATTTGTCGTCGACTTTTTCCATTTTTGAGCCATTAACAGAAGTAGAACAGTATACAGCAGTGTCTTGACTTTTTTCCTCAGAACTAACACCAGAAGTAGAACATATTTCTGGAATGCTTTGACTTTTATTCTTGAAACCACCATCTCTATTGCCAAAACATTTTCTCCAAACTCTCTTGAAAAAGCCCACTTCAGCTACAGAATCTTGCTCCACCACAGGAGTCAAATGACCCTCACTCACCTGTTCAACAACCTTCTCGTTAGGTGGAGACTGTTTTTGCAGCTCCTCAACATCTATTTCAGGAGACGGACGCAATGATGATTTCTCATCCACAGGTCCTGTAATAGATCTGCCGAGTGGAGAATGTTCTTGAATCTTTTTAGGAGGCTCCTTCACATTTGATACAGAGGATGGAGGCAATGATGACTTCCCGTTTACAGCTCCAGCAATAGACCTCACCTCACCATTTCTCTTTGAAGTTGCAGAGGGGTCCTGGACTCCATTATTACTAGCATGTCCTGTAGACACAACTGGATTGCACTCAAATGGTTCAGGAATTTTAGGGGTGACACCATGTACAAGAAACTGACCATCACCTTCAGATTGAAGTTTTAAAATGTGTGGCATTGATAGAAGAAAGCGTGAAAACTTTTTATATCCATACAAGTCTTTGTCTATACTTACATTACTTTTTCCCAACTCAGAACGAAGTTCTGTAATGGATAATCCTTTGGGGTGACTATTCAATATATGACGAATCAGTTTCATCACCATTTTTGGAACAGCACGAGGCTTAGAATCTGAACTAGGTTCAGGCAAGTCCTCAGCCCGAGAAAATGCTGGTTGCTCAGTAACCAAGAAGGGATTTTCTAGAGGAACCTTAGAGTGACCATACCAAGAACCATAGGGACCATCTGGGGGTTGGTTAAAATGCTTCCCAGTAAGATCTTCCCCTCTAATCAAAGCATGCCATTGCCACATGATACTTGCAGCACTACAGAGAACACCAGGAGCACTTTCAGGACTTGCAAGCAATATATTGTAGTTGTTCATTCTTAACCTGTGTAAAATGCTAGCAAAGTCCCTGTCACCAGAAATTAAAAAGAGATGGGCTGGTGGAGGATTTTGAGAAACCCAATACATAAGATCTACAAGAAGAGACCTATCAGCACTGTTCTTTCCACCTGCACCCATGTATACAAAGATGTACATTAGATGTTAAATTGAACTGAAATCAATGCATAGATAACAATATATCACCTGCTCGTCCACTAAAAGATGCACATAAAACATTAAAAATGAACTGAGAGAAAAGATTTGGAAACAAACACATAATTAATTTTAATTGATTCCCATTTCATAGCTGAGAGTAAAATATTATTACCTTTATATTTGATGCTGAAACTTACGGTACAGACAACTATAAATTCAAAATTTGACATCTCATCTCTTTGTTTATAAGATGTAAGGAAAACTTAATAATCTGAATAGATAAAGCTTTTCTAATATTTTACCTAAAGAAAATAATATATAATTGCACAGTTTCAAATATATCATACAACTATAATTCATTTTTTTTGATAAGTAAGAATTCATTAAAAAGCGCAGAGAGGCGCAACCCTAGTACACAAGAAGTATACAAAAGTGCCCCTAAACAGAGGAAAGGAAAGAACAAGAAAGTAAAAAGTCAGCGAACAACAAACTACCAGGGCTATGCGCCGACATCCAAAGATAAAGCAAATTAAGCACCTTTCTACAAATAGCCCCAACCGAAACCTCCACATCCTCAAAAAGCCTAGAATTTCTCTCACGCCACAAGCCTCACAAAACAAATAAAGGAACCTGCTTCCAAATACGAAAAACAGGACCACGACCCAGCAAAGTGCCCCAACCACTCAATAATATACAACTATAATTCATAATAAGTGCTGTGTCAAATACCATTTAGATTTTGAGTTCCAACTTACAATATGAACTTTGCAAATATTCGTGTTCATGGAAATTCTCCATGTCCCTAACGATATACAGAAAAAGAGAGAAAAAGTTAAGTTAATTATATTTGATTTTTGGGAGAGATTTAGACAACCATCTATGTTAGCAACAAATTCGTAAGAGAAATGAAAAACAATCTGAGCAATGTCATGCTTTCTTTGGATCTAGTTATACTTTCAAAAGTTAGTATTATAATCTCTTTTTAGCATGAAGGGCATACTAATTGAATGCGTATTCAGAATAATTTATAAGCAATAGCAGAAGTTATAAGAATGTGCTGAATTTTTGCACAGATAATCTAAATACATTCCATCAAATTGTCGGCCTTAATCTTCAAATTAAGCTAGTAACATCATATAAATGTGGCTATCTGTTTTCATCCTTTTCTTCCTAACTGCAGTTAAGGGTATTAGCAACCAGAAGGAATGAAACATGATTATAATTCGTCCTCCTTTTCACCTCAAATGGTTTCTCCTTGCTGCTTCTATTCGATAATATCTACATTATCTACAATCTAGACAGGTACTTATCAAAAAAAAAAAAAAAAGATTGACTAACAATGACATACTGTCAACCTGCAATTTAAGATCCAAATATCTATTTCAGGTTTTTGGTCTTCCGTGTCCTTCAAAAAAAAACGCAAAAAAGAGAGAGAGAGAACTGTTATCCAAATGCAGCAGGCATCCAAATTCAACATTCTAAGTCACCAAAAGTTACAACTGATTTTCTCAACTTAATCTGATTACTTGATCAAGTGACCTGAACTGTGTCTATGCTCTTTTGTGTGCTTGTGTGTCTGTGTTTTATATATTTGCATCATTTCAACCTTTGCTGTTGCTGTCTTGATTCTAGGGATGGCAGATTCCAACAGACACCTTGGGGCAACAGTCTCATAATTTTTGTTCTTGACAAAATAATCATCCTCCCAAATAAGAGCAATCCCACCTTAAATCATTTTAATATGGACTCATTTGCACAAGGACTGGGTTAGCTATTGAAATTTCCAAAGGGCATGTACTAAGTCCCTGGAAACTGGGAACAACAGAACACAATAGTAAGAGTTAATCATAAGTTGTATGCTGTTCAGAAGTGTCAAGGAAATTTAGCTTTTGATCAGCTCAGCAACAAAACCTTCGTCTGAAAAAAAATTCTCGGATGAAAAGAAAACCTCCCATAAAAGTCGTTAGTTAGATTTTTTTTTGTCAAAATGATTTTACACATCTATCAAAAAGGTCAGGAAGTAAGTCTAAAAAGACAAATTTCTTCCACTTTTATCAACTAAAATAAATTTAGCAAAAAGCACTTACTACAATCTGAGAGAAAAGTGCAAGCCTGCGAACCAAGCCACAACATAAGGAAACAAGAAACATTCAAGTTTTAATGCATAAAGGCTTCAATTTGACTCTTCACACAAAATTTCACCTCAAAGCATAAACTTTACAAGTGTTTAAAAAAATGTGTCAACTAGGTACAGATCATCCATTAAATTTAAAGAGAAATAAACCATCTTAAGATTCCACATTGACAAGACAAAAAAATATTGAATAGAGGTTCAAAATGGAAAGAGACTACAAAAAATACTTTAGTCCTCTTAAAACCTTTAATATGAATTGGTGTTTGAAAAGCATAAACATGCTAATTTTTTTAAAAAAATAAAAAATAAAGGTGGGCTCCTTTTTCAGTAAAAGCTATTAATTCAGGAAAAAATGATAAGACTAGAAATGTTACATTTACGGCATTCATGTTGTTATTTGTATACCTATCTATATATGAAAAATACCATTACAGTTTTATGAAGATTATTGACACAAATAAGTGTTTCATATGTATTTGAGAAATCACAGCGACTCTGCCTTACAAACAAACTTAAAATATTAACCATCAAAACTCAATCTCATGGTAGAAGGGCTCAGCAAGAACTGCATCACTAAAAGCCTAAAGCACCAGCCAAAATATATCAATTTATCATTTAAAAAAAAAAAAAAATCATCTCAGCCACCCAATTCCCTAAAATTAAATCTTGTAAGCAATACTTGGCTTCAATATACCCAACTTTCTTTTTCTTAGTGATTATGATTTCCCAATTTCTCCACCACCATACATATGAGTATGTGTGTGGCTACTTCATTTCTACAATATCAGCCAAAAATCCTAATTTAATTTTCTACAAATACTTTTAGTCAATCATGCAATGATTCACAGAAAATCATACTTCATTTCAGCGTTTCTCTTCCTCAATATAATAACTTCATGGTGTGAGCCATTTAATTGACAAAATTTCAAGATTATTCCACACACTTCAACTCAATTACTTTTAAAAACAAAACAATATTTCAAACATCAATATTCTCAATCACTACCAATCTACAGAATTCAACGAAACGAAGCACGAACCGTTAGGAATGTGAGAGAGATTGATCCCTGTGGATGACAGCGCCTCCTGGTTCCCCCTTGAGAGCTGCAAAACGTCCCCGAAAGCCGTGATCGTAACGGGACCCTTTATCCCATTGGTTCTGACCGCAGCGGTTATCGTGTGCGCGACCTTGAAGACGTTGGTGCCGGCCGGCAAACCGCAATTCTCAAAGTCCCACCACACCGAAACCCTCACACTCCGGGACTCCTCGTCGTGGCGTCTCGACGAATGCACGAAATGGGATGAGTGAAGCGAAGAGAATGAGAAATGAAATATTTGGAGAAATGGAGGAGAAGATAATGAAGAAGAAGAAGAGGAGGATGAGGCGAAGAGAAGGAGGGTTCTTGGAGAGAGTGGGGGTCTCATGGTGGCCGGAGAGATGGGAATTAGGGTTAGGGTTAGGGTTAGGAAATGGGGTTTTGGGGGTGGGATGGGAAATGGGTTTTGTCATTTCATGGTGGTTTTCAGAGATTTGAGGACCCCATTGCTGTGCAGCCGGATTGTGTGAGAGGGTTTATGGAGGAAGAAGAGTTAGCTTTCCTAAAACCCTAAGCACGTGAGATGCACGTGCGGTCTGTTTGAATTTTAGGTCCAATTTGGGCCGAGCCTCTGGGTATAAAATGTTTTATTATTATTATTATTATTATTATTTTATAAAAAAAAGGGGGTATAAAATGTTGAGAAATGCTTGGTTGTACACTCTCATCCCACTCCTATCCCACCCTTGTGTACTTGGACCAATAATGTGAGAGATAGTAGAGAGAGTATAGTGGGACCCTATTTTTTTAACAACATTATTGGTCCATGTAGACAAGGGTGGGATAGGAGTGGGATAAGAGTGTACAACCAAGCATTTCTCTAAAATGTTTTGGAATGAGAAAGAATTATCCAATATCTTCGCGTGACAATTTTAATTAATTTTTAATTTTCTTTTAAACAATGATTGATTTCAGTGTTAATTGAAACTGATTTTTTTAATGCCGACTTGATTGTCTTAATTACTCCTTTTTTTTTTTTTAAAAAAAAATAATTGATCTAATAGCTAATTAGAACTACCACCTCAACATTATAAAATAAAATAATGGTACGTAGCATTACTCTTTTTTTTTTTTTTTTTTTTTTTTAAAAAAATGACCTTTTTTTTTGTCTAATTCTTTTATAAAACTACAATTTAAGGGTCCGTTTGGGTTTGCGATTTTAAAAAGTGCGATTTAAAATAACGATTTTAAAATGTGCGATTTGAAAAAAATGATTTTTAAAAACACAGTTAAGCGTTTGGCAAAATCGCAGTTTAGCCTTTAAAATCGCGAATTTACCTTTAAAATTCTGCGTTTTCAAAAAAGCACCATCTTATCTGCGATTTGAAAAAGCAGATTTTCTGCGTTTTCAAATCGCAATTTTTAAAAACGCAGTTCCCAAACGATCTATGTTCTGCGATTTGGTTTAAAATCGCACTTATTGTCTACGAAATCGCAATCCCAAACTCACCCTAAGATGAAATGATTTTCAGTTACAAATACTTTTTGAAAAAAAAAAATTATTGATTTTTTGGTGCTTGTTTGTTAACATTCCTAACAGCTTTCCAATAGTCCATTCCCTACCTTACATGTAGGGAAAATGTTAAAAAAAAAATACAAAAAACCACTCATAATAGATACCCTATTGAATTCTTAAGTATTGAGAATGTTATAGTTATACTCTATCTGTAGGGAACAAAAAGAGCTTCCATATTCATTGTTTTAATATAAAATATTTATCTTTCCTTTCTCATCTCTTATCTCTTTCTTTTTATTGGAGATTGTATTTAAATTTTGAAAAAAAAGTGAGGGTACGTAGGAACTTAATATTTGTAAAGAAATATGATGTAATCCTAATCTATAAGGATTACATTTTTATCTAAATAGTTTATCTAGTCTAAATAAAAGTAGTAGTTTTAATAAGAGTCTTATCTCTTCTAGTAAGAGAAGACGAATAATAGTAGTTGTTTTCGTTTAAAGTTCTATTTGAATAGCAATAGGTTATTTAGCTGAATGTATGAGATAACTCTATCAAGAATAGAGTTACACTCATATGGAGAGTTTGCTAGCTTTATTGTATATTTAAAGAAATGATTATAGAATATATGTTATGTTTAATTTTGTTAAATAAAATACAGTCTCATTGTGTTTTTTGAGAGTTCCTAGCTCACTCGAAATAGCCAATTTATCCATTCTTGTACTTTGTATTAATTGGTTCATATCAATTGATATCAGAGCCATGAGTTTTCCTTTTGAATAGCAAGAAGTGTTTACTCAAGAGGACCTTACTCAAGAGGACCGGTTTCCCTCAAAAGAAACCAAATATTAGACAACATAAGAAAATCAAAGAACAAGAGTTCTCCGATCCACACCATCACCATGTCTTTCCAATTTTTCTGAAATGAAGAGTACCGAGCAAAGATAGAAAAGATGCGATCAGAATTTCTCATGTAGAAGCAAAAGCCAACAAAAAGATGGGGGAGCATATGAGAAAAATTGAAAGTTTTTCTGCACCATGCCCCACTCTAGCAAGCCAATCATTGCTCATAACGCATACCCCACCGGCTGCCACCATCACAAAAAAGAGGAAGAAAAGAGTTGCTTAAGCAACAAAGATCCATCCAAGTCGACGTTGAACCAAACCACTGTCGACCAACTGCAGATCCGCCCACCCCAATTGCAGATCTAGATGTCATTGGAGCTAGCAACGCCGCCAAAACTACAGGGGTCCGCATTGCAACAATCTCCTTAGCCCATGTAACCAATGGATCAGAAAGCAGCGCCATAAGCCCATGTCACCATCTCTTCAGCCCGTACTACCAACAAATAAAACAAAAGCATCACCCTCAGACGAAGATTTGCACTATTCAATCCCTGGGTTTATTTTTTACTGTGATGCAAGTGAGTTAAAGCAACAGCCATCTTTTTTGTAGCTTAAAAAAAGGGAAAAAAAAAAAAATGGATACAATTTCCATATTTTTCCCTTGGGGACAAGGGAAAGGTTAGTGGGAGGGAATGATGGAATGATGTAATGTTAATCTATAAGGATTATATCTTTATCTAAATAACTTATCTAGTCTAAATAGAAGTAGTAGTTTGAATAAGAGTTTTATCTCTTCTAGTGAGAGAAAACAAATAGTAGTAGTTGTTTTCTTTTAAAGTTCTATTTGAATAGCAATAGGTTATCTAGCTGAATGTTTGGACTAACTCTATCTATAATAGAGATACACTCCTATGGAGAGTTTGCTAACTTTATTGTGTATTTAAAGAAATGATTATGGAATATATGTTATGTTGAATTTTGTTAAGTAAAATACGGTCTCATTATGTTTTTTGTGAGTTCCTAGCTCACTCGAAACATCCATTCCTGTGTTTTGTATTAATTGGTTCACATCAAAATAATATGGGTAAAGTCCACATATCCCCTCAAATTACCATTAAATTGACAATGTACCCCCCCAAATTTTCAATTTGAATAATGTCTCACCCAAACTTCCAAAAATTGTCAATGTTCCCCCAACGACGAAAATACCCTTCATAAAAAAAATTGAAAAAGAAATACATAAAAACCAAGAGTGGCCAAGTTTAAAAATTCAAAGAAAAATTAAAAAAAAAGTTTTTTTTTTCTAATTAATTTTTTTTAAGAAATTAAGAATTTTTTTTTTAAAAAAAAAATTAAAAACTTTTTCATTTTTTTTTAAATATGTTTTTGTTTTTGAATTTATAGGGATATTTTTGTTTTTTTTTTTTTTTTAAGAAATTAAGATTTTTTTTTTTTTTTAAAAAAAATTAATAACTTTTTCATTTTTTTTTAAATATGTTTTTGCTTTTGAATTTATAGGGATATTTTTGTTTTATTGAAAAAATTGTAAGGTCAATTTTGTCTTTTTGTTGGCTTGGGAGGGTACATTAACAATGTTTTAGTAGTTCGGGGTGGACATTATCTTAATTGAAAGTTTGGTACCGGTAGTTTGAGAGGTGCATGTGGACTTTTCTAAAATAATATTTATTCATATAGAGAAAGATAAGGGAAGTTATTGTAGAGTGTATTTAGATAGAGAAGCAAAAAGTAGTTTTGCTTTTTAAATTTAGAAAAAATCAAAGAAAAAATGTTGTGAATGCTCTTAGTATGTTTGCATTGAAAAATAGTGTCGGCGGGAAAAGAGCCGAGAAAGGGGCTTTAAAAAATTGTAAAATATTTTACAAAAGACAAGGGAGTGTACACGCAAAAATGTTTTTTGATTGACTAAATTTGTAGCCAAACACAAAAATACATTGAAAATATTTTAGGTTGAAATAAATCGAACCTTAGATGATATTTAATGTCTTATTCCAAAACTCAAATACAAAATATTTAAAACTTGAGATCTTTTCAAGATTGGACCTGGATCCTTTCCAGTTGAGTTCAACTAGAGAGGAGCCAATTAGTTATAAATAGGGGTATTTTGGTAATTTTACATTGTGTGAAATTATCAAAATATCCTTAATTACAACTAACTAGCTCCTCTCCAGTTTAAACCCAATTAGAGAGGATCCTATTGCTTCAAGATTAGGGATGTGATAATTAAGTTGAATGTCTAAACTGATTGTTGTTGCTAATAAAAAATTAGGGTAAATGTCTTCCTAAATCGAAGTGCTATTTAAATTCGATCCTTCACTTTTTGAAAGTATGTATTTGATGCTTAACTTTTTTATGAATTTGAAACAGATCATTCAGTTATTTTTCCATCAATTTTTCTAACCACCCTTAGTGCCACATCAGCATAACATAATATTATTTTATTTAATTATTAATTTAAAAACTTAAAAGATTATTATTTGTTTTAAAAAAAGAAAAAGTCAGGGAAACGACAGCCACCCCCTTGGGGCCGTGTAGCCACCCCCAAGGACCCGGGGTAGTCGCGTGGCCGCCCCATCTACTCTGGGTAGCCGCACGGCCACCTCCCAATGGCCGGGGGTGGCCGAGCGTGGCCACGCGGCCACCCCATGGACCGAGGGTAGTCTCGTGGCCACCCCTCACTGGCCGAGGGTGGCCTTCAGGCCAGCCCTAGATCCATCTAGGGGTGGCCCGAAAGCCACCTGCAGGCCCCGGGGGTGGCTGCCTGGCCGGCAGCCACCCCCACTTCCCTGACTTTTTTTTTAAAAGATTTTTTTTTTTTTTAAAAAAAAATATTAAGTTTTTAAATTAATAATTAAATAAAATAATATTATTTTATGCTAACGTGGCGAAAATGCTGACGAGGCACTAATGGTGATTAGAAAAATGGATGGAAAAATGACGGAAAGACTTACTTTAAATTCGTGAAAAAGTTAAACACCAAATACTTACTTTCAAAAAGTGAGGAATCGAATTCCAATGATGCTCCGACTCAGGAATTTATTAGACATTTATCCAAAAAATTAATTAAAATTGAATTGAATTTATAAATCACTTTTTTTTTTTCAAATGCGGACTCAAAGCCCATTTTAAATACAATGCAGCCCAAGGATAAAGCTAGCCTACCCACCAAAAAATTGGAATTGAGCCATAATTGCAAAATTTTGGGCCTATTTGGTTGAACTTCAAATAATAACAACATAAAAGTTGGACCATTTATACATATTTTAGTTGTAAACTTTTTAAAATGCATAACTTAAATTAATAAAAATAAATAAATCAATTTGACTCTCTTTTCTTTGAGAATAGTGAATATATATATATATATAAAATAGAACAATGAAGGTGGATAGCTAAAATGTTGAGTCGAATGTAAATTCAATGTAAAACTGAATAAACTTGAATAGAAAATATATATTCTTTAACTAAATTTTAGATAAATATTTTGTTGAGCTGAATATGAATGCTATAATTAGTAGAATCATATAAAATATTATTTAAAAAAATAATATAAAATAATTTTTCAAATGCGGACTCAAAGCCCATTTTAAATACAATGCAGCCCAAGGATAAAGCAAGCCTACCCACCAAAAAATTGGAATTGAGCCATAATTGTAAAATTTTGGGCCTATTTGGTTGAACTTCAAATAATAACAACATAAATGTTGGACCATTTATACATATTTTACTTTGTAAACTTTTTAAAATGCATAACTTAAATTAATAATAATAAAAAAATCAATTTGACTCTCTCTTTTCTTTGAGAATAGTGAAAATAGAAAAAAAATAAATTTAAAATAGAACAATGAAGGTGGATAGCTAAAATGTTGAGTCGAATGTAAGTTCAATGTAAAACTGAATAAACTTGAATAAAAAATATATATTCTTTAACTAAATTTTAGATAAATATTTTGTTGAGCCGAATGTGAATACTCTAATTAGAAGAATCATAAGGTACAAAGCCTCGACATTGGACAAGGCATAATAAATAAAGGCTAAGGGAAAATAAAAATGGAATTAAATTGGATCAGACGACTTCTATTGAGGAACCAACTTACATTTAACGGTTTATATGAAATTATATAAATTATTAAACACACAAATTTTAAATTTTGACTACAAAATAAAAAGTGAATCCTTATCCACATTTTACATATTGGTCTTTTAGGTGCAGTCATGATCACAATGATACTCCAAGAATCCCACGCTTTACCTCATGTTATGAAATAAAGATGTGTTTGGTGTCATTCATTATTGAATGAATTTGTGAAACTCAGATATGGTCTTATAAATTTAATCGTGGATTTACATCTTACATATTTCTTATACGAAAATAGACAATAAATGTGGCAAGAAAATAAAATCAAACATTTATGTATAAAATAAAATATAATATCTCAACAACAGTTGTCAAAATGATGATGTTTTTCCTTTTGGATTCAACCAAAACGGGCGAAGAAGGCTACGGCTAGAACAAAAATCCGCCATGTGATGAGCTTTTGTGACTCATTCAAATTTGAAGTGTTGGCAGAGTAGGGTTGAGTGGTCATTCAGGGTGATTATTTGTTATTCACTATTATTTACTATTATTTTTGGAATTCCATGCATGAAACCCATGCTTCTTAACACTAGTACATGCACTAGTACTAGTAGTGATGCATTATGCATATATATGTGATGTGACTTTACTTTGCTCTTTATTTGCACTATCAATTATTTACCTTTCTCCTATTCCCTCCTATGATCTTATCTTATGCCAGAAAAAGTTCTTTAGTCTTACTGTCATTGATGGATTTTTTTTTTCCTAGCTCTTTGTACTCCCATTAGAATGGATTATGCTCTTATTGATCGGCGATGTGTCAACATGAAAAATATCTAGCTTCGTTAGTGCCATGTCTCACCAAACACTGATTGACATGTAGAGGTACCCTCTGGTTGATACACGTTCGAATGCCACCTGACGTTTCAGTCTTAAACACACATCAAATCAGTCATTTTGTCACGTGACTGAATTTGGGTCGTTGATATTTTGTCTTTGTGTAATCTCACAATGCCACGTGGATATTCCTTTTTGTTCAAATGGCATGTTCTCCATTCGAACGTGGTCGCTTGATTTTGTCCCATTTGATTTGGATCGTTGATCTTTACCCTCTTGCTACCACGTGCTTCAAGTCACCATTTGAACGAGGAAGCTTGCGTTCGAACATAATGGTTTGATCCAATATTTTTCTAAGTCTTTTTTCGATTCCAGTTTCGTTTTATTTGTCCCGGGTCCTTCCATACTTAATCGATCGGGTGATATCGCACTCATGGTAGTAATTTAGGCGTAATTTGGGCTACAACTACGAGTGTCGGAATCATGCATAAGCCCCCAATATGAAAACAGGAGCCACCGAGCATAGCACAAATTTTAACCAAAATCTAGTATTTTCACCTCCAAAACCTCATTTTAAGTCATCATCTGTCATTTCTAGGAAACACTTATTTCTTTTAGGGGCGATTATGGTTTCTTCTTTCCCTATTCATGATTCTCTTTCTCTTTCTCACGAGCCTTTTTTCATCTCAACTTTACTTTTTGTAACAGAGGAACATATTTCAAATTTAGGTAAAACCTAAAGACTTTGTTATGGAAATTAGACACTATTAAACCCAAGAGTAATGGTTCAGTATCACCTAAATATACAACTTTTCACCACCTTCCCTATGTGGTAAGGTGGTCCCCCACTACTTTTTGAGTTTTTTTTTTTTTTTTTTTTTTTTTTTTTTTTTTTTTTTAAAAATAAATTAAGGTGAGGGACCACCTTGCCACATAGACAAGGTGATGAAAAGTTGTATATTTAAGTGGTAGTGAATAATTACTCTAAACCCAAATAAGATGAAAACTTATGGACTAAATATAATTTTTCCTCGAGTTTTACTTTTTGTTGCATCAAACACTTTTTTCAAAGCATTAAAAAAAAAAAAAAAAAAACCTAAAACATATTACAGAACATACATTGATTTTTCTAACAAAGAATTCTTTTTTTTTTTTTTAAAAAAAAAAAATAAAATAAAAAAGTCACGAGTGCTGCCCAAAAGACAAAAAATTAAAGTGGGCTGGTGGGGCTCTTGTTGATCCTCCGAAGATGCGGGTCTTTGCTACCCACATGTGGTTTTTTTCCAACATAAATTAGTCTCTTATTATTATTATTTATTATTTATTTTATTTTGTTGAGTTTTTTTTTTTAAAAAAAATTCTGTTTTTTGTTTCTCAATCTTTTCAGATATTTTAAAAAAAGATGAGCCCTTTTAAGTTCTCCACTTTTTGTTAACGGAGGCAGAGCAAGCATTAGTGCCAGGCTATACCGTATACGTAGATGGAAAGAAACTTTCCATAGTATAAAGAGTAATGCTACATATCATCTATTTATTCTCCTTTTGTTTCTAAAAAATTGATGTGGCTCTTAAAATCACAATTAGATCAAAATCCAATAATGATTCATAAATCCAATGGTGAATTTAAGAGCCACATCAATTTTGGGAGGATAAAAGGAGGATAAAGGGATGATATGTAGCATTACTCTTTTTTTATATGGAATTCTCCTCTTTTTTTTTTTTTTTTTTTTTTTTTTTTTTTTTCTATAGTTTTTTTTTTAATTACAATATATATATATATATATATATATTAAAATCTCTCTATCTATATATTAATGTATGTAGATATATTTCTTTTACTATGTTTTTTTGTCTATTAAAATTCTAATCTTGTTTAGTTTTAACTGAATTTGTAAAAATATACATCCCTCAATCTTTGAAAATTTGTTTATAATTATTATTTTATTTTATTTTTTTTAATTTTTTTTTAATTTTTTTAAAAAAACAGGAGTCTTTTGAGAATTTTGATACCACTCCGTTATGATTTAACAGTAAATCTTAGCGGAGGGATGAAATTGAAAAAAATAAATAAATTAAAAGATGGATACACTAATTGAGAGTTTTTGAAGTTTAAGAGATAATTACAAATGTGGTAAAAATTCAACGGAGTTAAGTGAAGTTTTTTTTTTTTTTTTTTTTTTAATATTGTTTAAGTAGATTAGCGGATAGCCAGAAACAGAACTCCTTCTGCAAAACAATGGAGATCGTGGTCTTCAAAAAGCCCTGGCTCCCGAGGGATCGAAGGCACTCTGACGCCCAAACTAAGATAAAAAGGGTAAGTAATAATTATGTTGCCAGTCGGGAAGTAGTACGTATGTGTTAAACTACAACTTATCCCAAAAGTTTAAGCCGATAGGAATATGTTAACATTTAATCAACACTTTAACAGTCTCCCTCACGTGTTAGCTTGATCAAATTCCATTTTAATAGGTGAGATCCAACACATAAAATGTTTGATTGAAATTGAGGTAAAATGATGGAGTCAATTAGATTCGAAGTACTTAAGATCTTTGACTTTAATACCATGTTAAATTATAACTTATCTCAAAAATTTAAAATTATCAAAATAGATAAATTTAATCATTTAATCAATACTTTAACACAATTGTCAAATACAGTATCCAAAATCAATTTTCTCAACCACCAATCAGCTTTCCCAATATATATCTACTGCCGTACTCATTGGTGACAACATGCTGTTCGATCAAAACCAACACTCAGATATGAATTGACCCAAGAGATCCTTTATAGCGATCCTTCGTTGGCCTAATTAAAGAAAGAAAACCCGTTTTGAAGGAAATTCTCTGTTAGTGAGGGACGGGTAATAATATTAATTTGGGCTCAGCCACTCTTTTATTTATTTATTTATTTTATTTTATTTTATTTTATATATATATATATATATATATATATATATATATATATATATATATATATATATATATATATATATATAAAAGGGAACAATTTTAGAGGGAGAAAAAAAAAAAATACTACGATTGTGCCAATTAAATATTATGCTTAGAGAATAGATTCACCACTGAGATTAACTTTCTAAAGTTCATTTTAGTTAAAGAAACCGTGGATTAATTATGTATTAATCATTGGGGTGGTTATATAAGCAACTTTCAGCCCCTACAGATTCTATTTCAAGACAGTCAAAAGATCAAGCTCCTGCCATTGCCAATGGGTGCAAAGAAGCCATACTTGGCCGTGATTCTAATACAAACTATATACGCCGGCATGATCTTACTCTCCAAGGCCGCATTCAGCCGCGGCGCTATGAACAGCTTCGTGTTCATGTTCTACAGACAACTGGTCGGAACTGTTTTCTTACTTCCTCTTGCTTTCATTTTCGAACGGTAATGACATATATTATCTTTTCTTTCTCTCTCTCTTTTTATTTATTTGTATGAGAGTAATTAACCCATGTAAGTAAATTCTTTGCCTTTGGATTCCAGTAAGAATGCAACGCGGCTTTCGTTTGTGACCTTCTGCAAGATTTTTATGCTTGCTTTTCTGGGGTACGTACGTATGTGTATGATTTTGGCTTTCTTTTTGTTTGAGAAGTAAGGAACTGTTTGATGTTCGGGATTGAAAACTGGCCTATAGCTTTGATACTGTAAAAATCACCGCTTGTTCTAAAACTTTAAATTAATACGATTAGGTAAATTTAATCATTTTAATCCATACTTAAACATATATCTCCGATTCATTTTGCATTGCAGGATCACTTTCGCCCTGAATGTTTTTTGTCTTGGTCTTGTTTACACATCGGCAACCTTGGGTGCTGCAACAGTTAACTGCCTTCCTGTCACAACATTTTTGTTTGCAGTTTTGCTTGGGTATTTATCGGCAACCTTTTCTTCTTAAACACACAGAATTTTTCTTGCTTTTTGACTTCTTTCATTCCTCAATATTGTATGTTTGATTTAATTTGTTTAGCTTTACTTATTGCAGGATGGAGAAGGTGACAATAAAGACGACCCCTGGCATTGCAAAGGTTGCAGGTTTAACAGTGTGCATGGCTGGTGTGGCAACCCTCGCATTTTACAGGGGCCCCCAGCTGAATCCCTCCATCCATTATCCCTTCTTTGATAATGATCATAAACAGCAAGATCACGAAGATCATGTTTCTTATGGCAAAAGATGGATACTGGGTTGTTTTCTCTTGTTCATTTCCATCGTTTCTTGGGGCATGTGGCTTGTACTTCAGGTAGGTAACATATTTGATATATTATTACTTATTTCAAAAGCTTAAATTAATAGCAAAAAAAATAATATGCGAGTTTAATTTTAGCTATGATATTTTGTTAAATCATTACTTACTCTAAAAGATTAAGCTAATATAGAAGAGTAAATTTAATAATTTAATCGATCTATGAATTGTTTGTGATATGCTTTGAAATATTAGTGATTAGTGATTATGATGAACACAGGCTCAGGTTCTGAAAAGCTACCCTTCAAAGCTGATCTTCACCAGCCTTCAGTGTCTGTTCAGTGCAAGCCAGTCATTTGTTGTTGCCATTGCTTTGGAAAGAGATCCTCAACAGTGGAAGCTGGGATGGAATATTAGACTATTCACAGTTGTCTACTGTGTAAGCTGCTAGTAGACAAACAACCCCTCTAAATGTTGATCACCTTAAAAAAAAATTGGCTAGTGTAGCATATTCCCAGATCAATTATATATAGGTAAAACAATTAGCACTAAACAATTAACAGAAAGCCAAAATTTCTTTTCTTGCATGATTAATATTCCCTCTTAAAGCTTGTACGTGGTCAATGCAAATGAATAGTCTTTCTTTTCTCTCTTTCTTTTCACCTTTCAATGTGAATAACATAATAAAAGAGAAACTTCATTGTACAACAGGGAACCATGGTTACAGGTGTTTCATACTACTTACAAGCTTGGGTGATAGAGAAGAAGGGGCCAATTTTCCAAGCAACGTCAACACCATTGAATCTGATCGTTACAATCATTGGCTCGGTCTTTCTTTTAGGCGAGGTCATTAGCTTAGGAAGGTGAGTCACTTCATTTACACGAACTCTAAAGTGTTCACTTCCTGACGTAACAGTGATCGATATCCAATGGTGATTTTCACTGACGTAAGAGTGAATGCTTAGAAGTACGTGTGATCGATCGAGCTGGTTATAATGGTCATTTTGTTATGCAATGAGGGAGCGTATTAATTGTTTTTGCTGTATTTGTAGCGTCTTAGGTGGGATCCTGTTGGCTGTTAGCCTTTACAGCGTTTTGTGGGGAAAAAGCAAGGAACAGAATTCGGATAACCGGGGTGCTTTACAAGTTCAAGCAGAAAAAGAATTTGCCGAGTTGAAAGAGGCAGAGGTGACCAGTACTAGTGAGCCATCATTGTTAGTGTAATATATATGCAAGGTTTTCTGTTTTTGAATGCAATCAAGCTCCATGCCAAGACGTCATGGCCCATGGGAGTGCCAATATGTAGTGAGAGCAGACGATTTTTGGAGAGGCATTTTCCATGAAACCTCTGCAACCTTGGGATCAGCCATTACCCATTTTATGTCTCAATGGCACAGTACTGCATTTCTTTTTCCCTTTCCTTTGATATATGGCACCAGATCATGTTACTTATTTTTCACACTCTATGACGTTCCACTAAAAATTATCATTAGATTCAAAATTTAATAGTGATCTATCCAAAATCTAATGGTGATTTTAATGTTGCCGCTAACTTAAGCTTTTTAATCATTTAATTTAGGAAAAAATGCAAAATCAGTTACTGTTGTTTACCTCATTTACAACTAGGTTCTTGTGGTATCAAAATGAACTAACTCATAAGTCCTTGAGGTATGCCAAAAAAATAAATAATTTATTCTCCACAATCAAATTTCGTCAACGGAATTAACAGATTCATATAGTATGATACGTTAGAACTAATAAAATTATGACACATGTCCTATTAAAGTCAGTGTCACACTAATAGAATATGTTAAGTCAGTGGGCCAAATTTGACTGTAGAGAGTAAATTATTGTTTTGGCATACCTCAGGGACTTCTGAGTTCATTTTGATACCATTGAGAGCTAATTGCAAATCAGTTAAATTATAGGGACTAATTTTGCATTTTTTTCCTTTAATTTATATTATGACATTCACGTATAGGCTCAATCTCTCTTTTAATAAGTGAAGCTCAACACATGTAATAGTAATTGAAGTGAAAGTTGAATGACAGAAACATGATTCAAACTCTGAACATCTATTCTGATATCATGTTAAATCGTCACTTATTCAAAAAAGTTTCACATGAAAATGTAGAAGTGGAAATGTGCATAAGATTTCTCTTTATTAAATGGAATGTACGGAGTTGAAAGAGGTAGACAACCATCCTTGTTGGTGTTAATATGCAAGGTTTTCTGATTTTTAATGCAATCAAGCTCCGAGATGTCATGGGAGTGCCCAATGTAGTGAGTGTCAAAAATTGGAAGAAGAAATATATTTGAAAGGGTTTTCTCTCTACATCTGTGAGGTTGAGAAAGGTAGTACAACTCATGTTAAAGACAAGTGAAAATAAGGCTGGAAAGTGAAAGAAAACATAATAGAATAAAAAAGATAACAACAAATAGAAGAATAATAAAATAGAGACAAGAGATTTATGTGGTTTGGTCTATGATTTACGTCTACAGGATAAAGCTCAAAATGCTACATTATGCTCTTATTTCTCTTAATGACTTTACAATATATATGATCTCTATTTATAAGGATGTAGAGAGAATACAAAAATGTATGGGAGAATACATTCAATTCTGATTTGATTATAATCAATTATAATCAAACTGTACAATCTCATATATTATCTTATCATATCCAATCACGATTATATGGAAAATATATTCTCTAACAGAAAGTCTGAAATTTTTAATTTTACTAACATGTCATCCCATTTATATGACAATCATGTATATAATAGTATACTAAATAATATTTCTCTTGTTCGGTTCCTCTAGCAAATCACTTAAATAGACATCGACATATAAACAAACTCCTACAATCAAGGAACAAACATAAGTACCGCAACTAAAAACATGGTCCCATTTAGCAACTGGAACTCTTAAACTATCCGGTGGTGATACAAAAACACCACCAACACACCCGTTAAACCACCAACCCACCCCATGTGAGGGGTTGAGTGTGTAACGAGCGTATTGGTGATTTTTTTTTTTTTCAAATCTAAATGACTCAATAACCAACTTTGCCAGGTTTGTAACACGTGTTTCGACAACTTCCTCGCTTCGTAAAAAAGTCAAACAACTAGTACTCAATAGAAAATAGAAAATCACATGCTTAATATAAATGACATATTTAAGTCACTTCAATGTCCTATATAAATGATTATGTTACGGTACGTGATTTTCTTCTTCAAGCATGGAAATTTGCAAGTCCCTTAATGGTTGATATTCTCCCGGGTGATCGTTTTTTGTTTACTATCTCTTCTGAGGATTTGGTTGCTAAGATTATGGATAATAGACCATGGAATGTTAAAGGGGCTTTAATGGTCGTAAAACCATGGCCCCCAAAACTCACTATAGATGAAGTTGACCTGACCTCTTATGCCTTTTGGGTGCAAGTTCATGGCCTTCCTTTGCAAAATCTGACAGCAGTAAATGCAATCAAGATAGGGAAATTTATTGGTCTTGAAGTTCTTAATGTTGAAAATGGTGATTTAGAGGGGATTATTGCACACCATCATCTTATAATCAGAATCTTGATTAATGTTTTACAGCCTTTTAATCCGGGTTTCTATCTTCCTCGTCTGGATCTTCCCTCTATTTGGATCAAATTCCAGTATGAGTGTTTGGTTGATTATTGTGTTTATTGTGGTTTGATTGGTCATCGGAAGTTCTTTTTCCCTGGTCCTATTCCACCAAATCAGCAAGAGCTGTTTGTTCATACTCTTAGAGGATATGTTTATCCAGGTTCCGGAATTGCTCCATCTCGCCCAGCTCATTCCCTGGTGATGTATTCTACTTCTTCTCTGCTCTGCACAGAGGATCTGGGAACCTTATTTCAATCTCATCCGGCATCCTCTCATGGTGGTCAGCGTTCCCGTTCACTCCTCATTGAACCTCCTCAGCCAATGCATGGTCTTACGCCTCCGGCTAATCAGGGCATTGCTCCACCTCAAGTTGCCAGTGGTTTCCCTGATCCCTATTTTGCCACGTCTCACTAGCAAGAACAGGACATGTGTCCAAAAGGCAAGGCTAAAATATCTTCTCACTCGGGTCATGCTGATCCGGGTCTGGATTCCCGGTCCATGTGCGACCTTGGTCTTTTTTATCCATCTGGTTTTGGACCTCCATCTTTTGGTCTTCCAAACCTTTCAATGGGGCCATCTATCACGGGCCCAATTCTACATGGACCTACTACTCAGCATAGCCATATGAGCCATTTGCAACTGGCTCAGCAACTTACTGGAGTGATGGGGCACTCTTCTTTAGGCTTGACCCTCTTTGGCCTGTTTGCCTTACATTTCTACCAAGGGCCCACGTTTGCCGGCCTGTCTCTTGTGCCTCTTGAACCTTCGTATCTTCCCAGCTTTCACATCTCTCGCAGCATCCATGTGAGTCAACCCATTCCTTCATCTTCTCCTTTGCCTCATATGATGTCTGCTGGTTCAATGGATTCACCCATGCATGCTCCTCACCCGATTTCCCATACTAACCCTATAGATGCTTCTCCACATATATACACTAACCCTATTATCTCCCTGGCACCTTCCCCAGTTCAACTTTACACCACAAATCCCCCAAATCTAGTTTACCCCACGGCACCCCTAACCCACAAATTATCATTTCATTCCTCTAGATCAACCACTCGTCATCACCCATATCAAAAGAAAGGACATGCGGCAACTTCTAAAGGAAAATCTCAACTTGAGGATACCTATCCTTCTCCTCTCTCTGAGTTGAGTAAAACCAATGGACAAAAAAGGATGGCAGTTTCGGAAGTGTCTGATCTTTTTCCTATTCCTTCAAAAAAACTAGCCACTTCTAGTAGCTACCAGGATAGGATGATGCTGGTTGCTCACTCACTTTTGGCTTTGAAGAACTCTCCACCGGCGCCAACCACACCAATTTTTCCCACAGCTTCTTTGGTAAAGGATTTTGTACCGTTTTCAGTGACTCATTCTTCCTATGCCGAGTCATCTCCTACTGCCAGAGTTGAAACTATGGGCTTTCCAACAGTTCCAATGTCTCCTACTTTAGGGAGGAAAGTTTACAAGGCAGCTAAAAAATCAAGAAGTGTCACCCAATTGATTTTGATGGATGCAGGTTCCCATGCAGTGGCTACTACTTTTGCACAAATTGAGGCGGCTGGCTTGGCCATGCCCCCTCCAGACATATGATCACTTTGTCTTGGAATTGTAGGGGTTTGGCCTAAGCCTCTACAATTCGCAGTCTAAAGGCTCTTATCAGGAAACATAATCCTGATATTTTGTTTTTGTCTGAAACAAAAGCTTTACCTTCGGTTTCAACCCTTATTTTGCGTCAACTGTGGTTTTCTTTAATGGTTCATGCACCTCCCTCTGGTTCTAAGGGAGGTCTTTTGCTTGCTTGGCAAACTGATGTTAATATTGTCAGTTTTTATGTTTCTTGTAATATAATCTGTGTTTGGTACTATTCAGATGATCCTTGTATTAAATGCTTGCTTACTTTTGTGTATGGCCCTCCTTAGAAGAATTTATGTGCTGAATTTTGGAATGCTACGGACAATTTTGGGGCTTCTTATAATGAGCCTTGGGTTTGTATTGGAGACTTTAATGCCATTATCTTGCCTAATGAAAAATGGGTGGTCGGTCTTTTGACTCTTATTCTTCAAATCCGTTTATTGATTTTATGGATGGTTATGGAATGATTGATTTAGGATTCTGTGGAAATCCTTATACTTGGTCCAATCATAGATAGGGCTCCAGTTTGATTAAGGAGCGTCTTGACAGGAGTATTGCTAATTGCAATTGGATTAATTTTTTTCCCATCGTACTCGGTTGTTTATTTTCCAGCACACACTTCTGACCACAGCCCTCTGCTTCTTAATTCCAACCTTCCAATCCAATCTCTTCTTCGACCTTTTCGGTTTGAGGCTTTTAGGACTCGGGATCCTACATGTGGTATTGTTATTGAAGAAGCTTGGTCAGCCCTTATTGCAGGTTTTCCTTCTTTCTGTTTGATTACGAAGTTAAAGATTACTAAAGCGGCTATCAAATACTGGAATAAACATTATTTTGGTAATATTAAAAGTAAACTGGATAGCACTCTCTCCCTACTTGACAAGGTACAACAAGCTTCACCTTTGGATTCCAATTTGGCTATGGAGCTCCATCTTCAAGAATTATTAGATGAATATTTAAAACAAGAAGAATCTCTCTAGAAAACAAAGTCAAGAGAATTATGGGTCACGGCTTCTGATGTTAATACTAGATTCTTTCATACTAGTACTTTGATTTGTTGATGTCATAACTCTATTTCTCTTCTCCAGACCCTAAATGGTGGGTGGCTTTCTGACTGTACGGATATTGGAAATTGTTTTGTGACTAACTTCAAACATCTGTTCACATCTACAAATCCCCTGTCCCCTCCTGAATTATTGGATCTCTTTAATCCTGTTATCTCAGACTTGGATAACACTGTTTTATGTTCCATACCTGAAGAAGCTGAAATATTTGAAACTTTGCTTAGTTTGGGTCGTGAAAAAGCTCCTGGTCCTGATGGGTTTAGAACTTTAGTTTATGTTAAATATTGGGATTGCATAAAATCCAATATTCTTCTGGCTATTGGGAATTTTTTTCACTTCAAATCAACTACTCAGAGAACAGAATCATACCTTCATCGCCTTAATCCCCAAGAGGTTGGGCCCTTCGGCGGTTCACCATTTCCGACCTATTAGTCTTTGCAACATCATTTACAAGATTATCTCAAAGCTACTGGCTACTAGGCTTAAGCCGCTCTTGTCTAAATTTACTTCTTCATTTCAAACTGCTTTTGTTCCAGGTCGACATATCCAAGATAATTCTATCCTCTCTCATGAGATGCTCCACTCTCTTAAATCGAAACGAGGACGCGGTGGACTTATGGCAGGTAATATTGATATGGAGAAAGCGTTTGACAAAATGGAATGGGATTTTCTGCTGATTAACTGGGCTTTCATCCTAAGTGGATCAACTGGATTCGAATTTGTATTACTACTTCTTTCTCAATTCTGTTAAATGGTTCCCTTTTTGGTCTTTTTTGGCCTTCTCGGGGTTTGTGTCAAGGTGACCATTTATCGCCTTTTCTCTTTATTTTGGATACAGAGGTTATTTCAAGACTCATTCATCAGAATTTACAGGGTTATAAAATCTCAAGGGGATGTCTTCCACTTAACCATCTATTGTTTGCGGATGACCTGATTATTTTTACTCATGCTAATTCTCTCCAGGCAGGTATCATAAAAGATTGTCTAGCTAAATATAATCTTTGGTCTGGCCAGTCGGTGAATGCGGAAAAGTCAAACATTCTGTTCAGTCCAAGTACTTCCCTTTCCACAAAGGTAATCATTTTGGATATTCTTCCCTATACTGAAACTCCACCTTTGGCAAAGCATTTGGGTCTTCTTATGTCTTTTGGAAGATCTAAACAGTCTTCTTTTATGGATATTCTGGATAAAGTGCACAACAAGATTGAAGGTTGGAGATCTAAAACCCTCTCGCAAGCTGGAAAGAATGTTCTACTAAAAGTGGTGGCATCTTCTATTCCTTCGTATGCAATGAGCTCCTTTATTTTTCTAGATATTCTTTGCCATTGTCTAGACATAGCTTTCAAGAACTTCTGGTGGGGTTTTCCCAAAGGGAAAAATAGTAATCTTACCCTCAAATCATGGAATTCCTTATGTCTGCCTAAGGATCAGGGCGGTATGGGTTTTCGTTTAATGAAAGATATCAACATCTCCCTTATTACCAAACTTGGTTGGAAAATTCTTTCCAATCATGATTGTCTTTGGATCTCTCTTTTCCAAGAAAAATATGTCAAGTATGGTTCTTTTATCTCTAGTCCTTTGGGTTTGGGCTCCTATGTGTGGAATGGAATTAAATCTATTGTTTGCCTGTTTATATCAGGCTCCTGCTATGTTCCACATGTCTTGAGTTCTCTGGCTAACTGGTTTTCTCCATGGATTCCCAAAGTGCCTAATTTTCATCCTACTCCACGGGTCCCAGGATTGGGTGCTCAACATCCTTTAGCAGTTTCAGATCTTACCCACCCTGATTCTCTGACCTGAAATTTGTCCCTTCTAAAGTTTTTGTTTGATTCTTCTTTTGTGGCAGAGATTTTACGTATCAAAATTGGAACACTTTCTGATGCTCTTCTCTGGACGGCTTCTTCCTCGGGGTGTTTTACTACAAAATCAGCTCATCATCTTTATACTACTCACAGGCCTCTCCAACCTACTTCAGTGTTGCCTACTAGTTGGAAAGGTCTATGGAAACTTAAACTTAATCATCGGCTTAAACTTTTCCTCTGGAAAATGGTTTGGAACATTGTTCCAACAAAGCCTCATATTTCTTTATCCATACATTCTGGGTTGGATACATCATGTTCTCTATGCTTCCATTCTAATGACTCCCTATTTTATTTATTTTTCTCTTGTCCTGTTGCAAGAGTCATATGGAGAAATTCTTTCTGGCCTATGGATATTTCAGCCTTGCATATTTCTTATATGTCTGACTGGTTGAATATTATTTTGCATCCGGGGACGATTGGTATTCCTCTTGTGGATACCCACCTATTTCAGATCTTTGCTATGGTTTTCTGTGATCAAATATGGTTCTCGCGTAATAAGGCTTTTCATGAAAGTTTGGTTCCGAATGCTTTATTTGTTTCTTCTACAGTTAATCAAGTCTCCAGGACTCATTTCTTTGCTTGGTCTAAGAAAACTATTTCAATGAAACAAGTATGGAAGAAGCCAGATCCTGACTACTTCAAGATTAATTATGATACAGCCATTCGAAGTAATTTCTCAGCACAATCAGCAGTGTGTCATGATTCAAATGGATTCATTCTCAAGTGTATTACTAAACTTAGTCCACCATGCACGCCCTTGTATGGGGAAGCTATTGCTGCCCTTCTTGCTGCTCAACTCTGCTTTTCAATGCAGCTATCTCATGTTATTTTTGAAGGTGATTCTCTCACAGTCAACCTTGCCACCAACAATCCGACAATCACTCATGATTGGCGCATCTCGTCTATTCTCTCGGATTTCTTTTTCACCATCCCATCTTCAACTAGCTGGTCAGCTAGTTCTATTAATTGAAGTGCAAACTTCTGTGTCCACCATGTGGCTAATTGGGCCGCAACTAGATTCTCTTCTAACTGCATTCCCACCTCTTCTTGTTCTTTGCTTTCTGGAACCATTCCTCCATGTTTTGGAATGGATTCCACTTTCTCTTTTAAGGTTCCCTAATTTTCTTGGTTTTCTCCTGTTGTACTTATAAAAATTTTTTTTTATCAAAATCCTAGTAACAATCTATTCTATAAATATTTGGACTATAATTGATAGACAAATAACGAGTAAGAATATTAGCGTTTATTAATGTCAAATATAAATATAAAATGGGGTGCAGCCAAGTGATCAGAATTAAAGGTTTTTTATTTTTTATTTTATTTTTTATTTTTTTGTTAAGAGCTGAGTATAATAATATTGTATAGAATATGATTCCTTTTTCTTATAAAGATTAATTCTTATCTGAATTAAATTTTTCGCAAATTTAATGCTAAATGGATACTAATTTTATTTTTCTATATATTAATTTAATCTTTAACTTTAATATATTTTTTATTCATATTTTGACGTATCTTTCCTAATATATTTCTCATTCATGTTTTGCCACTTTGACAAAAACTTCACGTTTTATTTTTTTAATTTTATTTTATTTTAGCAATATGTACATGGGGACAAAGGGAAGGGGAAGATCTAGATGCATCAACCGTTCAGCACAAGAATCGGCTGGTAATGCAACAAATTGCCCAAGAACAAGCTGATACAATGTAATAAAAACTTAGGGTCCGTTTGGGGCGACTTTAAAAAAGTGCGATTTAAAATAGTAATTTTAAAATGTGTAATTTGAAAAAGTGATTTTTAAAAATGCAGTTTTGCGATTGGTAAAATCACAGTTTAGCCTTTAAGATTGCAAATTAACCTTTAAAATTCTGCGTTTTAAAAAAAACACCATCTTACCTGCGATTTGAAAAAACAAATTTTCTGCGTTTGCAAATAGCAATTTTTAAAAACGCAGTTCTCAAACGATTTATGTTCTGCAATTTGGTTTAAAATTGCACTTATTGTCTACAAAATCGTAATCCCAAACACACTTTTAGAAACTACTAAGAAAGAGCCAAAACAATAACTCAATCTTGTTGAAACTTGGCACAAAGCCAAGAGAAGGGCCGCCCCACTCGATCGATGGTAACACACGGCAAACTTATGTCGTCAAGGACAACAACTGCAGCAACCATATGCCTGAGCTAGAAAAAAACTATGTAAAATAATTTGGATGGTGGAAAATTCATGTTGATACTAAGTAATATTAATCCAAAAAATTAATAATAAAATAAATAGAACACAAGAAATTAAAAATAATGCAAAGAAAGATCCCACAATGCTATAGAATCAACTCAAGAATGTTGTTCTTAAAGGTTGATTTTCTCATAGTATTCAACTCGATGTGATTAGATCTCTTAATACGCAATCTTTAAAGATTAGACAATATCATTTACTTATGTTAAGAACGCACTTTTAAATATAAAGGTAAAAAGAGCAACCCTTTGATCCGAAAATTAAGTAGCAAAGAAGATGAAAACTAAAGTACCAAAATAAAACCTCTCTCTCTCTCTCTGGTGGTGAAGAGCAAATCCAAAGGAAGGTGAAAAACTCACTAAAACGTATCAAACTTTACCAAAATGGAAAGCTCACTAAAACTGTACGGTTGACTTCTTTTTTCAAAAGCTGAATTTTCTTATGTAGAAGTGGTAGGCTATATATCTATACTTTTGAATCTCATTACCATGTAAACCCATCTATTAAAGATAAACGGTCAGCCTACAAAAAAGAAAAAGAAAAAGAAAAGATAGCGGAATCAAACTCTTTCGGGGCATTCATCAAGGAGACCCTATTTCTCCATATATCATTTGTGTTGAAGCTCTGAGTAGTTTACTATATCAAGCTGAGAATTCAAGATGGCTCATGGGGGTCCCTTCTAATCTTAAGGGGCCTCGTCTGAATCATTTGTTTTTTGCGGATGACAACTTATTATTTTGCAGGGCCACTTAAAGGGATTGGGGACATTTGTCCCAAATTTTAGAGAGTCATGAAAAAGTCTTGGGTCAACAGCTGAATAAAGAAAAAACTTCACTTTTCTTCGGTCAGAATACAAGTCAAGAGGCATGTGACTACATCATCTGGCTATCAGGAGTCCCTAGTACGCAGAGATATGACAAATATGTGGGCCTCCTTGCCCTACTAGGGAAATCCAGAATGAGTGAATTTCGGCATATTAAGGATAGGGTGTGGAAGAAGTTGTATGACTGAAAAAACAAATTCCTCTCATAGGCCGGAAAGGAGATTCTCCTAAAGGCAGTGATACAGGTGATTCCAACGTACAACATAAGCGTATTCCTTCTTCCCTTAGGGCTGAGCATGGAAATCAATTATTTAATGCAAAAATTCTGGTGGGGACACAAAGAGAACGAATCCAAGATCCATTGGATGAGTTGGAAAAAATTAGGGTTCTCTAAAACTCTAGGGGGTTCGGGCTTTAGAGATGTGCGGTGTTTTAATATTGCTTTGTTAGCCAAGCAGGGTTGGCGTCTCTTACAGAATCCTACCAATCTAGCGGGAAGGATTTTAAGAACAAAATATTTTCCCAGGGGAAATTTCCTAGGGGCTCCTCTTAGGAGAAAACCCTCGTTTGCATGGCGTAACCATTTTCTCCTCAAACGATCTTACAATGGAGGGACTGATTTGGCGAATTGGTGATGGAAGCAATGTGCACATTTGGGGCGAAAAATGGTTGCCTACTTTGACAACGCATGCCGTTCAATCACTGCCGAAGATTTTACCGGAGAATGCTAAAGTTAGCGCCCTTATTGATCCCGACACAAAATGGTGGAATAGGTCTCTCATCCAAGCCATTTTTTAAAATTAACTGGGATGCTACTTTAGATGTGCATAATCGGAGAATGGGTTTCGGTTGTATTATTCGGGACTATCAGGGGACGGTCATTGCTGCAGCAAGCTTTCCTTCGGATTCTCTGATGGAGCCGATTTTAGCCGAAACACTGGCAGCTTTGAGAGCAGCCAAGTTCTGCAGAAACCGTGGACTACAAAATTTTATTATGGAAGGAGACTCTTTATAGGTTGTACAGGCGCTCAACAAGTCTGGGCAAAATTTGACATGGCATGGGCAAGTTGTTGCTGATATCCAAGGGGTCCTTCGTTACTGCCAGCCTTTGAAAATATGTCATGTTAAACGTGGGGGAAATTCTGTAGCACACTTTTGTTGGCAATCATGGGTGTTCAGCATCCTGTTGATCGTGCATGTGTGGTTAAATAGTTTTCCCGAGTGTTTACGAGAGACTGTAATTTCAGAGTGTTCGACTCTGTTTGTTTAGATTTCGTTTTTATGAATGAATTCAGCATCAACAATAATATTAAATAATTAATTAAATAATTCAATTTATCTATTTCTATATGTTTATACTTTTAGAATAACATGTGCATTAATTTATAGCATATTGAAGTCTCAACAAGTATCCTTTCTCTGAAAAAGTATGACAACCCTTACTTGCATTGGGCATGAGCAGAGAGCAGTTGAGTGAGTCATCATCGAATATTGCTTTGGGGCCTGCTTTTGCCATTAAAGCTGGCTCTTCCTCAAACACATGAAAAAAAAAAAAAAAAAAAAAAAAACTTGGAAACCACAATGCTATTCTGTCCATTTGTTTGTATTCACAAAGAGGCCAGAGAAAAAGCACATGGAAGACTTGAAGCATCTGAGAGGATATTTATTTTCTTGTGGGAAAATAAACTCAAAAGAACAACAAAAAGAGAAAGGTAACCAGGGCTGTACAGTGTACAGTTGTTTTATGGCTTAAAAAGCAGAGAATAGAAAAAGAGAAAGGATGGTACCAGTTGTTCATCACCTGAGGCTGAGAAAGAAGCTTAAAAGTATTTCTAGCAAATTAGGTAAAATGCTCCTATTAGCTTAAGAACAAAATTTTTTTACAAATTGGTTGGTAAGAAATTTTTTACAACATATATATAATATTGACACGTGTCTCTTGGCATGTGAGAATCACATGTTGTTTTAATAGCACGTACTTCTCACATGCTTTTTTAATAGCTTTAATAAAAGAACATGTGCTTCTCACATGTTTAAAGGACACATGTCATTTTTATACGTGGGTTGTAGAAAATTTTCTACAAATCGGATTGTAGGAAGTTTCTGTCCTTAGCTAAATTTATTTAGGAAGAACTTCATTTATAATTCTTGATTTTTTATTACTTTTGAAAAAAAAGTATTCAAACTTTAAAAAAAAAAATGTCATTTTAGAGTATCCATCTTTCATTTTTTTTTTTTCAATTTCAACGTTAAATCTTGGTAAGATTCCCAAAATACCCTTAATTCTTTTTTTTTGGAAAAAAAAAAATTGATAGGATTTAGGTATTGATCAGAATTTAATGGAATTCGTAAAAATAACCATATCTGAATCTTTGAAAATTTTTATAATTTTTTTTTTAAAAAATAAACATAGGGATATTTTAAAATTTTTTGATAGGATTTAACGAAAAATTTTAATGGATGGTTGAAATTAAAAAAAAAAAATTAAAATATTGATACCTTAAATTGATACTTTTTAAAGTTTAAATACATTTTTTTCAAAAGTGATAAAAGATCTTGGTATAACTTTTTTTTTTACTGTAGCACACAAGATCATTTCTTTAATTTTTTTTTTCTCTCACCCTTCTGATCTCTTTTTTCTCTCTCTTTCCATGAGGTTACGTTGGCAAGAATATAATAGAAAAAGAATGTAAAATAATATTTAAAAGAAAGTAGAAAGGATGATAGATAATTTATTAGAGTTTTTATTGAAAAATGAGTAAGTAAAGTAGAGAATAATACTTTTTAATTAGGTATTTTACATCTTATTGCTAGAGATGCTTTAAGATATTAAAGAAGGCAAACTTGATATTAAAGCAACAGCTTTTCTAAATCTCATTTTCTTATTTAAATATAGGAAAAAAGAAATGATTAAAACACTCATACTACACAACAATGACACAACACCAAGGCACAATGGAGTGTGACCCACACATGGACCCTACTCTATGGAAAATGTTAGATTTACAACACTAATACAACAACTGCACAACAACCTCTCACATGAAGGTGGGTCCTATACACTGGAGCCCACCCTCATGTGAGTGAGAAATGATCCCTACACTCATTTCTCATAACAGCCCCACAACAAGCTGACGTGGCTGGTAATATTTTATTATTTTTTTTGTTTTGTTTTGTTTTCTTTTTGTAAAAAAATAATAAAATATTACCAGCCACGTCAGCTTGTTGTGGGGCTGTTGTGAGAAATGAGTGTATGGATCATTTCTCCATGTGAAGAGTTGTTGTGCAGTTGTTGTATTAGTGTTGTACAAGAATCAAATCCCATACTCTATTGTGCCTTGATGTTGTGTCACTGTTGTGTAGTGTGAGTGTAAGGATCATTTCCCGAAAAACTCCTAACAAATCACTTAAAACAAATTTCTTCTGTATTCTCTAAACCTAGAGAACATCAAGAAAACAAAAATTTTTACCTTAAATCTAGGGCATCACTTTTGCTTCCCTTAATTTTTACCTTAAATCTAGGGTTGACTTATATAATCTTATATTTATACATCGACATGACCCTAATCCAACATGCGACATTAATATTAGCAATTTTTGACACAACCCGTGAACCTAACATGAATTTAACATGTTAGAGTTGAGGAGTGTGACCCGTTTAATTAAATGGATCGGGTTATAGTTGTTGTATATCAACTTATATTAATTATGCCTTGACACGATACAAAATCAACACGTAAATACGAATTGCCCGCTCCTAATATGATTATCAATGGATCGGATTATGGTTGGCAGGTTCTTGTTGGTCAGAAGCTTGTGCAGTACTCTGTGGGGGGCAAAAGAAATAGAGAATATCATGGGATGATCCAAATGGTCGACCTGCTCAAGCTGAAACAAATATGTTTAGAACATTTCCAGTAATGTTATACATTTTAGTTAATTAAAATGCATCATCTTCTCCTTTACTTACAATTTTTCTATAAAAATTCCGATACGGATTTACCATTTCATTCTCTATTTTCTTTAAAATATTATTTTTTTAACATTATTTTTTTAAAATTTTCTTAAACCACCGAGAGAGAAAAGAGGATAGTAATTTAAAAAAAAGAATACATAGGATAAAGTACGTGCCTAATATATGTTTTAGATAACGAGAAGATAGGCCGCTTAACTGAAATTTTGCCTCATGGTACCTTAAAAAAGAGAAATGTTATTTCATATTCTCTTGTCCTTCTTTCATTATTATCTAGTGACACACCATTATCAATTCACTCATAAATTAATCTTAATTAAAAAAAAATAAAAAAAAATAGTAGATTGACAATACCACATCAACCAAAAAAAAAAAAAAAATACAAAATAACATTTCTCTTAGCTAAATATACATAATATAACGGTTTTACATCATATGATAGATAGAGATGCTCTAACACTTGTATTTTGAATGGGAATGTATACCATATTCCTTTTTTTTTATTTTTTTTATTTTTTTATTTTAATTATTATTATTATTATTATTAATTTTTTACTGCAGCAACATAACCAGAGGCCCTATAAGAAAAACTTTGAAAGAGGAATTTTGAGGGTTTATGTCTAAAAGGGCCAGATTCCAACACTGATTGTACATAGGAAAGAAACCTTTCTTTGAAAGTCTGAGATGGGCCGAGTTGGGATTCCAAAGGCCCGTGCCTCTCCCTAGGGCTGAACCTGGGTTGTGAGAATGTCCAGCCCAATTGCAGACCAGATTATTTATTTATTTTCTTAATTGAATAGGAAAAATAGTTACAAGAAAAGATCCTTATCATTCTTTATCCAAAACAAAGAGATAGTGGAAGAACCAAAAACTGAAAAAGAAATGGACTTCCCGACAACAGACTCAAATCGAGATAAAACAGTACAGAAATACAAACAAAGGTTAGGAAATTGGTTTACAACCTTCATTACTATCTTCTTGTTTACATGATATATTTGTAGGTAAACAAAGAACATAGTGATCATATGATTAAATCCTGAACACAATCTCTACTCATATCAATCAATTTATGATATAGAAAGTAAATAAACTTTTGAACAAATTCTACATGAGAGAGAGGCCAGTTTGGTAATGTTTTCAATTTTGTTATTTTCGAGAAAAAAAAAATTATATTTTGAATTGTTTGTAAACCTATAAACTATTTGGTAACCGTTGAGAAAAAAACTAGTTCTGTGACACTAAAAATGTTCATTTTACTTAAAAAAAAAAATTGTTCATTGTAAGCTATTGATTTTTTTATTTTTTATTTTTATTTTTTTATTTTTAAATCAAGATGGTGTGAGAAGAATGCTGCAAGCCTCGTTAGGATAAACCTTGAGTGAAAAAAAAAAAAAAAAAAAAACAAAGAAGCAAAAAAAAGAAAAAAGAAAAAAAGAAAGAAAGAAAAGAAGTACAGAAAAATTACACAAAACAAAAGAAACTGGACCTCAACGGCTGAACAAGGAAGGCCTTTATGGGCCAGAACAGCACCAAAACAAAATAACCAAATGGGCATATTATCATTTAGCTTAAAGTTTAGATTGATGAGAAGTTATGAATTTAATGTATTTAAAAAATATTATAATAATTTCCCTAAATAAATGGACTCTAACAAATGAGATTTTCAACTTAAATGGATGACATAAAGTGAAGAAACTGTTCAAAAATTGATGATATCATGATATATTATCTATTATTATCCCCAAAACAAATTGATATGAAAGTATTTAATTATCTAATATTCTAGCTAGGAGCATGTGGGTTATTGATAATTATAAATGGACTAATGGATCTGATACAATGATAAATAATCAACTTTTTTTTTTTTTCCTGAATTCCACAAACGAAGTAGTACCTACTAAGAAACTATAGGTTTACTTATTTCTTAGGAATTATTGTGGTTTTATATTTCAATAATCTTGCCCCCACAATGTTGAATTTCTTTTGGATAACGTTGGAGGTTTTTGGACTGAAATATAGGACGTATTAATTTGATATTATCAATTTTTTTTTTCCTAAAGTTACAATAGTTAGGAAAAAAATAGTTTATTTAAGTCAACAAACTAGAAATTTACATGCATAAAATCATGTGAGTTATTACGCATTCATCTCTTATTCATATTTTGGCTGTCTCTTTTTCAAATTCATCATTCAATCTATCGGACTTCACATTGGTTCCACATATTCAATAGTGAATTTGTCATTTTCTTGCACTGAGATGAACAAAAAATAGGTAAAAGATGAAAACCAAACATTTCTCTAAAATCATTGCACACATCTTTATGCTTTTTGCGATTATTATTTTTTTTTTTTAAGAACTTACTACTTCTTTTCAACTCTGATCCAAACCCCCACTTTCCCTTCTTCTTTTTTTTTTTTTTTTTTTTTTTAACAAATCAACTACTGGATCTGTTTTTCTACGTATAGGTACTACATATTCAATGATTGATTTTAAACAAAATTATCGGAGTTGAATAAAAGTTGGACATGCATTGCATGGAGGAATAAAACCATTTTTTTTAGCTTCGTGATATCTATCCCGAACTCTTGTTCATGGAGTTGGAAAAAACTCTTGAAGCTTCGTGATATAGCAAAGCGATTTATTAGCTTTAAAGTTGGCAATGGCTCTAGAGTTTTTTTATGGTTTGATCACTGGCACCCTGAAGGGTATCTTTTGGAAACCTTTGGCCACCGTATTGTTCATGATTCAGGCTTTCCTTTACGATCTAAACTTGAAGTTGCTATAAGAAATGGAGAGTGGAATTGGCCTCCAGCTCGTTCAGATGCTTTGGTTGTAATTCAAAGCAAACTATTTGAGGTGGATATTGGAGATAATGATTTAGCTGTTTGGAATGCCAATAATGGACAGTATACATGTGCTGATGCTTGGGACAAGCTTAGAGAGGTGCACCCGGCTGTTGGATGGTGGAAATTGGTCTGGTTTCCATCCTATATCCCTAAACATTCTTTCTTTTTGTGGCTTGTTTTCCGGAATGCATTGGTCACTAAGGAGAGAATGTGTGGATGGGGTTACACTGGATGCACTTTGTGTCTGTTCTGTCGAGCCGCCCAAGAGAACCGAGAACACCTTTTCTTTAGGTGTAGCTTCAGCAGACGGATCTGGACAAATATCATGTCCGAGTGTTCCATCCCAAATGCACCTTTGGATTGGGATGCTATTGAAGTTTGGGGTATGAAGGTGTTAAGGGGAAGAGGCGTTAGAGCTAATTTAGGGAGGCTGTGTTTGGGATCTACGGTGTATAACATTTGGAAACAGAGGAATGCTATTCTGCATAATTCCTCACCAAAAACCGAAGAATCGATTATGGATTGTATTAGATGGGAAATTCGCTCAAGGCTAGTGGCTAATGGGCAGTTCAAGAATCTAAATCATACCTTAGTTTTCCGCTGGAATCTGCAATCCTCTCTTAGTCTGGTTTGAGGAGGCAGCTTTGTTTGGTGCGGGAGTCTCTGTATGGAGGTTCTGGTGGGCGGGATCGTCTTCTGCTCTTCTGCTTCTCTGTTCTGCTTTTCTGGGTTTTCGAGTGGCTTGGTCATTTTGGAGATGCGGGTTTGGGTTCAGTCTTGTGCTTATTGTTTGTAGATGGGGCTGGAGTTTGATGCTCTTGTAGTTTGATTGTTTAGACAGCAGGTTGTAGCGGTTCTTTCGCTTTCTTGCATTCTTGTTCTAATGGGTATTACAGGCTGTGTAGTGTGTTGGGTGGGTGTTGTTTGTCTCTTTGAGATTTTGTTCCAGTTTTCACTGGAGGGCTTGTAATAGTTTGTGTTTGGTTTATAAAAGTTTTCTTTCATCCAAAAAAAAAAAAAAAACCATTTTTTTTTTTTTCCTTTTCATTTTACTAATAGGCTTGTAAGGATGAGGATCTCCTTCAATTACGCCGCCACCATCTTATTAAATTCGGGGCAACTTAAGAAAGGGGTTGCAAGGTTCATTTGTCTGGATAGATGGCTTTGCACCTTGCACCTTGCACCTTGCACCTTAAGGTATTTGAGACAGCTAGCCCTACACCCTAAATTGTTCGGTATAGATAGGCACTATAGTTCACTCTCTTAAGCTACCTAAATTTCAATAAAATTCCAGCAAGGTAATGGAAGAGAATCCAAATCCTGTCGTATGGATTGTTTTTGTAAGAAAAAAGAATAAGAAAAAAGAGTCAAGGATTTAATTTTATAGTTCTAAAAGAGCCCCCACTGAATTGGGAGAGGAGAATAGTAGTTTCGGCTATGTAGCCCTTAAGTCTATGGGCTCCTAAAGGAAAAAATGGTACGAGGGCACCTTTTTAATTTTTTTGTTCATTAATTTTCTTTTATAGATGAGATACTAAGCAGCAACCATAGAAGCAAAAGTACAACAGAAATCATGACCAATCAAAAAGCAGGCCACAAAAATTACTACAATGGGGGATCTTTGACGTGGGGTAGAACTAAGATTGTTTTGACAGCTTATGATCACAACAGAAACTAAGAATTGAAGATTGAAAAAGAGAATTCAGGAAGAAATAAAATAACAAATAGGGAAGATAAAGTCCTTAGTTGCCCTAAATAAATAAACAGAGAAATAATTCTGAAAGACTGAACTTTAATTGATACTTCAAAACTTGATTCTAAAATAATACAGACCTGCCTTTATATAGGCAAAGTTTGAGTACTTTCCAAGCAAAGTAGTTGTAAAGAAAGTAAAATATATTATTATAATATTTTGTATGATTTTTTTTCATTCTTGTGCTGATCTTATTCAAAAAATAATCTTCAAATCTTATGCTCGATTTTCTCTTTTATCAGTCTCCTCGAGTTGGAAATAATTTGTCCTCGAATTCGAATTATCTTTGCCTCAATCTTTTGATGTCCAATCAATCCATTCCATTACGTACTTTTCAATACCAAAATAACTTGATGTCAGAAGATAAACAACTTGCAACCTATCACAACTTGATTCTGAATAATAGATATGAATTTTCTCGCACCAACTTGAGAAAATCGATCTTCACACGTCTTTCATTAAGTATTTTCTCCAATTCATGCTCCAAAAAAGTCTTCAAAGAATGACCAATTCTTTCTTGACCACAAAAATTGAAATTGTCATCGAATATGCTAGAACCAACATCCAAATTATTACTAGGAGAATTTGATATGAAATTTTCAATCCCAAAGAATTGAAATCAACATAATTGATTTTCTCAACATCTCATTGATTTTTTTACTCTTTGGATTTTCATTAAACACATGATTATCCACTTTTTGTTCAACCTTTTGACCATATGATAAAAAACTTACCTCTATAAGATTTTCATCATTGACATATGTATCATAGATCGGTGGAGAATTCCAATCAACAAAACATTGTTAAGGATCTTTAACGTCTTCTTCATGTTGAAACTCTTCATCAAAAAACTTTGTTTCCTACCTCTCATCCCGAGCCAGAACAGGATTGTGATATTCTCGAAATTGAATTTTAAATCGCAACCGTCAATATTGCGCCGCTAAATGCTAGGATAACTCCGCAACCTACATTTGCAACTCTTCAATCATCACGTCTTGTACACTGCCTTCATGGTAGGAAACTTTCTCATTCAGAACATGTCCACCCCAACTACGACCATGACCACCAGTCATGAAAACTGATGAAAAAAAATCATCCGAAGAAGACACTTAAGCTTTGATACCAACTAACGCGGGACAGAACTAAGATTGTTCTAACACTGTATGATAACAGCAGAACTAAGAATTGAAGATTGAAAAGAGGATTTAGGAATTGAGAAAATAACAAATGATATTTCAAAACTTGATTCCAAAATAATACAGACCTGCCTTTTTATAGGCAAAGCTTGAGTATTTTTAAAGCAGAATACTTGGAGAAAAAGACAGAAATAAAAATACAAAAATAACCATATACTTAGAGACAAAGCAAAATACTTGTGGAGAAAGTAAAATATATTATTCTAAAATAATATTCAAATATTTTGTATGATTCTTTCCATTCTTGTACTGATCTTATTTAAAAAATAATCTTCAAGTCTTCTGCATGATTTTATGCTGCATAAATCTTTTCACTATGAGGGAAGATCTAAAAAGGGTATAAATCAATGGCAAAGCTGCCAATTGAATTGGTGGTAGCGGCCAATGAGCTAAGTTGTAAGCACTCCGTTTGAGCTTCTGTCAATTTTGGCAGTAGTCCAGTTGTCAAAAGAGTTGAAGAGACCAAGAGTTAGGGGCAGAACTAAATTTTTTTGGGTAGAGGTCCGACCCTATGTAAAAAAATAAATGCATAGATAGAAAGAGTAGTAGAGTAAAAAGTCGTAATTGATTTAGGTATCTCGGGGATAAAAAGTCATCATTGATGGAGCCATGAAATAGAAAATAATATTTTTATAATAATTTAGAAAAGAAATTGGGATTACCAATGTATAAAAAATAAGTAGGACAATTATCTAATTGGTGGTGAGGTGTGACTTTTGGGGGCTTAGAATAACTGATATTGAATCTAACCCGACAGCGTAGTTTTAGGGTTGATTCTATTGCATCGAGTGCTGCTACTAAAGCATTTCCTACAATGGGGCACAAGAAGAACCCAATGTGAGGTTGACACAGAATATAAACCAATCAGAGTTTGTACCAATGGCAGCAAAAGCGAAATGCGTTTTGCTGATAGCACCATGGGGAGGGGGTAACTGGGGAGGGGGTTTGGACTTGGGGCATTCCAAGCTTTGAGGTGAGTGTGGCCGGTGTGAACTTTAATGTGTACTAATGAATAAGCTTCACATCATCTTAGTACTCATTTCTCATTAAAAAGTTAAGGACTTCTACCATTTTTAATCCAAATTTCAACAGAAGAAATTAAGAAAAAAAAAAGGGTGCATGACTCGTGCACTTTTTAGAGTGTGGACTAAAATTGGAGAGAGTCACCTTGGGATGTCAAAGAGAGCTCTCAGAAGCAGCTGGCTGCAAGAAAAACCAGATCCACATTTTCCACGTTTATTAATTAATCATATGACTCGTTTGTAATTGTTTTATAATACACCTTAAATGCGAAGAGTGATGGGAATTTTGCTTTTCCAGTTCTAGCATTAGCTTTTAATGCTTTTTCTCAGCTACTAAATAAGTAGACCAGGTATTGACGTCTCTTTGCTCTGCTTTATCATCCAAAGCTGTTCTGTAACCATCAAAGCTTTATACTACAAGACAAATGGTAGCATCACTTTTACTTGATTGATTTATTCAACGTACATTGGGATAGATTTTAAGTTACGGAGGAATCTAAAATTTAGATTTTAAGAAAATTTAGATATGAGAAAACATTTTTTCAAGCATAATGTTTAGAGTTAATATTTGATACCTTTTATTAATTAATTCATCTCTTTAATAGATGAACATAATCTATGAAGGGTTGAGTCCACTAAGAGCTCAACTCTCATACGATTTGATAACTCATGCACCATATTGCAAGACTCCAAATTAAATACAATTGACTACTACTAATTGGATTTACTGTAAGATTCTACTTTCATAACAATCGACCTCAATTTTATTTGCAAAATCCAAAAAAGAGAAAGGAGAGAAAAGGTTAAAAAAAGAAGAAGCGAAGAATGTAGGGAGAAAAGGAGATGATTCTGAATTTGATAACACTTATTTTATTTATTTTTATTTTTTTTTTCAGTATAAAAATATTAACAAACATGATTTGGATCTCTAGCAATTAATTTGTTGTTTGGATTGCTAGTAATTCGGATTGCAAATGTAACGACCCAGGAAAAAATTATAGCTACATCTGCTTTATCACTCCAAAAAAATTAGTCAATTTGAAGTTTCCTTATAATTCCTTATAAAGTCTAGTTTCACTTAAAAAATAAGTAATGGTAGACTTAGCAACCATGGATATATTGAGAGCCCCTACTATACAAATGGGTTGTAAAACACCATTTTTATAGCTTCCAGTAGAAATTTGACACATCAGAAAAAACACTATACAGAATAATAGGATGAAAACACCCTATATTTCAGCCAAACGGAAACCTTTGTTTCCAACAACTCAACAACTCGCCTGAATCTTGCTGGCGACATCCAAATCTTGCAAAAAAAACGACCACTACACGCTGAAAATGTTCAATCAGCACCGTAAAACACCATGAAAGGCCTTAGGGAACTCAGAGCTAGTCGGTGACGCCAACTACTACTGCCAAAGAACCAAATGATGCTGAAATTCAGGCAAACCACAACACCAGTCACCGAAGAACACAAAAAGGCACTAATAAACACCACATAAGCCATCGAAAACCATGAAAACCACTGTTAATGGCTAGATTCCGCTGGAAGTTCACCGGAGACAGGCAGAGGTTCCTCAACTTGCTGCCACAAAGAGAGTAATAACACCAAAGGTCGTAAACTTGCTCAAATTAATGAGTAGGGGGAGCTTCTCTCTCTAATCCTCTTTCTCTCTCTAGATTTTCATGTCTTTTCTCTGGATTTGTGTGTATCTTGCTTGCACAGAGAGTGATTTAGGGTTTCTCTTGAGATTCTTGAGTGAATTTCCTTGATTCAGGGGCTGGCAGGGATCATGCCCCCCCCAATTCCAAAAGAGGAAAAAAAAATATTAGGTAAAAAAAAAATTATAAGTTAAAAAAAAAATAAAATTTAGCCTATTGGCTCCTATCAACAAATTTTTTTTTGCTCTTAACCCCTGCCCATAAGAGCTTCTAGCTCCGTCCTTGATGGGCTGGGTGGGTATATAAAGGGAAGAAGATGGAGCGAAAGATGAAGAAAATTGAGAGATTTGTTCCCTCTGTGACACAATTTTTACAAGAGCTGGAAGTGACGGTGGATAAGGTAGTTGTAGGTGGCTTGTTTCAAAGGCTGGCAGGCGACGCTTAAACCAGGTGAGTTTAATTTGTTTCAAAGAATTGGATGTTTTCATGTTTATTGTATTTTGTAGGTTTTGATGATTTGTCTACTTATAATTAGTTGCAGTAAAATGAATAAAAGGTATTCTCATCTTTATAAACTATTTATTCTATATGAACTATTCATCTCTTTCCAATATTAGACTGGAGTGTTATGGCAAATGTGAGAACCCTTATGAGGCCCATCTACTCAAACAAGTGGACGGACAGTTCAAAATTTACTTGAACAAATAAGCCCTATATTAACTCTTTCATATTTGTTGACAACATCAATTCAAACAACAAAATTGTTAAATATCTCGAGGTGGATGGCGACACGGTCCTAAGTACGTGTTTCTACTCAATTGTCAAAGCTATAAAGCTCTCCCTTTTGGCCTCCCGTGTTGCTTTAGATGCTGCTGCCGTTGTAATTAATGGATGAGAAACTATTTCCCAAAGAGTACATAAAGCTTGATCAAAGATTCAAGAGGCATAGTGCTTGAATAATATCTAAACAAAAAAAAGAAAGAAGAAAGATCGAGTGGGGAAAACAAAGATATGTACGCAATCAGAGCTGCACTTTACAGCTCTCACTGCCCGGCCCCATCCTTCCCTTTAGTGTACGTATAGCCAAGGACTTGGACAGATCGATTCCTCTTATGCCCCACAGCCGGCCGGCCTTCAGGTGGTGTCTTGATTCCCAGTTGCCAAAATTCATCCATTTGGGTGGTTGTTCATAATATGATTTTTGTTTAATAGGCCTAAAGACCAAGTTTTTTTTTTTTTTTTTTTATTTTTTTTTTTATTTTTTTTATTTTTTAAAAAAGGGCCGTAGCCAATACCGGCCATCCCATACCTCCATCTATGTAGTTACGATCAACAGTACCCAAATTGTAAAGCATTATTTATGTATATGAAACTCACATTTACATACCAATTGTATGATAAGAGGTTTAGTTACGCAAAATTCTCAGCATTGAAAAACCCTGACTTGAGTATCGTTGGTTGCAGTCGTAACCCTCGAAGGTCCAGTTATGCCGTTAATTGCAGATAGAAGGTTCAGTTGCATGTCGGAATAGAGACAACAAATCTAACCAATTGCCTCGGTGGTAATTCGGCCACCTTTATTCGACCACGTACCCCTGCCTTGGTGGTTTTGTTTTTCAAGAAAATTTAATGTATTTTATATTTGATTTTTCAATATTTTTTAATAATTTTTTAGTATAAGTAACACGTGTCACATTAACAATTTCTCTCAACTTTTTTACGGCAATTTGTGTTTATTTTTGCATACCTTAGGAAGTAATTAATTACTTTTTAAAAGAGCTATTTATCAAAACCTTAAACCACAAACTAAAAAAACATCTATCCTTATGTTTAACGAGTAAATGTTATACAATCTCTATATAATTTTTTATACAACTACACATATATAAAAGAGTTGTAAAAAGTGCTAGCCTTAGCATTTTTTTTTTTTTTTTTTTTTTTTTTTAATGTTTAACAGTTGGAGATTTGTAACCTAAGCAACTACTAACGCAGTCAATTGGAACCCCAGTAAATGGGAGATTTTTTTTTTTTTTTTTTTTTTTTTTTTTGAGAAATTTGAAAACTCACCCCAATCCCATTGAGCTAACCCTGGACCTATGCAAGAAAGGTGCGCACGCCCCCTACACAAATCGGGGTAACACTCAAATCTGATGCAAACGTGACCCCAAGTAATTGTTTGTATTTAATGGGATTCGAACGTCATACCCGACGGTGAATACTACCAAATTGACGGCCTTCACTATTTGATGAACCAACGCCTTGGAGTTATCTTGCTTTAATTTTGTAAGGAGGCTTTCTTCTTGAGGCATTAAAATTTCCCATTAACATTGTGTTTTTTGGGTGGCACATGTTGATAAAATAAGAGTAAGAAGTCCACATCATACATATCTGGAATTTGAAAAAGACCAGTATGAACACTAACCCACCCTATTAAGAATATGCCTTTGCTTCCCTCAATATGCTACGGATTGCGACGTCAAAGTATGTTTGCAAAGTAAATTATTTTAAAAAGATTCATCCAAGAGAAAAGAAAAATTGACACGATTTCCGGCCACGCTACTTTAATTTACGAGCACAAAATATATAATTGCATCATACTTCTTTCACAACAAATGGTCATGATCATTTTTTGCTTTCCCAATTCAAAATTGACTTTTTCTTTCAGCATATTTACATATCTTTTCATTACTTTCTCAGCCAAAGTTGTTCTGTAACCATCAAAAGATTCAAAACCTAATGAATGGAACACAATTTAGACTCGTTATTTGTTTATTTTATTTTATTTTTCAATCAAACAAATGGACGTCAATATTCTTGAAGGCATTTTGTATTCACATGGTTAGTTTTTTTTGAATCAAACATGTCGACTTCAATCTTCAATCGGACACGCACTTTCGGCGTGTCCTGGGACATATGCAGGGTCCTAAGACATGCGTGACGTTGATGTAGGTGAGCGACACGTCGATCTAACCGGTAGTGACTCAAGCCCCGTTCTACGGACACGGCCTGGGTATTCTAGTCTACCCATTGCCCTTGCATATGCATCATCATCAGCCTATAGTATTGAACCTTGTGGAGTTATTGGGTTTTTTCTTGCACTGTCCTCAGCCATGAGCTCCTTAAGCTTGTCCTAACATATATTAAATGTGTTAATTATTAAACACTTATTTGCCTAGTAAATACTTATACTATTTCAATATATATGGTAAATTCAACGATACACAAGCTAAGTCATTAAGTTAAGCACATACAATTGTCTCTGAATACTGTTGGGTGCTGGCCGTTCCATCCCTTCTTGTGTGGGTTGACACAAAAACTTCAGCACGGGTAGGTGGTGTCTGTTTTCAGTATCTCCTACGAATACAAACAATATAAATTAACCAAAGTTGATCATGAATGTTAGAAACTGAATCAATATATATATATATATATATATATATATATATATATATATATATATATATATATATATATATATATATATATATTCTTGTGAATGAAAGCAACATACAAGCTTTCGCAACTCTGGTGTAGCTCTTCTAGCCAATTGTGTGAATGATCTTGTGACTTGTTTGGCATTGTCTGTTCTTTTCAGCCCTTGCCTACACAATTTTTGTTATAAACAAATACGATATCATGCATTGTTGAAAGTTTAAAGACATACGATATGTTGTACGTGACATTTGTTGATATAATTACCTGATCTTCCGCTGTCAACCATGTATCGATGCTTGTCTCAATGTCCTTAGCATCGAAAAATCTAGATGTTTGGCGTGGCTTGTAGAATTGATTTATGGGTATCACCGGCTAGGCTTGGCAATTCGGGTTCACGGGTCGGGTTCGTGTCAACCCGACTGACCCGATTACGTAAATGGGTTCGACACGAACCGACCTGATTATTAATCGGGTTAGAACCCGTGACCCGAACACGAACCGCTAACACGATTACAAGGAAAGGAGGTAGAACCGTAGAAAGCGACAAGAACACACCTCAACTTGAGACTCAACAAAATCTTTAGCGAATTGGAGGGGAGTTGTCCCCCCAATATCCACCGTCAGGACCGTCAGGTCGTCGGGGATGAAGGAGATAAGAGCCTCCAAGCCAAGGGGTTGCCGAGTAACTGCCTACCGAGGAATTCAAAGAAGGGAGCGGCTTGAGAAGGACCTGGCCTCTTGAGCTGCATCTTGGTTACAATCCTCAACAACAGGCACCGAGATGCTCTCTGCCATGATCGGGATTGAACCATTGAAGCACTCGGAGAAATGAACCTCTGAGCAAAATAGGAGACCCGTTTGAGTAAGAAATCACCCGTTCCCCCTTCCATGTGTTGCCTTCTCGATGGTCTGCCCGTTCCCCCTTCCGGTGTCCGGCTGATTGGCGGCTGGCTGTTCAAACTCGTGTCTCTCAGTTTCGGGGCCTTCTTTTTCAAGGCATCTTTGGCAGCTGAAGCCTTTGTGAGAGGAATTTTATCTCCAAAATGTACATTATCGTGTCATGATCGTGTCAAAATAGGAGACCTGGCTGAGTACACGATAAGGCACTCAGGAGTCAGGTGCCTTGGCCTTCGGCCCTTCACATAGTCACACGCTTTCTTTCTTTTTTTTTTTTCAAAAGAACCGTGTCATAATCGTGTTCACGGGTCAACCCGTGAGTTGACCCGCGAAAACGATTATTAACGGGTCATAATCGGGTCAACCCGACTATGAACCGAACCCGATAATGCTAAACCCAAACCCGGTTTTTTCGTGTCGTGTTCGTGGGTCGTGTCAAAAATTGCCAAGCTTATCACCGGCATGTATATGAAGATCTCTCTTCACCCTATACTTGTAATTTTATTTTATTTTATTTTATTTTTTATTTTTTATTTTTTCGCTTTACTCCAAAGTCTATGAATGCTATCTGTTTGATTGCTTCTATTGGTGCATCGGGCAAGATGTAAATTTTTTTTCTACAAATTAGTAAAAAAACAATTATATACTATGTGTATGTCGTAATATATGTTCAATGCAATAAACCCGTAAAAAATTAAATTAATAACTTGTTTTACATACCATTAGTGTGGTCCACAGATCTTCCTTCAGTTGAGGTGATACATTCTTCCAGTTTGGGGTGCTTATCCATACAAACTTCCCACTTCTGACATATTTTGCTCCTAGCATTCGAAATTTCAGCCCTCTTGTGCCCGTTAGCTACCACATCGTATTAAAATCTACGACAACCTTCTTCCTAGTGGGTATTGACCAAATTGCGTTGGTACCCCCAACATCTCTAATGTAGAAATTACTACCAGTATTTGTGTTTAAATTAAACACATGCAAAATATTAGAGACAATATTACATGTGTATATATGTTGAATGAAATATAAGCATTCTTACAGCATGATCACGTAAAAACTTTGGAGCCTAGATTACATATCAAATGTAACATACGTACCTATCGTACGGACTTGTCGACTGTCTAATACTTGAGTATTCGGATCTTGTGAGATCTCATTCTCAGGTTGCAAGATTGTAGGATAAGTTAGGTGATGGTATGGAAGTATCAAGTAATTGATAGTGTACTGGTCCACCAAGCCGACATTCACGAACTAAATGTATGACAACATGAAACATGCTTGTAAAGAAACTCGGGAGAAATATTTGTTCATGCTTGCACAATATTATAAGGATTTCAGCTTCGTGTCGGGCTAGATCTTCTTCCATCAATGTTTTTGAACATATACCCTTGAAAAATGCAAACAACTCTATCAAAGGTCTCACAATCTTCTTTGAAAAGGATCCATGCAAAGCAATTAGCAGGAGCTGTTGCATGCGTATATGGTTGTCATGACCCTTCAAAACAACAATGGTACGGGCTTTAAATTTCACACAGCGGGATACATTCGAGGCATATCTGTCAGGTACTCTGACATCTTTGATCACTTTCAAAAAATTTAATTTATCCTCATTAAACATCGTGTGGCATGCCGCTGGCAGATATGTTTTGCCTCTCTCGTTGGTGAATGGATGAAGTTCTGGCCTCAAACCCATTTTTCGCAAATCCAAACGTGCTATGTGGTTGCCTTTTTATATTTAATATATCTATTAATATATAAGTAATGCCTAATCATCCGGTTAGGATCGATCTAAGCCAACTCATTATGTATACGAGTCAACATGCCAACTATTAAACAACTTATTAGAAAGACAAGATAGCCAATCAAAAATGTCACGAAATCCCCCGCCCTTAGGGGATGCCCTCAGTGACGAGGAACATGTACTAGGGTGTATGTGTGACTCGTTCAGAGCATGGACTAGGACAAAAGAAAAGAACCAATTTTTCCAATATCAGTGGTCAGCACCAATAAATAGGATAAAATGGAAAAACTCCATTCACTATCTAAAAAGGATCTATCATATCCTTCTATTGTGTATCAAATATCTTCATGGCTAGTAGCGTCTCAAGGATATTATCCGTCACATTTTTCTTTATGTGTATCACATCAAGGTTGTGTCGTAACAAATTATCTTTCTAATTGGGCAATGTGAACAAAATACTTTTCTTCTTTCATACCACGTCCTCATTTGCTCACTGACCCTGTTGCACGGTTTTTTGTTTGTTTTGTTTTGTTTTGTTTTTTTGGTTTGTTTGTTTGCCCCTTCTGGCGTCTTCATGAACACAAACAAGTTCTTGTAATTGTCTTAGGATTTCATTGCCATTTGACACAATAGGCGCAACACCCAGCTCTTGTTTACTGCCAATGGATCTTGCGTTCAGTCACCACTTATGATCCAGAGGCAACCATCGCCTATACCCCGTATAACAAAATTGCCGTCCGTATGTTAACCATGCAAACCTCGTTGAATGCATACAACAAGGACATGCCAGTGTGCCCATAATACTCCATCTAGATAAATCTACGTACTCTGGAAAGTCATTTATTGTCCACATTAATACTGTGCGCATTGATGTGGTCTTTTGTTTACCAAAATATATCAATAATAAATAACCACTCGCAATAGGACGAATCCTTATAGGATAGGGCTATGTTGAGGGTGTCGAACCTCAAGGACTGCGTAGGTATTATTATCAAGCTTATCAAGATTAAAACTAACTTAATTAAAAAAGATATTTGATTTTTGTTTTCTTAAAATAAATACATAAATGTAAAAGACATAAATTTAAAGATAGTAGGGATGAGATAAAGAATAGGGGATTGATTTCACCACTCACCGCATAACAATGGTCAATCGTAAATTAATAAGGAAAATTCATACTATGCATGATATAGGGCTCGTCTCACTCGAGTAGTCAAGAAATTACCTCTAAAGAATAAGTATAATCCATCTTCGGTTGGCACGGACCGTCCACCTAACCATTAAGATGCGGTACAACCCGTCTTCCCTAGGCATGGACTAGCTACGTCTTTAATAGGATACACACAATCAATGGAATAGTATAACCCATCTTCGGTTGGCACGAACTGTCTACCTAAATTACACTAAACTAGGGTGTAGTACAATCCGTCTTCCCTAGGCATGGCCTATCTAATCCTCTTGATCATATATCAATTAAAATCGTTGTATAACAATCATTCACATAATCACAGAAAACATGAAGGATTGAGTTCAATCAATATAAAAGACTTTCTAAGACAAGATAAGAAATTCATAATGATTGAATATAAACATTAAAATCAATTCTCACAGTTATACAACCATCATGCATAGAGAAAATCCCAAACTAGAATACAATTAAACCATTGTTACTTGGAAAGGGCTACATCAACACCCTATTAGGAATTTAACCGCTTATCGTGGTGCTGGGATGACCTCCTGCCATGGTATTCTCCTCTTCAACTTGTTAGGCCTCCAAGAAGAATTTCTGTCTAAAGCTAAGCACAAGCCCAAGCACCAAGCACCAAGCACCAAGCACACCTTCTCTTGAAGCTTAGGGGGTCTATTTATAGGGAGCACACAAGTCCTAGAAGTCCTTAGAATTCCATAAAAATCGCTCTTGAGTCTTCTTGTCCAAGTAGGAGATTGAAACTTCAATCCAAGTAGGAAAAGGATTCCAAATTCGGCCAGGATTGCGGTCTTTTATTACGGGGCGATTTTGGCATAGTAAACGTCTGAATTATAGAAAAGCTATTTCTGACATATATGTTGAATATTTTATTAGCTTTCCAACACCATCAATTTCATTGTAATCCAATATCTGACGCAAAAGTTATGATCAAAACACTGAGACATATACAGAATCCAAATTTGAATCCAATCCGATTTTGACTCTTGTTGGAGAAATTTCGATTTAATCCTTCACTTGATTTGATTAAACTTAACCACATCATATAGGTATTCTATTATGATTGGTTAAGCTTAAACATATCTTCTAGGTCTTCTCAAAGTATGCTTTAAGCCCAAAATCAATGAAATTAATTGCATCTTTATTTAAAACCTGAAAATAATAAAACAACACAAAATCAAACAAATAACAATGCTAAGGAATTAACATATATAAGTTAAGGGGCTCGAATGTGTAACATTCAACGCTTATCACACCCCCAAACTTACATATTGCTAGTCCCTTAGCAATACAAAACAGAAATAAAACTTAAAAACAAGAAGATAAATTCTTCTTTCGTAGGATGTACGATTGCATTTAGCGTATGCAACAAGCCTTTTAAACCCCTAGGACTCCCTAGTGGACGAGTGAAGTCTCGTGAGGGTTTGCCAGAATTGATACCCACAAACAATTTTCCTACCATGTTATCCCCAATAATGCAGCATCATAAAAATAATGGTTCTCATTCATTAGCAAGCTTAACAAAATAAACTCCATCTTCACAATTTCAGGGAACTAAAAATTAAGCTACTAACATGGCATTATGAGATATCACAAGATTCAACTAGTGTAAAGTGAACTTAACACATAGTCATGAGGTTTCAAAATTAATCTCAATCATGAATGGTTCAATACTCAAAATTCGCTGGACTCCCTATTTGATAAAACAACCAAGGCATATATATATTTTATTATTTTTATATATGCAGGCTGTGCAATGCTTAGCTCTCTTAAGCTTTCTAATTGACCCATGTAACGAGTGTTAGGTCAATGACTCCCAAACCAGATGGTTTTAGGGCACTAGGTGTAAAACACCCTAAAGACTTACTAACTCGAGTCAAAAAGGCTACGAAGCTAAACTTAGCCATTTATCAATCAAGGTAAACTTTCACCTTTTGACTCGAATACTCAATGCTTAATGAGGCAAGAGATCCGGTTACTCAGCGAAAAGCTCAAAGTGTCAATATATTTTTTTTTTTTTTCTTTCTTTTCCACTTCTTCTTCTTCTTTTTTCTTTTTTTTTTTTTTTTGCCAAGGTTATTCCTCTAATAAGTTACCCAGTTGCATCCAAGATATTGATAATAGACATAACTGATTTCAAATTTCATACCCCACAGACTACGTGCTAGTGTGCATGTGGGAATCAAATTGAAACAAGTAATATCTCATGCTGCCAAAGAAAATAACAAAACTCTAAATTCCTTAGTCAAGTGATCATGTGTTCATCATGTTAAGCTCATCAATGAAATACGAATCAGAATTCAATCAACAGCATGCTCAAGAATAACATTGCAAAATATTGGACAGTGTTTCGTTCTTCCATACCCCCAAACTTGAATCACACATTGTCCCCAATGTGTGTATAAAACTAAACATAACAATAAGAGGATAGGAATACCTGAATGAGCAGATGCGGGGCATATCATACCCCAAAACTTGATTGTAAAAACACATGTCCTGAAAAAGAGAGTGATACTCCAACCAAATACTAGTAAAGTGCAACACGTTGTTGTAAAAATATAAACTAAGAATGAAGCAACAATGGAGAAGATAAACCTGGAAGGAGATCATGTACCCTGACCTGATAGAGGACTCGAGCGTTCAGGGCCTGTGCTCGAACCTATGATGCTAACTCATTTAGTCGAAATATGTGGGATTTGCCAAGCCAATGGAATCCACGTCCTTGATGCACTCAATGCTCTCTGACCTTTAAGTTTAAATTTGAAGCACCAATCTTTTCTTCTCTTTGACCAAAGAGAATAAATTTTACCTACATAAAGGTAATTTCGAATGCCCGCATATCGAGGTAGATCCTTCTGAGTATTCTTAAGTAGTTTCTCATCCGGAAGGGAATCATGAACTGGAATAGAAAGAGGAGAATACACAAGGAAGTTTTCTACCTTGATGGTCTCTTTTTGCTCTTCTAATATCCCTAACAAACTACTCTCTTGACCTCTTGGTACATCACAAGCAATATGGGCTCGGGGTTCATATGGCGTCTCGAGAATAAGAGTGGGTGATGAAAGAGCCTCAGTGCTCACTTCCTCGCCTTTTGCCCGATGTAGAGCTTGTGGGGCCTCAATTTGCTCCTCCTTCCTCTCTTCCCCGTGAGTGTCGACCACTTCTCCATTATTCATTGTGGTGATGGCTTGCTCATGATAAGTATTCTCATCCACCACGTAGTGCCCATCAAGATTGACCACCGATTGTCTTTGAAGCTCTTCTTCTTCTATTTGATTTGTTATCTGCTCCATCGGAACTTCTAACTCGGCAATGGATTGAACCATTGGTCCCATCTGAGCCTCAAATTTGTCAATGGCTTGGGAGAGAGAGATCAGTGCTTGACCCCGAGATTCCATTGCCTGATTGATCTTACCCATAAGTTTCAACATCTGAGCTTGAAAGTCAGAACCTGTCTGAATAGATGGTGTAGCCTGAGAAGAAGGTTGCCAATTATCCTCAAATTCAGCACAATATGGAGATGATTGCAATTGCTGGTGGGGAGGATGGAAGTTAGATGGTGGATAGGTCGCTTGATCATTGAACTGTGGATATGCTTGATGGTATAGTTCATGAAATTGTGGAGCATAACTTTCAGGAGCTTGAGCTTGCCATGGGATATCAGACTGGTTACTCCATGCCGGGTCATAAGAATCACAGTAAGGCTCATTCCTCGGTCTAGAGAACTGTGTGTTCATATGCTCATAAGAATAGTTAGAAAATTGTCCTGCAGTAGGACAATCTTTAACATGATGATAAGGACTATAGCAATATGAACATGGTTCATGGGGTGTTGGAATGCCTCCCCACATGAACTAAATTGAGAAAAATAAAACAAAATAACAAAAGAAAATAAAAACAAAATTGAAAGCAAAAAAAAATTAATAATAATAATAATAATAAAGAAACCAAAATTAAAATAAAATAAAATAAAAACAAAAAAGAATCAAGTTAAATTCAATCTTTAAAACATAATAACACTACCGTTAAGCAGTCCCCGGCAACGGCACAAAAAATTCATGTGGTCTTTTGTTTACCAAAATATATCAATAATAAATAACCACTCGCAATAGGACGAATCCTTATAGGATAAGGCTATGTTGAGGGTGTCGAACCTCAAGGACTGCGTAGGTATTATTATCAAGCTTATAAAGATTAAAACTAACTTAATTAAAAAAGATATTTGATTTTTGTTTTCTTAAAATAAATACATAAATGTAAAAGACATAAATTTAAAGATAGTAGGGATGAGATAAAGAATAGGGGATTGATTTCACCACTCACCGCATAACAATGGTCAATCGTGAATTAATAAGGAAAATTCATACTATGCATGATATAGGGCTCGTCTCACTCGAGTAGTCAAGAAATTACCTCTAAAGAATAAGTATAATCCATCTTCGGTTGGCACGGACCGTCCACCTAACCACTAAGATGCGGTACAACCCGTCTTCCCTAGGCATGGACTAGCTACGTCTTTAATAGGATACACACAATCAATGGAATAGTATAACCCATCTTCGGTTGGCACGAACTGTCTACCTAAATTACACTAAACTAGGGTGTAGTACAATCCGTCTTCCCTAGGCATGGCCTATCTAATCCTCTTGATCATATATCAATTAAAATCGTTGTATAACAATCATTCACATAATCACAGAAAACATGAAGGATTGAGTTCAATCAATATAAAAGACTTTCTAAGACAAGATAAGAAATTCATAATGATTGAATATAAACATTAAAATCAATTCTCACAGTTATACAACCATCATGCATAGAGAAAATCCCAAACTAGAATACAATTAAACCATTGTTACTTGGAAAGGGCTACGTCAACACCCTATTAGGAATTTAACCGCTCATCGTGGTGCTGGGATGACCTCCTGCCATGGTATTCTCCTCTTCAACTTGTTAGGCCTCCAAGAAGAATTTCTGTCTAAAGCTAAGCACAAGCCCAAGCACCAAGCACCAAGCACCAAGCACACCTTCTCTTGAAGCTTATGGGGTCTATTTATAGGGAGCACACAAGTCCTAGAAGTCCTTGGAATTCCATAAAAATCGCTCTTGAGTCTTCTTGTCCAAGTAGGAGATTGAAACTTCAATCCAAGTAGGAAAATGATTCCAAATTCGGCCAGGATTGCGGTTTTTTATTGCGGGGCGATTTTGGCATAGTAAACGTCCGAATTATAGAAAAGCTATTTCTGACATATTTGTTGAATATTTTATTAGCTTTCCAATGCTACCAATTTCATTGTAATCCAATATCTGACACAAAATTTATGATCAAAACAGTGAGACATATACAGAATCCAAATTTGAATTCAATCCGATTTTGACTCTTGTTGGAGAAATTTCGATTTAATCCTTCACTTGATTTGATTAAACTTAACCACATCATATAGGTATTCTATTATGATTGGTTAAGCTTAAACATATCTTCTAGGTCTTCTCAAAGTATGCTTTAAGCCCAAAATCATTGAAATTAATTGCATCTTTATTTAAAACCTGAAAACAATAAAACAACACAAAATCAAACAAATAATAATGCTAAGGAATTAACATATATAAGTTAAGGGGCTTGAATGTATAACATTCAACGCTTATCACGCATAACAAATGACTTTTTCATGGAGATATCAAATGTTCGTACCCATATGTTGTGTAAATTTTAATGTACTCGCAAGTGCACGAATCGTTTGCAATATAGCGTTTTGCAAGTGCGAGGTCGATTCCACAGGGAATTGCGTTGGACAAATTAATTTTTATTTAAACTAATCTTATTTTAACCTAGTTCCAAATTTAGGGATTTTTAACAAAAGAAAAGATAAACAAAATTAATAAAAATAAAGGGTTCTAAGGTTTTGGAATCTACATCCACCAAATCATAGCTACATATTCTCATGCTCATCTATACCATTTGAAGTTCTCAACATACAAATCTTATGTTTGTTCTACCTTGCTTCAAAAATCATTTAAATCATTCAATGAATCCATTCTTGCACAAATCACAAAAGATATCCGGTTTAAACCAAATCATCAAATGTATCCGTAGAATGAAACACAATGAATATCCAATATTTTGATAAATGAAAAAAATCCAAGCAATCAATTAAATGAGACAACTTCAAATCATCACTTATATCCGGAAATCACAAGAGATACCCAAAAATCATCTCAAAAATCGAATAGAAGTAAAACAATTAGAAATCAAAAGCCCATAAAATCAAATAGCATAAAACAAGCATGAAAACATAGTTTCTCTTCAATGGTGAGGTTTCATCCTCAACTCTAGATGAAATTTTAGCTACACATAATAATAAAAATAAAATCTAAAACCTTGAATTAAAAGCATAAAAGTTAAAGACTTACAAAGGAAAAAAAATGGAAGAAGAAAAACACTTAACAAGAAGACTTGGTGCGCAGGGGCAGCCCCTGCGCACCACTCCCCCTCGCATGTCTATAGTTCCCTTCTAAGAGAAAACCAAAACTATATTACACCCCCAGTTCTTCGGTGCTCCCAGGTTATATATATTGCAAAATACAAAGCTCAAGGTGCTGCCAAGTTAGAAAAGAAATTCAAAAATGATGCATCTGTCCTTCACTTTCCAGAATACCTGCTGAATCCTCTCATGAGTTTTTTTCTTCTTCTTATTTCCGTGAAACCTGCAGGTCTGTGGATGCAGACTCTAATCAAGTCTTGCGAGCTGCCCTTTCCTCCATAAAGGATCACATGAAAGAGCCCTTGCATTTATTGTGTTGACCATATCGTGTCTCTCCAAAAATTGTGTCTCTTTGATAAGGAAATAAAATCCCTCTCTTTATGGTGCTGCTCTTGGACAACATTGGCTTTTAAGGAAATTCTGGTGCTGCAGACTCCAAGAGGAGCTCTTTCACGTGCATGTCCGGTCCTTCTTAAAACTGGAGAGAGACGTATTCAATCCTGGCCGCATGGCATGTCTACACGTAAAAGAGCTAGAAGCTGGTCTTCTTTTTCATTCATGCTTGCTGTCTGCCATTTTTGGGAAGAGCCATCCAGTTCACGTGTTTCATTTTTCTTGTCTTTTGTTTTGTGTGGTACCCAGCTCATTGGCAGGAATTCTTGTGCTGCTGGCCACGCTTAGGAGTTGCTGCTGTCCAATTTCCTGTTTGGTGGTGCGTGCAATGCTGATGTCCAGCAGCTTGGTTGCCAATGCTTTCTTGACTTCCTGGAGAGTTGGTGCTTGATTTCCAAGAGACCCACGTGATTTCAAGGGAGCAAAACATAGCAAGCCGTGCTGCAGGTCATGGAAAGAAGGGAAGAAGAAAAGGTTGTGCCCTTTCCTTAAGACATCTCACGTGATGCCAAATCTTCATTTATTAGCTTGTTGGAAATTGTCTCTAAAGATTGTGGTCTTCTTGGTCACTTTAAAATCAAGATGGTCCAGCTCACCTTTTGTCATATATATATACTTTTCCACTTCTTTGCAATTTTAATTAAAATACCATCATTTTATCTCCAGGTCCTGCAAAACACTAATACACAAAAATTAACCAAAAAAATCAGAAAATAACAAAGACGAAGGTTTAACTAATGTAAATTAAGGAGTCCAAATATACACTTTTTGACACTCATCACCATACATTCTACAACTCCTGGAACTCTGATATTAGAGGGTGTAGGTAGACATCTATATTCATTCCAGGTGAAGTTGGGTTTGGAATAATCATGGATAAAATGGAATACGGTTGTTTCATGCACATCCAATGAGGCAAGTTGTACAGAACCAACATGCCTGCCAAGTACTTTGGCTTGTGCTCATGTCCGACGCTAGCCCAAGCTTGACATTGCGTGGGCCTGATGCAAAGTCCGAATGTAGTGTATCGAATGCCCTCCACAATTCACCGTCCGCCGGATGCCTAAACACATTGTCTTTTGTGCACCCATGAGCGTGCCACCTCATGTGGGAAGCGGTATATTGTGACATGTACAACCTTTGCAATCTTGATGCCAATGAAAACCATCGCAACACCTTCACCGGCCGTCTCTTCGATGTTCGGGATGACCCATCTTCTTCAGTAATTTCGTCATTCCACTTTGATTTTTCACACACTATACATATATCTAACTTCTCATTTTCCTTCCAGAATAACATACAATCATTTCACAAGATGAAATCATTTCATATCCAAGCTTCAAGTCTCTCAAATATTTTATGGCCTCATACATACTTTTAGACAAAGTTGGCTCATCTGTTACTAGTAACTGATTAATGAACTCGAGCAAGGATGTGAAAATCGTATTACTTAGTCCACCCACTTACTTCAAGTTGTATAGATGTACAATAGCTCACAATTTGTTGTATTTTGTTTTATCATGAAGTGGCTTGTATGCATCTTTAACCAAGTTGTAGAATTTTCTAGCACTCTCATCGATTTCTTCCTCAACTACCTCAGGTACATCTTCAGCTTGCACTTCCACTTGACACCCACTCTCCGACTGTTCGAATATAATGCATGCCAAAAACATCTTGTAGCATGGCATGCATTGTTATTGACTCATCGGGTATTGGTACATTATTTGCAGCTGAAGCCGGGTTGGGAGATTTAGCTATTGGTACTCTATTAGGTACAGGAGCCCTAATCTTCTCTCCATGCCAAACCCATTCAGTGTAACTAACCAAATTCCACTTCCATTGATCAAGTGATCATATATTTCTTCTGGCCGTAGACTTCTGTTCAAACCACACTTCTTACATGGGCACACAATTAAATCTCTAGTTCTAGAGTTTGTAATTGCAAACCTCACAAACGCCTCGCCCCATCCATAAACTTTCTCGAGCCTCTCTACTTTGTCATCCAACTCTTGTCCATATATAGCCTGACTACATTATAATGCACAAAATGGTTAACAAGTATATAACACTAATATATAAACCATAATATATAAGTTATATCTATATATATATATATATATATATATATATATATATATATATATATATATATATATATATATATATATATATATATATATATGTATGTATAACCCTAAGCCTATATATATTGCACTAAACTAAAATATATATATGTACGTATGATCCTAACCCTATATACTATATATAACACTAAACAAAAATATGAGTCGTTATATTTAGTATACTATTTATATGTGTCATAGGACTAAAATAAACCCTAAGTGTATGAGACACTATATTGAGGGTATATATCTAGTAGTATGTACGCACAATGCCCCTTAAATACTAAATTCTAAACCATGAAGTACCCCACTAAACCCTAAAACCAAAACACTAGGCCTAAATCTTAAACCCCAAGCCATAAAACCGTAAACGTACCCTAAAACGCTAGATGTACACAAACCCAAAACACCAAACATGCATGCATGTGCACCACACAACAAACACGCAACACCAAACCCTAAAACACTAGGCCTAAACTTTAAACCCCAAATCATAAAACCATAAACCTACCCTAAAACACTAGACACAAACCCCAAACACCAAACATGCATGTGCAAGCAACACCAACCTAAATCAAAATATGACTCGTTATATTTAGTATACTATTTTTATGTATAACCCTAACCCTATATACTTTATATATGTCTCATAGCACTAAAATAAACCTATATTGAGGGATACATCCAGTAGTATGTACATACAATCTAAAACCAAAAAGTACCCAAACACTACACCCTAAACCCTTAAACCCTTAAACCCAAACCATAAAACCATAAACGTATCCTAAAACACTAGATGTATACAAAACCAATACACCAAACATGCATGCATGTGCACCAAACAACAAACACACAACACTAAACCCTAAAAACCCTTAAACCCTTAAATGCATATCCGTCCAACACAATGCATGGATATTTTTGCAATGTAGTACATTTCTATTGTTTTTCTTCCCTTAAAATTATGCATCCATATAATACTCAAGTCCAACACAACAATGCAACAGTGTTTTAAGCATCATGCATGTATGCATTTTACATTATCATGCACATGCAAAAATAATATTGCTAAATAACATTTTATTACATAATGCAATAAAATTAATCAACAAAAATAGCTAGTGTTAATTATCCAGATGTGATGAAGATGCTAGAAATTAAGGTGGGAGGAATGGCAGCAATGGTGGTGGGAGCAGCACCAACAAGGAAGCTGGCTAGAGAGAGAGAGAGAGAGAGACCGGAACCTGGTGGAACTGCCATTGGTTGTGGAGGAGGCCAATGAGGGGTGTCGGTGATGAGTGACAGAGTTAAGGTGAGAGAGAGAGAGAGAGAGAGAGAGAGAGAGAGAGGACGTACCGGTGATGCGCAGTGTTGGCCGGAGGATCAGAGGAGCAGCAACCGACGGAGTGAGAGAGAGAGAGAGAGAGAGAGAGAGAACTATAGAGAGAGAGTGACAGAGAGAGATATTAATGGGGGTGTGGTGCGAGACAGGTGAAATGTCTCGTGCACACCCCCCAAGACTCCAAGTGGAGTCATTTTCCTCAAAACAACTCCACTTGGAGTCGTTTCTGGTAAAAACAACTAGAACAAATCCAATTTCAGTTGTTTTCATCAAAACAATGCCAATTGGAGTCGTTTTAAAAAAGACTCCAATTATTTTTTAATTTTTATTCAATTATTTTTTATCAATTATTTTTTAATTTTTACTCAATTTTTTTTTTTTAAATTTTAATTTTTTTTTTTTTTTTTATATATAACTTAAACTATGAAGGAAGGGTTTTTCTTTGATGACAAGTTTTTTCATATTTTTTGATAGTTAGAAGTAACTGTATGTACCTATCAAAAAAATATTAATTAGGGTTTAGGGTTTAGCATTGAATGCTTAATAGTTTAAGCATTCAACACTAAATTTATTAAATTTACTTCAATACGCAAAATTGACTTTCTTTAAGCAATTTTTATTTTTATTTTTTTCTTAAACAAGTTGACTTTCTTTATTTTTTGCATTTTGTAGTTAATACGAATACCTCTTTACATACATGTTATTGTATGGCTAACATATCAATCACTTCCAATTATTATTTCTATTAAATCTGAAGTGAAAGCCAACGGTACAAACAAAAAGTATACACAAAATAGTGTTATATATTGACATTTTTCAGTTTGTATAGTGTTATACATATATAATGTATATACTAAATATAATAACTTATATATATATATATATATATATATATATATATAAGTGCTATTTGTAGTAGATATAGTTAGGGTTTATACATATATAGTATATAGTACTACTAAATACAACTTATGTAAGACCGTTAATTTAGTGCTATATATAGTATATATATAATCAGTGCTATATATAGTATATTTATAATGTTAGGGTTTATATATATATATATATATATATATATATATATATATATATATATATATATATATATATATATTATTAACAGTGATGGGACCGGGTAGGGGTGTACAACCGCCAATAACCGCTAATCGAATAGCTGGGAAACTGGAAATAGCCGCAACCAAATAACCGGTAGAGTTTTAGGAAACTAGTTAAAAATATAAATAATTATATATATTACAAATAAAAAAAAATATAAATAATCTCAACCACTCGTCATGACTGAATTCAGCTCGTCATGATGCCTGAGCCAGGACCTTACTGCCTGGCTCCGTGCAAAGCCCGTCAAGACGTCATTTGAAGGCAAGAAACAGTCTAGGGATGTTAGAATCCTGTCAAGATGCCATGATGACGCCAAAAACTATCTAAGGATGTTAGAACCCCGTCATGATGGCTAGATGACTCCTAGGTGCTGTTTAGGTGTCGAATCTGTTTAGAACACGTAAATCAACACGCCCAAGAGACGTGAGCTCTCTCGAACATACAAAGACTCAACATTTCACACGAAAACACTTAGGTGATGAAAAAATTGCAAGTAGGATTTCGAATATCAATTGATCATGCCAATTTCTAAAACTTAACAATCAAGACGCATGTGGTGATGAAATTGTCTCGATGGTATATGACAAAATACAAAGTTCAATCTTAATGAAGGACTGTTCATTTCCTTTACACTAGTGTTTTTTTTTTTTTTGTTGTACAAGTGATTCTCATAAAGACTCACATTTACTAACTAAGTTATTGATGATTTAAATAACAAATTGCTAAAAATTCGAATCCTCAATGGAGCATCCAAGTGAGATATTCAGGATACAGTTAAGGTGGAGAGTTATCACATCATGACATCGTCAAAATCTTATGTTCAGTTATCCTCTACGTACACCTTCAATAGCACTTTTCGCACCTTTTAAAATCTTACGTTGATTCATTATGGTTGGTTCCCTTGATTTGTTTCTTATAACTTTTTGGTACTACACAATACATTCATGACAATTATAACATTTTTATTTCATCAGAATATAATTTATATATCTAGCTTATTAAATGAAAAGAAGCTTTAGAAAGGAATCTTTAGTGGAAAATAGTGTGTTAAACTTATATTCGACAGAATGTATAGGAAATTGTATTGATACTTTTTTTTTTTTTTTAGTGGAAAATTGTATTGATACTTAATCAATACTTGATACCTTTACGAATTTTTTTAAGACATGATGCTCTTGCTTTGCTAAAAAGTAAATTCCACTTTCCCTAAAAAAAAAGAAAAGAAAATTCCACTTGCTAAAAATGTCAAAAACCAGGAAAGGAAGACTAATAGTTTTTAGAAAAATGTGGCCAATTATGTTAATTTTTTTTTTTTTTAAAAAAAAAAAAAAAAGAAAAAAGAATAGTGACATTCGTCCAAACACAGATATTTTATGGCACTATTTTTTTTTTTTTTTTGCTTATTTTTTTTAAAGTTTTTTAAGTAATTTTTTTCCAATATCTATATGACAATATAGAATTTATGTATTTATTTAAATATCTTTTCCCATATCTGTACTACAAAAAAAAAGAGGCATTTATGGATAGTTTTTTTCTAGACGGTTTCTAAAACCGTCTAGAAAATAAAATTTGCAGACGGTTTTTTTGAAACCGTGTGGAAAAAATTTATTATGGATGGTTTGATTAAACCGTCCATAAAATTTCAGACGGTTTTAACTAAACCGTTTAGAAATTTTCATTTCCAGACGGTTTTATAAAAACCGTCGGTAAATGTTATTTCTAGACGGTTTAGTTAAAACCGTCTGAATTTTTTTTTTCCCACGCCATGTCATCAATCCGTGTGTTGCCCCCTTATTTCATCACATCCCTCCGATTTATTTTCCAGCCAAAATCAAAACCATCGATCTCTGTAATAATTAAAACCATCTCTCTCTCTCTCTCTAGCTCTTTGATCTCTCGTTCTTCTTCTTCACCCAAAACTCTTTTCTCCCCAAAAAAACTCTCTTCTCTCTCTCGTCTCTCTGATCCTTCTCACTATCTTTTGATCCTTTTTTTTTTTTTTTTTTTTTTTTTCCAGAGGACGATCGACCACTCACCCCCACTTGCCCGGCCGCACGACTCATCGCCACCACCCGGGGAGATCGGGCAACTCAGAGAAGTAGAGATCGAGATCGAGAGAGGGAGGAGATTCGACGACGGAGGAGGCCTCCTTTTTTGTGATTTCTGGTCATTTTTTATGATATTTTTGCTCATTTTTTGTCCTTTTTGTTGGTCACCGGAGTTGGTGATTTTTGGTCCTTTTTGTCAATGACGGAGATGAAGGGTTGAGGTCTCGCCAGGGAGTCCAGATTTTAATTTTGGTTTGGATTTCATTTGGGGAGGAAGGGGAAGATTTTGCCGGCCCTTGAAAAAGTTTCCGGCGAGGGAGAAAAAAAAAAAAAAAAAGTTTCGGCAAGGGCAGAAATAGAGGATGCCGACGATGGAAAAAAAAAAAGAAAAAAAAAAGAGCAACGAGAGAAATTCTGGATATTAATTAATGATATTAATATATAAAACAAAAGGAAATAAATCGAAATAGGAAAAAAAAAGGTTTTGGGTAAAATCATCTAGAATTTTTTTGGACAGTTTTGCCCAAATCGTCTAGAACTACTTCTGGACGGTTTGGGCCAAACCATCTGGAATTTCGGACGATTTTGCCCAAACCGTTCAGAAATTCATTTAGCGACATTATATCCTCGACAGTTTTAAACCGTCCAGAAAAAACCGTCTGGAATTGATTCCAGACGGTTTTTCTGCATTCAATTCCAAACGGTTTTTTCTGCATTTCTGGACAGTTTTAAACCGTCCAGAATTTGCTTTTTTTTTTTTTTTTTTTTTTTTTTTTTTTTTGTAGTGTAAATATGAAGGTGCTCACATAAAGAACAATAAAAATAAATACAAAAAAAAGGTACTCATATCACTTGATAATAAACAATAGTTTGTAAAAATAAATAAATAAATAAATCTTAAGTTTATACCCAAAAAAAAAAAAAGTGGCAAATAAGTCAACCCATACTTTTAGAATATTTACAGCATGTTCTCTAATTAGACATTTTCTTTTCTTTCCTAATTCTGTCATTTACTTAAGTATTTATTCAATTTCCATCTTACCTTGCCGAGGTAGAAATGCCAATTAATTATTATTATAATTATTTTTTTAACGGAAACTGATACAAAGGTTGATTGACATGGTCATGTCAGTATAGTAAAATAAAAATGTAATTTATAATATTACTCTTTAATCAAACAGAAAAATAATCCCAATGAATATTGCAAGCAATAAAACAATGCACCAAGTAACATAAGAATGCAACATGCATGGGATCTTTTTCACTTTTCCTTGATTTTCTCAACTACACAATTTATTTGTTTCTCTCAAAATGCCAAAATATATGGGTGAAGCCTGAAAATGAGACTTTTCTAGAAAGCTCTTTCAAACTTTTTCTATAGAACGATAAAAACTCTATTTTCTAATGTAATTTCAGACAATCTCCAAGTCTACAAAGTTTAGAGTGTTTTTGAAAAATGCAGTTGAGTGTGACATATGTCAATGTTTTTTTTATAAACGTCGCTAATAAAACTCCGGTAAAACTCAATTATTTGGTAGAGGATCTCTCTCTAACACAATTGTATGGAGTTGAGGGACATTCTTAAGTAGCAGATGGACCTATCTTCTTCACAAAGCCTCTTAAATCGGCTTTGAATAACCTAAAGGTTTATGCTTGATTGACCTAATTAATTTTTTTAAATGAACAAGTGCTCTTCGAGCATTTTTAAAGTGATCCTGAGTGCTTGAGCTCCTTGTAAAGAAGGGGTAAAGAGACAGGAAAAGGGGAAGCAAGAATTTAATCTTTACTTTGTCAAGATCTTGCCCCACAAAAAAATAAAATAAAAAATTGCATAAAAAATCAGAAAAAGAAAACCTACCAAACCATAGTCTCATTTTTTAAGGTCATAGTGCTCCAATAAACATATAACAATTAAAAGGAAGCATCATAAAATAATAAACTATATATACAAATAAAGTAACACTCAAAATATAAATCAGGATAAGAGTGAATATAAAGATTTAGTGATCAGAGTTGTGCGATGAGTGGAAGCAATCATGATCATGACTAACTAATTATTTATAATAAATTAATTAGGATGAGATTCTCATGTCAATAAGAATATAAAATTATTCACGAAAGCAATCAATAACTTTAATTATAATTTTTACCCAAAAGAAGTACAAGTTCCAGTTAAAGCCTTTAACTTTTAATTTTCATTTTCATTTCTTAAGCTTTTTGGCTGAACGGAAATGGCTATTAAATGGGCGTGTCTGCATACATGCATGCAAAACAGCAAAAGTAATGCTGGAGACCAGGAAAATAAAAGGCCTAAATCTTCAGTGTACGTGTTTGGAAGAAATTTTAAAAGTGTTCTAAGTTTTGGGTTTTAAAACGTGCTTTTATTGTTTGAAAATCGAAAAGAAATCTTTGGGTCTACGAACTAAAAACATGTTTGGATAACTATATTTAAACAATTATTTTTTAAGGAAAAAATTAGAAAGTGTTTGGATGTAAATTTTGAAAACTATTTTTCAATATACATATAATTACTGAATTCCTCCCATGAGTTTTCATTCTAATTGGGAAAATATAAGGAAAACCTCTTGAAATCCGATTTTAATTTTTAGGCCTCGTTTGGTTCGCGGAATAAGTCATATATTGGAATGGAATGACTATTCTGTTGGAATAGTTATTCCTTATTTGATAGGGACTTATTCCTTAGAATAACTATTCAATGTGAATAACTATTCCCTTACGAAAAGGAATAGCTATTCCTCTCATTTTTTTAGAGAAATAGTTATTCCTGAAGGAATAGACAATATTTAAAAAAAAAAAAAAAAAAAAAAAAAAAAAAAAAAAAAAAACATTTTTTTCTTTAATTTTTTCAAACTAAACTTTAAAAAAAAAAATATTATTATTATTTTTTTAAAAAAGAAAATTAAAAAAAACAAAAAAATTAGGTTAGATTTGTCACCCACAGATCTAAGGTCCAATGTATATATATATATATATATATATATATATATATATAAAATAAGAAATTGTGTGGGTTTTTTTAGTAATTTTGGATCAATTCCAATTGTGGTATATGTGTTGTCATCAAACTTAGGGGCGTAAATCCGGAGCGGGTTCCCGGGTATTGGGTGAAACCCGGGAACCGGCTCCGGGTCCCCGAGTTTTAGGCTTTAAACACCCTGGCCTGGCCCCGGGTATCCCGGGTATCCGGGGTGTTCGGGTACCCGGTCCGGGTTATATATTAAAAAAAAAAAAAAAAATTCTCGGTGGGAGGGTTTGATGGAGTGATACTAACAGCGTATCTGAGGGAAGGCTGTGGTGGGAGAGTGAAGCTGGGAAGACCAGGTCAACAACGAGATCAAAGAGTTGATTATCCAGTGCTTTGACGATGCCTTCAAAGATGGAACAGAAGCACTTGAAAATTCCCGCAGAACCAACTTCCTTCAAGATAAGCTTGAAAAAACCCAGAATGTCGTTTCAATGTTAAAGAACCAAATCTTTTCACCCCCGGAACTCTCTTCAGTTAATTTAGATTCTGAAAGCTTCAAACGTTCCAGCTTTTCTATGAGGGACGATCGATACATTTTGCCGGTTGAACAGCGAGACCAAAACATGATCAATCAGAGGGTCTATGACGGTCTAGATGATAAATCAAAGAAGTGTTTGCTATGTCTCTCAGTGTTTGCCAGAGTATATGTCTACATCTATCCAATCAATCAAGGTTTGTGAATGCCTGAAGATCAACGAAGAGGAAATTTCTACATTGCCAATTGAATCGGTCGGCGAGCAGTCGGCGAGCGGCTCTGCGGCTGAACAACGTGATGCGGTGATTCAGAATCAGTGATGCCGTGATGGAGAATGAAATGGAGAAAGAGATGAGATGATTTAGATTTGAGATTTTTGTCTGAAGGTGAAGTGAAATGGAGCGGCGGCAGTGAGAAGGGTTTTGATACTTGATTCACTTCAATTTGATGATAGCCTAGGGCAACAGTCGACAGAACAGAGGCTTTAACTTTATGAAAATGACGAAATGGCCTCCCCCTCTTCCTGCCGTGTACTGCATGTAGTTTTAGGATAAAAGGGCAGGGGGTAATTTTTTTTTTAAGCAATTAACTTACCCGGAGCCGGGTACCCGGGTATAATCGGGATTTTTTGAAATAAATACCCGACTCCGGCTCTGGGTACCCGGGTTCCAACCGGATTTCCTCGGTTTCCCAGAGCAGGTTAATGCCCGAATCCGGTTTCCCGGCCGGTTATATCCGGTCCGGATTTACACCCCTAATCAAACTAAGGAATTGGAATAATTATTCCATTCCACTCTTTCTCATTCCCAGTAATAATTATTAATTTTCCTAATGAAATACCCATTCCACGAACCAAACGAGGCCTTAGATTACATTTTAAATTTTACAAATTTAATACTCGAGTCTATAATCATTTTAAATCCAAGATTGTTGTTTATTTTTTAATCAAATAAATAATAAAAAAAAAATACTCTTGGTACAAATTTTTTTAGAAAACAAAGACAAAAATGCTAGGTCATGACCTGACTATGGTGGTTGGGTAAGCCAGCCACGTGGCACCAATGGTTGGGAAACCCATTCATGATCACGAGTAGGTAGTTCTCAGCACTAGTGGCTGGTCGACCCAATCATGATCACTTCTAGGTGGTGCCCAGCCACTACGGCCATGGCTAGATACGACCTAGACTCGATCAACCACGACCTATTTCCCCTACATAAGGACTCTTTAGTTTCTTTTAAAACCCTAACCTAGGATCTATGTAAATACATGAAGCCACAAAATTACAAAACCTTAAGTTTGCTACCCACCCTAGAGGTAAAATATTGAAGTCCGATCAAACCTTCAATCATATCAAGTTCGATCAATCCCTCAAGCTTTCGCTATGGACTGAACTAGTTTGCAAGAATAATACAACATCCATAGTTTGATTGATCATTTGATTGTATCACAATCAATTGGATTAATGCACTAGGATCGATCAAACCTTTAATTGTGTCAAGTTTGATCGATCCTTTGATCTTATCATGATTGATCGGACTAGCTAAGATCACGGTTTCTTTGAGACATGGATGTGTGACTTGTCCTTTCCTCAAATGGGATGATACTAAAGAAATTATCACAATCAATGATCTTGTAGAGGAAAGAAAACATGACATGTTGAGGTCTTTTGACATTGTGAGAAAGAAAAAGAACCCCTCGTGGAGAGAGGAGAACGTGATGAAACCTCTACGAAATGTCTTGATTCATATCACATTTAAGGTCTCTGGACATCGTGAAAGGCATCAGGAATAGGTTGATTTGCCATTCACTGTAAATGGATTGTAATTATATTAGGTTCATTGCCATTCCTTATTCATCTACTTGTAAGCCAGTTTATAATGTTGAAGCATCCCCGGCCTGTATTCATCACCGAATAAAACTTCTTTAGTTTACAATCTCTTTTAGTGTCTAGCTAGAGCTAAATATAGTCGTCACAATTCCTAAACTTCAACGTTATTTTCGACTCCACAAGGAAGTAAAAGAATCAAGCATGTTCCAAGAGGTGGAATGGCTAGCTCTTCCTTATACATATATCCGTTGGTTAGCCACATCTCTAGCTAAGTTAGGGTTTGAAAAGCTAGCCGACAAAATCCGTTCGTCTTGATATTTGTGTTTTTATAACCATATGAAAAACCTTTAAAAGGTGTCCAAAGGATGCATTTAATTTCCGAATTATATGGTCAAAGGATCTAATACTACAACAGCTACATTAATTGTGGACAATTCTTATATGATTGGAATTGATGTAGTATTCACTTTAATTTAATACAAAAGAAAAAGAAAGCAATCTGTCTCTTCTTATAAGTTTAAATTTTTAAGACAAATGATGATTTAACCATTTAAGACAAATGGTATTAGAACCAAAGATCACGTGTTAGGCCTCACTTATTTAAAGAGAGTTTGAACCCACACGTGAGAGAGAATGTTAAAGTATTGATTAAATAATTAAATTTGTCTCTTGTTATTAATTTAAATTTTTAAGGACAAGTAGTAATTTAACATAAACATCAATGGATTGAAAAGAATGTCATTCTAGAGGATCCAATGCCTTCAAAAAAGAAAAAACCCACAATAAACATATTTTTTTGGAACTTCTGCATGACTTGTGAACAGATCAAGACACCACGAGCACTTTTTTGGTGGCCCCTTAATATTAAAGCAGATTGTTATATTCACCACACATGTCCCAATAGGAGAGCCAAGTTCTTTTCATCGAGCATTCTCCTAATTGTCCACTAGCGATGAACTCTTGTATATATATATATATATAAACCAGCTAGTTTTTCCCAAATCCTACATGAACAACAAGAATCTAGGATCTAGGGTTCGCCGACAATGGATGCAAAGAAGCCTTATTTAGCCGTGATTCTGATACAAGCAATATATGCGGGCATGTTCTTGCTGTCCAAGGCTGCATTCAATGGTGGTATGAACAGCTTCGTGTTTGTTTTCTATAGGCAAGCTGCGGGAACCATTTTCTTAGCTCCTATCGCTGTGTTCTTTGAATGGTAATATATATATATATATATATATATATAATAACAACAGTAATATTAATTATACTCCTTTTCTTCTTATTTAAACTTATTTGATAATCAAAATCACGGATAATTAACCTTTGGTGATTTTATTCTGGGCTTTAGGAAAAAGGCGGTTCCCTTATCATTTCTGACCTTCTGCAAGATTTTTCTTCTTTCTCTATTTGGGTATGCCCTATTTATTTTAAATTGCTTCCTTTTGCCTCTAAATGTTGCTCTTCATTTTTTTTGGAATGACCGGAAACCTCTCGAGGTAGGGCCACTCCATGTAAATACCCTAAGAGGTAAATCCGGGGCCATACTTCACACCCCTACATGAACCAAATTGAGTTGCAGGCTTCGTCCAAAAAGCTGGTTCCAAGAGACCAGTTTCAACTCAATGAGGGCTCTATATATATATATATATATATATATATATATATATATATATATATATATATATATATATATATTTTGTCGGATAAGTTAATTTGATTCAAATTTTGAAGAAAAGAATCCATGCGTGATCTTGCTAGTTTTTTGTTTTTCCCATTTCAGGATCACTTTAAGCTTGGATATCTACAGCATGGCAATTGTTTATACGTCAGCAACTTTGGCTGCTGCAACGACAAACTGCCTTCCTGTCACTACTTTCTTCTTGGCAGTATTACTCAGGTAGGGGTCCATTTCTATTTGTATGAACATCTATATAAATTTCCTTTTCTTTAGTTACGGAAATCCTATTTAACAGGAAAACTAAGAGAAAATATATACTAAAACATGAATTTGCAGAAAAATCTCACGAAAGTGTGAAAATATAAGGTAGGGAGTATGGACATGTGTTATAGTTTTAAGCATAAGGAATTAGTTTTTGTTTTGTTTTTTGAAAATGATTACAAGGGAGGATCCTTTTCACTCCTGATCCAAAAAGAAGAGAGAGTGGACGATCCTAAAACTGAAAGAGAAGTGGACTCTCCAACAAAAAACCCAACACGAAATAAGACAATGCAAAAATAAATACGGAGGGTAGGAAATGTGTCAAACAAGTTACTCGGTCATTTCAAGAGGCTGCACAAAACAGTTACAGAAGCAAAATGAGCAAACATTAAGGCGAGCGTATTTGAACCCTCACTTGGAAAGCCGTTTGTTGAATTAAATTATCATTTATTCCAAAATCTTAATTAAAAGAGTAGAAAATGATAAATTTAATGATTATTTAATTAATGTTTTAACACTTTCCTTCACGTGTGGGCCAGCCAACATGTGAACTATTTAATTGAAATGTGGGATAAATGATGGAGGTACGAACTCAAAACTAATAACTATAATACCAACTTAAATTACCACTTACCTCAATTTCAAAAACTTAATTAAGCTAGTAGGAAATGATAAATATAATAAATGAAATGATCCTTTAATACGGCCTTGAAACACGCAGCTACAAATTAAATTGAGCTTTGATTAGAAGAGTTTCCTTAAGGGGTAGCTTAATTGGCTGGTGATCACGCCTTATGAAGCGGAGGTCACTAGTTCGAATTCTCTCTCCTCTTTTGTGTGGACATGTCAAAAAAAAAAAAAAATATTAGAAGAGTTGTCATGTTGTTTATAAAAAATGTAAAATATCGTAATCTTAGTGATCAGCTTTGTATGGGTCCCCAATTATAAATAATATATAGGGATATTTTTATATTACTGTAAGTTATTAGTGAAATAGGATATATAGTACTTCAGCCCTAATTTGTGATCAAACTAGTTAAAAAGTTGCATTTTTGAATGTCTTTGTCAGGCACATGTTCATATATATAAACATATATTCGCCACAATGACGGTTTTGTTTGGTGGTATCATGTAGGGATGTAATTAGGAATGAGAGATAATTGGCCTGTTTTGGAAAGACAATATATGCGTTAAAATAAATAAAATTAAGAGTGCTTCAATTCTCCAGAATCTCCAATGGAAACATGACTTTAATTAACTTAATCACAACTAGCTAGCTAGCTAGGTAATGGTCTCTTTGACAAGTGAAAAAGGTGAGGTGGGGGGACATGGGGATCCCACCAATTTTCATACCAAATTAACCTTTTCCAATAATTAATTTTAATCCAAATTTAGTTCATTCCCATGGGAAAATAGCTAAAGCTTGATGATCAATGATGTCTTTTTCCCGAGTTAATTTGGTTGCATGCGTACATCTTTATCCAAGTTAAAGCAACTTTTTTGTTGTAAATTGTACTTCTTTTTAAAGATTATCCTCCATCTCTTTTCCCCCTCTTCTTCTGTCTATTCAAGCAATAGAAGTAGAAGAATATATATATATATACACACACACACAAGCATTTTAATTTGTTGTATTAATTAATAAATCCATCTTTTTGTGAATTGATGTTAGTATTGTAATTAGAAACATTTTCCGGCCGGGCAAGTATATGCAAGAAGACAGAATCAGCATCCAAAGCATGAGAATTGATCGAGATATATATATCCTTCTGTCTTTTAGCTGAAAGGAAAAGAAAATGAAGATGAAACATGTTCTTTTCATGGTGTTCAATCGATAAACTGCTTTTTTTCTTTTTATTGCTAGCGCTAGCTTCATGATAAGACTCCAGAATTGCATCATATATAGTAGATATTTAGTATGTCAATTAACCAAGGAATAATTACTCAAAAGCTTTAAAATCTTTGAGATTTTTCAAAAGGTTTTCTGTACTTCTTTTCATAGGGAAATGCAGGATGACCTCGATCGCCATGATTTCGTGTACTCATTTTGTTGTGAACCTTATAAATCTATTAAGGGCCTCACTTAGTTTTTGATTAGAGTGAGTTTTTGAATTTAGGGTTTGTGTGGTGATTTTGCTGTTGTGTATGTTGATTTTGGGTGAGTGAGGTGGCGGTGGTAGTGATTTCTAGTTGTGTTTTTAGAGCGTTTTCAGATTCCAACAAAACACAAAAATAAAAACCAATTTTTCTTGAAATATTTACAGCTGAAAGCATTAATATTTTACACAAATAATAACAGGGGCTAAAAAAGAAATATTATTGAGTTGCTAGGCTTGTATTCTTCTCTTTATGTACCTTAAAAAAAATTAACTCCACACGTACGTACCGTAGATATGCCAAAAGAGAGAATATCATATATTAATCCCGTGAATGTTTTGTTTATTTGGTGCCCATAGGTAAATCACTATTTATCTAAAAAAATTTAAGTTGATAGAAAATCATGAATTTAATTATTTAATTAATACTTTAATACTTCTCTTAATTACCATGTTAAATCATGATTTATCCTAAAAATTTAAATTGATATATATATATATATAAACAGAATTTTCAAGACATAGTTCGATGGTATATATAAACACCTAATATAATATTTACATATTACACATGAATCAGAATTGGGATAGGTGAGATACGAAAAATATAGTATGATCAGATTACAATCAATCCTAAAAAGTAAATATCGTATAAGAAATATAAATCTAATAATGAAAATCATATCACATATTCTAATTAATTAACAATATGGTTAGTTTCTTTAAGCTTATTATGTTGTTTGGTTGATTATGTAATGGGAGTTGATTTCAAATATGTAGATAAATCAATATATATAATTAACTTAGCTTGCAGAGTCCCTCTGGGCCGGGGTAAATTAGCGTAATTAAACAAAAAAATGTGTGATAGGATGGAGGTGTTCAAGTGGAAGACAACCGCCGGAGTTGCAAAGCTTACAGGCATACTAGTCTGCATGGCCGGAGCAGCGACCCTTGCCTTTTACAAGGGACCGCATTTGAAGCTCATCGGCGGCCATCATCACCTCTTGGGTCACCCTAAAATCGAAGGACACCATGCCCCTCTTCCTTCTAGCACAGCGTGGATAAAGGGTTGCTTCCTCTTCCTTCTTTCCAACATCTTCTGGGGCTTGTGGCTTGTTTTGCAGGTATACATCTAAATATCTTCTTCTTCTTTTTTTTCTTTCTTTCTTTCTTTTTTATTTTATTTATTTTTCCTTAGCTGTGGAAATGACAAAATCTATTAATGCTTTTTGTCATCGCCATTAATAATGTCGTACTAGCTAGCCTTTTTGGAATTTATATTAATTGGTATAAATATTGTTGAGTCTTATGTTTGATAGAGAATAATATCTTTATCCCTTTCGAAAAAGATCTGCCGATCTGGACATTAAAAAAACTGCTGTAAATTTTTTGACTGAAATTTTCTACCAATGATTTGTAGGAGTTTTTCTAAAGGCAACACGTATCATTTAACCGATTGAAAACGCTTGTGAGTAGGTGTCGTTGGTTCATATATACTTTGAACCCAGAAAACCCTAAGTTCCACCCTGCATATCATCATGTCCCAAAGAATCATAACGTACATGCTAGACGACTTTGGAGGTGTTCCAATTGTTTCCTCAAGTTTGTAGTGCCCTAGCCCCTAAATGATGTTGGATTTGGCGAAGTTGTTTATTTAAGAGTCTGTTTGGGTTTGCGATTTTAAAAAGTTCGATTTTAAAAATTAATTTTTAAAAACGCAGTTAAAAGTTTAGCAAAATCGCAGTTTGGCTTTTAAAATCGCAAATTAGCCTTTTAAAATATTACGTTTTCAAAAAAGCACCCCATTGCCTGCGATTTGAATAAGCACTTTTCTGCGTTTTCAAATCGCAATTTTTAAAAAAATCAGTTTTCAAATAGTTCATTTTCTGCGATTTGTTTTAAAATTGCATTTTTTCTTTACGAAATCGTAATCCTAAACGTACCCTAAATAAGTCTTCCACCTCAGCAACTTCAAAAATATACCCACGAATTTTGCTTAGATAGAAAGTACAAAGAAATTTTAAATTTTTTGGAAAAAAAAAAAAAATGATACTTTTTAGTGGGTATTTTATTTGAATAATAATAAAAAGTTATTGATATAATATAAAAAGTAAAAATATTTTTAAGTTGATTTTTTTAATAAATTGAGTTACTTGCCGAACCATGCCCAAAGCTTTGGCACCAACAACACCAATATCACTTCCAATGACAACAAAGCTTCAAGTTTTGTCACCAAGAATGAAAAGTCACAACCCAAAGTACCACCAAACAACCTCCAAGATCCCAACACAACCCTAAATCTTGCAACTTTAAGATTAAGAATCTCAACCCATCCAGGAACAATGGACAATCGAAAAAGAACCACAAAAAGGAATAAATAACTCACTACCTTAAGGAAATTAACCCAAGAAATACCACCAAAATATACAGATACGTAAGGGACATGCTTAATTACGGCACAAAATTGTCACAGTTTTACTTCTGGCAGCTTAGATACCTTGTGTTGATCCTGGTAGCCTATAAAATTTTAACGTGTAAATGTAAGTTATATGCTGATCAACCACCTTAATCTCTGTATCTTTCTCTCTTTCTTTTACCTTTTTAGACTATGATTAGTTTATATATGGTATCTGATCAGAGCTATAGGCCGGCTAACGTCAGTTTCGATTCAGCATGTGAATTTAATTTTATTTTCTTCTGGTGTTGTTCTGTCTCTGATTTTCAGATTGTATGAGAGAACAAAACAAAACAATGCATTTGCCTACTGTGATTTTTATTCGGTGGTTTCTCTTTGTTGCCAATCCAAACGGAGCACGGTGCCTCCGATTATTTACCACTTCTTCTGCAAATTGGATGGCATAAATATATTTGTATATATATCTGTATATATACACAGATGCAAGCTTATTTTTATATATGATAAATTAAACGAAAAGAAAGTAAAAGAGGGGGCAAATATACATGTGTGTTCATGTATTAACATATACTCTAATTTTGGATTTACCCATATTCTTGGATGCAGGCAACTGTCATGAAAAGCTACCCTCCAAAGCTTCTCTTCGTAACTCTTCAGTGCTTTCTGAGCACCATTCAGTCATTTGCCATTGCCATTGCTTTTGAAAGAGACCCTCATCAATGGAAGCTGGGTTGGAATGTCAGACTCGTAGCCGTAGCTTATTGTGTAACTCTCTTCGATCTATTTCTTTGCTCTATTATTTCCATATTTATTCACCTTTCAAATATATATATATATATATACTTCCTTTCGCAGATAAACTTAATTATGAGCTTTCATTTATATTTAAAGACGAATAAACTGTTTGCAATCTCTGGCAGGGAATCATTGTGACTGGCGTTACATACTACTTGCAAGCATGTGTTCTTGAGAAGAAGGGACCAGTTTTTCTTGCCATGTCTACACCTTTGGCTTTCATCATGACAATGTTCTCTTCGGCAATTCTCTTAGGCGAGATCATTACCTTGGGGAGGTAATCTATTCTTTGCCTAAACCAAATCCTTGCCACTTTCTAGGGGTGAAAATGCAGGCGGTTATTATCCGGCCACCCGCGTCCAATATCTGCATATATATGCAAATGCGATTAGCAAAAATTATTATCTGCATATGCGAATGCGGATAGGCAGATAATAACCACAATAACTGAGCGGATGCGGATAACTAAAATTGGTAACCGCATTATGCGAATGCGGATATTGCTAATAACTATGTTTACATCCGCATTTTCACCCTTACTATCACAATTATCTTACAATGCATGTTGAAGATATAATTGTTCCAACCAATCCTTGATCAATCTTTGTCAAAAAAAATAAAATAAAAACAAAATTCAACGATTAGTTGGAACTAACCATGCCAATATTGTAAAATAATTGTGGGATAAAAATATATTATATATATAACATTCCTCTCATTCCTTACGTTTTCACTCTTGTTCTATATTTAGCCTCGTAGGTGGGCTCTTGCTGGTTGGAGGGCTATACAGTGTTTTGTGGGGGAAGAGTAGAGAGCATAAAGCGAATGATGTGGGTAATTTAACAGCTGCAAAAGTTGACAGCGAATGCTCAGAACTGAAAGAAGTTGTGCCTGCTAAAGCTCCGCCACTACCCTTAGTTGTGTAACGTTAAACTCGTGTCATAAATCCAAGCTCCCTCATGCACGTTAACAGAGATCGGAGTTCTCCACGATTCACGAGGAACGAGGATGCCCTACTTGATAAATGATTATTGTATAATTTTTTACATAATTTTTGTTCAATCTTGTCTGCCTAATAGTTGAACAAATTAAAGGTTGTGTTAAGAGTTATATATACGTAAAACAATCATTTCTCTGCCTCACCTTAGGAGTGCAAAGCTCCATGGCAGAAAGTGCAAAAGTTCATCTCCTTTTTAGGCTTTAACTAATTACTGAATCTCAATAAAATGAGGTTTTTTTTTTTTTTTTAAGGTTTTTGGGTAAAGATGGTTTCTGTATATGTATTATACGAAGGCATACGTTATTATGGATTGATTCCCACTTAATAGGTGCCTTGGCCTAATTATTGGGGTTAGCATTCCTCATGTATACTATTTGTTAGGAAGTGGGCCGGCAGGCCCACACAGCCCATAAAGCTTGCATACAAAGGCTCGAAACCCAACAATTGGCTTGGTCTTATTTTACCCGCGTAGTAGGAGATTTTCTCCTTTACGAGTGAAGTGGGCTCCAAGACTAATAACCGTACACGTTCAAGCTCACTATTCAAGATACACTCCTGATTTATGGGATACTGTATACTTAAGCCTAGACAGGCTAGACTTATCATGGTGATGCTCACACGCAAAGGCTAAACGTGACATGAAGGCTGTTACATAATAACTAGTACAAAAGGTAAGTTCAAACAAGGTAAATTAAAGAACTTTTGGTTCTCAAGTTCAAAACTCTTATTTAAAGCACTTATATTTCCTCTTTCAAACACTACTAGCTTAAGCATAATTTGGTTAAGTATTAGGAAAATATTGTTCTAACACTTATAGCTTATCTTTTCTTTTATTGAAAGAAACCATTTTTCTTTTGTCCTTTCTCGCTAAGTAAATTAAAAGAAAAGCAAATGGGTAGTGATAGTCATGCGATATAAAAGTTGTTCATATCCATACTACTTTTGTTCAAATCAACTACCCACAAATTTATGGTTCATATCTATGTATGCACTACAAGAATTTGCTTCGTTAGTGTTTAGATTATCAGCGCGGACATCAAAGTTGTTGCTAATTGTCGCTGCAAAAAGAAAAGAAAAATTTAATATTAGTATGGACTATTTTAGTGATGCTAATAACTTGGCGGGATATATTTGTTGTTCACAGGCTGCATTGAATCTATTAGCATCGAAAAGTCGATGCTAATAAGAACCTATTAGCAACAATTAGCATTTAGTGGCGGCACTCAAATGTCGCCACTGATAAGGGGCAATAGCGACGACAATTGGGGTCGCCGCAATTGAACCTACACAATAAAAAATGAATTAACTAATTACTAAGAACCTATGAGCGGCTGGGGTCGCCCCTATTGTCGTGGATAGTGTTGGTCATGCGATATGACAATTGTTCATAACCATATAACTTTTGTTCAAATCAATCATACATTCACAAATTTAATGGTTGATTTACAAAAAAGAAGACATCAGATATTACAAATATTTTTCAAAAATAGTATTAGTATTTTTTTAAAAAAAGAAACTTCAAAACTCCTATGTACTACCTCTCTCTTGGGGGCCAGTCACCCAAATGAAGCCGTGTTTCAAGACTCAATATCTATAGTAGCATGGGTATTGAGTCGGGGATTAGTTTGGTGGATCCTGATTGGGCCTTTGCACTTGGTGACAACCACTTCATGTGAAGCAGCCCAAAGTATTGTTTGGCTATATAGGTAAAATTAAAAAACCCTGATAAATTTTTTTTTTTTTAAAAAAAAAAAATTCTAAATTATATTGCAAATTTGCAGTTGCCCTAATTTTCACTAGCCTCCTAGTTTCATCCAGATTGATAGCTAGCAAATACGTACGTACGGTCTACCTCTATTAGGAACAATTGAGAGCTAGGATGGTTGGAACTTGGAAGTAGCTAGAAAATTTATCTCCAAGGAGAGATGACACAAACGAGATTTTGCCAATAAATGGAGGGTTGAATTTGGAAGGAATAATATGTCCAATTAGTTAGCCCAATAAATTAAATATACTTTCCCTTTACGTACTCAGTATTCTTAAGGAAAGTAATAAATTTTTTTTTTTTTTTTTTTAAAAAAAAAAAAAAGAAGAGAAAATCACAGTCACCCATCTTTTAATTTATTTACCTTCTCTAAATTTTCATTAATGGCGCCGTCACAATCCCTCTTCTCTAAGGAGAGGGCTATGACCTTCCTTCAATCTTCCTTGATGGCAACTAATTAATCCCTCTTCTATAAAAGCTATGAAAAAACCCTAGAGTTCTTCAAGGCATTCTTACGAAGCCATTAAAGCTAGTAAGGTAATTAATCGATCACCGTTTTTATTATATTTTTCCTTTTATATGGTAAATATTTTGTTTCTTCGATCACTGTGTTTGCGTTTGATATATATTGTGTTTTTTCCATACAACTCTCTCTCCCTCAATTTGTTTTCCTTTTTGGAGGAAATTAAGAGGAAACAAACCTTGGAATTTCATCATATATACATTGGCTTTTTGAAATCTATTTATTAGTGATCGATGAACACAGGTAAACCCCAGAAATCCCTTTCGCAGATTCATCATCATGAAGCATTTGTTTCGAATGGGATGTTACAATTAATTGATTATATATAGTCAGTTTTTTGCGTTTCATTAATTTAATTTTCTATTGATTAAATATTGCGTATGAGTATCACGAATCAGCACTTTCAATTCATGCATGTTTTATATATATATAAACTTAACTGCATGTATTACCTTCTCTAATGTTTGAGCACTTTTGTAATAGCCTTAAAATCTAAAAAGTTGCAATGTCGGGTCATTGTTATGTTTTAAAACTTTGCAATGTAATCCCTCTATTAAGATTTTTTCTTAAACCATTATAGTTGTTAAAGTCAACCACATAAAAATTTTCTTGATGTTTTCACAATAGACTCTTATTTATAAGAGGGTTTGGATAAATATGTATGGTAATCAATCAATGTGATTTGATTACCATCAAATCTATTACAAATAAATCAATCAAATCAATCAGATTTGATTGATTAAAATTACAATATATTTCTCAAACCAAATCTCTCAATAGATAGAGAGTATATTCTCCAACAATAGAATATGTCAAAAATTTCAAAATACTAACCGGTCATAATACTGCTTTCTTTTTCTTATTAATTTTTAATTATGGGTTTTTTTGTATATATTTTTATTAACTTTACATGAGAATAAGCAACATTTTATCGTAAATTCTAAGAGTACAGGGATGGCATTGCAAAGTTTTAAAACATGAAAATTCGACTTACAACTTTAATTTTGAACTACGGTTGCAAAAGTACCGAAACATGTATTTTCCAGGTTTCCGCCTTATTTATTTTTCTTTTTCTTGAATTTCTTATGGGTAGCTTACAATTTATTTTTCTGATTCTAGAATTTGCTTCCGGAGAAAATTCCAGTTTGTCAACTAAAAAGATGGTGCGGGGAAAATTCGACATGAAACTCATTAGCGATGAGAAGACTCGTATGATAACCTACCATAAGAGAAAGAAAGGTTTGAAAAAGAAGGTTTACGAGCTATCCACTCTTTGTGACGTCGACACTTGCATGATCATGTACGGGCCGGAACAGAAGAACCATCCTAGAGATTTTGCGACATGGCCGGAAAGTCGAGAGAAACTCAGGCGGATAATCAACCGTTTCAAGGTTAAAGGGGCACATCCGAAAGGAAGCCGCGGAATATCAGGCTACTTCATTGACCGGAAGAACAACATTGACAAGGAGATCTCAAGAAACCGCCTGAAAAGCTACGAAGCCATTTATCGGCCGTGGGATGAACGGTTCGATGATTTCTCCGATGCCCAGATGAGGACAGCTCTTATGTTATTGGATGCTAAGCTTGATGCGGCGCAAAGGAAACTCGATGATTGTATGGTGATCATGAAGGATGCATCATCAGGAATAATGGGTACTGATCAGGCGATGATGCTTCAGAAGAATATGAAAGTAGAGGCGATTAATTACCCGCAGCCTATATCTTGTGTGAAGCCACTGGATTACTCTTTGCCGCCGTCGGATTTTAATCCGATAAAGATGAATGATGATCAAGATTATTGTGCTAACTTTGGTGGCATGCATAGCAGTGATATGGTCCAGTCTACTCCACTGAACGGCCCAGTCTATTATGATCCAACGCTCAACAACCCTATGGTGGTGCCTCCAATGTACGACTATGATCCCACTATGCAGATGATGATGCCCAATCTGCAGTACAATTACCCCATGATGCAAACTGTTTCGAATTATCCAATGTATGGTATTGAGTTTAAGATGAACAACATGATACAAAGGTAGTAGCTTTGGTTTTAGTTTTATCTTAGATTTTAACTTTTGTTTTAGTTTTACAACTCGGATCGATACGCATGATTAATGAATTATTTTCATTGGTTAGACTTTTGATTTATTGTTTGCATTAGATTATGTCAGATTTATTCCGGTTTTTTTTTGTCAATTTGTTTTGACATAAAGTATTTGCCGTCGAAAGTGGCTATTTTGCGATGTTTGTTTACAACTTTGAAAATGGTTTAATAAATATTGTTTGGTGTTTAGTTCAAATGGAAAATCGATCGTCAATTATTTCTTATATTTTCAAATAAGCTAAGGAATTGCAAGGAAGAGAGAGTAGGAGTTGCGGAGAAAGAAAGTGTTAGAGAGTTGAAGAAAGCAAGTGTTCGGGCAGTCCGAGACCTGTTTGGGCAGGTAGGCCCCAAAAAGAGTCCTCTTACAATTGCTTGCCCAATGTAAAAAAGCGACAAAAAAATGACTTACACAGATGAAAAGCATATTGTAAGTTGCGCTAAACACTTTAAAATAGACTAGACTAATATTGAGTTATTTCTTGAAGAATATTGAGTTTCACATGCAAATCGATATTTATATATGAAAAACTTTGCCTATGACTTTTGATCTTTCATCACTTTTGAAATAAGGTACCAAAACTTTAAAACGTGTCAATTTAATGTATATATCTTTTAACTTTTTCAATCTCAACCCTCTGTTAAAAATTTATGTTAAGTTCTATCAAAATTTCTAAAATATATACTCATGTGTTTTGTTTTAAAAAAAAATTATAAAAAAAAAATAAAAAATAAAAAATTCAGCCATAAGTATTTTTGCAAATTCCGTTAAATTCTGACTAACACATAAATCCTTACAATTTTTTTTCTGTTCTTTTTTTCTTGTAAAAAAAATGGATGTTTTCAGAATTTTGACAGTATTTAACTGAAAATTCTAACGGATAGTTGAAATTGAAAAAAATTGAAAGATGATTAAATTAACACGTTTTAAAGTTTGAATATCTTATTTCAAAAGTGATGAAAGAACAAAAATTATACATGAAGTTATTTCTATTTATATATTGCTCTTGTCATTTAGGGTAATGATCGAAGATAGTTGAAATCCCACTAATTCCATCGGTAATTAACCACTTGAACCTGAGACCTTCACGTTAGGAAATGGTAGGAAAATACTAAGTAATACTTAATAAACTAACTGGAAAGGAAATCTACATTTGCATCTCTCTTTCTTTCTCTACCAAAAAAAAAAAAATGGTTTAGTATCACCTAAATAAAACGGCGCTAAAAAAATAGCATGGTTACCAAAAAAAATTGAAATTCGTGTCATTTAAACAGTAAACGTCACTAAATTTAACGCCTTTAATTTACTGTTCAAACAACACTAAATTTTTTTTTTTTTTTCTACCGTTTATTGTTCCCCCCTCCCTTTTTTTTTTTCTTTCTTTTTTTTTCTTTTCTTTTCTTTTCTTTTCTTTTCTTTTTTTTTTTTTTTTTTTTTTCGTTCTATCCTCCTCCCTTCTTTTTACATTTCCTCCTCCTTTTTTTTTTTTTTTCTTCTATCCCCCTCTTACGTACTAGCTGCATACTTTTTTTTTTTTTCTTCCTTTTTTATCTTTCTCAGTATCCCCCCCCCCCCCTCCCCCTTCTTTTTCTTTCTTCTTCCTTTCTCTTCTTCTCCATCGATTTTTTTTTAATTAATTATTCACATTAATTAACATCGTTTGTAAAGTGAAACGACACTAAACGATTAGTGTTGTTTCACGGGTCAAATGATAATAATCATTTAGTGTCGCTTGAATAATAAAATGACTCTAACTGTTTAGTGTCGTTTGAACATAAATGACTCTAATTAGTATCATTTGAACAGTAAAACAATTAAAATCTAAAGTCTCAGCCCAATGTTTAGCAACGCTTCAAAAGTGACATTATTCAAACGACACTAAATGGATGGTATTGTTTTTTTGCCCAAAAATGAAACTATTCATGCAACACAACAATATTTTTTTTGTAGTGTTAGAGAGAGAAATTCTCAACCAACAAGTTTGATGGGGTCTCTCTTCCACCTTGTGCAGCTGCTCTTGGGTAGGATGGATCTCGTCACTCCTCCCTCTCTCCTCTTTTCTTTCCTCTTCGTCTTTTTTTTTCCTCACTTTTCGTCCCCCTCCAAAAATTGTAGCACCAACACCTCCTCCCCCCTCTGCCGCACTGTGCCTCCGTGTCTGGCAACCGCTCTCTACCTCCACACAGCTCCCTTGAGGTGGCTTGCACTCGAGATAGATCTAGAGCTCAGATCGTGATTTTTCCAAGCTAGCTGATTTGTCCTCCTCCGTTAGTCTTGCCCACTGGCATGCCTTATCGATGTTTTTCTTGGCAATATTTTGTTGTTTTTTTTTTGTTCTTTGTATTATACTATTATTTTTCATTATCTACTGTTTTGTATTTTTGGTTTTGTGTGATTTTGTCCCCTTCCACCTTTATGGTTTTTTCTTGTTGCGGAGACTAGTGCATCCAGCGTTTAGTCACTCAACCTCTTCGTTGGCTCCTATTTGGAATGCCAATGCCTCTCTCGCAACAGCTTCCTTCTAATGGTTGTTGCTATTTCCAAGCGAGAATTCGGGAAGGGTTGAGAGACCTTTCGAGGTTCGTACCCCATGCCCTTTTTACTTCAGTAATCACTTTCAACAACGTACCCCTTCAAAAAGGGTAGATCATTTTTTTTTTTTTTTTTTTTTTTTTGCCTATTTTTTACTATTTGGTTATATTTTTGCGCTATATTTTTGCTTTGGGCTTGTTTTTGGGGAGCCCTCCCCTTTTTTAATGTTTTAATTCCTTGTAACCCTCAATTTGCTTAAGAAGAAAAAAACTAATTTGAAAAACGTACCTGGTTTCATAGAATAAAAATCTCATGCATGTGCGTGCATGGGTTAAGTTTGAACTAATTGGCCTCACTTCCCCTCCTGCAAAAACCACCTATTGGCACCTGCTCAGTAAACAAGAGTTGCAGAAATTGTTCTCAATTCCACAGTTCTATCATCACCATCCCCATACAAGCCATTACACAGACATATATAATAGCTTCATGTTGCTATATTTTTGCCTCCTTCAAATCTTCATCACATAAACATATACATTCATAGATTTTGACAATGGAGTATTATGTTAATTTCTTTCTGACCGGCCTAGCCTAAAGCTCGACACTTTCTTAGGATCATCCCTACGCACAAATCTTATCAGACTAAATATTTAAAAAAACTAAAAACAAAAATATTTGTTGAAAAAATTGTTCTATAATCAAATAAAAACATTTGGGAAGCAGTGAAATCCAGACAGGTATAGAATTTAAAACCTCACTAGCTAGACTTGTGAAATCAGGGTGTAATTATTACATAACTTTTCTTTAAATATAGGATTAAAGACTTTTTTGGTGCATGTAGTTTGGAACTTTATTTTTTGGTACCTTAATTTCAATTCACATCATAGATGGTACTTAAATTTTGAAAAAAGACGGATATAATATCTCCGTCTATTTTTTCGTCCAAAATTTAACGGTTTGCCACGTGTCTACTCTCAGGTGTAGACACGTGGCACAATGTACCAAAAAAAAAAAAAAAAAAAGAAGAAAAGAGAGAAAATAAAAATCTTTAAAAATTAGGAAAAAATTAAAAAAAAAAAAACTTCAAAAAAGATACCAAAAATAAATACATGATATATATACATGCACCCAATACAATCTAACATATTCTGTACGTTCCCAATCAGCCACACATATGCTCATGGAAATAGCTGAACTCTTGTGCAATTAATTCACACAAATGCTAATGCAAACAGCCACTCTTGTGACCTTTATAATTAATTAATTATCCATTTCTTTCTTCAAACTGATTTTATGCAACTCACTACTAAGAAATAGTTCGAATCACTGCTACCCATTATTTCTAATTGTCGATCGCCATGCACCCAAAATTCCTACTTTTAAAAAATTCAAATTTCTTTCAACTCCAATCCTTTCCACTTCTTATTCTATCCACACTATTGACCTTTATAGCTTTATTCACTCGATCAATATTTTAACAAGCCCAACCAACAACAATGACTAGAAGGCCCTGGCAAAAGTTAACAGAAAAAAATTGAAAGAAAACATAATTTATTGGAATGGATGGAGTAAAATAATCATTATTAAGAGAAAGCAACAATATGACTTGTAAATAATTCTGATCGATTTGCAATGAAACAGGATCTAAATGAAATTGTTCTGCGTTTTAGGCTCTTGAATTAGCAATAGGATCTTCTCTCAGCAGTGAAGTACGCTGCTACAGCGTATACACAATATCTTAGGATCTCGTTTGGTTCGCGGAATAGATTCTTAGAATAGAATGACCAGAATAGTCATTACTCTGTTTGGTAGGGGTCTATTCTATGAAATAGTTATTCCAATTGGAATAACTATTGTCTTACGAAGAGGAATACATATTCCTTTAAAAAATTAGAGAAATAGCTATTACTAAAGGAATAAACTACATTTTCTAGAAGAAGAAAAAAACCACTCATTTTCTCTTTTTTTTTTTTTTTTTTTTTCCAAAATAAAAAAGAAAAAGAAAAAAACAAATCTACGTTTATATTGTGGCTGGCCGGAATGGAGCCAGAGGTGGTTGCACCACTCCCAGGAGGCCTCGTGGTGGATTCCCGAGGTGGTGCGACCTCCCCCGAAGCATTTGGGGGTGGCTGCAGCCACCCCCTAGTCACTCGAGTGTGGCCTGACCACCTCAATGGGTGGTCGGCCACCCGCCAGTTTTCAAATTTTTTTTTTTTTAAAGGAAATAATGTTGTGGTTTTTAGTAATTTTAATTTAATTTCAATTAAAGTATATGTGTTGTCACCAAACTAAGGAATAAGAATAGCTATTCCATTGCACTCTCTTTTATTCTCATTATTAACTATTATTTTTTCTAATGAAATGCCTATTCCGCAAATCAAACTATACCTAAGTATAAATGCTTTACTGCGCTCAAAAAAATTAGAAACAGAGAGAGCATCATTTTCATTAATATTTGCTGTAACAAGTTGTTCCACACAATGAAAAAGACTTATTTTAATTTTCACACTGTTAGTGATGTGGATGTGTTTTTCTCCATTTAGTGCACATATAACAAAAGTGCACACAAAACGTCACTCCACAAGATAACTGTCAAGGCTGGCATTGATGGGCGCCGCCTGCCATTCGTTTGCACAGATGTGCAGAAAAAGGAAATGAATTACCACTGATTATTCGTGGTTCAAAATACTCTGTAGACTGTACACATTGTCCAGATATAGTGGGCTTCTTGGTAGCAAAACAAAGCATTTCAGAGCTCAAAGCTAAAGGACATTGGATTAAGGATCTTGTCGTTGGTTGTAACCCGTGATCCAGTTTTGGCTGCTGCCTAAGTGCCAAGTAAAGCCTCACATCAACAAAGTAAATGCAGCAGTAAAAAACTCTTTTGTTTAGTTAAATAAAGGCCATGACAACCAAAGTCAAAAAGCAGAGCAATTTCATCATCGTTCCCTCAAATGGGTTCTGCCAATATTTTCTTGCTCTCTCTTCTCTCCCTTGCATTTTCCCACTATCTTTGTGTTGCTGGAGACGCCAATCTGATCCTAAACACATGCAAAAGCACCAAATATTACGACCTTTGCCTGTCGTGTCTCAAATCCGATCCAACCAGCCTGAATGCTGATACCAAGGGGTTGGCAGTCATCATGGTCGGGATCGGAACTGCCAATGCCACTGCAACTTCCTCGTACTTGTCTTCTCAGTTGCTTGGCACTGCCAACGACACGATCAAGAAGAAGGCCCTCAAGGAGTGCTCTGACAAGTATGCCTACGCTGCCGACGCTCTCCAAGCTTCTGTCGAGGATTTGGGCGCCGACTCCTATGACTATGCTTACATGCATATTACTGCGGCTGCAGATTATCCAAATGCTTGCCACAATGCCTTCAAACGGTATCCGGGATTGGCTTATCCGCCGGAGCTTGCACGTAGAGAGGATGGTTTGAAGCATATTTGTTATGTTGTTCTGGGAATTATAGATCATCTCGGTTGGTGATTGCCTTCCTTACATAATAATGCAAGTGTCATCTACTTCCTGTTTAATTTTCTGTATGTATATATATGTCAATGATCGATTTCCAATGTTTATGATGCTTTTTGCATTAATTAAGCCTGCAACTAGATTTATAAAACTGACCAGGCTGGAGCTGGATGATGGGTCTAGGTGCTACCCCAAAGTAGATCAGGATTGTGATTAATCTCCACTACTAAAAGTCTAAAAGCCCAGAAAATAAAAAAGTTAAAAAAAAAAAAAAAAAAAAAAAAAATCCCACTACTAAAAGTGTTTTTGTCCTTTTATGGATATTATCATTCTATTATAAATTGCCATGGTTATAATTAGATACAGGCCCTAATCATAAATTTTAATGGGGTAAAAAGAAAGAAGGGGGTGGGGGGGGAATATTGATCGTTTACTTCATAAAAAAATATTTATTAATAAAAAAAATAAATTGGTTATATTATATTTTATATATATATATATATATATATATATATATATATATATATATATATATATATATATATATATATATATATATACTAGTTTTGCCCTGGACGTTATATATGGTGGTGACGAGTATATTAAACGATAGCATGCATATATGTCAAATTTACGAACCCCGGATCGTATAATATTTGCAAATAACATATCTCTATGACTTGTTTAATGGTGTGAATCAACTAATAACAAACATATGAAAAGATATATGGCTACTTTAAGAGAGTTCTGATGAGCTCCAAAACACATGCAGGAAAATCTATTGTAGAAAATAATAATCTAACCTAGCTAGCTTCTTTATTTCAATATATGGATAACTGTCGTAGAAAGATAACTACGAAATTTATATATTTTGTAATTTAAAATTTACAGTTCTTAGAATATTCTTGGGTTGCTTTTTAAATTTTATTATCCATGTAGAAAATCGCATAGTATAATCACAAATATGGTTTAATTGAAGCTAATAACCAATTTGATAATTTCCAAAAAATAATAAAATTATAGGCCTTGTATAGTTGTATTCCAAGTATCCAACGTAGAATTGGAAACCGACATTAATTTGAACTTCCAGTTCATATTGGACAGTGATTATTATTATTCTCTATATATAATATCTTGTCACTATATTTGTCTCTGGGGCCGGCGACGAGAACCTTACCCACAAAAATAATAGGTAGCGGCCATGGAAGAACGCCGTGGTCGAGGGAGGCCACCGAAGAGTACGTACAAAAACGTGGACAACAAGAAAGGCTTCAGCTTTCTTGCTTGTGCTTTTCCCCGGAAACCGAGGACGAAAACCAAGAAAGAAAGAGGGCGTCTTGGTTTGCGATCGAGTACTGCTTGTCAATTGGGGAAGAAGGTGAATTATAGTGAGAGTGGAAGAGACAAGGACTTGAGTCCTACTTCGTTCGATCACGTAGATTATTCTACGGATATTGGGATTGGGGATTTTGTTATTCCAGGACCGATTCCAGACTTTGATGCCCTATTCATGGATGAAACCCTTTTTGTGAATCTTTTCCGAAATATACCAGATTTTGAGTTTTGAAATTGCTTATATTTCCATATGATGTGAGATCGATATGGAGTAATTTTCATGTAAAAACAAAAAAAACAAAAAAGTAATTTTCATGTATAAAAACAAAAAATTGGCAATTGTGATCATCAGATTGTAGTATCTTGAAAGAGAAGATTAGCACAAGAATCGGCAAGCATGGGGTATAAGATTTGAGGATTATCTTTATGATAATATCTTATTGTTTTGTTGCAAGTTTTAAGGGATTTTTTTTTTCCTCCAAATATTTTGCTTTTCGATTTTGCTTTGAAGTATCAATAAAATTTCAAAATTTTAGAATTAGTTTACTTTTCAATTCTTAAATTTTATTATTGTCATAAACTCTCAAAACAATCTTAATTTTGCCCGACATCACCAAATCAACTATGCGGCATGCTGTCTTGGTTTTCATTGTTAGTGTATACTACAATTACATAAAATCTCGTTTTTCTAAAGCATGATTGACGCCTAACAACACAAACATGATTTTGTAGGCTAACGGCGCTTTTGGGTATGGGATTTTTTGAAAAAATTGAGAATACCGAGACAATGTGTTTTTTGAAATTATGTTTGTATGGTTTAAAAACCCGAGAAAAAATTAGATAAAATTTAAGTAAAATTTAATATTTAAAAAATAACAAATCACCCAAACCTGCCATAATGATTTTAGTGATTTCCAAAACATGTAAAATTTGAGTCCTAGGACTCCACGTTAATTTCCAATACTAAAATTTGAATGGAAATCGTTTTTCCTTTATGATAAGGATTGAATATGTACCTCCTATACAATATAAAGTTAGTTTATGTGATTTATTTGATTTGTAATTTTCTTTCTGCAGTATCAAAATATTCTAAGAAATTTTTGGGATATGCACAAATAACAAATTACTCTTTGCAGTCAAATTGCATCAAAAAAACTTAACGAATTCCATTAATATGCTACGTAAGAGCCAATAAAATCACTCGTAAGCTTCCTTGTCAATTTAAAAACACTAGAATATCTTTGTCAAAGATTTCCACCTTGCTTTAAAAAAATTCAACTTTGTAATTAAATCTTTGTGCAACAAGAGCTTAATTTTCACTTTCAAAAGCATTACACATACAAAAATATTTTCAGCCGTCAGTAAAGAACGTACGGCGTGGTTGGGGGAGGCCACTAAAGAGATCATACAAGCCAACAATTACTTGGTAAAAAAAAAAAAAAAATCAATTTTTTATTTGAGAAAATTTGACTTCATTTATAATCATGAAAATAGAGCATGTTACTCTAATAAAACAATGTTACAAATACAATTGAGAATGTCTTCCATCCAAACTTCATACAAGACTGGTTTAACTGCTGGTTTAGCCATATGCATTATAATTTGCTTCTCTTCTAATGTAGCCAATCTGTCATATTTGCATCATATTCAACACCCTACGTGTGTCCTCCACTAACCACCTGTATCTACTCTAATTCTGTCCCGTGGAGTTCAAAGCATTCACTACTTGGAGCGCATTTAGTTTAGATGTTGAGATGCGTGATATTTTATCCTAGATCCGAAGGCTATTGTGTAATATCCCGAAATAATAAAATAAGACAAATACAATCATTCGCACTTTATAAAACCAACACTCATGATTTTAATTATCATTAAAAGAAATTCAATAAAGTGCTATAAACTAAATTCCCCAAACCTAACATTGGCATTCAAAACCGAAAACCGAATGTTCGATATTCCCTTGGAACGTTTGAGGCTAACCCTAGAAGAACGTTCAATATTTCCTTAGAATGCTCGAGGTTAACCCTAGGCGAACGTTTAACCTATACCTCGAACGTTCGATTATTGTGTGAGAAGTGTTTTAACTTTTTAACCACCTCAGTCATTCTTATCAATTCCCTATGCCTATAAATAGTACACTACACCCTTTAGCTTATGTCCCTCATTTTTGCATTCCAACAACCCCAACTTTGAGAGAGAAAGATTCTAGAGAGAGAGAAAGCAATAATATTGATGTAGTTCCATCATTGATAACCTCAAACCCGTTTTTCATGTTATGTAATACCCAAAAATAAAAAATAAAAAAATAAAAAAAATAACAAGTAACTACCATTATAAATCTCATTTTTATAAAAATATACTTGTATTGCTAATTTACTCAACTAGTACCTTAAAATAATTATTTTTTCTAAAAAAATCAAAACAAATAAATAATTTTAACCCCTGATTGAATGCTCGAAACATCTCTGGAACGTTCGAGATGGACCCTTACCCGAACGTTCGAAGCATCTCTGGAACATTCAAAGTGGACCCTTGAGTACTGTTCAAAAAAAACCCTAGGATCGTTGGACCAATAGTACATCGAACATTCGACCATACCTGAAAAGCAATTTTAACCTATTATCCACATCATTTAGCCTTATCTTCTTATAGATGATTTCTCATCATGTGATTTACCATGTTTTCAATAGTCTTAAACACGCATTAGGAGTTCATAATTTATCTCTCTAGAAAGGGGAAAGTTTTCTAACAAATTAGGGATTTACCCTCATTTTTAATAAAACTTCACATTGATATGGTTTAACATGTTTTTATAAATTAAGCTATTATAAGCTTTGGTTAGGGTGGAAAATGGTTTGGGTAGGAGCTTTGAGTTTTTCATGCATTCTGGTAGCTCTCAAACGTTCGACCCTTGTTGATTGAACGCTCGACCCCGATACCGAACGTTAAACAGTGACCAAAAATGGATAATTAGAGTTTTAATAATAAATTAGCATACCTAGATTGTTGTTAGAGTTTTTACCTGCAAGAGAGAACTTTTCTTATGTTATGTTTAATATTAGGGTATGTTTCGCAATAGCGGGAGTCCATGTTCTAATCTATGAATGCACGTTTGAGGTAAGTAAATGCTTACGAAAATATATTCACTTTAACGTGCGATATGTCAAGAGACTGAGCATGCTTTATTCTTCAAAATGATATGTCTCTAGAAAGGGAAAAGTTTTCTAACAAATTAGGGATTTACCCTACTTTTCAATAAACCTTCACATTGATATGGTTCAACATATTTTTATAAATTAAGCTATTATAAGCTTTGGTTAGGATTGAAAATGGTTTGGGTAGGACCTTTGAGTTTTTCATGCATTCTGGTAGCCCTCAAACGTTCAACCCTTGCTGATTGAATGCTCAACCCTGATACCGAACGTTAAACAGTGACCAGAAATGGATAATTAGAGTTTTAATAATAAATTAGCATACCTAGATTGTTGTTAGAGTTTTTACCTACAAGAAATAACTTTTCTTATGTTATGTTTAATATTATGGTATGTTTCGCAATAGTGGGAGTCCAAGATGTTCTAATCTATGGATGCACGTTTGAGGTAAGTAAATGCTAATGAAAATAGATTCACTTTAACGTGCGATATGTCAAGAGACTGAGCATGCTTTTATTCTTCAAAATGATATGTCTGGAGCTTACTAATTTTATAATATATTTAAATTGCTTCAAATGGATCAATGCCTATATATGTTTTTCTTAAAATAAATTACCAATATTTGCATTGTATGACATGGTACACTGGTATGTGCAGTATTACGGTCATGGCTTACTATTATACAACCCTGACCATATGGTCATATAGATTTACTTTTATGTTTGGCCTTGGATCTAGTGGCTTTTTTTTTTTTTTTTTTTTTTTTTTTTGGACTGGTGTCCAAAACTCCAATTGCATTAATGTTGCTTTTCTATAATTGTATAATATTGAATATTGGACATATATAGTACTGCTTTACATGTACATGTATGTTTGAATATTTTTATATGATATGAAAAATAAAGAGACTTCTAATTTACCGTGTGTGTATGCAAACAATGTGTAACAAAATATCAAAGTGCGAAATTTAAATGAAACAGATATTTTGTTAACGAAGTGAAAATTGAATTAAGAGAAAAATCACTCATGGACAACCAAACCCAGAAATTTCACTATTCAGAAGACAAAGCTAGTAACAAAGCAGCAACACTCACATACCTCAATGCAGCGATCGTACCTTGCATTTTAACACGTAACTCAACGTGAACGCTTCCCAACCAGGTCTCCTACTTATGGGGTCTTTAATAAATTTCTTTAACTTAGGGCTCCTCCCTAAGCTAGACTTCACAAGAACAAGAACCACACACCGGGCAGCACTTAGAGAACTAGCAAATCTTCACAATTTCTACCTAAACACCCTCTCTAAGTTCTAGAGAATTCAATACCGAATTCTGTAAATAATGCATGCCTAGAAGCCTCTATTTATAGGCTTAGAAGGCCTAAATCGCCACTGATTCGGATTTCTCTAGGCGGTATCCGGACGGAGTCAAAGAGCGTCTAGATGGTGAACTGTGCAACTGCCGTTCCATGACGCGCTTCATGCGTTTCCATATTAAGGTCGCGTCTGGACGGTTGCAAGTTGTCTTTCCCTATTCGAGTCTACAAAGGAAATTTGGATTCTTCTCGAACACTGAAGAGCGTCCAAACGTGTTGCCCTGACGACTGGATGGATGCAACGCTAGGCTGATAGAATCTTCTAGACACAAGAGGGCGTCCAGACACTCCACTGGACCGTCCGAACGGGAACAAGGGATCCGACTTTTGTTGAGTTGAAAACTTTACAGAATCTTTCTGGAACTCTGAAATTGCCTTCTTGAAGCTTGTGACATTGAAACTTGTCATAATAAGACTGTTTTTATATTAAAGAAATAAAATCTGAATATTTTGAAGACTCTGAAATAAATGGTATCCCTGTTAAGACAGCAACATTACAAGATAGTGATTTTGTTAATAGAATAAAGCCAATAAAACTAACATGATGTACGTGTAAGGTCCTTAAGTTACAATATATTTGACTAAGGTGTGAGTAATGAGATTATTACACAGAAGATCATAGTTATAGGTCATTGTAATTTATAAAATATTGTTTGTAGTCATAAATGGAACTAAGAAATCTATCTACACTATAACATGTCAACCTTAACAATCTATCTTAATTAGGAGAAGCAGGAAGGGCTTCAGGTTGATATGTTGGTGTAAGTGCAAGGTAGTGCTATGCATTGAACGGACTACGTGACTCATTATTCTTTCAACACTGTGATTAAGAATGATGTACATATACAACAACTTATAACAATTACTCTAAATCCATAGAGGATTGTGAACTCAGATGTAAAGTGTAGGTCATTTTGATGTACGAGAATGAGATCAAGAACACGAAGAACATGTTCTTCACCATTCAACATTCAATGAGCAAATCAACCAAAGTCAATTGGCCCTAGTAGCCTAGGAGAGGCTGATTTCGATTGTAAGTACCCTAAACATGTTAGTTTAATTAATATAGCCTTGTTTATCTTGACAAAAATTTTCTTGGGATCTGTATTCCACTGTGCATACTTTGATTATTGCATGATCCTCAACAAGTGGAATCAGAGCTAACTTCAAGAAAACCTACTTTAGATTTTATACATGTTCTTTGTGTATGCACATCATTTAGCCTCATCCTCTTCAACCCACACCTATTAAAGCCATCCCATGCCCTTCAGACTTTAGAAATTTTCCCTTGCATCCTAGCCACCCCATTTCTAAAGAGAGAGAGGGAGACAACCTTGAGAGAGAAATAGGCGATTTTGTGTTGTCCCATCTTCATTAGGGTAAACTTTGAACCTTAAACTCATTTTTCATGTTGTTGGTGTTCTCATCATGTGATTTACCATGTTTTCTATGAGTCTTAAACATACTTATGAGTGCCAAATATTGTGTATTTGGACCCCTTGGTTTACATTAGTTAGACCTTTAGCCTTGTTATTTTCTGATGCTTTGGTTAGTTTTTGTGTTTTTATGTTTTTATGTTTTGTAGGTCAATAAGTGAGGAATGGCAAAAATTCATGTGGAATTGCTTGAAAAATTCGGAAGTTCTGAAGAACTCGATCGATCGAACTTAAATTCGATCGATCGAATTTTGCCCGAAGTCGATCGATCGAATATTAATCGATCGATCGAAATTTCCCAGAACTTACTTTTGCAGAAGCGCGCCAGAACACCCAATCGGGAGCTTCTCCATGACAAAAAGCAGTTCTCCCTCTGATTTTCACAGCAGAACACGCTGGTTTCGTGACCTTGGTTGTCTCTAGCAAGAGAGGAACCCTAGAGGGGGTTAGAGGAGTCATTTTACATGGATTTCTAGCCCTAATTTCCTTCTATAAAAGCCATAGCCATGCGTTCTTCTTGGAAGAGTTCAGAGAACAGTAACTAGGTTTAATTTCGTTCATTTCATAGTGTATTTCAGTAGCTTTTGTTCTTAGACACTTTCTCTTTGTAAAACTTTTCTTTTATTTCCATGTTTGTTCTTCATTTTCTTGTGGTGTTCTTAGTCATGGAAGGCTAGTAACCTCAACTAAGGTTGATGATGAAACATTTCAATTGATGACACTCACACTCTTGTTATACTATTTGCACATTTGATGATATATCATATTTGTTGTTCAAATTCCATTCATTTAAATGCTTTATCTTTTGCAATGAATGTCGTTGTTAGTAGATATAGGACATTTAATGTGTTTCAACCGATGGATACATTGTTTTATCGATTTGAATGATGATATCCATTGTGATTTGTTCATTGAATGGATACATTGGATGATTTGATTTCAAATTGGTACTCTTTGTGATTTATCTTTGAGTTGGATTCATTTAATGGTTCTAGAGTTTGTGGTTAAGACATTTGAATGACATCCAAACCTTAATGTTCTTTGGGTGTTCAAGTGGAAACCAAGAGTGTGAGTTGTTGGATTTGGTTTGGTAGATTCCTTAGCCTTAGTTCCTTTTAATTTGCATATTTCATTTCATCTCTTTTATTTAGTCTTTTGTTCTTGAATCAATTCTCAAACCTTTGGAACTAGGTTAAAATGAGGTTGATTAAACAAGACACCAATATTTGACCATTTCCCTGTGGATTCGACCTCGCACTTGCACACACTATATTGCAAACAATTCGTGCGCATGCGAATACTCATTAAAACACACATCACAGGCCATTAAGAGTTTATAATTTATCTCTCTAAATATTGGAAAGTTTTTAAAAAAGTTAGGGATTTACCTCATTTTTAATAAACCTTCATGTTGATATGGTTCAACATGTTTTTATAAAGCTATTATAAGCTTTGGTTAAGATGGAAAATGGTCTGGGTAGGAGCTTTGAGTTTTTTAAGCATTTTGGTAGCCCCCGAACATTCGCTGCATTTGACCAAACATTTGACCATTGCTAATCGAATGCTCGACCCTGATACTAAACGTTAAACATGAAAAATAAATGGACTTCTAATTTATACAAGTGTGTGTGAACAGTGTGCAACAAAATATTAAATGCGGAATTTAAAGGAAACAAATATTTTGTTGACGAAGTAGAAACTCAATTAAGAGAAAAATCACTCCAGGGCAGCCAAACGCAGGATATCCACTATTCAGAAGACAAGACTAGATACAAGACAGTAACACTCACATACCCCTAATGCAGTGGTCGTACCTTGCTCTCTAACGTGTAACCCAACACGAACGCCTCCCAACCAGGTCTCCTACCTGAAGGGGTCTTCAATGGAATCCTTTACCTTATGGCCAACCCCTAAGATAGACCTCACAGTTGATCAAATCACACACTTGGCAAGAGCTAGAGAGCTAGCAGATCTTCAATATCTCCCTAAACACCCTCTGTAAGCTGTAGAGAATTCACCACCGAATTCTGTGTTGAAAGCATGCCTTAAGCCTCTTATTTATAAGCTTTGGAAACCCAAAATAGAGTCAAAAACGGAGTCTGAGGCACTCGTGTCCGGACGGGAGCCTTGGGCCGTCCGGACGGGCCAAGTTTTTCTTGTCCGGAAAGTAATTCTGGAATTTTCTTCAGGGCCGTCCGGACGGGAAAATCTTTCCGTCTAGATGTTCAATTTACAGAAATTTTTCTTAGCTTTCCAACGACACTGATTTCGTCCCAATCCGATATTTGAGTAAAAAGTTATGACCAAAATACCCGAGGGTGTCCGGACGGCTTAACCGAGCGTCCAGACTGTCAATTGCAACCGCCTTTCAAAATAGCTCTGAAAGCTTCCATATCAAGGCCGCGTCCAGACAGTGTTGCCCTAGCGTCCAGACGGTTGAACTGGTGCACGCAATTTTCATATATGAAGCTTGATCGTCCGGACCATGAAGGCTGACGTCTGGACGGTTGAACTTGGTATGCACGTTCTTGGCTTATCGAGGACATCGTCCGAACGGGATCACACATACTCCGAACGGTAGCAGCCGTCTTCCCATAACTGTGTCTTGAGGTAGAAACCCTAATGCTTGTCAAACACTGAATGGCGTCCGGACGGTATAGCCACTTCGTCCAGACGGATGCACTGGAACACTGGGATCTTCTCGAACTCTAAAGAGCGTTTGGACGATTTGCTATTACGTCCGGACGGATGCAATCTTGAACTGTTCGAAGCTTCTAGACACTGATGGGCGTCCGGACGGAAAGTTCTCGTCGTCCGGACGGATGATGCTTTGATAGAAGAGCGTTCGGACGGAATACCACGTCGTCCGGACAGAATACCACGTCGTTCGGACGGAATACCACGTCGTCTGGATGGATGTTGCTGACTGATGAGCATCTGGACGGGATACCACATCGTCCGGACGGCTGACAGGGAACCGAAATAAACTTCCTTGAAAACTTCACAGAATCTTCTTAAAGAAAATAGCTGAAGAGTAGACTCTGGATAAAGCAGCATCCCTGTGAAAACAACAACATTACATAGAAGTGATTTTGTCCAACAGAATGTAGCCAACACAAAAACTAACAAAACAGTTACCAAAAAATGGATAATTAGGGTTTTAATAATAGATTAGCATACCTAGATTGTTATTAGAGTTTTTACGTACATGAGATAGAACTTTTGTTATGTTATGTTTAATATTAGGGTATGTTTCGCTGTAGCGGGAGTCCAAGATGTTCGAGTCTATGGATACACGTTTGAGGTAAGTATGTATGTATGTATGTATGTATGTAGCATTCTTTCCCTGCCGTAAAATATCAGTGGTTGTACTTGGATTATGCCCCATCATTTCTTCAAATAAACTACATTTTTAAGGCATATCAACGAAGACAATACACATTATATTTGTGTAACCTTACATTTAATATTCAAGGCTTATGAATTGTTACCTAAGGCTCATTACATAAACCGGTTCTATGATAATTTACTTATTGAGTCTTGAACTTATGCAATTACTTTCCTTCAACTTCTAGAGCACTTCAGTGGTTTGCAGATTAGTAGGTTGTGAGGCTGTAGAGTGAGAAATTCACGGGGATGAAGATGTCTAGCGAATGGCTTCGGTTTGATTGGATAGATATAATTGATGCTATATTACGTAAATGTTTGTTGGAAGCTCTGAGTCTCTAATTGATTATACATAATGTTGTTAAATGAGTTATTGCTAGAAATCTTAAGATCATTTATTTTCACTTTCTGCATATTCATACTTTGATAAGTTAACATTTAGGGTAATACCATTAGTCAGCTACCAATTAATTGGCCTGGAGGAATTGCCAATAACACTCTCCAAGTTAATCGAAATTATTCGGTTTAAAGTTTTTGGGGTGTTACATGTACCCAACATCTCAGTCCATTCTTCCATTAGATATGCACATTCCTCAATGACTTTGACAGCTTTTGGACTCACAACCATAGGGGTGATTGACGGCTAAGCTTCCATGTCACCAACACGCACCTTTGAATCAACAACAAAATCGGTAGCTTGCAACTCACCATGCCGAGATCGGCTTATCACTTGGTAGGACATAAATCTCCTCTTCTTTAGGATCTTTCTCGAGCGACATCCATCTTTCCAAGGATATGATGGAGATAGGAACTACTACATGGCATTAGGTAAGCCCTATCGGTCACTATCGCCTTACTCAAAATCCATAGTTGAAAAAGGGGCCTTCTGAAAGTTCGGTTGAAGGGCCTTTTCCCTTGGGATTGGGAACAACTCATTGCAACACCCTAATAAAAAAAGGCATTGGTATCCTAGGGGACCTTTGCCGCTCTCCTCATCGGAACCCCAGCCTGAGGTAGAAAATCATCAATCCCAGACTAGCAGGCTCGACCTCTGCTTGATTAGATGCTTCGGTCGTTGGGTCAAAGATGACTCTTGCCTCATCTTTTTGAGTGGCTTCAATCCAAGCGCATGTGTCAGCCTTAGTTTGTTCAATTGGACTCAAGAAAGGATCTAGCTCGAACCCTAACTTTTTTTTTTTTTTCCCAAAATAACCTTTTCCTTCTACTTCTTCTCAATGGGATTTGCCTCTTTCCTCTTCTTCGAGCCTTTCTCAGCAGCACTAGCCTTCAAAGGGCGGTTTGACCAGATTCTTATAAAGAAGGAAAACCTCTAAACGCTCCTCGGTGACTAGCTTGTTGTTGTCACAAAGAACCTGGTTGTCCTTGACCCACTTTTCCACTTTATGCACGCATTATCTCTCTTCTTATAAGAGTTCAGGCTCCAGGAGTACTAAAATAAAGGTAAATTAGAATGTGCTTTGATTGGCAAAAACATGAAACTTAGGATTTAGAAACACACACCTTCATCAGTAAGGGTTCCCCATGATCAATTGATCTTGCAAGGCTCCAATGGACCTTCATGGTCCCAGGGGCAAAACTCTCAGCTAGTCCTAGACACGAAGAAGAACCTCCATTCCCAGTTTTTGATGCTTGGGTAGTTCATGGGTATGTTAATAAGCCTCTTTTAGGACAAGAGTGAAGATTCCAAAATCCAAAGCCCTTTGATCCAAGTCGGTAGAACCAGAGAAATTGTCGGGCAGTCAAATCAGAAAGATAATGCTTCCCCTTGTTAAGAAACATTGGCCATAGAATGCAATAAGACAAGAGGATTCTCCACCTGTTCGGCATTAATTGGGACAATGACAGATTCAAGACCGATAAAACTTCCCTTACTTGGCTAGGAAAGGGGAGTCGAAGTCCGACAAGGAACATCCCCTTGTACATGCACACCTTATCTCTCCCTGTAGCAACTAGAGAATCGTCCCAAAACTTTGGGACGTGAAAGGCGACATCTTTGGGCCAATTATACTTCCCCTATCCCTAACCATGACGAGTCCCTTTGGAAAACCATCGGACGAGCTTGATTCCCTCTAGCAAGGGCCATAAGCAATGATGTCGTTGAATTAATGTGAGGAACTGTTGAGAGAAAAGTATTATATTGAATCATGCGTAAGTTGTACATGAGAGGCCTATATATATAGGCTAGTAATGAAAGAAATATACATAACAATAACCCATGTGGGACAATATATATATACATAATCTAACACCCCCCCTCAAACTCAAGGTGGAGTGTAAGAGATCATCCTTGAGGTTGGACACAAGATCGCGGAACCGCCCTAGAGGATGAGACTTGGTGAAGAGGTCCGCGAATTGATCATGAGACGTGACAGAATGAAGTTGTAGAGAGCCCTGAAGAAGATGATGACGAACAAAATGACAATCAATCTCAATATGTTTGGTCCGTTCATGAAAAACATCATTATGGGCAATATGAATAGCACTTCTATTGTCACAGTAGACAGGAATGGCTGAAGAAAAAGAGACACCCATATCTTGTAGAAGCCATTGCAACCAAAAGAGCTCCGAGGTAGTGTCAGCTAAAGCACGATATTTTGCCTCAGTACTGAAGCGAGCAACAACATATTGTTTCTTACTGCGCCAAGAAATAAGAGAGGTGCCAAGTAGGAAACAATAACCGGTGGTGGAGCGACGGTCTATAGGATCACCTGCCCAATCTGCATCAGTATAAGCATGCAACTCAAGAGGAGACTGAGAGGAGAAGTGGAACCCATGAAATAATGTCCCCTTGAGGTAGCGAATGATGCAAAGGACAGCAGAAAAGTGAATAGAACGGGGAGTAGCCATAAACTGACTCACCTGATGGACAACATATGTGATATCAAGCCTAGTTACAGTAAAATAGACAAGGCTACCAACCAAATGCCGATAAAGAGTGGGATCACGGAGAGGCTCGTCATCGTGTAGATTAAGACGGGCATTGAGCTCAGTCAGTGTGTCGACGATCTTACAATCTGTGAGATTGGCCCATGAAAGTAGATCAGATATATATTTGGCCTGTGTCAAATAGAAACCATCAGAAGAAGAAGAAATCTCAAGGCCAAGAAAATAGCTAAGATTGCCAAGATCCTTCATCTCAAAATGCTGACTGAGAAACTGCTTGAGCTCCAGAATACCAATAGAATCATTGCCAGTGATAATCATGTCATCAACATATAACAATAGAAGAATGATGCCTCGATCTGTGCAGTGAATAAACAAGGCAGAGTCATACGAGCTGATGTAGTAGCCAATAAGAGAGACAGTGGCGCTAAATTTAGCAAACCATGCCCGTGGAGCTTGCTTTAGACCATAGAGAGCTTGACGAAGACGACAACCCTTGTTTGGAGGAGAAGAGAGGCCAGGAGGTGACTGCATATAGACTTCCTCACTGAGATCGCCATTAAGAAATGCATTTTTGACATCCATTTGAGAAAGGGACCAATGTCAAGAGGCAGCAACAGCCAACAGTGCACGCACAGAAGATAGGCGACCAACAGGAGCAAAGGTCTCCTCATAATCCACACCGTACTCCTGAGTAAAACCTCTGGCCACAAGGCGAGCCTTGTATCTGTCAACAGTTGATAAGCGTTGAATGTTTACATTCAAAGCCCCTTAATTTACATATGTTAAACCCTAGTTTGTGTTGTTAAATAACGTGTTAGTATGTTTTAGTGTTTCATCTCTTTTTTAGGTCTTAATTGAAAACAAGAAAAAAGTCAACAAGATAAGCCTAAAAAAGATATGTGAAGTTCAAGTGTTCTTGCCTAGAAGAAGAAAATCGATCAAGTATATTCGATCGATCGAAATTACATTGAGTGAAACAATCGATCGATCGAAATGTCGATCGATCGAAATCTACAAGGCAAAACAATTCGATCGATCGACTTCGGATATTTCAGAAAGATCTTCAGATGTCGGCAGCTTTTTGTGTGGCTCAAAATCATCCTCAAGTTGTGCGGTTCAAAACAGAAGTTGTCACCATTATTTTGTACGGTTGAGAGTGAGTGTTAGAGCTAAGTTTGTTGTACCAAATCCTCTATAAATAGAGGATGGACGTATGGGTTAGATATATAGTTAGTTTTAGTTGATAAATTATATTTTGAGTTTTTATGCATCCAAGTGATGCACTCTTTTCTTCATGTTTTCCAGAGAGCTATTTTCAAGGTATGTTTGTGCTATAACTTAGTCTAAATTCGTTTTTATAGTAAAGTGAAGTTGGAGTTTGAGTTATTCAAGTGTTCTTTATAATTTCGTTATATTTCCAGCATTTCTTTCTTCTTCTTCCTTTTGTTTTTGTGTTATTTTATGTTGAAAAAAATTCTGGAATCCTTAGATTCCAGAGCCCATAGCTTGTTCTTTAATGTTCTACTTAGAATTTCTTTTCCTTAAAGCTTGTTCTTGAGTATCTTTTTAGTTAAATTAGATTCAATAATTAAAGTTAGTAGTTTTTACATCTTATTAGTGTGGGTTGTAGTTTTTATATCCTCTAGAGTAATGGGTTCTTCTTCTTCTATAAGAGAATTCCATAACTCCATGAGTGACTAATTTAGTTGTAGGGTGTTGATGAACTCTCTCTAAGGGCCATGGGGTAGATTGTGTTGTTCTTGGATTTCCATATAAGTGTGAAGATTGCATAACCTAAGGATGGTTGTGTAATGGTGCTTATGACATAATTTATGTGAATTTGATAAACTCATGCTAGGGAACACATATCTCTCCACACTCTTTTTAGTTTAATTATTGCTTAATTGTTTTTCCATTCTAGTGTAAGCTTAGGTGGAGATTATGTGTTGAACTAATATGATTTATGCTTTTTCCATGAATGTGTATGCTTATTAATAGACCTTATAATCCATACTAGGAAGCATGAATTATTCAACCCTAGATTTGAGTTGAATGACTTGTGTATGAATAGATGGTTTATCATTGTCTTTAACTAAAGTAAATTCATATTGAGGTTGTCGTGTGATTGACAATCATTACGCGCTCGTATTGCATTTGTGAAAGAAATCCGAGAGGAATACAATATACCATGTGCTTAAGGATTGAGTGAAATCAATGCCCTACACTTTCTTTATTCTTAGACTTTTCATTATTACTTGTTTAGCTTAGTGTTAGAACAAAACAAATCATCTTTCTCATAATTAAATTAGGTAACATTTTAGGTACTTCATAACTTGAACAAACTTTCCAATCCTTGTGGTACGATACCCTCCTTAGTACTATACTACAAAGTCCCGTACTATTGCGAGTGGTTAAAAATATTAAAATCCACGTAGTTGTGAAAACCGATTAAGTGTAAAACCAAATTCCTATTTTTAAATCATCGGTTGGATCGCTACCAGCAGTACCATCAGAACAAGTCTTAATTTTGTAGACCCACTTACACCCAACAACAGACTTCCCTTGAGGCAAGTCAACCAGATCCCAAGTATGGTTCTTGTGTAAAGCATCAAGTTTCTCTTTCATCGCGTCCTGCCAAAGAGGGTTAGTGGAAGCCTCATGTTAGGAGTGAGGTTCATGTAAAGCAGCTAAGGCATGAAAACAATGAAAGTCCTGGAGATGAGATGGAAGAGACTTTACCCGAGTGGATCGGTGAAGAGCAGGTGGGGAGGTATGAGCTGGAGCCTCAGATGGAGCAGAATCTGGGGACTCAAGTGTAGCGACATCATGAGCATTTGAAGATTGCGGCTCAAGCGAGGAAGACTCAAGACAAATATCACCAATGGTAGAAGGAGAAAGAGGTGGCTCTAGGAGTGTGGTAAAGGGAGGGAAATAGGGCACGCGAAATTTCCCTACTTCATGAAATAACTTATGCTCTCAGAAGACCACATGACGGGAGATGCGGAGATGGTGTGACACGGGATCATAACACCGATAACCTTTTTGTTCCACCCCATACCCAAGAAAGCAACATAACCGAGAACGAGGCTCGAGTTTGGTGCGTTCATGAGGTTGGAGCAAAACAAAATAGACAGAACCAAAAAACACGAAGTTGATGGTAAGTGAGAGAAGAGCCAAACAATCGCTCGTGAGGGGTGCAATGGGCAAGAATAGGTGTAGGCAACCTGTTGATAGTGTAGACAGCTGTGAGAGTGGCTTCACCCCAAAAAGGAGTAAGAACCAAAGAGGAAAGGAGAAGAGCATGAACAGTGTCTAGAATATGCCTAAGTTTACGTTCAGCTCTTCCGTTTTGCTGAAAGGTGCCTGGACAAGACAAGTGAGGAGCAGTGCCATAGTGTTTTTAGATATTTTGAAAAGCCTGTTGAGTATATTCTAAGGCATTATCAGAACGAAAAGCTTTAATGCGTTTTGAAAATTGGGTCTCAACCATTTTTGCAAAATTACGATAGATATCCAATAATTCAGAACATGATTTCATTAAAAACACCTAGGTGTAACGGGAAAAATCATCAACAAAAATCACAAAATAACGTGAGCCACTCATACTAGGAACAGGGGAAGGCCCCCAAACATCAGAATGAATTAAATCAAAAGAAGCAGATGCAATAGACTCACTACTATTAAAAGGCAAAGCCGGTTGTTTCCCAAGTTGACAAGAAATTCAATCAAAAGACTTATTGGACATTGAACCTAATAAACCCTTAGAATCTAAAACTTGTACCTGAGACACAGATGCATGACCAAGACGCGAATGCCAAAGAGCAAGAGATGGTGGTGATGAAGCGGCAGCAGCAGAGACACTAGGGATGGAAAGGTGTAAGGATGAAAGCTCAAACAGTTGCCCAACTCTACACCCGGTCCCAAGTGTCTGGCCCGTTTGAGGATCCTGCACATACACACCAGAGGAGTCAAAAACAAGTTTATAACCCAATTCACACAGTTGTCCAATAGATAGAAGGTTAAAGGACAATTTAGGCACATGAAAGACATTAGAGACAGAAAGAGACGGGGTATGGACAGTGCCTATGGTTTGAACAGTCATAGAAGGGCCATTCTCTGTGTGAATTAAAGATGTTTGTGATGGAGGGGTAGAAGTGGTAAATAAGGAGGCATATGGCGTCATATGATTGCAGCAGGCGGAGTCAAAAGGCCAAGAGGAAGATTTACCTGGCAAAACGGAAAGGACAGAGGAAGATACATTACCAGAATGAGCGAGGACTTGGTTGATAATTGCCTCAAAGTCAGCTGGAGATAAGGTGATAGCAGATCCTGTAGAATCGCCAGAGGAAGCAGCTGAAGCAGCTGAAGAAGAAGCACTCTCAGTAGGGGTAATAACTGCGGCAGATGTAGAAGATTTGGCCTTGCGCCAACACTTGTCAATAGTATGCCCACGACGGCGACAATAGCGACAAAAAGGATTGTCACGGTTCTTAGAAGGTCCACGGCCAGACCTGTCAGACTTGTCAGAGTGCTCGGTCTGAGGCGATGGGGCAGCTAATACTGAATGAGTATGCGGAGTGTGCTAAGAGCGCAATGTAGACAATTGGGCTCCTCTCGAACAAGCTCACAGACAGCCTGGTCCAAAGTAGGAAGAGGAGAGCGATGCAAAAGTTGCCCTCGAACAGGCTCAAAATCATCTTGTAGAGCCATCAGAAACTGATAGAGACGATGTTGGTCCCTGCGATCAGCATACATCTGAGCATCAGTAGGATCCTTCCAAGTAGGATGAGAAAAAGCCAATTAGTCCCATAAGAACTGCATGCGAGGAAAAAAATCAGTAATAGACTGGTCGGATTCTTGCTTCAAACGAAAGAGATCAAGAATAATCTGGTACTCTCGAGAATCATCAATCGAGGAGTAACGAGAAGCAAGCATATCCCAAGCACCCTGAGCATCATCAAAACTGCCAAATAATGCTGCAATAGAAGGCATAGTGGTGTTACGAAACCACGTAAGAATCTGATGATGTTTGCTGTCCCAATCAATAAGACGAGTGCGGAAAGCATCATCGCTTTCAGCAGTGACTTTAGTCGGCTTGGGGATATCCCCAGTTACATAGAGCCATAGCTTGCGGCCTTTAAGAAAACTCCTCATAGATTGCGACCAAACAGTGTAATTGGTGCCATCCAACGTAACATGAATATGAGCAAGAACCTCGTTTTGCGCCATCTAGAGATGCCAAAAGTAGAAACAGACTAGAAAAATGAAATCAGAACGAAAAAATAAGTAGAAAACACCTGGTCAACTGATGCATAAGTCAACGGTCAACGGTGCTGACGTGGCGCTAGGGCTGATGTGGCATTAGGCTGACATGGCACTAGGGCTGACGTGGCACATTAGATGTTTGGCGCGTGAGATGCACGCGCGAAAGGTGGCGGCGCGTGGGAGCGTGAAATAGAGGGCCGAATCTTCGACCGGCGCGTGGAGGTGTGTCCGCCGTCTGATGGAGACGTTCTTGGTGGCCTTGAGCAGCTAGGAGGCTGGGCTATCGATCTGGGCAGCAACGAGAGTGATCGGACGGCGGTATCGGTGGTGGAACGGCAGAAACCATTGGCGGTGGCAGAATCTTCAATCGATGCGTGTGGGAGCGTGGAGACTCCGATTTGGCTGTTCGCGACGGCTCTGGCACAGTTGTCTCCCAAGGTTTCGATTGGTATATGAACCAACTCGAAACAAGGACTGGGAGAAGGAGAACCGAGGAAGACAGAGCGATGAGGAATGGCGGAAGCAACAGTGGCGCCGGAAAAGTTCTGGGAAGAGGCCGAAAATAAAATAAAATATAGAGGTGATTTAGAACTTGTGCTTTGATACCATGTTGAGAGAAAAGTATTATATTGAATCACGCGTAAGCTGTACATGAGAGGCCTATATATATATATATACATAATCTAACAGGAACAATAGGCTCAATGAAAGGTAAAAGAAGTGAAAGAATGACTAATACAAAAGACTGAACATTGAGCAATTGTTCCGAGTCTAGAATATGGTCGACGACAACATGAAAGTGGTAGATTCAAATGAAGTAGAAGATGAGAATGCTCGGGTGGTAGCCTACAGGATCCAACGAGAGCACACGAAAAGGAAGCGACGGGGAGAGTGAAACAACTGAAATGAAAAAGATGGAATGGAAGACTTCGCACGAAAGAACCTATTTTGAAAAGCCACTTGAAGATAGTGCCTCAACATAAAGTCAAATTTAATGCACTCGTGCAGATAGAAGGCCAATCGGCCTAAATAGGGGAACAATAACGGACCCTGTTTCAAGGCCTCAACACTTGAGGCTTTTTCCATTTTGGAACTGTCAGCCAGTCAAAAAGACCATAGGCCTATAACAAATAAATCCCCTTGTCCAAATCTCGTGCGTTGCCTAAGGGAATTGAATGGTAACTATTGGGCCCATTGACCCAATACCTAGTCTATTGATCAATCAACTTGAGTACAGTTGCATGACACAACACCAGATCCTCTCCTTTAGCATGCTAGTTATGGCTCCCTTGATTCCAACATGAAGTTATTGCTTATAAGAGTTACAAGACTTGGGAACATAGCTACGATAAAGCCTCTAATGAGGGCGTGCCACATGGTTGGTGGTTACGATAAATCGGCTACGAAAAGTAGCAAAGACCAGGTAAAAAGGAAATTTTCATCTCCTTTTCTTGGACGCTATTTTTTGCTTTCCTAAAATTATCCTCACAAGTTATACTAACTGAAGTATCATACCTATCTCCTGTCGGCCTACTCCGATAAGATCTTATGCTAAACTCTTCTTTCCTAGCAAGTACTTCTTATCGTCGCATTGGCACGTGCCGAGCAGTCAACTGAACTAATAGTAAAGAATAATAATATTGAAATAAAATTCTTGCTTATGTGATGAATAGTTAAAATACAACGAATTTATCTTTACACTAACACAATATCACATTTAATTAATTAGTTATGTTCCTAAATTTTCTGCTTGTTAATTAAAATATATATATATATATTGAAAAATCTGTCCCCAAAGTCACAGAAGCAGAGAAGCCGCACATGTACACTGCACAGATCCCGCCAAATGAAAGCAGCGCGGCAAAACTATTCTCTCTCTCTCTCTCTCTCTCTCTCTCTTCGTCCTTTATTAAGATCTCGAAAGAAAAAAAAAAGAGGGTATGCTTAGCTAACCTCTTTCTCTTCCCAATCAGAAAGGCTAACAGAAACCTCAGAATCCAAAGAAGAAGAAGATAATGAAGGGTGGGACGGTTCAGATCAACTGGCACGACACGAAGCCTGTCCTGACAGTCGATTTCCACCCTCTCTCCGGTACCCTCGCCACTGGCGGCGCCGATTACGACATCAAGGTACCTGATTTCACTACATACATTTTTTCTTTCTTTGGCTTCAAGAATTTGAAGATTATTGTTGTTGGGCTTCTTTTATTCTGCACTATTTTTTTTTTTATTTATAAAAAAAGAAAAAAAAGATTTGAACTCGGTTATTATTCGCTGAATCGTATGTGTGTAATTCTGTAATTAGGGATTCCGGATTCCTTTATAATTTTTTGTTACTATAATCATAAACTCAATAGCAAATAAACTTTATCAACAGGTTTAATTACTGGGAAAACTATGCTGGAAATTAAGGGCGTGTTTGGTGCCTTGCTTAAATGCTTGAACTTGCTCTCTCGAACATCCTTTTTTTTTTTTTTTAATTTAATTTTTGGAACAGACTCATTGTTCAAAATATCACCAAGGTATTTTTTTGAAGAGGCGTTGAACATTACTTTGAAGTGCGAAAAAAGAGGCCCTGAATTGTGAATTTTACCCTTAGTATTTTTTGGTTCCTGAGAAATGAGACACTTGCCCGAAGCGTATTGTTTCAGATTTAATTGGGTGATGTTTCCATTTTCTCGTACTTTAGAAGATGAAAACAGAAAAATCAAATTTTTTACATTTTGCTAGTTTTCTGTCAATCAAAATTGTCAATGGTAGTTCTATGCTCAATATTGAGACTAAATTTGGTAGTGTTTTTCATCCAATGTGGCTCAGTGTGTTGAAATCATGTCTGATTGCTGAAGGTGCCTTTTGGTTTCTGAGGAAATGTTCAAATCATGATAAATGAGCATCTTTTTTTCCTTAAATCTTTTTTTTTTTCATTTTCTTTAACCGAATTATGAGCAAACGAGCATCTAGGATCTTAAATTGTATTATTTTTAATTTCTCTAATTTGTTGCGTCATATGGAGTTTCTCATTTATTTTGGGAACGAAAATGACATATTACAATGTTTCAGACATTGATTTTACTTTTTATATGTAAATCTGAAGTTGCAGTGACGAAAAAAACGTTAAATGGAAATCTGAATGATAAGTTGGAATTCTTAAGTACTCTTTCTGTGTACACTAACTATGGTGTTATGCTTAATTATTTCAGCTCTGGTTGATAAATTCAGGCGAAGCACAGAAGGAAGGCCCAACAGCTTCCTATCAAAATAGCCTTTCTTACCATGGTTCTGCTGTCAATATCCTTCGTTTTTCTCCTTCTGGTAAGGACATTCCTATGCTTTTCAAAGTCATATGTTTTGTTAAGAAGTTGATGGTTAACATAATTTATATTGCAATGGTAACGGAATCATGACCGTTGAGTACAAACTATGGTATAATGAGCTGCATTTCATAAATATTCAGCAATTGCTTGAGAGGGAAAAGAGAAAGAATCATACTAGGCAATCTTGAATCAACAGTCAAATGCTCAATATTCATTTTCAAAGTCTGATTTCTTTTGAGTACTATGAAGTATGAAGCTTATTAGACTCTTGGACTCTTTCTTAACCTACTAGGATTGAGACTCTCAATATGAACAATACGTAATAAGTATAAAACACTAACTAAGAAGATACCTTAAAATGTTCTGAAAATACAATTCTGCACAGAATTTGCTGAAAGTTATGATTTTGCCACAGAATACAAAAGCACCAAGAACTTTTAAAGCGTCAACTCAAAACAGAAAAATGCTTTCACCATAGAATGATAGAATACTTATGACGAAACCTTTAAAACCATAGGAATCATGCTTCAATTGTTGGATGTCACAAGTGAGTCCCACAATATAAACCTTCAATCTGATGAAACAAAGTAGTACACATATCTGCAATAGGCCCATCTTCAGTGGTTCCATCATGTTGTTTCTAATATTTCAGTGCTTTTTAGTTATCTGAATTCTAAAACCAATCGCTTCTTTCAAGCTTCTTCTATATGTGTATATCAAAGAGTCTTTTAGTGGCTGGAATCTTGGTAATTAAGTTGTTTGCAGTCTTATTTTGATGATGTTCTTTTGTATACTGGAATTGATATCTCTTCTTTATATAATGCAGGAGAGCAACTTGCATCTGGTGCTGATGGTATGACCAGTCACTGCAGTGTTTTTCTTTTTTCTTTTCATTTTTCACTATATATTGTCTACTCCAATGTTGTCATTGCTCACCAAGGTGATTTAGCCAGGAAATTTGTCTTGAACTGAGTTTCTATTTTCAGGAGGTGAGTTGTTAATTTGGAAGTTACACCCTACAGACACAGGTCAAACATGGAAGGTTTTCAAGACTTTATCGTAAGGCGTTTAGTCTGAGTTTTTTGCTAAGTTTTTGTATGCGTTACAACTTGTTCTATGTAAAACACACCAGGCTGTTAATCTGGATTAGACTGCATATTACCAACCTAAAGCTAATTCATTTATATTTCAATCCTAACCTAAAGAAAAAAAAATGGAATAAAATGAAATGAAAACAATTTAAAGTTCTGCCAAGAAGCCTGTTGTCGAGTCTCGCATTCTCAGGATCCAATTTAAAACTGGTCAACCAATCACATAACCTATGTTTTAATGTAGACGCAAATCTTCAAATGGTATAGAAAACGTTGGGTTAGGTTTGTGGCCCAAGTTGAACATAATATGTTGTAGTTGGGTTAGTCTTGTGCTGTTTGAGTTAGACCATATCTAGATAACAAATGAATTTTACTTCTTTTCTGAATTTGGAAAGTTTGGTTTTGATTTACCTGAGATGAATTTTTATGCTCATTTTGTGCAATAGATTTCACCGGAAGGATGTTCTGGACCTGCAGTGGTCTGCGGATGGTGCATTTCTCATTTCTGGATCAGTTGATAATTCTAGCATCATATGGGATGTGAACAAAGGTATGAAAGGCTATATGTAACTGCCGCAATGTTTAAATTAAAAAATAGTACAGAAAATGTCAGTTGAAATGATTTGTTAATTAATAGCTTTTTTGTAAATGTTACTGTTCTTCAGGTTCTGTCCATCAGATTTTGGATTCCCATTGTCATTATGTTCAAGGTGTTGCATGGGATCCATTGGCCAAGTATGTTGCTTCCCTTAGTTCTGATAGAACTTGCCGTATTTACGTTAATAAGCCTCATACAAAAACGAAAGGCATGGAAAAGATGAATTATGTTTGTCAGCATGTTATTACAAAGGCAGAACAGCCAACAGAAGATGCTTCCAAGGTAAGGAAATTGCATATGATCCATCATTTCATGTATTTTATGTATGTTGTAACATGTTATAAGTCATACAAATGGTTTCTGATGCAGTCTGTGAAAAACCATCTTTTTCATGACGAAACGTTGCCATCTTTCTTCCGGAGATTAGCCTGGTCACCTGATGGATCGTTTTTACTTGTGCCTGCAGGTATTGAATTAAATGTCTTGTCTAATCTACTATGGACTAATGTAGTCCAGTACTCTTTCTCTGGATGTTGGTTGCCTAAGAATTCTTGACATTAACTTGATGTTATTATCTGGTTGCTTCATGGTATTGTCATTAACACCTTGGAGTCGCCTATCACTCACAAGAGTAAATGTTGCCAATAATTTATCATATTGGGATGTTACTTTGACGCTTTATTTGGTTGATGGTTGTGACCTCACTAAAATTTCAGCTTTGCTTTTCTTGGTTAGCAAAGGTGTTATTGTTGTTGACATATTAAGCATTTTAAGCATAGACTTATGTGCTTTTGGTGTCAAGATTTTCAGCCTGAGCTAGTAACGGAGGATTAATCTAAAACAATTATATCCTTATTTTTTTAAGGGAAAACTTATACTTAATCAATGGGTTTTCAAGTGATTTCAATTTAATTCCTAAATTTTTAATTTTGACAATTAACTTTCGTATCTTTCAAATTGATCGTTCTATTGGCTTTTTGTGCAAAAAAAAAAAATGATGGTTACACCACATAGCCAATTTACCACGTCATAGTTGCCAGCACCATGCCACGTGTGTATATATTGTCACGTCATAATTGCCAAAAAAATAAATAATTCTTTATATGCTTAGAGGAAAAAACAACAAAAAAATAAAGAAGGGAAAAAAAAAAAAAAAACAGTATGTAGAGGGGGTGGAGGGTACGTAACACTCCTTCCACCCTCTCCTGACAGGGGGTGGAGGTCATGGAGACTACCTCCTCTCCTTTCCCCCCTCTTAGAGGCGGCCTCCCCTCCACCCACTTCGCGAGGGGGTTGCAGAGGTCTTCGCGAGAGGGTGAAGGCAGACGTAACCTCTGCAAAGTGGTGGAAGGTACTTTGCTGTTACAGTATATTTGGATTATCCTAAATTTAGAGATTTGATGAAAAATTACTCTAAAATTCCAATTATAATGTGGCCTTTAATCCATTGTGCTCAATTCTTCATTAGTTAATGTGATCGAGTTAGAGGGAAAGGGAACAGGAAATTAGTGATTTAATATTTATATACATTTTTGAATATTTTTCTTAAATTTTCTGTTATTCTTCCTGTTGTACAAGTAAATATTTTATTTTCTTTTAAAATGATAACTCCCTTTACTGAGTATGTCCCATTTAACTTATTTGATTTTCTTGAAAGAGAACTGTACTTCATGACATTGTTCCAGGAACTTTTGACTCCCTGCACTGTTGTAACATATTTAATCATTCTTGTTAAACTTTTGTTAATTGCCCACTTTTCCTCTTTCAGGTTCTTTCAAGATTTCACCTGCATCTCAACCAGTAAATACAGCTTACATATTTTCTAGGAAGGATCTTTCAAGGTAAGATATTTTCTGTAGTTTTATTTACTTATTTCTTTTGGTACTGTACTTTTGTTGCTTTCTTAAGACGAGCTCCTAGTCTACTATCTACCAGATGTTAAGCCATCTCTTAATGCATGATCAACTGAATTGATAGCAATCTGTAATTTTAAACGTGATAACTCTTCTTTTAGACAGTAAAATAAGTTTGAAGAAGACTTTCTTCTGTCTTGCAGTCATTTTCTCAAAATTTCTGACATGCAGGCCTGCTCTACACCTCCCAGGTGCCAGTAAACCTGTTGTAGCGGTTCGATTTTGCCCCATCATTTTTAGCCTCCGGGGTTCAAATGCGGGTACTTTTATGATGGTCAATATGTTGTTTCAAATCATTGTTTTAGCAAGGCCAATTGATGATAGTAATTTGAATCATATTTGGCAAATTGTGCAGCTGAATTCTTTAAGCTACCTTATCGCCTCATTTTTGCGGTGGTCACTTTGAATTCTTTATACATATATGATACAGAGAGTGTTATTCCTATTGCAATCTTGGCTGGCCTCCACTATGCAGCCATAACAGACGTTTCATGGTAAATCTTATACTTGTTCCCATGTAATATCCTCCTTGTGTAATGTCAACAATTCATTTGATGATTATAGCTGATAATATTTTCTGGGGTTCTAACTGGCTACCATCATTTGGGTTCCAAGGTCACCTGATGGCCGTTATTTAGCATTATCTTCCCAAGACGGTTACTGTACTTTACTAGAATTTGGACATGATGAACTGGGATCACCCATCTCTGTATCAGGTTTGCTGTTGTTTCATTTTTATCACTTGTTTGTCCATCTCTTCCCCCCTCCCCGTTTTCGTTCAAGTTTTGTTTCCTTTGTTAATGTTCTTGTGTGATCTACTTTAGAAGAAAAGAAAGCCATGGTTCATGAGAAGCAGAGCCCTGTTCAGAAGCCAGCGGACATGGTAATTGATGCAACGAGGAGTGATTCTGTTGCAGCAGATACCACAAAATCAGAAGCAAGAAAGAATGAAGGGAAACAGACTTCACCAAGCTCAACAATTACTCCCATTTCAAATAAACCGGCTAAGAGGCGCATCACTCCCATGGCAATTGATCCTTGATATGCGCCATGCTTGGCTCTGTAAATTTTGATGCAGTCATCTACAGGTTGTAGATTTATCAATCAAATTGTAGTGTAGGATATATGATATATAGAACAACCCCCACCCCAAAGGAACTACTAGAATTTTTCTTTATGCTAGATTTTTGGTGAGAGATCAAGCCAATTGTATTATGTATTGGCTTCTAGTATTGAAAATCTGGTCAGCTTAAATCCTATTATGATGACATTGGCAAAATTGGTAATACTGCACCCTCCATGGCCCAAACTACTTAGCTTGGGTATCTCAATTCATGCCTATCCTTAGACGTCACGATTTATTAGGGATCATCAATGGTTCAGAACCATGTCCTCCCAAATTCCTGACTAATCGCACAACCAATGAGCAAACTTTTAACCCTGCCTACCCCCCATGGCAGAAAGGACCCGCATCTGTTAAGCTGGATCATTTGCTCTCTGGAACCATCCTTGGTGTCTTCCATGTATGGAATAACCGCCTTTCACCATGCTTGGAATGTTTTAGCCAGCTGGTATGCTGCTCAATCAAGGTCCCACATATCTCACCTGAAGAGACAGCTTCAAAGCGTTCAACAGGGAAGTAAATTTTACACTGAATACCTCCAGCTTGCTAAGCAATGGGCAGACCTATTGGCTGCTGTTGGAAACCAGTGGAAGATGATGATCTCATCTCCATTATAATTGGCTTGAATCACTTTTTAATTCCTTCGTCATTGCCCTTTCCTTTGTTGTCCGAGACACTGAGATGTCCTTTGCAGATTTCGAATCCGAGCTCCTAAGTCATGAAACACTGCTTGACAACCAGCAATTGCAAACTATCAATCCTGAATCTAGTTCCTATGCCTTACACTCCAACAAACCATCCAATAATCCTACCTTTTCCTTAGCCAACAGAAAGCCAAAATATCCACCCAAGACCAATTCCAATCATTTCTCTCCACAACCTAGAACCAGTCCACCAAACATCACTCGACCTCCCTCCATTGGCTTGACCTTCACTCAAAATCAGCCTCATCAATTCTTCAACCATAATACCAATCAATCTGATTTTTGAGGTCCTCCTCCGGCTCCCTGTCAGACCTACAACAAAGCATAGTGCCCTTGATTGCTACTACCGAATGGATTACGCCTATAAATTCAGACATCCACCAACCCAACTTGCAGCCATGGTGGCTAACACCAACACTGACTTGGAGAATCAAGAGTGGCTAGCAGACTCTGGAGCCATTACACATATTGCTGCTGATGTCTCTGTAAGATTTGATAAGCTCTCTGCTTGATAATAATTCAAGGCAGAGGATTTTAATCTTATTTATAATGTAAGGGATTACATACAATGAGCGGGATACAAACAAAAGCACTTAATGTGCTGAATACAATAATGTGCAATGAAGACTAATGTGCTAGATACAAACAAAAGTAAAAGTATTTATAATGTGCAATGAAGACTAATGTGTAATGAAGACCTAAAAGTATGTGCACCTAATGTGCTGAATAAACTAATGTGCAATGAAGACTAATGTGCAATGAAGACCTAAAAGTATGTGCAATGAATAGACTAATCTAATAGACTAATCTGCACGGTCCTTAACACCCCCCCCGCAAACTGAGGGGAGGAACAACTCTCAGTTTGTCTCGGAGATAGCAAAAGCGATAAGAGGAATGCCCTTTGGTGAAGATATCAGCAACTTGTTCAAGTGTTGACAAATACTGAATTTGAATATCTCGGTTAGCCACCTTCTCTCGGATGAAGTGAAAATCAACTTCGATGTGTTTTGTTCGGGCATGAAAAACAGGGTTAGAGGCTAAAGCTAAGGCACCAGAATTGTCACACCAAATGGTAGGAGGACAAGATAAGACAATGTGAAGTTCTTTGAGGAGCATTCGGAGCCAAAATAGTTCAGCTGCAGTTAGAGAGAGAGATCGATACTCGGCTTCAATGCTGGACCTTGAGACAGTGTGTTGCTTCTTTGCTGACCAAGAAATTAAGTTAGGGCCAAGGAAGACTCCATAGCCAGAGGTGGACTTACGGTCGTCTGGATTCCCGGCCCAATCTGAATCACAATAGGCCATAAGGTTGAGAGGTCCTTTGCTGTAGTGTAAGCCATAGTTGAGTGAACCTTTGAGATATCTAAGGACTCTCTTGGCAGATGTAAGATGAACTGAGGTTGGAGCATGCATATGTTGGCAGAGTTGGTTAACTGAATATGCAATATCTGGCCTAGTAAGTGTGACATATTGAAGGGCACCCACAATATGTCTGTACTCAGCAGGATCCGGAAGAGGGTCACCATCATGCCTTGACATTTTGGAACCGGCAGTGCAGGGGGCTCGATAGGGCTTGCATTCTGTCATGAGTGCTCGATTCAGCAGGTTAAGAATGTACTTTGTTTGCCGAAGATGCAGTCCACCAGAATCTCTAGTGGCTTGGATACCCAAAAAATATCCAAGAGGGCCAAGGTCTTTCATGGCAAAGTCTGCTTGCAGTTTGGTGACTATCCAGTGCATAGTGCCTTCATTATTTCCTGTCAAGATAATGTCATCAACATATACTAGGAGGAAAATATGAACCGATCCAATGTGGAAAGTGAATAATGAGTGATCCACTTGAGAGTTATGAAAACCAAGGTTCAATAAAACATGTGACAATCTGGTAAACCAGGCTCTAGGAGCCTGTTTTAGTCCATAGATGGACTTGTGTAACTTGCACACATGATCTGGAAAATTGGGATCAATAAAGCCTTGGGGTTGTTCCATGTAGACTTCTTCATGTAGGACACCATGGAGAAAAGCATTGGACACATCCAATTGCTTGATCTGCCAATCAAATTGCACGGCTAAGGCTAGAATGAGCCGAATGGTTGCCGACTTGACTACTGGGCTAAATGTCTCATAGTAATCAATTCCACTTACTTGATCAAACCCCTTGGCAACTAGCCGAGCTTTGTGCCTGTCCACACTCCCATCAGGTTTTTGTTTGAGTTTAAAAACCCATTTATTCCTTACCACATTTTGATGGGGAGGTCTAGGACATAAGGTCCAAGTTTGATTGGAAATTAGAGCATCATATTCAAGAGTCATAGCATGAAGCCATTCAGGTTGTGATGCCGCTTGCTTGTAGGTGGAGGGTTCTCGAGGGAAAGAGAGCATCTGGAAGGCTGTGAGAGGATGTCTAATGGTGTGATAGAGTTTAAAACCTGGGAAGTCTTTGGGTTTCAGATTTCCTGTTTGGGATCTTGTGATAATTCTGGTAGAAGGTAGTTCAGGTATGACAGAGGGAGAGGTGATGTGCTCTGTGGAAGTAGGAGAAGTATTGGAGGAGTTTTCAGATTCTATGGCTTCAATTTGCTGAGAGTGTAAGGCTGGTATGTGAGCATCCGGACTTGGTTGGGGTAATGGATTGTTGCTGCTACTGACAGTGGTGTTGTCAAGGTGTTGGTTGTGCTGTGGCAGGGAAACAGCAGGCTGTATGGCAGGATTAGGGGTTGCTGATTGTGTTTCAAGGCTGCGGAAATAAGGAATTGGTAGAACAATCAAGGGATCTTTTGATTCCGCTGAAATTCGGCAGGAGCTATGTGAGATAGTTTTTCCTTTGGCAGGGAATTGGGTTTCATAAAAAATGACACTCCTGGAGAGGAATGTTTTGCTGGTAGTAGGGTCAAGGCACTTGTAGCCTTTTTGGTTTCCTCCATAACCAATAAAGATGCAGGGCTTGCTTCTAAAGGACAGCTTGTGATCTGCATAGGGTCTAAGGAGAGGGTAACACAAGCAGCCGAAGGTCCTTAGAAGAGTGTAGTCAGGTTCCCTTTTCATTAACTTGGAAAATGGAGACTCTTGTTGCAACACAGAAGTGGGAAGCCGATTAATGAGGTAAATGGCTGTAAGGAAAGAGTCTACCCAGAATTTTGGAGAGAGACCCGATTGAGCTAATAGGGTTAGGCCAACTTCAACTATATGCCTATGTTTTCTCTCAGCTATACCATTTTGCTGAGATGTGTGTGGACAAGATAATCTGTGAAGGATTCCACTTTGAGAAAGATAATCCTTAAATTGCTTTGAAGTGTATTCTCCACCATTGTCGGATTGAAATTGTTTGATTTTGGTTGTGAATAGATTTTCAACAAGCAACTTAAATTTGACAAAGCATTGAAGGACTTCAGATTTATATAGAATAGGATAGAGCCAAGTAAACCGGCTATAATCATCAACAAAGAGTACATAATATCTACATCCACTAGTTGAGGGAATAGGTGAAGTCCACACATCTGAGTGGATGAGATCAAGGGGTCCTAGAGTACATCTAGTTGAATCAACAAAAGGAAGTTGCTTGGATTTACCAAGCTGACAAGCCTCACACACACGGGTCTTGTCAAGTGAACCAGCAATGGGAAGTTGATGCTTCTGCAAAAGGTGCTGAATAACAGAAGAGGAAGGGTGTCCAAGTCTTTGGTGCCAAACCAAGTCATTGGTTTTGACTCCAACATAGGCTGCAAGACCTTTCCATTTATTTAGATGCTTTGGATGTAAGGGAATAGGGTAAAGACCATTCTCACTTGGCCCCTTGAGCAGCACCTGTCCCGTGTGGTTGTCCTTAACAAAGAAATGAGAACCGGTTAGAGCAAACCAACAATTGTTGTCAATGCAGAATTTATTGATGGAGAGTAAATTGGCTGAGGCTTTGGGACAATGTAGGATATCTTTAAGAAAGAGTGGTTGATGATTGGAAGTGTAGGGATGAATAATAGAAGAACCAGAGTTTTGGATATGCAAACCTGCTCCATTGCCCACTCCTACCACATCTGTACCTTCAAATGGTTGGGGATTGTGAATGTTGGCAGCATCTGCAGTGACATGTGTGTTTGCTCCAGAGTCGGCTAGCCATTTCTGTGTTCCAAATTCATCATTTAAATGAGCCACCATGGCTGCTAGTTCACCCGGAGGATGTCTTCCTTGAAAGGAATAATCCATTCGGTGAAAACAGTCTAAACCACTGTGATTGTTTCTGCCACAAATCTGGTAGGCAGTTCTGAGGGGTCCTTGAGTTGTGTTCATTTCTGGATTAGTTTGCTGATGTACAGGATTTCGATTCATCACTGGGGCTGGCTGTTAGTTTCCAGTGGGAAAATGTGACTGATTCCTATGAGAGAGGGATGGATATGCTGGGTTGGTTCTTTGAGCAAAGGGCTGATGAGTGGAGTTGCCTCTTGATGGGTACTGTTGGTAGCGAGAGTTGGGCCTTGGGGTGAAACGAGGTTTTCTGAAGTTGCTGGATCCTTGGTGAAGAGAGGTGGATTGGCCTGGTTTGTTGCTGTAGAAAGCAAAAGTTCCTGTGTCTGCTGAGGCATTCTGCTGCTGTTGACTTTCCAGCAGCATCTCATGGTTGAGCAGCTCGGATTGGAAGTCAGAGAAAGTCATTTCTCTGTCCTGTGTGGTGAAGGAATGGATAGTGACAAAAGTGTTGAAAGAGGGACTTAGGCCTCCTATCACATATGAAATGAGGTCATCATCTTCAACAGGCTTTCCTGCTGCTGACAATTGGTCAGCCAGTTGTTTGGCTAAGCTGAGATACTCCGTGCACATCTTGGTGCCCTGTTGTAAGGTTTGGAGTTGTCTCTTAAGGTGAGAGACTCTAGATTTTGACTGAGAAGCAAATTTGGCTGCAAGAGCAGTCCATGCTTCATGAGAGGTATTGACTCCATACATTGAAGCCACAATTGATGGAGCCAAAGAGCTGATTATCCAGCTCAAAAGAAGTTGATCTTTCCTTTGCCATGCAGCATAGGCAGGATTGGCAATACTGTTACCATCCTCATCAGAAATGAGTTGAGGAGGACAACACTCGGTTCCATCAGCCAATCCTTGAAGATCATTGCCTCTAAGGATAGGGTGGAACTGTGACACCCAAGCTAGATAGTTGGGGCCTTCTAGTTTGAACAATTGAGAGAGGTTAGGCAGTATGGAAAAGGATGGTGAGGTTGTGGTTTGGGTTGAGGAGTTGGGATTGGAGGAACCGGATGATGCCATGAGGACAGTGTTTAAGCGTTGGCTTTTAGGCAAGCTCTGATACCATGTAAGATTTGATAAGCTCTCTGCTTGATAATAATTCAAGGCAGAGGATTTTAATCTTATTTATAATGTAAGGGATTACATACAATGAGCGGGATACAAACAAAAGCACTTAATGTGCTGAATACAATAATGTGCAATGAAGACTAATGTGCTAGATACAAACAAAAGTAAAAGTATTTATAATGTGCAATGAAGACTAATGTGTAATGAAGACCTAAAAGTATGTGCACCTAATGTGCTGAATAAACTAATGTACCTAAAAGTATGTGCACCTAATGTGCTGAATAAACTAATGTGCAATGAAGACTAATGTGCAATGAAGACCTAAAAGTATGTGCAATGAATAGACTAATCTAATAGACTAATCTGCACGGTCCTTAACAGTCTCTACAATCAGCAAACCTCAACCTTTTGAAGACACCGAAACCGTGAGTGTAGGGAATTTCACGGGTTTGGAAATTAATTGGAGTGGTTCCTTCATGGCTCTGCCTGCACATTCTAACATCTCAACCAAATCTATACTTAAATACATTTTACTTTGTCCCTCAGCTTCAGCCAACTTATTAAGCATCAATAAATTTTGCGTTGACAAAAACTACCACTTTATTCTAACGGTTTCATATTTCCTTGTGAAGAACAATTTGACAAGAACTGCCGATATGGTATTCCTCTCTTCGTACCTCCTCTCTTATCTCCCTTATCCTTATCTAGAACCCATACGAGTCCCACTGCCCCTCTTCTATCTCCACAACTCCTTATTACTACATATCTCCCATCTCATGATGGATAAGTAAATCCAAGAAACATAAATCCAAGTAGCCCCTCAGCTAGTTTTTCTCATGATGACTCTACCTCAGCTCTCATTCCCATATCCATAGTTTCTAATAAACCCAATTCCACTCGCATTGTGACTAGGTCTCAAACCGAAAACCTTAAATCAAAAGCTTATGTTCATTTCAAACTTTTCCACACCCACTCATTACCCACTTACAGCCTTTCACATCACTCAGTTTCCTTCAGAACCTACCACTTACAAACAAGCCTCAACCAACCCCATATGGATAGAAGCCGTGACCAGTGAATGCAATGCATTAATTTCCAATCACACCAAGACCCTATGCCCAAGACATGTGCATAACAATGTGGTAAGGAACAAATGGGTTTTTAAAATCAAACAAAAATCCGATGGCAGTGTGGATCGATTCGAGGCAAGATTGGTGGCTAAAGGGTTTGATTGAAAAACTGGAATCGATTATAAGGATTAAACCAACAACCATAAGGATTCTCTTGGCCTTGGCAATAAAATTTCATTGGCAGCTTAAACAACTTGATCTGTCTAATGCCTTCCTTCATGGAGTGTTGGATGAGGAGGTTTACATGACACAATCTCAGGGTTTTGTTGATGTGTCTTACCCTAACTATGTCTGCAGGTTAAATAACTCTCTTTATGGATTAAAATAGGCCCTGAAAGTCTGGTTCACAAGATTCTCTCATGCTTTGCTGGATATTGGCTTTATCAGGTCACAAGTGGATTATTCTCTATTTATCTATCACACTGGTTCAGTTCACATCTTTCTACTGATTTATGTGAATGACATCATAGTTACCGGCAATCACTCATCTAAAATTGACTAGTTGATAGCTAAATTAAAGATTGATTTTAATGTGAAGGATTCGGGTCCTCTTAATTATTTCCTTGGGATTTCGGCTGTTAGAGACTCTTTAGGACTCCACCTTCGCCAATCTAAATACATCATTGACTTATTGTGTAATACCCCCAAATGGCTAGGGTTAGGTTCGTCCATTTTCTTACACAAAGCAGCAAAGATTCATAAGGTCTGCCAGATAACCTAGCTAATATGCTGAATTAAATAAATTACTAAAAAAATAATAATTTTAAACCCAGAGCTTCAAATAATGCAGAAACGAATATTTCGAAAAGAATAATTGTGTTCGATACAATAAATGAAAATCCAAGGTAAAACTAAATTTATTGTGTTGGTGCACTTATTAAGATAAATGAAGTGTAATGTCCTAATGCTAGCCTAGATCCCATTCCGCCCGCCTAGGTCTCTCTGCTCATAACCTGAAAACAAAAACAAAATAATGGTGAGCGAGAAATGCTTAGTAAGGTAACCCTCAACCATAAAATAGTTGAGTTAAATTCATTTTCTTCAAAACGATTATTAAAGCACACTTGAAATCTAAATTTCCAAAATACAAAATGTAAGTTTGGCATTTTGCTTAAAGCATAAAATTACTGGTTGATAAATAAAACTTCTCATATGTAGGGCTAATGCACACTATTACACCCTGTGTACTATGGCTGCGCAGTCAATGGGATCCAGGCAGGTAAACTATGGCCACAGGCCTACCCCTTCAGCTAATTAATCAAAGTACACTTAGCATAACCTAGGGATGACTTACTACCTTCTCAAAGTCCTTTAGCAGTTGCGCTTCCATTCAAGCAACGATACTGAGCTTAAGCCTCTATGAATCTCTATGAATATCTCTGGGGCCAAAATAATATTCTTCTCCACACATGTTTCTCATTTATAAAAATATTTCTCCTTTTCATAACTATTCTTACTCTTTTCACTATGCTTGGTAACCCTTGAGGCAACATGTGAGAGGGTTTTTATACTTCTCTTTTCATTATTTTCAGAAAGTAGTGTTTTCTCATCTCGGGAATATATAAGTAATTTTCTATAATTGGAAAGTCTTTTAGAACTAAGGTTTTTCTCAAAATCCCTGATTTCAAGAATATTATTTCCACCAATAACTTTCACATCAACACTCTTTTATGCAACAATATAATTTTAAATACATGATGAGAATAATTATTCACAAATATGCTAGAATAAATAGATAAAATAATAATACATAAAATAATTCTAGAAGGGGTAGAGGATCCCTTACCTCTCTGGACGCAGTACATCGTTGAAATATTTCGACAGCTAGCTAATCACCTGGTACAGGTTTAAATAAATTAATATCTCGTGCTAGTCACTATAAGAAACACTGACATCACTAAGATTCATCTTTTTAGCCTATTGAGAATGGATTCCCTAAGTATATTTAACGATATTAATTACTCGAATAATATTTAAATCATTAAATAAGCAATAGCACATTTTCTTTTATTGATATTAGAAACAAGACTCAATAAAGGCAATTGTCATAAGAAATATTTTTTACTAAATTCATATAATTTGATAAATTCAAGTATCACAAAAATATACGTATATTCAAAATAATTTATTAAAAGGCTCTGTGATTTTTAAGCAATTTACAAGAACTTTTGAAACACTTGAATTAAAACTATCTTTATTTTTCTGTGGGATAGAATTAAAATAACTACAATTTAAGACAGTTATGCCAGGGAAAGATTTGTTATGGGGCCGTTACGACAGAGGAGGAGAGGGAAAATAAAATAAAAGGATAGGAGTAGTTCAGGACTTGTACCGAAAGTAAAAGAATAGAGGAGAAAGCAAACAAATGCATAATATTTCTCTGGCTACTACACGACCAGTATGGGGAAAAGAAAATAAATAGGCAATGGATACTTCAGAAAAGTGTTGCTGTCTAAAAGAATTAGAGTAAATAAAAAGGTGAGAGGTTAGGTATACGGGCTAAAATAATATCTCCTATGAATGACAAGAGGGGAGATAAGGACCTTGTCCAACACAAGAGATAAATGCAAGATGCTATGGTCCCACCATGTCCCATAGAAAAGAAAAGAGGAAAGAAGAAATGATAAAAGAAAAAAAAAAAAAAAAAAAAACAACAACAACAACAAACAACTAGAAGGAACAAAAGGCTATACGTTTGATGTTAATGAATCAAAGGTTAAAGTACTTGATTGTTATACTGACATGAAAGACAATAAAACACGTAAAAAAAAAAGTAAATAAATGAAGGACAACATAAACAAAATAACGTAGACAAATAGGTGTATCAACAGTGAACCTACCATGGTTTCATCGAAAAGAAAAATTAAAGAAAGAGATAAGAGACAAGATGGTACCTTGTCTGTAAGAGCCGAAAATTGTGTAAGGGAATAGGAGTGTGCGGCTAAAAAAACAATGATGGGGAGAAAGAGGCGTTACTAGTTTATTTATATTAGTAGGGTTTTGACAATTAGGGTTTTAAAATATTAATATAATATATTAACTGAAAAGATAGAATTTAAATCGATATAAAATTTAGGGGTAATTACTTTTTGCCCCCATCAACTACCAAGAAATGCGCGATGTCCTCAGGAACTACGAACTCGACTAAAATAGAGCATTCAACCTCTACAGTTACATACTTTTTCCCCTTCTGTCAGTCAGAGTGATTAAAATAGATGGTCAACGGGTCACGTGACCGTCACGTGCCATCTAACAAATTTTTCTTCCTATTTACCCTCGTCTTCGTTGTCAGTTTATGGGGGCATGTTGGAAGAGGATGGTAGTTCATGGGAGAAAAAGGTAATTACTCCTTTGTACCAAAGTTACAGTTTTTTTTTTTTTAACCGCCAACAATTCTTTTTTACAATTCAAATCAATTTCTTCATATTTTTACCTGAAAAGGTTTAAGTTTACGTAATTAAACTTTTATATTTATATTTGTATTGATTTGTTCATATTTTTATGCTATACTAATTGATTTGTTAATTTCAATTTGTATATACAATTTTATTGTTGAAAATAGTATGGCATTTGTGTAATTGTAGCTGAATATGGTTGTTTGTATATATAATTTTCTTGGTATATATTATCAACACGGCAATCACCAACAGCAATTCTAGTAAAATATGAAGTCAAAGATGTTATCATAAATCGTGTCCTTCCTCTAGCAAACCTTTTCATTTTTTGAGGATTGTCACTTGGAAAACCGCATACAAAAAACTGGGAGAAAAAGACCAACATCTTAATCAAGAAAGGATACATGCATGGGCCAATTTAAAAAAAAAACAATTTATATACAAAAGTTTAATTACGTAAACTTAAACATTTTCAGATAAAAATATGAAGAAATTGATTTGAATTGTAAAAAAGAATTGTTGGCGTTTACACAAAAAAAAAAAAAAAAAAAAAAAAACCTATAACTTTGGTACATGGGGGTAATTATATTTTCCTCCCGTGAACTACCATCTTCTTCCAACATGCCCCCATGAACTGACAAAAAAGACAAGGGTAAAATAAGAAGAGAAATTTGTTAGATGGCACGTGACGATCATATGACCCGTTGACCGTCTATTTTAACCACTATGACTGACGAAATGGGGCAAAGTATGTAACTGTGGTAGTTGAATGCTTTATTTTGGTCAAGTTAGTAGTTTGTGGGGGCATTGCGCATTTCTTGGTAGTTGATGGGGGAAAAGGTAATTACCCCTAAAATTTATAAAATAGTAACGGTTATTTAAATAAAACATAAAATATTATATATATATATATATATAAAATATCGGTCTTTTTTTTTTTTTTTTAATTGTTGCTCAGTCATCCATTCTCATCGGTAGTAAAAGATCATTTTACCCTCGAAAGGAAGTCGGGGTTATTACAATCTCCCCTTATAAGAATTTCATCCTCGAAATTTGGTAATCGACTATAACAGTAGCTATGGAAGGTACCTGAGGTATTAGAGTCGAACTCGGGTCCGTCTATGATGTTCACTACATCCGATGGTTTGTAAGCGAACATATCTTCTTCTTGATCATAATCGATGAGAGGGTCCTCCTCTGGATTCGATTCTTCTTCTGGTACCCATATCGGGCCTTCATCAAAGCTAAAGTTAGAGTAATGTGTACTCCCTTCGTCTGCGTCATCATCTCCTAAGATTCTTATTTGTTCCTCCCAACGCGAAGTTTTTGTTTCGCCCTCGTCGATAGACGGAGCATAAGGAATTACTTTAAAGGTCGGGTGCTTCCTTCTTAGCATGTCCTTCAACTCCTTAATAAATCGGCCCATGCTTGACATGGTCGGGAACTAGGACCGTGTGCTTAGGTTCGTCTGGTATACGCCCTCAACTTCCTTGCTCGGTTACTAAGCAAACAAATACGGATATTTGTCAACATAGTCCCTTCTAGTTCCCACGAAGCTTCCTCTGGTGATTGGTGGTTACTCCACATCACTTTGACCACTGGGATCCATCTCCGGCGTAACTCGTTCTCTTTCTTATCAATGATTCTCATGGGTACCTCCTCGTATGACAAATTTTCCCGTAAGGGAATCGTTTCAACTTCCAACACGTGTGAGGTGTTTGCGACATATTTCTGCAATGTTGACACATGGAAGACATTGTGCACTACGAACAAATGTGGCGGCAATGCTAGGCGATATGCTAAAGAGCCAACTCGATCCAAGATTTCATAGGGTCCAATGTATCAAAGGTTTAGTTTACCTTTTCTCCCAAAACGGGTCACTCCCTTCATTGGTGCTACTTTAAGAAATACTTTATCTCCTTTCGCGAACTCCAAATCTCTCCGTCGTTGATCCGCGTAGCGTCGGTTTTGAGCCTCAGTCAGTCTTTGCCGGATTAGTGTAATCTTCTCTGAAGTTTCCTGGATTAATTTCGGTCCTGTCAGTTGTCGCTCTCCAACCTCATCCCAATAGAGTGGTGATCGGCATCTTCTTCCGTAAAGGACTTCGTATGGTGCCATCTTGATGCTTGCTTGGTAGGTATTATTGTATGCGAATTCTATTAAAGGAATATACTGACTCCAACTATCCTTGAAATCCAAGACACACGTTCTCATCATGACTTCCAATGTCTGGATCGTTCTTTCCAATTGCCTGTCTGTCTGAGGGTGTAATGCGGTACTAAAGTTTAGCTTTGTTCCCATTGCGACTTGCAAGCTCTGCCAAAATCAAGAAGTAAAGCGTGGATCACGATCTGAGATGATTGACACTGGCACATCGTGCAGTCGTACAATCTCAGTCACATACTCCTTTGCCAAATGACTCATATTATATGTTGTTTTAATGGGCAGAAAATGTGCCGACTTCGTCAAACGATCGACCATTACCCACACTGCATCCAGTCCAGTCACTGTCTTCAGTAAACTCGTGATGAAGTCTATGGCTATATGTTCCCACTTCCATTCTGGAATGGTTAATGGTTTGAGCATCCTTGTTGGTTTCTGATGTTCTGCTTTGATCCGCTGGCAGGTAAGGCAACGTTCCACAAACTGTGCAACTTCCCTTTTCATGCTGTTCAGCCAATAGTGCTCCTATAAGTCCTGATACATTTTGGTGCTTCCCAGATGTACTGTAGACAATGATTGGTGAGCTTCTACTAAGATCACCCTTTTTAGATTGTCCTCCTTAGGTACACATACACAGTTTCGGTACCTTAATGTCCCGTTTTCAGATATACCAAATATTCCTGTTCACCTTTACCGACTTCCGCCCGGATCTTACTTAGTTCATCGTCCGCTAGCTGGGCAACTCTAATCTGTTCTAGTAAGGTTGGTTCCAAGGTTAACTTACTGAGGTAAGACTGCACTTCTTCTACTGCCAATTCAATGCCCGCTCTATCCATATATAGAAGTAACTCTTTTTGAGTAGTGGGCATCGTTGCCATCCTTCCTACTGTAGTCTTCCTGCTGAGGGCATCGGCCACCACGTTTGCTTTCCCCAAGTGATAATTGATTGAGTAGTCATAATCATTGAGGAGTTCTAGCCATCGTCTTTGGTGCATGTTGGGATTCTTCTAGGTAAAGAAATACTTCAAGCTCTTGTGATCTGTGTAAATTTCGCAATGCTCCCCATAGAGATGATGTCGCCATATCTTTAAGGCAAAAACCACTAGCAAGCTCAAGATCCTGAGTCGGATAATTACGTTCGTGCACTTTTAGTTGCCTTGAGGCATAGGCAATCACCTTCCCATTTTGCTTCAAAACACAACCTAATCCCTTGAAGGAAGTGTCACTGTAAATTACAAATCCCCCAGTCCTAGATGGGGGAGTGAGAATAGGTGCTGAGACCAGTTGGTGCTTCAATTCTTGAAAACTTCCCTTACAATCTTCCGACCAAATGAATGCCTCATTCTTCTTGGTAAGTTTGGTTAACGATGTAACCGGCTTGGAAAACCCTTCAACGAATCTCCTATAATAACCTACGAGGCCTAAGAAGCTTCATATCTCATGGACACTTGTAGGCCTTGCCCAATTTACCACGACCTTTACTTTAGTGGGATCCATCGAAATTCCTTCCTTCAATATGACGTGCCCCAAGAATGTCACATCTCCCAACTAGAATTTACACTTCTTGAATTTTGCAAAAAGTTTCTGTTTCCTCAAGATGCTCAACCGTAGACAAATGCTCCTCGTGCTCTTCCCGACTCTTCAAATAAATTAGTATATCATCAATAAATACCACCACACACCTATCGACGAATTCTCGAAAGGTTCGATTCATCATGTCCATGAATGCAGCTGGGGCATTGGTTAACTCCAATGGCATTACCAAGAACTCGTTGTGCCCGTAACGCGTTCTAAAAGCTGTCTTCGGGATATCTTCTTCCTTAATTTTGAGTTGATGGTATCCGGACCGTAGGTCAATCTTAGAGAATACTTTGGAACCATGTAGTTGGTCAAAAAGGTCATTGATTCTTGGTAGCGAGTATTTGTTCTTGACGGTTGCCTTGTTCAATTCCCTATAGTTGATGCACAACCTCATCGATCCATCCTTTTTCTTCACAAATAAAACGGGCGATCTCCAAGGGGATACACTCGGGCGAATGAATCCTCTGTCTAGGAGTTCTTGCATCTGTTCTTTCAACTTTCTTAGTTCGAGTGGTGCCATCCGGTAAGGTGCCTTGGATATAGGTCTCGTGCCTGGTAATAAGTCTATAGTAAACTCGATCTCTCTGTTTGGAGGTAATCCAGGTAGTTCCTCCGGAAATGCATCTACAAAGTCACACACGATGGGTATCTCCTCGAGTTTTGCTTCTGGTGCTTATTTTGTCACACATGCTAAGAATCGTGAACACCCTTGCTTCAATAGCCGAGTCACCTGCATTGCTGATACTAGCTTGGTTAAGTTGAATCCCTTATTCCCTTGAATTTTGAATTTTGCTGCTCTTGGTGGTTTGAACACTACTTCCTTCTAGAAACAATCGACGCAAGCATGGTACAAGGACAATCAATCCATACCCAGGATCACGTCAAACCTGCTCATCTCAAATATAACAAGATTAACCGGCATGACATGACCTTGTACAGAAATAGGGCAATTTCTAACTATAAAGGTACATACTATAGTATTCCCTAAAGGGGTAGCTACTGCTAAGTCTACATCCAACCATTGAGACATCAAGTTATAGTCTTGGGAAAAAGAGTATGACACAAACGAATGTGTTGCACAAGAGTCAAAAAGCACAGTAGCCTTACCGGATGAAATCAAAAGTGTAATTGTCACCACTTCGTTTGACATCGCCGTATCACCTGGAGTCGGGGCATACACATGTGTAGGTGCAGTATTTTGTTGTTCCCCAGGGCGATTCTGATTGGTTGTGTTGTTGGCAGGGGCTTTGCAATCCTTAACTAGGTGTCCTGGTACACCGCATCGATAACAAACCGGTTGTCCAACCTGGCATCTCCCTGAATGCATTTTTCCACAAGTCTGACACGTAGGGCGTTGACCACCTCCTCCCTAATGATGGGGCTGTTGAGGAGCTGTGTTCCTTCCAACAATTGGCTTGAATTTTCTTTTGTTGTGGTCATGGGAATGTCCACCATAGTGACTCCCTTGTGGAACACTTCTCTTCCTTTGGTTGAAGTGATCTGCATTGATATTCAATGTCCGCTCAATCACTGCCGCTTTGTTGAAGAGGTCCATCAGATTTCCAATTTCGAAGCCAACCACCTGGTTCATGATTCTTGGTTGCAAACCCTTTTCGAATTTTCTTGCCTTCAATTCTTCCGTGGGCACCAGGTATGGGGCGAACCGTGATAGTTCAATGAACCTTGATGCATATTATTCCACTGTCGACGATCCTTACACTAGGTCTATAAATTCTTGTGCCTTATGAAAAATGAAAATACTTCTAATTTATACAAGTGTGTGTGAATAGTGTGCAACAAAATATTAAATGCGGAATTAAAGGAGACAAATATTTTGTTGACGAAGTAGAAACTCAATTAAGAGAAAAACCACCCCGGGGCAGTCAAACTCAGGATATCCACTATTCAGAAGACAAGACTAGATATAAAGTATTAACACTTACATACCCCTGATGCAGTGGTCGTACCTTACACTTTAACGTGTAGCCTAACACGAACACCTCCCAACCAGGTCTCCTACCTGAAGGGGTCTTCAATGAAATCCTTTACCTTAAGGCCAACCCCTAAGATAGACTTCAGATTAAGCGTAGCAATAGCACACACAACAACAGCTTTAGAGAGATCAACTCAGCTAAATTACCTCATAATATAGCTCTCTAAGCACTAATGGAATTCAATACCGAGTTCTTGTTGTTCTCAAGCCTAGGGGCCTCTATTTATAGGCTGATAGTTCAAATGAGTGTCTGACTTGATAAAAACTGGGCGTCGTCCGGACGGTGGTCATAGGCCGTTCGGACGGACAACTATGCAATCGAAATTATGAAAATTTCACTGAAAATCTTTCTTGTTTGAGAGCTGCGTCCGGACGGTGTTGCCCTGTCGTATAGATGGTCGCACGTCTGCTGCAAGTAACTTCCATATAGAGGCTTCATGCGTCCGGACCAGGAGGATGGTTGTCTGGATGGTTGCTCTGATGCACGTAATTTCCATATCTGATGCTCGCGCGTCCGGACCATGATGACTGGCGTTCGAACGTCTGGATTTGAATTACTCTTCTACATTCTGTCTCACCTCTTGGTTAGCATTTGCGCCCATCTTTAGTAGGTCCACTAGTTGGACAGCCAATGCGGTCAAAGTCTTGGGGTTCCCGTTCGGCGCCGGGTTTCCCACATTTCTGCCATTCTTGCTCTCGTGGAGATTCCCTTGGTTGTGAGTGTTTGGTGCCATTTATACAAATGATGTTATAAGCGTTAGAGTAAAAATTAGGGAATGTTTCCCTAGCACCGAATATAACACAAAAAGGACTGACTCTGCAAGGCTGGAATGTGATTTTCCATTACCCCACTAAGTTTATCCTGATGATCTGGCCTCTATGAGTCTACAAAAACTTATAACCTTTGTTCTGATACGAAAACTGTAACGCCACCAAACCGCTAGGGTTAGGTTCGTCCATTTTTTTATACAAAACCGTAAAGATTCATAAAGTTTGCTACATAACATAGCTAATATGTTGAATTAAATAAATTACTAAAAAAAAAAAATTAAACTCAGAGCTGCAAATAATGTGGAAACGAGTATTTCGAAAATAATATTTGTGTTCGATTCAATAAATGAAAATCCAAGGTAAAACTAAATTTATTGTGTTGGTACACTTATTAAGATAAATGAAGTGCAATGTCCTAATGCTAGCCTATATCCCATTCTGACTACCTTGGTCTCTCTGCTCATAACCTGAAAACAAAAACAAAATAAGGGTGAGCGAGAAATGCTCAATAAGGTAACTCTCAACCATAAAATGGTTGAGTTAAATTCATTTTCTTCAAAACGATTATTAAAGCACACTAAAAATCTAATTTTTTCAGAATACAAAATATAAGTTCGGCATTTTGTTTAAAGCATAAAATTACTGGTTGATAAATAAAACTTCATTTTTTTTAAAACGATTATTAAAGCACACTTAAAATCTAAATTTTCAGAATACAAAATATAAGTTCAACATTTTGCTTAAAGTATAAAATTACTGGTTGATAAATAAAACTTCTCATATGTAGGGTCCATGCACACTATTACGCCCTGTGTATTAGGGTTGCACGGTCAATGGGACCTAGGCAGGTAAACTGTGGCCACGGGTCTGCCTCGTCAGCTAATTAATCAAAGTGCACTTAGCATGACCTAGGGATGAATTACCTCATTTTCAATGTCATTCAACGGTTGTGCTTCCATCCAAGCAATGGTATCGAGCTTAAGCCTCTATGAATCTCTGTGAATATCTCCGGGGCCAAAATAATAGTTTCCTCCACACAAGTTCCTCATTTATAGAAATCTTTCTCCTTTTCATAACAATTCTTACTCTTTTCACTATGCTTGGTAACTCTTGAGGCAACGTGTGTGAGGGTTTTTACACTTCTCTTTTCATTATTTTCAGAAAGTAGTGTCTTCCCATCTCGGGAATAATATAAGTAATTTTCTATAATTGGAAAGCCTTTTAGAACTAAGGTTTTTATCAAAATCACTGATTTCAAGAATATTATTTCCACCATTAACTTTCATATCAACACTATTTTAAACCAATCTTTTATGTAATAATATAATTTTAAATACATGACGAGAATAATTATTCACAAATATGTAGAATAAATGGATAAAATAATAATACATAAAATAATTCTAGAAGGGGTAGTGTATCCCTTACCTCTCTGGACGCAGTATGTCGTTGAAATATTTCGACATCTAGCTAATCACATGGTACGTGTTTAAATAAATTAATACATTGTGCTAGTCACTAGACGACACACTAACATCACTAAGATTCGTCTTGTTAGCCTATTGAGAATGGATTTCCTAAGTACATTTAACGATATTAATTACTCGAATAATATTTAAATCATTAAATAAGCAATAACACATTTTCTTTTATTGATATTAGAAATACGACTCAATAAAAGTAATTGTCATAAGAAATATTTTCTACTAAATTCATATAATTTGATAAATTCAGGTATCACAAAAATATACGTCTATTCAAAATAATTTATTAAAAGGCTCTGTGATTTTTAAGCAATTTACAAGAACTTTTTAAACACTTAAATTAAAACTATCTTTATTTTTCTGTGGGACAGAATTAAAATAACTACAATTTAATACAGTTATGCCTGGGAAAGATTTGTTATGGAGTCGTTAGGATAGAGGAGGAGAGGAAAAATAAAATAAAAGGACAGGAGTAGTTCAGGACTTGTACCAAAAGTAAAAGAATGGAGGAGAAACCAAACAAATGCATCATATTTCTCTGGCTACTACGCGACCAGTATGGGGAAAAGAAAATAAATAAGCAATGGATACTTCAGACAAGGGTTGCTGTCTAAAAGAATGAGAGTAAATAAAAAGGTGAGAGGTTAGGGGTAGGGGCTAAAATAATATCTCTAGTGAATGAGAAGAGATAAGGACCTTGTTCAATACAAAGATAAATGCAAGATGCTAAAGTCCCACCATGTCCCATAGAAAAGAAAAGATGAGAGAAGAAATAATAAAAAATAAAAAACAAACAAACAAACAACTAGAAGGAACAGAAGGCTATACATTTGATGTCAATGAATTAAAGGTCAAAGTACTTGATTGTTATACTGACATGAAAGACAATAAAACACGTAAAAAAAGTAAAGTAAATAAATGAAAGATAACAGAAACGAAATACCATAGACAAATAGGTATATCAACAGCGAACCTACCATGGTTTCACCAAAAAGAAATACTAAAGAAAGAGATAAGAGACAAGATGGTACCTTGTCTGTAGGTGCCGAAAATTGTGTAAGGGGACAGGAGTGTGCGGCTAAAAAAACAATGAGGGGGAGAAAGAGGTGTCACTAGTTTATTTATATAAGTAGGGTTTTGACAATTAGGGTTTTAAAATATTAATATAACATATTAACTAAAAATGTAGAATTTAAATCGATATAAAATTTATTAAATAGTAACGGTTATTTAAATAAAATATAAAATATAAAATATAATATATTATATATGTATGTATATATATATATATATATATATATATATATATATATATATATATATATATATATATATACACTCTTTTTTTTTAATCATTGCTTAGTCATCGATTCTCATCGATAGTAAAAGACCATTTTAACCTCAAAATGAAGTCGGGGTTATTACATGTTGCATTGTGTCCAAATGACTGAATCCAAACCCTATCGAGCCCCCATGCATTATTGGCACCAAGATGTCTAAGTTTGACAATGAAGTTCTCTTGGATCCAACTAAGTATAGGCATGTCATTGGAGCCTTGCAATGTGACTTTTAGATGCCCATATATAGCCTCTTCAGTCAACTAGCTCTTGAATTATCACACCATAACCATGCACTGGACAGCAGCCAAGCAAGTGTTGAGGTACCTCAAGGGTTCTATTGAAGATGGTCTCTTCTACATTAAAGGCTCCATATCTCTCAATGCCTTTTGTGACTCAAATTGGGCTGGCAACCCAAATGACAGATAATCAACTACTGGTTTCGGTATATTTCTTGGACCCAACTTGATCTCATGGTCTTGCTAAGAAGCAGCATGTAGTTTCCAGGTCTAGCACAAAGGCTGAATACCGCTCCATGTTCCTTGCGGTTGTTGCGATGTTTTGGATTCATATGCTCATTTGTAAATTACATATCTCACTTTTGTCCCCTCCTGTTTTATGGTGTGATAATTCAAGAGCTTCGGCTTTAGCATCTAATCTAGTCTTTCATGCAAGGACCAAACATATAGAGGTAGATGCCCACTTCATCCACGAAAAGGTTACTAACAAGGACATTCAGGTGTGTTATCTCCCTACGTTGGATCAAAATGTAGATGTTTTTACCAAAGGACACATGGCCTCTTGATTCTGTTTTCTTTGGGACAAACTTAAGGTTTCTCCACCCCTATCAGTTTATAGGCGGGTGTTAAGGCTACTTCTCAAACTGAACCTCAAGGCCACATAATTGACCCCCAAGGTTACATAGACCATATCCAGTTCGTTTCTCACGCTGAGTTGCTCTCCTAATTTTCTGCTTCTCACACTGCTGCTCTTCTGTTTTCCCGTGACAACACATCACAACAACAGCTATCCCATGAAACATGGACTGACGGTTGTCACTGATTTTAAGATCGGGGCCCCATCATATTTCCATTCCTTAGTATTCTAATATTTCAATTCTTTATTCTTCTTTTTGTTCATACGCAGATGGCCTTTCGTCTTTGTAATTTGTTCTCTTTACACTCTTTGTAAATCTCTTGTAAGAGCTTCGGTTGTAAATAAGAATGCAACGCAAGTGACCAAAACGGATTTCCTCTAAACTTTCAAAAACTAAGACATGTGTTTCACGCATTTATAAATTGAGCCCTCCGTTAAGCTTTTCGTCAAAGAGTAATGTTAGAAATTACATTTTTATATTACAATTAGCACATAATGTTGACGTGCCAGCTCATCCAACCCTTAGATCAACATTATGTGATAATTGTGAGATAAAAATATAGTTTCTAGTATTTCTCTTTCATAAGGTAATTCATATAATGATGAAAAACTACATTTTTATCTCATAATGTTTATGTGACACTCCCAACTAACTCTTTGATTTTTATTTTTTATTTTTTAACAAGGATTGATCAAACATCAAAGAGTTGGTTGTGACTATAACGTCAACAATGTGAGATAGTTGTAGAATAAAAATATAGTTTCTACATTACTCATTCATGTAAACCCTAATTCATCTAACATGTCATTGACTTGATTAAAAAAAAGGGTTATATACCTTTAACTCCCCAGTGGTTTAAGGACTTTATTTGTTACTCACTATGCTTGATTTCATATCACATATGATACATTGTTTATGGTTAAGACGAAGATTGTACTTCCGTTTAAAAATTTACAGAAGTCCATATTACTTGCCTTAAAAAACCGACATGTGTCCCTACGTCTAATTAAAAATTAAAAATAATAAAATCTTAAAAAAAAAACATGGAAAATAAAAGAAAGAAGCCGTCCCTTTGGAAAAAATATGATAGTTCGGCCACCCCTAAAGAACAAAATGGGGTGGTTTTGGCCACCCCATACGGCCGGTTTGGGGGTGGCCGAACCACCCCTATGGCCCTTGGGATGGTTCGTCTACTCCCCCTCCCCCCCACCCTAAAAAAAAAAAAAAAAAGCCTTAGGGTTTGGCCCTTGGGGGTGGTTCAGTCACCCCTCTATATAGATATAATTTTTCAAAAGGTGTTTTTTTTAATTGTTTTATTTTATTTTTAATGGGGCATATGACACGTGTCAGTTTCTTAAAGGTTCTAATGTGGACTTTTGTTAATTTTTGAATGGAAGTTAAATGGAAGTACCATCTCCGTCTTTAATCATAAACAAAATACCATTTATTATACAAAATGAAGCAAATGAGGCAAAAAAAATAAAATCTTTAGACCATAGGAACTAAAAAGATATTTAACAAAAAGAGAAAAGAAAAAAAATCCACCACTTATATAGTTGTCGGTCCCTGGAAGTAAGCCAACTCCTATGACTTTATGGTGACCTGTTGTTGACATCAGGTCACCTAGGGTTGGCAAAACGGGTACCCGACACGACCCGTTTAGGACCCGTTAAGACCCGTGACCCGTTTAACCTAGACTCAAACATGACCAGTTTATGTTAATGGGTCGGGGCTCCAGATACAACACGAACATGATAAGTTCACGGGTCACCCGACACGACATGTGAACCAGTTTAACATAATGGGTCGAATCGGGTTGACACGACCCGTTTGACCCGATTATCATAATCCTCATTTTCTTGTCCACCAACAAGCCATTCAAAATTTCAAACTAGAATGCAAAATGGAAAACAAGAAAAAAAAAAAAAAAAAAAAAAAGGTGAAAAAGAAGACCCATGTTGATAATTCACCCACTTTGTTTTTCAATACTTATTTTATCGCAATCCCCACTCTCTCCAACCCCAAAAAGGCTGAAAAAAGCTATCATTTTTTCCTTTTAATGGTGACAAAATCACTCTCTCTCGCTTTACAGTTTACACAAACCATTTCATAGATTAAACTGACAATCACTTTTTCTTTTTTCTTTTTCTTCTTCCTTTTTTTTTTTTTTTTTTTTTTTTTTTTTTTTTTTTTTTTTCCTTTTCTGTTCTATGCATACAAAAAATGAGATCACTTAATTACAAAAGAAAATTACTATAAAATCAAATAATCAAATCATTTCATGTCAAAATGCTACAAAAATGGAAATCAACTATTAACATACCGGCGGTACCGGATAGGTGGAAGAGAGAGAGAGCGGTAGAGAGACGGGGAGACCGGGAGAGCGATGGCAGTCGGCAAGCGGCAGCTAGCGTCGAGCGGAGAGCAGAGACTAGAGAGGCTGAGAGAGAGAGCGTTGACTTGAGCGGGTCCAGCCTCCAGACGTCAAGCGGCACTGCGGGAGGAAGAAGAAAGGGCGGCGACATGGAGCTGAAGATGAAGAAAATGGAAGAAGAAGAGAAGGGGGTGGAATCGGGCGGAGCCGTGGAGCTGATTCGTGATTCTACTAAACTGTCGAAGAAAAAGTGAAAAAGTAAAAGTTAGAGTTTTTACTTTTTAGTTTTGACTCTTTTTTATTTTTGAGCTTTTGTGTTTTGTCACTTAGTGAGTTTCAGAGTGACAAAACACAAAAGTTTACAATTTTGCCGCTATTCCCAATTTTCCCCCTACCCCTTTTTTTTTTTAAGTTAAAAAAAAAAAGATAATTGTGTCTAGCGGGTCACCCGCGGGTGACCCACCAAGTTGAGTTAAACGGGTCATAAATGGGTTAACCCGTTTATGACTCAAACCCGCTAATTTCGTATCGTGTTCGTGTCGAATTATCGGGTCGTGTCAAAATTACCAGTCCTAATGACATGGCATGATAAGAGTCTTCCGTTGGTGAGAAGTGACCACTGCTGTTGAGTATACACTTGCTCTTCTTTCATACATTTTTTTTTTTAAAAAAAAAAAAAAATTATTTATTGAATTAATATTTATTAAAAAATAATAATAACAATAATAATAATAATAAAACCAAATGCTGATGGAATGGCTATATTTCAAAAAGTTAGTATGGGAGAAGGAGATGAATATTCCGTTGGTGAGAAGTTTGTGCTCTGGCCGTGGAATATAAAAGCAAGAAGTCGCGGGACAAGAGCGACACCCGATAGTACTTATGTGCTTGCGCTCTTCCTCACAAGACCGTGGGAGTTTAAATACTTGGAAAAATGTTTCACGAAATCGCCTTTTACTTGTCTTCCCTGCTGAGAAACTGCGCTCTACTCTCTGGAATTTCCCAAGCTAAGCAAACCCATGCCCAAATTCTCATCCATGGCTTCCTTTCCAACTTGACCCTTCAAACCGATCTCTTGCTGGCCTACTCTAAATGCGGGTTTCTTCAAGATGCTCGCCGGGTCTTCGACAAAATGCCTGAAAGGAATATGCATTCTTGGAACATAATGCTCGCTTCATATGCGAATAATTTTCATTATTTGGATGCTATTGGTGTTTTCAATGAGTTTCTGGAGATGGGTCTTCGACCTGATCATTATACGTTGCCTCCAGTGTTTAAGGCATGTGCCGGAATAGGAGATGCTTATCTGGGTAAGATGCTTCATGGCTGGGTGGTTAGGCTTGGGTTTGAGGAATATGTTGTTGTGGGAAGTTTGGTTTTGGATTTTTATGTGAAATGTGGGAACTTAGTTGATGCAAGGCGTGTATTTTCAAATATGTCGTCTAGAGATTCTGCTGTTTGGAATTTGATGATTGCAGGATTTGGGAGAGCTGGCTTTTATGTGGATGCTTTGAGTTGTTTCAGAAGCATGCTTAGTGAAGGCGTGAGTATGGATTCTATGACGATTCCCAGCATTTTGAATGCTTGCGGAGGGGAAGGAGACTTGATGAAAGGGAAGGAAATTCATGGGCAAGTAGTTAAGAGTTTCGTATTTGATGGAGATGTTGCAATTAATAATTCATTGATTGATATGTACGCAAAGTGTGGACGCTTGCATGACTCAGAAAAGGTTTTCAGGAGCATGCATGAACTAAATTTGGTAACCTGGACTACAATGATATCTTGTTATGGTGTCCATGGGAAAGGAGAGGACTCTTTGGCTTTGTTTAATAAAATGAGAGATTGTGGGTTTAAACCTAACTGTGTCACACTAACAGCAGTTTTGGCTAGCTGCAGCCACTCGCGTCTTATTGATCAAGCTCGAAGGATTTTCGACTCCATAAGTTTTGACTATGAGTTAGAACCCAGTGTAGAGCACTATGCCTGCATGGTGGATCTTTTGGGTCGTTTTGGGCGTCTAGAGGAAGCACTTGAATTGGTACAAAACATGAAGTTAGTGGTAACAGCAAGTGTTTGGGGTGCTCTACTTGCTGGTTGTATGATGCACAAGAATGTTGAAATTGGAGAAATTGCAGCTCTTCAGCTCTTTGAGTTGGAACCTAGAAACTCTAGCAACTACATAGCTTTGTGTAGTATTTATGATTCTCTTAACATACGGGATCGTGTTTCACTAATCAGAGCAAAGATGAGGAATTTGGGTTTGGTTAAAACTCCTGGTTGTAGCTGGATAACAATTGCAGGAAAATCCCACAAGTTCTATCAAGGGGACCTTTCTCATCCTGAAACTTCAATGGTATATGAAATGTTACACATGATAATTAAGGCATCAGTATTTCCTGGTGATTGTGGACTGGGAAACTGCCTTTGGGTACAACCATAGATTGCTAATTCAATGTCCTTTCCGACGTGAATATGGCCATAATCTTCATGGCTCTACCTGTTATAAGGGTTGGGAATTCAATGATTTTTCTGCAGCATGTAATGCACTGCTTTAGGATTCATTTTTCTGTATGCAAACACACCTGAATTGCACATCTGCATGATCCGTGAATATATGTAACAACATATTGGACCATCTGTAGAATGAAAATTGGGTGGATCTTGAATGTTCAGTCCGCTTGTCTAAGGTCAAAGTCCTTAACCTACTCATATCTATGAAATTCCAAGGATAATATTTGTATTTTTCCCCTTTTTATTTCAATCTTTTTCACTTGTGAACATGTAGTATCCAACCTTTCACAATATGTTCGTTTGGCTGTCAGGTACACTTTGGCTAACCTTCTTACATTTTGGCCAGTGGCTTGTTTTGCTTGGTGCTCCTGAAGGTACACTTCTCATCAGTTTAACTAAATGAATCATTTGACAACTATCATTCTGCTACCTGGTTGTCAAAGGAGAAGGAGAAGCTAGCCAACGGAGTTAAGGATGGCCCCAAGATGGGACATGGAACTCTTGCTGTCGCCGTTGGCATAGAAGCAATTGAAGCTCAACCTCATTCATGGTCTGGTGGTAGACCGACAGCTTCTCTGGTCTGGGGTTCATGTTCAACTCTGGGTTTGAGGTTGAATTGCCATGGTTCTCGACACGCTTGCTTGCTGGTTGCCATAAAATAATAATAATAAAAAAGTGGAAGAAATCAAAAACAAATAATGCTGATATTAAAACTGATCTCAAGAATGGCTGATATAATGAGTAATGGCTATATATATAACTGTAATAGCGAAAGACGAGTATGATTTAGTCTGGAGCCTGCAATGGGTTTGATCCAATGGTATGTTGAGCATGTGCAATAATTACTTTTGTGGTCATCAATGGCTATTTTGGATTTGTTATTTATTTTAACTGCAATCAATCATGGGCAGGTGAAATGAAGAAACTGCTAGATTTGCGTTGGCCCATTCCACCTCAATTTTGTCTTACATCCTTTGTTTTGCTTTTATAACTATCTATGTTGGGTGAAATGTTACCCAATGAAGAGATGCAGCATCTTAGGAACCAAGCGGTTCTCATAATGTCATATATCCGAATATGGGTGTGAATTCAATTTGTTTATATATTTTCAGTATACAAAGGGAATGTCAAGGTATTCTTCAACAATCTTAACATTTTTTAGAGGAAAGAACAATATATTTTCATTTTCGTTTTCTTACAAAATAATCATTCTGTTGCTTCTGCCATTCATTTGTGTAGCTTTTAGTCAGGCCTTTGGCTCAAGATGGTAATGAGGCTGTTTCAATAGCTTGAGGATGATATTTAGTGTGGACAAATGCTATTTTGTATTCTCTCATAGTTGCATTGAGAAACGAGCTTCAATCTCTATCTTATTCTTTCACTTTATATTTCTATCTTTTGTTTGAACAAAAATTGCATTGTAATCTAAACTCTAAATTGTCATTAATGAAGAGAAATTGACAATTCATTTCTCATGGGAACAACATTAAATTAAAAAAATGGTAACTAAGATGGTCAATCTCTCCCTTTTTCTCTCTGCTTTTTTTTTTTTTCTTGTAAAGAGATTTCATTATGATCAAAATTCAAACTGTGATTAATGAATGGAAATGGACAAAATTGTTACATCTCAGAGACAAAATTTTGGCGCCTTCTCGTAAACATAATAATCGCAAAAGAATGAAATAAAGAAAAAAAGAAAAAAAGAAAGAAAAAAAAAGATATCAGTTTCTATAGCAAAACTGTATCTTCCGTGTTTACATTTTCTTTTGAAAACCTGATGCTATCTGTTGAGAATAAAGGAAAGAAACTTCAGCTAAAATCAAGGTTATTCAATTTCTCAGGCTTCTGAGCCGAGCCATGGGTGCGGGTAAGGCTGGAGGTTTTGGCGTCTTGGTTGCTCAAAACTGGGGCCAGCAAATCCATGTTTATCCGCCCTGCACTGATAAACAAGAACTAAATGAAAAATACCTCAAAAAGAAGAGAGAGAGAGAGAGAGATGATCTTTTCTCATTTACTGTTCTAATTTCTATGTTGAAGGACAGGACCAAAGATAAAGCAGAACGGTGAATCAAAGCAGATTTCTCCCAACCGAAACAATTTTTATGATTATTTTTTGGAGTTGAATTATTTCTCAACACGTACACTTTGTATGGATGGGATTTACATCATGCTTGGATGCATGAAACCAATGAAAAGAAGAAATTCAGAAGGTAATTGGAGCTTTACTCTACTCACCCATTCATCAGAAATGAAGCCATAGTCAGCAAGCAGGTAGGAGAGAACAATTTCATTCCACACATCAGGTACTCCAGGTAGACACCAGTGGCTACAATCAGGCGTTGATGGGCTGTCACTCCACTTACCCACGTGTGCATCGCTCCGGAGAGCTGACATGGAAGTAATGTGCAGAACGGTTATAGGAACTTTCATATTCTTTACCACCTCCAATGTGGTGTCCGAAAATAGGCTTCGGTCCCTTCCTCTCACTTCTAATGACGGGTGCTGGGTCACATTACAAAACCTACGAGTTTGATCACTGACGCAGAAACAAACGATATCATTAGTCATGTTGAAGAAGGTTAATGTGAACCTTCAGAGGAATATAAAATAAAAGGGGAACAATGAAACAGACTAATGTTAAGATAACATTAGCCTTTCAAATATGGTTAGTTGGAACCGGTAACTATTACTAATCTCAAAATGGAAGACCAATTCTATTCTAGCAACCCTTTTTGAGATTGCTTAGCAACTTCAAAAGAAGAAAAAAGGATAATGTTGTTGTAGTGGCATTAAATTTAATGCAAGCAGGTTAACTGACAAGTTACAAGAGGGAAAATCAATTTTAGTTCTGTATCCAGAGACAGTAGTTTCTAAACAATTATATGAAGCGTAAAGCCAAACATGTTTACAAACACAGAATCATATTGTATACCTCCAGTGAGATGGCTCAAAAGTTCGAAAGAAGACACGTGTTCGATTTGTGTTGATATTTCTCTCAACCCATGATGCCCAAGTGCCTAGTGCAGTTCTGAAAGCGGTGGGAATCTGCATTCCTAGCTTTATAGAGTTTCCAACCTGGAAATAACAGCCACTGTCCCAAATACAATTTAGACGCATTTCGTAAAGGTATAGAGGAAAAAGTACAGATTATGGATGTTAGATGATAATAATTTTAAACAAAGACTCAAAAGTTTCCAGTACATTATAGATTTAGGTGTTTCCTTTGTATCCTTCAAATATACTAAGGGGTGCCTTACGCTTTTCATTCTTACTTATCATAAAAACATTATAGATATTACTGGACAGATAACATGAAAGCATGGAATACAAGTTACTAATGCCACAAAATTGGTTAAACGAAACCATACTATTCAGGGATAATTTGGAACATGAATTTAGCCTGGGTTGAAATGCAAGAAGGCTTTGTTATGCAGATTTCAGATGGTGGCTTTAGTAAGGGATGCATGTTGAGAAGGTTTTGTTGGGATAAAGGCTTTGTTAAATGGAGTTTTGATCACATTAACAATCCATTTTCATGCACAATAAGCCTAAAAGGTAATCCTGAATCAGATGCAGATTCCATACGAAGAACAATTATTTTGTTCCTCGGGCCTTCGATCTAGAGAAGGGTGATCCTTGTAATGTCTTATTGGTGAATCAAAATCCACGCATGCAGTAGTACAACTACTAAGGCATAATGTTAATATCATATCCAAAATCTAATCAATAACAAGTCCAGAGTCGAAGATCCTGCACACAATGATTTGGCTGGCACAAAACAAAAAAATGTTTCATATGAAGATATCTGAGAGAAATGGTATATAATTAATAATCCCAAAGTTTTTCCAGCAGAGGCATGTCAAAGTTGTTCTTAAATGGATAAGTACTCAAGAACAGGAAAACAGATCCATACTTTGCAGTCTCCCTAAGAAGTTTTCATTTGGAAGGTGCTTTTGTTACGGGTGCATGTGTGAGTATAAATTGCCACATCGAGTAACTGTCATAATAATAATTGGTTAATATAATATTTTAGGTCAAAACTTAAAGGATTAAGTTATTGGTTTGAGTGTTGTTTCAACATATCATAGCAAGGTCTAACTTAGAAACCCTTTGGGCGTTTATCTCCCCAACAAACTGGTATCAAAGTCAAAATGTTCAGCTTCTGCTTGTATGAGGGTCTTAGTCTGATGCATTTGACATAGCTCCCTTGAGAGTGAAGGTGGCTCTTTGAGCGAGTCATGTTCAGCAGTTACTACATTAGATAAAACTCTTGTACACGTAACACTCTTAAATTTGGGAAAGACTCACATGCAAAGGGAAATTAAGCCAATATGGTAGAGGCTCAAACATGAGGAGGGGATTTATTGTGAGCAAATGTTTGACTATAAAGCCCTACATAAGCTAATAGTAACAATCGTGAGTGGTTAATATAGCATTGTTCAGTCCAAATCCATATACTTGAACTTTTGCATTAAGAGGTATCCCGATATGGTATATCAAGGCCTTATTTACAAACTTCCCAAATATTTATCTTCCTGACAGTTTTGTTTTTACCATACAAACACTGGTAAACACAATGTGCATGTTAGATATAAACTAACTATTATTACAAAACTAAATATGCACAGAATTTATTAAAACTAGCAAAGATATGGCAGAGGAAGAGAGGTTTTTACAGCTAACATTCGCAGTTGGCAGTTCGTGAATATTTAGAATTGGTTCTATGTAATTAATCCTCAAGTGACTCGTTACAAACATATTTACTATGGGTGAAAAGAGAAAATAACAATTATTAAACTTCTCTTTTACACTACTACTCCTCATGCTAGGCGTTAAGATTACTTCTACAAATTTTATTTTCAAAGTAGTGAGAGGAAACAAAAAAAAGGAAAAAAGGAAAAAAAAAAAAGAAAAAAGAAAAAAGAAAAAAAAGAAGACAGAAACTCATTTGCATTCTTATGCTAGCACCAAAAAGCTACTCTATCCAATAGGAACCAGACTGGAAAATCAAGAAAGTTGCTTCCTTTCCTACATTTGTATTCATTTTACCATTTTAGATAGAGATGAAGTGAACAGAGAATAGAGGATCCAGGCTTAAGAATTTGTGTTACTAAAAGTAGCACCAAAAACACTATGGCCATTAGGCTATTCAAATGTGTAATGTAATATGAATGTGTGGATTCTGCAATATAATGGACGTGCATAATCCAAAGTTTAGCTAGTACAACGTGATGAATTCATATAATGCTGTTCATAATGCACAACTTTGATTTGTGTGTCAGATCAATCGAATCAGGATTGCATGTATCCATCAAATATCATGGATAAGAACCTATGCTTCAATTCTAGCAGTTCTATCCAAGCAAGAAATTTCATATAGAAAATCACAGGTAACATGGAAGATTTATGCACAGAATTGAGAGAACTTACGTTTCAAAAAGCTTTCCAGGCACCCACCATTGTCCTGTGTTGAATATGAGAACATCTGAGTTAACCCAGTACTTGCTAATATTATCTAACTTGTCCAATCTAAGTGTTGACTTGACCCTCTTTGGTGCATGTCTGGGCATCCAACCCTGTTGCACCAGGAAAACTGAACGAAAGAACTCAATAGTAAAGTTGAAGGAACTGAACCGAACACCTAAAAATCTAATCCGTTTTGTAATCTTATTCCCATTGATTTCATAGACACTCTCCTTATCCTCCACCCCTGTCATAAGCAAGCATATCAGTGACTCCCACTGTGTTCTACTCATAGAATCACCAACGAAAACAACTCTTTTGTTTCGAAGCATTTCTAATATACTCTTCACAGTAAACCTCGGAATATCACAATCCTTTGGTTTCCACCTCAATCTCAGATAATCTTTATCTCTCCGCCCATTTCCCAAGCAATTGAATCCTTGTTCTACAAAAGGACATTCTGTAGCATTGTACAATGGGTAACTATCATCCAGAGCCCAAATTCCATCAAAAACATTGCAACTACTTAATGAAACATTAGATTTGGCTGCACCATACCCATGAAAAGCCTGGCTGAGACTTGGGAGCACATACATGTAACCACAACCAACTGCTATGAGGAATGAAATCAAAGACCCAATCACCACAAGGACTTGAAACAATCGTGAGACCCAGCTCAACCGACTGACCCTTGGGCTTGAAACACTCAAACCCCTCCGTTTAAGTGAAGTACTGCGTTTGGATGATGCATTGCTATTGAAACTATTCATCCTGTCAATCATCCATTGAAACCATTCACCATCTCAATCATCCCACATCAAAGCTTCTTCCCATGTTAAACAAACTATCAGTTCAGGATCCAAAATAATCCATCTTCCCAAATAAGAAATCAAACCCATTATAAAATCCACCCGAGGACTATATAAATCCAACCATTATCACATCAAATCAGCAAAATCAAAACCAACATAGAGCTCAAAATGTCGCCTACTGTCAAAACATCTTCTCAATATCATTGGTGGAACTTCAATGCACAAGAAATCAAAACAACCGTGCAATCTGCCTGTACAATCCAAGAACTTAAAAATTCAAGCTCATAACCATGTTGTGCACGAGACCCGTGATAGAAATTATTAAGAAACCAGATGGGTACGCTTCAAATCATAAGAAAAACAAGACCCGATGAAAAAGCAGACAGATTACGAAAATATTGGATGAATTTGTGAAGGAAATGATACATTAACAAAATTTGAAGACAGTAGCTACGAAGGTGGTGCAGAGATTGAGAGAATCTACCACTGAATCTTTGAAGAGCTTGCAGCGTACGCACCAGAGTTGGAGAGATATGCTAGCTGCAGAGGGCAGAACATGGGGAGGCTTGGGGAGATTTGGATGGTTTTTGTAATGGAAGAAATCGGAGGTGGTTGACAGCAGAACGTGGAAAATAGGAAAGAAAAACCGAAAGAAGCCGGTGGAGTATATAATATTAAAGTGGTTGGACATTTGTTTTTTCGTTAGAAAAAGAAGTTGGACCATTGTTTTTTAATTTTTTTTAAACGATTATTTGGTATATATATATATATGAGCTGTTCCAAATTTCTTAAACTTTAATACATTAATTGATTTCGATCTTCTCTGAATATTGGATTTTTAGTAAAATGATATTTGATGGTAGTTTGATCGTGAAGCAGTGTTTTTTCTTTCTTCTTTTTGTTTTTCTAAACTCGAAAACAAACGTGGAAGCATGATCACCAGTTTCAAATTATAATACTAAATTGTTAATTAATATCCCCAAAACTTAATAGATTACGATAATGTTCCTTTCAAATTATATAAAATTGTTAATGTTCGCTCAAGAACAAAAATATCCTTAATTAAAAAAACTTTAAAAAAAGTTGAAAAGACTCGCTACTGGAATAGGGGGTGGCCGGGCTTTGTAACACCTCACCCAAACACATGGTAAATCTTTTACAAATCATTGCTTTAAACCGGAGGAAACAATTCGGTCTTTAAACTACATGAATGCATGTTATTTTAAACACACACATAGAGCTATATGTGTGTGTGTTTAAGCGACACTAAATAATGTTTTATTTTGTATTGTTTGAACTCTTAACGACACTAAAGTGAATAAAATAATAATAATAATAATAATAAAATAGGATCCTCATTTTTCCTCCACCTCCTCCTCTTTTTCTTCTTCTCTTCATGCATAAGCTCATGAAGCTTCTTCCTCCTTCTCCTCCTTATTGAGCCTCCTGCGCTCGTTGGAGTGCAGGAGGCTCCTATCTCTCTTTCTCTCCCTAAAAACATTAAACTAAAATATATAACTAAATTTTTCACCCCAAGAATTAGTGTTGTTTGAACAATAAACGACACTAATAATTTAGTATCATTTACTGTTTAAAAGACGCTAATTTAAATACCTTATTTTTTTAAAATTTAGGTATTGGTAAGAATTTAACGAAATTTGCAAAAATACCCATGCCTGAGTATTTTTGAATTTTTTATTTTTTATTTTTTAAAATAAACACAATGGTATTTTGAAAATTTTGATAGGATTTAACGGAAAATTCTTACGAATGGTTGAAATTGAAAAAAAAAAAATTGAAAGAAGGATACCCTAAATTGACACTTTTTAAAGTTTGGATACCTTTTTGTAAAAGTGATGAAAGATCAAGGATTATAAATGAAGTTTTCCCCAGTTTTTTTGTAGTGTATTTTTATACCCTATTTTCATGCACGAAGTTGGTGAAAACTTAATATTTTGTAAAAGCACTCAAAGTTTTGAGGTGTTAAAATTATCAGTTTTTGGACATGGTAAAATTAGGTTTTTCAAAACACTTACCTTAAGGGTTTCCACAATAACGATCAAATGTTGTTTTGAATGATCGAATGGTATGTTTCTGTACGCAACAATCAAATGTTGCTTTAAACCATCGAACGATGGCAGTTTGCCTGCAAATGAAATTTGGCCACTTCTGCCAAGCATGTGAAAGAGGGTTTATTTAAAAGAGATAGGATGAACCTTAGACTCTCATTTTGCCCTTTTTCTAATACTAGACCCTAGAACCCTAGAGAGAGAGAGAGAGAGAGAGAGAGAGTGGCACTATCTGAGAGTTGTGCTCTATTGTTTGAGAGTTGCACTCTTAAGACTTGGAAAGCTCCTCCATTGTGCCCATTTCCTGGCGTTTATTGAGTCTTTCCATGCATTTTTTTCACTTTTTTTTTAACCCCAAAACAATGTTTAACCACCTACTTTGCAACACCTTAGAGCATTTCCTTGGTTATTTAAAAAGGAAAATGTGATTATGGGAAGAAAATTATGGCCTTTGGAGTTTTTAAGTTATGTTTGTAACTTTGGTTGGTTTTAAACTTTATGCATGTAGTATGCTACCGTTCAAGAGTATTATGACCTTTTGTGGTCTTGGGTATGTGATAGATCACATTTTGGTAGGATGAATTAGGAAAAAAGACATTCAATGAAAAAGAGATTGAACAGTCTTAAAGAACGATCAAACGATCCATAATGTTTGAACAGTCCTTGAGAAACTACTGAACATTTTCAACAGAATATGCAGGATTAGGGTTTCTAAGTGAAGGATTAGGGTTTTACTTAGTATCTTGTCTAATATTAGAGAATGGCTTGCATAAAGGAGAAGATTGAGCTTTTGGTATGTTCGAAATTGGATCTAAGTGTTTGAGCTAAGTAATCACCCATGGAAATGCAAAAAAAAAAATGTTTTGGTCATCAAGTATAAATATTTTGTATATAAACTATACATTTTGATACTTATGTGTTTCATAAATTATCTCGTAAATCTAAAATTTTTGTAAATGATGATTTACTAATGCATTGATATTTATTGTTTTCCTTTGAACTTAACTATTTTTCTCAATTGAATTTATATACATTGTTGTGTGTCGTACCACCATAGGAAAAAGAGGTGCAAAATCTAAGGGTGCATACACTCTAGTATATGAACTTGACCCTATAGCCGAGTTTAGTAGATTTTAGGTTGCTTTGGATCAATTGGCCAAAATTACCGACGCAACCATCGACAGATGTGGGTCACACCATGCAACATCACTAGTGGTGTGGATCACGCGGGGTTAGACCCAATCGAGCCATTAGTGGTAGCCACTAGCCAGCCATTGTCCTCGCCGGAGCACCAACGTTGTATCAGATGTCCCATAAGGGCGCGCTGATGAGTGCCAAAAAGTGTATATTTGGACCCCTTAATTTACATTAGTTAAACCTTTAGCTTTATTACTTTCTGATGTTTTGTTTAGTTTTGGTGATTTTACGTTTTTGCAGGACATAAAGAGAAAAATGGTTATTTTCAAATGAAAATGCATAAAAGCTAGAGATTTGAAATTGTTGTGAAGTCGATCGATCGAAATTTTCTCGATGTCAATCGATCGATTATAAAATCGATCGATCGAATTTATGCGGAGTTGGAATTTCAGAAACCCTAGCTAACTCTATAAATACCATTCTTTTCTCATTTTTAGGAGAGGAACCGCGGAGGAGGCCGCTTAGGAGTGCCCTAGGGGCCGATTTCACTGTATCTTAGGGTTTTTGGGTCGATTTTGACCTAGAACTTCAATCTTTTGTAAGTTTATTCGTTTTTAATGCATTCTTGTAGTTTATTTATGCTTTCTTTGTTCATGTCTAGCTAATACTTTCATCTAGGGTTGAAGATAAAACCTCACCAGTGAATAGAAACTGAGTTTCATGCTTGTTTATGCTATTTGAGTTTATGGGCTTGATTTCTCATTGTTCTATTTCGGTTTTTGAGATTATTTTTGGATATCTCTTGTGATTTTCGGATACATGTGATGATTTGAAATGATTTCATTAAATTGATTGCTTGGGTTTTCATGTATGTTGGATATTCATTGTGTTTCATTCTATGGATACATTTGATGATTTAGTTGAAACTAGATATCTTTTGTGATTTGTGGAAGAATTGATTAATTGAATGATTTAAACTATTTTTGAAGCAAAAGTAGAACATACCTAAGATTTACATTTGAAAACCTCAAAATATGTGTGATGAGCATGAGATTAGGTTGTTGTGATTTGGTGAGTGTGGATTCCGAAACCCTAGATCCTTTTATTTTCATTAATTTTGTTTATGTTTTATTTTATCAAAAACCCCTAAATTTGGAACTAGGTTAAAATAGGATTAGTTTGAATAGAAATTAATTTTCACAACACAATTCCATGTGGGATCGACCTCGCACTTGCATAACACTATATTGCAAAATGATTCGTGCACTTGCGAGTATTATAATTTGCACAACAACTTTTTGGCACCGTTGCCGGGGAATTGTTTAGTTTGTGGAAATTGATTTTTGTTTGAATTGATTTTATTTTTCTACTAGTTTAGTTAGATTTTTTGTTTTGTAAATTTGATGTTTTGTTTCTGTTTTATGTTCTAACAAAAAAAAAAAAATAGAAAATTGTTTGTGTTTCCGGTTCTGTTTTTGCTACTGCTGCACTTTCTGAGTGCCTTGTATAATCGATCGATCTAACCAAAAGTCGATCGATCGAAAATATTTTAGTCATCAAGTATAAATATTTTGTATATAAACTGTACATTTTGATACTTATGTGTTTCATAAATTATCTCGTAAATCTAAAATTTTTGTAAATGATGATTTACAAATGCATTGATATTTATTGTTTTCCTTTGAACTTAACTATTTTTCTCAATTGAATTTATATACATTGTTGTGTGTCGTACCACCATAGGAAAAAAAGGTGCAAAATCTAAGGGTGCATACACTCTAGTATATGAACTTGACCCTATAGCCGAGTTTAGTAGATTTTAAGTTGCTTTGGATCAATTAGCCAGAGTTACCGACGCAACCATCGATGGATGTGGGTCACACCATGCAACATCACCAGTGGTGTGGATCATGCGGGGTCAGACCCAATCGAGCCATTAGTGGTAGCCACTAGCCAGCCATTGTCCTCGCCGGAGCACCAACGTTGTATCAGATGTCCCATAAGGGTGCGCAAACCGTACTGTAAAAGGGTTAAGGGTACAAATAGGCTATGTGGGAACAATTATGGATTGAAATAATTTATGAATATTATGTTGCACACCTAACTAGTTTGATTTTCTCCCTTAAACTACAATATGTTGTCCCCCAAATTATGCCTTAACTTCTTTACAAATGTACTATTGTTCTTGTTCGCTTAATTATTAAGATAATGAACACCAATATAATTTATTCAAATCTCATAACATCTTTAAAATGCTAATTATTTATACTTATTTCCAACTATACCAAGCTTATTGCATGGGCTAGGTTCCGTTAGCGATTTACTTATTAAGTTGTGAATTAAAGTAATTATTTTTCCACCTATAAACATCTTCTTCTTTCTTTTCTTTTTTATCATTTTTTTTCTACAACTTAGCAAGGTTACCCCAAGAGTGCGGATTATGTTTGTTTGCAAGGCTTGAGATGTTGTGAGAAAGACTTGTGGAAGCTAATGTATGTATATCATTTACGTATAGTTGTTCTGACGATGGTATTGTATATTTGTAACTGTTTTGTACTTGGAGGCTCTAGTTGTATTGATGATAGAATTTGTTACCAATGTATTTAGTCTTTCAGTTCAGATCAATATTTCACTTTTCGTTGCATTTATTCTGATATTGTTGTTATAGGTGGAACTTTCAATTGATTACTAGTTAATTATCTAGGAAGTGCTACGAGTAACATTCCGAGTTGTTAGTTTTATTTCTTGGCTATAATCAGTGACAAAAGTTCTTAGTTTTTGAGAATAATGGTCTCAAGAAGTCTAGTTTGTCCGAACAGCTAGAATTCGTGTCCGGACAAGACTTCCAGTAACTCTCATAGTTTACTCCTATTCGGACGGCTAGAAGCCGTGTTCAAACAGGACTTCCAGAAAGTTTGTGTTTCTTTATGTGTTCGGACAGATAATGTTCCCATCCAGATAGCTCTTACAGAAAGGTAGCATATGCTGTCATGTCCGGACAGATGGTTTTCCTGTTCGGACCGTTCTTACAGAAAATCCTCTTTTCTTATTGCGTCCGGACATGTTAGTAACCTGTTTGGACATCTTCGCCTAGGAATATGTTCCTGACTAGTATTAGAGTTTCTAAAGTCTATTTAAAGGGGTTTCCATGCAAGGTTTTATTAAGTATTCTACTCTGAAATTTTGTGTGCTAAGAAAGGGTTTTAAACTTGGATTATTATTGTTATATATCTTATTGAGTTTTTAGTTCAACCATTAACCTTGAACAATTAAAGCCAACCGGAGTTCCGGTTAAGGAGATCAAGAAGAAGAACTCTCCAGAGGTTCTGGGAGAAAAGCAGACAAATGGATCACTTGTTGTAATTCAAGAGTGTGACAATTACAAAGGTTTTGTGAGTATGAGCATCTTCTAATTCGCTATTCTTCGTAATTAAATTGATTTCTTGGGTTTAGCTGCCCTGGAGTGGTTTTTTTCTTTGAGTTCAAAGAGTTTTCACTTCGTAACCAAATATATGTATTAATTAATTTACTGCTTTACATATTTGGTTAATTGTTTGGGTGTGGTTGCTTTAGAGTCTATTTATTACTGTTACGAGTTAATTAATTTTGGAGGCAATAAAATTATTTTTACCACATCACATTAAAATAATAAATTATTAAATACTAAAAAAATTAAAATTAAAAAAGAAACTAAAAAAAAAATTGAAAAATAAAGGGAGGAGTGGCTCAACCACCCTTGAATCCCTAAAAATAAGGCAAGGAGAGGTCGGGGGGGGGGAGGGGGGGGGGGGCAGCCGCCATGGGGGTTAGGGGTAGCTCGTAGGCCACCCCCGACCTTTAGAAGGTGGCCTGCGAGCTACCCTCAGCTCATCCTGCATCCCTAAGGGTAGTGGTGTACAAACGGTGATAACCAGTGATTATTACATGGTTAAAATCGCTAACCGCCTAAGCAGTTATTGGGAGGTTATTGAGTAGATAAACCGGCAGTTGTATAACCGTTTTTTAATTTGGGTTTAGGGCCGATTTTGGACCGATTTTGGCCGGTTTTAGTGCAGGTTTTAAATCCAAAATAGTAACAAATCCAAATATAAATCCAAAACATTACAAATCCAAAATTATATTTTAATATATATATATATATAAGCGGTTAGCAGTTATTAACCGATTTTCCCAAACCCTATAACTGTTTTTGAAAGTGGTTATGCGGTTATATGGTTATGCAGTTAGTAGTTTTAAAGCAGTTATAATAGCTATGTTTGTACACCCCTACCTAAGGTGGGGCTTTTGTTTTATATTTTAATTTTTAGTATTTAGTAAAAAAATAATTAGTATTTTAATATGATGTGGCTAAAAATGATGATGTGGCTTAATGAGCATCACAAAAGGCGCATTTGCTTAAGAATTGTTTTTTAATACATTTAGCCAAAAATTTAATTAAGACTTTAATGAAAAATATTTCTAGTAATTTCATAAAAATTTTACTTTTATGTAGTGTTAACAATTAGAGTAATGCTCGTGACCAAAAAAAAAAAAAAAGAATTAAAGTGATGTTAGATACCACATTTTATCTAATAAATATTTTACAATACTGACTTGATAGTCTCAACCAACTTTTGATTTTTAGAGTAATGTTATATATCACAATTTACCCCATAAATATCAGATAACACTGATGTGTCAATCTCAACCAATTTTTGGGTCTTTATTTTTATTTTTTAAAAAAAAAAATAAAAATTGATATAAGGGTTAGTTGAGACTATCATGTCAGAATTATAAAATATTTTTAGAATAAAACTATTGTTTTCAGCATTACTCGAACAATTAAGATAGTAGCTTAGAAAATGGTCATTAGGGCAGGGGCATGATGAATCAAGAATCAGTGTAAGGTTGGTGAGCTGATTTATCAAACTGGGGTTTACCTCAAAAGTAAACCCTCGCCATCTCAACCTGAAAACGCCGTCTTTGAAATCATGCACGTTCACATAGAACTTGCAAACTAATTTGTGCGACATGGGGGTAGAGAAAGAAAGCATGCTTGAACACCCCTTTGTAACACCCCAATAAAATTAATTGATTGGTAATTAATTTCATGGTTTACCTCTCAGCCATATTTGCTACGGAATAAAACTCAGATCTCACACTCTCCGAAGAGAGCCTGGAACGAAAGACTTTTCAATCACTAATTTAAAAAGACCCACAATCTCAAAATCAACCAGAGCAAGCAAAAATATCATAACATAGATAATTTCTCCAAATGTTACCAGCATAGCATAAATATTACAAGCCAAGTCTAAAAGTCATAAATAAACATAAAAATTTAAGGCCAATTTTTGAGGAGGTAGATCAAATGAAGGATCTCAATCATGCCAAGCTTACAAAATGTTCACTACGACCCTTAAACCTTCACCCTTGTTCTTAAGCTTTAGAGGAGCCCTAAACCTAATGAGAGAGAGAATTCCTAGAGAGAGAAAGCGGCTTGTGGTGTGATACCAACCTCTTTGAGGTAACCCTTGTTTTTCAATTCATTATTATTATTATTATTATTATTATTATTATTATAACCTTGTGATTTATCAAGCATTTCATTTGCTTTAGCATGCCATGTTGTGTTTATAATTTATCACATAAGAATAATTACTTTTTCTTCAAAAGATGAGATTATATTTAGGGGAAACTTCATAAAAGGGTATCGAACTATAGGCCGTTTTGACAGAAGGACATTAAACTTCAAAAACTGTCGAACCCGAGTATTCAATTATCCTAAACCATCACTTTAGGGCATTCCGTCTGGTTTAGGCATTAAAACCATACGGAATTGCAATCATGTGACTTACTTAAGCCACACTACCCATTTTGCCCATATGCTAAATAAAAACAACGCTGTTCTCTCATTGACATCTTTGCATGTCTTTCCCTTCCACCCAACAACCTCCTCCTTCCTTTATCTTGTTTCTCTGTTCCTGCTGTTTCTCTAACCACTGCGGCCATTTCTGTACATACAAATCTTACCATTATATCCCTCACTTTCATGCAAAATGCTCTCCACGCGTCTCGATGAAACTCTCTTTGTGCAAAAAGAAGAAGAACAGGAGCCATGACCGATTGGTGCAGGAGTCATCGCGGAGCCAGTAGTAGTTGTCGATCCTTGCGTCCCCGAACATTTCCATCACGTACTCCACCTTCTTGGCCACCGGAGGCTTAGGCTTGGGCTCTGTCGCCATCGTTGCCAGAGCACCATGGGACGAAGGCTTAGGCTTGGGCTCTGCTCCACCGCCAGATGGCACATTGTAGAAACGTTCATTTAATCTACAAAATACAGCCAAAAATGGCCACTCCTCAGTCCTCACTGTCTTAAACAAAATGCTGGAGCTCAGTATATATTTACTATTTTACATGCTTCAGTTTTACGTAAAATCGCAAAGAGACAATCGAGCCAGAGAGAACTGAGGTTGAAGTTTGAACCTCCTCGTGTGCTCCATCTCATGTATATTCATGTACCCATATTGTACCAGTTATTTCGACCATATCTGCAAAATTTGGCAGATTTTCACAGATAGCTAGATTATGAGTGTTGTTGAAGTCCAGAGAAAGGAGACCTGTGTGTTTTCCCTCTTAGTTTTACTTTCTATTTTATTTTTTCTTTAATGTTAGAAATTTGGAAAATAAAATAATCGACCAATGGGATTAGAGGAGAGAGTTTCAGGCAAATCTTTGTGTTGGGACTTTGACGGTGAGGGGCTGAAGCTTTGAAGAGAGAGGAGAGATCAGATCAGAGAAGGTGCTTTGGAGGAGTTTTATGAGGATAGCGAGGCCAAGCTATTGGCTAGAAGTAGATACTAGAAGGAAATAGAAGATTTTCCTGGAAATAGAAGTTCCTAGAAGTCCAAGGCGTGCATGTTGTCAAAGAAAGTAGAAGCATGTTGGGTTGACACGTGAGCATCAGTTTTGGATAACACTATATTACCGTAGCACTCTTTGTAATGGGATACTCGAGTTGACCATACACAAGAACTTGGTCGGGATTATTTCAAAGAAAATCATGAAACAAGGAGAGTTAATGAGAAGGCTGCTTGGTGATGGAGAAGAAGGTGGTTATGATGCTGTTGTCGTGGAGTCTGGATATGGTGGTTTTGTTGTTGCTTGTCGGATGTCAATGACGGGAATAAAGGTATGCTTGATTGAGAAAGGCTGAAGATGGGAAGCTCAGGATTTTCCAACTGACAGCTTGAAGATCATATCTGCTGTGAGGATGGAGAACCAGAATGTAGGTGTCAGCTTTGGCCCAAATGATGCTTTATTCTAGGTCACTATCTCTTAATTTTTTAGCCTCTTCTCCATCTTTGGAAATCAAACATAAACATGAAGAAAAATATCATGAATTAATCCGTTGTCAAAGATAATATATATGAATCTGTTTGATGAAAATAGGTATATCTTTTGTTTCACTAGCTTCTTTGACAAGTGCTATGGATGCTCGTTCACATCTGGCACACCGCGATGTTCATGAACTAAGGTGACATCTGTAAAATCATTTGAAGGTGGTGCCCATGCAGAGCGTCAAGTCCGGCACACAGCTCCTCAAGGTGCAGCGGCTTGGACATGCATGGGAGAGACCATCGGAGTCTTTGAGAGAGGCGTTGGGTCGTGGACTACTGGCTGGAGGCGGCATAAGGTTGCACGTGATTTACGGGTATTGTTGTTTAAGACGGCGGTAAAGAAGCGCATGGTCGTCCGATCGTCCACGCCAGTTGCATTATGAGTGGAGCCCACATTTTATTATTTATTGTCCTTTATATGTATTTTTTTAGGGGCATAACGAGTATTGTAACTTAAGTAAATCACGTGCGTGCACGTGATTGAGATTCTGTCTGGTTTTAACGCTGAAACCAGACGAAATACCCTAAAGTGAGGGTTTCGAATAATTAAATACTTGGGTTCGACAGTTTTTGAAGTTTAGTATCCTTCCGTCAAAACGGCCTATAGTTCGATACCCTTTTGTGAAGTTTCTCCTTATATTTATGATTTTCATGTTTTATCATGTTGATATGTTTAAAAATGTCTTTATGATATTATTGGAAGCTTTGGTTAAGGTTTTCTACGTAACGGGTAGATGTTCTGGGTCTATCAAGCATTTTGGTACCCATTGAATGTTGCATTGTATCTCGTCGAACGATCGACCCTTGCTTACCGAATGTTTGATACTGAGGACGAACATTTGAAGGGTCGTTGAATGAGACATTGGGGTTTTAATGATGGGGTAGTCTGTCTATTTCTTAATTAGAGTTTTCACGTGCATAGATTAGAGTCTCGAGGTATTGTTCGTAATATTAAGATATGTTTCGCAGTAGCGGAGTTCAAGATATCCGAATTTGTGGATAAGCGTTTGAGCTAAGTAAATACTTACAAAACTGATTTCAGTTTAACATGTGATATGTTAGAGGACTAAGCATGATTTATTCTTCAAAATGATAAGTCCTAAGCCTACTAATTTTATAACCTGTCTAGATTGCTTCAAATAGATAAGTGCCTACATATGATTTTCTTAAAGTAAATAAACAATATTAGCTTCGTATGACATGATACACCGGTACGTGATATATTACTGCTATGAGCTTACTATTATACGAGCTTGACCTTATGGTCACAGAAATTTATTTTAATGTTTGACCTTGGATCCAACGGTTGTTTTGTCATGGGCATACCATGTACGGATGGGGTCATGGTTATTGCAAGTTGGATTTAGTAGGGCTGCTAGTATATGACGGTATGCATACTATATCCAGGGCATCGATGCTGTATTACAAGTTCCTCGGAACAGCTCTGATCCTACCAAGGAGTGGTTAAGAGATATGTTAGACCATATGGACAATAGTTATGATTAAATGAACACACACACACACGTAGCATGATTTCTCTGTATTAAATATAAGTTATTGTTACAGGAATTATGCCTCATCTCGTCTTCAAAATAAACTACATTTTTAAATGCATAATAATGGAGACAATACATGTTATATTTGTAAAAACTCATGTTTAAATATTGCAAGGTTATATTCTGTCAATTAAGTCTTGGTGTATAATTGGTTTTGTAATAATTTCTTACCAAGTTGTGAACTTATATAGTTATTTCTCTTTTACTGTAAAACACCTCGATGTTTTGCAGATTAGCAGATTGCAAGGCGGTAGAGTGAGAAATTCTCTGGGATGAAAATGCCAAGCGAATGACTCGTATTGTCAGGTTGGATAAATAATAGTTAACTATTATTCTATAGTAATGTCTATTTGGAGGCTCTGAGTCTATAATTAATGATATATAATTCTGTCTTAAAGGTTATTGTTAGAACTCTTAGATTAATTTATTCTATTTTCTACTACAGTATACTCTAGTTATTAGTATAGCGTAGTGAATTCATCTAATTACTATTTAATTGGCTAATGATACTGCGAGGAACACTTCAAATTAAGTAAATATAATTATTTAATTTTGGGGATGTTATAGTTATGTAGAATGATGTGGCAATGCCCAGATCAAGAAAAGGAGTGACTCCCCTACAATTGGGGAGCTTCCTATTAATTTCCTCCTATTTAAAAATGAAAAGATACCATATTAACGTTAATGTCAGCCTCTGCTATTTACATGCTAGGATTAAACCACATCAGTCATCTCTCCAAGAACCCTATTAACGTTAGTGGGCCAGCCTCCGCTAGCCTTTAATAACATTACAATGTTCTCCAAAATGTGTCACAGCTCCAACAACCATCTAGTTGTTAATGTGGACAAGTCGCAACCACATCATCAAAAGCCACATCTTCATATGTTGATTTTGTTTGGATCTATGAAAAATAGTGAATTTTCGGTGTCAACTGCATAACCATTCGACGTCAACACTTGGATCATCCTCGGTGGAAAGAAAAATGGAACAATGATATCCCACGATCAAGACAATTGGCCAAATTCCGCGAAACCATTTCATAGAAGTTCATGGATATCTTCTTTTTATAAAGCAAATCGACTTCGATTCTTGAATAATCCACATCACTTCTACTTTGATTGTAACAAAAGATTCCCCTTCTATGTGGAAAATGCCCGTGTCAATAACTATGATTCCTGGTCATCTAGGTCATCTTCGGTGGATCGCAATATGGAGCCCTGGGTCTGTAATTGCGGGTTAACTGCACTATTGAAGACTGCTCGAATTGACCATAACCAGGTACACGATTTTGGGGCTGCCCTCGGGATGATGCTAAAGCGATAAGCATCTTTAACTTGTTCTTTATATTGCAAGTTCTATGTCACTTATTTTCTTTATAGTATACCTTGGTTTAATTGTTGCTAGTGTTAGGCAAAAAAATCAATGAAGTTATCGACTAAATTCCAATCCAATAATGCCTTACGTCTTTGGATTGGAATTGAAGTAGTAAAATAGAAAATTGAAGTAGTTTCATGTAGTGGATTTGCTATAGAGTGGAAAACTAAAGCAATTTTAATTGATATTGAATTGCAATGTTTTTATGTACTAGTTTTCATATTTTGCATCTTCATCATATTGATCTCCAATTAATTCACATTGTTTTGCTCACTATATGATCAAACTGGACAAACAAAGTTCTGGTACAGAATTGTATAATTTTTAACATTATATATGTTAAATTTAAGCAAGTTTACTTGTTAATTTTTCCTTTAGTTTAAATCTGAAAGATAAGAAGAACGTATGAATGCCAGCATAGAACATCTTTCTTACTTTACTAGAGCATCTTAAATCTAGCAAATGTTTGTAAATGTTGGATAAGGTTATTGATTGGTTAATTATTTGACCAACTTAGAAAGATTCTATTGAGCAATTGACTAGTCTATTGCCATGTAACCCATAATAGATTATATTAGGCAATTGACCAGTATAGGGTCATGTACCCCAGACTGGAGCACATTGGGCAATTGGCATGTATATGTTCATGTACTTTAGAGAACTTCTTATTGAGTAGCCAATCAAAATAGAACGGACAACAAGAATAGGGTCATGAGTTACGTATTATGCTATTGAGTGATTAAATGCCTAATGCAAAAAGAGGGAGAACATCGGTCCCTCAATGACAATTGGTTTGATGCCATGATTTGGGTGTTTGAAATCGAGCATACAATTACGACCGCCAGGCGAAGACAACAGTTATGCATGTTAGCGATTCATTATGAGAGCATGTAACATAAAGGGAAATTGGCACAGTGGCTAGAGCATGGCCATAGAACCCAAATCAAATTATTTTGGACAGCTAGACAGAGCAAAACATACAACCAGAACATGGCAACACATTATACGTAACACCTTGGCTTTTAAATAAGTAGTAAATCAGAAAATATCTAATTTTTCAGGTGACGCAACTACTTATTAAAACTCACGCAATGAAAGTTATCATGTATAACGTTTTCTTTTAATTTTAAGAACAAAAAATTCATTCAAAGAGAACATATCAGAGCTAATACTAAAAGGACACTTCATAAATATAATCTTATATTGTTATTATAATTCACAACTATTGTCTTGATACAACTCAAAAGCTGCTATAAGTGACATAAAAACTACAATTGCCTTATAGTAAGTCCGCCCTTCAAAAGAGAGGCATTTTGCAAGTCTCATAGAACAGACATATACAGATCTTTGTCAATAGTCTCCTTGGGGACATATTTAAAATTACCACAATTTTACAGGTGAATGTGTAAGTCCACGACTTAGCAAGTACAAACATTCTGATTATTACGTAAGTGGCGTGAGCTCCCTTTTTCCTTTGTAAATTCCTCTAAAAACTATCATAACACAAGGTTTTCACAAAAATGTTTTGTTTATAAAGTTATAACTATTTCTCAAACAAAGCCAATGAGTCTATTTATATATAATAATAAAATTAACATATTTTCATTTGCATTTGCATTTTTTTGACTATTCATATAAATCTACATCCCATAATATGGAGAAGTAAAGCAGTTCATGTGATGATAATGAAAAGCATTCTTTAGATGTAAATCAACACATATCATATCTCATGCATATTCCATATAAATATATATACTAACATGCTCATTTATCACATTTTCACACATTTAGATATCCAATATCTTGCATAAGTTAAGTTTATATTTTCCCTTAACCGCTAGAATTTGTTAAGTGTATACTCTCACTTAACCATTGGGTTTCTTGTATATTATACCTTTGTCAGCTTCAAGGTGCTAATTAAGTGTATAACCTTACCTCTATCAGGTTAATTAGGCTTTTTATTTCCTCCGAAGTTAAAGTATATTATACCTTTGTCAACTTTAAGGTGCAAGTGTATAATCTTACCTAGCAATCGGGTTAATTAGGCTTTTTACTTTCCCATCCCTAACTTCGGGTGTTAAGTGTATCTGTTAACCATTTTCACAAAATCACATATTTCACAAATCATATTTTTCACAGTGATCATGGTTTTCCTTCCAAACCTCATTTCCGTTCATCATTTTCTTTCAAACACGTTTTCATTAATTAAACATATGTAATACGTCATGACAATATAATTTTCATAATCATATTCAAATACACATGGCTCATAATTACCAATAAAATCATATATACATCCTAGCTGCATTAAAACATTTAAGTGTGGTACAAAAAACAAATATTGCAGCACAAGATCGAACTGGAGCCTACTAAACTAAAATAAGGGGGACAAGCACAGAAGGAAAAATAAATACAGCTAGGGGAGGTTTTTATTCCAAGCTTTTTATTATTATTATTATTTTCCTTTTTTTTTTCTTTATTTTACTTTTTCCATTTTTTTCAGATTTTTTTTTTTTTTGGTCTCTTTCTAATTTTTCACTAATCCCTCTATATATATATATCACCAAGTTGTATGTACAATTGGTAGTTTGAGGGGCTTGGGGATGCATTAAAGAGCTTAAAAAAATACATTTAGCACATAAAAAGTTGTGCTAAACAAATATTGGTCCGTTTTGTAAAAAATTTATTTTCTTTTTTCTTTTTCTTTTTTTTGTGCATTTTTTGCTTGAAAAAAGCCCAAAATTACATTTTAAGTGAAGCTTAAAAATAATTTTTTTTTTTTTTTATAAACAAAAACTCTATTTCTCTATACAATCCTAAACAGGCTCTAAATATAATTTCCCCTTTTATTAACGTGGTTTGCCTGCAAATTCCTGTAAAGGGAGAAAGAAAGAGATCGACTGATCGAGTATACATTAACACTAGGCCTGCTCAATATATCATAATTAGCTGCATGCCCTAAACAAGAACCTTAAAACGATAATTATAAACAATCTTGCTTAGAGAATGAAGACTAGATCGATCTTCTAGGGGTCTGCAGCTTTATTTATGAACTTGATTGACACCCTCTACCTAGGGTTTCCACTTTAAGCCCTTTAATTAGGGTTCTCTTACACAAAACCCAAGCAATCATTATACATGTTTCTTAATCTTATTTAAATTCTCCCCATGCTATTTCCTTCTCAAACCATACAAAGCCAAACCAAACACGTGTGCACATGCATTATTGCCTCTCTATGTATATATAGTTATATACATACATACATATTTATATATATACATAATATATATTACATACACATGTATAGTCACATACATGTACGTACATATTCATACCTGCCCTAACATACAACCAAAATACATACATACATGCATTCTTTCTATACAGAAACGTACAAAAACATGAGAGAGAGAGAGAGAGAGAGAGAGAGAGAGAGAGAGAGAGAGAGAGAGTTAGAGAGGCATGAATATTAAATAGGGCACTGTAACGTCACTGTTTTATTCCCGGAAGAGAGTCGGCCAAACAAACTTTCCGGCCAACTCCCACACTTGCATAGGCCTTTATTCTATATAATATATAAATGGTGGTACGTAACTCCAGCCAACCGTTATGATTATTCCACAGCCTTTTTAGTCAACAATATCCTAACAACCTTTTCCTTCACATGACCCCTCCTTAAGACTTTAATATTTTTTTTTTTTTTTTTACACAAAAATCAACACTTCATGCAAACATCCCTTATTACAATTACTGCACAATCATTACCCACTAATTATCACCACTAATTACCTCCGTAGGTGAATCCTGTAGGTCCAGCCGGAGGGATGAATCCTCCGGTGCTGCCTTCTGGGTGCTGAGTTGATTGAAGCAACCGAATTTGTCGTTTCAAGAACTTGACGTAGCAAATGGCTTCGTCTAGCATAGAAGCCGTGTCCATTTTTGTGCCGCCGGGGACGAGTCTTTGGAGGATCCGGATTTTCTCGCTTATCCTTTCTCGTCTGTGACGCGCAGCCACGCTTTGAGGGTCCTCGCTAATCCGAACGTTTCGCCTTTTCGGCCTTTGGATTGTGGCCGGATCAATGTCCACCGGCTGCATCGCGGCAATCTTGTACATCATTTCCTTCATGGCTCCAAGCTCCTCGTCTGGCTCCCCCTGATCTTCTTCCACTAATTGGTTTATTCCAATATGATCAGCAAATACATTTGGGGAGGAAACAATATTATGGTTGGAAGAGGATGGTGCTTGGTGGGTCTGAAGAGCTTGATCATTTGGCCAAAAAGAATTAAAGGGAATTTGTTCTTCGATGGGCAGTTGGAAATCCCAAGCGCTGTTTATGAGCTTATTATGGTGGTTGATGTCCATGGCTGTGGGGTTTTGTGTGGAAAAAAGAGTGAATTTCTATAAAAGCAGCATTAGAAATTGAAAAACATCTCTTGGGTGTTTTGTAGCTTCAAACAAGTTGGTTCATGTGTGTGAGAGAGAATGATTTGGAGCAGGTCAGATTTTTACTCCAAGCTAGTGAATGATGCAGAAAGATTTAAAAAGGACTTGAAAAAACATCCAGAAGTTGGGTGGTGGACCCACTAGGATCAAATGATCAAGGGTTAAGATTTTCTTTTGTTTTCTGGCAAAGTACTTACTCTACAAAGTCTAGGGTCAAGAAATTGCACCTACTAACCTTTGCTGGGCTAATCAGCTGACCATTACAAGCACTAAAATCCTAGGGCTAGCTTCTTCTTCAAGGTTTGCTTACTTCCGCATAATCTGTTTCAGTCAACGTTGGGTTCTAGCTATATGTATTTCTTGGAGAGAGATAGAACTAGAGTCGGTTTTTTTTTTTTTTGAATAAAAATGCAACAAACAAACTCAAATATATATGTTTAATGGCCCCAAAGAAACAAGCTAGTAAGGTTGTACAACACAAATTCACAAGAAAATCAGAAACAAAACATATACATATAAATGATCACCAACATCTGAATACGTTTTTCAGATAAATCCCAAGATCTAAGCAATCCCTCTTAGGCTGAAAACCATGTACAAGGAGGTAGCAGGCTTAAATCTAATATCAAACAATGTGTCTGGAAGAACACCCACAATATTTCTAGACTTTCGTGAAAAATCCTGACGTTTTTTTTTTTTCCCCTTACACAGAGTACGTACACTACGTACAGCAGCTAACATCCACTTAATAATTATGCTCATATGAATTTAGCATATGATCAATCTACTGTATATGTATTTGCATATGAGTTTTTGAACCAAACTGCAATAGACTGATCATATGCAATGGGATAAACTCGGCCTCTTTTCTTGAATCCTTTTGCTTTCAAAACTAAGATCTCTTCTTCAAATAATTTAAAAGGAGAAATAAAGGCCGCTAACTATTAAGTCATGGAAGAAGATTACAAGAAGTACTTGACTCATTTGTTTCTGTTATTTCTATTATATATATATATAATTTTTTTTATATGATCATGAACCCCTTTGAAGTAGGACCACTTCATATACCCGCTCTTAATAGGTAAAACTTAAGGCCCATATTTCGCGTCCTCTCCGCATGGACCAAGTTGAGTCGCGAGTTTCGCATGAGGGGTTAGCCCCAAGTGACCGGTTTAAACTCAATGGGAACTCGAACTAAAGAATGGATAACCTCAAGTGACCCCTTTAAGCATTGAGTCAACCCCTTGGGGGTAATTTGTTGCTGTACATTATTGCTCTTAGCTAGATTAATTTTAATCTCACCCCATAAAAGAGACCTATTCTCCTCTCTCATAATTAAAGAAACATATATCGATATTGAAGATAATTGATCTCTTCAATTAATTGCCATACACTGATTCTTTTTTCTTTTTTGGATAAATTTCGGCATTATACTTAGCTTTGAGGTGATGAAATTACTATCGCACTCTTTTTGGAACATTAAACCTTATTTTAATTAATTAGGGTAAAACTCTGAAAGATAACAATATCCGGACAACATATATATATATATATATATATATATATATATATATATATATGCCAACTGTAAGTGGAGACAATACGTTACCTTTTTCTTTTTGGCTAGCTAGTTTATCATATTGAACTCAATGATACGTGTTGCTGTAGAGCAAGGCATCGAAACGCGCGTGCTTTTACTATGAGCTAGATTGTAGATAAATACATAGTTAATTTGAGAAATATCAACAAGCTATAATACGTATATATATATATATATATATATATATATATATATATATATATATATATATATATATATATCATCCAATCACACCAAATTCATACACCCAACCTGCTGAAACCTATCCCCATTCTCCATCACCGCCTACTCAACCCAACCGCCACCGCTGCCACTACAACCGGAGTCGCCACCAATGGGTTGGCCAGTGGAATCGGAGTCGGAGTCGACCTGAGCCGACGATGAGTGACGCCCGAACAAAAGGGTTGGCTCGAAGGCCACCCCTAGGTTCGGGCCAACCCCAGACCCCGGAGGTGGCCGCGCAGAGCTTGGGGTGGCCATCAGCCCAGCCCTAGATGGATCTAGGGCTGTTCCGAAGGCCACCCCCAGACCCCAGGGATGGTCGCGCGACTACCCCATGGACCGGGGGTGGCCGCGCAGGGCCTGGGGTGGCCATTGGGCCAACCCTAAATTCATCTAGGGTTGGCCCGAAGGCCACCCCCAGACCCCGGGGATGGCTGCGCAGCCGCCCCATGGGCGGGGGTGGCCGCGTAGCCACCCTCGGCCAACTTTGGGTCCAAGAAGAGCGGACGGGACTACCCACTTCGTTCGGTTCCGTCGCTTCGTCGTCTTCTCCTTTGAGTTCCGACACCTCCGCATCACATGAAAAGCCCCAGTCTGGCCGTGGAGTTGCCGATCTCGAGTGTCCAGCGTGGCCGCGTGGGGTAGTGGCTCTGTGGCTGGGAGGATTTTTGGTTTTTGTTTAGGGTGAAAGAAGGAGGGATGATCCGGTGTTTTGTCAACATTTACCTTTTTTGTTCTATGCTGATATGTCAACCTCTTATTGTTGGACAGAAAGGTCTTAGTTTTTGCCACCACTTAATAGAAGTTATACTCTATATATATATAATATCGATCTTCTTTTTTACAAGAATTCAGTCTACCTATCACCATATCGAGGAAGTGCCCGTACCATGTACTCGAAGCGTACAAATTAATCTTTTAATTAATTAGAAGAAAATAAGTTTTCGTTTCACAACCAGTTGAATGCCTCGAGTTTGACGAAGAATTTTTTGAAGTAGATATAGGTAATTGATGTGAATATAAAGTAGATAACAATTTTGAAATTTTTGTATAAAAAAAAAGTTAAAAAATAAATAAAAAATAAAAAATTATTTTGTATGTAGTAGGTTTTTTGTTTGAATAATAGAAAAAAAAATTGAATGATATGATATAAAAAGTAAGAATGTTTTGAGGTTGTGTTTTTTTAAAAAAAACACTTGCATCCAAATTGAGGTTACCCAATCGGTTACCAAACACCGCCTAAGTAATTTCATGTTACCAAAAGTGCTAGCTAGTTAGATTTTTTTTTTTTTTGTTTGAATGAAAGATCTGAGTATTTCAATGATCAAATATCACGAGTATAAAACTCTTATATTATAAAGCATAAAGTTTTGCAAAATCATACTCACATGCTATAAGGTTACAAAGTCATAGATACAAACAAAACTCTTACAATAAAGTACTATCTTTGACTTTTATCTTCTGCTAATCCATGTACAAAAATAATTAAAGAGTAGATATGCTATGAGCATACTAGATCTAAGAAAGGGTAACCAAATATCCTAACAAAATTTATTTAAACCGGCCGTGAGAGATAACCCCTCACACCGAATTATCCAGGCCGTGAGAGATAACCACTCACACCAAACTATCCAAGCCGTGAGAAATAATCATTTACACCTGACTAACCTTTATCCCATAAATCGTCCATGAGTGCAAATTTATGTAAAATAAAACTCTTATTCCAAACAAAAACACAACTAGTAAACAGTAGCAACAGCCATAGAGAAGATGAATGGCACAACACAGAGGTAGATGGATGGATGTATAACGAAGAGACCAAAATTACTAATCTGGTCAGAAAGCACCTACAAGAAAAAAAAAAAAAAAAAAAAAAAAAAAAAAAAAAAAAAACCAGAATGGGAGGAGAATGGTAGGAGCAGGGAGTAAAAAGAGAAAGGGAAAGGAGGATAGAGCAAATCTGGGTCAAAGTGCAATAAACCGGCATAAATTAAATAAAAAAGAAGAAGCTATACTTAGCTAATTTGATGAATCTATATACTATAATGAACTTATAGTACTAATTTCACTTCTTCTTCTTTTCCACCTATTAATTTAATGTATTTTTCACTATTATATTATTTCAACTGCATAACAGTCTACTGAATATAATTTCTCATTAGTAAGAACTTTTATTAAAGCTATTGTTTATATATATATATGAACTGGAAAATAGCAACGACTTATCGACAAAACTAAATGAAAACCCACAGGTTAAAATTAGAGTTGTATTGCTATTCCTGTCTGAGTGATGAGGTACCATCAATAATGAAACACTTAACGTACGATTCAGAGGGAATAGACTTAGAAAGATCAAATCGCATCACCCTTCAATCTGCATCAGACGGTGGGGCAAGTTTCTTAGGTCATCTTTTGTTTTTAAGTGCAACACTCCACTCTTTCTTTGTTCTGAGTCATAATTCTTGTTGTTCTCCACTTGCGCGTGCACAAAGCAATCATTTTAGGGTTTCACTTGGGTGTTATATATATCCCAAAAACACATTAATTATTTATCATTTCCCTATGCATGGATTTCACATAACCATATACATATATCTCCATGCATGATCAGTTCTATATATATATATGGCTAATTTTGATGATCACAATCGATCGATCGATCCGATGGTATATCTTATGGACTAGAACTTAATTGTAATCAATTAAACGAGAGCCAGCCATAAATGCATACAATTATTCTAGCGCCTACGAGCCGGATCTTTGAAAATTTTGATCAGTTTAAATTGATCTTGAACGTTCAGCAGTGATGATCATGCCTTAAATTGTTGGTCAGAAAAGTATCACAGGAAAATGCAAGAACTCATTTAATGTACACGTGCATGTACGTGTATTGTTTGCAAATTGTAGCAACTTAATCATAGACTAGCTAGGACGTCCATCCACAGTCGATTTAATTAAAAATAGGGTACACATATTTAATTAATTACAAGTACACATTGCATCAAGGGATGTTGAAACCCAAAAAGTGGCTCACCAACGAATCTACCTAGTCTTATATACATATATCCAAAAACACGTACAGATGTATAGAGACTAGAGGGCAGTGAAAATTACATATACCTGATACATGATAAAAAGTAAATAGAAAGAAAAAAAAGAAATGAAAGGAAATCAATTATGGACGCGCGCAAAAGATGCATGTGATTTTCTGAATTTTGCCAGCCCACCCTATCTGATTTGAGTAATTTGTCTTCAGTAAAGTGTTGAGATTTGTGTATAAATTTAAAATACAATAATAAAAGTGGAAGCAATAGACATAGGAGAGACAAAAATTGAATTACGGGTGGTTCGGTGTTAAACATATACGTCCACCACTCTGAATGGGCTCTATGCCTACATTGTGTCTCATTAACTTGTTTTTCTACAATTAATATAAATATTTCTATTTATAAGGCCGGTTTAGAGTAAATATGTACAATAATAATAATCAAACCCCTATGATTTAATTACAATTAATCCGTAAATACAAAATATTTTAATATCAACCAAATATGAAATACCATCTAGGCATCTTGGCAGTGAAGGTTAGAACTTTTACCTAGAAAAATCACCGAGTGGTGCTTTTGTTTATGGCCTATGAAATGGTGGGGATATGGCCCTTATCAAAAAGAGAGCCAGTTTTGTCAATAGTTGGTAAATAAGGAGGAACAGTTTCACGAGAAGGATTGGATGAGATCCAGCACTATACAAAAGATAATTAAAGGGAAACATGGCCAACTCAGCGTCTGAGTTGCTTAGACTGAGGAATTTCAAGTTTCCAACTATGGATAAAGGAAAACAAAAGTGAATGTCAATCTTGTTGGGTTTAAAATGGCCCTCAGAAAGCTCATTGGAATCAACTAGACGCCCGTAGTTTCTTTGTTTGGGTGAAATCATTGAGAATTTGAGCTTCAAGAGTGATATTTGAATTCAATCAAACAGCGTACGGGAAAGCTTTTATATATAGATTATATATTATTCTCCATCATCATTTATCAGAGCATAATTAATATATCGCCGTAATTGATTAAGAGGACAAAATAGACTGCATTTAGCAGGTTATTTGTTTATGGAAAGCAATCAATTGCTATTATGCCTAGTTGATGTTGTTGAGAAGGAATTGGGAATTTTTTTTTTTTTTTTTTTTTTTTTTTTTTTTTGGGGGGGGGGGGGGGGGGGTGGGGTGGAGGTGAATATATAATTAAAAATAACATTTACCAAGTAATTAAGCGCAGCTGCTCAGCCGGCCAACGTTAAACATGGCCACACACAAACAGCTAAAACCATCAAATAATTAGAAACTTTCATCTGTTGATCAAGGAACTCTAGCTATGGGAAGGGACGGGGATCCGTGCAATAAGGTTGTTGATGTGTAATGTGGGGCAGAATTAACAAGCTAGCACACAATTCACAAGTCTTCCGCAAACCAATGAAATTAAAGGATTTGTAGGAAAATAGAAGAAAATTCACCCTAAGGAAGTTTTTCAATAAAAAAACTGGGAATAACAACATAAACTAACTACCAAGCCGTCCTTAGCTTAAATTAAGAGAAATAGGATCACAGTCTTGAGAAAAAACAAAAAAAAAAAACTGGCCACAACTCAATCGGTCAAGCCTTAAGCTCAGTCGAACGATCGAGCTATGACATTGAACAACAAAAACCCTAGGAAAACACCCTTGATCGATTGAGATTCGACTGAAACATCAACTGAGGCTTTTGAGATTAACACCGGGGTGTTACATTGTTCATCGTCTTAAACACCCAAAGACCGAACCTTTACGCATCAAAACTATAAAGTCACAAACCTTACAAAATCACCATTAATGACTCTCTAAAAATACAAACCATTTATGTGTCCAAACGAGTCAGGTAGTAGGGTCTTTTCCACTGCCGTGTCCGGACGGTTAACAAACAAATCTTCTCGAGAGTTTCAAGTTCATGCTTTTTCGCACGGGACATTTTGGTGTTGGACGACTTACTTACCTGTCCAAACAAGCCTGGGTATAAATTGGCTGGGAGAATTTTTCAGCTCATTTCTCTCCCCATTTATCTCACTCTCATGTTTTCTCTCCTCTCTCTCTCTCTCTCTCTCTCTCTCTCTCTCTCTCCTATGGTTTGATTCTAAACCCTAGATTTTGGCAATTTGAAGCTTCAAAACTCAAATACGACACCGGAAACGTGGTCCTCGTTGCAAGATCTACGTTTTCACTGATCATTTTGAGGTAAATCCGAAAATCCTGACTTTGCTAGATTTTGTGTAAATCTTTAAAGTTTAAACTTGATTTCTCAATTTCTTTTAGGTATTATGTGTTTTGAAGTGTTCTAAGTCATCTCCAAGCATTGGGTTTCACTTTTGGTGAGAAATCAAGGTAAGACCCAAAACTCTAGTTTTTGTCAAAGTGTTTTAAATTTGTAAATTTTGTGTAAACCCTAAGATTATCTTAAGGGTTAGTGTTATTAGTTAATGAGTTGTCAAATGGAGCCATAGAAATTTATGGGCTTTCCATGGATTATGACTCTTGAGAAAATCAAGAACGTAAGTGGGATTTAGAGTTAGAAAATATTATGGGTGGCAAAGTTAACAAGCACACAATTCACAATTCTTCCATAAAAGCAATAAATTAAAGGATTTGTAGGAAAATATAAAAAGATTCACCCTTAGTAACTTTCTGATTGAAAAACTGAGAATAACAACATAAATTAACGGCCAAGCTGTTCTTAGAATATATAGAAATAGGGTTGCAGCTTTGAGAAGAATAAAATAAAAAAAATAAAAATAAAATACCGCTGCAACTTAGTCGATCAAGCCTTAAGCTCGGTCGAACGAACTATCACATCGAACGACAAAAACCCTAGGAAAACACCATCAATCGATCAAGATTCGACTAAAACATCAACCGAGGTTTTTGAGATTAACCTACCACCTCTCTCTCTCTCTCCTCTGAGCACCTTGAAAGCTTTAGTAGACTAAATGGTTGCAAGGTTTGGTCTAAGGATGAATTTATAGGCTAACCACCACTTCTGTAAGTCTTGGACGCATTTAAATCGCATTCTAACAAACCCTAATTGATCACACTAGGGTTTTCTAATCCTTATTATTGATCACAACTATTAGGGTGATCGATCACCCTGGGCTGATCGGTCACCCTCAGGGGGTGATCAATCACTCAAGCAAAAAATGGCCCAATTGTCCAATCAAACCCATTTTCCCCATCCATCATGCTAAATCTTGTTCCTTATTAACCCTTAAATCATAATTAAAGATTTGTTAACCCTAGTTTAGGACAAGGTGTTACAACTTAAAAGACTTGATCATCTCAATCAATCAAACTTCAACCGAGACATCAACCGAGGCTCTCAAGAATCAGTACTAAAGCTCACCCTACAGTCTCGTTCAAATGAGAAATTATCCTCCATATTCTTTTAAGAATTTGTTCCCCAGGTCGCCCTCGAATTTGCATCGTTATTGGATTAATCCCCAGTGTAAGGAACAAGATGCTTGACATTAATTAAAGACATAGGATGTCTTTATATGACTTGGAAACTTCAACCTATAAGCATTTGGATTGATTTTCGCAATTATCTCTAACAATCCAATCTTCCTGGCAGCAAGTTTATTATGCTCTCCCACAGGAAATTTAGCCTTCATTAGCACGGCCCATATAAAATCTCATTCTTGAAACTTCACAAAACTTCTTATCTACATTTGTCTTATACTTGCGAGTAGAATCTTGAAAATGTTGAATGTAGTGTTAGTTTTTTATTTGCTTAATTCGATGATTAAAATTATTTATGTTTGTAATTTGTGCCTCTAGAATTTGTCTGGTGTAATTGTGGTTTCGAACTAAGTGTTTTGATGAAGGACAAATTGCCTTGTCTGTGGCTCGTCCGAACGAGCCATCCACATAGAAGCTCGACTGCAACCTTGGTTGAAGAGCGTACATACGAGATAAACTTGTGAAAAATCACAAAGACGCTTGTCTGCATCCGTACATACGAGCATCTATTTAAAAGAGCCACAGAGTCGCTCGTCTGAAATTGTCCACAACGCGTACGAATACGCTGCGCCAAGAATCCATGTTTCACTAGTAAACCTAGTCTTGTAAGAATGAGAGAAGAGCTCGTCTATACGCCGACTTAGTTTTTGCAGAAAAACAATTTTTTCCAAGTTTGATTTAGACTAGGTTTCTGAAGTCTATTTATAAAGACTTCTTAGGCGCGATTTTTTTAAGGATTTCTAAGCCTAGAATTCTATGTGCTAAGAGAGAAACTTACTTTTGTTCTTAGAGCTATCACGTTTTTTCTCTCTTAGAGTTTGTTCTTTTTAAACCATATAAAGTACTCATCAACCATTGAAGCCTATCGGAGTTCCGATAAATGGAATCAAATAGAAGAATCGTTCAGAGATTCAGAGGGGGCTACTACGGTAGAAGTCAAGGGGGTTGCTTGTTTTATATAAGAGAGTGTTAACTTTAAGGGTTTTGTAAGTGTGAACTTCTTGTAATCTTTATTCTTCTATAGTAGATTGGTTTCTAGGTTGGCTACCCCAGAGTGGTTTTTCTCTTTGAAGTTCAAAGAGTTTCCATTTCGTCATCAAATATCTGTGTTAATTATTTGATTGTTTTTTATATTTTGGTGATTGTTTGTTTGTGGTTCATTGAATTTTTAAATTTCGTATTATATTGGCATACACCTATTCAACCCCCATTCTAGGTGTTGTTTGTAGTATAGTTTATATTTCACATAGCTTTGTGAATCTCTTGAATTTGAGAAAAATGATCTTCTTTAATATTCACCCTCTTCAAGTCAGGCATAGAAGTCAAAACCAACGATGCACACAAATTAGTCAGATAAACAACACAAAATGGACTAAAGCTACTCTAATTTGTAAAAAGATTGTAAGCAAAATCAACTTGAAATAATTATTTTCCCAATACTTAAGGTCATTGCCTACCAAACTTCGAAGCAAATCCTCAAAGAACGATTGACCACCTCCGTTTGAGGATGATAAGAACTGCTAAAATCAAGCTTGGTGTTAGACAACCGCCACAAATATCTCTAGAAGTGGCTAAGAAACCGTTTGTCCCGATTAGAAATAATGGATAATGTCAATCCATGAAGATGGTAGACTTCCTGAAAGTACAATTAAGCCACATTAACTGCATCAAAAGTCTTTTTGCAAGCAATGAAATGAGCCATATTCAATAATTTGTCCACCAAAACAAAAATAGAATCATTGCCTGGTTATGTCTTTGGAAACCCCAAAACAAAGTACATGGTCACATTAGTCCATGGTTGATTCGAAATGGGAAGTGGCATACATACACCGGCATTAGTAGATGTACACTTGGAAAATTGGCAGATCCAACATCCCCCACAAACTTTGTTATTCTTTCCTCATTTGAGGCCAATAGAATTGATCCGCTATGAACTTCATTATCTTGTCACATCCTACATTACCTTCATAATGTTGCTCTTGAATAATCTTCACATGAAGACTAACATAAGGAATACACAATGATTTCCTTTGAAAATTAAGAAACCCGCCATGCACAACATAATCATCCGGCCTCTGACTTGCTGCCACATTACTCACACTAGGACCAAAATATGGTTGTAGTGAGCCTATAAACCCACATGTCCCAAGATCAAAACTTGGCTTTGATACCAACTAATGCATTATGCTGTAATGGGTTACATAATTAACAAGCACTCAACTCACAATTCTTGTACAAACCAAGGAAATTCAAGGATTTGTAGGAAAATAAATGAAAATTCAACCTTTGTGTTGGTACAATTTCCGGTATGGTGACGTGTCGCCTTTTGATACATTCTCTCCAACACCTACAAGACAATGAGATCAAAACAAAAGCTCGTCGGGTGTATCAACAGGGTCTCACTCCGATGCCTAAGTCAGATTCTAATAAACAAATATCTGGGAATATGAGAGCACATGAATATCAGAGAGAGTAGGGAGTTTTGATACCTGGAGTAGTAGCCTATTTATAGGCATGTAGTTCTGATATAGTTGGAGTGCTCTGATTATAGTTCAATTAGGAGTCTAATCTCAAACTGTGTGAGATTAGATCTTATCTCTTAGAGAGTCTGATTCAGGTTGGACTACCCTTTAGCTAAATCTGAATAGGCATCTTATCCCATATCTTGTGGGATAAGATCATCCCAGAAAATCCAGGATAGTGTCTTTCCTGCATCTTCTCAAGGAGTTATGGATCAGGCCTATCCCATAAATCCCGGTTGTAATATCGGGATAAGAATCCCAGCATACTCTATCCATATCACCTCATGGTAGTCTCGAAAAATTCGTTCCCAAGACCACTTGGATATGGGCATTCTGTATATATTTTTCTCGTGCTCCCGGGACAGTGATGTTCCGAGACTGTGATAACCGACCGGGTCTCCAAGGTCCATTCTTTGGGTCAGTTGAACCAACTGGGCCCACGAGCTAGAAATTCGTCTCCATAATTTTTTAAGAACATGTTCACAGCTTGGTCTACATCCGTTATCCTACTGCACTGCAATATAGCAGTCTCACGTGAGAATTTGTTCGAACATGTGTTTAGGTAGGCCGTATAGGTAGGGCCCAGGCTGTTTGAACACTATACAAACAAGTGAGGTCCAGACAAACTCTCACATGGACTATCTTATTGTAGTGCAATAGGACAACCATATTGCACGAAATTAAGATACCTATAGGACGAAAGCTACATCTATTAATGCTTATCATAATTAATTGTGCTTACAAAATGTACATCATATCAGAAAGAAGAAGAGCACTTCGCTTGAAAAAGTTGGTAATATTAACAGCAAAAATTTCTTAATGTATTTTTTTTTTTTTTTTTTATCATTTCTACCACCTAAAAATGAAAAAGAAGAGATTATAATCACTCTCATGTTAAGCAATAATGACAGTGGTTGGGACTCAAAGGTCTAAGAAAATAGAAAAGAGAATTGATTGGTTTGTGAAAAGAAATTAATCTTCGATCCATGCCCCCATCAACTCAATGATACATAAAATACATTTTTTTTTTATTTGGTCATTTGGATGGAAATATTTGGAGAGAACGATTTAAATAATGTATGAAAAATTAAGTCAATGGAGAGATAACTCAACCCCAAGAGGCCTTGGAGCTCTAGATATTTCATGGAATCTTTTAATCATTTGATATTAAAATTTGGGGTTGAGTTATCTAAATTCTGATTTATTAGAATTGGAGAGTAGCCGATTGACGACTTGGATCTCTTTAAAGAGATCCAAGGCCAAAAATAAGCCATGTCATTAAGAAACCCTCCTCCCTCTCCCCGAGTTCATCCTCCGCCACCGATAGCCAACCTAACCCATTGACACCACCACCAGAAGACAAGAGCGCCTCTCACCATCAACCGGTTACTCTCCAGGATAGGAATAACCTGCTCTACCCATTCATATAAGCTCCCCCTAAAGCGAAAGGGTGAGAAAGATGCAGTTGGGGCCTACACCAGGTAGAATGTCATTGCGGAAGAGGAAGACCTTGTGGGTGGTTGTAGTGGGATTGAGCCACTGAGTTGGTGGGGTCGTGTTCAAGGCACTAGGGATTCATCAAAAATAGCGAAAATCAACAAATTACGGTGATTTACAGAGATTTTGGGCAAGTGGGTTTTCTGAAATTTGAGTTTTGGAAACTTAAAAATGGTGGATTTGTGGTATCAATTAAAGTTTTATTTTTCCTCCATTAACTAACTGTTTGTTCTTTTTAAGGACTTTGGCAATTTCTCACCCTTAGATCTAAGCCATGAACCGGCTCTTCTACATTTCACATGAAATTGAGAGGATCCTTACCCATCAACTCAATGATACATAAAATACAATTTTTTATTTTATTTTATTTTTTTATTTGGTCATTTGAATGGAAATATTTGGAGAAAACGATTTAAATAAAGTATGAAAAATTAAGTCAATGAAGAGATAACTCAACCTCAAGAGGCTTTGGGGCTCTAGATATTTCTTGGAATCTTTTAATCGTTTGATATTAAAATTTGGTGTTGAGTTATCTAAATTCTGATTTATTACTTAGATTTTGATTGATGGGTTGTTTGAAGTGAGAGTAACTTGGATGGACAGATTTGGGCCATTGTTAGATAAAGATTTGACCCGTATATGCACATTCTAAATTTGTAAAAGTGGCCTTTTTTTTCACCCTATATATGTATGCCCATTTGTCCACCACTCTCTCAATTTAATTGTAGGACCTATTTTGTAAGAAAAAGTAGTGTGAATATATCAACTATGATGTGAAAATATAATTTCATTTTTAAAATTTTTAGACAAACTTTTTTATGTTAAACTAGAAGTTAGAATTATTAACTTATGACTTGTACGTTATAACACTTTTCTTAAAAATTTTAGACCAACAAATTAGTTTTCATTGTTTTTGGCACTTTTTTCAATATTTGTTAAATTATTACTATCCCAACGGATTTTCGTGTTTATTTTATGAAACAATTTTAACGTCATATATATATTTCCAAAAAAAAATTGGCATCGAATAGTGGGAAATAATTTTTTGGTCTCATTCTCCAAGACATGTTTTTTTCCCAACAAACAAGTTGAAAAAGCTTCGATCAAGCCATAGAGTCCCGAGATTTGATTCATTTGATTAATAGACTATATTTGGGAAGAACGAAAAAGAAAAACAAACTCATGGTAATTTTAACTTGATTGATCAGCAAAATAAATATACTTTCTTTAAACCCTAAGATCAATAATTGGGTGGTTGAAATAAGAAGTCACATCAATCAATCAGTATAAAATAATTAAATATATTAAATGAATGTGAAGAATAATATTTATCTAGTCGGGTATTTTTAAAATTGAAAATTTAAATAATAAATTGCTGATATGAATTCGGTTATTTGTATGAATCTCGATCCACCATGTCCTTGAAAAGTAGCCAAAATATTTCGAGAACCCTCCGTTACTCAAATTTGGGTTATAATCTTGTAATTATAGCGAGGTTATTTATTTAATCCATTTTTGATAGTTATGTGGTTTCTTTTTCTGCGTAGTTGACTGTTGTAGTTGCTTTGGGTTATTGTTGGGCCAATCTGCCATGTTTTATTTTTCTTCTAGCTAGCTTTGTTGTATTATTTTCCGAATCCCCATATTGAATAAAAATTAAAAATTAAAAAAAAAAAAAAAAAAAAAAATCTTGTAGTTATAGAAGTATATTATCAAAATAGTAATGTCATACATATAAACGATTTTTTTAAAAAAACAAATAAATAAATTCCTTATATGATTAATAGGACAGTATGTCTTTCACACCAAATACATAAAATGAGGCCATACATGTTATATATTTTTAAATTAAAATTTTTTAAAAATTATATTTTCCAACCACGACGACGTGAATACATTTCTTATTGCGAAATTGCAGTACCAAACTCTTAGCCTACTGTATCTGAACATTTTGTGTCATGTTTCGGACTTTCTTCCTCCTAATGAGTGAGCCCTACGCAACTGTTTTATAAGCTAGCTGAAATTAATGACATTAAATAAATATATGTTCTTTCTAAATATGGATAGATGACACAATGGCTGATGATCAACAATTTGACTTGAAAGTTTGGCAAAAAGTCCAATTGAGGTTGCGGGTTGAACTAAAAAATAATCAGATTAAGCAATAAACAAATTGCATGCCCATTAATTTATCTAAAAAAAAGCACTAAATGTTTCTTAGTACAATGAAAACCTCACTTTTCTACAATTAATTGAACCTCAAGTTTCTCACATCATTATCGATCCCAAGGAAAATACCAGGTTTCTACTCCACATTTTACAATATGGCAAACACTGATGTGATGCATTTTTATTATAATAATAAAATAAAATAAAATAAAAAATGAATGGATGGTATTTTGATTGAAGCCTACATCATTCATGCTTTGCTACAGTACTTTTTCTTCGAACACTCTTGACAACACAAAAATAATTTTTACTTTTATAACATATTAGAACACTTTTTCAAATAAATAAAAAATGCCCCTTTAAACACATTAACAATCAGGGCTTGAATATATTCTAAAAGAAAATTTGTGTAATAAACAGGATAATTCTGTAAACTTTACCGCATATTGATCCAATGACATGCTGCCCTATACCAAATCCATAAATCCTCGTGCTTTTGCTTTATTCCATATCTTGGGAAAGTATTGTCAGTAGAACTCCTCCTTAGATTGGCCTCAAGTAATAGCCTCTTTGTTCTCTACTTCTTTAACACCACATGTAACGACCCATCCTCATCCTTAACAACACAATATTATTTTATTTTTTCTTTCCCGAACCAGACTTTCTAGAATGTCACTTATCCAGATATTACTTTCGCAGAAACACACTTAATTGCGAAGTTATGATAAGTCTATAGTCATCACAACTTTAAAATACGTTGTGTCAAGAATGATGCGAATATACATATAAGCACATATCCATTCTCATACCCAGGCAATGTAGGACATCACAATCACTCTCTCTTCGGACCCAGCTTCCTCACTGGCGACCCTCATGGGATCACCTCATTCTTGATGTCTCAACGAGTGTCTGTAAACAACCCTCGTGAGCTTGTGTATGCTTTCCCCATCTCAGGCTAGGCAATAACTCTGATACTATTTGTAACAACTCATCCCTAGTGACACAACATTGTTCGCTTTTGGCTCATCGAAATAGACTTCCCTAGAAGGTCATCTATCCTGATACTATTCTCGTAGAAGCATTCTTTACTGTTGAGTTTTGATAAACTTATGGCCATCACAGCCCACGAGCCACCCCTAGCCACCGAGGCAACACCCCCACCGCTGGGGTTGGCTATTGGTAGGATCGTAGGGGTGCCCCCTTGGTGGATCCTCTTCTTCTTCTTTTTTAAAAGTTTTTTAATGTTCTTTATTTTTTTATTTTTTTCAATTTTTTAGTATTGTTAATAAGCCAAAGAGAACAAGTGTCATGTTCGAAAATGAGTTAACGTGAATCACCATTAATTTTATGGACGGAACATGGACGAAAATACCATATGTGCTTATTGGACTATACATGTATCACATGTAATACTTTTGAAATCAAAGTGATCATTTGATGATGAGCCTTACCACAGGTACCTTAAAAGCATTTAACCCTAAATTATTCTATGTATTGATTCTATTGAACTCTACTTATTGGAAATGAGCCTAAACTCATAAGTGAAAAAGAGTATTAGCATAATTGTTAAGTGATTAAATTCAACATTTTTTCTTATATTTAATTTGACTACCGATCATCAAAAAAAAAAAAAAAAAAAAAAAAAAAAAGGGAAACCGAGTACAGTTTCTCCCCGAAACGCATAACGAGGCCTAAATTAGTAGTGTTTCTATAGCTTTTAGCCCCGACCATTAAACAAACATGAACCAAAGCTCGCCGTGTTCAAGTTCAGACTTGGGCATTTTAACCAACCGGCTTGAGAAAACAGTTCTGATATATATATATTCCCTTCAAAAAAAAAAGTTCTGGTATATATTATGCCATCCAAATGATAATACTCGATTAAAGTTAGACTAATGCTATATTCTACATTTTTATTCTTCGTCTATTTCACAATATTATCTAGAAATCTCAACCAATCTTAAAAAAAAAAAATAAAACAAAAATAAAACAAAAATTCATCTATAAGTTAATTAGGGCTACCGTGTCATCATTATAAAATAATTGTAAAATAAAAAATGTAATTTCTAGTATAATTATCATTATCATTGTTGTTGATGTTGTCATTATTTTTATATTATTAGTCGTATTATCATCATTATTACCGTAACAACAGGGATGGCCACAGAAGTAATAAAGATGCCAACATTATTATGAGAGACAAATCAAGCACCAAAAAAGAAAAAAGAAAAAAGAAAAAATCTATATAGTTGCAATTGGAATGTTAGGACCAATAAAAGATTCTTAGTATAGAGAAGAAGCAAATTAAGCTCTCTTTCCCCTTGCTTTGTTCCTCTGTTCTGGCCAGAAAAGTAACTAAGCCTCCTTGCTTGTATGCTCATAAGTCAAGACTGAATATTCTTGAAATAGAAGCTAGAAAATGAATTCCAGGAACTTAGAGCAGCCCTAAGCCACCCAGTAACCCTGCCAATACAGTAAGACCTTAGGCAAAATATTCACACGCTATGAGGACCCAGCAATAAAGCGTTCCATCTACTCTTTCTTTTCCAAAAGCACATTCTACCATCCCCGTTGTTCAAAGTCAGTGGATAAGAAATGAATTTAACAGACAATGCCTGCAATGACTTGATCATGACATTCATAATTCCATAAGCAATTAAGCTAAATATATAATAGTTTCTTTTTCCTTTCTTTTCTTTTTTGTTGGGGGAGTGATTTCTCCTGGCGGCAGGGAGGGGGTTGTAGAGGCTGATGGTGATGATGATCAAATCCAATGCCAACTTCACAAAGCAAACGACATATTGAAGACTTGATGATTATCAGCAATAAAATTCCCAAAATCACATATAGTGAAACAGACAAACAGAAGTTTACAAACAAAAATCACCGCTATATGTACATGCATGAGTTGAAAGGTTAGCTAACCATGTTAGCAACTAAATCACATCAACATAAAGGAAACAAAGATCAATATTTCCAGAGGCTGCAGAAGCATAAATACACAAGGAATATCTTAACCACCTACTGTATATTGGAGGAAAGAAACACTGAAGTTCTATGTTTCATTTAGCTCTTCTGAGATTTTTCCACATATGCCTGCAGCAAAAGGAAACTATATTAACAAAAGATGGCGAGCAAAATTGCACACAAGTAATAACTACTTGTTTGACATATCTAAGTTGGGAAAAAAAAATGTTCTATATTAAAACATCAGGCTTAATAGTATGAAGTAGAAGATAAGGCGGCAAGAAAGGATTTATTCAGCCAACAAGTCATAGAGTATAACCTCGTTATGTTAGGTTTGAGTTCCCATAAAGAAACGTAGAAGCAAAAGTGAATACATAACTTTTCTTTATTGTTAAAGGTTTTCTTCCTATGGGATGCACGAAGTTTCTTTTCATAATTTCAATCACTATGGAAACAAAAGCAATCAGGAACATCAGAGCTTCTGATTTGTTTTGATAGGTTAACACAACTAACACATGCACAAGGGTTGATCCTACGCTCCACCTCTTTTTCGTGGGGAGGACACATCATTTTTACATTTTATCCAAAGACCATCGGTAACATCAAAGCTTCTAATGCTGAGCTTGGTTGCCAAAAATATCATTTAAAGGAAAAAGATAATGAAGCTATTAACTTTAAATTGGCTCCTAGCTTTGATTTGGTTGCCCTAAATTCTCGCTCTTTTCCTGTCTTTATTTTCCCTTCATTTTATTTAATTTTGATCTTTTGCTATCTGGCTCCTGCAAAAGATTGGAAATAAAAACGGATATTTGTATTTTGAAGCGGTAAGTCGAATTTTAAACATTCTTGAGATCTTGGCTGTATTATACGATTTCTGAGTAGATGGACTAAACATACAAAAACGAATAAGAAAAGCAAATTCCTATTATTCCTAAATTGAACCAACATAATTCTTTGTAGGTCTGGTTTCCTTTGGCAATTCAATTTAGATAGTTGAGTGATCAAATCTAAAAACGTAACAACCGATCCAACTTGAACTAGGTTGCATCCTATTTATAAGTGACAAATATTGGATGAAACAACAATAGTAAATTCATAAGATAATGTAACCCTTGTCCACTAAATAAGGATTAAAAACTTGGGAAAACTACACTTAACCCCCCATCCAAATTGACACCTCTTTTGCAAAGTTGCCTCCAAATGTCAATTGCTCCTTCAAACAATCAGTTTGTTGTAATTTACACCCTCCATTATATTCTGGCATTAAAACAGAAAGAAATTTGTGCACGTGACACACATGTGCACAATTTTGACTTGAAATACCCAGATTGCCCTTTTGTTAAAAATAAATAAATGAAAAAATGCACGTGTTAGTAACATTCGCAACTTTCCATCCATTTTAATGCCAAAATCTAGCAAATGGTGCAAATTGTAACAAAATGAGAGTTTGAAGGGACCAAGTATCACAAACGATTATGTGGAGGTGTCTTTAAAAAAGGAATATCAGTTTTGGGAAGGTCAAGTATAATTTTCCCTAAAAACTAGGAATTAGGTGCGGTGGTACAAAAACTTTAAAGAAACTAGAGGATAAAAAGAACTTGAAAGAAAGTGAACAATTTCTAGAGTTGTCACCAAATTCACATCCCAATCTGAAATTAATAAACGAACCAGCACTCACCTGCACTAATTTGGTAAGCTTTGGTTTTGAAGAAGACAAATAATGGTCGATTTTCTCTTCCGTCTGAGGAATATTAGCACCCTGCATGGTACTGGTCACTTTGTCCACTACCTTCTTCACTATAGTCTTGTAAGCATCTTTGCTGATTTGGCCTTCCTTCCACGTGGGTTTTAGTAGTTCCTTAACAAACTCCACAAGTGCAAATTTAAATGCACGAATACCTTTCACATCTTTGCCTTTCTTGCCCTCATCCACTCCAACATCTCCATCAGCATTCTCCAAAGGACCATCCTCTTGGGCATTTTGGCTCCCCTCTCGTCCTTTCTTGCTTTCCTCAGCCCCTACTCCATTATTTTCCATAATAACCTCACTGATTGCTCCTGTCTCCAGCTGACTTGTCTGGTGTCTCTTGTGATTCGGTTCTTCTGAACTGCCAGTCCTATGAAAATCACTGCCATTTTGTCCACCAGGAAAAGATGATGGGGACATGGTTTTAAATGGCATTTCTGGTTTTCCATCTAGAGAACTTTTCTGCCCAGTTGGAGTTGGTGGAAAGCCTAAATGGTTCTTACTACTGTCAGGCTTCTTAGGCTCTATGCTATCACATATAGGATCATACTGCTGGGATCCAATGGCTGGATCTGGCTGAATGAATGATGCCAAAACTGGCTGAATAGGCACTTCAGACTTGGCAAAGGAAGGAATATCCAATGAATTACGGGAGGTTAGAGTAGCATAAAGTTGTGGAATCTGTTGTCCATCTCCAAGTAACTGAGCCAGAGAGGTACTAAGTTTGGTAAAATGGGTGAGCTGATCACCACTTACCACGTTCTGACCATGAGGAATTCCAGGATTTAATTGTGATGTATTAGCATCCACAATGTCTAGTTTGATGAGGGATTTTCCCTCCGGAGAAAATGCCACATTTTGCTGATATTTTATAGTTCCTCCTCTTGAAGGGGCAGTGGGTGTTGCCACTTGATTTTGTCCTACAGAATTTATGTTTGAAAGAGGTAAGGAGCTTGAACTCCGGCCATTTTGGTCAAAGAACTGTCCTGGCGTGATATTGGCAGAAAAATTTAGATCAATGAACGAACTAACAGCTTTTTCAACTGCATTCTTATCATCACGTGACAATACAATAGCACCATTCTCAATCAAATTGTGGTTTTGTTGGACATAAGATTTTGCATTTATTACTGGCAGCGCATCATGCATCTGAACTGAAGCCTCTTGAGTTATATCCTGTCCCCGAGTCACTGAAGACGTATCATAAGGACCAAGAGATTGTGAAGCCTGAGTAGTGTGACCATGCTCTTGTTTCACAACAGGGTTCGCAGACTGCACTCTATAATTCCAATCGGGCGACATGTCCATATCACCAAGCCATTTCTCGGCACCTCTTGAATCAGAAACACCCATGCTAGCACTAGCATTTTCTTCCATCCACGGGTTGCCGGCCTTCTCATTGCTCACAACTGCTTTATGACCAACTGTGGGATCACCACCAGTTTTCTTCTCGTTGTCCAAACTATGGCCCCATCTAGTATCATCCATGGACCAAGCAGTGAACCTTGGTTCTGAGGTACCCGATAATCCAATATTGTCCTCACTTTTTGTAGCATCTGAGACACTAACTGGACCAGTCAATTCACTCCATTTTGGTCCATCCCATGACCGATCCACATCATCTGAATTGCGACCCAGCTCCAACCTATCGTCTCGTGACCTTCCATCAGGACTTACACCTGCCTGACCATGATGAGAAAACCGGCAATATTTCCCATTACGACAATTTCCCACAGCGAAGAATTTACAAGGAACATCACGACCCCTGCGGTGTTCAGGCTCACCACCTCGATCAAAAGACATATCTTTATTCCTATGATTTTCCCTTTCTCTAATGACATCATTTCCAGACCCTTTACTGAAACCATCAGAAGAACCATCATGGGCATACCTGCAAGATGCCCCCCTCCAACACTTTCCTCTCATAAACTCGGTACAATATGCAGTAGATCTTCCTATCCTTGATGTATAGTCCCTAGTATCATGGGGAGAGGAATATTTTGAGTCTCCATCTTTACTGTGTCTACTTTCCCTGCTATCCTCATAATGTTGATTACCCTGGTGAACAAACTGACAATGATTGCCTCTCCTGCATCTCCCAGCAGTAAAATCTTTACATAATTGAGTTGATGCTCCTCTGCTTCTACTTCTCTCATAGAATCCTGATTCCCGCCTAATGCCTCGAATAGGGCTTCTACTCCTGCTCTGGCTCCTGCTACTTCTACTCCGACCCCTGCACATCATATTCACAGATAAGGCAAGACAAACTAAGAAATCAACTGCATTTGTCTCCTCACCAGGAGGCAGGACATACTGCTGTGTTCCAAATACAGAATTATCAACACAGTTGATATATAATTCAGGTGTGGCCCTATTAGAAAATTAAGGAATCATACATCTGCCTCAGAACTATCAGAAGAACTCATACGTTAGGAGAATTTAATATATGGATGATAGTAATTGATGAATCAAATATATGAAGTAGCACTAATAATAAGGTTAGAGACTGAAGTCCAAGAAACTTACAAAAGTTCAACAAATTTCCAAAATGGGCATGATAATTGGAGAATCAAATGTATTACTTATCAGAGAAAAAAGGGGGGAAACCAAAAGAAGTGGGGAATCAAACCTGAGTGACCTGGTCCAACCATTTTTAGGGGAGTGACTACGACTTTGCTGTCTCCATTCATCAAGGCCAGGAGACATTCTCGTGCTGTAACTTCCATCTCCATCCCATGCCACCGAGGGTTCCCAATTTCTGTTGCGGCCTTTATTGAAGCTATTATCCTTGAGTGAACCCCTGCTTCTCGGCAAAGATTCTCCAGATGCCAATCCCAAATCATGCTTCGACTTTAGCAAATCATTCGCCTCCAGATCATATAACTTTGAATTATTACTACCAGCAACCTCTGGAGAGACCCATCCCGGTTCTAATTCTTTATCATGAAAAGAGATACCTGTTTTTCCAGGCCAACAATCATCTGCTACATTTTTGGGTTCAAAGTGACGCTCTTCTCTCAAATCCCACTTAGAACTACGTTTTCTGCCACTGCCACTCATTTCTCTCGAGCAAAAAGCCTTACCACCTTCTTTTAGTTGAGTAAGGTATAATCTGGAGGCAATGAAAAAAACAGATAAATCAATCTCGATGACATAAAATCCCGATCCACTTTTTCACTTATTTTCCTCTCATAGTCTGCTGTAGTGTTAATTTGAAATCTTCAGCAGTTATTATTATCTCCCTCTAAAATTATTGAGGAAACAAGTCGTACATCATGCACCAACTTGATTTGAGTCCAAAAAAAAATTCAAAGGAAATAAATAGAAAAACTAAAATTAAATGATTAGCCAATCCAAATTATTAATCCAGTGAACATAAAAGACTGTCCAAGGATTATTTAAAAGAGATTTGACACATAATTCAAGGAATAAACAAAGTTTCATAGATTAGATCTGATTGACATAAAGATTGGTCAGCTTCCATCCCACCTCACAGACCAAATATATTACAGCAATTTCTCTCAGCCATATGTCAAAGAAATATCAGGTATATTTATAGCAAAAACAGTGAACTTCTGCCAAAGTAAATGAGAATGAAGCAGGACTTTAGAATAGCTGGAATAAAAGCAGCATTCATATTTCCAAACATAAATTTGGATGGAATAGGAAGAAAAAAAGGAAGCCATAGGAGAAAGATCTCAATAGAGGACATCAAGGCGGAATAATAATAAAAAAGGTTTAATGCTAAAAGTATACAGCCTTTGGATGAAAATTAGCAGTGAAACAAATCCCTTCAGTTAATACACCTATTACCAAGGAAAAGGATATCAAACAAACAAACAAACAAACAAATATATATATATTATTTGTCAACTAGCATTACAGCTTCAACATGAAGAAACTGGACCACCACCAGCACGAACAAAGTGGTGGATACCAAAACTAATGGCATTTAACTCAGGGATAATAGAAAGAAGAAATATGATTATTTGCTGCATGCAAAGAGAAACAACAGCAGAGCAGGATGCATCCTTTATTAGTCTCCCACATAACCCAACACCAATGATGTGGTTGCTATTGTAGACAGCTTAACTAAGATGCTTCGATCCATTTTTTACTCATTTCTCCTCCAGGCTGAGAAAGAGGACATCTAAGCCAAGCTCACCAATTGTTAAGTTCGATAGAGTACTTGACCTCATGCCAGTAATAATGAACCAGAATATTCTTCCACTAGCTCGAGTTTGTTGACACTCATTATCATATATATTTGTATTTGATTGCCAAAGAACTAATATTATCATTATTCTTTAAAATGTTCAAACAGAAAATAATCAAAATAAAAAAAATAATAATAATAATTAAACAAACAATCAAACATGTCACTGATTGCAGATAGCAGAACTAAAAGTAGGGACCTTCAAGTGGAAATATTGGCCCCTTTTACTAAGGCCCCTTCCTCCCCCCCCCCCCCCCCCCCCCCCCCCCCTTTCCTAGACTTCATGTCAGTACAGGTTTAAAATTTAACCGAATTCCTGGCTTCTTGAAGAAGCCAACATGTGTTGATTTCCAACTTTACCCTCCACTCTGCCCTTCAGCCCTTTCCCCATACTACGAACAACATGAAAAATTGGAGGATAAAGTTGGAAATCAACACATGTTGGCTTCTTCAAGAAGCCAGGAATTTGGTTTGAAATTTCAAACCCGTACTGACATGAACAGTAAGAAAGGGGGGGGAAGGGCCTTAGTAAACGGGGCCATTGTCTTCTCCAGTTATTTAGTACGTGAATCGTATTGCACAACTTCTAGGACCATGAATTTCCTTGAGCCAACCAGGAATAAGGAAAGAGAGAAGTATGACAAACACGTCAACCAATTATCAGTTGCACGATGAAAAATCCGTATCTCCCAAAGGTTGTCTCTTTGTAGACTAAAATATAAGCCACACTCATAGCCGATAGTTGATATTGTAAGTCACAAATTTCAGTCAGTTATTCTATATATCTCAGGCCAGGCCTAGCTTAAATTTATCTAAACCGAGCCTGGACATGCAATTATTTTAGGATCCTTCACAATCCTAGTGAAGCGATGGGAATAAAAGATTTTCAAATCCCCATTGTCTTTTTAATATTGTGGCACTTCAAAAAGATGTCTAAAATATTCTTCCCCAAAGCCACATGCACAACTTCCTATCTATTATATGTCAAAATCTGATGCTTGATGCAAGTTCATTAATTTTTTTTTTTTAAATGTAATAAAAAAAATTTCATATATCACACTCCTGACAGCCATTACTTATCACAGAAAAGATTCCATATAATAGAACCCTAGACATTTGACACAACAATAACCTCCTTAAAGAGGATGAATTTTCAACGTGGCATACACACAAATACATACATAGATATAGGCATACACGTGCACATATATATTTTTTGTTCCTGAAGGTGCTATAGGGGAGATGTGGAGGATTTGGCTAGCATTCTTGGGTGCGGTGTGGCTTCGTTTCCTATAAAGTATTTGGGTCTTCCTTTAGTTGCTAAGTATAAGGATTCTAATATTTGGACTAGCATTATTGAGAAGACGGAAACTAGATTGGCAGGGTGGAAGAAGTTGTATTTATCAAAGGGCGAGAGGTTAACGTTGCTCCAGTGGGAGTGGCTAATCGTTTGGAAAAACTTCAGAGGGATTTTCTTTGGGGAGGTATTGGAGATGAGTTTAAATTCCATCTGGTGAATTGGTCTTAGATTTATTCACTGAAGGTCTCAGGGGGTTAAGGGTGAGAAACATGATTCGGTTTAATAGAACTTTGCTAGGTAAGTGGCTATGGCAGTTTGCTATGGAAATGGATGCTTTTTGGAGAAAGGTAGTGGATATTAAATATGATAGTATGAGGGGTGGTTGGTGTTCTAAGGAGGTTGGGGGACCTTTTGGAGTGGGAGTGTGGAAATGTATTAGGAGGGGTTGGGATGCTTTTACACATCATGTGAGATATGAGGTTGGAGATACTTCTAAAGTCTTGTTTTGGCATGATGTATGGTGTGCGGATTTACCTTTGAAGACTCTTTATCCAGAGCTGTTTACTTGCATGTAGTAAGGATGCATAGGTGGAGGAGAATATGCAGATACAAAACAATACCATTCTGTGGAATATTTTGTTTACTCGACCTATACATGATTGGGAGGTGGAAATGGTCTCTAGATTTTTTGAGCTGTTGTACTCTTTTAAAGTAAGGTATGAAGGAGAGGATAAAATTTGTTGGATTCCTTCGGGAAGAAAATCATTTGAAGTGAAATCTTACTATAAGGTTTTATCTATTCCTATACATTCTTCTTTTCCTTGGAGGAGTTAAGGTTCCTCCAAGAGTTGCTTTCTTTATGTGGACGGCTACTTTAGGAAAAATTTGAACTTCGGATAATTTACGCAAGAGGAATATTATTGTGATGGAGTAATGTTATATGTGTAAGACTTGTGAAGAGTCCACCAATCATTGGTTCCTCCACTGTATGGTTGCTACAGAGTTGTGGAACGTGTTATTGCAGCTATTTGGTGTTGCGTGGGTTATGCCTCGATCGATGATTGAGATGTTGGGGAGTTGGAGGGGGCAAAGAGGCAACTGTTGGTGCCGATTTGGAGAATGGCTCCTTTGTGTTTGATGTGGTGTCTATGAAAAAAACTGAATGCACGTAGTTTTGAAGATTGTGAAACTGGTTCACTTAATTTGAAGAAGTTGGTGCTACAAACCATGTTTTCGTGGAGAGTGACGCTACATTCTATGTCTGATTGTTCTTTTTCTAATTTTTTAGATTTGTGTTCTTCTTTCTCTTTGGATTAGGGATATCCTGTATACATCCTGTGTACTTTGGGTTGCACCCCTCTGCGCTTTTGGACCGAACCAAAAGTCATTGAAATCTTTCTATGTATAAGTAATCGAAATATCATTAAAAGCGAAAGCTCAACCCAGGTATACAAAAAATATAAAAGAGAAACATCTAGCTAGAAGAAGAAAAAAGAACGAGGAAATCATGAAAACTAACTCCAAAAGAGTTACAAACGCAGCTGTCCAAATATAAAGAGAATAAAATAAGGACTTGAGCTCCTCCAACGTCCTCTAGCAGTCCTCAAAGATTCGATCATTCTTTTCCCTCCACGAAAGGCAAGAAAACAACACCTTCCACACCACAGCAGACATAACCCAGGACAACCCCAAAGCGACTGAAAAAAAGCATTCCACAAGGCACAAACAACCTTACTAAGGAGTAGAAGATGATCCACATACTCTCCATTCCTCTTGCACATACAACACCTATTGACAACAATGACATGCTGCTTCCTAAAGTTGTACATGATAAGGATCTTGCTTAGGGTTGCCGACCAAGCGAGAAAAAAACCACTCTTAAAGGAATACTCTTTCAAGGAAAAGGAATGCCACTATTACAAACAAGAACACCATAGAAGGACCTAATAATGAACACCCTTTTTTTTATGGGACCCACGAAAGCTTCTCCTTGCCTTCCTATCTCACTCCATAGGAATACAACAAATTAAAGAACGATGCAAAGACATTCACCTCCCAGTTGTGAGCTGTTCCAATGAAACTTACGTTCCACTGAGGGGAACCACTAGAAAGCTCCAAATGAACTACGCTATCCAAGAGCGCCATTTCTCCCCAAATCCACACCTATTCAACATATATAGTAAGAACTCCAGTTTAACATCATCATAAGCCTTCTTAAGATCCAGCGTGCAAAGCACCCATGGATCACCAGATCTAATCCTACTATCCAAACTTTCATTTGGTATGAGCACAAAATCAAGGATTTGCCAACCTTAAACAAAGGCGTTTTGAGGCTTCAAAGTAATTTTCTCCACTACCTCCTCAACTTGTTGGCAAGGACTTTGGCAAAAATCTTATAAACTCCACTCACAAGACTAATAGGCCGGAAGTCCTTAGGATCAATAGCCCCAGATTTCTATGGAATGAGAGTGATGAACATGGCATTAAGGCTTTTTTCAAACTTCTACTAGCATGAAAGTCATGGAACACCCCCATAATGTCTGCCTTGATCACATCCCAACAAATTTGGAAGAAAGACAAAGAAAAACCATTAGGACCTAGAGCCTTATCACTGTTCATACCTTTTACCACCTCCAGGACTTCTCTCTCAAACGAATGCCTCCTCATCTAGAGAGTCGAAGGCAAGGCCATCCAGCTTAGAATGCCAGCTGAACTGTTCTGAAACCAAACTCTCATAGAACTTCACAATATGTTCCCTCATAACAAATTGGTCAGAAAAAAACTAAGTCGCTTACTTGAAACAATTCGATTTAGTTGCTTTTGTCTCCAACTTACTGAGAAAACAAATCCTTGCAATCTTTTTAATTTTTTTTGCCAAAAGCTAGAAAAGGCACAATTGATTTAATTGACCTAATTTTTGAAAACAAGTCCCTAACCATGCAATCATGCACTCATTATTTGATCAGACATTTTTTTTTTTGATAAGTAAGAGAGGTTTTATTAAAAAATGCAAAACGCAATCAAGTACACAGGGGGTATACAAGAAAGGCAATTAAGAAGAAGAAGAAAACAAAACAAGGAAATCGTTATAGCTAATCACTAGAGGTGCGAGATACGCAGTCGTCCAAGAGTACAAAGAATGAAGAAAAAAGGAAATGAGCTCCTCTATGGTTCTTTCTTTGTCCTCAAACTGTCTATCGTTGCGTTCCCTCCACAAGCAACACATTGCGTTCCCTCCACAAGCTCCTCTATGATTAGACATTTTGAAACACATTGCCTAATCATGCAATCATGCATGCATTATTTCGTCAAACATTTTATTTTAAAAACTCAATTAAAAAAGTCATCACTTGTTTTTTTTTTTTTATAAGCAAGCATAGAAATTTTATAAAAAAGTGTAGGTGCCCCTAAGCATACAGGAAGTATACAAAATAATGCAAAAACAAAAAAAGACAAGTGAAACAAGAAAAAAAAAAAAAAAAAAAGAAGAAAGAAACACCCACAAAGACCCAACATAACAAAAATCCCAAAGCACCCCAACAAAAACCCAAAAACTCTCAACAACATTACATCACAGCAAGAGCCCTCTTGCTTTTGCTCCAAGTAAAACCAAGACTGCTAGCATCATAATTGATATTGCACTCAAGGTTCTGTAGTTCTCTTTTTCTTTTAAACTTAGGAATGAAAATTTGGACCTCAAGACGCTGCCCCTCAACCACTTGAGCCATGACATCCAAAAAACCCTTTACATTGCCATCAAAGGAAATCTCCACAACTTGGAGGCACAGCGTAGCGTCGAACACTGCCCCAGAAGAACCTACAGCCTCTATAGAAACACCTCCCCTCGAAGATTCTCCCACCTCAAGTGGAAAGGAATAAGGAATGCACGGAAGAAACCCACGCCAACAAAAGTTGACCAAAAGCTCCCTAACTGGCACGGACTCCAATGCTGGTAAAGAATGAATACCCAGCGAAGAGGAAGAGGTAGTGATCGCCACCAAAGACTCAGCTATCAAAAACTTGTTCAGTTGTGTATCCTTTCATTTTCGAGAATACATCATCACTAACTTAGACTCCAATGGAAAGATGGGCACCCCAGACTCCAACATCACGAGAAGCGAGAGACGAAGCCATTCATCCAAGTCTGCCGCCCCTAAGTAAACACTAGGAAAAGATGACCCACAGCCTGCTTGCTAGGCCTGGGAAACTTTCGCCTGACCCAGAGCCACCGTTGGAGAAGCTTGTTGCGAAGAGCTCAAGACCCCTGAAGAGTCACGGACAGCATCTAGAACTAAGCCAAGCGATTGAAGGTCGGGCTCAGCATCTCCGGTGAAAAGAGAGGAAAGCCTGTGTTAAAAGCGCTGGACCCATTAAAGCAAAGACCTCACCCACGTGACAAACTAGAGGATTACCCAAAATACCTTCTTTTTGCAATGAGTTAGTACAACCCCACTATCTACCTACTTGGTAATTAGATAGTACTTTCAAATTCAAGGAAGAAAGTATTGTTTCAGCATGTGATTGCAGACAGCCTAAACAAAATAGTTTGGAAACACCACAGGAATGGTAAAACCTTTGAAAGCAGCATACGAAACCTATTTAGACCTAGAAACTTTGTTCATAAGTGAAAAGAAATCTTTCAGAAGATCAATTCAATATGGTTGAGGCCTGCCAACACGCCTCCTCTTCGCAACCATAAGGAAGTACAGACAAGACTTGATTAAATTGAATTTTTCTTTTGTTGGGTGGGGGGTAAGTAACTAAATTGATATTCACATATCCCATTCCTGTGAATTTAAGAAATGACAGCTCCACAAAAGTGCCATTACTTTAATCTTTTAAAAATCCAGTAAAATACACTCAAATATAGAGGGCAATCATAAGTTTCAATGATAATAACAACTATTGGTACATGTGTTGTGCTTCATTATTAAAGCAGAGAAAAGAACTTAAATGCCACATATTAAGCGTCAAACATCACTTTTTTCTCACAAAACCAGTGCAATAGAAAATCTTCAATATCTTGGTGATGTATCAAAATATCTCCTAAAACTCCCAATGATCCAATTTCTCAGCAATGCTACCAAGCAGCAACATCTGAATTCTAGATATAGCATTTGGTTTTACACTTACTAGTCTTTCAAGTTTAAATAGCATTAGAGAGACTCATTTCTCATGCCAAATTACTTCCACAAAACAGCAACGAAGATACTATCATTCAGCATTCAGCACACTCAACAATGCATTACTTTGACAAGCTCAAATATATTTCTCCTTGTAGAAAGAAGCTTGACTCCCAATCATGGAAAACTTTCATCTCCGAAAAGCTGTAGCATGTTCTACACAGATATTATTAAATGTCAAAATTCTCATATATACTCTGTTCTCTTGATTTAATGCACATAAAGGCACAAATCTTGCTTTTAATCAAGAAATAATCACTCTCAAAGGATAAAAGTCTGCTAGACTTTAGTATGTATTTTGTTCCAAGCTTTTTATCTCCATCACATCATTGATGTACTTTGAGCACCAACAACTTCAATAAGAGTTACTCTGAAGGTTGATGTATTCTTTTCCCAGTTTTTGAACCAAGGTTTTATGAAGCTATCTCAAAAGCTTTTGGAGCAATCTCCACTAAAACAACATTACAAAGATCCATTAATATGTGCAAATATCCCATGTTGCAATTGTTGAAGGATAAATATCATTGCATCAATTCTTTCGAATGCACTTGGTAATCCCTCCATGCACTGACCCCGTGAAAATACTGCAGAAAAATTATGTGATATTAGCACTCAGCTAGATGGACTCTTATTTAGAGGCATAGAACTAAAGCACAGATGAGACTGCCTATCCTGGTACCCAATCGTTTGGTGTTTAAGCAATCCACCTGAGCACATAGGTGAGAGATTTAAGACTCAAGCAAAGATTTCACCAGTATACTTACTGTTATTAGAATTTTCCAGATTCTAACAACCGCAATTATTTTATCAATATTTGAAAACCATCTAATTCTACTCATAAATCCATTCAGGATTGAACCCATAACCTCACTATCCACCCCTTTGTTTATCAGGGCAGAGACGCCATCTAACCCATGGACCATGCTATAACATCATAATTCTACGAGTTAATTGCATATAAAGCAAATAGATGTGTAGAGAAACACTTCCAAACTATTTGCTTATGCATTTTTATATGCAAAATGGCTAACTAAAACCTACTTTATCTATTTTAACTAATGGGTTTCAAAAGGTACTATACATCCGATTATCTATTATTTCACTATATCATTTAAATATTCTTTTTTTTTTATTCTTTCTTTATTTTAATTCTAAGATATTTTTTCAACGATACGTCTTCTTTTCTTTTCTTTTTGATAATTATTTGCTATAAAGTCAGCAAAATTTTTGTTCTCATCTGAGGTAGTCCACATGAGTGTGACCTTAAAATGACAAACATGGATTTTGTCATATAGACATACTCTGAAATACAATTTCCCAGATTCGGAGATATATTACAATATTCCTATGGCGTAAATAAGTTTTGGTGTGAGAGAGAAATGGGAGGAGAGAGAGAGAGAGAGTGAAAGGAGATACAAATAAAAAAAAAAATGCATTTGCGAACATGTGGAGTTGCACTACTCACAAATGCATCATAAATGCATTTTGCATTTGATTTGCATAATCGGATGGAGGGACTTTTTAGTGAATTGGTTAGCCATTTTAGCTTAAAGGTGAAAATGGCTGAGCCATTGGGATTGCTCTGGCGGACGAGTTTTGCAGCAATCTTCAAAAATTATTTAACTAATATTGTTCCCAATCCCATTCACAATCCTTTAAAAAAATTTGCATAACAAAGCTAACAGAACTGTAAAGCAGCACTGTTAATAACGGGAAAAAATAAAAAATAATTATGAACCTTGTAGCACACGTTATTCTCGATTCACTTGCAATAACGGGAGAAAAAAAAATAGAAGAGAAATTTCATATTTTTTACACATTATTTTATTCTAAATTCAACTCCTTATATTTGAGACAGTTGCGGGTACCCTAAGCCCAAAAAAGGGTTTCCTATAATAATGCATCATTCAACAAACTAATAAATCAAAATTGCACAAAGACGAGTTCAAACTACACTTATAAATCCGCGGCAAAAATACCAAAAAGTGAAACCCTAAAAGCCCAAAGTTTGAAGTTCAAGAACCTCATAGGTTTGTGAATTCAGATCAAAATCAACAATCAGAGAGAGAAGCAACAAATAAAACCCTAGAAATATCACAAGAAAATTTGCACAAATACATTGCGGGATCGAACAAGTGAGGACTCACATAGAATCAGAGAGAGAGAGCTCCAAAAATCTGAACCGCAAGTGAATAAAGCCCGCGCGAGCGAACAAAGGGCGTATCCGAGTGTGGCATGCTGAAGCCCGTTGACGAGAGAGCTTGAGAGCACTCTGGGTGAGATATTCCCAGACAAACCTAGGTCATCAAATAATCTTCCTTAGATTTTTCCCCCTGCTTAATGTTTTTTTTTTTTTTGTGGGCCACACGTTTTTTGTTCTTTTTGCGTTTCTTTTCTTTTTCTCTCTTTTTTTTTTTTTATTAAAAAGAAAAAAATTATTTCTCCGTTCCTCGTGTTTAGGATGCTCCTGAGTCCTGATGTTTTACTGTGGCCACACTTTTTTTTTAATTATTATTTTAGTTAAATACTTTATTGGTATTTAAGTTTTAAATCTTTTTAAATTTAATACTTGAATTTTAATTTTTATCATAAGTGATAAGTTGGTACTTCTATTACATTTTTTGTCCAAATTTTAATGGACGTCATGTGTCAACCGCTGAGGTTGACATGTGGCACTATATATAAAAAAGAAAAATCTTCAAAAATTAATTAAAATTAATAAAATTGAAATAAATTGAAAAAAAAATTGTTGGGTTTTGGGCTAATTCGACCATCCCCATAGACAAACCCTCAAATTTTTTTTTTTGGGTTTTGGTCTCATGGGCAAACTCTCAAATTTTTTTTTGATGGGTTTTGGCTCTTGGGGGTGGTCGAACCACCCCCGTGGCCCATGGGGGTGGTTCGGCCACCCCCAATGGCCAAAACCCAACAATTCTTTTTTCTTTTCTTTTTTCTGCCATAAAGTGGTCGAACCATACCCTTATGCAGTAATCGTACCTTGAACTCTGACGTGTAACCCAACACGAACGCCTCCCAACCAAGTCACCTACTTGAAGTGGTCTTCAATGGAATCTTTTACCTTAGGGTCAACCCCTAAGATAGACTTCAGTTTCAGCACAGCAACAGCACACAATGGCAATGGCTAGAGAGTGAGCGGATCAGCACAACAACTCCTAAAATGAACTCTCTAAGCTCTATGGAATTCAATATTGAATTCTTACAAATTACATGTCTATGGGCCTCTATTTATAGGCTACAAAAACCTAAATGATGTCTGATACGATTTTCCTAGGCAGCGTCCAGATAGTAGCTGAGGGCGTCCGGATGGACAACTGTTAATCGGCTTTCCAAATTCGCTTGAAATTCTTTCCTGAATAGGGTCATGTCTTGACGGTGTTGCCCTAGCATCTAGACGGTTGCACTTCTGCTACACGTAATTTTCATATTAAGGCCTAAGCGTTCGGACCATAGAGTCTGACGTCCGGATAGTTGAACATCTTCTACACAACTTGCCTTATCAAGGATGGTTGTAGCTGTCGAACACTGAAAGGCGTCCATACATGTTGCTAAGACTTTCGGACGGATGCAACCGAGAACAGTTCGAAGCTTCTGGACACAGAGGGGCGTTCGGACGAAAAGTTCTCGTCGTCCGAACAGTTGATGCCTCAACAGATGAGCGTATGGACGAAATACCACGTCGTCCGGAAAGATGCAAGGGAACTGAACTGTACAGTTTTGAATCTTGCACAGAGTCTTTTTGAAGCTTATAATTGAAGTGTAGACTCTGAACAAAACAATATCCCTGTATAAAAAGCATCATTACATAGAAGTGATTTTGTCCAACAGAATGCAGCCAATCACAAGCTAACAGTTTAGAACACTTCTACACACAAAATACCTAAAGAAATTTGAAAGATTAAGCTCAAACACCATAAGATCAACAAAAATACAAGAAAACCTAGGGTTTATGGATTTACCTCAAACAAACCAGTGAAAACAATGATTTCGTTAAAAAACGTGTTTCCAGTGTCAGATTTGAGTTTGGAAACTTCAATCGTTCAATATCAAGGATTTGGATACAAAACCTAGGAGAAAGAAGAGAGATTTTCGAGTGAGAGGAGAGAAAATAAGGGAGAAATGAGTTGGAAACGCGTTCAGCCATTTACTACTCAGGCTAGTCCAGACAAGTTTATAAGTCGTCCGAACACGCCAAAGTGAAACGCACATCCGGACACGCAAAAGGAGTGAAATTTTTGTCCAAGCTGTCCAGAAACCTTGAGGTCCTATCCGGACACGCGTTGAACTTGGGACTTACTAACCAACTCTTCTGGATCCCATTTGGACATAGAGGGAACAAGAGACTTAATGACTAGTCCAGACACAGAGAATGCCCTATCCGAACACAAATATCAGAAACTCTTACTTGGACCATTTTCTAAGTCTTATTTTCCATGATTAACCTAATTACTCACTCAATTAATTTAATTTGTGTTTTAAACTCTAATTGAATTTCTTGTATATACAGAAACTTCCAACTTCACTTGATCAAAATAAATCACAAAGTTTCGATGAGTAACATTCTTCCAAAATGGAATGCCCAATTCCATTACTAACTGTGAACTATACAAAGTTTAAGACTACATGGATTATGGACTAAGTCCTAATGTGATAACCACGTTACTCACACCATATACCATATTCAATGCAATCTAATGGCATTTCCACGTGCACAAAATACATAATCATTATTAAGCGTATTAAATAGATCAGTGAATAACATATACTCAATCGTACATTGGGATTTAGGGCATAATCATATGCCATACACTTAAAAAATAGGTGAGTAAATAACATCATTTATTCATAAGAAACACCCTCTTTAAAAAGGAATTCAAATCCTTTGACAAGTACAAAGCGATAAAGAATATTTCACTTGATGTAGATTTAATGAGAATAATTATCCTAAAGCTTGGGTCTGAGTGTTTCAGTAGGATTGACTGAAACTTAATTGTGTACAAGGTCATATGAAATCTCACATGGTACAAAAAGGATAATCATGTAATTAAATATTGTTAGTTTGTAATTGGTCACATTCTGTTGGACAAAATCACTTCTTTGTAAAGATGTTTTTTTATCAGGGATTCCGCTATTCAGAAGTGTCTTCAGAAGATTCTGCACAATTTGCAAGTCAGAAATTTCGGTTCCCTGCCAGCCGTCTGAACGATGTGTCATCCCGTCCGGACGCCCAGCTGTCCAATGCATCAGCCGTCTAGACGACATGACATACCGTCCGGACGCTCATCAGACTAAAGCATCATCCGTCCGGACGACGTGGATTCCTGTCCGGACCTTCCTCTGTGTCGAGAACCTTCGAACTGCTCCGGCTTGCATCTGTCTGGACGATTCAGCAGCCCGTCTGGACGATCCTCAGTGTTCGATCAAGTCTCAAGATTTCTTTCCAAAACATAGATATAGATTGTTGCAACCGTTCGGACGACATGGATTCCCATCTGGACGTGCTCATCCATAAGGCAAGTATCGCAATTCAAATCCAGACGGCTGGACGCTAGTCATCATGGTCCGGACGCGCGAGCATCAGATATGGAAATTGCGTGCATCAGATCAGCCGTTCGGATGACCATCCTCCCGGTCCGGGAGCGCGAAGCCTTTATATGGAAATTACTTGCAGTGAACGTGCGACCGTCCTAATGATAGGGCAACACCATCCAAACGCGGCTTTCAAACAGGAAAGATCTTCAGCAAAATTCTCAGAATTTCTGTGGCACAGTTGTCCGTCCGGACGGCCTATGACCACCGTCCGGACGGCGCCCAGTTTTATCAAGCCAGACGCTCACTTGAACTGTTTGCCTATAAATAGAGGCCTTTAGGTTTGAGAACTGCAAGAATTCGGTATTGAATTCCACTAGTGCTTAGAGAGTTATTTTTGTGAGGATATTGAGCTGAATTGATCTCTCTGAAGCCGTTGCTATGTGTGCTATTGCTGCGCTTAAACTGAAGTCTATCTTAGGGGTTGGCCCTAAGATAAAGGATTCCATTGAAGACCCCTTCAGGTAGGAGACCTGGTTGGGAGGCGTTTGTGTTGGGTTACACGTCAGAGTTCAAGGTACGACCACTGCATCAAGGGTATGTGAGTGCTACTACTTTGTAACTACTTTGTAACTACCTTTGTTTTCTGAATAGTGGATATCCTGGGTTTGGCTGCCTCGGAGTGGTCTTTCTCTTAATTGAGTTTCCACTTCGTCAACAAAATATTTGTCTTCTTTAATTCCGCATTTAATATTTTGTTGCACACTGTTCACACACACTGTTAAATCAGAAGTCCAATATTTTTCAAATATGGTTATCAAGGAAAATAGGTAATTAACAAAGTGATAGTGTATGGACTTTTGTTCGACTACAAAATGATTCTATTCGGGGGTAATATGTGATTAATAATCAATAAGTATATCATGGCAATTAGTTGATTCAAATCAAATAATTTTAATAATTTGGTTCAATCATTTAGTGGAATTAATTGTGATTAATAGTGTCGTGTGACATGTCAGGGTAGACATGGTCATTGGCAGATTTGAGCTAATTTAGTTTATAAAATATTGGACAAGAGATTTAATTTTTTGGAAAAGATCAGGCTTAGAAATTAAATAGAGCTTTGGGCTCAGGTATTTAATTCATATAGGCTTAGGCATGAGTTTTGGGCTCAATGGATTTAATCCTTAAGGTTTTAATAGAGATAAATGAGCATTGAGCTTAAAAGATAAAACCCAAGCCCAAGCATATGGGCTAAAAGAATGGTCTAGGGATAAAACCTTAGACCTAGGCGCATGGGAAGAATGATTCTCCCTATGGTTGTGTGGCTAGAAGGGCAAAGGAGGAATTTTCCTCCCTTGGCTGGTTTTCTTGTAGGATGAGGATTTGTAATCCTAGTCCCACTTGAAATCCTATGCTCTCCTTTCCTTCCTTTCCAAGTATTCCTAAGTTTATAAATAGAGGTGCCATTGAGAGCAAAAGAACAATTCACTCTGTAAAAGAGTAATACACAGCCAAGAGAGTTTTTTCTCTCTGAGTTTTGCTTTTAAGTTTTTCTCTAGTTCTTGGGAAAAACTACGTGAGACCACACTCACGGTCATGTTCAGTCATCAAAGAGAAGATCTAATAAACGAATCAATTCTTAAAGAGCTTCTAGTTCTTGTAGAACATCAAGAACATTTAGTTCTTGAAGAACGCAAAGAACACGAAGAACAAGAGATGAGCTTCGAATCCTATTATGAGTATGGGATTGATGTTCATCCAACATTACTCAGTCCTATGCCCCAAAGCCTAGGAGAGGCCGAATCATCAAATAAGTAGCATAAACTTTATCTTGAAAAAAAATCTAGCCATGTTTCTCTTGAAGTTAAAAGCTTCGTAGAGTAGCTGCTTTATTCCTCTGCAAACTTTGATATGAATTTTGTTTCATATGCGCAAAAGTATCCCAACATAAACCCCAACAGGTAATTTATTTATCTATTAAGGAATTATTATGGATAGTTTGAATGTTATAACTCTTGAGTTTTGTTTCGAATCAGAGTAAAAAGGAGCATGCGAAAATGAAAATCATGATCTAAGATTTAGTTCTAAACTTACCATCGTAGCATCATGTATCATCGACTTGAACTCAGAACGTCCAAACATACACTACTATTAAATTATATTTATCCAATCGAGACAATATGAGTCATCTACTTGGCGTCTTCATCCAGCAAATTCCTCACTCTATCCTTAAAAGACTTGTTAATTTGCAAAACAACGGGGTGTTTTACAGTGGAAGAGAAATAATTGCGTAAGTCCATGACTCAGTAAATAAATAATTACAAAAAATGACTATTCAATGAGCCTTGAGTAACAATCTTATACCTTTGAAATTTTAGACATGAGTTTTCACAAATAATGTATATTGCTTCCGTTATTACACCTAGGTAGAAAAGTAATTTATTTTGAAGAAACGATGGGCATAATTTTGGTAACAATACTAATATTTTAATACAAATATAAGTCATAGCTATTCTTCATATGGTCTACCTAGGATATTACCCCTTTCCGGTAGGGTTGGCACTGTCCTGAGGGACCTGTAATACAATACTAGTGCTCGGCATATTGTATGCTACTCCATCCATCATTAGCAGCCCGACCGAGTCAGATCTTTATTATTTCCTATATACATAGTCATAGATATAGAGTTAGTGTCATAATTCATCAACTAGACTAATAGAATGTATACTTCTTTTTCAATTCTGAAAAAGACGAGTTATTGATATTTCTACAAGCAGTATTTTATTGAAGACTTAAAGTTAAATTAATTTTCTAGCATTTGATTTCACCATTGAAGGATTTAGTGGCACCTAGGCTGCTCATGATGTCTGTCTATCGTGACCACCACACAAGCATGGTTGCACCCATCACAAAAAGTATTGAGAGCATTCCAAGTAATCTCTGTGATCGTGATCATAGGGTCAAGCCCATATAGTAAGTCCATGGCCATTATACCACATGTATTGATGTACCATGTCAAACGATGCAAATATTGTTCATTTGTTAATACTATAAAATAGATTTACTCATCACGAAGCGTATAGAAACAATAGCTCTCAACATATTTTTATGAAGAATAAAATGTGCTCAGTCAATTGACATATCACACGTCAAACTGAAGCCAGTTTTGTAAGTACTTACTTACCTCAAACGCTCATCCAAAGTCTTAGACATCTCGAATTACCGCTACTGCGAAATCATAACCTAATATTAAACAAAACATTATGAGAGTTCCAACCTATGCATGAAAAACCCTAAATATGACTTAAGCATTCTAACCTATCATTAAAACCCTAATTAACTCTTTCAAGCCACTATCGAACGTTCGGTATCAAGGTCAATCCTTTGATCATTACAAGGATAGAATGTTCGATCTAGTATAGCAAACTTTCAAGAAGTACCAGAATGCATGAAAGACTCGAAACTCAAACTCAACCCATTTTCTTTTAGAACTAGGACTCAAAATAACTTAAATACAACATGTTAAACCATGTTATTGTAAAGGTTTATGAAAAATAAGTGTAAACTCCTACATTATTAGAAAATGTTCCTGATGTGTGTTTTAAATAGTACTCGCAAGTGCACGAATCGTTTTGCAATATAGTGTTATGCAAGTGCGAGGTCGATCCCACAGGGAAATGGTCAAATATTAGTGTCTTGCTTGATTAACCCCATTTTAACCTAGTTCCAAAGGTTTAAGAAGTGATTGAAGAACAAAAGACTAATGAAAAGAGGTGTAATGAAATATGCAAATTAAAAGGAACTAAGGTTAAGGAATCCACCAAACCAAATCCTACAACTCACACTCTTGGTTTCCACTTGAACACCCAAAGAACATTAAGCTTAGGGTGTTATTCAAGTCTCTTAACCATAAACCCAAGAACCATTAAATGAATCCAACACATTGACAAATCACAAAGAGTACCGATCGAAATCAAAACATCCAATGTATCATTCAATCACAATGGATATCATCATTCAAACCGATAAAACAATGTATTAGTCGGTTGAAACACATAAAATGTCCTCTATCCACCACTAACCACATTCATTGCAAAAGATAAAGCTTTAAATGAATGGAACTTGAACAACTAATATGATATATCATTAAATGTGCAAGTGGTACAGCAAGATTGTGAGTGTCATCAATGAAAATGTTTCATCCTCAACCCTAGTTGAGGTTACTAGCCTTCCATGACTAAGAACACCACAAGAAAATGATGAACAACCATGGAAATAAAAAAAAAAAGGTTTACAAAGAGAAAGTATCTGAAAATAAACTACTGAATTACACTACAAGAAGCACGAAATTAAACCTATCTACAGAGTTTCTGCTCTATTCTTTCCTCTCTTATTCTCTCTACTACTCTCTTTCAACAAGGGGATGGCCATGGCTTTTATAGAAGAAAGCTTAGGGCAAGAAATGACTCTTCTACCCTCCTCTAGGGTTCCTCTGCAGCTAGAGACAACCACAAACACGAAACCAGCGTGTTCTGCAGCGGAAATCAGAGGGAGGTCTGCTTTTTGGCTTCTGATTGGGCGTTCTGGCGCGCTCTGCAAAAGCAGTTTCTGGGAAATTTCGATCGATCGACTTCGGGCAAATATTCGATCGATCGAATTTTAAGTTCGATCGATCGACTTGTCAGGGTCTCCGAATTTCCAGCTATTTCTTTATGAAATTTGTCATTCCTCTCTTATTGTCCTACAGAAACAGAAAACACAAAAACTAACCAAAACATTAGAAAATAACAAGGCTAAAGGTCTAACTAGTGCAAATCAAGTGGTCCAAATACACAATATTTGGTACTCATCAAATACCCCCAAACTTACATTTTGCTAGTCCCTTAACAAAAACAAAATGAAAAACAAAATCAAAGCATGAAACATAAGTCCTCTTTCGTGAGAGAAACGATTGCATTTAGCATATGCAACAAGCCTTTTAAACCCCTAGGACTCTCTAGTGGACGAGTGAAGTCTCGTGAGGGTTTGCCAGAAATGGTACCCACAAACATTGAAATGCCGTATTATCAATTGAGCGAAAATCATCATTCAAACACATGGTTCACACATCATGAGCATGTTTAACAAAATGAATATCACATTATCATGTTATCAAAAATCGATCAACTCATAGATGGAAAATTAAGACAACACATGTTCAAAAGTGTAAGGTGTGAATAACATAGAATCATGGGGTTTCGATTTTCCTAAAAGCACATATATCCAAAAATTTGCAGGACTTCCGTCAAATAACCAAGGCTTATCTTACATTCATTATTATTTACTATTATTTTGTGTCGGCTGTGCAATGTGTGACTCCTTTAAGCTTTCTAATTGACCTATGTAACGAGTGTTGGGCCAGTGACTCCCAGACCAGATGGTCCTAGGGCACTAGATGTAGAAACATCCCTAAGGGCTTAATTACTCAAGTCAAAAAGGCTATATATATATATATATATATATATATATATATATATATATATATATATATATATATATATATATATATATATATATATATCAATAAGCCAAGGTTTCATCAACAAGTCATCCTACAAATCTTAAAACACATAAATTTTAATTCAAATCTCATACCCCACAGAAACAAATGCTAATGTGCTTGTGATGAACAGTTTAAACATGTCAAGTCTCTCTAATCCAAAAATGAGTCAAAAGATCTCAGATTTTAATGATATGCAAAATTCAACATTTTAAACAAACCAATGAGATGCAAACCATAGTAAGATGTAACCATGCTCAACTAACAATAAAGCATTTTTTTTTTTTGAACTTTAACAAGGCAACAAACACAAGAATTAAATGAAAACAGACAGAAATGTCTACCCCACCCCCAAACTAGAATAACACATTGTCCCCAATGTGGCTAGAGATACAATACCGAAGGGTGATGCAAGTTGGGCATACTTTAAGAGAAGCGCTCCCCCAAACTTGAATGGCAGACACTGTCCTGAAAATCACAACTAAAACACAAGAAAATCAAATGATAGGAAAAAAAAAATGATGAGGGTTGCCTCCCACAAGCGCTAAGTTTTCAGTCTTCAGCCAGACTTTCCATTCTGACGACAATCACTCCGAGTAACTCGGGTCCTCTAAAAGGGTCGTCTCGACCTCCGAGCTCTGTAACTCCAAAAATGGCTTCAGTCGTTGCCCGTTCACCTTGAACGTGCTGCCATTTTTTGGATCCTCAATCTCAATGGCCCCATAAGAAAATACTGATCGAACTATAAAAGGGCCTGTCCATCGAGATCGGAGCTTTCTTGGGAACAGATGCAGACGTGAATTGTAAAGAAGGACTTTCTGACCGGGCTCAAAAGATCGTCTCAATATGTTCTGGTCGTGAGCCTTCTTCATCCGTGCTTTGTACATCCTAGCACAGTCATAGGCATCGTTCCTCAGTTCTTCCAATTCATTGAGTTGGAGCTTCCTCTGTGAGCCAGCCTTTGTGAGATCAAAATTCAGCTGCTTAATGGCCCAGTAGGCTCTGTGCTCCAACTCCACAGGCAGATGGCATGCTTTCCCGTATACGATACGGTAAGGTGACATGCCAATCGGTGTCTTGAACGCTGTCCAGTATGCCTATAATGCATCGTTCAACCGGAGAGACCAATCTTTCCTTGACGGGTTCACCGTCTTCTCCAAAATCCTCTTGATCTCTCTGTTTGAAACCTCCACTTGTCCACTCGTCTGAGGGTGATAGGGAGTGGCAACCTTGTGCGTGATGCAATATTTCTTCATCAGCTGTTCAAAGACCCGGTTGCAGAAGTGCTTTCCTCCATCACTAATAATTGCTCGAGGAGTACCAAAACGAGCAAATATAGTGTCTTTTAAAAACTGGACCACAACTCTGTGGTCGTTGGTCTTGCAGGCAACTGCCTCTACCCATTTGGACACGTAGTCCACAGCAACCAAAATGTACAGATAGCCGAAGGAGTTTGGGAAAGGTCCCATGAAATCAATGCCCCATACATCGAAAATCTCAACAATAAGAATCGGGTTGAGGGGCATCATATTTTGACGTGAAATACTCCCTAGCTTCTGACAACGCTCGCATGAAACACAATAAGTGTGAGCGTCTTGAAAGATGGTAGGCCAGTAAAATCCGCACTGCAAAATCTTTGCAGCGGTCTTCTTCGCACTGAAGTGGCCTCCACAGGCATGATCATGACAGAAGGAGATGACGCTGGATTGGTCAGGCTCGGGAATGCATCTCCTAATGATCTGATCGGGACAATACTTGAACAAGTAAGGATCGTCCCAGAAAAAATTCTTCACCATGGACATAAATTTGGACTTATCTTGCCGTCCCCAATGCAAAGGCATTTGACCGGTGACAAGATAGTTCACTATGTCAGCAAACCATGGTGAGTGAGCATGAGCGATATGCATCAACTGCTCATCGGGGAAGGTCTCAAAAATGGGGGCGGCTTCTTCCGTGAAGTCTACGGTAATCCTCGAGAGATGATCAGCCACCACGTTTTCGGAACCCTTCTTGTCCCGAATTTCAATGTCGAACTCTTGTAAGAGCAAAATCCACCGGATGAGGCGAGATTTAGCATCTTTTTTGGAAAAAAGATACTTCAATGCCACGTGATCCGAGTAGATGATGACTTTCGATCCTAATAGGTAGGATTGAAACTTGTCCAGAGCAAATACGACTGCCAGCAGCTCCTTCTCAGTGGTCGAATAATTCAGCTGGGCGTCGTTCAGAGTCCGACTTGCATAATAAATGACGTGGGGAAGTTTGTCAATGCGCTGCCCCAACACAGCTCCAACGGCGTAATCTGACGCGTCACACATGATCTCGAAAGGTGTGCCCCAGCTCGGGGGTCGAATGATGGGTGTGGACGTCAGAATTGCCTTCAAGGCCCCAAATGCCTTCTTGCAGTCCTCGTCAAAAATGAAAGGGGCCTCCTTCACCTACAATTTGCACAAGGGCCGGGCGATCTTGCTGAAATCCTGGATGAATCGCCGATAGAATTCTGCATGGCCCAGAAAAGAGCGAACCTCTTTCACCGTCCGTGGGGGCGGAAGGTTGGATATCAGATCTACCTTCGCCTTGTCTACCTCTATCCCCCGACGAGAAATGACGTGCCCGAGCACGATTCCTTGTTGTACCATAAAATGGCACTTCTCCCAATTGAGCACCAGGTTCTTCTCTTTACACCTCTCCAAAACCAACGTGAGGTGGTGCAAACACTCCTCAAAAGATGACCCAAAAACCGAAAAGTCGTCCATAAACACCTCTAGGAAACGCTCCACCATATCAGAAAAGATGCTGATCATGCACCGCTGAAAAGTAGCGGGTGCATTGCATAAGCCAAAGGGCATGCGACGGTAGGCGAACGTTCCGAACGGACAAGTGAAGGTCGTCTTCTCTTGGTCTTCAGGGTCCACAGGGACCTGGTTATATCCAGAATAACCGTCCAAAAAGCAATAATACTCGTGCCCAGCCAACCGCTCCACCATTTGATCGATGAACGGAAGAGGAAAGTGATCTTTCCTGGTGGCGGTGTTCAGCTTGCGGTAGTCGATGCAGACTCTCCATCCAGACTGTACTTGAGTTAGAACCAACTCGCCTTCCTTGTTCTGCACGACTGTAACTCCAGCTCGCTTGGGCACGACATGAATGGGGCTCACCCATTTGCTGTCAGAGATAGGGTAGATGATGCCAGCATCCAACAACTTGATGACTTCCCCTCTGACGACTTCTTGCATGGTCGGGTTGAGCCTTCTCTGTGGCTCCCTCGATGGTTTGGTGTCTTCCTCCAAGTGTATCCTATGCATCACCACCGAGGGGCTGATTCCCTTAATGTCTTCAATGGTCCAGCCTATAGCTTCCTTATGCTCCCTCAAGACATCTAACAACCTCTCCTCCTGAGTGGTGTGAAGATCTGAAGCTATGATTACAGGCAAAGTCTCTGCTGGACCGAGGAACTTATACTTGAGATTGTCTGGTAAGGGCTTAAGTTCCTTCTTTGGAGGCTCAGGTACTGCTGCCTCCTCCCTTCTTGCTCTCCAGAGGAGCAAACTCCAAAACAGCATTTGCTTGCTCAAGCAGTACATCCAGGTCCAGATCCTCTCCAAATTGAGCAAGGCATGCTTCCAGGGGATCTTGTATGCTTGATTCTTCAATGCTTTCCTCCAAGATTTCCTCTATCAAGCAGACATTGTTGATCTCATCGCACTCCCTCGGCTGTTTGCTGATGGTGAAAATGTTCAGCTCTACCGTCATGTTGCCGAATGAGATCTTCATGACCCCCGTCCTACAGTTGATCAGGGCGTTAGCCGTAGCTAAGAATGGTCGCCCTAGGATTACTGGTATCTGAACTCCAACGTTCTGTACCGGCTCGGTGTCAAGCACTATGAAATCCACGGGGAAGTAAAACTTATCCACCTTGATCAAAACATCCTCCACTATTCCCCGTGGTATCTTCACTGACCGATCAGCCAATTGCAATGTCATGGAGGTGGGCTTCATTTCTCCTAATCCTAATTGCAGGTAAACTGAATAGGGTAGAAGATTGACACTGGCTCCAAGGTCAAGCAGGGCCTTCTCAATGTGGCTGACTCCTATTGTGCAAGAGATGGTAGGACATCCAGGGTCCTTATATTTGATGGGCAGCCTGTATTGGAGGATTGAGCTGACTTGCTCGATCAAACAAACTTTTCTCGGGACATTGTTCCTCCGCTTGACGGTGATTAAGTCCTTCAAGAACTTGGCGTAAGACGGCACTTGCTGGATGGCATCCAAGAATGGAATGTTGATCTGCACTTGTTTGAATACCTCCCGAATGTCCTCGAATGTTCCTCCTTTCTTGGGCGCGAGAAGTCTATCAGGGTAAGGCGCCCTAGGTATAAACGGCCTAGGAGGAGGAGTCTCTACGGTCGGAGCTAATGTAGATGGCTCGGCATCTCTCTTCTCGACGCTCCTGCTTCCTTGTTCTCCTTGTGCAGCAGGGTTCTCTTCTGGTTGAACCACTTGGTTGTCCACTTGTTTCCCTGACCTAAGTGTGACAATGGCTTGCACATGCTCCTGCCCATGCACTGCATTTGATGAACCTCCCTCGTGGAACTGCAACTTCGGATTTGGCACAGGCTGACTAGGGAGCTTTCCCTTTTCTCTCTCCCCCAAGTGACTAGCAATTTGCCCGATCTGGGTCTCCATCTTGGCAATAGCTTGAGTGTTCACCATGGTAGCATTCTTCACGTCATTGATGGATTGGCCGGTAATCTGGATGAAGGCTTTAAGAGTGTCTTCCAAAGAAGATTGTGAAGAAGAGGCAGGGGCTTAAGTGGGGGCTTGGTATGATGGTGCTGGCTGGGATGGACGGCTTTGATGGTGAACCGGCTGATGAAATCCAGGGGGGTATTGAGTATGGGATTGGTGAGGAACTCCCCCTTGAGCCATGGGCTGGTTTTGCTTCCAAGAAAAGTTAGGGTGGTTCCGCCACCCTGGATTGTATGATTCGGAGAAAGGTCCACTGGCTTGCTTTCGATAGTCGTTGAAAGAGTTCACTTGCTCCATTGGTGTCTCGACAAAAGCTGGTAATGATGGGCAAGTTTGTGCTAAGTGCAAGGGACTAGCACAGATGGAACAGCAGTCAACATGGAACGGGTTGGCAGCATTCGTGGATTTGCTAACAACTAGGGCTTCGACCTTTTTGGTAAGGGCATCTATCTTCATTTTTAATTCTACATCCTCCTTAACCTCATAGATGCCTCCCTTCTTCTGAATGCGAGCAGCTTTATCTCGACAGCTTGAAAAATCCCACTGTTGGGAGTTGTCGGATAACTGATCTAAGGTCCTATACGCCTCCTCTCCCGTTAAACTCAGAAATGCGCCTCCGTTCATAGACTCGATCATGCTACGATTGGATTGAGTTAATCCTTGATAGAAAAATTGCACCAGTCTCCATTTTTCGTATCCATGTGGAGGGCATTTAATCAGCATATCTTGAAATCTCTCCCAACTCTCAGAAAATTTCTCATCTTCCACTTGAGTGAATGAGCTTATCTCCTTCCTACACTCATTGACCTTGGACATGGGGAAGAATTTGTTGTAGAACTTGTTGAGCAAGTTCTCCCAAGAAGTGATGGAACCAGGCATGTTTGAATCCAACCATGCTTTGGCCCTATCATGGAGTGAGAAGGGAAATAGCCTAAGATGCACAGACTCTTCAGAAAAATTTTGAAATTTGAAGGTAGCACAGATGTCCTTGAATTTCTTCACATGGCTATAAGGATTTTCGAGGTCTAAGCCATGGAATGCGGGTAGGAGTTGAATGACATGAGGCTTGAGGTCAAAATGAGTGGCATTGGTTGGGGGTAACACGATACATGAAGGAGAATTTGTTGCAACAGGTGCAAACAAATCCCTAAGTGTTCTAGTATGATCCACGTTTTCTCCCCGATTCCTCTCATTTTCATTTGCATGCATGTTATCTCCCATCTCAACAGAATTTCTAAGATTTCTCCTAAGAGTTCTTTCAATTTCGGGATCTAACGATGTCAAGTCTAAGTTCAATGATCTTCTACCAAGCATACACCAAACATACACAAATGTTTAACCAAAAGAAAAAGAAACAAGCAAACCAAAAATAAAGAAAACAATTTGCTAATAGGGAACAAAGTTCTCCAAAGTACAATCTAGGCTAATTCCCAGGTAGGTGAGGGGGGTCACAATGGACACACTTAAATCCCAAGACCAATCCTTGCCAGAATTTACCTTGTCATTGCCCTTAGATTGCTAAGTAAACCCTTACTAGCAAAATATAATTTTTATTTTTATTTTTTTTATTTTTTTTATTTTTTATCAAAGAAAAATAACACAACTAAGATAAACTGTAAAGACTAACACAAATGCATACAATTTACACTAAGACAGTAGTAAAAGTAAAGATAAGAATACTTACAAGTTGGGACCAAAAAGAATTTTTGGTAAAAATTTTCTGCTACTGATCTTATCCAGGAGCTGCCTTCTGAGTTGAAGTCGATCGATCGAATGTAATGATCGATCGATCGAAAGTCGATCGATCTAACTTTAATTCGATCGATCGAATATTCGAAATTTGCAGGGCCAGGAACAGAAACAAAAATAGAACAAAAAAAAATCTCTTTCTTTTTTTTTTTTTTTTGCTAGAACAAAATAACGCAAATCTAGGATAACATAAAACACAAACTAAACAGAATTTGAACTAAGTTATAGTGAACTAAAAAAAAAAAAAAAATTTAAACAAACAGCAAAATACTATTAAACAGAAACAAAAATGAACAAAATATGAACAAAATGGATAAAAAAAAGTACTGGAACAGAGATACTCACCTAGTTCCGAGCTGCTGCTGTGCAGAAAGTTGATCGATCGAAGTATATTTTGATCGATCGTCTTTTTATAGTGCAGATTCTAAGTCGACCGATCGAAAGTCGATCGATCGAATTTATTTTCGATCGATCGATTCTTCAGGGCACCCAATAAGTTGCAGAAGCTGCAGAACAGATCCGGGAAAAACAAAGGAAAGACTTAGAATGCAGAACAGAAGCTAAACAACAGTAAAAATGAAACAAGAATCTATCTAACTAGTAGAAAAACAAAATCAATCAAACAAAAACCAATTTTTGAACCGATTTCCCCGGCAACGGCGCCAAAAACTTGATGTGTGTTTTAAATAGTACTCGCAAGTGCACGAATCGTTTTGCAATATAGTGTTATGCAAGTGCGAGGTCGATCCCACAGGGAAATGGTCAAATATTAGTGTCTTGCTTGATTAACCCCATTTTAACCTAGTTCCAAAGGTTTGAGAAGTGATTGAAGAACAAAAGACTAATGAAAAGAGGTGTAATGAAATATGCAAATTAAAAGGAACTAAGGTTAAGGAATCCACCAAACCAAATCCTACAACTCACACTCTTGGTTTCCACTTGAACACCCAAAGAACATTAAGCTTAGGGTGTTATTCAAGTCTCTTAACCATAAACCCAAGAACCATTAAATGAATCCAACACATTGACAAATCACAAAGAGTACCGATCGAAATCAAAACATCCAATGTATCATTCAATCACAATGGATATCATCATTCAAACCGATAAAACAATGTATTAGTCGGTTGAAACACATAAAATGTCCTCTATCCACCACTAACTACATTCATTGCAAAAGATAAAGCTTTAAATGAATGGAACTTGAACAACTAATATGATATATCATTAAATGTGCAAGTGGTACAGCAAGATTGTGAGTGTCATCAATGGAAAGGTTTCATCCTCAACCCTAGTTGAGGTTACTAGCCTTCCATGACTAAGAACACCACAAGAAAATGATGAACAACCATGGAAATAAAAAAAAAAAAAAAGCTTTACAAAGAAAAAGTATCTGAAAATAAACTACTGAATTACACTACAAGAAGCACGAAATTAAACCTATCTACAGAGTTTCTGTTCTATTCTTTCCTCTCCTATTCTCTCTACTACTCTCTTTCAACAAGGGGATGGCCATGGCTTTTATAGAAGAAAGCTTAGGGCAAGAAATGACTCTTCTACCCTCCTCTAGGGTTCCTCTGCAGCTAGAGACAACCACAAACACGAAACCAGCGTGTTCTGCAGCGGAAATCAGAGGGAGGTCTGCTTTTTGGCTTCTGATTGGGCGTTCTGGCGCGCTCTGCAAAAGCAGTTTCTGGGAAATTTCGATCGATCGACTTCAGGCAAATATTCGATCGATCGAATTTTAAGTTCGATCGATCGACTTGTCAGGGTCTCCGAATTTCCAACTATTTCTTTATGAAATTTGTCATTCCTCTCTTATTGTCCTACAGAAACAGAAAACACAAAAACTAACCAAAACATTAGAAAATAACAAGGCTAAAGGTCTAACTAGTGCAAATCAAGTGGTCCAAATACACAATATTTGGTACTCATCAATTCCCTTTTAAGAGAGATGATTTATGAACAGACGATGATATATTTAAGATTCATTACAATATATGGTTATGATGCTAGCATCATGAAAAAGAGTTTAAAGTTCAAGGTTTACCTCGAATGACGCTGAGCAACACCAAAAGCACATCTCCTCTCCCTAAAATCTCTCTCTCACTCAAGAAATAAGAAAGCAAGGATGTATGGAGGTATGGAGGCATCCGAGGGTGGTGGTGGTGGCTTATATAGACTATTTTAGAAGAGACAAGGTCGAATGAGGTGGATAGCATGTTAAAAATGCTTTTCAGGTATCATAGAATGTTTGGTGTATGATCTCGAACGTTCTGTGTACTGTTTTAAAAAAGAAGAAAGGGTCCACATTCAGTGGCGGAGCCAGAAATTAACTATTGTAGGGGCCAAATTAAAAATATGATAAATGCAATTTAAAATAGAAAATGAATGTTCTTCAACTTCAATCAACCCTTAGCGTTATACAACTTTAAGTTTTAGTAGGATGTTCTTTAGCTTCAACCTTTAAAGATTTAAAATGATGCTCCTTGAGATTTGAAGTTCCATCATTTAAATCCAACCGTGTATTACTTTTTGGAATGTTTACTTTTTTTTTTTTCTTTTGAGTCGATAGTTTTTAATTTCGACATTATTTATAAACCTAAATTTTTAAAGTTCAATTAAAATTTCATAAGAGACAACGAGGTTGATAACCAATAAATAAACAATTATAAAATAAAAAAGTAACAGACACATATACGTGTGTGCACGCGCGTGTGTGCGTGTATCTAAATAGAAATAATGATGGAATAAATTATATATGGCTGAAGTGTTTACTTTTGTGTGTGTGATTGTCTAAATAGAAATAATGATGGAATAAATTATATATTGCTGCAGTGTTTACTTTTTTGCTTGGATTATGAACGCTTCCCAACTTTTTTCTTTATACATATATTTCTCAAAATTTTCTACAAACTAATTTTATATCAATCTTATAATATTCTCTAAGTAGCAAATAGTGCTTGATGCAACCAAGATAATATATATTTTTTGCCTTATCTACTCGCAACAAAAAAGAAGTCACCAATAGTTCAATAAAAATCTTTAGAGTGATTAAAAAAGGAACATTGATTCTCAAAAGAACAAGCGAGCCTCTCTTATTTATTTGTTTTTTTTTTTTAAAAAAAAAAATGACAATTATGTAGGTGCCATTTTCAAAAAATTTCTTAGAAATAAAAGTTTTTTAAAAGGCTTGCGACAAGCCTTAACGTGGCTCCCCCATTGCCATTAATGAGAGACTAACCATCATTAAACTCATGTTAAAACTTAACACAACCCTACAATACTAAACCCATAACCTCGATCTACAAGATAGAGTTGTCTAAACCATCAAAACAACACTAACATAAGTTAAATATGCTGATAATATCAAACTAGATAAGCTTAAGTTTAGGATATTACCTCTTGAAGAAGATAAGACCAAAGACAAATTTATTCGCTCTCCAAACCTCCACTCTTTTTCACTATAGGGTTCTAAGGTAAAGAGGGCAACCAAAATGAGAGGGAAGGGCATAGGTGTAAATTTATAAACCTCCCATTGGCGTTCAAAAGGGCTGAGGGGTCCACTTTTTTTAAAAAAACTTCTAAACAAGTATCGAACATTCAAGATCCGACGTCGAATGTTCGGACCACACAAAAAATCCTTGAAACTCCAAAAATCTACCTCTCAAAGCTTGCAATAATCCCATTACTCAGTTATACCAATTAGAGCGTACTTAAACTTGATTAAATGTCAGAGTATTAAAATATTTGTATAGTATATGTTAGATTTTTAGTGTTGGCAAATTCAGTGTCAACACATATTCAGTTGTAAGTTTTAGTGTAGGGGTTAAGTCGGTGAAAAAGTTTAAGGAAAAATATAAAAAAGCCCCCTGAATTATCAGCCGATTTTAGAATAGCCCTCTGAATTTTCAAGTGCACAAATGTAACCCATCAAACTACCAAAGTGTGCAAAAAACCACTTTTGTCAAAATATTCCTATAATACCCTTATTCTTTTAAAAACTAAAATAAAAATTTAATAAAAAAATTAATTAAAAAAAATAAAGAAATTTTAAAAAACTATTAATATAATACTAAAAATTTAAATTTTTTTAATTAAAAAAGGGGAAAAATATAAAAAAGTGTCATGAACTAACAACCAATTTTAGAATAACCCATGAATTTTCAAGTGTACTAATGTTACCCATTAAACTACCAAAGTGTGCCAAAAAAAACCAATTTTGTCGAATATACATATATATATATATATATATATATATATATATATATATATATATATATATATATATATATATATATATATATATATATATATATATATATATATATATTATTAATAATGGCATGTATCGTCATTTTATTGATGCTAAAGTGGCAAAATAACTGAATCCGTCAAGTTTTTTGACGAAATTTTACTGCACGAAGTAATTCGGTTTTATAAATGTATATTTTTAACATATTGATTTTTTTTAAGGGTGACACATGTCATAATTTTATTGGTGTTGACGTTGATATTAACAAAATTCGTTAAGTATTTTGATAGAAGTTGACTACAATGACAAAATTATTATTATTTTTTTACAATCATGAAGACCTTTGAATTATTTTTTATTTCGCAGTGAGCAATTTGTAATTTAGGCTAACTACATGGATTGATTTTACATTTTTATTTAAAAAAAAAATAGTATAGTTTACTTTTTTTATTTTTTAAGAGAATATGAGTATTATAGGAATATTTCGATAAAAGTGGCATTTTTGCATTTTTTTTCTTTAAAAAAATAGTTTAGTTTAGTTTAGTTGTTGTTGTTGTTGTCGTTTTTTTTTTTTAAGCTTTCAAAAGAATATGGGTATTATAGGAATTTCGATAAAAGTGGCATTTTTGACACATTTTGGTAGTTTGGAGGTATTTTAAAATCGGCTGTTAATTCCGGGAGTTTTATATATATATATATATAATTATCAAATATATTAAAAAAAAAAAAAAAAAAAAAAAAAAAAAAAAAGGAAAAAACCAAGAAAAAAATGGGTGGATGCCTTGGCTGGGGGTGGCTCGCCCAGAGGTGGATGGGGGTGGCCCGCCACCACCCCCAGCTTCCTCTGGGGTCCACCATTAAGGGTGGCTTTCAAGCAAGCCTCTACGTCGGGTGGCTCGCGAGCCACCACAGAGATGGCTGAGGGTGGCCTATAGTCACCCCAATGGGCTAATGGCGGCGGCAGGCCACCCCCAGCCACCTTTGAGGTTGGCTCGCAGCCAGCCTTTTTCTTGTTCTTTTTTAATTAAAAATTAAATTTCTTAAACTTTGTAGTTTTATTTATATATTATTAATATTGACATGTGTCATCATTTTATTAATGTTAACTTACACTAACGAAATTCATAAAGTGTTTGGACGAAATTTGACTGCAGGGAGTGATTTAGTTTTATAAATGTATATTTTTAATATATTGAATTTTTTTAGTAAGAGTGACATATGTCATCATTTTATTGGTGTTGACGTTAACACTAACAGAATCTGCCAGGTATTTTGATGGAATTTGAAGACAATGACTAAATTGTTATTTTTTGCCTACCTTGAAGACATTTGAATTAGTTTTATTTCGTAGTGAGCGATTTGTAATTTAGGCCAACCACATAGATTGTTTTTGTATTTATTTTTTTTAAAAAAAATTGTTTAATTTAGTTTTTTTAGTTTTTAGGAAGAAAAAAATATAAAAAAGCCCCATGAATTAACAACCGATTTTAAAATAGCCCCCTGAATTTTCAATTGTACTAATGTGACCCATCAAACACCAAAGTGTGTCAAAAATGCAACTTTTATCGAAATATTCATATAATACCCATATTCTCTTAAAAACTAAAAATAAATAAATAAATAAACTAAACAATTTTCAATCTATGTGGTTGGCCTAAATATAAATCGCTCTCTACGAAATAAAAAATAATTCAAAGGTCTTCAAGGTAGGCAAAAAATAACAATTTAATCATTGTAGTCAAATTCTGTCAAAATACTTGACAGATTCTGTTAGTGTCAACATCAAAATCAATAAAATGATGACACGTGTCACTGTTAATAAAAAAAAAAATCAACATTGTTAGTATTTTATGTTGACTACATTCTAAATGATAAAAACACTTTATGTAATGGTTGCTATTTAAACAGGATTATCGGTCTTATTTAGAATCTTCAAGTTATATAGACAGTGTTTATTTCAAGCCATGTGCCTTGTCACAAGTTTCTAGAAGATGTTCATTAAGATTCCATGCAAAGTTCCAAGTCAGCCAGCTGGTTCCAGTGCAACTGTCCGGACAGGCCTTTGAAGGCGTCCGGACGCCCCGCAGTGTCTTGAAGCTTCAGCGTTGAAGATGTTCGGACTTCAGGGCAACACCGTCTGGACGCTAGGTCAATCTTCTCCAATTTCTACACGGAGTTGGATTTCAGTCGACACTTATTTGGGAAGTCTCTACACGACGTCCGGACGATGTGGCAACACGTTCGGACGCTACCCAGCATTCCAGAATATTTCGGGTTTCCTTTATGAACGTGGAAAGAAGTGACAGTGAAGACCGTCCGGACGTGGTCCTGTTTTGAGAAGAATCGCGCTATTTTGGAAAGGCGGTCGCAGAAGATCATCTGGACAAGGCTATCTTCCGTTTAGACGTTCCACAGCCAGAGTCCGAATTTGTCTAGAATTAGGTTTTCTGAAGCCTATAAATAGATGGCTCTAGGCTTGTTATTTGTAAGAATTCAATATAGAATTCCATAGTGCTTAGAGAGGATGTTTAGAGAGGATTGAAGATCCGCTAGCTCTTTAACCGTTGCCCGTGTGTGCTACCACTGTTCGTGTGAAATCTATCTTAGGGGTCGGCCCTAAGGTAAAGGAATTCAATAAAGATTTCTTCAAGTAGGAGAATTGGTTGGAAAGCGTTCACAATGGGCTTCGTGTTATAGTTAAAGGTATAACTACTGCAATAGGATTTGTGAGTACGAGTGCTTTGTAACTTGCTTTGTTTTTGGATATTGGATTTCCTGGGTTTGGCTGCTCTGGATTGGTTTTTCTTTTCACAGAGTTTCTACTTCGTCAGCAAATATCTTGTCTCTTTTATTTTTCGCATTTAAGATATTTTGTTGCACACAAACACACACTTGGTTGTTTAGAAGTCATTATTTTATTTTCAATTGGTATCGGAGTAGATACACTCCGTTTAAAGGATTTAATTCCTGAGTGTGATCCTTATCTCTTTGTGACTTCTATTTTTTGATTACACATTTTATCATGGATTTCTCCAAGTTATTTGGAGAAAATGATGATATTAAGCTCTTTAAAGTTTTTGCTAAATTGGATAAAATGGTTTCTCCAAAAGAGCTCAAAAAGGTGAAGCAAGAAAAAGAGTCTTTGTTTATACAATTGTCTGAATCACATGTTTTGATTGACTCTTTGAAATCTGAGAATACCATGTTGCTTAATACTATTAATGAACTTGAGAATAAATTGGAAAAATTCTCAAGTGATAATTTGAAAAGCATGCTTTGTATTCACTCAGATGTTTCTAACAAGCTTGATTTAATTGTTGATGATTTAAGTACTTCTACTTCACATGCTTTTGATTCTAAATTAGATTCTATTGATATTAAGCCTATGATAGAAGATACAGCTTATTTAGATAATTCTTGCTTAACTAATCATGTGATGCCCAAATCCAAGGAATCAGGAATACAAGGTAAGTTTATTCCTAAGTGTCATAATTGTAGGAAGATTGGTCATATTTGGCCAAATTGTTATTTGTTGAAATCCCACAGGCCTTGGATTAAGCAGGATACACTAAGGAAAAGTGAAGTTGAAGATTCTTCCTCATCTAAATATGTCCCTCCTCATAGGAGACAAATAAAATGGTAAGAGCAATGTTATTTGTAAGAATGCTAACCATAATTCTGCAGAGAATGTCAAGAAGCATTCAAACAAAAGAAGCCTGCCCACCTGCCATCACTGTAGCATCACCGGTCACATCCGATCCAAATGTCCACAGCTCCAGAAGTCGAAGGTTCAGAGGAAGCTGCCAACAAGAGCTACATCAGGCACTCTACCTCCGATGGCACATTAGGCTCCACGGCATCAACAGAAGTTTGTTCTTGCCAATCAGAGTGGCAAACCAAAGAAGAACAAAGCAAGGCGCTAGAAGAGAAAGTCGCAGAAGTCCAATAGCTACCATGACTATGAAAGGTTTATGAGCCTGATGCAAGGTATGCTAAGCAGAATGGATAGTATGAGCAATACCCTATCACATCTACCATGGGTACACCAGGTATGGGTTAGAAAGGATGAGACCATTCATCCATTGAGGGGGAGTAGACTCACCTAGTATAGGTGCAGTCTCACCATGCCTAGGATTTTGGTTCCTAAATCCTAGTGCATACTAAGTATGTTTGCATTTCATTGATTGTCATATATTATATATCATATTTTTGCCTTGCATTCTGTTTGAGGAACCACTTTTTCTATCCCTAGATTTTCTCTTGGTTGCTTTGAGAAATTTCTGTAGGTACATTCTAGGGATGATAGAGAAAGCATGTCACTGCTTTTCTGTCTTGGTATAGTCAAACCTCTCTTCTTGAGGTTAGGTTTGCTCTTATCTACATGCTTTGTCTAGACATATGTTATTTTCCTTTTAAGCATGTCTTTGTTGTTTTTGTCTTTTAATTTTCAACAAAAAAAAAAAAAAAAATGGGGAAAGGATGCAGATTTTTATTATTCCCTTATATAGCTTCTCAGTTATCTTATGTATGTTTAACTGATGTCTCAGTTCTTGATGCATTAATTATTTTTGCCTTTATATAACTGAGAGTTCATACTTGATATCTGCGAAGTTTCCATGTTGCATCCATACTAGATAGTTGCTTTTCTCATGCGATGAAAAATGTGCACTATCTAAGGCTCCCCTAAGGTACATTTTTTATCTCTGATTTTCTGCTTTTGAAAATTCTTTAAGAGAGATTTTTGTGTGCTAAGATGGTCAAATTGACCAACTCGCTAATTGAATCTAGACCCCATAAATTCTAAATTTCTCTCTAGGTTGCAGCACTAAGTGATACAAGCAGTTATAATTCTGTGCTTATTGATATATGAATAAATTCACTGCTTCTGTGCTGACTCAGCTATTAATCTTGTCCTCCATGGTGCAAGTAAAAAGAAAAATAGTGTTGTTTCTTAGGGGGAGAATATTAGATGAGGGTGACTAGGCCCTAGTAAGATAAGGTTTAACTTTTGACTAATCTAACTATGAATTTCTCTCTTATTTAGAAAACTTAGTTGCTTTAAATCATATCAGCGAAGATCATATCTTATTGAGAAAACTTTCACACACATACACACATAGTATGAGTTAAGTTTACTATTGTGTTAGTTTGTAATTGGTTACATTCTGTTGGACAAAATCACTTTTATGTAATGATGCATTTAAACAGGGATTCAACTATTCAGAGTTCTTCTAGAAGATTCTGCACAGTCTACAAGTCAGAGAAATTGGATCCCTTGTAGCCTTCCGGACGACGTGATATACCATTCGGACACTCATCTGTCCAAAGCATCATCCGTCCAGACGACGAGAACTTTCCGTCCGGACCTTCCTTTGTGTCGAGAAGCTTCGAACTACTCCAGCTTGCATTTGCCCGGACGTTTCAGCAGCACCTCCAGATGACATTTAGTGTTCGACCAGCTATGGGATTTCTTTCCAAAACACAGATATGGTAAGATCGCTGGAACCGTCTGGACGATGTGGATTCCAGTCCGGACGCGCTCATCCATTAGGCAAGTTGCGCATTCAAAATTCAGACATCTGGACGATAGCCTTCATGGTCCGGACGTGCAAGCTACTTATGTGGAAATTGTATGCATCTGATAAATCGTCCGGACGACCATTCCCTTGGTCCGGACGTGCAAAGCCTTGATATGGAAATTGCATGCAGCTGAAGTGCGACTGTCCGGACGACAAGGCAACACCATCCGGATGCGGCTCAAATCAGGAAAGAATTTTAGCGAAATTTTGGAAAGTCGATCGTACAGTTGTCCGTCTGGTCGCCTTATGTCCTCCGTCCGGACGGCGCCTAGGTTTACCAAGCTAGACCCTCATTTGAACCTACAGCCTATAAATAGAGGTCCTTAGGCTTGAGAACTGTATGAATTCGGTATTGAATTCCTTAGTGCTTAGAGAGTTATATTTTAGAAGTATTGTGCTGAGTTAGTCTCTCTTAAGCCGTTGCCGTTGTGTGCTGTTGCTGCGCTGAATTGAAGTCTATCTTAAGGATTCGTCCTAGGGTAAAGATTCCATTGAAGACCCCTTCAGCTAGGAGACCTAGTTGGGAGGCGATTATGTTGGGTTACACGTTAGAGTTCAAGGTACGACCACTGCTGTAGCGCCCCAGATATTAAGTAATTAAAATAAATGTCTTAAATTAGAATTTAAGACCAAATAAAATAGACAAGTCTAGAATTGACTTTCAATTCTAGAGACTCGACGCTCGAAGGCTTAATATTGTTGGAAACAATATTCACATCGATCAATTAATAAAATACATGGCTTTAACCACGGTATTTTTATCCCCGAGAAATAATAAGGAATACATGGATATTTATGAAAATAAATATTCATTGGTCTTATTATTTATAAACTGTAATTTTATAAATGAAGAATAATATTATTATACTCTAACAATATTACGGGACTAATTAATGGACTGATTGAATTAATTAGTGGATTAATTGATGCGATAATATTATCGAATAATATTAATGTGCAATATTTACTGTGTGTAATATTATTGTATAAATAATATATATTTATGGTGTTATAATATTATTGAGATAATAATATTACCGATGAAATGAACTAGACACAAAACGGACTTAGATTGTAATCTTGATAAATTATACATATTGGTAAAGACCCAATGTAAAAATATCCGCAGATCTTTCTCAAGATATTTTTACAGGAGATATTTTTATAAGAGATATTTTTAATGGAAGATATTTTAGAAAACTTTAACTACTAAGTTATGTTTGATATTTTACTAAATTTAATGATTAATAAAAAAAAAAATATCTAATGATATTTTATAAAGTCATCGTTTCATTTGATGACTCAGCATCATGACTCATCACTGTCATGATTACTGCAGTGACTCAGCCCTGTGACTCACTCTCTACACTGCCTACACAACCGGCTCTTCTTCCTTCTTCTTCTCTTATCTTTTCTCTTCTATTCTTTCTTCCTTCCTCTTCTGTTCTTCTTCTCGTCAGACCCACCGAGAGAGAGAGTGACATTGAGAGATTGAGAGAGAGAGAGAGAGAGATTCACGGATGAGGGAGAGAGCAGAGACGAGATGAGACAGAGAGAGAGGGAGAGTCAGAGAGAGAGACCGAGAGATCGGGAGAGAGAGGATCCGGTGGATCCGTGAGTTGGAGACCCGGAAGAGAACCGGCGAACCGGAAGCCGTGTGACCCAATCCTTCCGGAGGTCCCAGTAGCGGTTTCCGGCGAGCCCCGTGACCCGAAGACCCCAGAGGAAGACCCGGTTCTTCCTGTGCGTTTTCCGGCGACTTTTCTGGCGGAATCAGTGGCTTTTCCGGTGGATTTGCTATGAAAATCCTTGAGGTAAATTCTTACAACCTATGATGGTTTATTTTGTGGATTGATTGGATTATTGTGAAATTAGGGTTTTATGATTTTGGGGGTTTTCTATGGATTGATTAGGGGATTTTATTGATTAATGATGTGGTGTTGTTGGATGTTGATTTCCTTGTTTTGTGTTCCTGTTCCGGCAGTGTGTGTGTATATGTTACTGTTGATAGACTGTGTGTCGGCAGTGGCTATGAGAGTGTTAGCCGATTGGGTTATTGAACTATGTGTTAAGTGTAGAGATGTTGGATGGGTTGAACCATGATTTTATGTTTAGTGTTTTCTGTTTTGTGGGTTTCCATGGGTGCTGGCTGATTGAATATGTATATATGGATATTGTGCAATTTGATCAGCTATGAGTGATCTGATTTGGAGTTTATGTGATATTGAGTTGTGTACAATTATTGGTAATTTTATTATGTTGATTTTAGATCCCTGTTTTAGGTTATGTTAAATCCTAGAGTTGGGTTGATTGGTTTTGTAGTTGGACCGATTCACTTATTGTTGGCTAGATGTTGGAAGCTAAGAATTATTGATGATTTTAGGTGTGTGTATAAATGCTTATTTGGCCGTGTGAGTAACGGTGATTTTGGTTGTCCCTTGGATTAGCCTATGCTCACTGGTTTGGATTTGGAATTAGTTGGTGAAGATGGTATGGTGATGTTTTTGATTTGGTTTAGACAATGCCTTGATCAATTATGGAACGTTGTGAGAAATACTGTGTATGGGGTATCGATCATAGTTCGAGGTTTGATTATGAGCTTGGTTATTGTGGATTTATGCAAGTGCTATGGGTGTTTCTGTCTGCTTGTTAAATATTATTTATATGGCGTTTTATCCAAAGGGTATTAATAAATTGATATTGATGTTTTAAAATGAATTCTGTTAAAATGAAGATGGTTGAACATTATGTTAATAAGTTTTATAATCTAAGGAAAATATATGATTTGTTATTGAGTTGTTATATGGTTTGAGTATGAAAACATGTTCATAAGTTGAGTTCTCTTTGATTATAGTTATGTTCAAACATATTTTCTATTTGGTTGTGTATTATGGTTGAGAGCTTTTAAAGTTAACAATGTAATATTAATATCTTAGTAGAAATGTGCATAGGTTTTCTTTATGACTGATTGATCTATGCTTTAAAAATTAAGTTTGGTATTTTGGTTGTGTTTCTTTTATAATGGTTGTGTTTACTATGATGTGAGCATGATGGTAAATTAATATTTTTAAAAAGAACTGAGTTTGGTGTCTTTCTTGGCCAGTTGTATATGTATGCATATAGAAATGACTAGGTCTTGTTAGAAGTTTTAGTATTTTTATGAAAATAAGGATTATGATATTAATGTTTGGAAATTAACATATTGAATTCTAGTCATGATGATTGCTCCTATGTATTTATGTATGTATATGACTTTAGTCATGTTTAGGCATGAGTTTCTAGAAGGAATGATATTGACCTTGTATGCACATATATATGTATTTGATGCAGATGATGAACTGTGACTGCACAAAAGGGCTGTAAGTATAAATTACTTACTGAGGGTAGTACTGGATTTCAATAGTGTTGTGTTTATGTTTTATTTTAATTGGATGCGTGTGAATGATAATTGCATACAGTTAATAATCAACCTATAAATATTGGGAGGGACGTCTCCCAAAGGTTCAGGATGGGAAATGTGCCTGAAACCGAAAACACAATAATTCATATTGATTGGGACGGCTTTCAAAGTGCTAGTAGAGTGACGTGGAACGTACTCTGCTAGTGCAAAAATAAGTTAATTAAAATGTAATGTAGAGGGGACGGCCTCGAGAAAGACGTTGACCGGGGGGACGGCCCTTATAAGAGAGGAGTGCAATGACTATATTGAATTGTTAAACTTTGCATAGAAAACTATCACTACATCATTATGTTATATCTGTTCCTTAAATAACGCATAAATCATGATGTTGTTGAATGACAGTTAGCTCACTTATGGAACTATGGGATTGTAACTGTAACCACCTTCTCATAGATGTTTGCGCAGGTTCTGAAGATTATGGAATGGATTAACTGCTAACTTTTAAAGCTATTGTAGTTAGGATTCTAGTGCTTTGTACTTGTAAATGTTTATATTATTTTGTAAGTAACATGTTTAGGAATTTACTTGTATTTAATAAGTTCCATGTATGCTTTAGTGTCTTATGTGACACATGTTTCTTTGTAATTAGTGTAAAGGATTTTTAATGTATGTCTAGAGGAATGTCAGTTAAGCTCTGAATGTATTGTAAGGGAATTGCCTTGACGTTTGTAAAGAAAAAAAAAAGATATTCTTATTTTCCGCTGCTAGATTTATCATCTCTGAATGGTTAATGGCACGTAATTATCCAGATATAATTACTTACGCTTTTTGTAAAAAGCGGGTCGTTACAACTGCATTAGGGGTATGTGAGTGTTACTACTTTGTAACTAGTAATGTCTTCTGAATAGTGGATATCCTGGGTTTGGTTGCCCCTGAGTGGTTTTTCTCTTAACTGAGGTTCCACTTCGTCAACAAAATATTTGTCTTATTTATTTCAGCATTTTGATATTTTGTTGCACACTATCACACACACTTGTTTATATTAGAAGTCATTTAATTTTTTCAATTGGTATCAGAGCTTCGTACACTCTGTTTAGATTCAATTCTTGGGTGTTAATCTTTCCTCTTTGACTTCTTTTTGATAAAATGTCTCAAAGTCTTCATATTGTTCCTGCCTTTGATGGTACGAACTATGGCTATTAGAAAGCTCGTATGCGGTTCTTTTTAAAATCTATTGATTGTTGGAGTATTGTTGAAACTGGTTGGACTAAGCCAGCAGATGCAACTCTCGAACTAGTCACTTAGAAAAACACCTGACTTTCTAATGGTAAAGCCCTCCATGCTCTTTGTCAAGCACTTTCACCATTTGCATTCTCAAGAATCTCAAATAGTGAATCTGCTAAAGAAGCGTGGCAAATTTTGGAAACAACATATGAAGGCACCAAACTTGTTAAATCTGCCAAACTTCAAATGTTGATTTCTAAATTTGAAGAAATTAAGATGTTGGAGGATGAGACATTTGGAGAGTTTTACTCCAAGATGAGCGACCTAAGAAACTCAATGGTGAGTCTTGGGAAAATCGTCTCTGATGCAAAACTTATCCGTAAAATTCTAAGATCTTTGCCTGGGCGTTTTAGAATCAAGGTTACTACAATTGAAGAAAGCAAAGATCTGGAAGAAATGAAGATTGAAGAGTTGGTGGGATCTCTTCAAACTTATGAGTTGTCCTTGCCCCTGGCTAAGAAGCTGAAAACCATTGCTCTGAAAGCTTCCAAGAAGAAGGTCAAAGTCTCATCTGGAGACGACTCTGAGGATGAAGAAAAAGTTGTGGCCATGCTGACCAAATATTTCAGAAGATTAATGAGAAATGGCGGTTCAAGAAGAAGTTTTCCAAAAAAATGAAGAAGGTCCCCAGAGAAGCTGAACCTGAGGAAGTTGAGAAGAAAGATCCCAAAGGCCCAAGATGTTTTGAATGCTCAGGGTTTGGGCATATCCGGGCTGATTGTGGGAATCTTAAGTAGGGTAAGGGGAAGGCATATAACGTGACTCTCAGTGATGAGTCTGAAGAAGAAGAAGCTTGAAAAATGGAATTAACTTCTAAAATAAAAGCAAGTGTGTGCAATAGTGTGCAACAAAATATCACAATGCGGAATTAAAAGAGGCAGATATTTTGTTGATGAAGTGGAAACTCAATTAAGAGAAAAACCACTCCGGGGCAGCCAAACCCGAGATATCTACTATTCAGAAGACAAAACTAGATACAAAGCAGTAACACTCACATACCCCTGATGCAGTGGTCGCACCTTGCTCTCTAACGTGTAAACTAACACGAACGCTTCCCAACTAGGTCTCTTACCTGAAGGGGTCTTCAATGGAATCCTTTACCTTAGGGCCGACCCCTAAGATAGACTTCAGTTTAGGCACAGCAATAGCACACAGCAACGGCTATAGAGAGAACAGGTCAGCTCCAATAATCTCACAAAATACTCTCTAAGCTCTAGTGGAATTCAATACCGAATTCTTGCAGTTCTCAATGCCCAGGGGCTTCTATTTATAGGCTGAGGTTCAAATGGGCGACTGCTGTGAAATATACAGGTGCAGTCCGGATGATGGACATGAGCCGTCTGAACGGACAACTGTGAGACTAGAATTTCTGAGATTTTTGCTAAAAATCTTTCCTGTTTAAGATCCTCGTTCGGACGGTGAGGCATTGTCGTCCGGCAGGTCGCACGTCCGCTGCAAGTAATTTCCATATAAGGCTTCGCTCGTGCAGACCAAGGGGGAAGGCCATCCGGACGGTTAATCTTCAACACGCAATTTCCATATCTGATAAGCGCGCGTCTGGACCATGCTGACAGACGTCCTGACGGTTGAAGTTGAATCCGCAATTTCCATATCTGTTGAACGCGCGTCCGAACCATGCTGACAGACGTCCAGACGGTTGAATTTGAATTGTGATTCTTGCTTTAGGAGACGCGCGTCCGGACGGGAATCCACGTCGTCCAGACGGTTGCAGCAATCTTCCCTTATTTGAACTTGGAAAGAATCTGAAGCTTGATTGAATACTGAGAGGCGTCCGGATGGTCTACTGAGACATCCGGATGGATGCAAGCTGGAACAGAAGCTTCTCGATACATTGGAAGGTCCGGACGGAAATCCACGTCGTCCGGACGGATGATGCTTGGTTTGTCGGGCGTCCGGGCGGTATGGCACGTCGTCCGAACGGATGGAACAATGGACAGATGAGCGTCCGGACGGGATGACACGTCGTCCGAACAGCTAGTAGGGAATCGAAAATCTTCTGACTTGCAAGCAGTGTAGAGTCTTCTGAAAGTACTCTGAATAGTGGAATCCCTGTTAACAACATCTTTTACATTCAAGTGATTTTGTCCAAACAAAATGTAGCCAATCACAACCTAACAAAGCTTCTGAGCAAGATAACTTTCTAGCATTTGTGGCTCCGCATGTAGAAGAAGAAGATTCTTACTCAGAGCATAGTGATGATGGGGAAGAACTCAAGGAGGCTTATAAAACCCTCTATGTAGAGTTCGAAAAGCTTAGGGAAGGTCGCAAGCAGCACATTCATGATCTGAACAATTTGCAGACTGAGAAGAGTTCATTGCTGCGTAAAATACAGGAGCTAGAGGAGAAGCTACTAGAGACACAACTCCAATTAGAGAGTCACTGATGAAAAACTGACTCACATGCTATCAATCTAGAAGAGCCCAACCGACAAGACTGGTCTCGGGTATGTAGCTCCTCATTCTGATATTCCCTCTACTTCCAGGACTGTCTTTGTTAAGCCTGCAGTCCCAGAGCCTCCCCCCACTGTTGAGGATAAAGGGAAGGACAAAATTAATGGAGATGTTCAGGGCACTCAGAAGCCCCCTTCCATCAGAAAATCTCCCATATGCCATCACTACGGTCTAAGTGGGCATGTCCGACCCTAGTGCTCCATTCTCAAAGTACAAAAAGCGAAAGTCAAGAAAGAAGTGCCCAGACAAGCAAATTATAGCACAAGACCTCTGGCCCAGTATCAGGCTCCTTATCATGCTCCATGGAATCAAGCACCAAGGCATCATGCACCACGGCACCAGGCATCTCAGCATCAGCGGCCTTAGCAACGATTTGTACCTGCCAATCATAGTGGCAAATCCAAGACCAAATCCAAGCACTTTAAAAGGCCGCAGAAGGTGGAAGATGATCAATACTACATGGAGCCATTTATTTGGATGCAAAGCATGTTGGAGTGGATGGGTCAACAGATAAAGTCCTGCCAACAACCACCGATAGGAAGTCAGGCTTGGATCAAGAAAAAGGAAGACATTCACCCCATGAGGGGGAATGGACGGACCTAGTAGGAGAAGGTACTCATGCCTAGGATTTGGTTCCTAATCCTAAGGCATCATGTTTGATTGCATGAATTTTTATGTGTCATATCTTATACTTGTTGTGCAATCTTGGAACCTATGTTATTTGCCCCATATTTCTCTTGAGAGAATATTGCAGGTACTATCTGGGGAAGACAAAAAAAGCAAGTCGGGCAACTGTTTTTCTGTATTGTCAACATCGAGCTTACACAGGTTTGATCGTGCCTTACATGTTTCTTTCCAAAACACAAATATGGGAAGATCGCTGCAACCGTCTGGACGATGTGGATTCCCGTCCGGATGCGCTCATCCATAAGGCAAGTTGCACATTCAAAATTCAGACGTCTGGACGACAGCCTTCATGGTCCGGACATGCGAGCTACTTATATGGAAATTGCGTGCATCTAATCAACCGTCTAGACGACCATTCCCTTGGTCCGGACGCGCAAAGCCTTGATATCAAAATTGCGTGCAGCTGAAGTGAGACCGTCTGGACAACAGGGTAACACCGTCAGGACGCGGGTCAAATCAAGAAAGAATTTCAGCGAAATTTTGGAAAGTCGATCGCATAGTTGTCCGTCCGGACTCCTTATGTCCACCGTCTGGACGACGCCTAGGTTTATCAAGCTAGACGCTCATTTGAACCTGCAACCTATAAATAGAGGTCCCTTGGCTTGAGAACTACATGAATTCGGTATTGAATTTCTTAGTGCTTAGAGAGTTATATTTTAGAAGTATTGTGCTGAGTTAGTCTCTCTCAAGCTGTTGTCGTTGTGTGCTATTGCTGCACTAAATTGAAGTCTATCTTAGGGATTGGCCCTAGGGTAAATGATTCCATTGAAGACCCCTTCAGGTAAGAGACCTGGTTGGGAGGCGTTCGTGTTGGGTTACACGTTAGAGTTAAAGGTACGACCACTGCATTAGGGATATGTGAGTGGTACTACTTTGTAACTAGTCTTGTCTTCTGAATAGTGGATATCCTGGGTTTGGTTGCCCCGGAGTGGTTTTTCTCTTAACTGAGTTTCTACTTCGTCAACAAAATATCAGTCTTATTTATTTCAACATTTTGATATTTTGTTGCACACTATCTCACACACTTGTTTATATTAGAAGTCATTTAATTTTTTCTTATTGAAAAATTTCTATCTGTAGGGAAATTTTTCTGCTTATTGACTCTTAACTCTCAATTATATCTTGGTATATTTTTGAAATTCTATTTGACTATTTTATCAGTTATTTATACATGCGTGTTCTGAAGCTAACGTTAAGGAAATTTTTTTTTCTACATATTTCCCTCTGTTTTTCAGCTTCTAGTGTGAAGCATCCGGACGGACATGTTCTTGCGTTCGAACGCATCTCTTATTTGACAACATGCCGTCCGGACGAGTATGTACCACGTCCGAACGCGAGTTTGTTTTTTCTCTGCCAGACACACACTACTCTTTGCCTGTTCTATCATGTTGTGTTGTGTACATTTTCTCTCGGATTTCTCCCGAGATATAGGTATTCTTTGTAGATCTTTTCTCATTCCCAGGTATTTTCTTTGACTTTCCTTATTCTCTTAAGCTTTGGTTCTTTTTAGAATATTGAAATATTTGATTGATTGGAATGATGATTTGAGAGATTGTGCATCTTTTTTTTGTCTTTATGTTAGATGGATATTGCTACATCTGTTTCCTTTGGATTGCTATATCTACTTTTGTATGTCTTGGTGCATCCAATTGACAGATGTCATAATACCACATTCTTTTTGAACTAATAGGATCTAATATTTCATTGTGGTGTTATTTTTGGATAGATTTCTGTTTAAATCTTTTCAGGAATATGTTGTCCAGCGGCTTCCAGCATAGTGTCAGATAGAGGGCTTTTTGGAAAACAGACCAGTGTTGAAATCATATGTTCCAGAGATCTCATAATTTAGATGACCTCTTTTTCCCCGCTCATAAAAAGTTTTCCGTAATCTCTTTCTCCAGATCTGTACCAACTAGAGATTCAGTGGTGAATCTTCTTTATCATCTTGCAGACCAGTTGTTTATAGGATTTCATTTTGCGGATAATCGGTTTTGGGCTAGAAGACTCAAGTGATTGAAGATTTTCAGTCTATGTTTCCTGGCTTCAGGAGCAAGAAGCCTAAGTAGCTCAAATGTAGGAGATGTGATGAGGTGTCCTCTTGTGTTTTTTCAAGCTTTTGATGAGACATTTTACTATTAGTCTTGTTTTGGAGTTTACCCTTTGTCCTTTTGAGACAAAAAGGGGGATGAAAATTATAGGACTTCTAATTTATCAAGTGTGTGCAAAAGTGTGCAACAAAATATCATAATGCGGAAAATAAAGAGATAGATATTTTGTTGACGAAGTGGAAACTCAATCAGAAGAAAAACCACTCCCGGGCAGCCAAACTCAGGATATCCACTATTCAGAAGACAAAACTAGTACATAGACAGGAACACTAACATACTCGATGCAACGATTGTATCTACCACTCTGGCGTGTAACCCAATACGAACGCTTCCCAACCAAGTCTCTTACTTGAAGGGGTCTTCAATGGAACCATTTACCTTAGGGCCAACCCCTAAGATAGACTTCAGTTCAGCATAGCAACAGCACTTGCCAACGGCTTGAGAGAGGATGCTTTAGCGTAATAACTCTTACAATAAATTCTCTGAAAATTAAATAATGACTTCTAACAACCAAGTGTGTGTTTGTGTGCAACAAAATATCTTAAATGCGGAATTTAAAGAAGACAAGATATTTGTTGATGAAGTGAAAACTCTGTGAAGAGAAAAACCACTCCGGGGCAGCCAAACCCAGGATATCCACTATACCGAAAACAAAGCTAGTTACAAGACACTCGTACTCACATACTCTTATGCAGTAGTCATACCTTTAACTTTGACACGAAGCCCATCGTGAATGCTTTCCAACCAAGTCTCTTACTTGAAGGGGTCTTCAATGGATTCCTTTACCTCAGGGCCGATCCCTAAGATAGACTTCACACGAACTGTTAAGCACACACGGGCAACGGCTTGAGAGCTAGCGGGTCTTCGATTTTTCCTAAACACCTTCTCTAAGCACTATAGAATTCGATACAAAATTCATACAATTTACAAGCCTAGGGCCCTCTATTTATTGGCTTACAGAAAACCTAAATCTGCTGAAATTCGGACACTGGCTGTCGAGCGTCCAGACGGAAGATAGCCAGGTCCGGATGGTCTTCTGCGACCGCCTTTCAAAAACAGCGCAATTCTTTCCTTATTAGGTCCACGACCGGACGGCTTCGCCGAGTGTCCGGAAGGTCTTCGCTATAACTCCTTTATGCATTCGAACTGAACACTCGAATATTCTAAAATGTTAGACAGCGTCCGGACGTGTTGCCACGTCGTCCAGACAACTTGCAAAGACTTCCCTAACAGTGTCGACTTCTGAAATCCAACCCAGTGTAGAATAATGATTGACCTAGCATCCGGACGGTGTTGCTCTGTCGTCCGGATGACTTCAATGTAATCTGCTAGACACTACGGGGCGTCTGGACGCCTTCAAAGGCTCGTTCGGACGGTTGCATAGGAATCGGTTGATTTGGCTTGGAATTTGTAACGAATCTTCATAGACATCTTCTAGAAGCTTATGATCAGTTACATGCTTTGAAATGAACACTGTACAAATACATGAAGACTCTGAATAAGAACCGATCATCCTGTTAATTTGCAACCATTACATAAAGTGTTTTTGTCATCCAGAATGAAGCCAACATAAAATACTAACACTCTCTAAGCCTCTACGGAATTCACTACCGAATTCTTACAAACAACATGCCTAGGGGCCTCTATTTCTAGCCTACAGGAATCCAAATTCGTGTCTGACTTGAATTACCTAGGTGGCGTCCGGACGGTAGCTGAGGGCGTCCGGATGAACAACTATGCAACCGACTTTCCAAATTCGCATGATATTCTTTCTGGTATAAGGTCGTATCCGGACGGTGTTGCCCTAACGTCTGGACGGTTGTATTTTAGCTACACGCAATTTCCATATCAAGGCTTTGAGCATCCAGACTATGAAGACTGACGTCCGGATGGTTGAACTTTGTATGCAGGACTTGCCTTATGATGGATAGCGTCCGGACGGGAGCACACGTCGTTCGGACGGTTGTAGCCGTTTTCCCATATCTGAGATCGTCTAGACGTGTTGCTGATAATCCGGATGGATATAAGCTGGAACAGTTCAATGGTTCTCGACACAGAGGAAGGTCCGGACGGAAAGTTCTCGTCGTCTGGACGTATGATGCTTGGACAGTTGAGCGTCCGGACGGAATATCACGTTGTCCAGATGGATTCAAGGGATCTGATTTTTCTAACTTGGAATCTGTGCAGAATCTTCAAGAACCATAACTCTGAATAAGAAGACTTCTGAAAATGACTGAACCCCTGTATAAAAACATCATTACAAGAAAGTGATTTTGTCCAACAGAATGCAACCAATTACAAACCAACAGGGGAGTATTTTTATATTTGGACCGGGAATGTATTTCCAAACCGGTCAAGTGTTTTTTTTCCCAGAATGGCCAAATGGGGAGTTTGTTAGTATTTTATATTGGCTGCATTCTTAATGACAAAAACACTTTATGTAATGGTTGCTATTTAAACAGGATTATCGGTCTTATTCAGAATTTTCAAGTTATATGGACAGTGTTTATTTCAAGCCATGTGGTTTGTCACAAGTTTTTAGAAGATGTTCATGAAGATTCCATGCAAAATTCCAAGTCAGCTAGCTGGTTCCTATACAACCGTCCGTACATGCCTTTGAAGGCGTCCGGACGCCCCGTAGTGTCTAGAAGCTTCAGCATTGAAGACGTCCGGATGCTAGGTCAAGCTTCTCCAATTTCCACATGGAGTTGGATTTCAGTCGACACTTATTTAGGAAGTTTCTGCAAGATGTTCGGACGACGTGGCAACATGTTCAGACGCTACCTAGTGTTCCAGAATATTCCCGATTTCCTTTATGAACGTGGAAAAGAGTGACAGTGAAGACAGTCCTGTTTTGGGAAGAATCACGCTATTCTAGAAAGGCGGTTGTAGAAGACCGTCTGAACAAGGCTATCTTCCATCCGGACACTCCATAGCCAGAGTCCAAATTTGTCTAGAATTAGGTTTTCTGAAGCCTATAAATAGACGGCTCTAGGCTTGTTATTTGTAAGAATTCAATATAGAATTTCATAGTGCTTAGATAGGGTGTTTAAGGAAAATTGATGATAGTTTTCTAGTCGTTGCCGGTGTGTTCTACCATTGTTCGTGTGAAGTCTATCTTAAGGGTCGGCCCTAAGGTAAAAGAATTCATCAAAGACTCCTTCAAGTAGGAGACTTGGTTAGGAAACATTCACGATGGGTTTCATGTTATAGTTAAAGGTATGACTACTGCAATAGGATTTGTGAGTACGAGTGCTTTGTAACTTGTTTTGTCTTTGGATAGTGAATTTCCTGAGTTTGGCTACCCCGGAGTGATTTTTCTCTTTACAGAGTTTTCACTTTGTCAATAAATATCTTGTCTCTTTTATTTTTCGTATTTAAGATATTTTGGTGCACGCAAACACACACTTGGTTGTTTATAAGTCATTATTTTATTTTCAAACATATTAAAAATATACATTTATAAAACTAAATTACTCCCTTCAGTCAAATTCCAAGAAAATACTTGACGGACTCCGTTAGTGTGCCACGTCACTGTATATATATATATATATATAACTATTAACTAAAAAAAAATTAAAAACTTAAAAAATTAAGTTTTTTAATTAGGGTGGCTGCCGAACCACCTCTTTTCTTCTTGTTTTTTCTTATTTTTTTACTCAAAAATTATAAATTTTTAAGTTTTTAATTTCTTTAAATTTTTAGTTTATATTAATAATTTTGTTAAATTTCTTTTAAAAATAGTTTTTTATTAATTTTTTACTTTAGGTTTTAAGAGAAAAAGGGTATTATAGGAATATTTCGACAAAAATGGCATTTTTTGGCACACTTTGGTAGTTTAATGGGTCACATTAGTGCACTTGAAAATTCAGTGGATTATTCTAAAATCGGTTGTTAGTTCAGGGGTTTTTTTTATTTATATTTTTTCCTAGTTTTTAAGAAAATAGGGGTATTATAGGAATATTTCGACAAAAGTAGCATTTTCAGCACACTTTGGTAATTTGATGGATTACATTAGTACACTTGAAAATTTAGGGGGCTATTCTAAAATCCGCTGTTAGTTTAAGGAGCTTTTTATATTTTTCCCAAAAGTTTATCAAAGGCATGATGTTGGACTCAAACTCAAGTAGGCTACAAATTGGAAGACCTATAAGATGTGATTAAGCCTAATCAATTAAGGAATATAAGTACTATATTGACCATGTCTCAGTATTTTGATTATAATTTTTTGCTCAAGTATTGAATTGATGTGAAAATAGCGGCATTAGAAAACTGACTCAAGAGGTGACAAATGTCTTGAAAAAAAGAGAGAAGAATTTTCCTATTTCAAACATTTACTATTCTAAAATCGCCTCGGAAAATAAGCCTAAAAATATGGGCGAATCTTGCTAAAATCCTATTCCAACTTGAACTAGGTTTTCTTGAAGTCTATTTATACAGATTTATTAAGAATGGTTTTTTTAAAGATTCTACTCTACAATTCAATGTGCTAAGAGAGAGTTTTAGACCTAGAGTGTTAACGTTATATCTCTCTTAGAGTTTTTATTATTGTTTAGCCATCAACCTTGAACAACTGAAGCCTATCAAAGTTTCAGTAAATGAGATAAAGTAGAAGAGTTTTCCAGAACTTATGGGGGCCTACTGCAGTAGAAGTCAAGTAGGTCGCTTTTATTATGCAAGAGAGTGTCAACTTCAAAGGTTTTGTAAGTGTAAACTTATTGTAACCTTTAATCTTCTATAGTGGATTGATTTCATGGTTTGCTATCCCGAAGTGGGTTTTCTCTTTCAGTTCAAAGAGTTTTCACTTCGTTACCAAATATCCGTGTCAATTGCTTTATTGCTTTTTATATTTTGATGATTGTTTGTTTGTAGTTGATTCAATTTTTAATTCTGCATTATATTGGCATAAACCTATGCAACCCCCCTTCTAGGTGTTGTTTGGAGTCTAGCTATTACTTTTCAGTATTATATCTATATAAATCAAAAAACACACTTAAGCCAAAATGCAAGTAAAAGTATACAAAACACACAAAACACATCCAGCCATGATGGAACCCTCTAAACCAATGTGCTACAGCTACAACTGGCTACCAATGCACTACATCTACCCTCTATACCACACTTAAACCATTGTGCTACAACTAGCATACACGAGTCATAACCTTGATCTATAAGAGGGAGTTTGTTGGAGGGTTTTCGGGTTGGCGTTGGTGGTTGCGCCACCGCCCGGTGATCTCTGGCCATAGGGTACGTCAAGGTAGCTGTCACACGTGTTTGCATGCCTTTGGGTGGTGGTCTTGTGCCGTTGGGGGGTTGAAGATGGTGGATTTGGTTGGGCATCAATTTGTGAAAGGGGTGCGTCTGGGTGGGGTTGGGGGGGGGGGGGGGGGGGGGGTGGGTTCCATTACTCGAGCCTAGCCGAGTACTTGCACTCAGCTCAACTAATAGGCGAGCTCAAGCTTGCACAAGGTTTTTCCCTTGGCAAGCCGAGCTCGATCCCTATTTCTAACCTGGTCACGAGCTCATAAAATACATAAATGAGTTGAGCTCGAACAAGGGGTAGTCGCTCAAAATTGGCTCTTTTATAGCACTATAGAGGTCTATCCCACATAGGGCTGAGCATGGGCCGCGAAGGGGGGGGGGGCGGGGATGGCCTTTGTTTGGCCCCGCCCCGCAGGGGTGCGGGTTCCCCACCTCGCCAAAAACGCCCTGCAACCGTGCGGGGCGGTTGGGGGTGGGGAGGGGATGCATGGGGTGGGGATCCGCGGGTGTGCGGGGATCCCCGAGGGTATTTCTTCCCCTGATTTCTAAGAAAAGGAAGAAGACAAGTACAAAAGAGAGACAAGCCAGGAACTATTTCTTCCCCTGATTTCACGCCTCTTTCCCCTGTAAGTACAAATGCTTTAAAGTTTAAATGATGCAAAATCATTAAATGTGAAAGCCATTAACTCATAGGCCTCTAAAGCTTCAAATCCTTTTCCACATTTTCTTTTTCCACTTTCTTTTTTTCTTTTTCACAAATTTTCCCAGGAACCAAACAATAAATAAGTACGAATAAAAATAAGTGGATCAGATAAAGAGAAGAAGGAAAGAAGAAAAGAAGAGACCGAGAGAAAATACCTTTCACGTGGGCGTGGGCGTGGGCGTGGGCGTGGGCGTGGGTGTGGAGCAAATTTGATTTTTTTTTTTTTTGCCAATAAATTAAAGAAAAAAGATACATATTCTGCACTATCTATCAACTTTTAAGAATAACTACACTTCTTTATATTATTCATGATATATATATATATATATATATATATATATATATATATATATATATATATATATATATATATATATATATATATATATATATATATATATATATATATATATATATATATTTATATATATATTGCCTCTTTAGAACATTAAAATCAACTTGAAAAAGCTAATTGAACTCTCTCTCTCTCTCTCTCTCTCTCTCTCCTTTTAATTTTAAATCTTTGAAAGAAAACAAGATATTTCATTAGTTAATTAGTCAATTTTAGACTTGTAAATGAAGATAACAAGATTTAGTGCTAAAATCTCTCGGATGAGATTTATAGGATAGCTGTTATATATATACACACACATACGCACACATATAACTGTTGGTTGAGACTGACACACCAGTATTATAAGATAAAAATGTGGTATATGAACTCTCAATTCATGATTTCTATTTTCTTACAAAAGGAAAAAAGACAGTTCCTAATTTATGTGGTCCCAATTTTTTTGGTGATGGTCAAAAGTTAAGCTCACAAAAAGAAAAGAATGGCCATCCCTGAAATTAGGCAGCTATGGAGATCACTTATGGGCAACTAACTAAGTTGCTCAAAGCGGTTGAGCCCCGTAACTCCCCATTCTTACGGTACGAATTTCAAAGAAATTCAAACAATTTAAATTGAGGGAGATCCAAATATCCAAATTAAAAAAAAAATAAAAATAAAATTTGGATTTTACCAAATCCAATCACTGAGCCCTCCTCACACGCACAACCATGACATTCACTACCTTCCAAATCTACCTTCCCTTAGATACGTATATATATATTCACACAAAACCCACAAAACCCAACAACAGTTGCAATACTTTCTTACCTTTTTCAAAATCATCAGAGTTCATTATAATCTCCATGGCTTCCTTATTCTTTCTCTCCCTTCTCTCGCTCATCCTTTTCCTCTCCCTCAATGTCCCCCCTGCGATCCACCAGGCATGCAAGGCCACACGCTTCCCTATCTCATGCGAGACCTCTTTGAGTTTGACACTACCACTATTAAATTTTGATCAAATTATAATTTTAAAAGCCGCATCACGTTTTGGGGGGGAGGGGGGGTGAAAAGGTAATATGAGTCTTTTTATATAGCATTACTCTAAAAGCCTAACTGGAGTTGAGACTACAAATCCTGAAATACTAGGATTATAATCGTCAAACAATATATCCCCTAATTTTCAAAAGTCCAAGTTTCTGTATAACTTAGCGTTAGGTAAATGGGGAGGACCTAGGGAAGTTTTTCTTTAACTTCTTTTGAACTAATCTTCCATTCCATCAACATTGAATTCTTAGATTACTAGATTATGGAATGGAGGAAACAACTAAATAGTTGTGAAGTAGGCTTTGTTTTTATGGGTCCAAAATAATGAATAAACCAAAACAAAATCTCCTATCACACGCTTCTAAAGTGGCATTGTTGTGTAGTTAGACTTAGAGCTTTGCTTTGTTAACAGTTAATACCATGTTCTAATGCTTTAATCATCCTGGCCGGAGCAGGTGTTTCTGGTGATGGATTCATGGCAAGTTGGCTCACAATCCAAAACACAGCTGGTCCTGACGCCCACCAAGCAATGGCCTTCAGATCAACCAGTGATTTATCTGTCATTGAGAATTGCGAATTCTTGGTCAATCAAGATACGCTTTATGCTCACTCCCTCCGCCAATTCTACAAATCATGCCGAATCCAAGGCAATCTGGATTTCATTTTTGGATTCTCCGCCGCTGTTTTTCAAGATTCCCAAATCTTAGTTCGTCCCCGACCACTTGATCCAGAGAAAGGCGAGAATAATGCCGTCACTGCACATGGCAGAACCGACCCCGCCCAAGCTAGCAACGGGTTTTGTTTTTCAAAATTGCTATATCAATGGCACCAACGAATACATGGCATTGTATAAAAGCAAACCCCAAGTACACAAGAATTACTTGGGAAGGCCATGGAAGGAGTACTCGAGAATAGTTTTCATAAACTGCAACCTAGAAGCTCTTGTTACACCAGAAGGCTGGATGCCATGGAATGGCGATCTTGGATTGAAAACTCTTTATTATGGGGAACTCCAAAATTCTGGACAAGGTTCTAATTTGTCCAAGAGGGTAACCTGGGGTAGCAAGATGCCCGCGGGGAAACTTTACACATATTCTGTAGAGAATTTTATTCAGGGAAATGAGTGGATTCCATCATCTTAGTTCTGTAAATAGAGAGCATTGACAACAGCTTTTATGTAGAAGACATTGGTTGTCTAAATTTTGCCAATAAAGGATAAAAAATAGCTCCAACATATTGTCATGTTGTACTTTAAATTTTACAATTTTCTATAGTACTTGTCTATATTTGGATAATTATGGTAGCTTATGTTCTATGTTTTTTTTTAGTAATTTCTCAACATTTCTTTCACTCATCTCTCTTTCATCATCTCTCTCGGTCTAGAATGAGTTTCATCAAGAGAGTCGAACTTGAAGTGTAATGGTGTTCTTCTGCGAAGAAAAATGCTAGAGAGAGATGTGCGGTGGTGGTGGTTAGCGATGAAGCTAGATTTTTTTATTAGAAAGGGTCAAAGCATAAATGAGAAATATATTATGATTGAAGATTCAATTAATATATAAAAAATAAAACTAGTATCCATTCTGTATTAACCACAAAAAAAAAAAAAAAAAAAAATTGCTTCTTAATATATTGATTCAACTCAAACACCTATCAAAATGGAACTCTTCGTTCTTTTTTTTTTTTTTTTCTTGAAAATCATCTATGATTGAATCAGTACTAAATTTTGCAGCAATTTCCCTTTCTATGGACAACATCAAATAATCAGTCAGTAACTCATATTCAATTTTGTTGCGAAGCCTAGTTTTGACAATATTCATGGCATGAAAGGCTTGTTATGTAGTTGTGGTAGAAACATGAAGAATAAGCCTATATTGCTGCCCTTACTGATTTATAAACTCTTTTATGTTGTTCTTGGAGGGCAAGGGCCAATGTAACGCCTCGGATTTTGAACCAGCAAAATCGTAAGCGAAAACTTTCGATTTTTACATGACGATACTACATCAGAGATATAATCTCACAGAAGAATATTTTTTTCTTTTTAACACTAGGAATAAACAACATAACACTAGAGAGTTGACTGAATTACACCTGGATTATATACATAAGTTAGAGCATGGTTTAATTATACATACCATGTACAAACAAGCTGTACCAAAATATATGTGCCACAGGCGGCACTCAAAACAGACATATGACATAGTCAAGTAATATTACATAACCAAAGTGATAATATGAGATAAGCACAAAATAAAGCTTGCCCTCAGAGACAAGCATCAAGCACACAAAAGATATTTCAATAACTATCAGAACTAGCGAAAGGATCACAGCCTTCACCCTCATTTCCTGCGTCAAGGTCTATGTAAAAATGATGTATCATATTTACATAGACAAACAAGTGATCCCCCCGGTTCCCATAAAAGAAAGATAAAACATAGAAAAGAGATAATCGAAGAGATAGTAGAATATATAATGCATGTGTTGAGTATGCAGTGTCATGATTGATTAGTTTGTGCTTTATAATAATATTTCTTCAGACCTATCATTCATAGGCTACATAACAGTCCGTCTTTAGTGTCTGTTATGTCCCTTCCAGTTATAAAGTTTACATATTTTTAGACTTGTAGTTTGCAACATTCCAGTCTACTGGTAGCACACAGCTCCCTAGTTTGTTTATTATTATTAGTTAGTTCTGGTTGCACAAAGCCTTCCCAGCTCATTGTTTGCACACAACCTCCCCATCTTACTTGTTGCACATAGCCTCCCCAGTTCTTTTATTAACATATTATTTATTATTGTAGTACAATATGTATTTAAAGCAGATGATGAATAAATCGAAAAACAATTATAGTAATGAAATGTGATGAGTGCCAAATATTGTGTATTTGGACCCTTTGATTTACATAAGTTAGACCTTTAGCCTTGTTATTTTCTGATGCTTTGGTTAGTTTTTGTGTTTTTATGTTTTGTAGGTTAATAAGTGAGGAATGGCAAAATTCATGTGGAATTGCTTGGAAAATTCGGAAGTTCTGAAGAACTCGATCGATCGAACTTAAAAGTAGATCGATCGAATTTTGCCTGAAGTAGATCGATCGAAATTTCCCAGAACTTACTTTTGCAGAAGCGCGCCAGAACACCCAATCAGGAGCTTTTCCATGACAAAAAGCAGTTCTCCCTCTGATTTTCGCAGCAAAACACGCTGGTTGTATGACCTTGGTTGTCTCTAGCAAGAGAGGAACCCTAGAGGGGGTTAGAGGAGTCATTTTACATGGGTTTCTAGCCCTAATTTCCTTCTATAAAAGCCATAGCCATACCTCCTTGTTGGGAGAGTTCAGAGAACAGTAGCTAGGTTTAATTTCGTTCATTTTATAGTGTATTTCAGTAGCTTTTGTTCTTAGACACTTTCTCTTTGTAAAGCTTTTCCTTTACTTTCATATTTGTTCTTCATTTTCTTGTGGTGTTCTTAGTCATGGAAGGCTAGTAACCTCAACTAAGGTTGAGGATGAAACCTTTCTATTGATAACACTTACACTCTTGTTATACTACTTGCACATTTGGTGATATATCATATTTGTTGTTCAAGTTCCATTCATTTAAATGCTTTATCTTTTGCAATGAATGTGGTTGTTAGTAGATATAAGATATTTAATGTGTTTCAACCGATGGATACATTGTTTTGTCAATTTGAATGATGATATCCATTGTGATTTGTTCATTGAATGGATACATTGGATGATTTGATTTCAAATGGGTACTCTTTGTGATTTATCTTTGAGTTGGATTCATTTAATGGTTCTAGAGTTTGTGGTTCAGACACTTGAATAACATCCAAAGCTTAATGTTCTTTGGGTGTTCAAGTGGAAACCAAGAGTATGAGTTGTTGGATTTGGTTTGGTAGATTCCTTAGCCTTAGTTCCTTTTAATTTGTATATTTCGTTTCATCTCTTTTATTTAGTCTTTTACTCTTGAATCAATCCTCAAACTTTTGGAACTAGGTTAAAATGAGGTTGATTAAACAAGACACCAACATTTGACTATTTCCCTGTGGATTCGACCTCGCACTTGCACACACCATATTGCAAACGATTCTTGCGCTTGCGAGTACTCTTTAAAACACACATCAAGTTTTTGGCGCCGTTGCCGGGGAAATCGGTTCAAAAATTGGTTTTTGTTTGATTGATTTTGTTTTTCTACTAGTTAGATAGATTTTTGTTTCATTTTTTTGTTGTTTAGCTTCTGTTCTGCATTCTAAGTTCTTTCTTTGTTTTTCCCGGATCTGTTCTGCAGCTTCTGCAACTTACTGGGTGCCTTGAAGAATCGATCGATCGATTGAAAATAAATTCGATCGATCGAGTTTCGATCGGTCGAGTTAGCATCTGCCTAATATAAAGTCGATCGAACGAACTTTCTGCACTGCAGCAGCTCAGAACTAGGTAAGTATCTCTGTTCCAGTACTTCTTTTAGTCCATTTTGTTCATAATTTGTTTCTATTTAATAGTATTTTGCTGTTTGTTTAATTTTCTTTTAGTTCATTATAATTTAGTTCAAATTCTGTGTAATTTGTGTTTCATATTACCCTCAATTTGTTTTATTTTGTTCTAACAAAAGATAAAAAATAAAAAAAGAAAAAAAGAAAAAAAGAGTTTCTGTTCTGTTTTTGTTCCTGTTTCTGTTTCTGTTCCTGCACAATTTCAAATATTCGATCGATCTACTACAATTTCGATCGATCGATTTTCTATTCGATCGATCGACCTCAACTCAGAAGGCAGCTCCTGGATAAGATCAATAGCAGAAATTTTTACCAAAACTTCTTTTTGGTCCCAATTTGTAAGTATTCTTATTTTTACTTTTGCTGCTCTCTTTGTGTAAATTGTATGCATTTTTTTTAGTCTTTACATTTTATCTTAGTTGTGTTATTTTTCTTTGATTTAAAAAAAAAAAAAAAAAAAAAAAACCTTTTTTTGCTAGTGTGGGTCTACTTAGCTATCTAAAGGCAATGACAAGGTGAATTCTGGCAACGAAAGGTCTTGGGATTTAAGTGTGTCCAGTGTGACCCCCCTCACCTACCTGGGAACTAGCCTAGATTGTACTTTGGAGAACTTTGTTCCCCATTAGCAAATTCTTTTCTTTATTTTTGTTTGTCTTTTGGTTAAACATTTGTGTTTGCTTGGTGTATGCTTGGTAGAAGATCAATGGACCTAGACTTGACTTCTTTAGATCTCGAAATTGAAAGAACTCTTAGGAGAAGGTTTAGAAATTCTGTTGAGATGGGAGATAACATACATGCGAATGAGAATGAGAGGAATCGGGGAGAAAACGTTGATCATACTAGGACACTTAGGGATTTGTTTGCACCCGTTGCAACAAATTCTCCTTCATGTATAGTGTTACCCCCAACCAATGCCACTCACTTTGACCTCAAGCCTCATGTCATCCAACTCCTACCCGCATTCCATGGCTTGGACCTCGAAAATCCTTATAGCCATGTGAAGAAATTCAAAGACATCTGTGCCACCTTCAAATTTCAAAATTTTTCTCAAGAGTTTATGCATCTTAGGCTATTTCCTTTCTCACTCCATGATAGAGCCAAGGTATGGTTGGATTCAAACATGCCTAGTTCCATCACTTCTTGGGAGAACTTGCTAAACAAATTCTACAACTAATTCTTCCCCATGTCCAAAGTCAATGAGTGTAGGAAGGAAATAAGCTCATTTACTCAAGAAGAAGATGAGAAATTTTCTGAGAGTTGGGAGAGATTTCAAGATATGCTGATTAAGTGCCCTCCACATGGATACGAGAAGTGGAGACTCGTGCAATTTTTCTATCAAGGATTAACTCAATCCAATTGTAGCATGATCGAGTCAATGAACGGAGGCGCATTTCTGAGTTTGACGGGAAAGGAGGCGTATAGGACCTTAGATCAGTTATCCGACAATTCCCAACAGTGGGATTTTTCAAACTGCCGAGATAAAGCTGCTCACATTCAGAAGAAGGGAGGCATCTACGAGGTTAAGGAGGATATAGAATTAAAAATTAAGATAGATGCCCTTACCAAAAAGGTCGAAGCCTTAGTTGTTAGCAAATCCATGAATGCTGCCAATCGATTCCATGTTGACTACTGTTCCATCTGTGCTAGTCCCATGCACTTAGCACAAACTTGCCCATCATTGCCGGCTTTTGTCGAGTCACCAATGGAGCAAGTGAACGCTTTCAACGACTATAGGAAGCAAGCCAATGGACCTTTCTCCGAATCATACAATCTAGGGTGGCGAAACCACCCTAACTTTTCTTGAAAGCAGGACCAGCCTATGACTCAAGGGGGAGTTCCTCACCAATCCCATACTCAATACCCCCCTGGATTTCATCAGCCTGTTCACCATCAAAGCTGTCCATCCCAGCCAGCACCATCATACCAAGCCCCTACTCAAGCCCCTGCCTCTTCTTCACAGTCTTCTTTGGAAGACACTTTTAAGGCTTTCATCCATCTTACAGGCCAATCCATCAATGACATGAAGAATGCTACCATGGTGAACACTCAAGCTATTGCCAAGATGGAGATCCAGATCGGGCAAATTGCTAGTCACCTGGGGGAGAGAGAAAAGGGAAAGCTCCCTAGTCAGCCTGTGCCAAATCCAAAGTTGCAGTTCCATGAGGGAAGTTCATCCAATGCAGTGCATGGGTTGGAGCATGTGCAAGCCGTTGTCATACTGAGGTCAGGGAAACAAGTAGACAACCAAGTGGTTCACCCAGAGGAGAACCCTGCTGCACAAGAAGGACAAGGAAGCAGGAGCGTAGAGAAGAGAGATGCCGAGCCATCTACATTAGCTCCCACCATAGAGACTCCTCCTAGGTCGTTCATACCTAAGGTGCCATTCCCTGATAGACTTTTCGCGCCAAAGAAGGGAGGAAAGTTCGAGGACATTCTGGAGGTGTTCAAACAAGTGCAGATCAACATCCCGTTCTTGGATGCCATCCAGCAAGTGCCGTCTTAAGCTAAATTCTTGAAGGATTTGGTAACTGTAAAACGGAAAACCAATGTCCCGAAAAGAGTTTGCTTGACCGAGCAAGTCAGCTCAATCCTACAATGTAGGCTGCCTATCAAGTATAAGGACCCCGGATGTCTTACTATTTCTTGCACAATAGGCATCAGCCACATTGAGAAGGCACTGGTAGACCTTGGAGCCAGTGTCAATCTCCTACCTTATTCAGTTTACTTGCAATTGGGGTTAGGAGAATTGAAGCCCACCTCCATGACACTGCAATTGGCTGACCAATCAGTTAAGATACCACGGGGAATAGTGGAGGATGTTTTGATTAAGGTGGACAAGTTTTATTTCCCCGTGGATTTTATAGTGCTTGACACCCAGCTGGTACAGAACGTTGGAGTTCAAATACCGGTGATCCTCGGGCGACCATTCTTAGCTACGGCTAACGCTCTGATCAACTGTAGAACGGGGGTAATGAAGATCTCCTTCGGCAATATGACAGTGGAGCTGAACATCTTTGACATCAGCAAGAGGCCGAGGGAGTGCGATGAAATTGAAAGTGCCTGCTTGATTGAGGAAATCATAGAGGAAGAATCAAGCACCAAAGACCCCCTGGAGGCATGCTTTGCTCAGTTCGGAGAGGATCTGGAGTTGGATGAGTTACTTGAGCAAGCAAATGCCCTTTTAGAGTTTGCTCCTCTGGTGAGCAAGGAAGAAGAGGAGGGAACAGTACCTGAGCCTCCTAAGAAGGAACTTAAGCCCCTGCCGAACAATCTTAAGTATAAGTTCCTAGGTTCAGCCGAAACTTTGCTTGTAATCATAGCTTCGGATCTACATGCTTCTCAGGAGGAGAAATTGTTAGACGTGTTGAGAGAGCACAAAGAAGCTATAGGCTGGACCATAGAGGATATTAAGGGAATCAGCCCCTCGGTGGTTATGCACAAGATACATCTGGAGGAAGACACCAAACCATCGAGGGAGCCACAGAGAAGGCTCAACCTGACCATGAAGGAAGTCGTCAAAGGAGAAGTAATCAAGTTATTGGATGCAGGAGTCATCTACCCAATCTTTGACAGCAAATGGGTGAGCCCCATTCATGTCGTTCCCAAGCGAGCTAGAGTAACGGTCGTGCAGAACAAGGAAGGCGAGTTGGTCCCAACACGAGTACAGTCTGGATGGAGAGTCTGCATCGACTACCGCAAGCTGAACACCGCCACCAGGAAAGATTACTTTCCTCTTCCGTTCATTGATCAAATGGTGGAGCGGTTGGCCGGGCACGAGTATTATTGTTTTTTGGATGGTTATTCTGGATATAACCAGGTCCCTGTGGACCTTGAAGACCAAGAGAAGACGACCTTCACTTGTCCGTTCGGGACGTTCGCCTACCGACGCATGCGCTTTGGCTTATGCAATGCACCCGCTACTTTTCAGCGGTGCATGATCAGCATCTTTTCTGACATGGTGGAGCGGTTCCTGGAGGTATTTATGGACGACTTCTTGATTATTGGGTCATCTTTTGAGGAGTGTTTGCACCACCTCACGTTAGTCTTTGAGAGGTGTAAAGAGAAGAACCTGGTACTCAATTGGGAGAAGTGCCACTTTATGGTACAGCAAGGAATTGTGCTCGGGCACGTCATCCCTCGTCGGGGGATTGAAGTAGACAAGGCGAAGGTAGATCTGATATCCAACCTTCCGCCCCCATGAACGGTGAAAGAGGTTCGCTCTTTTCTGGGCCATGCAGGATTTTATCGGCGATTCATCCAGCACTTCAGCAAGATCGCCTGGCCCTTGTGCAAACTGTTGGTAAAGGAGGCCCCTTTCATTTTTGACGAGGACTGCAAGAAGGCATTTGGGGCCTTAAAGGCAATTCTGACGTCCACACCCATCATTCGGCCCTCGAGCTGGGGTACACCTTTTGAGATCATGTGTGACGCGTTAGATTACGCCGTTGGAGCTGTGTTGGGGCAGCTCATTGACAAACTTCCCCATGTCATTTAGTATGCAAGTCGAACTTTGAACGACGTCCAGCTGAATTATTTGACCACTGAGAAGGAGCTGCTGGCAGTCGTATTTGCTCTGGATAAGTTTCGATCCTACCTACTAGGATCGAAAGTCATCATCTACTCGGATCATGCGGCATTGAAGTATCTTTTCTCCAAAAAAGATGCTAAATCTCGCCTCATCCGGTGGATTTTGCTCTTACAAGAGTTCAACATTGAGATTCGGGACAAGAAGGGTTCCGAAAACGTGGTGGCTGATCATCTCTCGAGGATTACCATGGACTTCACGGAAGAAGCTGTCCCCATTTCTGAGACCTTCCCCGATGAGCAGTTGATGCATATTGCTCATGCTCACTCACCATGGTTTGCTGACATAGTGAACTATCTTGTCACCGGTCAAATGCCTTTGCATTGGGGGCGGCAAGATAAGTCCAAATTCATGTCCGTGGTGAAGAATTTTTTCTGGGACGATCCTTACTTGTTCAAGTATTGTCCCGATCAGATCATTAGGAGATGCATTCCTGAGCCTGACCAATCCAGCGTCATCTCCTTCTGTCATGATCATGCCTGTGGAGGCCACTTCAGTGCAAAGAAGACCGCTGCAAAGATTTTGCAGTGTGGTTTTTATTGGCCTACCATCTTTCAAGACACTCACACTTATTGTATTTCATGCGAGCGCTGTCAGAAGCTAGGGAGTATTTCACGCCGAAATATGATGCCCCTCAACCCCATTCTTATTGTTGAGATCTTTGATGTTTGGGGCATCGATTTCATGGGACCTTTCCCACTCTCCTTCGGCTATTTGTACATTCTGGTTGCAGTGGACTACGTGTCCAAATGGGTGGAGGCGGTTGCCTGCAAGACCAATGACCACAGAGTTGTGGTTCAGTTTTTAAAAGACACTATATTTGCTCGTTTTGGTACTCCTCGAGCAATTATTAGTGATGGTGGAAAGCATTTCTACAACCGGGTTTTCGAGTAGCTGATGAAGAAATATTGCATCACGCACAAGGTTGCCACTCCCTATCACCCTCAGACAAGTGGACAAGTGGAGGTTTCAAACAGAGAGATCAAGAGGATTTAAGAGAAGACGGTGAACCCGTCAAGGAAAGATTGGTCTCTCCGGTTGAACGATGTATTATGGGCGTACCGGACAGCTTTCAAGACACCGATTGGCATGTCACCTTACCGTATCGTGTACGGGAAAGCATGCCACCTGCCTGTGGAGTTGGAGCACAGAGCCTACTTGGCCATTAAGCAGCTGAATTTCGATCTCACAAAGGCTGGCTCACAGAGGAAGCTCCAACTCAATGAATTGGAAGAGCTGAGGAACGATGCTTATGATTGTGCTAGGATGTACAAAGCACGGATGAAGAAGGTTCACGACCAGAACATATTGAGGCGATTCTTTGAGCTCGGTCAGAAAGTCCTTCTTTACAATTCACGTCTGTATCTGTTTCCAGGGAAGCTTCGATCTCAATGGACAGGCCCTTTCATAGTTCGATCAGTGTTTTCTTATAGGGCTATTGAGATTGAGGATCCAAAAAATGGCAGCACGTTCAAGGTGAACGGGCAACGACTGAAGCCATTTTTGGAGTTACAGAGCTCAGAGGTTGAGACAATCCTTTTAGAGGATCCGAGTTACTCGGAGTGATTGTCGTCAGGATGGAAAGTCTGGCTGAAGACTGAAAACTTAGCGCTTGTGGGAGGCAACCCTCATCATTTTTCCTTATCATTTGATTTTATTTCTTGTGTTTTAGTTGTGATTTTCAGGACAGTGTCTGCCGTTCAAGTTTGGGGGAGCGCTTCTCTTGCAGTATGCCCAACTTGCATCACCATTTCGGTATTGTATCTCTCGCCACATTGGGGACAATGTGTTATTCTAGTTTGGGGGTGGGGTAGACATTTCTGTCTGTTTTCATTTTATATTTGCTTTGTTAATACTTATTAATATATATACCTTATTGTTAGTTGAGCATGGTTACATCTTACTATGGTTTGCATCTCATTGGTTTGTTTAACATTTTGAATTTTGTATATCATTAAAATCTGAGATCTTTTGACTCATCTTTGGATTAGAAAGACTTGACATGTTTAAATTGTTTATCACAAGCACATTAGCATTGTTTCTGTGGGGTATGAGATTTGAATTAAAAATAATGTATCTTGAGATTTGTAGGATGACTTGTTGATGAAACCTTGGCTTATTGTTATATATATATATATATATATATATATATATATATATATATATATATATATATATATATATATTTAAAAAAAAAAAAAATTCTGCTTAGAATAATATCACCAATTTGACTTCTCATTGAGTAACCGGGCCTCTTGCCTCATTAAGCATTGGGTGTTCGCGTAAAAAGATGAGAATTTCAGCTTGGATGATTGTTTGGCTAGTTTGACTTCGTAGCCTTTTTGACATGAGTAATTAAGCCCTTAGGGATGTTTTTACATCTAGTGCCCTAAAACCATCTGGTTTGGGAGTCACTGGCCCAACACTCGTTACATGGGTCAATTAGAAAGCTTAATGGAGTCAAGCATTGCACAGCCGACACAAAAATAATAAATAAATAATAATAAACGTAAGATAAGCCTTGGTTATTTGATGGAAGTCCTGCGAATTTTTGGATATATGTGCTTTGAGGAAAATCGAAACCCCATGACTCTATGTTATTCACACCTTACACTTTTGAACATGTGTTGTCTCAATTTTCCATCTATGAGTTGATCGATTTTTGATAACATGATAATATGATATTCATTTTGTTAAATATACTCATGATGTGTGAACCATGTGTTTGAATGATGATTTTTGCTCAATTGATAATTCAGTACTTCAATGTTTGTGGGTATCATTTCTGGCAAACCCTCACGAGACTTCACTCGTCCACTAGGGAGTCCTAGGGGTTTAAAAGGCTTGTTGCATATGCTAAATGCAATCGTTTCTCCCACGAAAGAGGACTTATGTTTCATGCTTTGATTTTGTTTTCCATTTTGTTTTTGCTAAGGGACTAGCAAAATGTAAGTTTTGGGGTATTTGATGAGTGCCAAATATTGTGTACTTGGACCCCTTGATTTACATAAGTTAGACCTTTAGCCTTGTTATTTTCTGATGCTTTGGTTAGTTTTTTTGTTTTTATGTTTTGTAGGTTAATAAGTGAGGAATGGCAAAATTCATGTGGAATTGCTTGGAAAATTCGGAAGTTCTGAAGAACTTGATCGATCGAACTTAAAAGTAGTTCGATCGAATTTTGCCCGAAGTCGATCGATCGAATAAAAGTCGATCGATCGAAATTTTCCAGAACTTACTTTTGCAGAAGCGCGCCAGAACACCCAATCAGGAGCTTTTCCATTACAAAAAGCAGTTCTCCCTCTGATTTTCGCAGCATGACCTTGGTTGTCTCTAGCAAGAGAGGAACCCTAGAGGGGGTTAGAGGAGTCATTTTACATGGGTTTCTAGCCCTAATTTCCTTCTATAAAAGCCATAGCCATACCTCCTTGTTGGGAGAGTTCAGAGAACAGTAGCTGGGTTTAATTTTGTTCATTTTATAATGTATTTCAGTAGCTTTTGTTCTTAGACACTTTCTCTTTGTAAAGCTTTTCCTTTACTTCCATGTTTGTTCTTCATTTTCTTGTAGTGTTCTTAGTCATGGAAGGCTAGTAACCTCAACTAAGGTTGAGGATGAAACCTTTCCATTGATGACACTCACACTCTTGTTATACTACTTGCACATTTGGTGATATATCATATTTGTTGTTCAAGTTCCATTCATTTAAATGCTTTATCTTTTGCAATGAATGTGGTTGTTAGTAGATATAGGACATTTAATGTGTTTCAACCGATGGATACATTGTTTTGTTGATTTGAATGATGATATTCATTGTGATTTGTTCATTGAATGGATACAATGGATGATTTGATTTCAAATTGGTACTCTTTGTGATTTATCTTTGAGTTGGATTCATTTAATGGTTCTAGAGTTTGTGGTTAAGACACTTGAATAACATTCAAAGCTTAATATTCTTTGGGTGTTCAAGTGGAAACCAAGAGTATGAGTTGTTGGATTTGGTTTGGTAGATTCCTTAGCCTTAGTTCCTTTTAATTTGCATATTTCGTTTCATCTCTTTTATTTAGTCTTTTACTCTTGAATCAATCCTTAAACTTTTGGAACTAGGTTAAAATGAGGTTGATTAAACAAGACACCAACATTTGACCATTTCCCTGTGGATTCGACCTCGCACTTGCACACACTATATTGCAAACGATTCGTGCACTTGCGAGTACTCTTTAAAACACACATCAAAACGCAGAGTTATTTCTCAGTAAATACTTCCATACTTATTGTTCATATTTAAAAAACCTTGGTAAATAACACACTAAACAATATAGTTATTAAAACCAATATCAAAGTACATCCATACTAACCCTTTTCTTCTTAGATGAAGTCCCCGAACTTCACCTCTAATTGCAAATAGTTTATATACACATAGTATTTCATAAATCAACTGAAAATAAATATAGACTCCTAATTTAACTTGTGTGTGTGATCAATTGTGCAACAAAATATTAAATACGAAATTTAAATGAGACAAATATTTTGTTGACGAAGTGGAAACTCTTATCAAGAGAAAAATCACTCCAGGGCAGCCAAACCTAGGAAATCCACTATTCAGAAGAAAAAGTTAGTTACAAAGCACTCGTACTCACATACCTCTGATGCAGTTGTCATACCTTTAACTCTAACACGTACCTATACGTGAATGTCTTCCAACCAGGTCTCCTACCTGAAGGGTTCTTAGGGCTCATCCCTAAGCTAGACTTCACGAGTTGATCAAATCACGCAAGAACACCCTAAGAGAGCTAGCAAATATCTATGTTTCTCCCTAAACACCCTTTCTTAGTACAAAGGAATTTCGTACTGAATTCACTAAATAATACAAGCCTAGAGACCTTTATTTATAGGCTTTAGAAGACCTACTACAATACTGATTCAGAGTTCTCTGGGCGGCGTCCGAACTTAGATAGAGAGCGTCTGGATGGCAAGCAACAACTGACTTCCATAACGCGCTTCACGTGTTTCTTCATTAAACTACAGTCTCTGCGTCCGGACGGTGTTGCCCTAGTGTCCGAACGGTTGTATGGTGTCTTCACCAATTATGTCTGCTGAGCTGTTTAGAATCTTCTCGACCACTGAAGGGCGTCCGAGTGTTTCTCTGGGCCGTCCAGACGGCAACTACGGAACCGACTTTTGTTGAGTTGTAAACTGCGCATAATCTTCCTTGAATCTAGAAATTGCCTTCTTGATGCTTATGACACTGATACTTGTCATATTAAGGCTTTTCAATAGTTTAGAAAATATGCTCTGAATATTTTGTAAGACTGAATAATTACAGCATCCCTGTTTCAGCAGTACACTAATGGCAGAGATTTTGTTAACAGAATGTAACCAATAAAACTAACATCAACATAATCATCAAACAATAAAGTCAAACATCAAATAGAATATTGTTCAAAGACCCTCATCTCGTTATATGTATAGATAAGCATTGAATGTTGCACATTCAAGCCTCTTAACTCACAGATGTTTACCCCTTAGTTTCTTTATGATATAATGTTTTGTGTTGTAGTTAGTGTTTTAAGCATTCTCAGATGTCTAAGGAAAAATACAAGCAAATCCAGCATTCTACAAGGCAAAAAGTCTCAAGTGCATCTGAAAAGGGCTCGAGCGCATTCATGGAGACAAAAGAGATAGTAAGGCAGAAACTAGAAAAAAAAGGTAGTTTTAAGATTTCTACTTGGATTAGATGTTCTGAAAGGCACAAATTTGTGTAGGATTTCACTTGTACCCAATAAATACATGACATACTCGTTCAAAAAAAGGGGACAATATTACATAGTAGATTAAATAGCAAATTAGTGCTTAGATTTTAGAAAATAATGCAGAAAAGTTCCAGCAGCTTCTTGGGATGGATTTCTCTCTGACATACAATTTCTAGTAACTCCATGAGTGGCTAACTCATCCATAGGGTATTGATGTAACTCTTTTCAAGTAATGATGGTGTAATCATGTGTTTCTTTGGAAATTTTATGCATATAAATGATGGTTTTTTAACCTTGAGATTATATTTTAATGTTCATATTCAATTTGATAAAACCTTTAATCTTGTCTTAGAAAGTTGTTCATCTTTATTAAACTCAGCATTCGCATTTTCTGTGATTATATGGATGATGGTTTTATAACGGTTTTAATGGGCACCAATCAATAGGGTTTTGTAATGTCCAAGACATTATTTGAATATTTAAAATGTAAATTAGATTAAGTAAATGATTAGAGTTAGCAAAATGGCATGAAAACAACAAGAAAAGGCTTCGAAAACACTTAAAAACAAGTTTTGGGAAGTCATGTCCAGACATAGGAAGTGCCTGTCCAGACACAACCCACAGAGAGTGAATTTTCACTCACGGGAACTCCCGTTCGGATCCTGTTCTTGGCCTGGACAGGCACTTCTTGAGATTGAGTTGTGAATTTGAGTGATTATATGTGCTTGTGGATAATTTCAAATACTTTGAATATATTGTCTTGAGATTGAGTTGTGAATTTAAGACATTTTAGAAATGTGTTACATGCTTTGAAGGAAGATTATGAAATGATGTTATGAGAGATGTTTTGAGGAATATTGTGTGAATCGAGTTTTCATATTGTGTTGAGAAGAATGTGGAAAGAACATGATTTTGTTTGAACAAGATATGAATTGCATGTGTGATAACATGAACATTGAACATTGATAGCATTGATGCACTAGCATAACGAAATCATGTACGATGGAACCAACCCTACAGGTTGATGCCTCATGGGTGGAACAAGAGTAAGACCAAAGTTGATGCTCCTGGCTTCGGAAATAGTAGAACCATAGAGTTGATGCTCTTGGTTTAAGAAGTAAGCCATGCGGGTCGATGTCTTAAGGGTAGAGTCTGTATGTAACCATAGAGTCAATGCTCTTGGTTTAAGAAGTAAGCCCTACGGGTTGATGCCTTACGTGTAGAGTCAACTAGGCTTGGCAATTCGGGTTGCCGTGTCAACCCATCGGATTGGTGTGTCAACCCGTCGGGTTAGTGTGTCAACCTGTTTAGCTAATTTGGTAATAAATGTGTCATTAATGCGTCGTAAATATGTCATAAACGGGTTGACAGGTCATAAACAGGTTGGCGGATCATAAATGTGTCATAAACGGGTTGACAAGTCATAAACGAGTTATAGCCTAAACCCAAACCCTATATATTCATGTCGTGTTCGTATCGGATTCGCGGGTCGTGTCAAAATTGCCAAGCTTAGAGTCAGTGTGAGACCATAGAGTTGATGCTCTTGGTGTGTGAAACAATCCCTACGGGTTGATGCCTTACGAGTGGAACAAGTGTAAGTCTAGAGTTGATGCTCTTAGTTACAGAAACAGTAAGTCCAGAGTTGATGCTCCTGGCACCCGTGAGTTGATGCTTCTGTATTCATAAACAAGGAAACAGAATAAATGCATGCATTGCATGATGTGAGTTATGATTTGAAAATGATGTTTTCATGACTAGACGTATTAATATACTTATGTGACTTAATGGGAAAGAGCACAAGTATATTTCTATTCGGCTAGTTTGCATATGGTTTGAGAGATATCCAGTTTGGATGTAAATGTATACGTATAATCCCTAGAGTGTGGAGTATTTGTATGCTTGTATGACCAAGTGTTGATGTCATTAATTTACATGCTTAGAAATACATGTATGCTTCTGTTTCTTCAGTTGTAGTATACTTGTATACATGTATTCAAGCGAAAACCTACGACTTCTTGTGCTCGCGTCCGGACAGTCAAGACCATTGTCCGAATGTCTCTCTTCCTTTCAGCGATGTATGTATCGTCACATGTGCACTCGTGTTCGAACGTCCACTTACCGTGTTCGGATGGCCCTGGACTTAAATGTGGGACAGAGCCTCTTTTGGCTTATTTTCTCTTGATTTCTCTCCCACTCTCTTGATTTCTCTTTGGTTTTTCACCCTAAAACTGTGATCTACAGAGATCTAACCATCCAAACTCAAATCCGATTGCTGAAACGTGATCTACGAAGCCCGATCAACGTTTCTACCGATCGTTTTGAGGTAAATCGTTAAACTTGTGTTTTTGAGATTTTTGGTTAAATCTTGAGAAATATGAGTTTAATCTAGTGTTTTATTTAGGTGTTGTGCTACTTGGAGCTTGCTTGTGATTCCCCAAACACCGGATATTGTTTGGGCAAATTTTTGGGTAAGTTTCTCCAAACCTTAGATTTTTGGGTATTTAATTTAAATGGTATTTTGTGATATTAACCCTAAGATTTTCTTATGAGTTAATGTCATTTTATATAATGATTTGTGTTTATATTAGTGAGTTAATATTTATTGTGATTAGTTTAGTGAAAATAAATTATGGGAAGTGTTTAAAATTAGGGTATATGTTAGAATGTGGTTTTGATGCCTAATCCTAAACAAATGTTTTGGATTAGTGGGATTGGGGTTAAATTAGTAAATAAGGTTTATGGTTGTGTGTTTGGAACCCTTAAAAAAATATTATGGGTTTTCCAACGGTTTAGCCTTGAGCAATTCAAGTGCTAATTAGAGTGTTAAATTATTTAGAGTGCTAAATGTTGCAATGTGTTATTCTACAATGACGCATTTGCAAGGTGGTGCCTAGGAAATCTAGTGCTTAAATCCACGCAACCAAGGTGAGTATTCCACTCACTGAGAATTATTATTTTCATATATTATGAAATTGCAAGACATATAGGTTGTTTTATAAATCCGAACCAACTGTATGTTAAATATATTTGTTTTAGATGATTTGAGTACTTTCGAGTATGTTCAAATATATCAATGCTATTTTGAGAATATAGTATTGTGTGTTGCAAGATTTGGATGAAATATTGAATGATTTAGCAAAGCATGATTTAACAGCATGATACAGTAATGAAATACTTACTAGTCAAGCACAGAACATAGAGCATATAGCATATAGCATACAACATATAACCCAGCTACTTAACAGCAACAGACCTTAGGGGACCCACGCCCCACAGCAGTCCAATAGCTTAACAGTAGCAAACCTTGGGGAACCCACCCCCCACAGCAGCCCAGCAGCATGCATAGCATATATAGCATGATTTATGTTGTGTGCGGTTTTCATGATTACTATATTGTAGTTTTGCTAGGAATATTAGTATGCATATGAGTTTTAATGGAAAAGAACATATGCATATTTCTATTAACTGGTTGCATGATTTAAGGGCATTGAGCTTTATGGCATATGGTATTCCAGGGAAACAAATCTTGTTGTTGCAGGATACTCCGATGCAGACTGGGCTGGAAATGCTGATGACAGAAAGAGTACCTCGAGAGGTTACTTCTATGTGGGAAACAATCTCGTATCTTGGATGAGTAAGAAACAAGCTTTTATATCTCTCTCTCTCCACTTCTGAGGCTGAATATATTGCTGCGGGAAGCTGTTGTACCCAATTACTGTGGATGAAGACGCTGCTAGGTGACTATGGATTCTCTCAAGGTACCATGATTATCAACTGTGATAATACTAGTGCTATAAATATTTCCAAGAATCCCGTTCAACACTCTCAGACCAAGCATATCGACATCATACATCACTTCTTGCGTAATCTTGTGGAATCAAGGTAGTATCCCTCTCCTTCATTCCCACTGAAAACCAATTGGCTGACATTCTTACCAAACCTCTAGATGGTAGCAGGATTGAGTCCCTTCGGAAAGCCATTGGTGTTTGTGACATGTCCTATACATGCTTTTCATGCTAGGATTCGACTTCTTTGTGTTTCTTAAGTCTTATCCTCTAATAGCATGATATATATATATATATATATATATATATATTTTAAAAAATGAAAAATAAATTTGGGAGTTTTGTAGCAGGGTGGTTCTTTCAAAGGTTTGTTAGTTGTCTCATGTATCTTTTCTGGTTTATTAGTTCATTTTGCTTAGATGAATTACTCTTACATGTGGTTAAGAACATAAGTATGACATATGCAAAGTTTTTCCTGCTCACTTTTTATGATTGATAATTGCTTGTCTCATGTGATGACTTCGTGCACTATTCAAGGCTCCCCTGAGGTGTGTACTTTTCTCTCTGACTTTTTGCTTCTGGGTACTATAACCAAGAGAGATGTTTTTGACAAGATGGTCAAATTGACCAACATGCTAGTTGAACCTAGAGCCTAAAAATTCTAGCATTCTTTCTAGGCTGCAGCACCAACAAGAATCAAGCAGTAACTCTTTAGTTCTCTTGCTATATGTGAAAAATTAAAATGACTTCTAATATAACCAAGTGTGTGAAAAGATGTGTGCAACAAAATATCAACAAACAGAAATAAAGGAGATAGATATTTTGTTAACGAAATGGAAACTCAGTTAAGAGAAAAACCACTCTGGGGGAGCCAAACCCAGGATATCCACTATTCAGAAGACAAGACTAGTTACAAAATAGTAGCACTCACATACCCCTGATGCAGTGGTCGTACCTTGAACTCTAATGTGTAACCCAATGCAAACGCCTCCCAACCAGGTTTCCTACCTGAAATGGGTCTTCAATGGAATCCTTTACCTTAGGGCTAACCCCTAAGATAGACTTCAGATTAGCGTAGTAACAGCACACACCGCAATGGCTTAAGAGAAACTAACTCAGCACAATAACTCTACAATATAACTCTCTAAGCACTAAGGAATTCAATATCGAATTCTTACAGTTCTCAAGCCTACGGACCTCTATTTATAGGCTGCAGGTTCAAATGAGCGTCTGGCTTGATAAACCTAGGCCCCGTCCGGATGGTAGACATAAGGCGTCCGGACGGACAACTGTGCGATCGGCTTTCCAAAATTTCGCTAAAATTCTTTCCAGTTTTGAGCCGCGTCCGGACGGTGTTGCCCTGTCGTCCAGACGGTCGCACTTCAGCTGCACGTAATTTTCATATTAAGGCTTCACACATCCGGACCAAGAGAATGGTCGTCCAGACGGTTGATCATATGCACACAATTTCCATATATGTAGCTCGCGCATTCGGACCATGAAGGCTGACGTCCAGACATTTGAATTTTGAATGCGCAACTTGCCTTATGGATGAGCGCGACCTGATGGGAATCCACATCGTCCGGACGATTGCAGCAATCTTCCCATATTTGTGTTTTGGAAAGAAATCTTGTAGTTGGTCGAACACTGAGTGTCGTTCAGACGTACTGCTGAAACGTCCGGACAGATGCAAGCTGGAGCAGTTTGAAGCTTCTCGACACAGAGGAAGGTCCGGACGGAAAGTTCTCGTCGTCCGGACGGATGATGCTTTGGACAGTTGGGCGTCCGGACGGTATATCACGTTGTCTGGACGGCTACAAGGGATCTGATTTGACTGACTTGTAGACTATGCAGAATCTTCTAGAAGACCTCTGAATAGCAGAATCCCTGTTTAAATGCATCATTAAATAGAAGTGATTTTGTCCAACAAAATGTAGCCAATTACAAACTAACAATATGCTAATATTCACTGCTTTTGTATTGAATTAGCAATATATCTTGTCCTTCATGGTGCAAGTAAAATTTTACCTTGTCCTTCATGGTGCAAGTAAAACAACTAGGTGCTGCTTCTTAGGGAGAGTGTATCAGATGAGGGTGGCTAGCCCTAGTAATTAATAAGGTTTGACTTTTGATTGATCTTGCTTGGATTTTCTCTCATGTTTAGATAATCCAATTGTTCTTTGTCATATCAGCAAACTTCAATAACTTTTTGAGAAAGCCTTCACACACACACGCATTGCATGAGTTGAGCGAGCTATCTTCATTATTATGTTTGCAGGGAAATCTTTGTCTATCTTATACTTGTCTATCAACTCTATGTTTGCATAATTCTGACTTGCTCTTTGACTGATTTCTCAGACTTGGATACATGCGTGTGCTACTATACTTGTGAAGGATCTAACCTTGTTGCTCTTCTCTCTTCCTTTGAACAAGATGTTTTTATTCAGTTCTTTTTCTGTTTAAACTTCTGGATATTATTACTCTGTTTACCCTTGTCCTTCTGAGATATTTAGGGGGAGTAATTTTTGTGTGTTTGATTCTTATTACTCTGTTGTACCCTTTGTCCCATTGTGACAAAAAAAGGGGAGTAATTTTTTATTTGGACCGGGATTGTATTTTTAACCGGTCAAGTGATTTTTGTCCCAGAATGGCCAAAGAGGGAGTTTGTTAGTTTGTAATTGGCTTTACTCTGTTGGACAAAATCACTTCTTGTAATGATGCATTTAAACAGGGATTTTGCTATTCAGAGGTCTTCTAGAAGATTCTGCATAGTCTACAAGTCAGACAAATCGGATCCCTTACAGCCGTCCGAACGACAAGAACTTTCCGTACGGACCTTCCTCTGTGTCAAGAAGCTTTGAACTGTTCCAGCTTGCTTCCGTCGGGACGTTTCAGCAGTACGTCCGGACAACACTTAGTGTTCGACCAGCTACATGATTTCTTTCCAAAACACAGATATGGGAAGATCGTTACAAACGTACGGACGATGTGGATTCCCGTTCGGACGCGCTCATCCATAAGGCAAGTCGCGCATTCAAAATTCAGACGCCCGGACCTCAACCTTCATGGTCCGGACGAGTGAGCTACTTATATGGAAATTGCATGCATCTGATCAACCGTCCAGACGACCATTCCCTTGGTCTGGACGCGCGAAGCCTTGATATGGAAATTGCGTGCAGCTGAAGTGCGACCGTCCGGATGACAGGGCAACACCGTCCTGACGCGGCTCAAATCAGGAAAGAATTTCAGCAAAATTTTGAAAAGCCGATCGCACAGTTGTCCGTCCGGACGCCTTATGTCTATCATCCGGACGGCACCTAGGTTTATCAAGCCAGATGCTCATTTGAACCTGCAGCTTATAAATAGAGGTCTCTAGGCTTGAGAACTGCAAGAATTCAGTATTGAATTCCTGAGTGCTTAGAGAGTTACTTTAGAGAGTTATTGTGCTGAGTTAGTCTCTCTTAAGCCGTTGATGTGTGTGCTGTTGCTGCAATGATCTAAAGTCTATCTTAGGGGTTGGCCCTAAGGTATAGGATTCCATTGATGACCCCTTCAGGTAGGAGACTTGGCTGGGAGGCGTTCGTATTGGGTTACACGTTAGAGTGCAAGGTACGACAATTGCATCAGGGGTATGTGAGTGCTACTACTTTGTAACTAGTCTTGTCTTCTGAATAGTAGATATCCTGGGTTTGGCTGCCCCGGAGTGGTTTTTCTCTTATTGAGTTTCCACTTCGTTAACAAAATTCTTGTGTCTTTTAAATTCTGCATTGATATTATTTTGTTAACACTTTGTGCACACACACACTTGTTTTATATTAGAAGTCATTTTAATTTTTTATAAAGCATAACCAGATTATCAATATACTTCTTGCAAGGTAAACAATATTATTTCATTCATTCAATTTTCATTCCTTCTCATTCTTGGACTGTTCCCAACTGTTTCTCAGAAGAACATTCCCCTTGTTTACGGCTTATAAGGGACTGTTCCCTACATTACTGGCTTAAGAGGACTGTTCCCAACCATTTAACTTTACTCCCAATATTTAACACTAGGACTGTTCCATCATGCTGGGGACTAACTCGATACAACAAGAAGGGTTGTAACGGTACACCCAATATATAACAACCCTATCACGCAACGGAAAACAACCATCACAACCACAACAATTTATAGCATAAGAATATAAACCTGTAGGGTTAGTTTAACACGCCAACAATATAATAACATCTATCAACAATGCTTCTGTTGATGAGGAAGAAAACTCTTGCACCAAGAGAAAAACCACTACAAAAAACTTGCAGTTTAGCCACGTGGCTAAAATGTTAATATTTTTTCAGGAATTGAAATTTTTTCATTTTTTTCTTTTTGAAAATTTTAATAAATTAGCCACGTGGTGTAATGGCCACGTCTCCAATTGGCCATGTGGAATGTATACCACATGGCTAATTTATTAAATTTTTTTTTGACAAATTAAAATTCTAGCCATGTGGGTTATTTGCCACGTGGCCAATTAGCCACATGGAAAATAACACACGTTTCTATTTGCTTATATAGATCAAAAAAATTAATTAAAAAACCAGTGTGAACGCACGGGACACGAAATCCCGCTCGCACTAATATTTAGATTTCAAATTTGACTTTGCTATTAATTTTTTCAATTTCTCCTCTCTTCACTCTCACTCTCATCTCTCTATCGTCGACTACTCACCCTAAAACTCTCTTCTCTCTCATCAATCTCTGATATTCCATCTCACTCTCACTCTCACTCTCTTCTCTCTCTCATTGACCACTCACCCCTACCGGCTTGGCAGCACGCCACCACCCAAGGAGATCGGGCAACTCAGAGAGGTACAGATCGAGATCAACCGACTCTTAGAAATGGAGGAGATCCGGCCGACTCACGCTCGCCGGCCGCGGATCTCCGTCGACCACAAGTACTCTTTCTCTATCTCTCTCTCACTCTCTCTCTCTCTCTCTCTCTCTCTCTCTCTCTCTCTCTCTCTCTCTCTCTCTCTCTTGTGCTGATCTCTCTCGCTTATCCCTTGATGTTTCGGTGATGCAGGGATCGGAGGACCGACCGGATTTTGAATCTGATTTTGGGTTTTTGTTGTTTTGGTTTAATGATTTCCAGCGAGTGGGCGATTGGGTTTTTGTTGTTTAGGTTTGATGGCCGACGAATTGGTTTTTTTTTTTTTTTTTTTTGGTTTGATTTCCGACGACTGGGTTTTTGTTGTTTTGGTTTTTTGAATCTAATGTGCGTGATTAGGTTTTTCCCATTTTGGGTTTTTGTATTTTTGGTTTGATGGGTTCGAATCCGGCGACTGGGTGATTGTCGGTCCCGGCCTGGATGTACGCCGAAAATATCGTGTATATACGATATTGGGAGAAAATTTTTTAGCAACGTGGCTAGAAGTGCCTATTTTTTTAAAAAAATAAAATTGCATATAGCCACTTGGGGTGGTATGTGGCTAAACGTCATGTGGCTAAATAGCCACATATATAAAAGCCACGTCTCTAAATGTACATTTAACAACAATCGGATTCACCACGCATAACCCACGTAGCTAACTGCACGTGGCTAACAGTTAGCGACGTGGATGACCTTAATCCACGTGGCTAACTACAAGTGGCTAAAAACTAAGTTTTTTGTAGTGAACCTCTCTAAGACAGCAAAACCTAGGATTCCACTAATATTAAAGACCACACTACAACATATATGTAAACTACAATACCAGTAACTGTACCATATATTTTTGTAGGACGACTCATTGTTCACGCAATCTCTTCTCCAACAAGTCCCGTGTTGGCCGATCTTGACCTAGCCAAATCTTTACTAATCCCCACCGGAAGACTATTTTTGCAGTCTCAGCATGTTACCTCATTATTGATGTGGTGCAGTCACAACATTTTGTTAGCTTCAAATCTTCAAGCATGTAGCAACTCAAATTTTAATCTTTGGATAAAGAGGGTTTGACTTTGAGAAATGTGTGGGTATTTATGAAATAAATTAGAGTTGATGGAATTTAATTCATAGGCTTTGAATTTTATTAATAAGGAATTTATATTAGGTTCTAATATTATTTCATGAATAATTAAAGTAATATGAGACTTTACTTGGACTAACGGGTTCAGAGAATTAGTTCTGATTAAAATAGTTCAGACTAAAATATTAGTAATAATATGATTTTAGAATTAAAAATAACACTAAGAGAATGAAATTAATAATTGCTATAACAATAAATAAAATTTGATTTAAATAGTAAATTAAGAATGATATTAACAATAGTAGTAAAAATAATAAGATTAGGTTTAGTTTTATAACTATGGGCTATTATATGATTAAGCAAAGTTGTAGATAAATAATATAATTAAGAAAATGGTTTAAGAGGAAAAAGTGATAAAAGAATTAAGGCAAATTCGTATATAAGATAGTTGGGGGGAGACATTATCCACAAATGTGTGGTTGTGGAGCACTTGGGTGGGGAGATATTGGGGGTGTTTGATAACCAGCACCCTATTCCCCTCCTTCATTTTTACTTTTCCTAAAAACAATCAACTTCAAAACATTCTAACTTTTTTTCACTTTTTATATCTCATTAATAAATTTTTATTACTATTCAAATAAAAAAAATCCATTACAATACAAAACTTTTTCATAAATTTTTTTTTTACTTTATAACACATTAATCACTTCTTACAATTACTCAAAAAAAAAAAAAAATCAACTCAACAATCTGTACCAAACACACCCATTTTCTCCCCTTTGTCGTGACAAAGCAAAAGGGATAAGCCCTTTATCTTAAAAAGCGGAACCCTTTATCCTGATGTCATTCACCGAGAGAGAGAGAGAGAGATAAAAGCACAATGAAGGAAATAAAATGGCGTTTTCGACCATGGGTATTAAGGAAGGTAAGCTCTCAAACTGTTCTTGGTAATTTCGTTATACCCATTAAATAAAACACGAAAAATCATGTTAATTGTTTAGGATTTGGGTTGGGTTTGATTTTAGGTTAATTTGTGATTTGGGTTGTTTTCTAAAACCGGTTTATGTTTGTTGGAGTTGGTCTCTTTGATTTTTTAAAATAGCCATGTTGGCTGAATGGTGAGTTTTGATATGGGTGTTCGATGTAGTTTTTGGTTGAATGGTTTCTTGGTGTGGGAAGCCGATGAAGAAGTTAAATTTTGGGGGTGTTACTCCTTAGAATCAATTAGATGTTTAGGCGTGTATTGAAATTCTTGATCTCTTGTTGACTAACTGTATGGGTTTTGTGTTTTTGATGATTTTGGTTAGTTATGTTGGGTTGTTTTATGGGTAGATTCTTATGGTGTTTTTGCCGATTGATTTTGGATTATTTTCCTAGTGAAGGAATTGGGTCCTTTTGTGTTCTACTCGAATGATGGTCATTTTGTTGGTGAATTTCTATGGTATTGATGTTATGATTAATGGTTAAGTTCATTGGTATAGTTTATTTGAGTGTTTTGATTATGTTTTGAGGGCTTTCATTTATTAGGAAATTATATATGAATTTGTATTGAGTTGTGAGTATGGTTATGTGATTTTGGGTGCTACTAGATTTATTTGGTTATTCCTATGAGTTTTGATTTGTTGGAGATGAGTTTGAGGTTTTGATGTTTAAAGTTATTGAAATTATTCTTTTTGTCGCTATAGAATGGAAGTTTTTTGGGTTTTGATACTTGGATTGTTTATGGCTGGTTACGGTGGTTTTACTATAATGGTATTAGCTTGTAAGGTGTATTTGTAAGCTTAATTCTTTGTTTGGGTTGAGAGCAGTCATGCGAAACTAAATGATTAGAATTTAGTTGTGTTTTAGTGGGATGTGATGGTAATTGTGGAAGTGAGTTAACAAATGAAAGTGGAAAAGGAATAAAAGTTTTAAGTAAGTTGTTTAAGTAAATAGACTTTCAATTATAATAGAATTAAGGTTGAATAGTAAGCAAAGTAAAGCGACCAATTCATGAATAATAATAATAATAATAATAATAATAATAATAATAATAATAATAATAATAATAGTAGCTTAAAAGTAATAAAGTTAAATGGAAAGCCCAACTAACTAAAGAGCAGATTAAATTGAAGACGACGAACTAGGCCATGTGAGGGAGTCAATGGTTGGACCATTGCATCAATGCGATAAGTGCAAATTTACTGACCTTATTACACTATGTTACAAAAAGCATCATAATATGTATTTTTGAAAATGCCATGATATTGCTTATTATTATTCAATATGAATGAATTACTATTGTTCTTTGTAAATTAAGTACTATGAAAATGCCATGATATTATTGTTATGGGTGAATGAATTATTATTATTATTTTTTAAATGTGAATGAATTACTATTGTTCTTTGTGAGTGAATTACTATTGCAATTGGTGAATGCATTATTATTATTATTGTTTAAATGTGAAGGATTTTTACTATTTTTCTTAATTAATGAGTTACTCTTGCCTTTTGTGATTGAATTACTACTGTTCGATGTGAATGAATTATTATTCAAGCGTGAATGAGTTGCTAATGTTCAAGCGGGAATGAACTACTATTGTTTTATGCGAATGAATTATTATTGTTTAAATGTAAATAAATTGTTGTTTACCTTGCAGGAAGTATCCTTAAAATATTCCTCTATGGCTTCTATTGTTTTAACTATGTAAAGTAATGTTGTTGATAAAGGGATGCTTAATTTTTTATGGAATGTAATAAGCTACATCATGAGCATGGTCGCCTAGCATGGTGCAACAATCTTAGCCATTAATGTAAGCATTGTTGATAGATGTTATTATATTGTTGGCGTGTTAAACTAACCCTGCAGGTTTATATTCTTATGCTATAAATTGTTGTGGTTGTGATGGTTGTTTCCCGTTGCGTGATAGGGTTGTTATATATTGGGTGTACCATTACAACCCTTCTTGTTGTATCGAGTTATTCATCCACAAGTGAGTAAGTAAATTATTGTGGAACTTCTTTGTGTAAAGACCCTTTAATATTGTTTCGCATTCTCAAATTTGGTAACTAAAAAAGTCATGATATTTCACAAAATATTTATGCGTTGCCTCCGTTATTATGCCAATTTAAAGAAATTTGTTTATTTTGAAATAGGGTAAGCATAATCCCAGAGACAATACAGTTATTTTTATGCAATAGTAAAATATAAGTACTCATAGCTTTCTTTCATATGGTCTATCTAAGCTTTTAATCCTTTCTTGGTAGGGTTAGCGCTGTCCCAATGGACCTGCAATACATTACCAATGCCCTGGATATTATTGCATAGGGTTATGTACTAGCAGCCCGACCGAGTCCAACCTCGGGTGGCCCACACTACTTGCAAAGCCATAATAGTGTACCATCATTTCATGGTGTGCCCATCACAAATAGCTATTGGATATAAGGTCAAACATAAATGTCAACCAATTTGATTATAGGGTCAAGCCCATATAATGGAAAGCTTATGGTCGTTATACCACACATTATTTTGAAAATTAAAGCATGCTTAGTTCCTTTAACATATCACCTCTTGAAATAAAATAGTTATGTATGCATTTACTTACCTCAGACAATTCTCCTCACTCTCAGACATCTTAATCATTGAATCATTATGAATCATACTCTAATATTAGACACAACCTATACTGAAACCATAATATAGCACGTAAAACTCTAATCATGCAAATTAATACCTTTATTGAACGTTTGATATGAGGTTGATCGTTTGGCCAACAAGGGTCGAATGATTGGCATAAACATTGGAAAATTCGATAACTATGATAATGCTTGAAAGACTTAAAACTTCTACTTAAACCTATTACCCAACTCAATCAAGACTCCTAAAAATCCTAAAAAGACATATCAAACCAAAATAACATGATATAACATGGAAAGTATGAGCAGGTTCATATATTTTTGAAAAAATAGCTAATGCATGATTATTACAAAATTATAACATATTATACTTATATACTTTTAAAACCCACATGATGTATGTTAAAAAAAAAAAAAAAAAATCCCTATATTAAAACGAACAAAAACATGTTAACATACATCAAAATGAAATTAAGGTTTAGGGGTTACTTTCTATTGAGGATGAAGCCTCACTGAGAGTCACATTTTCTCTCTCTAGGACCTCTATCTCTCTCCTCTAGGGTTTCTAGTGTGAAGGAATGACGAAAATGGTGTTTTTGGGTCATATGGATGGCTTTATGTGGTTTCTAGCAAGATCAAAAGGCTAAGGTGTCTAAAATAAAAATGCTCTCATACTTGTTCGAATGTTCGGGAGGAAAGTTGAATATTCGGCTAAGGAAATCTCGATTGTTTAGGGAAGGAAGATCTCAATCGTTCGAGTGGGAACTCGAACGTTCGAAAAGCAAGATTCTATTTTAAAAGTATAAAAATTGTTATAATACCTTGAGAGTTTTTAATTTATAGAATTGCAACACATTATTGAAAATCGTTTCTATGTGAATCAAAATAAGGATTTTTGGGTTTATAATTGCCAATATTCTTTAGATTAAATATATTTATTTGTGTGGTATTACACCCTCAATCATTTGTTAACCTATTATCGTATGTTCCGTAATTGTGCATAATCTTAATTTCTAAAATTGCCCAAGCTTTCCTAATCTAAGACAATCTAAGGATCTTCTAATGTACTACCACACTCCTAACTCACAATAATACCTTCATGCAAAGCAAAGTACGTCCAACTAAGGGTGAGCAAAGGGGCGGAGGCAGGTTGGAGGGTGGGGGGGCCATGGTCCCCCCCAAAAAAATTTTGACTTCTAATTTATTTTTATTTTTTTGGGGGGGTTAATGCACTAATGGCCCCTGCAAAAAATGAATTCAACCCCCCCCCCCCCCCCTAATTTTTTCTTTTTGTTTTAATAAGTAAAAATGAGATTAAAAAAAACCCCTAAAAATTTACTCAACTACTACTATATATTTTTTTTCTTAATAAAAAAAAAAAAATTACCCTCAAGCTTCAGTGTTGTAGTTCAGGCACTTGAATCTTAAAAAAAAATAAAAAATAAAAAATAAAATTAATAATAATAGAAAGCAACAACAGCAAAGCATACCAAAAACAAGGGAAAAAAAAAAACCATAGCTACGTAGTAGGCATTAGATAAGGTCCTTGGGAAAAAAAAAAAAAAAAAAAATCAGCAAACATGAGACAACAATCAAATCCTCTCCAACACGCAAATGTGAAATCATTGAAATGTTAATCAAAAAAATTCACACTTCACAAGAGAAAAGCGGGCAATTGCAAAATTTGCTTTTCAGTTTTCAACTCTCTCAAATTTCCCTCAATAACTCTTTGTCAAGTATCACCCAAACCCCAAGAAAAAGAAAAAAAAATGTTGTGATTCAGTGGTGAAAATACCGAGAGGCTCAGAGGTGAGAGAACTGAGATTTGAGAGGTTGTGCATCCACCTTCTGCCACGCACCTGATGCACCACCACCAGCGGTCCAAGCTGTCCATCTAGCCTCTAAACACCATCACCGTGAGACACTGAGACGTGAGTTATCTGCTCTCTACGCCATTTTTTTTTTCTTTTCTATGCTGTGTTTGAGAGAGGCGTGAGATGTTGTGTTTGAGGGAGGCGTGAGGGGAGAAATGAAATTGAGGAAATGAGGAAATTAGGAATATTGTAGATTTGTGGTAATGTGGAAACCAGAAGGATAGAAGGTCCTAGAAAGTATAAACTAGAAAAACCTACTTTGACTTCAAATCTTCAATGCTTTGACACGTGGGACCATGGGTGGGGACTGGGGAGACCGGGAGAGAATTGAGTAAATTGAGAAATGTGGTAATGTATTTTGTTTATTGTAGACATGTGGTGGAAGTTTTTTTGATGAAAAGATCCCTTCTTTTCAAAAGAGACCAATGGACTTGTTGGAAGTTCTGGAATGTTTTGGGATATGAGATTTTTTTTTATTACTATTATTATTAGGAATCAATTGATTAAAATTTCAAATGTGATTACGTGATTAATGTGAGAAAATAACTAATTAATCAAATATGCTTGTTAATATTTGTCTTTGAATGATAAAATTTTTTATATTTGTTTTTTTTTTTTTTGTATTTAGTCTAGATAGAATTTTTAAGCTTACAAAATAAATACCCAAAAAGAGGAAATTAAGTATGCCTTTTTCTTCTTTTTTTTTTTTTAATTTTTTTTTATTTTGTTCCATAATTTATTCTTCTAATTGGTTTGCAGCATTCAGCTAGCACATTATTGTCTTTGATTTGTTTTCAAGAAACTCCTCAAGCTCAAGATAACATTGTTTCACTGAAAGGTACTCATTTTTCTCGTACCCTATTAATTGTGCTTAGTTTATTTGTCAAGTAGTTTATATTATTTTGTGTTTGCTATTTTGGCTAGATTAAGATTTTTAATAGTTACTTAAATTATTGAAAAAAAATTTTCTTCTAATTTGATGGGTTTTTTTTATTTATTTATTTATTTATTTAATTAATTATTCGTTGCTTTTTTTGTTGTTAATGCTAATAAGAACTATTATAACTAAAAAATTTCTAATAAAGATATTATATTTCTAGGTACTTTTTGGTTAATTTATTAATCTATAATTTTTTTTTACAGCTTAGAAAAATATGAGCAGACAAAAAACAATCGATTCATTCTTTAAGAAAAAAGATGCGAGTCATTCAGAGGTTAATAGTGATACACCTTTAAATAGACCGTTAGCAACGGATCTTAATGCTTCAGTGACTGATGAGCGGCCTTCTAAATGTCCAAGAATTCTTTCTAAAGAAATGGATGCCACCTCTTTGCAACGTGATCCAGGAAAACGTCCGCAAATATGGGAATTTCATGTAAACTTACAAGATGAAATGCGACGTGCTTATCTTAGAGTTGGCCCATGTCAACCTATTCTTAAACCTACAAAATATCCAGCTTCAGGATCGGAGAATCATCATCGTCGATTTCAAGCTTCTTGGTTTCAGACATACTCAACTTGGTTAGAGTATTCGGAATTAAAGGATGCCATCTTTTGTCATCCATGTTACATTTTTGCTAAGAAATCAACAGGTCGTCCAGGATCAGATGCATTTACAGTAAAAGGTTTTAAGAATTGGAAAAAGATGAACGATGGAATGAATTGTCCTTTAATGGGGCATGTGGGGACAGATCCAAATTCACTATATAAAATTGCTGTGAAATGTTGTGAAGATCTGAAGAATTATTCATGGCATATTGGCAAGTTGATTGAAAACAGTCATCACAAGAAATAGAGAATAATCGATTGCGGCTCAAAACCTCAATAGATAGTGTTCGATGGCTAGCATTCCAAGCATGTGCATTCAAAGGTCATGATGAAAGCTCCGACTCAAAAAATCAAGGTAACTTCATTGAATTGATAAAGTTTTTAGCAACTTTTAATGATAAAGTTGATGGAGTTGTGTTGACAAATGCTCCACGGAATGCCAAATATACATCACCCCAAATTCAAAAAGAAATTTTGCGTATCTTTGCAACTAAAGTGCGAAATGTGATTCGCAAAGAAATTGGAGATGCTAAATTTTGCATTCTTGTTGATGGAGCTCGGGATGAGTCAAAAAGGGAGCAAATGGCAATCATTTTGAGATTTGTTGATAAAGATGGCTTTATTCGAGATAGATTCTTTCATATTGTCCATGTCAAAGATACTACTGCATTAACTTTAAAAAAAGAAGATATTTGATGTCCTTTCTTGTAACGATCTCAAAATTTAGAATATTCGAGGTCAGGGATATGATGGAGGTAGTGATATGCGTGGTGAAGGAATGGGCTACAAGCTTTATTTCTTAGAGAATGTCCATATGCATATTATGTGCATTGCTTTGCTCATAAGCTACAATTAGCTTTGGTTGCAGCATCTAGAGAAGCAAAATCTGTTCATTAGTTCTTTGAGAATTTGAATTTTATTTTCAACATTGTTGTTGGTTCTTCAAAACGCAATGATGAATTGCAATCTGCTCAAGTTGTTGAGATTGAAAGTATGATTGCTTCTAATGAAATTGAGACTGGAAGGGAGGCAAACCAAATTGGTATTTTGCAAAGACCTGGAGATACTCAATGGTCTTCTCATTTTAATTCTGTTTGTAACTTGATAAGAATGTTTCGTGCAACTTGTTTAGTTCTCGACACTATCTCAAAGAAGGGACCAATTATTCTCAACGCAGTGATACTGAAGCGGCTTATATGTTATTAACATCATTTGAATTTGTTTTAATCTTGCATTTGATGAAAGAGATTATGGGATTTACTAATTTTCTTTGTCAAGCTTTGCAACAAAATTCTCAAGACATTTTAAATGCCATGAAAGTGGTTTCAACTACAAAATCACTTCTTCAGAATTTGATAAATGAAGAGTGGGAGCCTTTCCTTGATACTGTTAAATCATTTTGTGAGAAAAATGAAATTGATGTTCCTGATATGAATGCTCGTTACACTAGAGCTCGAGGTAGATCATGTCGCCAAAATGAAAAATCTTCCATGACAATGGAGCATCATTTTAGTATTGATGTATTTATTGCTGCAATAGACTTTTCCAATTGCAAGAATTGGATAATAGATTTAATGAGCATGCAGTGGAACTTCTTCGTCTTAGAGCCGCTTTAAGCCCTCAAGATGCATACAAATTATTTAAGATCAATGATATATGCAGCTTAGTTGAGAAGTTCTATCCTCAAGATTTTACTGAGCAAGAGAAAATCATTTTGAGATTTCAATTGGATCATTATAAGCTTGATGTGCCAAAACATTCTGATTTTCAGAATATGTCCACTTTATCTGAGTTGTGAAGAGGATTAGCAATTTCAGGAAAATCGAAGATTTATAATTTGATTGACAGGTTGATTCGTCTAGTGTTGACGCTCCCTATTTCTACTGCTACTACTGAACGAGCCTTTTTTTGACATGAAACTTGTAAAAACTAGATTACGTAGTAGAATAAAAGATGAGTTTCTAGCAGATAATGTGGTAGTTTATATCGAGAAAGAAATCGCTAAGGATTTCACGACAGAGATGATAATGGATGAGTTTTATTTCTTGAAAGACCGTCGACGTTGAGCACAATTCGAAGGAGATATGAAGTTTTTTTTTGGATTTTTTTTGTACATGTCTGTAGCAAACTAGAACGCTTTTATATTCGGAAGAAAAGTTATTTTTAAATATGATTTTATAGACATGTAACTTTTGTATACAGTTATAACTTATGATTTATTATGAAGTTAAGTTAAACTGTTTAAGACTTGTTTTCTTTTATTTTACAAGCGGGCGCACATATATATATATATATATATATTTAGGTTCGGCCCCCCCACCAACTAATTCCTGGCTCCGCCCCTAGGTGGGTAAATACTCGTGGATCCGCACCAACCTGCGCCAACCGCCCCTATCTGACTCGTGATTTTCGGTTTTCACGTTATTTTGTGTGGTCACAGTTTGAGTTTTCCTCAAACCATGTGGGGCAGGGCGGGTCTCGGGTCGCATGATGAAAAATCCCCGGGTCCTCGGCCAGCCCTACACCGCATCTCATACTTATACAACAAAAAACCCTACCCCCCCCCCCCCCCCATCGAGCCGCAAGAAGGAAAAAAAATGAAAAAAAAAAAAAACACAGTCTTTTTCATTCTTCTTTGTGCCACAGCCTCTAAAATCTTCTTCATTCTTCTCTTCTCTGCTCTTCTCTTCACTCTTCATTGAGTTCGTTCAGCCTATCTCCTGATATTCTCTTCGTTATTTGACTCTGAGGAAGAGATGACCCAAAGAAATGAGAAGACGACCCAAAGAAATGAAAAGAGAAGGGCTTGCAGAGAGAATTACAGAAGGCTCTAGAACTAGAAAGAAGGGTACGTGGCTGTCTTTGGTCAAAATAGCATAGAGCTGGAAGCCATGCTTTGGTTACTTGGTTCAAATTTCAAAAGAATCAAAACGCACTTTCTAAAAAAAAAAAAAAAAAAAAATCAAAATGCATAAGAGTACAGTTGGAAGCCATGCATTGGTTCAAAGGAATCAAAACGCACGGATATTTGCGTTTTGAACCAATGCAGTAAGCCATTTTCATTTATTTCTTTCTGAATCCTTCGTCCACGTGAATAAAGTGGCTTATAGCTGTTTTGAACAAATAACCATGTGACGTGCGTTGGTTCATTTACGTAAGTTCTTAAAAAAAAGAAAAAAAGAAAAAAGAAACAGCTGTGAGGAGAAAAAGGAGAAAAGTGTGAAGTAAAATAGGAAGGCTGGAAGGATCCAGAACCAAAAGTTCACGTGCCTTCTTCTTCTTCATTTATTGGCTTCATTTATGAATCTGCCCCATATCCTTCTTCTTCTTCTTCATTTGTTGTCTTCATTTACAAAACTGCCCCATATCCTTCTTTTTCTTCATTTACTGGCGTCCTTCTTTCGTCGCCCCAAAGAGATCAAAACCGCTCATCCTTCTTCTCCTCCACTAACCACTTATAATCTCCTAGATCTCCTCCGCCTCTTTGACTAAGATTGATCTCCCTCCAAAACCTGCAAAACCCGCACCCGCAGAAACCGCCCTGCATCCCCTATGAACCTGCTGCTTCAGTAAACACAATTGCGGCCACGGGTGCGATTTTCGCAACCCGTAGGGGTGCGGGGCGGGGGCAAAAAAGGTGAAAATCCACCCCGTCCTGTGCACACCCCTACGTCCAACCATTAATGAGAGACTAACCATCATTAAACTCATGATAAAGCTTAACACAACCCCACAATACTAAACCCATAGCCTAGATTTACAAGATAGAGTTGTCTAAACGATCAAAACAACACTAACATAAGCTAAACATGCTGATAACATCAAACCAAATGAGATTAAGTTTAGGATACTACCTCTTGAAGAAGATAAGACCAATGACAAACTTACTGTCTCTCCAAACCTCCACTCTTTCTCAATCTAGGGTTCTGAGGTAAAGAGGGCGAACAAAATGAGAGGGCTGGGAGTAGGTGTAAATTGGTAGACCTCCTATGGATGTTCAAAAGGTCTGAGGTGTTGATTTTTTTTAGGGTTAAATACGCCTAGCCCTCTTGTGGTTGAAGAACTTTATTTTTTGCCCCCTATGGTTCATTTCGTATCGTAGATGATATTTCGTTTATGGCTAAAGACGGAGATGGTACTTTCGTCTAAAAATTGACGGAAGTTCACGTCACATGCCTTAAAAAATCGACACATATTGCTACGTATAATTAAAAATTAAAAAAATAATAAAACTAAAAAACTTTTAAAAAAATAACAATACTAATCATTTTAAAAAAAACCATGACCAGTCTGGATGTGGTCAAACCACCCCTATGGGGGGTGGCCGAACCACCCCCAGGCCCCAAACGGGGGTGCTTCGGCCACACCTTAAATTGTTTTTTTTTTTTTTTTTTTTTCTCTGGGTGTGGTCGAACTACCCCCAAGGGCCATGGGGTGAGTTCGGCCACCAGCAGCAGCTTGGGGTGGCCGAACTCACCCCTAGTCCAAATAGGGGTGGCCGAGCCACCCAAAGGCTCTTGGGAGTGGTTTCAGCCACTCCCAAGGGTGAACCACCCCTAGACTGGTCATGAGCTGGCTCAAGCCACCCCTTGTTTTTTTTTTTTTTTTTTTTTTTTAAAAAAAATAGCCCTTTATTAAGAAAAAAGACTTCCACACAAGTATCTAACGTTCGAGATCCAAAGTTCGGACCACACACAAAATCCTTAAAGTCCAAAAAACTACCTTTTTATATATACATATACACACAGCGGTTGGTTGAGACTGTCACATCAGGATTGTGTGATAGATTTGAAATTAAATTGTGGTGTATATCAGTCATTGTTAAAAAAAATGCAACGATTGGGTGAGACATATCGACATTGTGAAATAGTTGTGAGATAAAAATATGGTATATGAAAACTCAATTCATTGATATATATTTCCTTACAAAAGGTAAAAAGATGGTTCATAATTTTTGCCATCCCAATTTTTATGGTGATGGTCAAAGTGAAGCTCACAAAAAGAAGTGAATGGCAATCCCCGAAATTAGGCAATAGGCAGCTGTGGAGCACTGGAGCTCACTTATTATAGGCAAACAACTCTTTTGAAATTCAAACAACTTAAATTCAGGGAGATCCAAATCCAAAAAAATAGTCAAAAAAAAAAAAAAAAAGTGTTTTGTCAAAATTTTCCCAAATCCAATCACCGAGCTAGCCCTCTTCATACGCACCACCACGAAATTCACTTAGCTACCTTCCAAATTTAGCTTCCCTTATCTGTATATATATACAGATTCACAATTACCACCACCCATCACAGAAAACCCACAAAACCCAACTATAGTTGCAGCAGTACTTTCTTACCTTTTTCAAAACCATCCAAGTTCATTATAATCTCCATATATGGCTTCCTTATTCTTTCTCTCCTTTCTCTCCCTCGTCCTCTCCCTTTCCTCAGCCACCAACGTCCCCCCTGCGATCCGCCAGGCATGCAAGGCCACCCGCTTCCCTATCCCATGCGAGACCTCTTTGAAACTTTCCCAACACGCGCCCTCCTCCAGTCCCACGTCTCTCCAGCTCATCCAGTCTGCCATCTCGATCTCTTCCGACAACCTCCACACCGCCCAGTCCAAGATCAAGTCCATTTTGGACTCCTCCGCTGGGAACCAGAACCGCACCACCGCCGCCAAGAACTGCCTTGACTTCCTCCATATCGGCGACTACCGGATCTCCCAGACTGCCAAGGAGGCATTGCCACATGGTAGGGTCAAGGACGCCAGGGCCTGGATGAGCTCCGCGTTGCAATTCCAATTCGATTGCTGGTCCGCGCTGAATAAGGCCAACGACACGAAGACGGTGAATGAGACGATTTCGTTTATGGACTCACTAACCGGGCTCACGAGCAACGCTCTGAGCATGCTGTTCGCGTACGACGTTTACGGGAAGGATACCGGGTCTTGGGCCCTGCCCAAGACAGAGCGCGACGGATTCTGGGAGAGAAATGGGGCGAGTGGTGGGTCGATAGCGGGTTTCAAGGGCGGGGTTCCGACCAACTTAAAGGCGGACGTGACAGTGTGTAAGGATGCCAGTAAGGGCGGGTGCTACAAGACGGTGCAGGAAGCTGTGAACGCGGCGCCCAACGGTGGGAAACGGAGGTTCGTGATATATATAAAGGAGGGGGTGTATGAGGAGACGGTTAGAGTTCCGTTAGAGAAGAAGAACGTGGTGTTTCTGGGAGATGGGATGGGCAAAACGGTCATCACAGGGTCGTTGAATGTGGGCCAGCCGGGGATTTCCACCTACAACTCTGCCACAGTTGGTTAGTTTTTTTATTTTTTATTTTTATTTTTTCCATGCACCACAATTTAATTTAGTTTCTCAGTAAATTGTGAACAAATTTTATCCCATTAAAACGTGATATGACTTTGAAAATTTACATTAAATTTGGAATGCATTATAATTGATTTTGATCCAATTGTGAGTTTACATCTCACATTACATTTGGAGGATATAATTCTGTTGAAAAAGTGCCAAAAAAAAAAAAAAATTGGGTGAGACGGGGAGAGAGATTTCCGCTTGCTCAAATAATATGCACACCTTATTTCATGCCCTTTTTATATATATATATATATATATATATATATATTTTCAGACAAATACATAAAGAAAACAAGTATTTTTCATCATATGCTAATCTTTTGGTTAACTAATTACAATACATGTTGAGGAGTGTGAGAACTATTTTAGGAAGACCCAGTAGCAGAAATCTCATTAGATGTCCATGAATAAAACAAAAACAAAGAAAAAGAAGGGGTTTTGTCAAATGGGTCATGAAAGACGTCTTACTGTGGGGAACTTGTTACTGGGGTTACAAATGAGCATACAGGTCTTCCCAACAGCTCCTGGACCGGCAAAAAGAGAACCAAGACTTTTGAGGCTGGCAAAGTGGGAAAGTCATTGACGACGCGTTTACTTAATTTTCTTCGATGGTTTTGGATGTGTCCGTCAAAATTAGTTCTTTGATTTTTTTCATAAGCCACTAAACAACATTATTAAAGACTACAAATTAGGAATGAAGCTTTCGATGAACAATATTTTGCCTGTTCTCCTATCACACGCTTCTAAAGTGGCACTGTTGTGTAGTTAGACTTGGACCTTTGCTTTGTTAATACCTTGTGCTAATGCTTTAATAATCCTGGAGCAGGTGTTTCTGGTGATGGGTTCATGGCGAGTTGGCTCACAATCCAAAACACGGCTGGTCCTGATGCCCACCAAGCAGTGGCCTTCAGATCAACCAGTGATTTATCTGTCATTGAGAATTGCGAATTCTTGGGCAATCAAGATACGCTTTATGCTCACTCCCTCCGCCAATTCTACAAATCATGCCGCATCCAAGGCAACGTGGATTTCATTTTTGGGTTCTCCGCCGCTGTTTTTCAAGATTCCCAAATCTTAGTTCGTCCACGGCAACTCAATCCAGAGAAAGGCGAGGATAACACCGTTACTGCACATGGCAGAATCGACCCCGCCCAAACAACGGGTTTTGTTTTTCAAAATTGCTCTATCAATGGCACTGACAAATACGTGGCATTGTACAAAAGCAAACCCCAAGTACACAAGAATTACTTGGGGAGGCCATGGAAGGAGTACTCAAGAACAGTTTTCATAAACTGCAACTTGGAAGATCTTATCACACCAGAAGGCTGGTTGCCGTGGAATGGCGATCTTGGATTGAAAACTCTTTATTATGGGGAACTCCAAAATTCTGGACGAGGTTCTAATTTGTCCAAGAGGGTAACCTGGAGTAGCAAGATCCCCGCGGGGAAAATTTACACATACTCTGTAGAGAATTTTATTCAGGGAAATGAGTGGATTCCATCATCTTAGTTCTGTAAATAGACAGCATTGACAACAGTTTTATGTAAAAGCCATTGGTTGTCTAAATTTAGCCAATAAAGAACAAAAAAGAGCTCCAACATATTGTAATGTTGTACTCTAAATCTTATATTTTGCTACAGTACTTGTCCATATTTGGGTAATTAAGGTAGCTTATGTCCTATTTTTTTTTTAAGGGAAAAATACACTTTGTCCCATGATTTATCCACGGCCTGGCAATATAACCCCCAATGTACCAAAATTTAGATATGACCCCTTCGAACTTGCAAACGCGTGGCAAAAAATGCAATCCATCCATTTGCCCGTCTGTTTGGACGGAAATTTGGTTATGTGCAACTCACATGACCATTTAAGCAAAAATCATTCCAAAATTACCCATCTAAAAAACACAGCGCTTCACTAGTGTTCACGTATAGTTTGGACGGAAACACGTCGTTTTGAGAAGTCGTCTTCTTCCCTCTGTGCATGTCTTCTTCACTCGTATTCTAATAAGTGTTTTTCTCGGCAATCAAACATAATAGTAAGAAAATCACAAGCTATCCTAGAAAACCCAAAAGAAGTAAGATAGCTAGACATACTGAGAATTACTTGACCTGGCGAGAACAATCCCAACGAGTCGAGCAAAGCCAACTAGACTCAACCCCGGCGAAACCATGAAAATCGGCGGTCGATTTAGCCTTAACCGAAAATCGTCGTCTCCGCCTCAACCACGATCTCCGTAGTGCGCACAAGCAGAGCCAGACTCTCCTTGACCTTCGCTGTCACCACCTTCTTGGCGGTTGGTGATAGAATCTGAATTGTAGTGAAGATATTGAAGAACATAGAAGGAAAAGGGAAGAACAATAACAGAGAGAAAAGGAAGCTTGAGAGAAAAGTATTCTCGCTTTTTGTTTTAACTGATAAGATCAAGTACTGAGATTACATTTATACAATCTGAATGTTCACGTGATGAAAAAACAAAAAATCTAACTTCTACCAGCTGTCAAATAACAAGCTGTACATAACAATCTGTTCAAACAAAACACGTGACTATAATTGTAATACTACCCCTCAAGAGGAATGTATATTAAGAACATTCATCTTGGAAATTAAAGAAGTAAATAAAGGATAGCCAAGAGCCTTTGTAAACACATCTACAAGCTGATTATGACTATTAACATGCATCGTGCGAATGATACCATTCTGAATATGCTCACGAACTAGATGACAATCTATATCAATATGTTTCGTGCGTTTGTGGAAGACCGGATTTGCTGCAATGTGAAGAGCAGCAGAACCGTCACAAAACATCAAGGCAGGCTGAGAATGAGAAACAGTAAGATCACGTAGCAAAGAAAGGATCCAAACAAGCTCACAAGAAGTAGACGCCATACTACGGTATTCAGCTTCGGCAGAAGACCGAGAGACAGTAGATTGTTTCTTGGATAAAGAAATACCCTGTTTGCTACGGGCTACTTCCAAACCAAAAAATAATTTCGCAAGACCCAAATCCTTGAGGCGAAATTTGGAGTTCAAAAAAGAAGTGAAATCAGTTATAGCAGTAGCATCATTGCTGGCCAACAAAATATCATCTACATATACTAACAAAGCCATGGAAGTAGAGCCCTGCATCCTTGTAAACAATGAATAATCAGACTTAGATTGGATAAATCCATGATCAAGTAAAATAGTGGAGAATTTGGAAAACCATTGACGGGAAGCCTGCTTTAAGCCATATAAAGATTTAGTCAACTTACAAACCCGAGACTCCCCTTTGCTAGCAAAACCGGGAGGTAAAGCCATATAGACTTCCAAATGTAAATCTCCATGTAAAAAGGCATTATTGACATCTAATTGGTGAAGATGCCAATTATGAGCTGCAGCAAGAGTAAGAAAAATTCTAACAGTGGTAATCTTAGCGACCAGAGAAAACGTTTCAAGGTAATCAATCCCTCCATATTGATTATATCCTTTAGCTACTAAACGAGCTTTGTATCTTTCAATACTACCATCCGACTTGTATTTGATCTTATACACACACTTACAACCAATAGGGTGCTTATGAGGAGGAAGATCAACTAAAACCCATGTATTATTAAGCTCAAGGGCTGTAATCTTAGCATCCATAGCATCTCGCCAATGAGCATGCTTGATGGCTTGATGAAAAAAATTTGGTTCAACATTAGATGAAACCAAAAGACAAAAATGACGATGAGTAGAAGAGATGTTATTATAACTAAGAAAAGAGGAAAGAGGATAAGAAATACCTGATGAGCATGTTGTCCTGTCCTGAGGAGTAGATGAGAGTGAGGTAGAAGAAGTCACCAATTGACAATGAAAATCTTGCAAGTATCGTGGAGGCTGTTTGGTGCGAGATGATTTTCTAAGATTAGGAATAGGTGGATGAACATCAGGAGAAAGTTGAAATTCAGAATTGGAAATATCTGAATGATGAACAGAGTCAGAAAGGGATGTGGGATTCAAGATGGGAACAGAATTTGGTAAGGGAACAGAATTTGGTAAAGGAGATGGAGGTTCGGGTATAGAGACAGGAGCTGAATCAGGAATGGGATGAGGTAAAACAAGATGGCCATCTGAAGTAGAAATGAACTTAGAAGCAAAAGGAAAAATATATTCATGAAATATAACATGCCGAGAGATAACAAGTGATTTGGTGTGAAGATCATAGAGAGTATAACCTTTCATACCAATAGGATATCCAACAAACACATAAGGCTTTGCTCTAGAATCAAATTTTGTACTAGAACGAAGAAGAGTGGAAGCATAACATAAGCATCCGAAAACACGAAGATGAGAAAAAGAAGGGGGTTTGGAAAAGAGAATTTCAAAAGGAGATTTGTTAGATAAAAAAGGAGTAGGAAGGCGATTTATAATGTGAGTAGCAGTGAGGACACATTCTCCCCAGAAAAATAGAGGAAGATGGGATTGAAAAAGAAGGGATCTAGCTACATTAAGCAAATGTTGATGCTTTCTCTCAACAATGGCATTTTGTTGAGGAGTCTCAACACAACTAAGATGATGAAAGGTTCCTTTAGAAGCAAAAAAATCAGGCATGCAAAATTCAGATCCATTATCACTTCAAAGACATTTTATTTTGGAGTGAAATTGTGTTTCAACAAGATGAAAAAAAGAAATGATAAGACCACGAGTTTAAGACTTATGATGCATGAGATAAACCCAAGTATAGCGGCTGTGATCATCTACTATGTTAAGAAAATATGAGCAACTAGTATTAGATTTAATAGAAAATGGTCCCCATATGTCACAATGAATAAGATCAAAAGGAGAAACAACATGTGAAGTGCTGAGATCAAAAGGTAATTTTCTTTGCTTAGCAAGAGGACAAATGGTGCAAACTTTATTTTTATTTACAACCATTGTAGGAATGTACTGATGCAAAAGATGCATTCCAGAGGAAGACTCATGACCTAACCGGTAGTGCTATACATCATTAGAAACAGTTCTTATGGAATTTACAGAAACAACTGAATCTCAGACATTATTGAAAGCAACATGAGATTGTGGAACAAAAGAAGGTTTCCCTGATACTTGCAGAAAATAGTAGAGGCCACTTCATTCTTCACCCACTCCAATCGTCTTCCAATGGGACAGATTCTGCATGAAACAATAAGAGCCAAAAAAAATGATACAACAGTGAAGGTTTAAAATCAGTTTACTTACTGAAATGAGATTAAAGGAGAAGGATAGAACACAAAGAACATTATGAATAGTTAAATCTTGGGAAAGCCGAATAGTGCCAATATGAGTAATCAAAGCTAGGTGACCATTAGGAAGCTTAACATACCTAGTTTTAACAACAGAAAAAGTGGTAAAACATGATATGGAATTGCACATGTGATCGGTGGCTCTTGTATCTATGATCCAGGAATTCTTTTGAACATTTTCAGAGGCAACTTTGAAAGTGTGGGATGAATAGAAAACCGAATGTTTAGTATTCAGAATAGGAACTGAATTAATAACATGAGTACTTGTCATCTTTGAGAAAAGATGATCCTGATTGGCAGGTGATGCGCAGACTTGATGAGCAGAGACAGTGTCAGAGGCAGAGGCGGAAGGATTGATCAAAGTGAGGAGTTTCTGACACTGTTCTTGGGTAAAAGGAAATTGTGGAGTGAAAGATGGAAGATGCTCATACTCTTGAACTTGGTTGGCTGAATGACCAGATGGATTATATTGCTGAGATGTCCTGGTTTTGGTGAATTTGAAACTTGGTGGGAATCCATGTAACTTGTAGCACTATTCCACAGTGTGGCCGAGGATGCCACAGTGAGTACAAGTTGGTCGATCCTTGCACATAGCCGGCTTACCAAAACGATATGGAGTAGTGAAAATAGCCTTTCCAGTCAAGGCAGCAGTATTGTGATTAAGAATATCCTCAGTAGAGGAAATTTCCCTTTGTCGTTCCTTTTGCAAAAGAAGAGAGAATACTTTGTTCATAGGTGGCAGAGGATCAATAAGAAGAATCTGACCTCGTATATGCGCATAACTATCATTAAGCCCCATAAGAAATTGAAAAATGGACTCCAGTTGAAAGTATTCAAGAGTAGATGTTTGCGCGCCACATGAACAAGCAGAAATCGGACAGTTATTGTTAAGCTCTTCCCACAGAGCTTTCAATTTGGTGTAATAAGCACTTACACTTAGGTTTTCTTGAGACAAAGTGGAAATGGAGTTCTGGATTTGATAAATCCTTGGTCCATTTTTCTGAGAAAATCTCTCTTTCAGATCAAGCCAGATCTCTTCTGCAGTGTTAAGGTAGATAACACTTGCGGCAATATCCTTGGAAACTGAATTTATAATCCAAGATAATACCATTGTATTGCACCGAATCCATGGTAGATATGTTGATGCAGTAGGAGCTGGTTTGGCAATGGATCCATCGACGAATCCAAGCTTATTTTTTGCCGTGAGCGCCATGATCATAGATCGACTCCATGTATGGTAATTATCTCCGTCCAATGGAAGAGAAACCAGAACAGATCCCGGACTATCTCCATGATGGAGATAGTAGGGATTGATGAAGGATTCACTCATGTCGATGATGATCGAATCTTCCATGAAAAAAATTGATCGAAGAAAAAAAAATGAAAAGAGATGAAATGAGACCTAATTCAGATTGATTGAAGAAAGAACAACTAATTTTGCTCTGATACCATGATAGAATATGAATTGTAGTGAAGATATTGAAGAACAGAGAAGGAAAAGGGAAGAACAATATCAGAGAGAAAAGGAAGCTTGAGAGAAAAGTATTCTCGCTTTTTGTATTAACTGATAAGATCAAGTACTGAGATTACATTTATACAATCTGAATGTTCACGTGATGAAAAAACAAAAAATCTAACTTCTACCAGCTGTCAAATAACAAGCTGTACATAACAATCTGTTCAAACAAAACACGTGACTATAATTGTAATAGTTGGCCTCGCCGGAGAATTCACCGGGTTCTTTTTCTTCTTCCTCACAATCTTCACGTCGTTCTGGATCGGCAACTCCTTCGTAACGTTCCTCTCCGAAGTTGTCTCTCATGTCATGCTGGTTTACACAGTCGTCGTCGCCATCCTAGCCTACTTCCTCCTGTTCAACGGGTTTTTCATCAGCAGAGACCAAATCCCACCTTACTAGCTTTGGTTCCACTATCTTTCTCTAGTGAAGTATCCGTACGAAGTTGTTCTACAGAGCGAGTTTTCCGATCCCGTGAAGTGCTTCGTGAGGGGCGTCCATGTAACGACCCACCCCTAATGACAAAATATTGTCCGCTTTTGGCTCCCCAAACCAGACTTCCCAGGAGGTCACCCATCATGGGATTGCTCTCGCAGAAGCACGCTTAACTGGGGAATTCTGATAGGTTCATATCCATCACGGCTTTAAAACGCGTTGTGTCATAAGGGGTGCATTTATACATATAAGCACATCCTCATTCCCAGGCGATGTGGGACGTCACAATCACCCCCTCTTTGGACCCAGCGTCCCTCATTGGGCTTGTGCACGCTCCCACCATCTCAGGTTGGGCAATGGCTCTGATACCATTTGTAACGACCCACCCCCAATGACACAATATTGTCCGCTTTTGGCTCTCCACCTCCTGGGAAGTCTGGTTTGGGGGAGCCAAAAGCGGACAATATTGTGTTATTGGGGGTGGGTCGTTACAAATGGTATCAGAGCCATTGCCCAGCCTGAGATGGTGGGAGCATGCACAAGCCCAATGAGGGACGCCAACGGGGACGCTGGGTCCAAAGAGGGGATGATTGTGACGTCCCACATCGCCTGAGAATGAGGATGTGCTTATATGTATAAATGCACCATTTATGACACAACACATTTTAAAGCCGTGATGACAATGAACCTATCAGAACTCTGCAGTTAAGCGTGCTTATGCGAAAGCAATCCCAGGATGGGTGACCTCCTGGGAAGTCTGGTTTGGGGAGCCAAAAACGAACAATATTGTGTCATTGGGGGTGGGTCGTTACAGTCCAGATGTTCGAGAACACGCCGCTTGGGATTTTAGATACAATTAAACAACAGGGAAATCCACGTTTTTTAGATTCTCTGGCATGGCCTTGAGGAAAAGGTTTAGAGGCTCTATTGGGTTTCCTGTAAGCACGTGACCCTCAGACGCTCCGTTTGGGACATCGTGGAACTTTATGTTATGCGGAACAGCGTCAACTTTTGTTTTTGAGAGGATTGAGTGGTTGGAGTTTGCTGTGTTTAAGAATGAAAAAAGAATGTTTGGGGTGGCAGCGCTTGCTAATTTATGCAGCAGGCTTAGGCTATGGAAATCGTGTAGAGCTGCAGGTTAACTATGGAAATCGTGTTCTCTTAATCCTCAAGAAAGGAACGTGCGTCTCTATGCTAGGTTTGGAAAGAATTTGGTGCTGCCAGGTATGGAAATCGATCAACATAGCTTTCAAATATTCGGTCTTCCATGCACGTCTGCGTTTACAAGAGAATATAATGCAGGTCAGTGCTGACAGTTCACGTGTCTTGATGAGGTGAAAAACATGTCTCTCTTCTTCAAGTATAGCGCCTCTTCTTCACGTGGTTCTTTTCTTGGAAAAAAAAAAGAAAGAAATCTTTTATATAGAATTCATGCATTGCTACAGTATGGTGCTTACTTCGATCAAAAGGGCTTATGCTAAGATCCAAATGGCTCAGCATCATTACAATGGCGAAGCCATTCAGGTCCTGGTAGATTGGTTTGCGTCCAGGGGCGTGTCTCCGGGCCTGGGTTTGAGACTGTGCTTGTACGTGGCTTGTGGATGGCCTGAGACGAGGAGGTTTGAACAGGGTCCTCTGTTTCGGTTGGGTAGAACAGGGTTGAACAGATGATCCAAGTTTTCTCCAAGAACTTCACAGGATAACATTCTTTGTGTGATAACATGAAAATCATAATGACTGTGATGCCTCAATTACTTTTTAGCTGGTTTTGCAATTTCTTTTACAAAGGCACTTAGCAATTGGAGCTTTGTGCTCTTTGAGGATAGCAGCAACCTTGTAACAGTTCTGAACTGTTACGACTGATTCTTTAGGAAGAATAGAAAGAAACTGAGAGAAATTTGAGGAAGAAGATAGAAAAGAAGAGAAGAATAATGAAAGGCTCATCTTCTCATGTAGCAACAGCCACATATGAACATGCAGTTCACGTGTCATGTGTATATATATATACCCAGCAAAGAGTAGGGCGAGTATTAGTCTTTTAAGTTAGAACTTGGAAATGGAGGTTTTCCAGAAAGCCAAGGACGTCAAAATTCGAAGCCACCTGGAAAAGTACCTAGTTGCCGCCGACGACTAAAAGAAGGTCCGCCAGAGCTGCAACGGTTCGTCGCGGAGGGCCGTGTGTTTCGTTGAGTTGGTATAAGGGAAAAGCCACGCTATACGCTTGAGAACCTGCTATGGCACGTACCTGACTACTACTGACATGGCGTTTCTTCTGGTCATGACCGGATGCAAGGTGCTCCAGACCGTGCTGGAAAAGGCCTACGACTGGAAGTACGAGTGGGAGCCGATACGCGATGGGTTCTAGCTGAAGCTAAGGACCTAGTGCAACAAGTATCTCCACGCCAACGGAGGGACGCCGCCGTGGAGAAACTCGATCACGACCAACGACCCTCAAGTCTCGTCGATGCATAATTGGATCCTATGGGATGTGGCGTCCTGGTTCTTGGACAACCCAAGGCCCGGTGTGGCGAAACACGTGACATGAAGGTGCTATCCTTGGTGGGTTTGAAGCTTTTCAAGTTATTTATATTCCAGGGGTTTGAATTGGGTATTTGGTGGGTTTGAACAAGGTATAAAGGCTGATGGGGACAGGGGTATTTTGGGAATGTTTTTCAATTAAAAAGTCACGTGAGTTGCACATGATCGATTTTCCATCCAAACAAACGGGCAAATGGACGGATTGTATTTTTTGCCAGGCGTCTGCAAGTTTGGGGGGGTCATATCTAAATTTTGGTATATTGAGGGTTATATTGCCAGGCTGTGGATAAATCATGGGGGCAAAGTGTCTTTTTCCATTTTTTTAATATTTTATTAGCATTTTTTTCACTCATCTCCCTTTCATCATCTCTTTTGGGCTAGAATGAGTTTCACCAAGAGCAACGAACTCAAAGTGTAATGGTGCTCTTCTGCAAAGGAAGATGCCAGTTAGAGATGTGCGGTGGTGGTGGTGGTGGTGGTGGTGGTTAGGGACAATGGTAGAAATTTTTATTAGAAATAGCTAAAAATGAGAAATATATTATGATTGAAGATTATATATATATATATATATATATATATAGTATCCATTCAGTTAACAAAAATAATAATAATAATAAACAAAAGAAAAGAAAAAAAAAATTGTTTCTTAATGTATTGATTCAACTCAAACACTTATAAAAATGGAACCCGTCCTTTTGTTCTCGAAAATCATCTATGATTGAACATGTACTAAATTTCGCAACAATTTATCTTTCTGTTTACAACATCAAATAAACAGTCAAAAACTCATTTTCAATTTTGTTACGAAGCCTAATTTCGACAATATTCATGCCTGAAAATGCTTATTATATAGTTGTGGTAGAAACAAGAAGCAAAAACCTATGTTGCTGCCCTTACTGTGTTAAAAATTCTTTTACGTTGCTCTTAAAGGGCCAGCGCCAATCCAGCCCTCCCCTCCCTCCATATTTAGTTGTGGTGTTGGTGGTAGTGAAAGAAGCGAGGGTTGAAGATGAGGAATCTCGTGGTGGTTCTCTCGGGGCTATCTTAGTAACTGCAGGTCATGCATGCATCCTCGCATCATCTTCTTCATCTTCATCCCCATCTCTCTCTGTGTGCAGCTACATTCTATATTTCAATGGAGAGCTCGAATCTCCAATCCTACGGTGGTTTGTAGAGCACCTAAATTGAATATCACCAAAATTTGAACAATGGCTCAAATCCCCAATAGCATAAGCTCTGAGATAGAAATTGAGTCTTGAAAATCCAAAATGAAAGAGTTTGTTTTCTTCTCTGTCTCTAACTTTGCTTTCCCACAACAGTTTCTTCATTGAACAACAAAAGCAATTTTCGCTATCTTTGATTAATGGAGGGTGATGGTCTTGATATTATTGACTTGAATAGAGATTTCTCCTCTCTTGTGCTCTAGATCTTATCCTTTAATCCCAAGGCCACCTCTCTCTTTTCCTTTCCTCCTGTCACACTCTATACATTGTTTGTGATCACTTTTGAAGGATGTCTCTATGGCTTAAAACACTGTTGAAAAGCTAAACAAAAGAAAAAATAACTTTTGTACTGCATCTCCCTTTTTTTTTATTATTATTATTGTTGAAAAAAAAACATACAAAAAAAAAAAAAAAAAACAACAACAACAACAACAACAAAATACATGCTTTTCAAAGATGAAGACTAGGATAAATCTAGCATGTCAAGAAAAACAAACCTGTCCTCATAGAGAGGTTTGATACTACCAGAAAAGCAGCCGTCCGATGGGCTTTTTTTATTATCCTCATAAAAGCCTGCAGAAAATTCTCCAAAGGAAACTAGAGAATGATGAGGATAAAGTTCCAAACAAGGATGCAAAGCATGATCAAAGCAATATGTCAATGAATGTAATATGCAATGCATAGATCCAGACATGCTTTAGGATATGAACCATGATCGTAGGCATGCCAAATACTCACCTTACCACTAGGTGAGTCCACTCCCCCTCAAGGGGTGAATGGTCTCATCCTTCCTTCCCCATACCTTCTTGACTTTTGGGACAGGGATGTGAGCCTTGTCCAATGTGTCTAATCTGCTCAGGACACTCTTCATCATGTTGAATAGCCCTTCATAGAGCTTATCGTCTTTGACTTTCTGATGCTTCAACTTGAAACAGTTGGCCTTGTTGTCGCAAAGATAGTCTTAGAAGTAGAAGCAATATTAGAAACAACAATTTTATCAAAACCCAACCCAGATTTATTAGATGAATGTTTTTGCCCCTTTAACATGTGAATCAATTTATTATCAGAAAATCTTTCTAATTGTAACTGTTATTCAACTAGTTCATCTTATAGGCTTTTGATTCTCTCAATCTGCCTACTTTTCTTTGTCTCATAAAGAGCTAGCCTTTGAACAATTTGTTGGTTTACCTCTCTTAATTTCATGAATTTTATGTAAAGCTTTTTGTAAACCTCTTCAAGATTTTCATCATCACTACTCTCAGAATAATATGATAATAACTCATCAGGATCATTATGTGAAGTAGTAAAAGCTAAGAAGTTAGTATCCGTACCTGGAGTCTCTTTATCCTCTGAATCATCACTGAGATTGAGAGCCTTACCTTTTGCCTACTTGAGGTTTCCACAATCTGCTTGGATGTGCCCAAAACCTGAATATCAAAACATCTATGACCTCGAGGGTCATTTTCGTTAGTATCAACTTGTTCAACACTTTTGGGGTTACCTTGAAAATTATCAGAAAATCTTTTGAATCTTTTAGATTTCATCGATTTATTGTATTTCCTGGCAAGCATAGCCAATCCATCCTCATCCTCAGTTTCTTCATGAAAAGAAATTTTGTTCTTATCTTTGGCAGCTTTGAGAGTAATGGATTTGTTCTTTTGACAGGAGGCAAGGCCAACTCATAAGTTAGAAGAGAACCTACAAGCTCTTCTACTTTCATCTCATCAAGATCTTTGCTTTCTTCAATGGTGGTTACCTTAATACTGAACCTTTCATGCAAAGATCTAAGAATCTTTTTGATGAGTTTTACATGAGAAACTTTCTTCCCAAGATTTATCATAGAGTTTCTCAAATCAATAATTTTGGTGTAAAACTCATTAAAAGATTTGTCTTCTAGCATCTTAATTCCTTCATCCTGGGAAACCAACATTTGAAGTTTAGTAGATTTAACAATTTTTGTGCCTTCATATGTGGTTTCCAGTATTTCCATGCATCTAGGTTAATTCCACAATGTGAGATTCGTGAGAATTCAGATGGTGAAAGTGCTTGGTAGATGGCATTTAAGGTTTTGTCATTCGAAATACACGAATGAGTTTAAATGATAGTCCATTCAACAGTTGGTGTTTCTGGTGGGGTCCATCCAAACTCAATTATGTGCCAAATGTCTATAGATTTTAGAAACAAAATCTCAGTCACGCTTTCTAATAGCCATAATTAGTACCATCAAAAGTAATGATAAAATTAAGATTCAGAGACATGGTAGGAGTCACTGAAAAAAATTGGGAAATAAATCCAAAAACGAATGAACTCGCTCTGATACCAATTGAAAAATAATAATGACTTTTAAAATGTAATGCCCCAGATTTTAAATTATTATTGGCACAATATTATTTATTATAATAATATATCAGTGTAATAATGTTGTTCGGAAAATAATATTAAGAATGAAACGAACTGAACTCAAAATGGATTTAGATTGATTTTAATCGATTAGATTAAAATAGTAAAAATGTGAGATAAAAATATCAGTGGTAAAAAGTAATTAGTAAATTTTTGATAAAATTTTTACAAAACTTAAGATATTTTGTAGATTAAATTATATAATAATATAAAAACTTATCAAATAAGTTAACTTAATAAACAAATTGTAGTGCAAGTTGTGTTCTTCTTTTACTCTTTCTTCTTTCCTTCTCCTTTCTTCTTATTTATTTTTTCTTTCTCACTTCTCTCTTCTTCCGCCCAACACACACGGAGAGGGAGAGACAGAGGGAAAGAGTGAAACAGAGAGAGAGAGAGAGAGATCTAAGAGATGGAGAGTGAGAGATTGGGCGAGAGACAAAGAGGGAGAGAAATGGAGGGGACCCGATCCTCGGTGGGTCAGCACCGATGACCAACTGGAAGCCTGATTTCCGGTGGGTCAACAGTGGGCAGGTGGCGAGTCGTCGACCAGCAGTTGGGGGCGGATTCCGGTCAACCCAGACCCGATTTCCGGTGACTAGGCAAAGGGCCAACGACGACAAAACCAGGGGAGATTTCCGGTGGAATTTTTAGCGACCCAGGGTGTTTTTTTTTTCCAGTGATTTCTGAGGAATTTTTGGTAGGTAATTTCTTGTGATTTATTGGGTAATTTGATGAATAATTATTTGTTGATTATTGATGGGTATTTATGTATTTGTAATAATTTCGGCTAGTTTGGGGAGTAGAAATTGTTGGAGGTATTTTGGGTTTTTGACTGTATTTCCCTGTTTGGCCGTGTACTGATTTGAGATTATTGTAGTTTTGGGTCCTTGATTTGGTTAACCGATCTGTGTATTGAATTTAGTTGATAAATTGTGGATTGGGGGTTTTGTAGTTGATCGGTTGTGTGGGTAGTGTTGTTTCCCTGTGTTTCAGTATGTTGGTAGGATGATTACGTGTGTATGAAATTGAGGATTTTAAGATTTTGGTTGATTGTGTATTTATTAGTTTGAGGTTTTGTGGTAGATTATGGGTATTTTATGGGTTTTGACTCATTGTTTGTGATGTTTGGATTTGTAGTGGCTAAATGATATTGTGTCTGGATTATGTTTTGATTCGACTTATTAGGTGCTAACATGATTTTGGATACTTCTCTTATTTAATTAAGTTGTGGACGGGGGCTGATTTGAGACTTGATTTTGAGTAGTTTGTGAATGATAGTCTTTAGAAAACAGAATAGTTATTGAAGATTTTGGATACTTCAATTTTGTTAAAGATTTGTTGAATTTATATTGGTTAATTCAAAGTATAACTTCCGAGTATTGATGATTTAGTGATGGATATTACTGATTTACTGTTGAATTAGGATCTTGACGGCAGGAATATTATTCTTAAAAATTGAGTTGTAAATTGAGTTTGGAGTTATTTTATAGAGGATTTTGTGAGAAGTACTAAATAGATGCATTGTTGGGTAATTAAGATTCTTTGATTTGTTTTCTTGAGTTATGGTGTGATTTTCAATTGATGTTTTCGTAAATGGTTTGGGTGATTTATTTTGGAAGATGATATTGGAAAATGACTTTCGAATGAGTTTCGTTTAATATTAGGATGCTGGGGTCATGGACTGTTAGGACTGAGGATTAGGTAATTCATGAGGGTTGCAATTATTTTTGGAAGATTTTCTGTGATTGGGCTGAGTGAGTCACGCTTGTTGGTGGTTTAGTCACTAAGTAATAATGTGGATTTATGGTTGTTGACAGACCGTACAATTTGGAGTCCCTGGTTACGTGTTTTGTAGTATATATATATACAAAGTATACTTTAATTAAGTTTTAGACTACAAATTTTAGAATATTCTCCTAAGCTTTTTCTTTCAATTTATTTAAGTAAAAACTCGACCTCGATGCTAATGGCCAGTCCAGGTAAGGGAACACAACTTTAACCCCCGGCGAAATTTTAAATAAAACATTTTCAAAAAGAAAAACGTCAGGAATTTTCAAAAGACTTTTTCACTTAAATATTATTGTTATATTATCTCATGTATGAAATAATGAATGAAGCTGATGATTATATGTTACATGTGCACTATATGAATGAAGCTGATGAGTATATGTTACATGTGCACTATATGAATGAAGCTGATTAGTATATGAATATGTTACCTGTGAATCACATAAATGAATGAAGCTAATGAGTATATATTACATGTGCACTATATGAATGAAGATGATGATGAGATTATGATTCTCAATGTATATATGTTATATGTGCACTATATGAACAAGATGATGAAACTATGTTGAATGTATGTTTTATGTTCCTCACACGAAGTTTTGTCCCACGGTACCATAATGCTGTGATCCGGATCTTATGCTGCTGATGATGGGTAGCGGGGCAATCACACTAAAAGTGTGGGGCTATCGGTCGAGGGGTCCTCACCTAGGGAGCTTTCTAACTCGGCAGCTCTCCCCTGTGACGACAGGATGAGCCTATGGGTCCTTCGGGGTCGGTCCTATGGATGAGCCCAACGTGCACCACTCATGGTAAAAATGCGGAAGTGGGCCAGTGGTAGACAAAACTTACACACTATGAATGATGATTACATATGCATATTTATTATTAATGCTGGTATTTCTATATGTGAACTTTGAAAATTCGAAGTTTCTAAACTGAACTTTTTATACTTCTTTGTACTATGTTGTGTTACTTACTGAGTTGTCAAACTCACCCCTTAGCTCTACAACCTTTTTTAGGAAGCAATTATCAAAGTTACTTTTTGGTAATGGCATAGACCTCGCTAAGAGCAACATATTGTTGGGGGACTGATGTAACCTGTGTTGTATAGTATGTTTCTCTTTGAAATTTATAGCATTGTAAAAAGCTACCCCTATGTTCATTTAAATAAAATAGATAATTAAGATCTATTATTTAAAGAGGTGTGCTTTATGTAAATGTAATTTTAGGCTCAAGTTCGTGTTTCTCTTTATTTCCCAAAACGGGGGCGTGACATAGAAGGTGTAATCAACCGTAATACATGCAACCAAAATATAAAAGCAAAAAAGCAATAGACATAGATATTTTGGTTAGAAAGTGGAAACTCTTTATATGAAAGAGAAAAGCCACTTTGAGGCAGCCAAACTCAAGAAATTCACTATTCAGAAGAAATAGCTAGTTATTAGATAGTAATACTCACAAACCATTTTGCAGTAGTCGTACTTTGAATTCTAACATGTACCTATATGTGAACGTCTCTCAACTAGACCTCTTGTTTGAAGAGTTCTTTAATGGATTCTTTCAACTTAGAGCTCCTCTCTAAGTTAGACTTCAAACGGTTGAACAATACAACACCAAATAAAACTATAAGAGAGTTAGCACGTCTAACAATTTCTGTCTAAAAACCATCTCTTAGCACACTGGAATTTTACATTGAATTCTTAAAATTACATAGCTTATGAGCCTCTTTAAATAGGCTTTAGAAATCCTAATTCTACTCAAACTCAGATTTGCATAAGTGGCGTCTAGACTTACCTTCTAGCATCCGAACCTGTAACTAAAACTTTATGAAATCACTGAAGTGCGTCCGGACTTGCAACCCTAGCATTTAGATGGTTGCATAAAATACTTCCTCCGTTCGCAGTCATCGCAACAACGTTCGGACTTTCTTGTAGACGGGTGCTCTTTGTGGCTCGCGTCTACTGAGTAGTCTGGACTTCTTGCAGACGAATGCTCTCTGTGGCTTGTGTTCACTGAGCCATTCGGAGTTTCATAGGATTCTGAGTTTTTGAGCTAGCCGTCCGAACTCTGGCATCTGGTCGTCCAAACGGGCTGTAGGGAAAAACTTACTTTCTAAGCTATAAAGTCTCTAAAATATTTCCTTCACCAGGACCTTTCCTTCTTAGAGATATTCTTTACAAATTCATGCCTTGATCAGACCTTTCCATATTGGAATTAATATTTTGCAACAAATCTTTTGGATTTATGGTGTCCCTATCATGGAAGTCCCTGATATGAAAGCGTTTTTATTAACCAAAATGTAGCCAATTAAAATAAATCAACAGTTAGTGTGATGATTGATTGATTAATAATAAAATAAATTATAGAGTCAAATATCTTTGACCCTCATGTGGTTTAACGATCTTATGTTTTGCCCCTTGTGGTTCATTTTTTGTATCATAGATGAGCTTTAAGTCACCACCAAGAGCTTTAAGTCACCCCCGTTTGGCTTGGCTATCCCCACAAGGCCCAAAAAAAAAAAAAATTTGTGTTCATGTTTGGCCCTTAGGTGTGGTTGAACTGACCCCCAGGCCAAACGGGGGTGGTCAAGGCTCTTGAGTGGTTTCAGTCACTCCCATTTTGCTCTCTTGAGGTGGTCAAACCACTCTCATAGGCCATGGGGGTGGTTCGGCTACCCCTAGACCGGCCATGAGATGGCTTGAGCCAACCCCATTTTTTTTTAATTATTTAATGCTTTTATTTTTATTCTTTTAAATTTTTAGTTTTTTTAGTTTTTAAATTTTAATCATATATAGGAGCGTGTGTGAGTTTTTTAAGGCTAGTGACTTAGACTTTCGTTAATTTTTGGATAGAAGTTGGACAGAAATATCATCTCCGTCTTTATCTATAAATGAGGTACCATTTACAATACGAAATGAACCATAAAATGTAAAAAATAAAATCGTTAAACCATGTGTGTCAAACGTCGAAAAATGTTTTCGGCAAATAAAATTTCTTGAAAAATGATTTCTCTTAAAATATTTTAAATGGAGCATAAGATAAAACAAAAGTTACCTTAGAATTTTGATCAAGAATAAACTACTTCCAACATAGCGATTTTTTTTTCTCCTTAGAATTACCTTGCCTTTTTTTTTTTTTTTTCTTCTCAGAACAAGAGGCTCTCTCTGTGTTGATTTTCTTTTTTCTGTTTCTTATCTATCGCTCTTTTTGGCTGCCCAGAAAACTAGAAGTTCTATATTATGAATACTCTTCTTTCTTTTTTGGTTATCTTCTTTTTTTGGTCGTTCAAGTTGGATGATAACATTTATAATCTAAAAATCATTGTGAAAGTAGCCAATTTTTTTTATTTTTTATTTTTGAAACAGGATAGACAAGCAACTTCTTGTTGGGAACTAAATTTGTAAGTGTTCCCTTTTAACATATGGATAGTGCCAATGCCCAAATTATCTCCAACTTTTCCTTCAAATGTCTAGCTGAGGCTTTTCTGAGGTTCTGTATGTGGCCTCAAACTATTCAAGATCTTCCATCCCATTTATGAGGACCTTGTCAGGATAATGTAAATTGAATGTAAAATTTTATAACTTTTCTCAGATTTTTCTGAGTCCTAACTATGCATTATTAGACACTAATAGGAAGCTCTTCAATGCATGTATGTTCATGATTCCTGGCTATGAATCTTGGCACAATAAATCTTTTAATTGGTGACACTGACAGTGAAACCGAACCCAGAGCAGGAATAACATCAACATCTCTGGTTCCACTTATTGAGACATATCCAAGCATAGAGATAAACACCAACCCCATGCTTGACCTAATCATTTTATCAAACAGCTTGTAGACAAATTTACCTAGTCATGGACTAAAACAAAATTTACCTATTGCCTGTCAAGTTTTGTGAACAGATGGATATGGGGTGGCTTTTTTGTTTTTGTTTTTTTTTTTTTTTTTAATAGATAGCATATTACTGAAGAAAGCCCAAGGGCAATTACAGAGAATAGAGGTACAATCCCTACGCCCTAAGTCAGATAAATCTGATTTCAAAACAGCTGCCTAAACAATAGGCAAACAATACATGAACATCGTTTAAGCCACTCTTTTTACATTAAGCACAATCTAAACATAGAAAAGATGGTTGATCTAACTATTTATCAAGCCAACAAATAAATAGTCCAGTAACAATAGTATTACAAAGACAGACTATGGAAATAGACAAACAAATAGAAACATCCAAACAACAGAGCCACCATCGCTGGAAAACGGCGCGTGTAGGCCACGCGCTATCCCCGGGAACACCCCTGCAAGAAACGGCCAAATATTAAATACACTTCATAACTTTCATTATCTTTCTCTATATCAATTAAATATTATTTATTTGCACAATTTCGTAAGAGTACGATTGATATTGTAATTTTGTAGATAAAAAGTGTGATTTTAAACCAAATAGCAGAAATTGAATAATATAAAATTACTTTTCTAAAAAATTGTGAATCACAAGCATAATGTGCTTTTTTAAAAATACAAATTTAGAAGCCAAATTATAATTTTGCCATACGTTGATGCGTTTGAGATTGAGATTTCGTAGATAATAAGTGCGATTTTAAATCAAATCGTAGAATATAAATCGTTTGGGAATTGCGTTTTTAAAAATTGCGATTTAAAAACACAGAAAATTTGCTGTTTCAAAAAAGAATAGCAGGTAAGATGATGCTTTTTTGAAAACTTAAAATTTTAAAGGTTGAACTGCGATTTTGCCAAACGCTTAACTGCGTTTTTAAAAATTACTTTTTTCAAATCGCACATTTTAAAACCATTATTTTAAATCGCACTTTTTGAAATCGTAAATCCAAATGAACTGAATTACTTAAAAAATCACGTTTTAAAATAAAAAAATTTAATTTACATCCGTAAAATCAGGCGGCCATGGAGCTCACCTATTCTCTGCAAGTCGCTCGAAGCGGTTGAGCCCCGTGTCTCCCCGTTTTTATCCTATTCAGGGAGATCAAAATCCAAAAAAAAGGAAACCACTGTCGGTAATTCCCACATGGAATAAATTGGCAGGAATGAAATCCAAGAAAATCGGTCCCCGTCCAAAACTCCACTGGATATTTTGGTATTTCCACCCCAAACCCACCACCCCCCCCCCCCAAACCTTTCTGTTGAGTCTGTGATGACCCGTCCTTAGCCTGAACAGAAACAAAACAACCCCCGTGACTTTTTTTATCAATCCACCCCGTGAGTCGCGTTCCCCCTACCTTTTACCAAATCCAATCACCGAGAGAGCCCTCCTCATACGCACCACCACCACAATCACTTCCGTCCAAATTTAGCTTCCCTTCACGCGTGTGTATATATATATATATATATATAGATTCGCAATGACGATTGCCCATCACAGATCCACAAAACCCAAAAACACCTGCTGCTCTTTCTTACCATTTTCAAAACCGTCCAAGTTCGTTGTTATAATCTCCATGGCCTCCGTATTCTTTCTCTCCCTTCTCTCCCTTGTCCTCTTCCTCTCCCTCTCCTCCGCCGCCACCCACCGCCGCCACTCCCCAGCCACTCAACCCACTCCCAATGACCCCTCTTCCTCTGTCCAGCCTGAGATCCGCCAGGCGTGCAAGGCCACGCGCTTCCCTGTCGCATGCGAGAGCTCTTTGGCACTTTCCAAGCGCGTGCCATCCTCCAACCCCACTTCTCTCCAGCTCATCCAGTCCGCCGTCTGGGTCTCCGCCCAGAACCTCCACACCGCCCAGTCCATGGTCAAGTCCATCCTGGACTCCTCCGGCGGGAGCCAGAACCGCACCACCGCCGCCAAGAACTGCCTCGAGGTCCTCCACAACTCCGACTACCGGATCTCCCAGACCACCACCGACGCCCTGCCAAATGGCAAGTTCAAGGACGCCAGGGCCTGGCTGAGCGCCGCGTTGCTCTTCCAGTACGATTGCTGGTCCGGTCTCAAGTACGCCAACGACACGAAGATGGTGAACGAGACGATGTCGTTTCTGGACTCGCTGACCGGGCTCACGAGCAACGCGCTCAGCATGGTGTTCGCGTACGACGTTTACGGGAAGGATTTCGGGTCGTGGGCCCCGCCCAAGACGGAGCGCGACGGGCTCTGGGAGGAAGGCGGCGGCGGGTCCGGGGCGGGTTTCAGGGGCGGTTTTCCGTCGGATTTAAAGGCGAACGTGACGGTGTGTAAGGAGGCCGCTAGTGCTGGATGCTTCAAGACGGTGCAGGAAGCGGTGAACGAGGCGTTATATAGGGGTGGCGACGGGAGGTTCGTTATACACATAAAGGAGGGAGTGTACGAGGAGACGGTTAGAGTTCCGTTGGAGAGGCAGAACGTGGTGTTTTTGGGGGACGGAATGGGCAAAACGGTAATCACGGGGTCGCTGAATGTGGGCCAGCCTGGGATTTCCACGTACAACACTGCTACAGTTGGTTAGTTTCTCGTCTTTATTCATTATTTTCAAATTATATTAATAATAATAATATAACGAAATCTTTACTTTATTTTAAGTTTTTAAAAATAAATCAGACAGCTAAAGTCAGAGACTCAAGTCAAGGTCTCGTAATAATAATAAAAATTAACGATTTTTCTTTCATCCTGTGTTTCTTTTCCAATTAAGAAATGGTTACTCCTCTTGAGCTGTCTATTGTCATGCATAAATTGTAATTAATAGCAGTTAGATTTGTCATCTTTTTTCTATTTGCCTGTCGGCTGTCTAGAAGGGTCTGGGAGTCCTACTGGATTGAGACCGGTCAAACTTTTGACGCGTTTATTTTTGAGTTAGTTTAGATTTGTGATTTTAGAAAATGCGATAATGATTTTATTTTAAAATGTGTAATTTAAAAAAATAATTTTTAAAAACATAATTAAGCATTTGATAAAATTGTAATTTTACCTTTAAAATTACAAATTAGTCTTTAAAATTTTGCATTTTAAAAAGAGTATCATTTTACCTGTGAATCTGCGATTTGAAAAATCAGATTTTTTACGTTTTCAAATTGTAATTTTTAAAAATGCTGTTTTCAAATGATTTATGTTCTGCAATTCAGTTTAAAATCACACTTATTGTTTACAAAATTGCAACTCCATGGACACCTTTAATTCCCCGTGCGTTTCCTTTAATTCTTTTTTTTTTTTTTTTTTTTAATTATTATTTTTTTTTTATTTTACGGCTTTTTAGCTTTGAGTCCAGCAAAATTCTTTCAGCAACATTTATAAAGCACAAACCCATCCTTTCATCATTTATATCTGGAGCCCATATGAAATAAAACCGGTCTGCCAATGACTTTTTTTTTTTTAAAAAAAAAAAAATACCATGTTGTTTGTGCTAATAATGTTTGAATCATCTTGGAGCAGGTGTTTCTGGCGATGGATTCATGGCCAGTGGTCTCACAATCCAGAACACCGCCGGTCCTGATGCCCACCAAGCAGTGGCCTTCAGATCAGAGAGTGATTTATCCGTCATTGAGAACTGCGAATTCATAGGCAATCAAGATACGCTCTATGCTCACGCCCTCCGCCAGTTCTACAAATCATGCCGCATCCAAGGCAACGTGGATTTCATTTTCGGAAACTCCGCCTCAGTTTTTCAAGATTCTCAAATCTTAGTCCGCCCCCGGCAACTCAAGCCAGAAAAAGGCGAGACTAATGCCGTCACTGCACATGGCAGAACCGACCCCGCCCAAGCAACGGGTTTTGTTTTCGAAAATTCCTACATCAATGGCACCGACGAATACATGGAATTGTATAAAAGCAAACCGAGTGTACACAAGAATTACTTGGGGAGGCCATGGAAGGAGTACTCGAGAACAGTTTTCATAAACTGCAACTTGGAAGAACTTATCACACCACAAGGCTGGTTGCCGTGGAGCGGCGATTTTGCATTGAAAACGCTCTATTATGGGGAACTCCAAAATTCTGGACGGGGTTCTAGTTTGTCTCAAAGGGTAACCTGGAGTAGCCAGATTCCGGCAGAGCACGTATACGCATATTCGGTAGAGAATTTTATTCAGGGAAATGAATGGATTCCATCATCTTAGTATATCTGTAAATACAGTTAATTCTACCGGCTCATGTAAAAAGAGCTCCAACATATTGTCTTCTTGTCCCCTAAATCTTATATTTGACGACAATACTTGCCTATATTTGGGTAAGTACTTGAGCTTATGTTCTATTTTCTCACAATTTCTTTGGTTATAATCTCCCGTTCATCATCTCTCTCGGGATAGAATGAGTTTCATCCAGCGAGATGAATATAGGAAGTGCATGTGATCGGGCTCTTCTGCGGATAAAGATGCCGGAGAGCGATGTGCGGCGGCGGTGGTGTTGGTTTTATAAGGAAAAATTATAAATAAATCTATGTGGTTTGATAGTATAATAAATAAATCTTTGTGGTTTCAAAAAGAATTTATAAATTTTTGTGGTATGTTTCTGTAATAAAATTACTTTTATATACAATTTTTTGTCATTTTTCCTATCAAGTTCTTGTGAACTAAATTTATCATCAAATAAAAATTTGTTAAAAAAAAAAATAAAAATGTTTGTGGTGGGGGTGGTTGGTCACCCTTTCTTGATCAGATTAAGATCCTATATAATTATTTGTCCGAATTTAAAAGAATTTGGACAGGTGATTGTGAGAAACTATTTATAGAACTCACCTGACCAAATAAAAATTAAGCTGTCTAACCACTTATTCGGTCAAGTGAGTCTCATAAGTAGTCTCTAATAATCACCCACTCGAATTTTCTAAAATTTAAACAAATAATTATATAAGATCATAATTCTTTTTAACTGCCCGCAAAATACTTTATATTATTAGGTGGTTTGACTATCTTCTATTGCTCGGCTTTAGGGTAGTTAGACCACCCTGAGGGCCCCATGTTGATTCTAAGAATAGCCGAACTTTGTCTACCAAAACTTACTTTTAGGGATGGGAGTGCTTGACCCCTTCTGAAATGGGTTGAGGGAGTGGTCAAATAATTTTTCATTTTTTATTTTTTTTTATTTTTATAACTACGGCTAGAAATATGGTCAAATTTATACAAAATATGATATTTTATTAAATAGACATACATACATAAGGATTTATTTATTATTCGGTGAAAATACATAACTAATTTAATAATTTTCCGTATTTTTAACTCACATCTTTTGGCATGTGTTACGTTTGCTCCTCTTAGAATTCTAATAACAACTGGATGATTGTATAAAGTTAATATTAAGTCGTCGGTGTCACTTATTCATAGTCGGTGTGGGTTTGCAATTTTTAAAAAATGTGATTTTAAAATAGCGATTTTAAATGTGTGATTTGAAAAAGTGATTTTTAAAAATGCAGTTAATTGTTTAGCAAAATCTCAGTTTGACCTTTAAAATTACAAGTTAGTCTTTAAAATACCCCATGTCTGCGATTTAAAAACGCAAAAAATTGTATTTTTCAAATCGCAATTTTTTAAAAACGCAATTCCCAAACAATTTATTTTTCTGCGATTTGGTTTAAAATCTCACTTTTTGTCTACAAAATCGCAATCTCAAACACACTCTTAATCTTGAAGAAATGCTCCACATTTTCGGTCTCATACTTATATGCAAATACGTTTACGCTATGTGACGACCCCTTCTTTCTTTCTTTTTTGTTTTTTATACAAACGTAAAACAATTCATCATAGTGGCACGACTACGTGTCGCTCAACCAACATATGGCACATGCCCCATAACATGCACCGGATCATTAAAGTTACATATAATAACGGAATATAATAATTAATGTGTAACGGAACGCATATCATAAGCGAAAATACATCCAATACATAACAGTTAATTACCACAAGAGCCAATTATATGTCTAACTGGTTAAGGTTTAGAAAACATTCTACTATAATTACATAGAAGTTACATCTAACAGCGGAATATAATAATCAATGTGTAACGGAACACATATCATAAGCGGAAATACATAACAGTTAATTACCACAAGAGCCAATTATATGTCTAACTGATTAAAGCTTATAAAACATTCTACTACAATTACATACCCAAAATATAGGCTCAGCAAATACATGCCCCATAGGATACGAGCCATAACAAAATACTCAAAATGCGAACTACCCATGAGTTCGGCATATGATTGTCGCGATATGCTCCAATCATAGCATTTCATACGCTAAGCAAACTGATCATCATCTATATCCACAGTATCTGCAACCAAGAAACTTCATCTACACGATTGTGGTGGTATCCACATCAGTATAGGTGAAAGAATGAGTTCACTGTCTCAGTATAAAATATACTAAAACCTCAATGATATTAAACTAACTAAGTTTTCACAAAGAACCCACCTTTCTTTAATTTTTAGTCATGCGAGCACTATGTCAACCACAATTTACCAATAGCTAATACAATAAATACCGACTATCCAGAAAACATTTAAAACATACTATATAGCTGTGAACATATGTAGAAGTTCCAGTCATCTCTCTTTGGAAGTTTCTACATATAGACCTCTCTATAATAATACTTTTCAACGATAGCTCAAACATATGTGTACATGATCACTCAATCACAGATATCACGCCCACTCATAAGTCTTAAGCAATAAAATATAGCATCTTACTCTTCCATATTAGAATATCATCCTTCAACATAATACTCGCAACACCATCTCTAATCGTATTTTAGCTTCATGCCTTAAACGTCAATAGATCATGTGAGCACTAGAGTTAAACTCAATTATGCTAACACATCTTTCTTGAAGAATAATAACAGTCAGCCTTCTTACTCATAGACATGCCATTACTCACACCTGGGCAATCATGAATCCATTTACTTTCAAGTTCAATGTTTCTTAAACACAAGCAACCATCCGATAGAAATATACATAAGCTATTTTCATTTAAGCCACTTATGCATACTAATACATCAGGTAAAAACTACTCATAACATAAAAACATCATACTCATAAAAACAATGATATATATGCTATGCATGAAATTGGGCTTATTGGGGCTTAGGCCCCCCCACGATACTAATAACTGCTATTTAACTATGTTTATAGCGTTCTGTTACTATTATAATAATGTTGTATGTATGCTCTATACTACATGCTTTATGCTTTGTGCTTAACCAGTATATGTTTCACTATTGTATCATGCTATAAAATCATGCAGTTGCTAAATCATGTTCTCTTAAAACTAAACAAATCCAACATTTCATCAACACTTTGAAATCATTCAAATCATATTTTCTTCATAAAATATAAACAGTTTCAACATGACATGTTCTCAAACAATTTGCATAATTTAAATCTCAACCACAACACACGCTCAAACACTTTATTTTTTTATCAGATATAATTTGACCATAATCGAAACTATTCAAATTATCCAAAACATATATTTCATCATATGGTCGGTTCGGTTTCATAAACAATATATATATATATATATATATATATATATATATATATATATATATATATATATATATATATATATATATATATATATATATATATATATTTATCAATCTATTACATATAAAAATAAATATTTTCTCAGTAAGTAGAATACTCACCCCAAATCGCTTGTACTCCCAATTTCCAAACGACTCTAAGCTCAATCGTAAAGTGCCGCTAAAAATACAATACACTGCATTAATTAGCATTCTAACCAATCATCAACTAGGTAGCATTTTGAATCGCTCAAAAGCCACATTACTAATTTACCCATAAAACCCTAAAATTCCTAAACATGTATCCATAATTTCTAATCACTTTAATAACCACAATATTTCTAACCCATAAGCATTACTTAGGGTTAATCACAATAAAATAGCACTTTAACAAAATACCCAAAACCTATGGTCTATGAAAACTTATCAAAAATTCACCACGCCAAGACCAACTGCTCGGGAAGCTCCTAGCAATTCAAAACCATACAAAATCTATAGAAAATACCAAGTTAAACTCATTTCTAAAAGATTTATTAAAAATCTCAAAAAATTACGAGTTTAGCGATTGACTTCAAAATGTTCGGTCAAAACGTAGATCGGACTTTGAGGATTACGTTATCGAAGTCGGATCTAAGATTGGACATCTGGATTTCAAGATACCACGGTTTTTAGGTGAAAAACCGTAGAGAGGAGGAGAGAAATTTCGAGCTGCCGAGAAGAAGAGGGCGTTCTGTCAACTTTAAAATAGACCACGTTCGGATGGGCATCATAAACTGTTTGGACGCGCGCCATTTAAAAAGGCCGTCCGGATGGGTATTAACCTCCCTCCGAACGCGCGCCGTTTAAGAAGGCGTGCGCCACATAGCAGGCCGTCCGGACGGGAATCATAAACTGTTTGGACGCGTGCCATTTAAAAAGCCCGTTCGGACGGGCATTAACCTCCCTCCGAACGCGTGCCGTTTAAGAAAGCGTGCGCCACATAGCAGGCCGTCCGGACGCATTGAGTTAGGTGTCCGGACGCGCAACCATCAAAGGCCATCCGGACGTACCAAATTCACGTCTAGACGCACCAAATTTAATTTTACTTATTTAATTCATTTTCCTCATTTCTTTTTCCTTTTTAATTCTTTTTCTCATATTTTATTCTTATATAACTTACTTCTTTGAACTATAAAATATTCTCTGCGTGTCCTATTGTATTTTCCAATCGTCAAATTAATCTTAGTAATTTATTCATTAAATTTATTCTTAAAATGATAAATAATATACGGGACATCACACTCTACACTTAAAATTAGTCATTTATTTACATAATAAAATAAAATTAGTCAATGTAATTAGCCTAATTTACAAATCAATCAATGTGGTTGATCTAAAAATTAAAATCCTAAAAATTAGAGGCGCTACATGTGGGGGTCGCTCGCACACCCCCTTCTCAACCACCCCAAACTCCCCTCCCTTTTTTTTAAAAAGAAGAATTTATTAAGTTTTTAATTTTTACTATATTATTATTATTTTTTATTTAGAGTGACACTTGTTGCATTTTTTATTTGGCATAACATGGCAACATAACGGTTTCTGTCAAGTAGTGGACGAAAATAGACTTTAGAAAATAATTTGTCAATTTCACCTACCATAGAGACTTTTCAATTAATTACATGAAGTGATTTGTAAATTAGGCTAATTATAGAGAGTCTAATTTTATATTTTTTTTACTAATAATTTTTAATCTCACGACTCTCTAAAGAGAAATAATTTTTTTACATCTCTTATATATTTTCTATATATATATATATATATATATTAAAAAAATTAACCATTACGTCTGTATAATTCAAATTTAAAAAATCTTGATGTATGAGGTAGCTAGCCATTAGGCACTAAAGTCGCATGCATTGAAAAGAAAAAAAGATAGAAAATGACACCATCCATTACCCTACGCCAACAACATTTTGGGCGTAAGTAATGGGACGGTGACCTTGCCCATAACTTTCTTGACTTGCAGGCCAAGTAGATGCCCTGATTGGGTTGAGAACAGCTTTATTTGACTTTCAATAAACGGAAGCGTTAAGGAAAGGAATCCGGATGTCTTACAATTTTGGATTCTTAGGGTTTGGTTGTTTTGGTGTGCGATTTTTTATATTATATTTAAAATTATGAAAATCAAAAGAATTTAATTTTTTAAAATTATGTTTTGATGATTTAAAAAATTTGAGACAAAATTAAAAAAAAAAATAAAAAAGAGGATAAAATCTTAGTAGAATTTGAATTCTAAAAAACAATCCAAACATGTTTTTGAAAAATAATATATTAAATATAATAAAAAATAATAATTTTTACCCAAGCATGCCCTTAATTTATGAAATTTAGATTGTTTTTAAGTATTAAAACGTTTGAAAAATTATACCTAAAAATATAACACGTTACAATTGAGAATTTAATATATTTTCATCAGGTTCTTACTCTTTATGTTGTAAAAAAAATTTGAACAAAAAAAATGTATTTTAATTTTTTGAAAAAGAAAATGACGCTTATAATTTGTATCCTTCTTTTTTCTTTTTCTTTTTCTTTTTTTTTTAGATTAATTTGTATCCTTCTTGATTTGGTGAGAATGAGTTCAATGAGATCATCCGTCCATGCTGCATGCCGACAGGCGAGCATGGAGAATTTCGTAAGCACAACTGAGATAGATCTCCATGAGGAATTTGAGCATTGGGTGTTTGAAAATAAGGCACCCTTGACCCTTGCTTGTATAATGTAAACAGTCTCAAGCCCATAACTCAAAAAGCATAATAACTAAAACTTTGGACTTTTGGAGAGAGAAAAAATCACCAGAGAGAAAACCAAAGATCCTCCCCGTTTCAGAGCCGTTTTGCCGGGGAGCGAGGCCTCGCCTCCCTCCTCCCGACTATTTTTTGTTTCTCTCAGTCTATAAGACTGTAGAGTTTTGTTTCCCCCGGTTGAACTGGTGGAGGGTGTCTTGCCCCTAGCTCTTTGGGCTATGGTGGCTTTGTTTGTTCTTGTTTTTCTTTCTGTTTCTGGCAGGTTAACTCTTCTTAAGAAGTCTAAGGTGGAGTGAGGCCAGTTTTAGTGTCGTTGACGGCGTGTTTCTGGCTGGACATTCTTGGTTTTCCTCGGATTTTTTGAAGTCAGATCTACGCATGTCCGTCGACTTCTGGTGGACACGCGCTACCCAGCCGAGGTCCTTGCCGTGTTCCGCCCTGGTTGCCGGAAGCTGCGGTCGTGCAGGTCCTCGGAGCTCGGCGCGTGGCCCTCACGCGCCAGGGCGTCTTTGTTTTCTGTCTGCGCGTATAGGCCACGCTCCGCACTTTCTGGCCGTGCTTGGCGGCGTCTGGGGTCTCCGGCGACGGATCTTCTGTCGGGTGCGTCCGGATGTGGCGCGTGTCCTACACGCGCCGTCACTCCGGTGAAGCTGCCGCCTTACTCCACTACCGACAACTTTTTTAGGGTTTTCTGCCTTTGTGTTGTATTTTCTCATGTTTCTATGTACAGTTTGCCTATGTGTGGCTCAAGTTTTATTAGAATTTTTTTAGTAAGGGGCTTTATTGTAATTCTAGTGAGATTTGAGATTCTGCTAGGCAACTGTTTTTAAGCCAGATCCTTCTGGCTTAGAGTGTGAGGGGTTTGTCCCTCATTTCTCATCTTGTACGCCTTAGGCTTTTAATATCTATAGTTAGCACATGCTAATCCGTTCAAAAAAAAAAAAACTCAAAAAGCATGCTTCCTATTTTTGTCTATACATGGTTATGGGTCCTTGAAAAGAATACCAATACTGAAAAATGTACTGGCCTAAAAATAGGTTTGGTACGCGAAATGACTATTTCATTAAAAAAAAAAAAATGTACAGTTTTTATTAAGAACGAAAGAAGGTAAAATATAATAGACTTAGTGTTAGAGTATATGATAAATATCTAACACTAAGAATACTCATGTCTATTGTAATGCTATTTCATTTCACATTCTTCTATTTTCAATAAAACTTATTTATATTTTTAATGGAATAGTCATTCCGCGTACTAAACGTAACCTAAGGATTGACAATTTGTGTTTTTGTGTTGAATCCGGGTTGTGTCGAGGGTCTTGAGTCAAGGCATATAGGTATAAGACTATATAAAGAAATCTTAATTTGACTAATTTAATTAAACGGGTTAGACCATCAACCCTAACCTACTAATTTCGTGTTGAGTTTATGTCGGGTTTGCGGGTTGTTTCAAAAATTATTAACCTTTATGTTGTGGGTCTCATTTAGATCGTATCGAAGCATGAGTATAAAATTATATAGGTCAACCATAACTTAACTCATTTAATTACATAGGTAAGACCTAGCTTTTAACCCTAATCTACTAATTTTATGTTTAATTCATGTCAAATTTATGGTTGTGTTAAAAATTGGCAACCTTAATTAAAACAAAAGTGTCATCTGAAAGTTCACATGAGCTAAAAAAGGTACTGGTCCACACAACTGGCTCTACTATAGAAAAAAATTAGGCAATTGCCTAAGGCCCTCAATTAATGAATATTAATAAGAATTATTTTTTTATGAAAAAGATATTTGAAGTCTTAATTATAGTCATTATTCTTTCATTAAGGCCCCTAATTATAGTAATAAGCAATTAAAAATGCATTAGTATCATTTAATTCTTCGACATTCTATTCTTGAAAGAGAAATGATCTTTTTCATGTACATCTCTTAAATTTGTGACCTTATGTATCAAACTTGCCCTACTATATGGCTTCTATAATGGCCGGTTCACATGTGCTCCCAGTTGCCTTTTTGGCTGCAATAATAACTTTGTTTCATGCTACAAAACAATACTAATTATCTAACACTCGTGGTAATGGGAAGAGATCTAGTCATCTACCCACTTGCTCTATAGTGGCAATTCCATTATATGTAGCATAAAGGCATACTAGGCATCCACTTTCTATATATTGCTCTTATCCTCTTGACCCTATTTGTACTTCTATCTGCTTCTTTCTATGCATGTGCAGGAAATTGTGGCCGACAATTGTGAATAGAAAAGTGCTGCATGCATACGATTCATAGCAATTATTTGTTCGAATTCTTAGTAATATAGGCATGTAACAATCATATAAAATTCACCCGTTCAAATCAATTTTGAGTTATTCGGTCATCTAATCAAGTAAATGGGACCCATATAAGCCTTTTGTTAGGTTGGAAAATTGTCGTCGATCCTTATCCGTATGCATCGATCAGGAAAGTTGGTTAAAAGGAGAAAACATTAACAGTTCTGAATAACCTTGAAACATCCCTGCAGTATTGACAGAAACCAGTTTCATGCATGACTCTTGAGATTGATAAAACCAGTTCATAAGAAGTGACTGAAAATTTTTAGTTATTAATATGTGTAAATAGAATGTATTAAAGAGCCTTGAAAGAATAGATGTTTTTTCTTGGGTTCTTTGTATCCAGAAAAAATATTTGTTGTAACGTTTTGCATGCCAATTCATTTGGTGGGGGAGAATAATTTTTGAAGGAAAGCGACTTTGTTTAGGAGCATTTACTTTTCTGCATTTCTATCTCTTTTCTAACATTTAACAAAAACAAAAGGGAAAAAAATGGCAAAATAGCTAAGAGGGGTTAATATGGCTAATAGGGGCAATGCCAACAGGGGGTATGAGGAAATGTGAATGCTTCTCCACTAGCGCTGGTAGAGGCAGCCCATTTGTCTGAAGCCTCATTAAAACATCAGACAATTTCCACACAATTCTAATTTTAAAAGATTCACATTTTTACTAACCTCTAACCGGAAAATAGAAATCAATGGCTTCGTGATCACGCTTTGTACTTGTCGAAGAAATCGGAGATGCTGGTTCAAAGTTAATTGCTATCTTTGGACTAGTCAAAGAACACAAAGAAGGGGATATGTCTGAAGTTTCATTAAACATCAGTTCAAATTTGTCTGAAACACGCGTGAAACTTTTCAAGGTCAATTCAGTAATTGACCCCGTCTAAATAAGGGAAAAATAGAAAAGCTCGCATGAAAAAAATTACGTGCGGAGCATGTAAGGCCCTTTCTATCAGAGCAGACGAAAATCACTAATGGATTAGCCATATTGACAAATCGGGAAACTTCATTGGGACACATTGAAAATTTTTAAACATTGGAGGCAGAATTAAAAAAGTGGTCAAACTTTAGGGGGTTAATTGTATTTTCCCCTTCTTTTTTTAATCATTTTTCTTTCTTCTCTCTCCTTTTACTTCAATCATTTTTCTCTTTAATTAAAATGCATAAATTGCTAGAGATGCTCTTATACTCGCAATTTGGGTACAAACATGTAACTGTAAATGGATCAACGTATCAAAGGTCACAATGTCTACCATACTAGAGCAAAGAATAGGTCTAAAACTGATGCAAGAGAAAAATCAAGCAAAAGATTCAAAGATTTTTGAATAAGAATAGCCCAAGAATGAAAATAGCCATAGAAAATATTTGAATATTATTTTTAGAATAAAAGAATTTTACTATCTCTAAGTTTGCGGTTATGTTTTGTATTTTTATTTCTTTCTTTTTCTCCAACTATCATGCTTGGAAAATACAATAACATTATCTATATAAAGGCATGTCAATCAAGTTTTGAAGTATCAATTAAATTTCAAGTCTTTTAGAGTTATTTTTATGTTTGCTTATTTGGGGCAATTAGGGGTTATCTCTTTCCTATTTGTTATTTTCCTTCTTTCTAAATTCTCTTTTCTATCTTCAATTCATAGTTTTTGCTGTTATCATACGCTGTCAGAACAATCTTAGTTCTGTCCGGCGTCAAAAACACTTTTAGACATTAAAGAGATGGGAAAAGAATGAATACCTTCATGGAACTACCATGTCATTTACAAACCCAAGGAATGAAAATAGGTGAGGAAATATATACCGACGGCACAACTTTCACGAGAAAACAGAATCTACAACTCACAAGCCAGAGAGAGAAGCAGTTGCAATTGCAGGTGGTGTTGGAGTAAAAGCTTCATCCTCTGTCCAATTTGTCTCGCCCCAGTGCTTTAACATGCTCTTCCAGGAGCAATAATTGTCTATGCATTTCTTCAAACGTTGATCCTTAACTTTGATGCTCCAATGCCCATCTGTGTAGTTTGCCTTCTCCGCTTGCCTTCGGTCCCATTCTAGCTGTGCCTTCTGCTTTGATTGCAGCAGACAGAACTGCTGCAACAGCTCAGGCATTGCATCATGCACCCTCCACCACTTTTCATGAGCAACATCGCTTGCAAACTCTTGGAATATATCAGCATTCCAATTACAATCATAGTCGCGGAAGCACAGCCATGGCTTCATACCTGTTAAAAGTATAAATTAAATGATTAAATTTAATATAATTTCAGAGCAGATGTCCTGAGTTCAAATTCTGACTCTACAGTTTATCTCTCATTTCAAACTCTAGACAGGGGTTTGAGACCGCACGTGAGTGAAAGTAAAGTATAATTTAAATAATAAACTTAAACTTTTGAGATTAGTGGTGATTTAACAATACCCAGATAGTGAAGAACATAGAGAATTGGAGGCTCAGCGCCAAAGAGCATGGTTTTCCTTTGCTTAACCTCTTCCTCATCACCAAACCAGAAATTTTTCAAGAAGTTCATGTGTTTTGGAATCCTATGCCACCATGTAAAGATCTCATTTAAGTATCCTTGGTCTCCCCCGTTGTAGGACTCAATCTCATTGATGTGATCCATCAAAAGCTTGAAAGTGCAGTTTGAAGGCTCAATAACCATTACACCAGAGTTAAAAAGCGTGCCATTGTTCCCAGTTGCAGAAATCTCTGGCATCCTAAATAAGAAATCAATGTTTCTGAGTATAAGCAAATCAGCGTCAATGAAAATGATCTTGTCATAATCTGTTAACTGCCATAGCCGGAACTTGCTGTAATTCCATTCATTATAGGCATCTTTCTCAGCTTTTGGATTCCTGATCCTTTGGATTGTCTTAATCTTCCACCCTGCGGCTTCGAGTCCACTCCTGTGGTATCCACTGATTGTCTCGTCAACAAGTATGACAAGGTCTCGTGTGGAGCCAGACATGCGGATGCTCTGGGCAGCAGCAATGGCTCCACAAACATAAACATGAGCTGAATGGAGAATTGTTGCATAAGCTTCTCGGTGAATATTTCCCGAGTAAACCAGCTCTGTATTGCAAGGAATTTTATTAGATCTCTATTAATAAATACAGAAAAACAGAAAAAAGAAAACTTTAATGAAAGTTGAGTAAAAGGTATGCACAATAACATTATGAAAGATGGAAGAACCATATTGCCAAGTCACTGTCGAAGCATTTCATACAATTCAAGAGAAATGTAACTGACAACTGAGCATGTTTCATATCCAATTTTTTTTAAGTTTTTATTGGAAAAAAGTCATGTGTTTCAAACTGTCATAGTGCTGTTAGACTCTGATTCAATCGAGTTCTCTTTAAGTGCTTGTGTCGGGGGTCATGGGTTCTTACATCATCTACTGTTAAGGTTACTGCCATAGAAGAAAGTAAGGACTTGGACTTTATGAAAGTTGAAGAGTTCGTTGGATGTCTTCAACAATATAAGTTGTCATTGCCTGTAACGACTCAGAAAAAAGCGCTAGCCACATCTGCACTATCACCCCAAAAAGGACTAGTCGATTTGAAGCTTTTTCTAAAATTACTTATAAAACCCAATTTCACCTTGTAACTATGGAACGTGGGACTTGCACTCATCTATCTTTTATAAACTACTCACTCTAAGTGAATTATTTATCTTTTCCCAATATGGGACCGAGGTGTTACAAACTCCCCCCCCCCCCCACCTTAAACTCTTGACGTCCTCGTCAAGGCCACGTCATGCAGTGCTCCAGTGCCACATGACTTGGCGTTACTAGGTGACTCTGATACCATTTGTAACGACTCAGGAAAAAACGCTAGCCACATCTGCGCTATCACCCCAAAAGGACTAGTCGATTTGAAACTTTTCCTAAGATTACTTATAAAGTCCAGTTTCACCTAATAACTAAGCAATGTGGGACCTAGCATTCATCTATCTCTTATAAACCACTCACTTTAAGTGAGTTATTTATCTCTTTCTAATATGGGACCAGGGTGTTACATTGCCTCTAACCAAAGAAGAAAAAAGCTTTGAAGTCCTCTAGGAAGAAGGTGATGAAATCTGGTGGAATCCTTTGATTATGACTATAAATTCTGAGGAAGTAGCTATGTTGGCCAAGAAATTCAGAAAATTCCTCAGGTTCAAAAATAGAAATAATAAGAACTCGTCTTTGGATATTTCTAAGGGTGATTTCCAAGGAGCCGCCCAAGGACAGAAAGAAAAGCCCAAGAAAGATAAGAATGCGCAAAGCATTCAATGCAATGGGTGCTCGGGCTTTGGGCATGTTAGGACTGATTGTCCCAATTTTAAGAACTCCCAAGGAAAAAGCTATGAATGCTACCTTCAGCAATGACTCTGATGATTCTGAATAGAAGAATGTGAGTTTCATTGTTTTCACGATCTCTGTGAACAGTGCTGGCAGTTCTAGTGAATTTGACCCTCCTGCTCTTGTTGAGACTTGTGATCAAGAATCACAAGGTGAGTCAGATGAGGAGATCAATCTCCAAGAGAGGCCTATAATCAACTTTTCAAGAAATGTGCTAAAATGAAGAAACTGAATAAGCCAACCCTTAAAAAGTTAAGTTTGAGAATGAATCTTTGAATGCAAAATTGTTTGATTTAAATGCATTAATCGATTATTCCTTGATATATGAGAACTGCATGCATATTGATAAAGTATGGCTGTTGAGAATGTCATTCCGAAAAGCTACTAATTTCATGCAACTATGAGAAAGAGAGACACCATATAAATGCAAGGTTAGAACTGACCATTGCCCCTGAGAGGAAGTGAAAGTTCGCAAGATCCCACTGGAAGCTGGACTTTTTGTCGCAATGCATTCAAGTCTGGCTTGTATAGCCATGCATTCCCTTCACGTACAACAAGCTCCTTACAAGTAAACAGATTTGGTATTGGGAAGCACTCGGTAATAAAAAGCAAATGAACAGGATGCAAGCCTTTCACAGAGGCTGCCAGAACAGCAGCTGCAAGCTGCAAGTGCAACCTTCCCACATCTCTGGACCAATTCCCTTCATTCCGACAGGGAAGTTTAACAGCAATGAGATCAAATCGTATTCCAGGGGCTTTCAGCGTTGGTAGAGATGGACAAATGGGAACATCAGATTCTTCTTCCTCGTCAATCCATTCTGGGTATAAGGATTCCCATGTCACATTTTTTGCAGCGTAGTCCAGTTGAAGAACACTGTGTTTGGCATCAGGAATAAGCTGCTTCCACTGATTGATTTCACTCTCAATGAAGTTTAAAAGACCAACTCCCTGAGTTTCATTATTGTCATTGACCTTCTCGATAACTTTCATAATGTCATCCCAGTCAATGCCAATATTTGATATATAACGAGGATCTGAGCCTCCCCATATCCACCTGTTCACAAAACTAGACCTGCATTGGGTAAATTTTGCTTTAGCCAGTGACTATGGAAGATTCATCACATGGGGTTAAAGTATTGATTAAGTGATTAAATTTACTCCTCCAAAAATCTCGAATTCGAACCAAAGGTCCTAAATTTCAACCTTGAGTCCACAGTCAAAAGTTCAGACATAGTAACGGCATATTCAAAAATAGGATAAAACATACCTAGAACCAGATTGAGCTGGCTGATTAGTGTTGTAAACCTCTGGAGAGTATAAGAGGGTTACAAAAGTGCCAGATAAGACAACTAGGAGGACAAGTTTCAGCAGAGGAAACTTGCACCTTGAACTTCTATCTTGAATGGAGATTTGAAAAGGCTTAGCTTTGTTTTTCTGTAATCTTTTTTTGTATACGTCTTCACTGTTCCAAATTGGAAATCCAATGACAAATTAGGAAACAAAGAAGCAAGAAGAGCAGATCAGTAAATAAAGAAGGAAAAATATTTGAAGAAGGAATCCTTCAAGAAAAGAGAACTTCAGTTGTAGTATGCTTCCCATTTCCCCCCCACATAAGTGAGAATGTTGTCAAATGTCAATATCTGAATTAGAAAAAAAATTAAAAAAGAAAAAGAAAAAGAAGATATAGATGTGAAGGCCCACGAGTTGACATGGTTCAGGTTTTCAAGAACCCTATTGGTTCCTTTTGTTAATTCTGTTGTGTTGGCTTAGCTCATGTGAAGTTACAAGCACATCTAGAACTAGAAACCTCTAACTTACATTTCTTTGCTAGTATTACATTTAGCACTTTTGTGGTCATCATTTGTTGGTATGATTTCTGCAAAATCTGATTCCTAGCTTCATTGGAAATGTTAAAATCGATTGATCTATTACTGTTAACAGTACACATCATGTATGGCTGTTAAATTGAATATATATATCATAATTATTCTGATTGAAAGAAATTAGCTAATTGTTTGGAAGGAGATTTGATGGATAATATTGCTGTTGTTACATAATTGTTAGATATAATATCCCAGCCTAAAACTTATAAGCTTTTTTTCCTTTTTTTGGGTGGGGGAATTTTAAAGAAGACTTCAATTCAAAGAAATGAAAATCTTTGTTACCAGAAATCCATCTGGGGAAAGCTAGCATTGAGATTTCATGTACAAAAAATCCTTGCAAGAATTCACAATCCTTGCTCAGAAGAAAAGAACAATCAGACTCTCCAAACTCAGAATATTTATTTCCTACGTAAGCAATGTTGTTGAATATTCACCTTGTCTAATGAATTAGCCACATATGATAGCTTCTAACATGGTTGGATCCTATAAATGATGAAATGACGATGTATCTCATGTGAAGATTGGTACTGCATAATCAATACAATTATCCAGTTGAACCATAAACTTCTTTTGAATTAAAGGAACGAACGTCGACAAGAACTAGAATTGTTCTGACTACGTATGACAGTATAGAGAAACCAAAGATTGAAGACTATAGAGGGAACAATTAGTGAAGAGAAAGAAGCTAGTTGCTAGACAAAAAACAGAGAATAACTCTGAAAGACCGAAATTTGATTCATACTTCAAAACTGGATTAAAAAATACTACAGACTATCTATATGCCTTCATAAGGTCGAAAATTTGATTAAAAAGGGGCTTGTGGGGGTACTTAAGCTTCTAAGAACTCACTCTAAAATCATGACAGAGAAAGGTGAGACATATTTGAATTCATTGCACACCATTAAATTTGGCCAATGCAGGGGACTATGTGCAAGCTGCAATAACATCGATTACAAATAGATTCAAAGATGAAATATCGATTTCTGTGATCATCATTGAATCAAACTCATACAGAAGAGCCTATGTAATGATCTAACAAGAAAACGATGACAAACAATAGGAAGTTCCATGCTTACAAGCAAAGAAGAAACTCACATGGATGCAGATAAACGATGTCTAGCTTCAACAGCACCAGGAGAAGTACCCATTGCTCCTCTCATACTGATCAATCAGAAGCAAAAGATTGCAACATCTGTCTACCAATAGTTGAAAGGTAATATAAACTAAAGAAAAATAAAATCTCAAGAAACCCAGGAACCAAATTCTAAAACACAGTGATCAAAGCTATGAATCAGTCTATGCAACAAACAGGCAGAATGAATTTGAGAGACAGAGACAGAGAAATGATATTGGGAGCTTTGCCGAATAAGCTGATGCTTAGGGAGGGAGGTTGAGAGCATGGTAAGGCAGCAGAGCCAATATAGACACAGTAACGTCATTTTGAATTTTCTATCCACTTCAGAATTTCGATTTTCGTTTTATTTTTGTTTGTCACCTACTTTTTTCATATCTTTTTTTGTTTTTCTTTTATCTCTTTGGCTTGATATTCTTTATTCAATATATATATTTGGACTGAGGAAATTAAAGGGTTTCACTTTGTTTTACATATTCACTGACGGTAAATATAAAAGATCCACCATTTGCACCAGTCACTGGCATATATGTGATTCCCTCCAATTGAGTTGAAATTTTATGTAAAAGCCATAACAACATCCTTTAGTCACAAAGATCTGTCCCTCTTGTTCCTCATAATAGTTATGAAAAATACCTCAAATATTGGGTTTGATGATTTTTTTTCCCTCTCTTTTTTCTGCTGATTAGTCCATTTTAATGATTTGCAGTGCCAACAAATGAAATTAGAACACATTAAAACAGTTCTTTTAGAGAAAAATTAAGAAAACACCTTAAAACATGTGTTCTCCAATTAAGAAAAAAAATTAACAAAAATGGACAGACAGCCAAAAGGTTTGTACAATACACAGGAAGGGAAAACAAACAAAAAAAAGTTGCTGCCACCAATCTATCTGATGGTGTAGTGACCAAGCTCTAAGGTAAAACAGATAAAATAAAAAGTCACTTCTCTTTTCTCAGAGGGGCAAATATTTGTCATTAATTTGACAGTAGTTGCCAGATTAGGTTGATGAAAACAATTGCTTTACTTGATATTGATTTGGATTTGGAGTGCAGATGTAAATGTTCCATCTTACAAACCAAATAGGATGATTTTTTTTCTTTTAGAAAATTCCTGGAAAGAAGAGTCTGACTGTGAACAGAATGGATGAAACTAGTCAAGTACTCATCTTTCTGATCTTCTCCTTTTTTTTCATGGTTGCATCCCTTTGTTCTAATTACTGCAATAATGCTGCATGTGTTTCCCCTTGGAAAACCACAATGTCTCTTTGATTTACATTGTGCATAAGATGTTTATTACCTTAAAAATCCTTAATTTTTAAGAAAAAGAAGGTTGTAGGTCTTATCCTTAATTTTGTATTGATTTTTATAAATTTGTTTTATGCAAATTAATGAAGAAATTGGAGTTACACCAATATAACACCTAATTCACAGCCATTAGATAATTACAAATAACAAGCTTATATTCATTTCCTGAGTTCATTCTTTAATCAACTCACTTATTGCATAAGTAATATTAATTTTGGATAAGTGGTATGGTTTAGAGGTCCTTTTCAACAACCATGCCACCAGACAGAAGGTATTAACAATAATTAAATTGGTCAAAACCCCATTAAGAAGGTACCTGAAATAACGATTAGAAAATCATGATTAACATTGCCCAAAAAAGATATTTGGTCCTAACTCTTTTTGCTGTGGGAATATTAGTTTTTAGCACTCAAGAAAAGAGATATAGAAAAGAAAAAGCACTTTTTAGAAGAAAAATCCAGTGTATATAAAAAATTCTAGAAATCACGAATATTTTTATCCCATAATCATCTCATAATCCTGATGTGCCAGTCACAACCAACTCTTAGATCAGTCATTGTGATGTAATTGTAAGATAAAAGTGTTGTTTCTAACATCACTCGTGTATGAGTAATGCTATTTAGTAAACTGCTATTAGAATGTTATACAACTTGATGAAAATCAACCCTACTCCTCGTGTATTAAATGATAATGTAGTTTAGAGTGAGTTTGGGATTACAATTTCGTAGACAAAAAGTACGATTTTAAATCAGATGGCAGAAAATGAATCGTTTGAAATTGCGATTTGAGAAAACAGAAAATCTGTTTTTTCAAATCGCAGGCAAGAGAGTGCTTTTATGAAAACGCATAATTTTAAAATGTCAAATTACAATTTTACCAAACACTTAACTAAATTTTTAAAAGTTATTTTTTGAGATCCCAAATCTAAAAGTACCCTTAATTTGTCAAAGGCATGAGAAAGCATTTTTGTTGCACGCAATCATGAGCCTAACAATTAGTATTAACTTTAAATAATTAAGTATCATCAACAACTCCGGGACCAGCCAAAGCAATACAAGTGGGACCATTAGAGCTTGACACGTGTATGTTGTAAAGAGGGTGAGAGGGTCAATTTTTTTTATGATGGAAGCCTTGCACCCATCGCTACGTATCTCTTTGTTACTCCATCTCCATCCCCATGCAGCGTATTCAAACTATTTTCTATTTAGCATATATATATATATATATATATATATATATATATATATATATATATACAATGCTTTAATTTTTTATTTTCTTCTTTTCTTTTCTTTTATTTTTTTCATTTTTTAAGTTAAGAAATAGAAAAATATTTGCTCTATATATACTATTATAGAGAAAAGATAAGGGAATGTATATAATGTATTGGAAGCAAAGCAACCGAAAGGCAGCTGCTTATAATTTGGTTCGATCTGTAGTGTACTGCTAGCTGTACAGTTCAAGGAAAGGGAAGGAAGTGCTTTTGACCAATATATGTACTTATATTCTCATTAAGATCTAGCCATGTAGGTACCAAATTCATTTGGAAGAAGGTTTTGGACTGCTTGATTACTTAGTCTCACCAAGAAAAAAGACCCAGCTGATTGTTTAAAGCTGTTTAGTTAGCCTGTAACATTAACCAAGTTGGTAATGGCATTTGTGAAAGCTCCATGGATCATCTGGTCCGTTTGGTAAGTACGACGGGATTGACTGTTCGAATCTTCACTCAACCGTTACACGGTTCTTGCGGGTTCGGGGTCGTGTATATATTATAACCTTACAACTTCATTTCAAATGAACACATGCATGGCTAAGTTTAATGAATGTCTTGTATGTAACAATTAAGATGACAGGAAATGCCACTTTTTGAGAGGGTGTGTCAAGGGAAAACAAATCAATTTATGGGGCCATCTTTTAATTTGTATGTTGCGTGCAACCTCAACTTTTTATTATCATACCTTATTCCAAGCATGCTAAACGTTGCCTTAACTTTTCAGTTTCATTTTCATCAATTTGGTTGTCGTCGATCGACTCAATTGTGCTTTTTGGACACTTTTCAAGTGATACAACTTCCTATGATGGCATATTAACATTGCGAGAGGGTAGGGTCAATCCCTGTTGGATAAATCAGTTCCAAATGGCAATATTTAAGTATCAATTTTTGACACGACTCACGAATTTAGTACGAAATTAGAAGGTTAGGGTTCAAGAGTTTGACCGATTTAATTAAATTAATCAAATTAAGATTGACCAATATAATCTTACACCCATGACTTGAACCCGACACGTGACACTAGAACTGATAATTTTTTACACAATTCATAAATCTAACATGAATTCAACACGAAATAAGAGGGTTATAGTTGAAGGATCCGATCTGTTATTTAAATGAATCGAGTTAAAATTGACCAATATAGACTCAGACACAACTTGAACTTGACACGCAGCATTAGAGCTGATAATTTTTAACACGACCCGCGAACCTGACACGAGATTAACAGGTTAGGACTAAAAAATTTAACCCGTTGAATTAAATGTTGGATTAAAATTAACCTATATAGTCTTATAACTATACATCGACACAACCCAAACCCGACACACAAACACACAAACACAAATTGCGCCATGGGTACATACACACGAACATGGGGGCACCTCTGCAGCAAATAAGAGCCAGCAACTCGGTGCTTAACCGATGATGGTTTTATAGATGCGATACTTGGTGAAATGGAGACATTGACACAAAAATTATAATGCTATTTGAATGGAAACCCAAACAAAAACAGAAGATATATTAAAGATTGTGTCAACGGGTATACAGTTACACTCAATTTATTTAACATTGTAAATCAGTTGATAAAAATCGAGCCCACAAAAAGAATTGAGATATTCCATGGCTCCACGATAAGAATGTCCGAAACAAAATCTCACTCTTACAATATAAGGCTTCATATCTGAGACTCAGACTTATCCTCTTTAGGCGGTGCAAACTGCTTAGTGAGCCTGGATCTTGTCCAGGGGTCTAGGGGAGCTCTTTGAGGTGGTTGAGGAGTGGGGGGCTTTGATTGCCTAAGCTCATTATCTCGGTCAATAAACCTGTTCAACGTGTTGGAATATGATTAATAAAATACAAGCAACCTCATTGAAGATTGATCAAACACGCTCAAATAAGTTAACGAGCCTGTTCCAAGCAAACAGGGAACTTCGTTGGTCTAAAATTTTTACTTCGTTACATCAACATTGTACATTAGGACAAAAAAAAAAGAAATTCTTTGTAACAAAATTGAGTAGTGTCAAAGGATGAATCGGACCGTCAGAAGGAAAAATACATCATCTACTAATAATAGCTTTTCTAGTATGATGTTCATTCAGATGAAGCTTTATCCTAGGATGCCAAATGCATTCTTAACATAACAAACTAATTAAATGGAATCACAAATCTAAAACTACAATTTGTCATTTGTTAAAAGCCTTTCAATAACTAATTAGTGAGTGGACAGTGAACATTGCCAGAACGAGAGAATAAAATTATCACTGTCTATCTATTGAAAAAATATAGCTGTAGTTCACTTGGATGGAAAACAAGTCTCTTGAGTCAAACAAAATTACAGTCAACAAACAAATAGGAGCCTTACTCAATATAGGCCATTGGGGCGGCATCACCAACTCGTATACGAGTCCGCAGCAGTCTTGTGTATCCACCTGCTCTATCTCTGCAACACACAACATTTGCCCAATCTAATACTAATAAAAAAATGACTGAAAAATTAACAAGTTTGAGATTCACTTGTATCGATACGCCAGTTCTGTAAATAGCTTGTGAATGACATCATCCCCTCGCACAAAAGCAGCAGCACGCCTAGCAGCACAGAGGGAACCCTGTGATAATTGTAAAGAGGAATTAATCACATTCAAAGGCACATGTTCAAATAAAGAAAAGTGCTTCTGTTACTCGTAAATTTTCCATGAGGTTAAGGCTAAGAGATGAGGTGTGGATGCAGATGGCTCCTCATACAGAATTCTTTAGTGCTCGAATCCAAGCCTTAGCGGATCCTAATTGCTCTTTCAAGAGATGTTCGAACATACCAAGTTTGGCTCCATACGTAGCCACTGGACAATGACCGAGGAACTTACTATTCTAAGGTAAACCTTTGATTACAAAGATGACAAGGCTGTTTCTTCAGAATATGTTAATTACTTGTCTTATCTTTCTTAGTTCTTTATGCATTCAAGTAATCGCTGCTTCATTCTTAAATGTGAAGGCCTTATGGCTTCAAAATTAAAAGTTCAATTTCTTCAACTTAAAAGGCCAAGTTCCACAAAAATCATAGAAATCATCATATGAATCGGTAAAGATAATGATTTACCAAAAACAGACAGATGAACAAAGATTTAAGAAAAATAAGAAAATAGGGAGTGGAAAAAAATGCAATTTGGACTCTTTTTCCTAAGGAGAAAAACATCCTATCACAAACCTGCATATTCTCCAACATATTATCCAGATGAAAATAGGGGCAAAAAAATATGATTCTTTCATATATTAGTAATGATTCTCACAGAGAAGCTTCCTTCTTTCTCCTTTTTATTTTATTTTATTTTTATTTTATTTTTTCTACTCTGCTAGGAACAGAGCACCTAGCCAAAGATAAACTACCTGGTCCATTCCTAAAATGGATGCGATCTCAACAGCATGTTCAAAGAGGCTCTCTTCATTTGACTTATTAAGGAATCATTTTTTCTTTATAACTAGGGTATCCAAGGCTTCGCCCTGACTGGATCCCCAAGACACCATGCAAACAGCCTTTCTACACGGGTCGGATAAGGCTCGGGCTTCACTTGTAGGCGTAGCCCCAAAGAATTGTTTGCACTCAACTAGGGTCAACCCTTAGATCTGATGCTTCATGAGGCACCTACGCCAAGTAACTTACTACTCGAGCCAACCCCTTAGGGTTATTAAAGAAGCTTTAATGTTATAAGAGATTTCAATAACCACATTGTAGAAGTTCAGGATGATCCAATACTTGTTCATGAACACTGTTTTTAAAGATTTCAAAGTATGCATTCCACATACTGATGCCCAAGAAGAACTGGACAGAGCCCTAGGAGATTAAAATCTCTGATTTGATCCCTAGGCTGAAGATTACATGATCACAGTATGCAACTTAAGGCCATTCTGATGCATGCTGCTCATATTATTAACCAACTACCAGACCTAACAAAATTTCTTGGTCAATCCGAGCCATCTAGTCTTTCATCATGTTCCCAATCCCATATATCTATTTCTCTACCCATTTCAAGACTTTATTTGATAGTGATTATACATGGCATAAAAAGCCAGGGGAGATTTAGATCCATTGGCCTCAATTCATTTCTGACATAATTAAATTCCATATCTGCATGTTACTTCGTGCTCCACCACGGTTATCATCTATCCCCCAGCACAAAAAAAAAAATAATAATAAATAAAATTGTGGATCTCTTGTATTTATGTAATTGAATTAAAATTTCACGCCAAACAATAAACAGGCCCATGTGGAGATAGGCACACTCACAAAACTTCATTTTCTTAGAAATTCTCAATCTACCAAGAAGGCTTACTTACTTAAGCCCACCCAAACAAACTACTAACATCGCTTCATGCATTAACCTCATAAAAGAATTTGATGCTGGATGGTAATAACAGAGGCACTAATCACAACATACCACAATATATCGCATCAGAAAGAGCACTAACCCATACAAGAAATACATAAACTTAAGAGGAAGTATATCTACATAACAAATTCGCATAACTGGAGGTCTACACAAACCTCTTTTCCAAGCTGCACCATATTATCAGCAAGCCGCCGAATTTCTTTTGCCTGCAAATTGAAAAACAAGTCTGTAATGGGTCTTTTAATAGGTATTCATTTTATATTTGAGTTGTAAGTGTTGTAAATGGGTGAGATGAATAATGGGCCGTGACCCATAATAGTTGTTAGACTTAATGTAGCATATTAGTATAAAAGGGCCAATGTGTAAAATGGAGGAGAATGGAGGGGATGTCCAAAACCTTGATCAGATTCCGGCACCATTTGGTAAATTTCCAGCAAATGTAGAGCCTGCTGTGTGGTGGCCACACATCATTTGAAGTCTCAACAAGAAAAGGCTACCGGGAGGGTAGAGAGAAATGGGTGGAATGAAAACCTTGAGAAGGAAACGAGGGAGGTTCTTGGGGTTTTGAAGAGAAAAGATGCAGCAGAATATGTGAGTCTGAGCAAAGTAGTACTGAAAGTCAACAAAATTCTTGCAGTATGTGTCCCTTTATACATCAGAAAAATTGTGCTCATAACAGGCAAAAACAAAGATAAAAAACTCCCAATATAATTGCTTCTTTACAAACAAAATAAAAAACCCTGTTTTAGATTTTCCAATTCCATTAACCTCTGTTTCGCTCTTGGGTTAAAGGAAAACCAAAAAAAAAAAAAAATAGCTTTCTTCAAATCATAATTTCCACCTCAACGACAACAGGCAAGCTTAATATTTCATTTTAAAAGTAAAAATCAACCAAACTTAGATGAATTCATCAAAACAAACTCTTAAACCCTTGAAAATCACTAAAATGGTGAAACTACCAAATTTATTATTATTTTTTTTAAAAAAAAAGGGTACCTTGGCAACAGTGGTTTCGATGCGCTCGTGCTTCACCAACTGGGATACCAGTGTCCTGAACAATTAAAAAAAAAAAAAACGAAGAATTTTAAGAATTGTAAGGAAAATGAGAGCTAAAAGAGAACCCATTGGAGAGTGGAATTATGAAACGAAACGAGAACCTGAGCATGGACATTCGGTGACCCGTGGGCCGATTTAGCTTCCTGAACTTCGTCATTCTTTTGCAGAGAAAGAGAGTTTGAGCTCGTAAATGTTAAACCCTAGGATTTTGGCTGGAGGAGACGAAGCTGAAAATGAACCCTTGTGTTGGGCTCCAAGGGATAGGGCTTTACTTGGGCCCAGAGACGACAGCCCTCATTATATATCATCCTGCTTGTGGGCTCTCGCTTGCTCTTGCTTTTTTTTTTTTCTTTTCTTTTCTTTTTTTTTTTCAATGGTACCAGGGTAATAGCCTTTGGGGGCTCAAGAACCAAATGCCCGTAAATGCCCTTTGCACCTTTTAGACTTTCAATGGTACCCGGCCCATTTATTATATCTTACACGCATTTCGAATACGCCGGACAATTTCTTATATGACTCGTAAATTCAAAACAATATTAGAGGGTTAAGATTTGGCATAAAAGGGTATGTGTCATAAACGGGTTAACTCACTTGACCCGTTTATGAAGTTATATATAAAAAATAGAAGTTGAAACAAGTTGTATTTGGGTCGAAACAGGTTAAACATGTCATTTTTCGGTCTAAAAGCTTAAACGGGTCAAGCGGGGTCGTGTCAGGGTTGAAAGATTTAACCCGTTTAACTAAATAGGTTTTGTTCGAATTAATCCTTAACCTGGACCTAACTCACCATCTCAGTGTATTGATATCTTATTTTATTTGGGCCATTTATTTAAATGAACTGTCCAAAATCTAATATGTGACGAAAGACTTTAAAAATCCAACCTTTCTCATTTTTAAACGGTGCATTTTTTTTTTATTCTTTTTATTTTCTCACAAAAAATTAGGAATTAAATATGAACGGTTGAAAAACTAAAAAAAAAAAAAAAAAATTCTAAACCAAATCCCAGTGTGTTATGAGATTTGTTCTGGATTTGTCTATAGGTTAATATAGTATAATTTTTCCTCTTTTATTTAGGAAAACAACCAAAAAAAAAAAAAAAAAAAAAAAAAAAAAAAAAAGGCAGAAAACACCTGAACTGAAACAAAAAATGTATTCATTTAAACATTATTGTAACATGTATATTCTATGCGCTGTCATTTTCCCTTAATAATTTGGGAAACTGAAATAGCAGGCCGGAATAGACAAATGCATGCAAAGGCAGTGTCTTTAGTAACCCTCAGCAGCAGCCATTTCCCACTTTTCCCCCCATTGTTTTGTGCCACCTGCTTTCAAACTGCCTCTTGTTTCTCCATTCTTTTTCCTAAATTATCTTCTTTCTTTCTTTTCAATTCTTTTGGCTTTCTTATCCGCCGCTAGTGGCCCGCCCTACGTCAGTTTCGGATATGGTTGAAACATGCAGATCGATCGAGACTGGCCGTGACATTATCAACTGTACGTGTCCTTGTTTCTTATAGCTTCAATTCCAAAGAAGTACTTCTTATTTTCTCTTCATTTCTCAATATATAACTATTTCTTGGATCGGACAAAAAATCTACCTTGAACTGCTCAGTACTTCTTCACAAGGTTCAGATAATATTATTAAAAAAAAGTAAGTAAATATCACAACATGTCGACATGACCACCGTAGATTTTCAACGTTGGTGACCCACAAGAGAAGCAGCAATGACTTATGACAAGCAAGAAATAGGTGGGGATAACTCATAACTGAGAGAAATTGTGACGCCCCACGTACGTCACGTACTTGAGAATAGAGAATAGAGATTAAAGATGTATTTATATATATCGTATTTGGTTTTTATATAACTTGTTTTAAAGTTGTAATGGTCATCAATTTATCATAATTATGCAGTTAAGCGTGTTTTTACGATAGTAGTACTGGAATGGATGACTTCTTGAAAAGCCTTATTCAAATGAGTCAAAAGTAAATAATATTATGTCGTTAAGGGTGAGTCGTTACAAAAATGATTGTTGTATAACTCTTAACATAACTTTTATACAATTTTAACTTCTTTTTTTAAACTAATCATTGAATATGTTTTCTTATATTTGGATCCTAAATATTCAATAATTGTTCTTAAACAAATATTATTAGAGTTACATCAGATTTATACGAAAGTCGTAAACGTTTAAATTTCTAACCGATAAGATCGATATATGTGAAGTTGAATAGGAATGTAGGAGAAAGAAGTTATTGACATATATATTAATATTCTAAGTCTTGGGCTCTCTCAAACGTATACCGTACGAGATTTGAATTTTAAGAATTGACAGGTCGAATGGACGTACCTCCAGGTCTACTGTTTGAGTCCTGACTTAAGCGATATATACCTCTGGTTTGCGATCCATTACCGGGGTATTACTCTATAGAGGTGGGTTTGAAGGCCCTGCTTTATTTAGAGAGGTTTAACATTATACTAAAACAATAAAACATTTTTTTTTTTAAAATGAAATATTGAAAAATCTCCCCAATTGATCATATTTGTTATTGATCATATTTGTTAAACCACGACTTATCTTAAAAGGTTAAGCTTATAGAAAAAGATAAAAATTTAATCATTTAATCAATATTTTAACACTCCCCCTCACATGTAGATTCAAACTCCCTTTTAATAGGTGAGGCACAACATGTAGAATATTTAATTGAAATAGGAGTGAATATTTAATTGAAACAGAGACAATGTTTGAACTCAGAACTGTTGGCTCTGATATTATGTTAAATCACTATTTGCCCCAAAAACTTAAGCTTATACGAAGAGGTAAATTTAATCAATATTTTAACAAGTAATGACCTTTAATTTACAAGTCATAATTAATATTATAGAACGTGTCTTCTATATGAGAAATGTTACATATTTAATTCTTTTGTAAATTTACTGTTGAATTTGTGGATGAATTTGTCCCACTCTTATGTGAAGATTGACAAAAAAAAAAAAAAAAAAAAATGGGCACGTACAAGATGGAAAAGAACAAAAATTTTCCTAACATGATTTGGAGCATGACCAAAGTTTTACATTTAAGACGATTGCAAATGATGATAACTTCAGGAATTAATCTTCATACCTCGCACATTAATTTCCTCCATTTCATATTTCTTTATTTCTATCTTAATTTATTTCTATCTATTTAAACATTTTCTAGGTTAAATGGAGAACATTTCTTGCTCTCCCAGGCAATTATCATCAGGAAATCTTGATCTAACAAAGGAAAATTTTTAACTTGTCATTTGGTAAATCAAATTTACGCTCCGTCTGTTTCAATGTAAAATAGTTTTTATTGTAAAATGATTTTAACGAAATCTTTTTTCAGGAAAAAAAATTTTGCCGAAAATAATTTTCGGTGTTTGGCGCGTACGGAAAATCACAAATATTTTTTATATTTTCATTCAATCATATTAATTTATAAAAATCAATTTTTATTCACAACATAGAAATATTAATGTAAATCATATAAAAATCACCGGTGACGAGATTTCGTCACTAAATGGCAGGATTCCAACCACTTTTACCGGATTTCGGATTCTGGGATAAATGTCGGAATCTGGCCATTTGTGCCGGAATCCGGCACACAATGACCGGAAGACTGTTCTGGCCGGATCCCGGCCAAGATGACTAGAATCCAGCCATTTTGGGCAGATTTTGGTGGTGGTCGACTACTTGAATGTGAAAGTCGACTGCGTCGTTTAAAAGAGTGGCGAATGCATCTACCGCCTAAGGAAAATGATTTACGCTTTTAAAAAACGTAAATCATTTTTCAAAATTTACAGAGCATTTTTGGTCAATCAGAAATCATTTCTGGGTTAACTATTATTTTTACCCCCATCAAATACTGAAAAATGCCAAAATTATCCTTCAGAAACCATTTTACGTCGAAACAAACAGTTCGCAGAGGCAACTAGTTTTCATGCCTAATTGGTGAAACTGGAATATGTTTTTTTTTCTTTTGTTAACCGAAAAAATGAAAAATAAAAAAGGGATGAAGTCACAACACATCAAAAGAATTTTTAAATATACCAAATGCCTTTTCGCATAGAAAAAACATGTAGCTCAATTATCATATGAAAAATATTTTAATGGAAAAAATATACCAACAAATGGTAAAAACACATGTTTCGATCTAGAAGGTAGGTCGCATTCTTTAATTGCTCAATGATAATGTGAAAAATGGATAAAAGAGATTCAATGAAAGTCGTGACAAACCCATGACTATAAGACAATTAGTCTCATCAACTTTTCCTTAACATCAATATCCTTGAAAATTTGCATACGGGTCACCTAATTTTTGAGGTTATCATCCTATTAGGATCACCGCCCAAAAAAAAAAAAAAAAAAAGCTTGCAACTTTCCAAGCATTTAAGAACACACATTATTCATGGGCATATATTTTGTTAAAAGAATAAAGGAAAATAAAAAATTCAACTATATATGATATGACATGTAACTAAAGCAAAAGCTTTTTGTTGTTTTTTATTATTATTATTTTACTAAGAAATTTAACTCATAACACAAATTATATTTTGTTTAGTTTTCAACATAATAGCACACAAGTCATGCGTGATCTAAGTGTATTATGTGTTAAAGTGTCTCATATCATTAAGACTTTTTTTACATAAACACTTTATAAGTCATGGTGTCCCCTCCTCTCTCAATGCGTTTTTTGAAAGTGTCAATGAGCCCATGGACTTTTCATATAGTATCAAAGCAACAGGTTTCTTACAATGATGAGCATTTTCCTCCCGTTGTTATTCACGTGTTTGGCCATTAGTTGTCACATGTGAAGAGGCGTGTTAAAGTGTTTCATATCTCTAAAATTTTCTACACCTGGGCACTTTATAAGCCATAGTGTCCCCTCCTCTCTCAAGGCTTCTTTTGAGAGTATCAATGGGCCCATGAACTTTTCATATTATGATATTGATCAGAGTATATATATATATATATATATATATATGTGTGTGTGTGTGTGTGTGTGTGTGTGTGTGTGTGTGGTGTACTTGTCTAAAACATGCAAAAAAAAAAAAAAAAAAAAAAAAAAAGGAAGGAGTTGGCAAATAGAGATTGCCTCAACAAAAAATGCAATATATGAGATATAAAGCTTAAGGTACTTTAAGGTTAGGCTACAAACTAAGACCATTAACAATAGACTCCCTAAATTTCATTCTATTCCTTAAATATACGAAAAATTCTTAAAAAAACGTTGTAACACACTCTCTAGGTATTCCCTAAAGAGTAATGATTGAACACCACCTAAAGACACAACTTTTCACCACCTTGCCTATGTGGCAAGGTGGTCCCCTACCTTAATTCATTTTTAAAAAATAAAAAAACTCAAAAAGTAGTGGGGGACCACCTTACCACATAGGCAAGGTGGTAAAAAGTTGTGTTTTTAGGTGGTGTTCAATCATTACTCTTCCCTAAAATAAGAAAAACTCAAGGAAACCAAAAGTGCTATCCAAAATATAATATAGCGCATTTGCTTCCATATCCATTATTTTATTCAAAAATAAGTTTCCTCTTTCTTCTCTTTTCTATTTCTTTCATCTAACATTTATTTGAAAGAACATTATTTAAAAGGCTTTATCATCCCTCACTCTTTTCCCTAAAATTTATTTGAATTAATATTTAAATGATATAGGAAATATATAAGGAAAATTATTGTGAAGCTTATTTGAATAAGAAAGCCAAAAATAGATTGGTTCCTACATTTAAGGAAAAACTAAATGGTGTAACACATCGGTCCCATACTAGGAAGATGAGTAACCCACATAGAGCTGAGTTTATAAAGATAGTCATGAGTACTAAGTCCCACATTGCCTAATTATTAGGTGAAATTGAACTTTATAAAGAATTCTAGGGAACTCCAAATTAACTAGTCCTTTTGGAGTAATAGTACGGATGTGGCTAACGTCTTTTCTTGTGCAATTAAAAATGGTATAAGAGCCACCTAGTAACGCCAGGTCATGTGATACTAGAGCGATGCACGACGTAACTCTGACGAGGACGTCAGGAGTTTAAGATGGAGAGTTTGTAACACCACGATCTCATATTGGGAAGATAAGCAGCCCATATAAAGTGCGTGATTTATAAAGATAATCATGAATACTAAATCTCACATTGTCTAGTTATGACTTTATAAGGAATTATAGGGAAGTTTCAAATTGACTAATTCTTTTGGATGATAACGCAGATGTACGTGGCTAACATTTTTCCCTTGGTCGTTACAAAAGGCGATGCTAGTGCTGTTAGTATCAATAAAGGGTAACATTACAGAGAAGCTCTATATGTGTAGCACAAAGCTTAATGTCAATGGGCTTGAGCATGGACATTCGATAAAGCTTATTTGAATAAGATAGCCAAAAATAGATTGGTTCCTACATTTAAAGAAAAACTAAATGAAGGTGTAACACATCGGTTCCACATTAGGAAGATAAGTAACCCACATAAAGTTGATGGTTTATAAAGATAGTCATGAGTACTAAATCGCATATTGCCTAGTTATTAGATGAAACTGAATTTTATAAAGAATTCTATGAAAACTCTAAATTAACTAATCTTTTTAGAGTAATAGTGCAAATGTGGCTAGTGTTTTTTCTTGTATCATTAAAAATGGTATAAGAGCCACCTAGTAACGCCAGGCCATGTGATACTGGAGCGCTGCATGATGTGACCTTAACGAGGATGTCAAGAGTTTGAGATGGAAAGTTTGTAACACCACGGTCTCATATTGGGAAGATGAATAGCCCATATAAAGTACGTGATTTATAAAGATAGTCATGAATGTTAAGTCTCACATTGCCTAGTTATGGCTTTATAAGGAATTCTATGGAAGTTTCAAATTAACTAATTCTTTTGGGTGATGGCTCAGATGTGGCCAGTGTTTTTTCTGGGTCGTTACAGAAGGTAATGCTAGTGCTGTTAGTATCAATAAAGGGTAGTATTGCAGAGAAGCTCTATATGTGTAGCATGAAGCTTAATGTCAACTCTCAAAGGAGGTAGGGGCAGACCTAGCACAAGGATTGGGGGGCTTGTGTCCCCTCAAAAAATTAAAGCATCCCCAAAAAAAATATGTGTATTATAAGTTAGACCTTCAAAAATTAATTTCCTCCCTCCTAACTTTTTTTTTTTTTTTAGTTTCGTCACCCTCACACTAAAATTCTTGGTTCTGCCTCTAAAAGGAGGCGAGCAATTTCATTTTCAATGAGTCTTGCTTGTGAAAGAAGATTTTTACGCATATTTTGTATGGTACAAATGGTAATCATTTGGCAAGGAAAAAGACCTTTTGCACTCATATTGAAGGAATCACTTAAATCTTGGTGTCATATGTGTCATTGATTTAATTTTACTGTCTTCTTATTTTTTGCATCTCACAAGTCTTGGGAATTAGGATAGATTTCCTAACAACTGGTATTAGAGCTTTTGGTTCGGGTGAGAGCGATGACAGTAGAAATAGCAAATATTGGAATCAAAAAGTTCAACGGCACAAATTTCGGGTATTGGAAGATGCAGATTGAAGATATTTTTTATAGGAAAGACCTCTATCAACCTCTTTTAGACATGTATGATAGCAAGTGGGCTCTACTTGATCGTAAGGCCTTAGTAGTTATTAGGTTATCATTGTCAAGATCAGTTGCACACAACGTTGTGAAGGAGAAGACTACAATGGGGCAGTTTTGCCAGGTATGTATGAAAAATTGTATGCTAACAACAAGGTGTAAATAATGAAGAAATTTTTTAACATAAAGATGGTGGAAGAAGCTCGGTGACACAGCATCTGAATGAATTCAATACAATCACAAATCAATTGTCTTCTGTGGAGATTGATTTTGACAATGAGATCCACACATTGATTGTCTTGGCATCTTTGTCAAACAGTTGGGAGGCCATAAGAATTGCTATGAGCAATTCTACATGGAAGAGTAAACTTAAGTATGAGGATATTCGATATTTGATTCTAAGTGAGGAGATGTGCAGAAGGGATTCGAGCAAAGCCTCATGTTCTGATGCTACCTTAAACCTCGAGAGAAGGGGTAGAGGATACAGTTAAAACTCTGGTGGAGGCAGATCAAGATCCAGAAAAGGTAAAAGCGAATCCGGATCTGGTAACCAACCAGAATGCTGGAATTGTGGCAAGATTGGCCACTTTAAGAAGAATTGCAAGAAACCAAGTAGGAAGACTGGGAACAACTCTGCAAACGTGGTGATAGAAGAAGTGTATGATACCCTAATTCTCTTTGTCAACAGTCCTCTTTGATTCTTGGGTCTTGGACTCAGGAGCTTCTTTTCATCCCACCGCAATCCATGAAGTTCTTGAAAAATATGTTGCCGAATATTTCTTGAAGGTGTTCTTGGCTAATGGATTAGGGTTGGATATTGTAGGCATATGTGATGTTCACATTAGAGTCCACAGTGACTTGGTATGGAAACTGCAGAAAGTCAGACATGTTTCAGAACTGAAGGAGAATTTGATTTCAGTGGGACATCTGGATGAAGAATGGCATGCTATTAGCTTTCATGGTAGTAAGTGGAAAGTTAGCACAGGAGCCAAGATTTTGGCTCGTGGATACAAAATAGGTACTCTCTATATGACTACTAGTATTAGAGAAACAATTAATGAGGCCCTTGGTCATAGGTTTTGGGATGATCAAAACCGCAAAATCACTAGAAGTAGGAAAATTACTTTTAATGAACAGGCTATGTACAAGGATAGGTCAAAGTGCAGAACCTGTGGGTATAGAATCCAAATCTAAGAAGTTTAAGTTTGTAAACTTAGATAAGCTTCCGGAGAGTATAATGCATAAACTCAGGATATGGTTTCTTTTGCTCTGACAATTCAATGGAGATCCATTGTCTGTTTAAGATGGTATGCCGAAAAAGGTGGAGTTACTACAAAAAGATAAAGCTTGGGAGTTGGTTTGATTGCTCAAAAGAAAGAAGGCTAAACGGTACAAATGGGTTTACAAGAAGGAAGAATCATCAGAGAAAGCTATGTGGCCAAGAGGACTGGTAGAGAAGCATGGTGTTATGTCCAAACCAGGTCTTATGCTCAAGTTCAAGAGACTCTTGGACTTGAGTGGCACTTGTAGATTATGATTGCCCTTGGGGGCATTGGGCGAAGGGATATTGAGAGGTGGTTGTTGGACTTGATGAAATTTAAGTAAGTGAGAGATTGTTATAGTATAACTTGTATTTCTCAAGTCATATGGTGGGACCCATCAACATTTGAAGATACCTTTTCTATTGATGACTTATGTGATGTAGTCCTAGTTGCCTTTGGAATCATTTTCCTTGTAAGAGTGGTATTAGGACTCGGACTTGGTGCTCAACGTGTTATTATATTCACCAAGAGCAAAGGGATTGATTTGTTCTCTTATAGCTTAGGGTCCGTTTGGGTTTGCGATTTCAAAAAATGCGATTTTAAATAACGATTTTAAAATGTGCGATTTGAAAAAAAAATGATTTTTAAAAAACGCACTTATGCGTTTAGCAAAATCGCAGTTTTGCCTTTAAAATCGCAAATTAACCTTTAAAATTCTGAATTTTCAAAAAAACACCATCTTACTTGCGATTTGAAAAAGTAGATTTTCTGTGTTTTCAAATCGCAATTTTTAAAAACGTAGTTCCCAAACGATTTATATTCTGCAATTTGGTTTAAAATCACACTTATTGTCTACGAAATTGCAATCTCAAACACACCCTTAGTGTGCTAAAGCACTTATGAAAAGAAAAAAAAAAAAAAAAAAAAAAGTTGTCTTTTGTTATTCTCCTTTGTGAAAGTGGTGGGATTTTGGTGTATTGGTGTTTTGAGCTTTAAGTGATTTTCTCCTATAACCATCTTCATAGTGAATTTCTTCGTGATTGCCTCCGCCAGTGAACATATATTATATTGAGAGAATCACTTAAATCTTAGTGTCGTGTGTAATTGATTTAATTTTGCTATCTTCTTATTTTATGCGTCTCATGGGTCTTGAAAAATAAGATAAATTTCCTACCAATAGAAATATCCTTATGTAGGTGCAAATAATACAGTATTTGAAAAAGTCAAAAGCGTAGTACAAGGTAGTAAAATACCATATAGGGTAAGACTCAATGCATATACAAATAGACAAACACATATTAAGTGATATCTAATGACCAATTATTTTTAAAAATAAATAAATAAATAAATAAATATAGAAAAAGAAATGGCAGAAAAGTTTTTTTTTTTTTTTTTTTTTTTTTTTTTTTGAACTAAAATGGCAGAAAAGTTTATTTGCCATTGGTGCCATTACATCCATAACCTCAATACAAAAAAGGATCAAATCACCAAAACTTCCGAGAAAAAAAAGACAAAAAAAACAAGGGACCAAAATTAGGCGGCCTCCGCCGAAATTAAGAATACAGGAACAAAACTATCAGCAACAGTTTATGCTCATCTTTGAAAACTGGCTAGACAAGCCCGAGCCACCACCCAAATGGCTCCTCTTGGGCTTCACCATGGGAGGCGATGGTGCCCACTTGCTATAACCACGCGCACTGCCTTTCGCTTCTCTGTTCTCTCCAGGGACTTTTTGACAGCTAGAAAGCCATTTACACTGCATGTAAGTGGTAGTTCTCCACGGCGGTATGTGGAGGCCCCTGTCTCTAAATGACTGTTTGGCAGCTGAGCATAGCAGAGAGATTATCTTGTTAAGCTTTTCCTCTGTCCCAACAAAGATGTGTGGGAGTGTATCTGTGAGCTCCTTGTACGCTGCTGTAGGCCTTGCAAGTTCAAACTGTGACTTGAAATCCATGTCCAATATCAGCCTTATTGAATCATCACCATTCTCATATTTCTGCACTGTTGTATCAATGTATTCATAATCGCCTGTCAAACCAGAAACAGCTGGAGTTAAACCCAACCTGACACTCTATACGCGTATTTCCCACGCGCACCAAAATCCATCTGTCCGACCAATGCTTCCAAATAAAACCATTAAGGATGCATTTGGTGGCCTTTTTCAGTTTCCTTAGAGGACAAGGAAATTGGAAGACGTGTGCATCTGGTGGGATATTCTCAGAGACTATACTACACGAAGATTTTCATAAGAGTTTCTGAAACAGTAGCCATTCTCAGGGAACTATGAAATATGCATCTTTCTGGGGTTCTACAGTCATATTACAGTAGTTCGTATAAAAACAATTTCGAATCAAGAATTTAACATGGTATCAGTGGTTCGAACCTGTATTCATCATTTACATCTTATTTTTAAATTAAATTTATCTTTTTTATACATTTTTTTTTAGATAAGTGATGATTTAACATATTTTTACCCATAGAGAGGATGCATGTAATAGAGTTGGAAGCAAAGGGACATAAGGAATTTCAGCCAAATAATAAATTGAGAAAGAGAGGGAGAGAAACTCACCAGCAGGGCATCCCACGGAAGTAACCCAAGATGTTTGACAAAGAGAAGCGTTAAAGCCATCCCTTTTGAGCCGCGTGACAAGCCACTTTTTCAGACTGGTTGTTTTCTCAGCAACCCTTCTGCTTCTCATATGCTTCAACACAGTCTCAAGGACCTCAGCCTCAGCTTTTGTCCCACTCCCGAGAATCTCCTGAGGCAGCACAAAATCAGCAAAAAATGATATTTACTCTCTCTTAAATTATCCACAGACAAGAAAGAAAACCAAAACCAAAATATATCTATTACTTTGAAGAATAAGAAATGAACTTGAACCTGTAAAGTGAGATATTGGGCATGATGTTTACGAGGAAGACTCTTTGAGGAAGCAGAAAAAATGGGTGATGGTGATTCTGATTCAATAAAATCCTCTACCATCTGAACCAGTCTTTCCTCTTCTAAGCTACTCATCTCTATCCCTCTCTAAATGAAGCTTTGAAGTCTAGCTTGTTTATTTGAGACTAGAAAAAGGCTGTAGAAAGTGTAAGTTGGGGGGGGTTGTAGAACATGGTTTACTGGGTTCTTGAGAAGTCTTCTTTATATGGCAGACTGTGGTATCGCGGTGGGAATTACAGCTATATGGTGACAGATGAGGTCATGATGGAAAGAGCCACCACTCTGCTGTTGGATGGTAAATAGAAAATGGTAAATAAAATAGGGAATAATAATGGAGAATATCCTTATCTTTTTACTGTGAAAATGACACCAAAAGCTTGTTTCTGTTCCAGAAGCCACTTCAATGATTCAGTTTTCATGTTTGGGTGACATCTAGCTATGGGTAGGAAATCCTACATGGACCTTGTCCTGGACCTCTAGTCCAGTAGGGAATGACTGAGGCCTCCTTTGTGTACTATGTACACTGGGATAGGGAATTAATTGTGGATAGATAAGGTCAGATATTTAAGGGAATTAATAGCTCCAGTTGCCTTTAAATGCTTTGGGGCTCTACTGATATGATCGTACCACACAAGTAGAAGGCATGGAACTAATTTTGAACTAATCTTCGCAACAATAAAGATTAATAAAATTATCAACTTTAAATCGAAACACAATGTATACAAATACCAAAATCAAGTAAAGCAATTAAAACAATCAATACAAAGATTTTTGGTAACAAAGTTCAACGTTTTTGAAGAAGTGTTCGAAACTAAAACTAATATGGGATAGACAAACCCAAAAATATAAATTTACAATTGTTAGATTAATATTTTATATTCACCCTATTATATTTTTTCTATTAGGATTTATTCCATATTTTATATAGTTTAGAATTTCTTGTTTACTATTCATTCCCTTTATATAAATAGAGACCTATACATGTAATATTGTTAAACACACTACTTCAATGTAATGTAGTTCATTATATATTTTCGCTTTTTTTTCTTTCGTTCTCTTTTTCATATATTTCTCCAATATATTTAATAATTATAAAAGAGTAAAGAGCTTAAAAAATCTTTGTAGTTAACGTACTCTTGTATTAGCTACAAGTGACCCACTTACCCTCTTCCACAGTGGCTCTTTTAGAATTTTTAAACTATTATTCTACTTGATCTCTTGTGCTGGAATTCCAGTGACTTCAAACGGCTTGTTGATAATGAACTCCGTGGTTTGATTCTAACACTCAAAAAGAATAGGCAATGAAAGCTCTAAAGACATAAATGTCTCTTAGAAAAAAATAAAATAAAATAATAATAATAATAATAATAATAATATAAGCATTGTTTAATTAATTAGGTTCAAGAACACATGGAAGAAACTTTCAAGAATAACAGTAAAATTACGGAGTCAAAATTTTGATCGATCCCATTTAAAGTTGAAGGGAATCATAGCTTTAATCGCTTTTAAATGCTTTGGAACTCTGCTATGAATTCACTTCATACCTGGCCTCTAATTCGCTTTTAAAGTCTGCCATGATGGAATGAAACAAAAAAAAAAGTCTGCTATTATATTATGTAGAAATTGTTATACATTTGATGACATCTCTTAATTTAATATATATGCTAGTGATGAAGTCTGGTGCTTTACTCTCTTGTCCATGATATGCTATTGTTATTTCGTAGACAAGTTGTCAATTTTAAATTAAATCATAAAAAATAAATTGTTTGAAAATTGTGCTTTTAAAAAATTGCAATTTGAAGATGTAGAAATTTATTTTTTCAAATCACAAGCAAGATGGTATTTTTTTAAAAACGCGAAATTCTAAAGGCTAATATGCGATTTTAAAGGCCAAACTGAGATTTTGTCGAACACTTAAATGCATTTTTAAAAATCACTTTTTTAAATCACATATTTTAAAATTGTTATTTTTAAATCACACTTTTTTAAATCGCAAATCTAAACGAAGTTTTAATTTGAGTGTCAATTGATAAAAATTGTTTCCAACTTTCTACAACTTTTGAAGTGCGTTTCCCTTGACTGTAAATCCATCTGAAACTCAATCAAACTGCATATTTAACTTATAATTTTACCTACCAAAAAAAATATATAATTTAAAATATTTTTTTTTTTTATTTTTTTTATTTTTTATCCTCAATCAACCTTGGAAAACCTATTATTTCTATAAGCAAACAAAATTGTCAAAATATTAATTATTTGTGCTAATGAATTTTCCTTTTTATAAGTAAAAAATTCGTACTTGGATTCAATTACATGAATCGAAGGTCATACGTATTATATATCGACGCATTTAAAAGCAACTATATCTTGATATGTCATACGCATTTAATTTTTGTGGTCCAATTCACCTAAAAATGAAAACAAGCATACTATGATCCAGCTTAATGGAAGGAAAATAATTCTTTTCTTTTCTTGTTGATATGCGTAAGTTTTTTAGTTGGCAGATTCAGTGCTAAAAAATAGTGTCTTAATGTAATTTATGGTTGGGCAGATTTGTACTTAGGTTTGAGTTGAAAATTCTTCAAGAAAATCAAGTACAAAGAGCTGCGTTAGCAAATCCGTTCGCACATGTCTGGACAGATTGGCAAGTTAGTGTGTCTCGTCTGTTGTCCCATTCGCAGGTGTCTTAGTTAATTGCTCAAACAAAAGATTTTTTTTGCTGGTTCATTTGAAACTGTCTGGACTGCTTGAAGAAACATAAGGTTTCATCTGCTGGGACGTTCGCACATGCATGTCCGGACGGTTTTGAGAAACAGTAAGTCTTGTTTGCAATGGCATTCATTGGTGTCCGGAGGACTCGCAGTTTTAAGGCATGAAACCCATAAGATGTCCAGACAGTTCACTTACATGTTCAGATGCCGCTAAACCAACTTTAGGTTTTAGGTCTGATTTTTCCAAGTCTATAAAAGAACTTAAGAGGTACGATTTTCCCAGAGCTGAGCAGAGCTAAAGTTGTGGTCTTTGTGACAATATACAGTGAGTGCTTAGCTGTTTAGTTGGTGCCAAGAGAAACTTATGGTCTGAGCTAAATTGTTTTCCATTGTGTTAAAGTTGATCAAACCACGGTGTTCTACATCAACAAACAGTTGAAGTTTATTGGGGGGTCGGTAAATGACACCAAGGAGAAGAATTTTTCATAGAGGATTTGGAGTTGTTGCAGCAAGACGCAAGTGGGAGTGCTTGTATGTGTACAAATGTCTAAACCGTTACAAGGGCTTTAAGTGTGTTTTGCTTGTACTACAAATAATATTTGATGGTTGCTTTCCTGGTGGCTGAACCATGATGGTTTTATTTTTGATGTGTTATACAAATTCTTTATCTGTATCTCTCTACCTTGATGGAAAAAATTATGCTCATCGGAAGATTTCGCATCAAAGCACTACAAAAGTTGCAGAAATTTGCCACGTGCATTTCGGCACGTGTACGGACACTGTACACGTGTCGATCAGGTTGCCACGTGTAAATAGCCACGCGTGCGACTCGTGTTAGATCAGAAAGTCACTAACTGCATATTTTGACACGTGTATCTTAATACACATGTCAGATTAGACACGTGTATTGTAATACACGTGTCTGACAGTTGGACACGTGTATTGAATACACGTGTTTGACAGTCAGACACGTGTATTTCAATACTCGTGTCTACTTGGACACGTGTATTACAATACACGTGTCCAACTGTCAGACACGTGTATTCAAATACACGTGTATTTGAATACACGTGTCTATTTTGTGTTTTTTTTTTTAAAAAAATTTAATTGTATTTTTTATTTAATTCTTTAATTGTATTTTTAAATTAAATTAAAAATACAATTAAAGAATTAAATAAAAAATACAATTTGAAATTTTTTTTCAATTTGTTTTTCAATTTAGTTTTGTTATTGTTTTTTTAAATTTGTTTGGGTTAATTAATTTCTTTTAAAAAAAAAAAAAAAAAAAAATTTCTTATTTCCAACCACAAATAACGCAATATTTATTTTACCCAAAAATATCACAAAATCAAATTACACAAACCAATAATTAATAACGTATTTGTTAACTATGCAAACCTTTACAAACAAAAAATAATTACAAAAAATAAACATATTCGTTAATAACAAAAAATAATTACACAAAATATCTACAAATTCGAAGGGCGTCCCTGCGAAGCACGAGGTACTGTCCCAGGGGTGTTCTCGCCAACCGGCGATTGCTGCGCAAGGGATGGTGTAGCGGGCAAAGGTGTAGCGACAGGGGAGTGCTGGCTCAGCCGTCGTCCAATAGGCGACAACGTACCAACCGTTGTCGCATTACCTGCAAGTAATATAGACAATTAAAGTATATAATATTACTTGCAAAATTAAAGGGGTAATGAAAACAAATTGAAATTAATTTTGTCATATACACAATATAAATCATACCTGCAGATGCACTATTAACTGACAACGTACTACCTACGTTTGCAGGTGAAGACTGAGCACCAAGACATGGTTGTGATACTCCCATTGAGGACATGAAGACCTTGAACTGTCGCATGCGCTGCTCCATTGCGTCGAACTGTCGCATGCGCTGCTCCAACGCGTCATTCCTCTCTCGCTCTGCCCGTAGCTCCGCTTGGATTTCTTCCATCTTTCGGGCGTGTTCGGCCCAATCCCGAGACGTGCCCTCAGATGGTCCCCCCTGTGAGCGAGGCCTGTATGAGAAGCATGTCCCCCGAACAGGAGTAACGTTCGGCCCAACCTGCCGAACGCTCCCCGCGTACTCAGGCCTTCCAACCGCCTGTTCGTACGGGTCGTTCGGTGCCCAACGCACCGTGTCTGCTGAGACGCTCTGCGTGGCGGCTGGATCACTGGATAAACTCTTCGTCATCCTCTTCTGTACGTCGTCAACATGAAATACTCATATACTGAATAATGACATATCACACACATAATTTAGAAATATTAGTAAAATAGATCAGTAGTATACGTATAGGACCCGTGTACGTTCATTCAAGTAAGTGTCGTCCTTCCTTGTGTGGGTCTTCACGAACGACGCGGCGCGAGTTGGGGGCGTGCTAGATGTACATGTCTGTCGTCATCCAGTTGAAATATATAACAAACAGAGAGCGAGGAAATAATGTAAAGAAAAAGAAAAACAATTAGCAACAAATATTAAAAACATAAACATATATTTGTTCATACCTCCTCGTGATTAAATCTGGCATAACTTTTGGATCCCGTACAATGGGGAAGGTCATTCTGCTCCCGCAGCCTCTTCATCCGTTCAGAGGTCGCCTACGCATTGAACATGAAGATAAAACTGTAAGTATTGACACACTTAAAGTAATAATAAAATTAAATGAACTGTTATTAAAAAACCACAACATTTTTTTGTCATACAATTAAAGACCTACATACTCTTTTTTGCTCAGTGCACCAATCACTCAGCAGGAACTCTACATCTTCTGCGTCATACTTCGCAAAAACATTGTCCGGCACTCTCGCACGTATAATCTCGGGTGTGTCACGGTCTCGAATATCTAGCTTGGTTTTGAACCTCGACTTCCACGAGCGGTGCTTACGGCCAATATCATTCCACACTTCCTGTTGTGCCTTGCGCTTGTCTATTGATACAGGTAGATAGAACTCCTCCTGCACATTTAATTTAAGCATTATAGGTTTAAAAACTTCAATAAAAACTTAATCTTAAGTTTAATTCAAATAAATAAATAAATTAGATTCATAAACATACCATCAGCGCGTCCCACATAGCCTGCCTAATCTGTTTATCTACCTTCGTCCATTTATCCCGCATATGTATGTAGGACCCGCTCCTGATAAGCATGCCCTCAGCCCGCCTAAAACGATTGCAGGCTCGTCCTACAGGTTGTAGAGCAACATTGTACTGCAACACAACCTTCTTCCCCCTCGGGAGCACCCAATTTCTCTTTGGGTCCCTAATCACCTCATAATATATGGTTCCGTCTGGGTTGTACCCTAATGAAAAAAAAATATACAACATTTAATTGGTTAACACTAAAAAACATAATTATATCAACAAATTGTAAATTCAATTTATTTTTCTTTCAAACTTAATATTTATTTTTGGTAATATAATATGAGTTTTAAGGATGTCTAAATATGTACTTACCCATCAACCGAATCTGGTCAATCTGTATGTGCTAGGTCGCTAGGTCGTCTGCGACCTCCTCGCCAACCCTTCCCGTTGGTGGAGGCTGTTGATCATCATCTGAAAGCATATCCTGGGGGCTATCGGGGGCCAACTGATCGATACCCAACATCGCAACGTCCCCCTCATGGAGAATCTGGCTCCCCCCCAGATCTGGCATCTGACTCTCACCGGAAAGTGGTACCTGGTTCTCTTCAGATATCGGCCCCTGGTTCTCCCTAGATAAAGGCACCTGGCTCTCTCCAGGCCCCAGGCCCTGACTCGCTGCTGATGCTGGCATCTGTCTCAACCCCATAATCTGGCCCTACATCGCTACCTGTGCTAGCATGTATCCCAACCCCACAAACGGCATCTGCATCTCCCCAATCTGTGGCAGAGGAAACCTATCATCCTGTGTCTCACTATCAGATCCACATGGCATAGGTCCAGCATATGTGAACGGAAAGTACGGCGCATAACCATGTGGCCCCATCCCCTCTCGTACCCACCATCAAGCCACGTTACCTGGTGGGGTGAACCCTATCTGAGATAATGTCGGCGGCTCTGAATATGGAGAACTGGAACATCCAGCTGTGCTGGTCTGCCCTTGATCTGACGTGGGCACGGCCACCGTACCCGGCAACAATGGTCTACAAGCGGCATCTGGGTGGTGTGGCCACGCCGCAGTATATAATGCCGTCGAATCTGTGGGCGTGGTCATGGGGGGCACGGGTGGGCGGGGTGCCCGATATGCACAAGGAGGGGGTCTCTGGTCCATCGATACTTGGGAATAAATGTAGACAAATTAATTAAAATTTGTATTTTATATATTATTAATGAATATGCAAATTATTCAATGAAATTTATGCAAATAAAAAAAAGTGTATTGAGTTCAAGCAAATTGTACCAACAATAAATATATCAATCATTGTATCACAGGAGCTTCAATTGGATCAATGTCGGGCCTGTCGTACTTGAATTCATCATTCGTATCAGGTAGGTCATCAGTGGCTAGTACGAGCGGTACGCACTTGTGATAGGTTGTACTTGCCTTATTACTCCCTTCCCCCTGCCCAACGTCGTACACGTTGCGCGGTTTGGTCCTAACTGCACAAACCCAATTTGGGTTCCTTCCATCTTCGACGTAGAATACTTGATCTACCTGAGATGTAAGCACGTACGGCTCGTCCTTAATCAGTTCTCCCCTGTAGACAAGGTGATTGAAGTTGACAAACACTAGGTCATACTCGTCTATTCTGAATCCTCTGTCCATTGTGGGGTCTGCCCAATTGCACTTAAATAGGACGTACATAGTCCTGTCATAGTACTCGACCTCAACTATATCGGTTAACTGTCCGTAGTACGTTTCGCCTTCAACGGTTGGAATATATATGCCGATGTTCTGAGTCCTCCTTCCCACATCATGGGCAAGCGTGCGGAACAATTTCCCATTTACCACGTACCTGTTGTACTTTACTGCTGTCTCCTTTAGCCCTCTACAACGCATAACCAATTTGTGGCCCAATTCCTCCCTACGTTGATCGTCCAGGCCATCGACTTATGTTATAATTACAATTATTAAATATCACATTGGTTAATTACACTGAACACGCATAAATTTTGCCAATTTCAAAATTACCACTATTTCCTTACATATGCACGATATCATTCGCACAACTGCTCATGATGTTGTGCTTCAATAAGAGCCTCTGTAATGCGACCCCTAGTGCTTGATCGCCTAAGCGCGTCTTTGTGCATCCTACATTCAGCGTATACAATTATGTAATAATTGTTATTAATAATTTTATTCAAATTCTGTTAAATATATAGACACTATTTACATCTGCAAATTGTGAAACTCTTCTGAGTTGAACGTGCATGATCGCCTAAGCGCGTCTTTGTGCATCCTACATTCAGCGTATACAATTATGTGATGATTGTTATTAATAATTTTATTCGAATTCTGTTAAATATATAGACACTACTTACATCCGCAAATTGTGAAACTCTTCTGAGTTGAACACAATATAACGATGAATCTATTGCATTGTCAACCGGTTCAGGGTAACTCGCATGCCCGCCCCCTTGGATCCATCAGGATTTCTCTGAGGTCTGTTGTGGAATGTTGGTGCGTTATCCAGATACCTTGAACAGAACGTTACCAGCTCGGTCGCTATGTACCCCTCTGCAATGCACCTCTCAGGAGCCGCTTTATTGCGCACATTAGACTTGAAACTCCCAAGACTCCTGGTGTACACACATACACAAAATTTTTATTGTCGTCAATTAGGGAACCAATTAAATCAAAATATATATGTATATATTACGCGAAATTTTACCTCTCTACCAGGTACATCCACCTATACTGCACGGGTCCGCCAAGTCTACACTCGCGCACAAGATGCACGACCAAGTAAACCATGCTGGTAAAAAACCTGAAGGAAATACCTATTCTAACTTGCACAAAGTGATACAGACGTCACCTTGCAGTCAGTCCATCTCTTCTTGTGATAGCTTGGTTGAGCATATGCCTCTAAAAAATGCAGAAATCTCCACAAGAGGTCTAACAACTTTATCTGGCAATAACTGACGCAATGCAATTGGGAGAAGTTGTTGCATCAGTATATGGCTATCATGGCTTTTCAACCCGAAAATTGTACGGTCCTTGAGCCGAACACACCATGAAATGTTCGAGGCGTATCCGTCTGGGACCCTTACATTTCGAAGAACCTTCAAAAAATTTTCTTTGTCCTCCCTAGACATCGTGTGACAGGTAGCGGGAATATACGTCTTACCATTGCGGCCCATAGGTCTCAACCACATTTCCTGCAAGTCCAGCCGAGCTGCCAGGTTGTCCTTTGTTTTCCCTTTGATATCCAAAATAGTGTCAAGTATATTATCCATGACATTTTTTTCTATGTGCATAACATCAAGATTGTGCCGAAACAAATTGTCTTTCCAATACGGCAATCTGAAAAAAAATATTTTTCTTCTTCCACATAACATCATCGGAACTCCCTGCACCCTTCTTCCGCTTCTTCCGTTTCTTCTTCTTACCCATGTTTTCATCCACAAACGCAACTCCGTCTAACTGTTGGAGGATCTCGTCTCCCCATGGCACATTTAGCGCGCTGTCAAATTTTTCAGTACCGTCAAATGTTCTTCTGTTCAGCCGCCACAGATGTTCAGTTGGCAAGCATCTCATGTGCCCCATATAGAAAAATTTACATCCGTTCTTTAAATATTTAGAACGTATCGATTGCATACAGTAAGGACATGCCTTCACACCCCTGTTAGGACAACCAGATAAATCTGCATACGTTGGCAAGTCGTTTATTGTCCACATCAACTAGGATCGCATATTAAAATTTTCCTTCTTTAAAGCATCGAATGTTCATACCCCTACATTCCACAGTTCTAGCAACTCATCAATCAATGGCTGAAGGTAAACATCAATATCCATACCTAGTGAGCTCGGTCCAGGGATAACCAGTGACAGGATGAATGACGTCTGTTTCATGCACATCCAAGGAGGCATATTGTACGACACAAGCATTACAGGCCATGTGCTGTGGGATGTGCTCATGTTCCCAAAAGGATTAAATCCATCTGTTGTCAAACCAAGCCGGACGTTCCTACTGTCTGCCATAAAATCTGGATGTAAAATGTCAAACGATCTCCATGCCTCACCGTCGGCCGGGTGCCTCAATACGCCATCCCTAGTGCGGCCTTCTGCATGCCATCTCATATGGGGCGCAGTATACTCAGACATGAATAACCTCTGTAACCGTGGGATGAGTGGAAACCACCTCAACATTTTCACCGAGCGTTTTTTCCTCGCTGATATGACCTCACCATCCTCATCTATATGTGTATCAGCCCTCCACTTAGATTCTCCACATACGGTACATGAATCTAATTCTTTATTGTCTTTCCAGAATAACATACAGTCATTACGGCATGCCGGAATCTTCTCATACCCTAGACCCATGAAACTTAGGAACTTCTTCGCCTCATACGTATTAACTGGCAATGTCTCATCGCAAGGAGGCAACAGCTGATTGATAAACTCGAGAATGTCTGAAAAAATTTTGTTACTAATACCTCCAACGCACTTCAAATTGTACATGTGTACAATATCACTCAATTTACTATGCCTGGTACCAGGGTGAAGTAGCTTCTCGACAGTCTTTAACAACTCTTGGTACTTCAATGCGTCCCCGCAAGAGGTTCCTTCGTCAACTTGTTGCAGATCCGTACTGACGGCTTCAGCAACATCATGCATGTCGAAGGCATCACGCAACATGGCGTGCATGTCATCATCCTGTTCCAGCCCCCCCCCCCTGTTCAGTGAATTCACCATTTTCAGTACTACAGGTAGCGAAATTTGTGCCACTGTGATGACTAGAACACTGACCACGAACAACAGACCCGCTCGTGATCTCACCGTGCATATACCACAAATTGTATCCCGGATTCACCCCCTACCTCCTGTCAGGTGGGCAAGAATGTAATTTGGAGTGTGACACTAGTTATTTTGACAATACTTGCATGGGCAGTAAATTTTGCCATCTACAGCCGTACAGTTACTAACGGCAAATGCCACAAACGCCCTACACCCGTCGTTATACTGTATCGTACCCCTACGTGCTGACATCCAAGACTTGTCCATATTTCTCTGTATAGGGTTAAGAGATCGAGACAAATTATACTTCTTACAATGTGAACTTGTAAAAAAAGAAAGAACATGGGTTACAATTTTACGGTTATGGTTTTAGGGTTTACGGTTTAGGGTTCTGGTTTTTGTAATTTTTTTTTTAAAGGGTTTAGGGTTTAAGGTTTATGGTTAGGATTTTTGTTTGTGTTTTAAGGGTTTAGGTTTTATTTTTTTTATTTATATTTTTTGAAGGGTTTAGGGTTAGGGTTAGGGTTTAGGGTTTACTTTTTTATTTATATTTTTTTAAGGGTTTAGGGTTAGGGTTTTGGTTTTTTCTTAAGGGTTTAGGGTTTTGTTTTTAAGGGTTTAGGGTTTAAGGTTAGGTTTTTTTTTTTTTCTTAAGGATTTAGGGTTAGGGTTTTTGTTTTTTCTTAAGGGTTTAGGGTTTTGTTTTTAAGGGTTTAGGGTTTAGGATTAGGGTTTTTTTTTTCTTTAGGATTTAGGGTTAGGGTTTTTGTTTTTTCTTAAGGGTTTATGGTTTTTGTAATTCTTTTTTTTTTTTAAGGGTTTATAGTTTTTGGGTTTTTTTTTTAGTGTCTAGGGTTTAGGGTTAGTGTTTTTGTTTTTCCTTATAGGTTTAGGGTTTTTGTATTTTTTTAGGGTTTAGGGTTTAAGGTTAGGATTTTTGTTTTTTCTTACGGGTTTAGGGTTTTTGATTTTATTTTTATTTTTTGAAGGGTTTAGGGTTAGGGTTAGGGTTTAGGGTTAATTTTTTTATCTATATTTTTTGAAGGGTTTAGGGTTTTTTTTTCTTAAGGGTTTAGGGTTAGGGTTTACGTATATATTTTTTTAAGGTTTTAGGGTTAGGGTTTTAGTTTTTTCTTAAGGGTTTAGAGTGTTTGATTTTTGTTTTTTGAAGGGTTTAGGGTTTAGGGTTAGGGTTTTAGTTTTTTCTTAAGGGTTTAGAGTGTTTGATTTTTGTTTTTTGAAGGGTTTAGAGTTTAGGGTTTTAGTTTTAGTTTTTCCTTAAGGGTTTAGGGTTTTTGTAATTTTTTTTTTAGGGTTTAGGGTTAGGGTTTTAGTTTTTCCTTAAGGGTTTAGGGTTTTTGTTTTTTTTTTTTTTTAGGGTTTAGGGTTAGGGTTTTTGTTTTTTCTTAAGGGTTTATGGTTTTTGTAATTCTTTTTTTTTTTAAAAGGGTTTATAGTTTTTGGGTTTTTTTTTTTGTAGGGTTTAGGATTTTTTGGTTTTTTTTTAGTGTTTATGGTTTAGGGTTAGGGTTTTTTTTCTTTCTTATAGGTTTAGGGTTTTTGTATTTTTTTAGGGTTTAGGGTTTAGGGTTTTTGTTTTTTCTTACGGGTTTAGGGTTTTTTAATTTTTTTTCTTAGGGTTTAGGGTTTAGACCTTTGTTATGAATTGTTCAATAACATATATTACTGTAAATGGTAGACGGTGGCAAATTTGTTTCAAATTTGTTTTTGTTTTATTGATTATAATTATTGAGGTTAATTTTCGTTGAAATCGTTGGGTACGATCATTTTATTATTAAATGAGGGAAAGTTTGTTTGAAAATCATTTTTGTAAAAATTTGTCAAAAAGGATAATAGCAACACAAATGTACAATTAAACTATGTTATTATTTTTGTAGAAAAAAATGCTGAAATAGAGTGTACAGCATAGTTGTTGAAATTTGATTTTAAACAATTCCACAATTTATTTTAAGGTGATTTTGTATATTTGAACCATTTTTAGAATTCATTTTTTCATATTTGAATTTTTTATGAATTTGTATATGTCGACCATATGTAAAATGCATATATTGATTTTATGTTGCTTTTTTAAATTTTGTTGTTAAGGCAAATTGTACTGAATGCTTAGAAAAAATATGTCTTCTCCTCACACCAACGTTTAAAGTGACAAAATGATATTGTAAATTTTATAATACGAATAATGAAGTAAAAAGTGAACGGTCAATTTGTAATCGTTGGTTTCCCATGCAAAACCATATTCGTAGTACAGTAAAATATATCAAAAAAAAAAAAGACAAAAAAAATGTATGCATATTTCACATGCAAAACCACAAAAAAAACTAAAAAAAAAAACACAACAATATATATACAAACCCAACAAAATCAGTAGCATTGCATGGGGAAAAAAAAATGCCCAGTATTAATTGATAAATCCACGTTTATTATTAGAAAATATTAAAACAAATAGGAACATATTTTAAACAAATACATTTAAATGTACCACGTTTATTATAGCAAAAAAATCAATGATAAAAATAAGGGAAAATTACTCACAATTTATGCTCCTTATATTTGTTGTGGTGTAATTTATGCTTCTTAAGGATTTTGTACCTGCATTGTTGGAAAAAAAAAATTAATAAAACAAAAGAAATACACAAGTCAGAGAGAGAGAGATGTAGAGAGAGAGAGAGAGAGACAGAGAGATATTTAGAGAGGGAGGTCCGGACCTGAAGCTCACCGGAGTGTTTGGAGCCGGCTGGAGTTCAGAGAGAGAGATAGAGACAGAGAGAGAGAGGGAGAGAGAGGGAGACTTTGTTATAATGTATGGAGAGAGGTCACGACCGGAGTGATTAAATTGCCGGTCGGAGTTAAGGGCCGGTACTGTTTGGGTTAGAGAGAGAGAGAGAGTGAGCTGGCCAGAGGTGCTTTGACGGAGAGGGAGTTGGCCGAATGCGCGGAGGTTGGTGAGGTGGCCGGTGACGTCGACAGAGAGGGAGAAAGAGAGTGAGGGTGAGAGAGAGACAGTAAGAGTAAGAGAGAGATATGATCGATGGATAGCTTCCTCTGGAAGCTACCCATTTAAAAATTTTATTTTTTTTTAAAAAAAAAAAAATTAAAAGAAATGGCCAGGTGGCGCGCGGGAATTGTCCCGCGCTGTGCACCTGGCCAAATGTTAGCCACATGGCCAATTAGGAACGTGTACTAATATACACGTCCCTAATGGGAGACGTGTAATTTTGTAAAACTGATTATTAATATTTTTGTAAAAAGTAAAAATTATACATATAAATATATAAACCATAACCCGACCCTAAGTGTACGTATATACTATACTATATATAGCCATAAATAATAACCGTAAGTGTATGTACTATATATAGCCATAAACTCTAATCCTAAGTGTATGTACTATATATGTACATAAACTCTAACCCTAGGTGTATGTATCATATATGTACATAAACCCTAAGTGTATATACTATATATAACTATAAACTCTAACCCTAAGTGTATGTACTATATATAGCTATAAACCCTAACCGTAAGTGTATGTACTATATATGTACATAAACCCTAACCCTAGGTATATTTAATATATATGTACATAAACCCTAACCCTAAGTGTATGTACTATATATAGCTATAAACCCTAACCCCAAGTGTATGTACTATATATAACTATAAACACTAACCCTAAGTGTATGTACTATATATAACTATAAACCCTAACCGTAAGTGTATGTACTATATATGTACATAAACCCTAACCCTAGGTATATTTAATATATATGTACATAAACCCTAACCCTAAGTGTATGTACTATATATAGCTATAAACTCTAACCCTAAGTGTATGTACTATATATAACTATAAACACTAACCCTAAGTGTATGTACTATATATAGCTATAAACCCTAACCGTAAGTGTATGTACTATATATGTACATAAATCCTAACCCTAGGTATATGTACTATATATGTACATAAACCCTAACCCTAAGTATATGTATTATATATAGCTATAAACCCTAACCCTAAGTGTATATACTATATATATCTATAAACCCTAACCATAAGTGTATGTACTATATATAGTCATAAACCCTAACCCTAAATGCATATACTTGATATAGCTATAAACTCTAATCCTATATATATATATATATATATATCATTTTTATTCCCCTTTTTTTTGTTGGAAAATTTAATATTGTATTTATAAAACTCACATATAGTACATAAATTCAATGATCGATTTACACATCTCTTGTACAAACATGGATAAGAGATATATAAGAGAATGAAATTAAACATATCTTTTTAAAGAATGAGAAAAATCAACATTTAGCTTTTTAATTTTTAATTTTTTAATTGTTTGAGGAGATTCTCTTTTTAACTTGATTGAATAAAATTCGACTTAAACGCCGTAAAAAAACTATAAGATAAGTTTTTTTCATTTTTCCAACTGTTTAGATTTAATATCACAATCTTTCTTATACAAAATTAGAGTAAATATACTGTAGTTTTTTGTAACAGCACATAAGCCAAATTCATTCGAATTTCTATAATATCGGAACAATCTAATTATAATCAATTTAGGATTTAATGTTATATTTAAAAGTGTACAATAATGACACATGAAAATTATATTGACATTATTATTCATAAAATGTAAAATCAATTAAATTATAACCCATACCCCTAAGTGTATATATTATATATACCTATAAACCCTAAAACCCCTAACCCTAAGTATATATACTATATATAGCAATAAACCCTAACCCTAAGTATATATACTATATATAACTATAAACTCTAACCCTAAGTGTATATACTATATATATCGATAAACCCTAACCCTAAGTATATATACTATATATAGCTATAAATCTTAACTCTAAGTGTATATACTATATATAGCTATAAACCCTAACCCTAAGTGTATGTACTATATATAGCCATTGACCTAAGTGTATATACTATATATAGCTATAAACCCTAAGTGTAAATATTATATATAGCTATAAACCCTAATCCTAAGTGTATATACTATATATATCGATAAACCCTAACCCAAAGTATATATATTATATATAGCTATAAACCCTAGCCCTAAGTGTATATACTATATATAGCTATAAACCCTAACCCTAAGTGTATGTACTATATAAGAGACTAAACCATAAGTATTTAATTTATTATGTAGCACGGAACCCTCAAAATAATTGCATTTACTATATATAGCCATAAATAGCTAGGTTAGGGTATATATATACAAGTCATTATAAATGTATATAGTTTCTAAACCGTTTACATGGATGCATATATATATATATAGTATTAATTATAGGTTTTTTAACTTTGTTATGTTTTAATTTTTTTTTTTTTTTTGTTTCTAAACATAGATGGTGTACAAAACTAAACCCTAATTTGAACTATTTGGTTTAATTATATATATATAGCACCAAATTTGGTTTAATTATGCATATAGTACAATATGTAAATTAGGTTAGGGTTTACGTACTTATCAGTATACCATATATATATATATATAAATAAGAAACTCAACATGTAAACTCTAAGTATAGAATTTACATATAGCATATAGCTTTAAAACCTAACATTATGTGTATATGCTATGTACACCGTAATTTCACAAATTTATATAGTTAATAAGATAAGGAGTTTTTTTTTTTTTAAAAAAAAATGAACACAAAACAATTTTTTTTTTAATATATATTTGGAAAAAATAATAGTTGGCCACGTGTATTTATTACATGTGGCAACATATGGACGCGTGTATTTTTACACTCGTCTATCTGGACACGTGTAGTAATACACGTATCCAATTGGACACGTGTATTTTATACACGCGGCCAATTGGGGTATTTATACCACTAGCCACGTTGTCAAAAAGACACGTGGCTAGTTGGACGCGTGTCTACAGTAACCGGTACTGTAGACACTCGTCCAATTGTAGGGTTTTTTGTAGTGAAGTCTTCCTTAGATCTTTGGATGAACGAGTCTGGACTTCTGTTGGGAAAGGCTGGAAATGGTCGAGCACTCCTTTGTTTGCGTGATCCAAAGGTGAGTTAAATGAGTATAATTAGAATAGCAAAGGCCTAAATGCTATTTTTGCAGTTGTGTTTCCTAAGGAATTCAAGCAAATTTAGAAATACGAGAATGTTAAGAAAGCATGAGAAATCCTAGAGGTTACCCATGAAGGTACCAAGACTATAAAGAATTCCAAACTTCAGATGTTAAAATGTAAGTTTGAAAAGATTAGAATGAAGGAAAATGGAACGTTCGATGAGTTTAACACTCTGTTGAATTACATTGTTAATTCTAGTTTTAATCTTAGGGAGAAGATTCCTAACTACAGGATTGTCAGAAAAATTTTGAGGTCTTTACTTAAAAGGTTTAAACCAAAAGTGACTGCCATGGAGGAAAGCAATGATTTGGACTCTATGGAAGTTGAAGAGCTTGTGACGTCCCACATCGCTTGGGAATGAGGATGTGCTTATATGTATAAATGCACCATTTATTACACAACGCGTTTTAAAGCCGTGATGGCAATGAACCTATCAGAACTCCGCAGTTAAGCGAGCCGCTGCGAGAGCAATCCCAGGATGGGTGACCTCTTGGGAAGTCTGATATGGGGAGCCAAAAGCGGACAGTATTGTGTCATTGGGAGTGGATCGTTATAAATGGTATCAGAGCCATTGCTCAGCCTGAGATGGTGGGAGCGTGCACAAGCCCAAAGAGGGTTGCCGGCGGGCACTCGCTGGGATGCCAAGAATGGGGTGATCCCATGAGGGTCGCCAGCGAAGACGCTGGGTCCCAAGGGGGGGTGATTGTGACGTCCCACATCACCTGGGAATGAGGATGTGCTTATATGTATAAATGCACCATTTATGACACAACGCATTTTAAAGCCGTGATGGCCATGAACCGATCAGAACTCCGCAATTAAGCGTGCTGCTGCAAGAGCAATCCCAGGATGGGTGACCTCCTGGGAAGTTCTGTTTGGGGAGCCAAAAGTGGACAATATTGTGTCATTGGGGGTGAGTCGTTACAGAGCTCATTGGATCTCTTCAAAATTATGAGTTGTCCTTACCTCAACCAAAGAAGAAACTTTGGATTTGAAAACCTCTAAGAAGAAGGTTGTTGACTCCTCTGATGAGTGCTCTACAAATTCTAAGGAGATGGCCTCGTTGGCCAAGAAATTTAGGAAGTTCCTCAGATTTAGAAAGGGGACCAACAAGAACCTTGCCTTCGATATTTCTAAGGCATGGAGCCACTTGAGGAAAGAAAGAAAAGCCTACGATGGATAAGAACACATGGAGCATTCAATGTTTTGAGTGTTCAGGCTTTGGGTATGTTTGAACTTGTTACGGTTTGAGGAAAATTAACTAGTAATTGATTCCATGACCCATTTCCATTTGGACGACATGGAAACACAAGGGAACATTGTACTCTCATCAAAAAGCATACAACAGAAGACTTTTCATTTACCAAATAGCAAGATAGCCTCTAATCGTACCACAATCGATAAATACAAGAGTAAAACTAAATACATCGGGTCATAACATTGATAATATCAAGTGTCTCGGTTTAAGATGGATCATCAAGTCAAAAGGGAAAATATTACAACCCGAGTCTAAAGGCTCTAAAGCATTATACTAGTTCAACTAGACCAAAAGTTTAATTGATCAAGGTCATCATAAGTCAAATCACAATCCTGAATAACCTCGACGATAGGCTCATAATCAATCTTTGGAACCTTGCTCCAAGCACACTGCACCAAGTAAACTACATGCATGAAATCTAAGAAGCGGTCAATTTCCTTCGCTCTTTCTGACATCAAAAGATCCGACAATCTAGGGTCCAACTCCTCAAAAAAAGTCGGGTCAAGTCATCCTGAACTTTTAGGAAACAGGGTTCCTTCTCCTTCGGTTCCGTCATCACCAAACAAGTTGACTATAAACAACATATATTTTAAAGGTGGAAGGATACATCCGTAAGTTTACGACTTACTGAGTATAATACACGAGGATAGGGCGTTATTATGTAGTGAACTTAGTTGTTTAGAAAAATGTTTGCAAATCACAAACAGTAATAAGATGAGATTCTCAATACAATGGTAAAATAAAATGATGATGCAATATATATATTAAGAGATAAATGTCCTTAAGCCTATCTTGTTAGGGTTGACACTGTCTCGAGGGACCTGTAATATATCATTGATGCGCCAGTGAAACACACATATCGTCATCATTAGTGGCTCGACCAAATTTAAACCCCGGGTGATCAAAACTACTAACAATACTGTAGTTGTGACCCCATTCGTACATGGTACGCCGATCAATTATAACAGTTGGATCCAAGGTCATACAATAAAACTAAATCTCTTTGACTATGGAGCCAACCTATATAATAGCAAGTCCGTGACCGTTATCCCGTACACAGTGTACCATGTCATATGATGCAATTATTTACAGTCTTTTACATGCATGCATTTAAAAAAACTCCTATTTTCACCACTTCATTATTCATCAAGTTTTTTTTTCACAAAAGTGGAGTTAACATCATTCTAAAATGTATTTCATGTGAGTTGTAAGAATGCACGTTTGCTATGTAAAATAACCATATCATAAAAAATCGAAATAACAAGAATCCGTATGAGTTTTACTCACTTTGATCGTGCGATTCCTCCAAACAATCACCTTGGTACTTACCACCATCAAAATCTACGAAACGATCTACTATTAATCTCCGATCTCGACGAAAATATCCTTAATCCTATACTAGGGGCAAAATGGACATTCTATCTAACCATCTCAATTATCGTGTCGATCGTTTAACTTTGATCATTTGGTATCCCTATTGAACGTTCGGTAAATTTCAAGAAGCACAATTTCAAAAAAAGGTCTTAACTTTTTCTAACCTAAAACGTTCTAAGGTCATTTTCAAATGCTTAACAATGTCCCCAATCATAAGAACATATTCATACACATCAAGTTACGTCTAACATCATTAACTGGCTAACTCATTGCTATTTTTGTTTTAAAACCTCAACATAATCCATGTTTCTTTATTAAGTTCTTACACATGGAGTTATTCATATCAAATCCAACAAGATAACAAGGCCTTCATTGTAAACGTAAAACCTCCAATGCAATAACCAATAACTAAACTATCATAATCAACCTAGAGATTCAAAACCGCAAACTAAGGGGCTATGCTACAAAAATGAGACTAAACAGCACATAAACAACAAGATGATAGTCTAACAACACTACTAAAAACAAGTTTAGGCTTAGAAAGTTACTTCATTTGAAAAACAAGCACATTCTCTCTCCAACTCTCTCTCTCTCTCTCTCTCTCTCTCTCTCTCTTAATCTAGGGCTTTTTAGAACTAAAGTAAAATGAAAATAAAGGCCTAAGGGTCTTAAGGTTCTACTCATAGGAGAGCTAGTAGAGCTGAGGTGCCATATTTTGAAACAAAAACCCTATTTCTGGCTTCTATCATTCACTGGCAATCATTAGAATCCAACTTCGAACATTTACTTACGATTGTTTAAATCAAACTTCAAACATTTACTGTGGCAGAAAATTCAAAAAGAACCAAGACTCCTCCTTCAATCTCTTGAAACCAAAACTGAACATATAACCACTTACAAAATTATACTTATACTTAATTAAAGATTGTGATATTACAATTAACCCTCCTAGGAAACAACATTCTCAAAGGTTTACCCCTACTTGCTACCACTATGGTAGAGTTGATCATATTTTACATCATTGTTTCAAGCTTAGGACTAGGGAACCTAAGAAAGAAAGTATCCCTCCTAGGACTAATCAAGAGAGACTTGTCTACATTATGAAGGATGTAGTGTCTAAGCTAGACAAGTTAAAAGGTACGAAGTATATTCCTATAGGTAGAAAGAACAAGGATAGAAGAAGGGAGATCACTCACCAATTTTGGGGAGTGATAAGAGACCTACTTGGACTAGATGGTCTCATAGCATGCCTAGGATTGAGTCTCATGCATACATTTGCATCCTAGTCAATGCATTTTTTTTTTCAATTGAGCCTCTATTTTGCTTGTGTGTCTTGTGTTTTTTTTTTTGTGTTTTTTTTTTCTTAATAAAAAAAAAATATATTGGTTGCCATTGTGACACTAGCACAAGTTGTTTTTGCATCAATCCTTCATTGGACTTAACAAGTCAACATCACAAATTCATGATTATTTTGTATATCTTATGCATGAGAATTGATGGCTTTGATGGACTTTGGGTTTTATGGGCATAAATGGTGTGATAAGTGTGACAATGTAGTTGTTTCTTTTTGGACTTTATGATTTTCACAAGCTTGAGTTTGACTGCATGAGTGAGCTTTTGGTGGGCAACCATGTATAGGAGTTGGACTAGCACTAAGGCCAAATTGACTAATTCGCTAGTTGAACCTTAGATATAAAACTCTTACACCATTCTTTCTTTACTTGAGCACCTATGCATAAAAAATAAAAAAATCTATGTTCTTAAACTGTGAAAAGAGTGAACAGTAATGCATTGTCCTTAAAATTTCTTACGTCCTTAAAGAAAAATTCAGTATTTGATTCATTGTGGAAAAAAATAAATGATAAATGGACATGGATGCAATTAGTGCTCCGTCTTAAGGACAATGTGTGTATGAGAGTTTCTAGGCCCTAGTATACATAAGGTTTTGCTTTTGGCTTTTGACTTTAAAGTCTTATCATACTTCTTCATAAGGTTTCTATTCAAAGCCTGACCCCCTTAACAAAATCAAGTCTTAATCTTGCTTGTAAAGCTTTTACATACTACACACAATACATGGTCTATCTGCTTCATACTATGAATGCATTGTATGTTATTAAAATCTCTATCGAGGATGTGAAACTTATGACTTTACTATACATATTTGACCTATTCAATGAGTTGTCAACTCATTGGAGACAAGTTGTTTTGAGATGTGAATATTTTATCCTAAGTGTCACGATAATATCCTTCGGGTAAGTTCTAGTGTTTTTTTTTTTTTTTGTGATTTTTAATAGTAATTGGCTATTTTTGGTCAATCACATCCGGACAGGTTTGCAGCCATGTCCTAACGGACCCTTGTGTCAATTTTCACTAATGAGTAGACATGTCTGGATGGATCACTTACTCGTCCGGACATGACTTGAACATACACATGGTATTTGATTTTAAAACACCCAAACAACTTTTCATTTCTAATTTTCTCTCATTTGGGTCTCTTTAAATCATCCATACACACGGATTTGGGTAATTCCCATTGATTTACATCTTCAAATCATCAATTTTTCTTCAACTTCAATCTAGGAAGGTGAGTTTCTCATCTTACTCATTTGTGTGTTTCTTTACAATTTCGCATTCCATACACATTTTAGGCCTTAAGGGTTTCCACTTAGATTTTCTAATAATGTGGTTGGATTGTAAAAAATTTGTCTTTTCATATATTTAGAGCACTAGCAACAGATACCCAACCATTTTCCCTAAATTTCGGGAACAAAATTACTTTTTGATTCCCTATAAAAAAAAATATTTCACAATAAATTCCCTTATATTTCTCTATGTCAATTAAATACTCTTTCTTTATTCTTATTTTATTCATTTTCTTACTTTCCTACTTTTTGTCATTTTATCATTATATAATTCATTTGGTAGTTACAGTGCTACCCAATACATTGGGTAGCACTGTAGCTACCAAGAATTTATAAGAAATAAAGGGAAACTGATGTGGGTGATATTTTGTGACTTTTGTTTGTATGGCTCACTCACACACATTGTGCACACCATATGTTAGATAAAATGCCTCGGTGGGCATTTTCTTGGATTTTGTGCATGCAATTGATTGACATAGCATTCTCTTTTACTCCATTATGCATGTCGATCATCATTGTACATTCTAGGGTTTAGAAGAAGAAAAAAATGTTTTTCATAAATTCCTCATTGTGTCATTGCCTTAGTTTTATGAGCATTTGTGTCTCATTTTGATTTTTTTTTTTTTTTTTTTTTTTTTTTTGGCATGGTGTAGTTAATTTACTCATGGTTTTTAAAACATGGTGCATTGGTCTTTCCCATGGTTGGAGGCTAAGTTATCTTTGAGAGCTTGTACACACTTAGGTGATTTTAGCCTAGGTAAGTGTCTAGCAAGTCCACACGTGCACTTTCAAATGGTTTATGTGTCACCTTATGCTTAGGTGATTACATTGTGTGTTTGGACTAGTGTTTGTTGGTTGGACTGCTTTTTTAGGGAAATGGTCAAATTCTCAAGGAGGCATTCTTGAAAGGCTGCTACTCAAGTTGTGAAAGATAAGTTCAAATCCAAGACCTTGGTAGTCGAACAGGGCGTTAAGGTATCTGAGCTTGAGAAACCCCATTTCTCTTTTATTTTATAAATCTTTAGGACTAAAGGTTGGGTGTAACGCCCCCAAAATTAGGTAATTGTATTTACATAACTGGGAGGTTTCCTGGCAATTTTCTCAGTTCAATTAACTGATAATTGACTGGAGAAGTTACCTTAAAATTGAATCAGAGTAAAGGGCATGCAAAAACATAAATTATGACCAGAGATTTAATTATAAATTTATCATCATAACAACAAGCATCATCAACTTGAACTCAGAACTTTCAAACAAACACTATTATTAAATTCTATTTACCTAATCCAGACAATATGATTCATCGACTTGGCATCTTCATCCAATGAATTCCTCATTCTATCTTCAAGAGACCTTCTAATCTGCAAAACAATAGGGTGTTTCCCAATGGAAGAGAATAATTGCTTAAGTCCATGAGCCAGTAAATAAATAATTACAAAAACGACTATTCAATGAGCCTTGAATAACAATCTTATACCTTTGGAATCTTAGACGTGAGTTTTCACAAATGATGTATATTACTTCTGTTATTACGCCTAGGTAGAAAAGTAATTTATTTTGAAGAAACGATGGGCAAGATTCCAGTAGCAATATTAATATTTTAATGCAGAGTAAACATGTTACATATTATACAAGTCATAGCTGTTCTTTATATGGTCTACCCAGGATATTACCCATTCCTAGTAGGGTTGGTGCTGTACCGAGGGACCTGTAATACAGCATTGGTGCCTTGGATATTGTACGCTACAGTCCATTACTAGACCCCGACCGAATCTAACTTCGGGTGGCCCACAGCCTCATGCCGCTAATAACGTCTGTCTATAGTGACCACCACTCAAGCATGATCGCACCAGTCACAAGAACCATTAAATTCAAGGCCAAACATCATTCCAAGTAATCTTTATGACCATAGGATCAAGCCTATATAGTAAGCCCATGACCGTTTTTCCGCACATACCAATGTACCATGTCATACGATGCAAATATTGTTAATTTGTTAACACTATAAAATAAGTATTACTCATCACGAAGCAGTATAAACACAGTAGGCTCTAAGCATATGTTATAAAGAACAAAATGCGATTAGTTAGCTGATATATCGCACGTCAAAATGATACCAATTTTGTAAGTATTTACTTACCTCAAACGATCATCCAAAGGCTCAGCCATTTAGAATTCCCACTACTGCAAAATCATGACCTAGTATTAAATGAAAACTACGAGAGTTCTAACCTATGCACGAAAAACCCTAAATATAACTTAAGCATTTTAACCTATCATTAAAACCTTAATTACCCCTTTCTCGCCACTATCGAACGTTTGGTATCAAGGTCAGTTGTTCAATCATCACAAGGATCAAAAATTCGGTCTAGTATACCGAACTTTTGAGAAGTAGCAGAATGCATGAAAGAATCAAAACTCAAACTCAAACCATTTTCTTTTAGAACTATGGCTTAAAATAGTTTCAATACGACATGTTAAATCATGTTAACATAAAGTGTAAACTCCTACTTTCTTAGAAAATGTTCCCTTTTAAGATAGATGAATTATGAAGACACCATGATACGTTTCAGACTCATTACAACACATGGTTAGGATGCTAGAATTATGAAGAAGAAAAAATGATTTTAAAGTTCATGGTTTACCTCGAATGAAGCTGAGTAACACCAAAGTCACCTCTTCTTTCTCTAAAATATCTCTCACTCAAAAAATAAGATAGCAATGATGCATGGAGGTGTGGAGGCATCTGAAGGTCATGGTGGTGGTTTATATAGACCGGTTTAAAGGAAACAAGGCTGAATGAGATAGATAGTAAATTAAAATTGCTTTTAAGGTATCATTGAACGTTCGGTGTACGATCTTGAACAATCGATGTACTATTTTGAAAAAGAAGAAAGGGTACAAATTGAACTTTCCAAAGATGCTTTGAACTTTCGATCTATTTCGAACACACGCATAAGTTGTCCACATTGAACATTGCGAAGATGATTTGAACTTTCCATGTACTATTCTAAACATGCATAGAAGTGGTCCACATTGAACGTTCCGAAGATGCTTCGAACTTTCAATGGGGGTCCATGTCAAAGATTTTAAGGGCTCATCGAACATTTGATCAAGGTTTATAAAAAAATAAAAAAATAAATAAATAAAACTTATTATTATCATTTGTAATTCAATAGGATAGTCTTAAAATATTACTGAGTTAACATCACTATGGAAATTTGGAATTTTACCTATTTAAAAAAATTAAGGTTTTTTGGGTATTACATTGGGAGTCCTTGTTTAAACCATTCAATGCTTACCTTAAAATTATTCGCCAATTCTACGTGAACATGGATTAGCAAGGGATGGATCCTCCTTCCTTTGTGAACTCCATTAGGGAAACCAAAATCAAGGTCACCGCTGAGCTTATCTTAGAGGTAATCCATATTCCTCTTGTCCCTCAGCCTGGCTATCATTTTGATAACCCTGGTAAACCAAATAAGACAACCATGTTCGCTTATGCAAATGGCTCTTCATGGTTAGAGCATGAGAAATGCGTTCATTTATCCTATTTCTCTCTAGTCATGCATCTTCTTTCCCAGATTATACTTTAGAATGTGTGGCTCATAAATTTGTTAGGGTTTCTACCCCAAAGTTTAATTACTTTGAATAAAATTTTAGTTTTAATTAAATAAATTTATTTAATAAACATCGGGCATATAACTATTTACAAGTATACTTTTAATGATTATTAATTTGTCATATACATATAAGATCCATAAGTTATATTGAATATGACTTGAACTGAGTAATGATATTATCATACAGAAGATGTAAGTCATAAACCACGTAACCTATAAACTATTGTTCGTAGTCGATAATGGAATTGAGCATTCCATTTGATAAGACTAACATGTCGATCATGATTTATCTTAATCATGTGAAGTGATGACTTTGGGTTGACATGTTAGTGTAGATACAATGCACAAAACAGGCCACATGAGATGTTATTCTTTTATAACATTGTCAAAAGAATGATTTGAACTCGCGACTCTTATAACATTAGCTCTCAATCCTGAGAGGGTCATGAACTCAAATTTGAAATGGAGGTCACTTTAATACATTTAAGAGTGAGACCTATCTCGGTCAAAATTCTTGACGTGTTGGGTGATCACATTAGCATTGTAGGAACACAACTGCTCAAAAAGGAATCCAAATTCTTTGATTTAATCAAATAGATAAGAAACATCTCCTTAAGATAGATTTAATAGAATTGATTATTCTTAATCCCGAGCCTAGGTGTGAATTGAGATTTCACAAGTACAAAGTGAAATGAGATTTCAAAATTAACAGAATAATCAAGGGATTAAATTGGGTACTCAAGGATAAAAGGTGGTGAATTAAAGTGATAATCATTTTTTGACTTTAATTCAACTAGGGATTATTTCATAGAGGAGTCAAATGCAAAACATAAAAATGTCATTGGGAGTATTTGAAATAATCAAAAATAAAATAATAGAGTGCAATTATAAGTGTTTAGTGAAATCAATTGTAATTAATAGTAACTTAGGACAAACCATGAGATGACAAGTATCTTGTGCATATTAGAGAGAAGGTTTAGAGGTTTCAAAATCAGCCATTGATCCTAGTGAAGAGCAAATTCACTATGTAAGTGTTTTCCTTGCAATTTTTTTTTTATTATTATTATTTCACAATTTTTTTTCTATGGTTTCATGATCTCTTTCTTGGGCTTTTCTACTGCATATAATGTACATAATCCCATAAAAATCACCACACAGAGATTGGGTTTGGGAGGGCTACATTCATGTTCGCTATTGTGGATGAGATTCCTATTGATCTTTGCATACATGCTATTGTGCAAATGATTGAATCTTTTTATGATAAATCCACTTCTCTCCCATATGTTGACCTCATCACCAAGCTGGTCAAGCATCTAGCATTCCTATGGCGACCTAATTCAAAAACATGACATGCATTATTTTTTTTAATCAAGCCGACATAGTGGTTAGGAGACTATACATATATCACATTGATAGATAATATCAAGGCCACATAACATAGCATGAACATAAACTCAATATCAGAATTCCATAACACTGTAATGGAAACATATGAACATGAGAGAGAATATACACGTAATAGATCAAAATTGATATAAACATCTATGTGATTAAAGCTTGCCCATTGTATCTTTTACATATAAAATAATGGATATACAAAAGGTGTCACATACAACACAATGTCTAGTACACGACAAAAGATGTGACAACATGAAAATAGATTAGCTAATAATCTGACACCGACGTCCAGCACCTATACTCTCAGTCATAGTAGCCCAAGTACAAGTCTATAGGATCCTCGTCTACATCCTCAACACCTGCATCAACAACATGGTCTATGTGATCGTAGAGTTAATCACATTAGCATAGGCTGATTAATGAGTTCACGATCTCAGTAAGTATAGAAATTACTGACTTTTACACTGAGCCGACTTATTAGTTTCTACATGAGTTTACAATAACAGCTACTTAGTTTAACTTTTCCTTCAAAATTTTCTGTAACTGATAAAGTAAGCATTGTAGCTATGAAAACATTTTAAAACATATTATCCAGATGTGAATATATATATATATAACAATCTCCCGTTTAGGAACATACACATACAAACCCATCCAATACATATCCATATTTACAATATATATTCCAGCTACACTCATATACATGCATTTTGAAACCTTCGGTGAATGCATACATATAAGCGTATCTAGACAAGAAATATCATCAAACATACATTCTACAACATTCGGAGAACACATACATATGGGCATATCTAAGTAAGAAACGTCATCAAGACATCATATGAAGGCCAACTGTAACAGTATACATATGCACTGTCTCATTCAATCGCATATATATAATGGTACATCTAACATGAAATCCATATTAAAACATGATATACATAATCATCATACATGCGTGTGTTGGGAACCTTTGACCAAAATTGTTCGTTCATTTGCGTAACATACCTGAGAAACCTTTGCCTAGTAGGTTTTCATAATGTTTCGTATTCATGCATAACATACTTGCGACACCTTTTCCCAGTTGGTTTTCATAATTTTTTCCTTTTCATGCGTAACATACTTGTGAAACCTTTTCCCAATTAGTTTTAATTTCATTCGTAACATATTCATGATGGACTTACTCGTACAATCGTGAGAGTCACTACCAAAAAAAAAAAAAAAACTCTTTCTTGACATTAATGTCAGGGTAATATTTTTTATTGTGGCGTATTGTCAAAAAATGTTAGGAAAAAAGAAAAAAAAAATCCTGGCATTTCACAATGTGCCAGGAATGTTAAACTTTCTTGACACATAATTTTATTGGTCAGGAAAATTGTAAAAAAAAAAAAATTATGGCGTTTAAATATGTGCCAGAATATTATAATTTAATGTCATATAAATTTAAATTCCTGACATTTAGAAATATGCAAGAAATTTTTTTGCCAAAATCAAAATCCCGCCTAATACTAATTCTGCTTTCGCACTTGATATTCTAGTAAGTCGGTTTTCTTTTACTAAGTATCCGATGCACACGTCTGCTAAAAAAAAAAAAAAACTGATGCACATACGCATTTTCTTTTTCCTATCTTTTCGCCCTCATCTCCCATAAGTACGCATTATTTGTTTTCTTTTTCTTTTCTTTTCTTTTTTTTTTTCTATCTTTTTCCCCTCTTCTATATATAGATATATTTATGGTTTTCATTTTAAGATTTTTAGAGTAAATTAAAATATGCTCTGTTCATATGCATGGTTGAATCTTTGTTTTGATTATATGTAGCCTTTATGATGTTCATTTGAACTATTTTCTATATGATGGTCTGTTTTGGTGCAAATCAGAGCGACTTGGACATGGGATTCATCTATTGGGGAAGTGTTGAACTGGGCCTTTCTGATGTAGGCTCGTAGCACAAATGTGTAGGAAGGGCTGCTTTAAGCATAGACTACTTTAGAGATTTTGGCTTGGGTGGTTGGTTTGCTTTGATATATAGGCATTGGACAAAGGTATCCTAGACTGAATCTGAGTCAGCCCATGAGGCAGGGATTTTAAAGAAGAAGAAGCAGAGGAATCATGATAGACACAAAAGGTTTTATCAAGGAGGGTGATTTTCTCACTAGTATCTAACTGTTTTGGTTTGAAACAATTAATAAGAAGCAGAGCAATCCGCACATCTCATTCCACTTGAAGATTAAAATCCTCCAAAAATGTCTTGAATAGGAGTATGCTTGTCGGTTTTTTTTTTTTGGGGGGAGGGGGGGGGGGGGGGGGGGGGGGGGGGGGGCAAAACTGTGTTTCCTGCCACATAAATATGTGCTAGAATGCCAGGAAATTTAATTTCCTGCACATATATCATGTGCCAGAAAACTAAATTTTCTGATACATAACTTATGTGACAGGAAATTTTCCTAACACATAACTTATGTGTCAAGAAACAAACTTTCTCGACTACAAAGCTACGACGTTAGAAATGAATTAAAGGTCAGGAATGGTTTCTTGACATTTAATATCTACTTCCTGACATATAATAAACGCTAAGAAATGCCCTTTCTTTTTTCCTTTTCTTTTTGTAGTGAGTAACTTCCATCACAATTGAGGAACCATTAACCTAGCTATGATAGTGTTCATAATTGTTTTATTTCATGTTTATATATCACGTTTCATGCTATAAATATTTGTGCTCATATTTTCCTGTTCATGCATCATTCAACATTATTTGCAAACACATCATAAATTCATAGAAATCATCAAAAGTATCGTATAAATAAGCTTATGAAGGATCCCCAATGCAAGCTTTGCAATATACCACTGCATTACACATTGCAATTACGCATTAAGGCTTAACCCAATACACTTTCTAACTCTAAACACCCTTATAAGTGCATAATTTTCACAGGTGTCAACTTCCATGACAACCCATAGAATTCTAAGGTTCCATTGGACATTTTACTAGCTATTAATACTAACCCGTAGAGAAACTTTTGAGTTAGATACCAAAAGCCCAAACCACAATACTTAGAGAAAATCTAGGTTTTAGTTCATACCTTGAATAATCGAAGTTTCGACTCACAAAACTCCAACCTGCAACTTAAAACTTCCAAATAGACAATAACCCATAATGAAATTAAAGGATTAAGCATTATATTTAGTAATATAGCTCATCGTGAGGAAAAACTAGAGCTTATGATTTTACCTTGAAACCATCAGTCAAAACAAAGTTCTAAGGCTGAGGATCGTGATTCTGGTATTATAAGTGGCTTTGGAGACCTCTAGAGTTCACAACTTTAGGGTTTAAGCAAACCCTATGAGAGACAATATAAGTTTGTGGCATGAGAGGGACGAGAAATGAGAGAATGGGCTAGAAATTTGAGCTCCTAGCTATTTATAGTCATTTACGCAATCATTCATTTGGATGGATAAATTACCCGTTCAAACGCCCCTCTCGTGAAATTCCTAAAATTCCTTCAGAACATGCCTCGTTTGAATAGATAAATGAGCCCGTTCGAACGCAACAACATAACTACTCGTTCCAACCATAATCAAACAAGAATGGAACGAGACCCACTGTAACATTTCGTTCGAACGAACTTGGAACGCGAATGGGATGAGACTCACTGTGACACTCATGTTCGAACGGAAAGGGAATGAGAATCGAACGAGACATTTTGTTAAGCACCCGTTCGAACGAAAAGGGATCGGGAATGGAACGAGACTTTTTGGAAGACTTTCTACTGTACATCACAACTGATCGTTCGAACAAAAGACTCCTTATTCGGACGCCAGTGTGAAAATCAAACTTTTCTTAAAACTTTCTGTGTTTTGCCCGGTTATTAATCCCACTACCATATTTACTTAATTTAGTGTTTTAATTACTTCTTGGCGGTTACAATTTCCATTCCCTATTTTGAACCTACCCAACTTCCTCCAGGTTTCTTTGGGAAAGCCACGGTCTAGAAACCCCTTTCCCAGCTCCAACTACCACAGATTTGGGATTTGGCTAAAGAGGAACCTACACTAGCTATTGGAGGTGACCTTGGTGCTTCTTTATCCTCATCCTACATGCCCATGTGTACTCTCATGGAGCAAGTCACTACTCTTTTGGAAAAGATGACAAATATAGAGAAGACGGTGACAGATATAAATGAGCACACAGTTGCTACGGATAAAAAGATAACAACCATGGGTGAGCATTTTGAGCAACAGTTGGCTACCCTGGGGAAACAGCTGACTCGGATTCAAGACTGAATTTGCAGCAAAGGCTGGTTGGGTTGAGCAGATAGAGGTCAATGTGAAGAACATTCTACAAAGGATGAGCAGGAGTCGTGACTGGATGCTGCTTGTTAGGACTATTTTTTCTTTTTTTTTCTATGAATTTCAGACTTGTTATGTGGTTGATCTTTCCCTTTTTCCCTTGGTTACAAAAAGTGGGAGATGTTTTTGGGATATTTTGACTGATTTTTTTTTTTTTTTGGACACATTGATTTATGGATGAATGATTTTCGGCATGGATTTTTTTTTTTTAACTTATGTAATTGACACATTGGATGGTGTACTGAATTGACATGGATGTAATGGTTATGATACATGAAAATTCAGTTCCAACTAGATGCGTTTTCATAATTTTGAGCTATTTCAATTGCTTGTGAGTTCTCCATGTGTTTTATAAGTTTGTTCATGAATTTAGAAAATAAAATTTCAAGAATTCAAATCTAACCTACTTTTGTAGTTTGTTAGGTTTAGATTGAGTCCTGGGATTTAAGTCCTGTAATCTTGTTCAATTTTTTGGTATAATTGGTTTTGTCATAGAATGGCCAAAGTGAGAATTTGTTAGGATTTTAGTTGGTTGATTCGATGCTCAAAACAAAATGCCTTAATGTAATTTGTTGCTGGATAGATTTGTACTAAGGTTTGAGTTGAAAATTATTCAAGTCAGTCAAGTACAAAGACTGTAGTCGCAAATTCGATCATAGGTGTCCGGACGGATTGGCAAGTCAGTGTGTCTCATCCACTAGTTCATTCGCACCTGTCCGAAGAACTTGAAGAAAATGAAAGTTTTGCCTTCTAGGAGGTTCGCACATGTTCCGACGATTTTGAGAAACAGTAAGCGTCATCTGCAATGGTGTACGCTGGTGTCTAGATGGCTCGCAATTTTAAGGCATGAAACCATAAAGATGTCCATATGGCTCACTTAGAGCATTAACAACAGCTTCCCTAAATCTCATTCCCTTTCCTACGTGTAAGGAAAACTCTTAAAAAATCACTTGAATCAGATTTCCTTGTTCCCTAAACTAAGGAAACACCAAGTGAACCAAAAGTTGTACCCTATATCTAGGAAAGCAAAAGTGGTTCACTTACCATTATTTTAATACAAAAAACTTTCTATTTCCTCTCTCATTCCTTTAGCATTAATTTGAAATAATCTTTAAATGATTTCTCTTTCATCTCTCTTTCTCTTAACATTTAATTTAAGTAATATTTAAATGATGTATGGAAATGATAAGGGAAACTATTGTGGAATGCATTTAAATAGGGTAGCAAAAAGTGGTTTAATTTCTTAAATTGAAAAAAATAATAATAATAAGGGAAGCTGCTGTTAGTGCTCTTACATGTTCAAATGCCGCCATAGAAAACCTAAACCGACTTTAGGTTTTAAGTGTGATTTTTCCCTATTCATAAAAAGAGTTAAGAGACACGTTTTCCTATAATTGAGCTAAGCTAAAGTTGAGATCTTTGAGACATTATACACTGAGTGCTTAGTCATTTATTTGATGCCAAGAGAAACTTATCGTATGAGCTGAATTGTGTTCCATTCTCTTGGAGTTGATCAAACCATAGTGTTCTACATCAACAAACAACTAAAGTCTACCGGTGGGTCGGTAAAGGAGACCAAAGAGAATAATTGCCCAAAGAGGATTTGAAGTTGTTGTGGCAGGAGGCAAGTAGAAGTGCTTGTATTTGTACAAATATCTAACCCGTTACAAACTTACAAGGGTTGTAAGTGTGTTGTACTTGTACTAATTCTTCGTAGTGGTTGGTTTTCTAGGTTTGACTGCCCCAGAGTGATTTTTACCTTTGATGTATTATTCAAAAGTTTTTCACTTCGTTAACAAAATTGTGTTTTATTGTGTGCTTGATAGTTGATTTTATTACTGCATAATTGTTATTGTTGTTGCATAATTATTGATTGATTGTGTTGGGGTCTAAACATCCATTTTTCATTATAATAAATGAAGTGATATCTCAATCTCTTATATCAAAGATTTTAATTAAAAATTCCAATAGAGATATACACAAGAGGATGATGATGATTATCAACAAACAAAGGTTTATTTTTTGCTAAAGCATTTGAAAGAACACCAGTGCCACGTAGAACCAAGAGACCACCTCAGCCTAATCCCAAGTACATTGATTGTTAAGGAGCAAGTAGTTGATCTGGAAGTGGCAACCAAACGCTAGAAGCAACTAGCAAGCCTTCACTTTATTGTTTATGAGTTATCTTATCCTTTATGTTTCCTTTGTTATCTTATCTTTTATCTCATGTATTTGGTAGCAACTATTAAGCAGTTAAGTCGGTAGGGAAATGGGGTATTGAGAATTGATTAAACATTATCTTGTGGTTTGTTTTGAGACCCCTACATAAATTTATTATCTATCTTATTTTATGTTCATAGTTGATCCATATTGAACTATAATTTTTAAGTGTTAAGGCTTAGAATGACACTGTAAGGATTATCAGGCTAAGTAATGAGTTGGGTGAAATGGGGAGGGGAGAATCCCACAACCTAGATTTGGCAAAATTAGAACAATGATAATGGCAAACATTCCAACAAGAAGTACAGATCAGACCGAGAAATGTTAAATCAAGTTAGATATGATAGCTGAGATTGATGTACTACACATGTCCACTGTGGAACATGAACAGTGGTGGCCACCCCCACATATATAATCATGCTCCGGGAGGAAATACTTGTCTGCCTCAACCAATTACAATAAGGAGCTGTTTGAAGAATACACTGAGGGGGAAATATTTGGTGCAGAAATTAGTTTTATTGCTATTTGACTATTACAAATTCAATTATTATGGTTTGACAAAATACAAAGATGATGAGAGACAGAGTGCAAGGTGAAAAGTAAAAGGGATGGAGTTGAATTTTGTGATCAAGATGACAAGGAGGGAGTCAATGAGATTGGAGTGTGAAAATTAAGGCCACAAAGAGGAAATGGAATGAAAGGCAGGCAAGAATCTGAGCCTTGACTCAAGCTATAAACTAATGGGAGGGGTGGTTTGGAATTGTTTTACCCACAAATATTGTAGGGTCCTGATCAGTCATGTATATTGACCCCACATAATGGACGGTTGGATGCCTGCATTAGCTGGGAGTGCAACAGATGCCACATAGAATATATGATCTCTAAATAGTGCCAAACTTAGAAAATATGAAGACAGAAGAAGAATAAGAGTATTATAAGAGCTCTCATGTCCAACACTCTGTTTCAAACCTGCAATAAAAGGTAACTAACAAGCTCATGTTTAAATGTTAAAGCAATTTCAGGCTGTTTTTTAGTCTATAATTGTTTGGAATAGGATCCTCTTCATTCAAGCATAAAGGGCCCACAAGCCTTCTACATATATAGATAATTATTGCACTGCTGCAAGTAGGGGCATCCATGCAGTCGGATATTAACCGCACGCATCCTCTATCCGTGCATATCTGCACATGCGAATGCGGATTGCAAAAATACTATTCGCGTATACAGATGCTGATAGCGGTTTTAAGGAATGCGAATGCACTTATTAATCGCATCCGCATACCTTTTATATAAAATATATATATTACATTTAATAAATTCACCAACATGACGTTGTTTTGGATTAGGTATAAGTTATGTTTTCATTGGTTTGATTGTCCATGTTACTTTCTCGTATAATATTTAGACAAAAAGGTAAAAGTAATGTGAAATCAATATGTTTTCAAAAGATTGGGGCTTCAAAGAAAATTAAAACAAGCCGAAAACACTAAATAACCGCATTTGCATTCAAATGTACAACCCTAGCTGCAAGCTCGCTATGTGTCAATCATCCAAGGACCATTTGTAAAAAGCCTCACATTAAAAGGGATAACCATCCACCACTTCAATGCATGGTTGCTAGTATTTTCTCTCATTTTCTAGCATCAGTGTACTAAGTGTATAATCCTACTTAACCACCAGGTTGTTGGTCCTTTTCTCTCCCTTTCTAGCATCGATGTACTAAGTGTACAAGCCCCACTTAATTGTTGGGTTACTCAACTCATACTTTTACAAACTCTTTTGCAAAACCACATTTTTCCTTCCAAACCTCATTCTTTTGAAAATCATTCTCTTTCAAAGCTCATTTTTCATTAAATGCGTGTAAATCACATAGAAACATAATTTCAAATTCATAAACATATTCAGATATTCTAGGCTCCACATCACAAATGAAAGCATGCCTATAGTAATACATATAGCATACGTGTAAACAATTTAGTGCTCGGTCCATAAGTTTATACTTACCACTTGCTTATCCTTTCTTGACAATACTCGCGACGTACGTTTTCTAGTTCGTCTGCATTTATGTTCTTATATTAGCTTTCTAGTTTCATCTAATAACCCTAAGGTTAATTGGACTATGAATTAGCTTTGTCCTTTAAACAACAATTATTTTTCTCTTTCCGAGCAGTAGCTTGTCCGAACGGTACGGAACAAGGCATTCTACCTCATTCATAAAATATCTCGTCTACCAAACAAAGCTCTCTGTGGTTGACCTCATTTGAACGAGGTCCGAGCAAGTTATCGAACAAGGCTCTTTGTTTTGTGTTTATCACGTAGCTCGTACGGATGGACTATGAACAAGTCCGGACGAGAATCAGTTAGTGTTCATTTTTCTCTAAAATTCTTCAAAACTCTATTTTTAACACCTCCAAAATTACTCCTTAGTTCCATGGAGTGTTTATGCATCACAAATGCACATAAAAACACCAAAGTTTTTACTTCCACATCTTTAGAGAAAACACTTGTTTCTCTTTTAACAATCAAAATAACTATATCCTCAACTTCTCAGCTCAACACATAGTACTACTATGCCTACATTTCCATAATAACTACACAAACAACAACAGGTGTAGTTTACTTTCCCTTACAACCAGTCCCTCCAAGTATCTCCTCCTTCAAACTAAAAATTAACTAAGAAACTAGCTCTTCCTTACTATTCTAGTAGCACTTCAGCAGTCGGAAGGAAAATGATGAAATGGTGCAGGTTTAACCTTCAACGGACATCCCTATTTATAGCTAAATTTTTTTCTATTGTCCACTTCTGTCTACATGAAGATTTAAGCTCGTCCAGATGCGTTTGTGTCGGCAGCCATGTCGCTCTAGTAATTTTGCGACACATGGATATCCTCTCTAGTCCGAACATATATTAGTCTCGTTCAGACGAGTATTTGGTCAGCACGCACTATCTCTCTCCTCCATTTGTCAAATCACCACGTGGCACATTCTCATCCTTTCGATCATTGTCTCGTTCAGACATAACCTCTCTTTGGTCTACACGACTTATTTGAAACGTGGTCTCCAAATTTGTCTTTCGTCTAAACAAATCCTCATGTGGTCTGAACATGACTCAACTAAAACGTGTTCTTCACATTTACTCTAAATTCGTTCGAACAAGGCCCTCCACTCGTCCAAACAGGGCTCTTTAATTTAATATTTTTTAAGTTTTTAAGTCAATTTCTTTACCTTATTTGACTCAATACTTAGTAAGTCAAGTTGAACTCAGTTTATGACGAACTTATTTACCTTAAAATAAAGTTAAAGATTTTATTTTCTTGGATGTTACAGAGCATTGAATTTTTTGTGCAGCAATATGTATTGAATAAATGTGTTAGTGATTCAATAAAAGTTATCGCTCTATCTCTTTCTTGTTCAACACTCCCCCCCCCCCCCCCCCCCCCCCCTATCCTAGCGTCTGTTGTACTAAACCAAGAAAAAAAAAAAAAAAAAAAGTTCATAGATAAAAATCCCAACTTAGAACATACCAAATTTACCTACTCCTCCATATCTTCAACTTTCCTAATTAGAATGATTAGATTATGTAAGGCCTAAGGGGTCCAACCTAAAGGTCCATGGGCCCAAAAGTGGCCTTGGCCTTGACCAAGGACCCGAGCTCACCAAAAAGGCACACACATGGGAACACTCCCCCTCAAGAACCTGAACCCATCAAAAGGGCTTACACATGGAATTAGCCCCCAGGATGAGGCCCAAACAAAAAACAAACTAAATAAGGAATCAAGATCTTATCTATTAATAACTTGCCAAATAGGAATTCCTGATAAAGGAAAACAAGAAAGTCAAAAAATCACCAAACAGGGAGATAACCGTTGACCATCTTCCCCCATGGAAAGCCAGCTACGGGCCTAAAGAACTTACCTCTCGAGAACACACCCATTAAGAAAATAATGGTCGTCGGTCCTAAAAGATAAAAAAGAAAATGAGTAATTACATTTTCCCTCCACCAACTACTGGTCATTATCAATATGCCACCATGAATTGACACCATCACCTAAAAAGAGCATTGAACTACCATTTACATACCAAAACCCCCATTCCATCAGTCAAATTCGTGAAAAGACTCAAATAACCTAACTTAAAATCAAAACTTACATATAATACCTGGGGTGGTCGTGCAGCCACACTCAACCTTTTTAGGGGTGGCCCGCAAGCCATCCCGAATGAAACCCGGGGGTGGTGCACGGCCACCCCGTAGGTCAGGGGTGGCCTTCGAGCCACCCCTAGAGGTGGCTTTGGCCACCATAGGAGTGGCTTGCTGGCACCTCCAAACCTGAGGGTGGCAGGTCGCGAGCCACCTCTAGGGGTGGCTCGAAGGCCACCCCCTGCCTCGGGGTAGCCGCGCGACCACCCACGGGTGGCTCGAAGGCCACCCCCGACCTATGGGGTGACCACGCGCCACCCTCGGGTTTTTCTGGGGTGGCCCGTGAGCCACCCCAGTTGAAACCCGAGGGTCGCCTTTGAGACACCCCTAGAGGTGGCTGGTGGCCACCCGCAGCATCAGGGGTGGCCTAGGGCTACCTCTAGGGAACACTTGAACGCCACCCCCGACCTACTGGGTGGCCGCACGCCACCCCGAGTTTCATCCGCAAGCCACCTGCAGAAAAATTTGGGGGTGCCCGCGTAGCCACCCCCAGGTTCGAAGGTGGCCAAAGCCACCTATAGGCCACCCAAAGAAACCTGCGGCCGCCCCCCCTCCCCCTAAGGGGGTGGCTACCAGTTCTTTTTTTTTTTTTCTTTCTATATATATATATATATATATATATATATATATATATTAGGTTTAATATTTTTTATTAAATTACTATTTGAGGGCATTTCAATCTTTAAACAAAATTTAACATCTAAAAAGAGAATATTTCATCTGATTTAACGAGATTCCCTAACGAAATGGGTGTTTTGGTATGTAAGTAGTTTACTGCTCTCTTTTGGTGAGTTCGTAGTGGCATGTTGACAATGGCCAATAGTTGATGTGGATAAAAGGTAATTACCCCAAAATAGAATCAACACATACAATAGATAATCCCCTAGCTGACGACACTTACCTTATTCGATATGCTTACCAATCTGATGCGCACAGACTCTACACAAGATGAGAAAAATAGGTAGTTCAAGTACATTTTGATCATAGACTCTCATTGTTAGTTTGCTCATATCCAAATGCCTTCTATTCTCCTTCCTATATTCTCTCACTAAGTTACACATCAAAGGTGGTTCTATCATCACAATCGACATGCCACTCTAACCTTTGGTTCTCTCGTAGGAATTCAACATTAGGAACTCGACGTGCGTGGCCACTGTATCAATAGTTAGTGTTGTCTATGGTACCAATAGTGCTATTCAAGCAATTGTACTTTAAAAGATAAAAGACTACCAATGGCAAATACCCAATCCATGAGCACTTAGGAGGCCCATGCCGACACCACTGGCCAACTGAATTCACAAGAGAATCACGCAAATCCACAAGTTAATCAACAATCAAATCCTCAACCTAATAACCATCTCAACCCCTTGGAGAAACACTCAAGAACAAAGTCTCCTTGCGATGGAGGCCCAACTTAACTAGATTTCATAAACGATGAATCTTTTGCTTCAACAAAATTTCGAACTAATGCAATGTCACTAACCTAACCTGAATTGTGATGGCATTGCAATTTACAATGTTCAACTGGAACAAAATCCACAAGCTAACGAAGAGGATTGTGAAAGCATCGCAGGGAATGACACAAAGAAGACCCGTCGGTAGACACATCAACAATAAGTTGACGGATGAGTAAGTGCTTGCATTAATGAGCTACAAATCAAGTTTGACGAAGTTATTAAGAAAGTGGATGGAGGGCACCCCTTAGCTGCCAACAACCTCCCCCGAGAGGCCGACATATCCTTTACTAGGAAGGTGGTTGAGCTAGCTCTCCTGTCAAAATTTCAGGTTTCCCAAATTGACATGTATGATGGGAACAGAGACCCAAGGACCTTATCGAAACATATCGAGCCAACATGACGCTTCAGGGAACCCCAAATGAATTCATGAGTCAAGCCTTTCCCCTCACTTTGAACGGACCCGATCGGAGATGGTTTAGGAGTTTCCTGTCGGGGTCAATTCAAACATTCGCCGAACAAGGTAAGACCTTCCTAACTCATATGATCGGTAACCTGAAATGAAGCGAATTAGCACAACAAAGTAAAAGACCAAAAGAAAATAAATAAATAAAATTCGAGCAGCAATCAAGAACCATACCTTAGCCATTGTTTCACACAGGCTTTTAGCCAAGTCCTCGGAGGATCCGACAGTGCCCATTCCAGCATAACCAACGAAAACACCACGAAGGCTCCTACAGTTGCCTGGTGCCCTGCGCCGAAGAGCCTTGCCCTTCACTCGAGGGCATCCGCACCACTTCTCTCGGCATCACGACAGCGGAATGAGTGGCTTCAACTAATTGGGCAACGCCCCACACTCAACCGAAGACTCCTCATCAACCCAAACGGGGAGCCTCTAGAGCTAACAAGCTAGCCCCTCCGAGGCCCTCAAAAATTAGGACCAACCCCTTTTCATCTGGCGCTCACACTTCCCTAGGTAAAGTGCTAGATGTTGAAGTCACTGCCATGCCCTCAACCACTGGCACTCTTGCCTCAACTTTGACCCCGACTTGTGGTTTTGTGACACCCCCTTCTTTTTCGTGAGGGGCCTCACACCCCGTCTACAAACCTATTCGGCTTCGTGTACGTCTTCTTACACTTCTTGGTGTCCCCGCGACAGCAAAGCCTGAGGTGAAAAGTGGACTACTTCTGGTTGTTGTAGTCCGGCGAAACCAAAAGGTGCCACACAACGCCCTAAACCAACCTTCACCCTCTTCCTACGTTGGGCCACCCCACTCGGCATGGCACTCCGCGTGCTTGGCAGCCTAGGTATTGCTGAGGGTTGCACCTCGACCTCATCCCCCCCTATGCGCATGGTCTTTGGGGGGGGGGGGGGGGGGGGGGGGGGGGTGGGGGTGAAAGATAGATTCAACCCTTCCACTGACGGCTCTTCTCCTCTTCTTTGCTTGTTCCTCTGTGGAGAGAATGCTCAGCCCTCGATAACCGACAGACTCCTTAAAGTGCTCATCTCGAATCAGTCAATCAGTGTTGTCCCAAAGTTGGGCATACATCACATTATCTCGCAACCCACACATTCTCCCATTCCACGTGCGTCTTAGACGCAACGAAAATTGTTGGCTCCTCCTTGGATGCAAGCGAATAGAACGAGTTAAAAAAAAAAGGAAAAATGAGAAAAATCTTCACTGCCCCCCTCACCCCCATTTTATATAGAGCCACGACACGTGACTCGAAGGGTGTCAGAACGCCTAGTGGATGGGCTGCTCGAAACTCAAAAAAGTACTAAAATTCCCAACGTTAGCCACACGTCATCCCCGCACAAACCCAATGGCCAACTCCTTGTTCCCAAAAAATGCACCATTATGGCGTCGCCTGACAGCATGTCACTATTTCCATAGGTCATGACATTCGCAACCCACACATTCTCCCATTCCACGTACGTCTTAGACGCAACGAAAATTGTTGGCTCCACCTTGGATGCAAGCGAATAGAACGAGTTAAAAAAAAAGAAAGGAAAAATGAGAAAAATCTTCACTGCCCCCCTCAACCCCATTTTATATAGAGCCACGACACGTGACTCGAAGGGTGTCACAACGCCTAGCAGATGGGCTGCTCGAAACTCAAAAAAGTACTAAAATTCCTGACGTTAGCCACACATCATCCCCGCACAAACCCAATGGCCAACTCCTTGTTCCCAAAAAATGCACCATTATGGCGTCGCCTGACAGCATGTCACTGTTTCCATAGGTCATGATGATGGAACCCTCAAAAGATTTGAATCAAGTGGATCCCAAGGTGCCACGTGACCTACGCCCATCAATGCCATCCACTAATCACCTCTTTGACTCCTAAAGTAATCAATATTCACCATAATAAAGTCGCCGACGAAAGTTTAGATGCTAAGGAAGGCTAAAGGACACACTCACCCAAAAAGGGGGCAATCCACTACGGAACAAACCAAACACAATTCCCATAAGACGACTTACCTGTCAAGTCACTCTAGGGAATGGGCGGCTACTAGAATGACTAGATTATTGCAAGGCCTACGGGGCCCAGCCCAAGGGTTCACGGGCCCGAAAGTGGGCTCGGCCCTGACCAAGGACTCAAGCTCACCAAAAAGGCTTACACACGAAATCACCCCCCTTGGCTGAGGCTCAAAATGAAAGCAAACTAAATAAGGAATCAAGATCTTACCTATTAATAACTCGCATGACAAGAAATCATGATAAAGGAAAATATGCAAGTCGAATAATCACCAAAAAATGGAGGTATCCGTTGGTCATCTTCCCCCCATGGAAAGCTAGCAATTGGCCTAAAAACTTACCTCTCGAGAACACACCCATTACGAAACTAAGGCCAACGGCTGTAAAAGATAAAGTAAATAAAATTGGTACATTCCATAGATAACCCCCTGGCCGATGACACTTACCTTATTCAATATGCTTACCAATTCAAGGCGCGCAGATTCTACAAATATGAGGAAAATAGGTGGTTCAAGTACATTCTGATCATACGCTCTCTCAGTGTTCATTTGCTCATATGCAAATTCTTTCTATTCTCGTTCCTATATTCTCTCTAATTTGGGCATTGAAGGTGATTTCACTGTCACCACCAACGTGCCGCTCACTTTTGGCTCTCTTGTAAGACTCTAGCATCATTGGGAACTCGACATGCAAGATCACTGTATCAACACAAACTACAACTCACTCTTTCCCAAAATAACTTTTAAACTTGATTCAAACTCAAAACAAAGAAAGTAGACTAAATATACACAAGATGTTCATCTCTAGCATCATAAAATGAGATATTTTCTACCAACAAGAGATGAGAAATAGATCCAAAATCACTTCAGAAATAGAAATCCCGATGGAATCAAATGATTATTTGTAGCTAACTAGATGCATTTCATACTAGCTGCCTAATAATTAAACTGAAGAAAAAAAAATGGTTGGAATAAGTTTACGTGTACAAATTAGTCTCTAGAGGAGAAGCTTCAAGAATGTACTATTGTGATGAAACCCCTCAAAAAAAAAAAAAAAAAAAAAAAAAAAAAAAAAAAAAAAAAAAAAAAAAAAAAAAAAAATTGTTTTCAGTACAATTGTGTTAGAAAACCCAATATTTCCTATTTATTATGTGAGTATATTTTCATTTTTGTCTTGATTTCCTTTTATATTGTCAAATCTGCATTTATTTCTATTTCTCAAAATAAGTATAATTCTTCTCTTTTTAAGATTGTATTTGGAGGTTTTTTTATAAGTAAGTTTAGTTTTATTGAAAGCGTAAAGCACCCCTACGTACACTGGAAGTATACAATAGGAAACACCTAACTAGAAAAGGAAAAAGAAGCAAGAAAATCAGCAAAGCTGATGGATAAAGGGTACAAAAAAGCCATCAACCAGAAATACAGCATATGGAGAAACAACTATAACACCTCCTCTAGGGAGCTCTCTAGGTTCTCAAAACACCTAAGGTTTCTTTCTCTCCAAATACACCAAAATAAGCATATAGGCACCATCTTCCATGTTGTAGCGCTCCTTGATCTCCCAGACTTCCACCAACTAGCAACTAGGTCTAGCACACTCCTAGGCATGACCCAAGAAATACCAAAGCGAGAGAAAATGTAGTACCATAGAGCGAAAGCCACATCACAATGCAGAAAAATATGGTCCACTAATTCCCCATCACGCTTGCATGGGCAGCATCTGTCTACAATGATTATGTGCTTCTTCCTGAGATTGTCCAAAGTAAGGATTCTATCTAGAGCTGCAGACCAAGTAAAGAAAGCTGCCATCGGGGGTGCCTGAGACCGCCACACACTCTTCCAAGGGAACCGAGTTCCTCCAAAACACGTCAAGGAACCAAAATAAGACTTAACCCTGAACACACCTTTCTTGGAAGAGACCCAACTAAGGCAATCTGCCTGATCTCTATTCACCCTAGTAGAGTCCAAAACCTGGAAGAAAGAGGTAAAAACATCTACTTTCCAATCATGCGCCTCTCTAACAAAACTCACATTCCACTGAATGGACCCGCCCAAAATCTCCATATTGTCAGCCACTGACGCATCCTTCACCCGAGCAATGCCAAAGAGATCAGGAAACACCTCTTTCAGAACCGTATCTCCGCACCACAAGTCATGCCAAAATCTAATCTTACTTCCATCCCCCACCTCATATCTAAGAAATTTGGAAAACGCCTCCCATCCTTTCCTTATGAACTTCCACAACCCTACTCCAAAAGCCCCTGCAATCTCACGAGAGCACCACCCACCCCACAAACTACCAAACTTGGAGTCCACCACAACTCTCCACCAAGCATCTCTTTCCATGCCAAAGCGCCATAACTATTTTCCTAACAACGCGCGGTTGAACAACACCAAATTCCTAATGTCAAGCCCCCCTTTTGAAATTGGGGTACAAACCTTCGCCCAACTCACCAAATGGTATTTAAATTCTTCTCCCATTCCACCCCAAAGAAAATCTCGTTGAAGCTTCTCAATGCGTGAAGCAACAGACACCGAAATAGGGAACAGAGACATGTAGTAAGTTGGTAAGTTGGAAAGAGTACTCTTGATAAGGGTCACCCTCCCTCCCTTGGAGAGATATAACCTTTTCCAACTAGCCAACCGATTTTCAACCTTCTCGATAACTCCATCCCAAATACGAGTGGACTTGTAGGAAGCCCCCAAAGAAAGACCCAGATACTTCACTGGCAAAGAAGCAACTTCACACCCTAAAATGTCGGCTAACCTTCCCACTTGGACAACATTCCCCACTAGAATAATACTGGATTTGGCCAAGTTGACCTTTAAACCTGAAACAGCCTCAAACAAGAGAAAGAGACTTCGCAAATACCGCATCTTAGAGGAGCTAGCATCACAGAAAATCAAAGTGTCGTCAGCAAACAAAAGATGCAAAAAAGAAGCATTACCCACTCTGAATCCATCCAACAAACCCCCATTAACCGCCGCTGTAATCATGCGACTCAAAGCCTCCATAACAAACACAAACAAAAGAGGAGACAAAGGATCCCCTTGCCTCAAGCCACGAGTGCTACTAAAAAAGCCGTTGGGCGAGCCATAAACTAGCACCGAAAACTTCGCAGAAGAAATGCATCGAGCTATCCACGAACACCATTTACCCCCGAAGCCGCACCTTCTCAACACATACAAGAGAAAATCCCAATTAACATGATCATAAGCTTTTTCCAAGTCCATTTTGCACATGACACCCGGCTCCCTTGATCTAGATTGACTATCAAGGCATTCATTAGCAATAAGGATCGAATCGAGAATCTGCCTCCCTTTGATGAAAGCACTCTGGGATTTGGAAATGACCTTTCCCAGAACCGACTTCAATCTGTTAGCCAAAACTTTAGCAATAATCTTGTAGATACCTCCCACAAGGCTTATGGGCCAGAAATCTTTGAGAGAGATAGCACCAGGAATCTTAGGAATAAGCGCAATAAAAGAAACATTCAGACTCTTCTCAAACACTTCTCTAGCATGAAAGTCAGAAAATACCTCCATAATGTCCAAGCGCAAAACTTCCCAACAAGCTTGGAAGAAAGCCATAGTAAAGCCATCAGGACCCGGCGCTTTGTCACCATTCATAGCGAACACTACCTTCCTAACCTCCTCCTCAAAGGCTCTCTCCAACCAACTTGCTTCTGACTCTAGAATATCATCAAAGGAAAGATCATCCAACCGAGGCCTCCAACTGTGCTTCTCAGAGAAGAGATCTTGATAGTACTGAACTACATGCTCACCTATCTCAGCCGGATCAGAAGAAATAGAATCTCCAATCAAAAAGGAGTCAATAGAGTTGTACCTTCTGTTTGAATTGGCTATAGAATGGAAGAATTTAGTACATTTATCTCCTTCTTTTAACCACATCACCCTGGACTTTTGCCTCCAACTAACCTCCTCCAAAAGAGAGCAACTCTCTATCTCACTGACAATCTCTAACTTCTTTAGGAGTTCCCCCTCAACCAAAGCCCTACTACCTTCAATAGTATCAAACATCTGAAGCTCCTCGAAAAGCTTTCTCTTGTTTCTCTTTACATTACCAAAAACCTCTACATTCCATATCTTCAAATTTTGTTTAAGAGCCTTTAGCTTACAAGTTAACACAAAACTAGGAGAGCCATGAAAAGAGTATGAGTCCCACCACTGTTTCACCAATCCCACAAAACCATCCACCTTAAGCCACATATTCTCAAACTTACCAAAAACCTCTACATTCCATATCTTCAAATTTTGTTTAAGAGCCTTTAGCTTACAAGTTAACACAAAACTAGGAGAGCCATGAAAAGAGTATGAGTCCCACCACTGTTTCACCAACCCCACAAAACCATCCACCTTAAGCCACATATTCTCAAACTTAAACGGCCTACTTCTTGTAGAAGAGTGAGCACAGTCGAGAAGAATAGGAAAATGGTCAGAGTAAAGGCGGGGAAGCCTCTTCTGAGAAGCCACAGGAAATCTAGCTTCCCAATCAGGAGAAACAAGAAATCGATCAATCCTGGACCAAACGGGAGGATCACAGGAGAACGACCAAGTATAAGAACCTCCAGCAAGAGGAAAATCGATAAGACCCTGATCAGGGATAAAATCACAAAAATCCCTCATGGCAGTCACACTACCATCTCCAGATCTTTCGCTAGGGAACCTAGTAATATTGAAATCACCCCCTATACACCAAGGCATACTCCACCAACTAAGGATCCCAGACAACTCATCCCAAAGACCCCTCCGATCGATCCTGAAGTTCGGACCATACACTCCCGCAAAACCCCACTCAAAATGATCTGCAACATTCCTAAAGGAAACTGCAAGCGTGAAAGCCCACACGCACACATCTACCTTTTCCACCACCCTCTTATCCCACATGATCAGGATACCCCCTGAAGCCCCACTAGAATCCAAACAACACCAATCCACATGATTGCACCCCCATAAGCTACGCACAAACCTTCTAGACGGATCTTTAACTTTTGTTTCTTGAAGGCAAATAATATCCACCTTCCAATCTCTGAGCAAGTTGCATATCCTTAGGCGTTTGCGCCTATTATTCAGCCCCCTCACGTTCCAAGAGAGAATCTTGGGCTTCATGGCACTACTGCAAGCCCCCTTGCCCTCATTTTACCGCGATTTGAGCAAGAACCTTTGGCATCATAGTTAATAGAACTCTCCAAGTTCTTGATCTCCCTCTTACCCTTCGTGCATCCATCTCCAATGCAGTGCTCCTCTTCTAGACAAGTCAGAAATGCTAACAGTTGCAAATTATGACCCGCAAACGACATCCCTAGAATGGGATAGATTTCATTTGCACACTGAATATTTGCACACTGAATAACCCAATCAAAGTACCCCAAACCCCCCGAGGCTGGAGAGCAAGCATTGAGAGGAGTGCTCGCATCTTCTGCCTTCTCACCCACCTTGAACTCCACCAAAATAGCACCCCCTGGAAGATTGCCACTGGAGGCCTCACCCTCATCTCCAACCTGCAGCCCAGAAGGTTCTGATTCCTCAACTGGCCCCCCATCCAATCACATCCCTCCCCTCCAACATTGTCAATGCACGGTACAATCGCCATTTCCACCAACGGTTGAGGCCATAACTCAGTCCCTAACAACACCCGTGGCACATTAAGAATATTGTCAGTTCTGAACTGTATTTGTGCCGAAAATTCCTTCACCCGAACTGGACTAGCCTCTGAACACACAACAGAAAGCTCACTGCTAACCGACTGCAACTGCTCCGAGGACCTCTTTTCCAAAGCTGCTCCGGACCCTGCGTTCAACTCACCCTCCTTCCTCTGTGACCCGAGACCTCCAACACCTGCGCTGGCTCTGAAACCACCGGCAACTCAGTGCTGCCTCGAGTTGAAACACACCTAAGCGGGAAACTGGGTTGGCCTTGTAGATGACCGGCGACTGAGCCCGGAGGTGAAGGTGTCGGAATACTGGCGACTGGGCTCTGTGGTGGACTCACCCGTGCGGCTGACACTTCTGCGCCCAAAAGAACCGGCGTAGGTGAAGCCACCACCGGCGTACGAGACTGGTCGGCAGAAGACGGGTTACTGGCGACTGGGACCAGAGATGGTACCAGCCTTGAGGAAGAGGCACCTGGCGTGAAGATCCCAGCGTCCAGGCCCGGTAGCGATTCTGCCCGAGAAGGCGAAGCACCTGAGCCCGCAAGGGCCGAAGGGGGGCGGGAGCCTGGACCCTCCTTAGCCTTGAGCACCTTGGGCTGGTCAGCCGGACAAACCAAGAGGCCTTTTCCTTTGGTGTCCCTGGCTAACTTGGAAAGAGCTAGAAATTTTGATTTGGGTTTGGATTTGGGCCGTTGCACTTTGAAGCCCATGGCAGAAACTACAGGAGCCAATCCCCTCGAAGTGCTCATTTGGAGGCTAGATCCCCTCAAAAAGATTGATTTCTCTCTGTATTTCCTTTGTTTTCTGATTTTCAGACAATAATAATTTTTTTAAAAAAAAAAAAAACATATTCCTACCAAACTACACCCTTATGCATAACAACCCCAGAGTTTTCCATTGCACTATATAATGGCCCCTTTAACTGAGGGAGTAGATTAAATAAATTAAGAAAAAGGCAAAGAAAATAACTGTGATGCCACATAGAAAGAGCTGCACAAGGGTATCCAGTTGTTTACCTTGCAGTCATCTGGAAAAAGGAACACCTATACTTGGTACTCTTGGATCTACAGAACCGAGGTTGAAAAGTACCATGTCTCTGAAGGAAATTCTTGTCTCTGAAAGCCTGATAATTTTCATCCTAGATATCTTTTTGGAGAGAAAAGTTAACATTGTTCATTGTACTTCATCCGAAAGAGCAATGTAAGGAATCCTGTTGAAACCAAGAACTATAAGACCAGCCAAATTAGTAAACCCTGTGGCAAATTGGAATCTTGTTTGGTTATTCCACCATCTATGGCCTCTCTCAGTACCTTCTGGTGCTGAAGTGTCTGTGTAACAAAGAGCACTCTTGTAGTCTCCTTTATATGTCCCTGGAAGAAAATTACAAGTACTTATATTTGAGTTTCTTCAACAATACTGTCTACCTTTGAAAGAGTCAGAGAGTTGTCATTCAACCTTCACCAATATCTTCATATCCTTTTTAAAGAACGCATATTCAGGCATTGTAGAAAACCTAAAAGGCTGCAAGAAATTGGCCATTATTTGGTCTTGGAGAAAAGGAGCCAACAATGAACAGCATAATAACCGGATGCTACATCAAAACTCAATCAAATGGAATGAAATATCCATCAATTTAAATCTAGAGGCTTTGACTCCAAGTTCTCTCCCAAAATTTCAAATGACATACATGGCCCCCAATGATCATTTTCTGGCATCCTTACTTAAACAAACGATTACACGTATCCTCCCTGCAACAAACACCACTTCTCAATTACTTTCCTGCAATCCAAGAATACATCGGCTCAGCCACAAAACTGACTTATAGACATCCAATGGCGATATCTTAAGCACCTCAAAGGAAGTCTAATACTCCCACTTAATTCCCTGACTGAATTCAAGATCAGAATCAGTAATTGAGTAACTCATTCCTTCACATAAACCCCAACAAAATTCGCTTGATCTTCTTAACGCTAACACTGTTCTTACATTTTTCTTCCAGATAATCTCAGCCCACCCTGCAGAAGGCATGGGAATTTAATTTCAACATTTCTGCTGCACAATAGAAAGCGAGAATATATTTTAAGGCGTTACCCATGCTATTTCTGGGGCTTCAGAGACCCTATATTGAAGTCTCATAACTGAAAAAAAAAAAAAAAAAAAATAAGAAACTGTCAGATGGGTTTACAACAACTAAAGCAGTGAAAATTTAACCAATGGTGGTCGGAAGAATCACAAAAGCATGTATAATGTATTTCAAAGCCATAAAGATCACTTATTTCTGACAAAAGGACTCAAATTTGAAATCACACTTCAGATGAAATTGGCACAAAATAGTTGAAATGAAGCACATGAATTTGGAAAGCACCAAGAGAAACATCTGAGAGACATTTGCATAATACCCAGCATATAGCCCATCAAGAAATATGCTTGAGCTTATAAGCCTAGGCATCCGTAACAACTTTTGTTTTGACAAAAGTGTCAAACTATATCCTAGATTCAAAAATTCTAGTATACCATCGCATGAACCACTCACACCTGGCATTGAACCAGCAAGAATCATGAGAATGATAATATACTTCCAAGTGTGATGGCAAGTGAATAGCAATCAGATCAAATCCTAAAGTATGTAAATGGAAATGGATTCTCAATTCCATAAAAGCCAAAAGTAGTATACATAACATTCAGGAAAACTATAAGAAAGAACAGTTTAGATAAAGTTTTTGAATAGTTTAAGTAGGGGGAAAAGTTTCACCTTTTAAAAGTCATGAGAATCTGGAATTTGTGAATGTCCAGCATGACCTCATGATGAAAGCTTCATCTTAATAGATCTATGCAATATAAAACTGAATACAATTCTAAAGACCCAGGCATCAGTTTTCAAATCAATAAGAAGGGTCAAACTGCAGCATCACAGTCCCTGTGTGACTGCAAGAATATACAGCACCAAAATGGAAAGGAATCAGTAGTCACATTTTCATTTTTCACAGTTATGCTTATGCATATCTCTCGTGGGAATGGTTAGCATCTCAAGAAGAAAAAGATAAGAGATACAACAATGAGAAAATAAGTGGCCGTGGAACAAATTCTCCATAAATCTTCTTGGAAGCAATGGAATGAATACCATTGAGAAAAAATAATAATAATAAGTAACCACTTCCATAGAAAAGTGTATTACAAAGGATTTTTTTCTTAAATAAAATTCTCAGACATCTAATTTTCTTCATATGCCCATTTCAAGGAAAATCTTCCTTGCTACTCTAGTTCTCTCATGGCCACACAATGGGCCAGCTCTATATCAAAAATTACAATGAATAGCCTATGGCTAATTTTAGAAGAATTGTTGCTCCGCAAAAACAATGAGTAAGCTTTGAAAAAATGGCAAAAGAAAAGGATCTATTGGGATCCAAAATTACATCCCATTTGTGTAGGATTGTTAGACAGCAACATCTGTATGATATCTCAGACAAAATGGTGAGTAGGGTATTCATGCTCATATCCATTATAATCGTAATATAGCCTTTCGCCCTTTGCAATATCACGAGTAGCAACCAAAAAGACTCGGCATTCACCATTAACACTGTATCTCACACATTTACAATTCTGCTTCTTCCTACCTTCCCTGCAAAGAATTGGATTCATTTTAAGCACAGGGGATGTCAATAGTCTCAACTCAAAGGGAAATCTTAACATGAGGAAAGAAGATAATTTTATTCTGTGAAGTTCACTGGAGATTATAGTGCACAAGTGGTGCTGTGGGTAAAGAAAAATACAGCACAAGGCAATATAAGAAGTCATACAATTAGAATTAAGAAAATTTTTATTTTATATATTTGTTTCTTTTTTGGATTTAGCCACAGTGGACAAACAGAGATAGGTTGAAAGGGCTTACAGAGTGTGATTGTTAATGCCATTGATAAAGCGCACAATGTTCCCACGTTTATCAGGACAGATGACCAGACTTTTAGATGGGTCGTTTGCCAAGAGAAGGGTCATCATACTATCACAATCATCATGTTCCCGGTTTTTAATATAATCTACATCACCCGTGTACTCAGCGATAAACGTCATATCCTTAATCGGGCCATCAGCCTCCACGGTATAACTACATCACGAGATCACAATTAACCTACTCAATATACAGGTATCATATACAGTTGCTAGCTCTACAAATGAGTTCAAGTTAAGGTACCCTTCACATGAATCAAAAACTACAATAAGGGGAGCCCATTCGCCTTTTTTACACATAGCACTGCACTGTTCCAAGGTGTCAGTATCTTCTTTGGAAAGGACCTAATAAAAAAACCACAAACTATAACCAAATGCTAGATTGTAAAATAAAGTATCATCAAGTCCCAATAAAGAGAACCAAAAGTTCAAATGGGAAACAAAATTGAAAGAGAAATTTCAAGTTAAAACCTGCATTCCACCGTTTTCAATCTTGGCCTGGTTGGCTGACCTAGGCGCCATGCCAGGCATGTAAGAGAGATCATCACTGAATTCCATGTGCAGTGCTGTCAAGGCAGAAGCAAGAGAACCCATTTGTTTCAGCCTTTGGGCTGGATCTTCTGTTGGAACAAATGGTAAAAGTCTCCTTCTTTTCTTTTGTAACACCAATGATCCTGAACGTCTCCTACGCTTTCTAGAATCTAGAAGCCAATTGAGAATAAACATAAGAAAAGCATCAAGTTACAATCAATAAGCAAATGCACGAGAATAGATATGAAAAAAAAAAAAAAAAAAAAAAGACATATGAAGACAGAAGACGCTGGCTTCACAAGTATGCATCGTCCTTCTTAGAAATTTCTATGATGGCATTAAAAACAAACTAGTTTAGGATTTATATGACATCACTATTACCCTACAAAAAAATGAAGCAATGAAAAAGCTACAAATAAGTGAATAGATGATAGAATGCTCCAAGAAGAGCCCAAATAACACAAGATTTATGCATTAGGGTATCAGCACTTGCTGCTTTTTTTTTATCAAGCATATGGTTCATATATTTTCAAATATCTATTGGGAGCAATCTGCAATAAGACAAGATTTCTGTTCAATCCCAGCAACTTTTGATTGAACACAAAAAAGAATTCTGTTTCACAAATTTGCTTCATTAGGAAACATTCTACTTATATCATAGGCCATTTTTCACTTAACCCTTGTAGTTTCTAGCCTTCCTCTTGTGTCCTCATCTTGAATTGCATCACTCCCTTTTGACAGTGAAATCACTTTGCTATTCATTCAACAAAATACATTTACCATCTTTGAAGCTCCCCATATAACCAAGCAGTCCGATCTCTTCTTTTTTTTTTCTTCTTTTTTTTTTTCTTTTTTTTTTTTTTTGATAAGTAATGATAGTTTTATTGAAAGCGTAAGGCGCCCCTACGTACACTAGAAGTATACAACAGGAAACACCTAACTAGAAAGCGAAAAAGAAGCAAGAAATTCAGCAAAGCTGATAGATAAAGGGTACAAATAAGCCATCGACCAGACATACAAGGTATGGAGAAATAACTCTAGCACCTCCTCTAGGGAGCTCTCTAGATTCTCAAAATACCTAAGGTTTCTCTCTCTCCAAGTACACCAAAAAAGGCAAATAGGCACCATCTTCCATGTAGTAGCGCTCCCAGATCTCCCAGACTTCCACCAACAAGCAACTAAGTCAAGCACACTCCTAGGCATGACCCACGAAATACCAAAGCAGTCCAATCTCCTTTCGTTAAAGAATTAAATGAAATTTCATATCAAGTAATTTAGCTCAATTTTTATCACAAAATGAATATATAGCACTTCAACCCTAATTATTGTCTGGCCAAAACAAGAATAACCATTATCAAGCACTAAATTTATAGTCTACTCAGAATTGCTATAAATTTTAAAAGTCTATGCTTAAGTAGCTATCTAGAAACACCTTTCTGATTCATCCACAGTATCTAACAAAATGACCACTCTTACATATCAAATGATTGAAACCATTCAATCATCTTCATGCCCCAATTTGTCAATGAAATCAAATTGAATATGTGCATCATGTTCGAGGAGTGTTTGCTGTAGGAGGGGGTGGCTACGTGGCCACCCTTCTGCTGTGGGAGAGGCATGGCCCTGAGGGTGTCTGTTGGGAGGGGATGGCAGGACGACCACCCCTCTACTGTAGGATGGGGTGGTCGCACGGCAACCCCCATCTCCTCTGAGCGGGGGTGGCTGCACGTCCACCCCTATCTGCTATAGAGGGGTGGGTGCACAACCACTTTCCACAACAGAGGGGTGGTCACGCAACCACCCCTCACAATTAGATAGGGTGGCCATGCGACCACCCCCCTCCCATAGGAGATAGGCGTGACCACGCAACCACCTCTCTCCCACACCCAACCCTCACCTTTTTCTTTTTTAAGATGGGACACTTTTAATGATGTGGCATTTTATGATATGGAATTTTTAATGACATGGCAATCCATCATGGCATGTGACTGACGTAGTGAAGCTAATTGTGCCATGTATGCACATGTTGCAATACTACGGGTACGACATGGCATTCCATTAGATAATTTAGTGAAAGTGGGACGAATGGAGTGATTTGAGAACGAATTAAACCTTAAGGATCAATCTAACCGATTTTGAACCTCATGGAGTAATTTGGTAAAAGCTAAAACCCCAGGGACTCAAATAGTAATTTTCCCTTGAAGCTTAATGGAGCATATTTTATAACTCAAAAATCAAATCATTTACATTAACTTTTGGGTCTTTAATTCCAAGGGGTTGTAAGATGTAAAGTGACTTGAGATGAAGTTGTCTTTTGTCTTTTTATTTTTTTAAAGGGAAGAATAAGGACGGGTTTTAAATCAAATGAGGTGGCATCTTGACCTTCAATTATATTACTTCAAAATAGAAACTGTGGAAGACTAAAGGAAACAATTTGTAGTTTGTTAAGTTAGTAGCTGTACAAGCCTGAATTAAAGTACTCTTAACTAATGCTTTCTTTTTTCGGCCTCCGATGACCCATCAACTCCTCTTAAGAGAGCTACAAAAATGGATTACCACACAAAAATAGCAAATGTTAGAGTGTAGAGGTTGTACACACACATAGAAGCATGCACACATGCACACATGCACAAACATGCACACACAAAAGGATTGAGGGCCTTTGAAAAGATCACTTAAAAGAGATGAACAACACAAAGAGGGAAATAGTTAGAAAACATTGAATGAGAGATCAGCCATCATTTTGTCGAACAATTTTTCACCTAATCTTGGACAATATTACAAGTTAAGGATGCCAACAAGTGCCATGTGCATATCTTTAAATAGACAGATCAAGAGCTCAACAAGGGAAATCGCTAGATGACAACAAAAGGTACACTAGACCCCATAACCTTCTTAAGGCATAGGGGGCATATGCTATGTTCATCTTAAAATAGATAGATCTAGGAGGTGAGTGAGATGGAGTGACTTCATTAAATTTCGTGAGATACAGCGGAAAAACCCAAGGGTGACTGCTCAGTAATGATCCCACTTCAATGGGTCTTGGGAGAGCGGCTTGTATACAGTCTTACCCCTTAGTATTTAACTATGAAGTGGCACTGAAAACTTTAAAAGCATTAAAGACACATATCCAAAAAGTATTTAGATAGATATCAACTATATGTTAGGATCATATCTCAAAGATACAGCGGAAAAACCCAAGAAAGATCATTAGGAAAGCATAGCAATGGATCATGCAAAACAAAAAATTGCAAGGCAAGATGCATACCTTGCAAAGTCAGCTACTAGGGTTTGATGGGCTGATTTGAATTCTCTTGCTCCAAACTTCAATTCACACGTGTAGGCTAGGGTTTTGAGACCTCTAAACTTTCTCCTCAATTCTGATTAAGAGACCAAGAGTGTGGACTTTAATGCCTACAAAAGCTCCCTTTCAATAGGCTTGTGTCTGCTAATGGAAGTAGTATTAGGTTTCCTTATCAAAGCATGACTTGGAAAACCTTGTCTACCACTTATACATACACGGCCAAGGGGAGAGTATCCTTGTGTAGTTAGGTCAAGCCCAAAAGAGATAATAATCATCTTGAGAAGGGACCTAAAGGGAAAATAAAACTAGCTCCAATAGGCCTAGGACACTTGTCATCTCATGACTTGTTCTAGGTTACTATTAATTACAATTTATTCCACTAAAAGGTTGCAATTGCTTTCTAACATTTATTTTGATTAATCAAAACTCACAATGACATCTTATAATTGCATTTGACCCCCATGAAATAATCCATGGTTAAATTAAAGTCATAAATAAACTATCACTTTAATTCACTCCTACTTAATCCTTGAGTACCCAATTTAATCTCTTGATTATTCTTGTACTCTTGAAATCTTATTTCATTTAGTACATTTACTTTTAGTAACTCCTTACTAAAATACTCATGCCCGAGATTCAAAATAATCAATTCCCATTAAATTTATCTTAAGGAGATATTTCATATCGCTTTAATTCAATCAAAGGATTATGGATTCCATCTTGAGAAGTAATGTTCACACAATGCTATATGTGATACCCAACATATCGAGATTTTGACCATGAAAGATCTTACTCTTAAATGTATCAAAGTGACCTCAATTTTACATTTGAGTTCACATTCCTCTCAGGATTGAGATCCAATTCTATAAGTAATCGTGAGTTCAAGTTATTCATATTGACAGTAGTTAGAATAAAATAACAACTCATGTGGCCCGTTCAGTGCATTGTCACCACACCAACATATCAATTAGAAGTCTCTACTTCACATGATCAAGAAAGATCATCATGATTGATACGTTATAATTATCAAATGGAATACACAATTCCAACTAACTAGGAAGTACAATTTATAAGTTACAAAGTTTATGACTTAGATTTTGTGTGATAATCCCATTAACACACCCAAGTCATATTCAATATAACTTGAGGACTACATGTTTATAATAAATAATATGTGCACAATGTTCTTAAAATAATTCAGCAAATAAACAACTTTATTTAACAAACCAAAATGTCATACAAAAGGATTGGCTTTTAGGGCATAAACCCTAACACTATAATCAATATTTGCTTAAGAAGGGGAAGAAAAGGATAAGTACTATAAACTTATAATCCCTTTCAACACTTACAACATGGTTGTTTCTCAAACAAGGAATTCATTTATACCATGATATTTCCCAAGTTTCCTATATGTATACACTCAGATACATTCATATGCATCTACGTGTAGAGAGACATAGAGATTAGCGTCTTTTGGACAATCTATATAATACATGAATCTAAGCCATAAATGGCAAATGCTATTGCAGTTAAAGTTCAATCATATTCATTTAGTAGTCATATGTCATCCTACGTGCCTTTTATGGTGTTTATCGAGGGAAAAGAATCACATAAGTTTTGAGGACTGGAAGAGGACATTGGAAGAAATTAAGTCGTTCTTCTTCAAAACTTTGTATCTTTGGACAGCTACTTGAATATTTTCAAAATTTGGTAAGGAATAATTCAAATAAAAACTTTGAATGGCTAGCTCATATGGTAACGCCTCTTGGCATCATACCAATGACTTGGGACTGAAACCCGCCATCACCCAGGATGGGTTCATGGTGAGGAGGGGTACCCTCGCTGTGTAGCACAACCATTGGACCAAAAAAATAAATAAATAAATAACACTTCTAATCATAGTTCATATCTTGTACATGCACAAGAAAGAAGCATTCCATCCCTAAAGATCATTTCTTTGCAAAAATATACAATGTAGATCTCATTTGTGAAAAGCATTCTATTGGCTTGTGTTTGAAATCCTAAGTTTAAATTAAGCATTAAACAATAAGAAAATTTTTCTTATAATAAGGCGGATCCTTCAGAGGAATCCTTGCGGGAAGCCTGAAACAAGTTCAATAAAAATAATCAATAAAAGTAACAATGATCAAGCCCAATGCAACTGATCAAATACCGTACATAACATCACGAAAAACAAGCAGAGAAGCGACACAAATTTCGATAACAACAACGATGATGATGGTATCGAAACCAGATGATGTCAATAGAATTTCACCTTGAGGAGACGAAAACTTGTTTTTCTTATCAGTACACTTCTGAATCCGAAAGAAATCGATTATCTTCTTCTGAGAGAAACCTAGAAAGCAATAAGAAACGCAAATACATTGTCAAATTTCACATTCCAAAAAAAAAAAAGAATGAGAAACAAAGAAAACGAAAACAAAGAAATCCCTACTTCTTACTCTTCTGCGACCGGAGCACTTGGGGCAAAGCCATGATCCGATGGGGACTCTGACGACGATCGGTCGTAGGCATTTCATATGGAAGCCTTTGTCGCACTTGTCGCAGAGGAGAAGCTCGTCGGCGCTGTCGCCGGAGCCGCATTGCTGGCAGCTCACGTCGCTGTAGTCGACGCGCTCCACCACGGCATGCCGAGCCTTCTCCATTACCTCCACCATCGGCTTGAGCTTCTTCGGCGGCGGCGACGGCGACGGCCGGCGCGGCGCCTCCGTGCGGCGGAGAGAGCCACTGAAGCGGATGAGCCGCTTAGCCGAGGAGGAGGAAGACGTGGCTGGAGCCATGGGAGGAGCACAGGCTCGGTGTTTCCGAAATGGCTGAGGGCAGAATCGGAAACGTTGTACAGAGCTGCTCTCTCTAGGAAAACTGGAAATGGTGTCAAAATGTGTGTTCCTTACTTCCTTGTCTCTCTTTCTCGCTCTCTCTCTCTCTCTCTCTCTCGCGGGAAGACCGTGGATGCAACGTGGCGTAAGATGATTGGGTGTTGTAATGCAAGTGTGCGTTCCTTGTGAATCAGTCTGAGCTTTCTTACAATTTAGCCGTTTGGAATAAGCAATGCCGAGTAATGGACCTACTTAGCGCCGAGTGGGCACCTTGAAGCGTTATTGAAGCTTGAGGGGTTATCCATAATTGATTGAATTAAAAAATTTATTAATAAATTGTCTCTAATTAAGGCCAGTAATTATGATAAAAAGAATGATTATTAATTAAACGTCTCATTATTTACCTCCATGGAGAGACTCAACGTCCATAAATTTCTGACAAGTTCAAATTGTTCACTTTTTTTTTTTAAAGTCCAATTTTCACATTCATTCATGAAAGTCTCCAACAAACATAATAACTGCGTAAATTCAGGACTTTATAAATAAATCGCCAACGGAACCTAAACCATGCAGTAAGCTTGGTTTACTTAGAATTAAATAATAAGATCGGGCGTTTTAGAAATGTCAATTTAAGTAACTAGTAAGTGTTATCTCCGCTATTACACTATTAGAGAAAAATGGTACATTTTTTTAAAAACAGTTAGGGCATAATGGATTGCACTTATAATAATTTAATGCATAAAATCATGCTGATGAAGTGTATAATATAATAATCATAATCATTTATAATTCATAACTGTTCTCATACGTTTAACCCTTTTACAGTGAGGTTTGTGTGTCTTATGAGATCTCTGATATAGCCACTGCAAGTGGCCCAACTAGGTCTGAACCCGGGTGATCCACACCACTAGTGATGCCGCAGGTTGTGACTTTCTGTAACAATCTAGTGAAATTAACAAACTGATAATTAACTTCGTGGTTTGACTACGAGTCTTATCCTAAAAAGAATAAGATCACATGGATCTCATCCTCTCCGAAGAGAGTCTGCAGCGAAAAACTTTCACTTATAACATAAAAATAGCAATTAAAGAAAAACTTACAATCATATATAATAAGAACAGCCAGAGTGAAACTAAAACACCATAACAGATAGCTGAATGCTCTCAAAGACTAATCATCAAATATAATATAGATCTAAAGCCAAAAGATCTAAGACTCATAACAACATCAAGAGTCAAGCCCTACACTTAAGAAGATAAAGCACAAAGATCATATCTATCGTATTTGGCGGGATTCACTATCTCCTCTCCACATCCCAGCCAAACAAACGAGATCTAACTTCTCAAAGATGATCTTGAGCACTCCCTCCAACAAGACCATATGCCGCTCCAGGGTAGTTATTAATAAAACTATCTATAAAACAATACATGTTTCAAATGTAGAAAAAATACAAACGTAAGTCCACAACTTAGTGAGTAATAATACGTATTATATACATGTTATTTTATGGTGGACTCGGTTTAGGATGTACTCACATGCATCAAAATGTTAATATAATTTCTCATTTTATAAAATGATCATGGATACAATATAGATATAATACATGTTTATAACAAGAATCATGTCATATATAGTACAATTCCACATGGTCTATCTAAGATATTAACTCATTCTTGGCATGGTTAGCGGCTTGGCGCTGTCCTGAGGGACCTGTAATACAACATCGGTGTCCCAGATATGTACATGTACCGTCATATACTAGCAGGCCGACCAAGTCCGACTTCAAGTGGCCCACACTACTAACAAAGCTGTAACTGTGACCCTTATTCAAGCATGGTGCACTGGTCACCAAATAACCATTGGATCAAAGGCTTATCATAACATATCATAAACTTTTGACAATAAAGAATAACTCATATAATAGTAAGCTCATGGCCATTATTCCGCACGAAACGATATATCATGTCATACGATGAAATTTAATATTTACTGTCTTTTACATGCATGACTTTATAAACTCATCATTTTCATTATTTTGTTATTCATCACTCATTTTCACAAAATATAGGTCACGGTAATTAAAGTGTATTTCATATGAGTTGTAAACATACATGTTTAGTACACCAAATAATCATAGTACGTGGAAAAAATAATAACAAGTATCTATGTGAGTTTTTACTCACTTATATTGTAAAGCTCCTATGTAAAGTCTTCATGACTCATGATGCTCCACAACCTCGAGATCTGAGAAAAGACTACAGTTAGTCCTAATCCGAACTAAAAACTAACTCTACGCTATAACAAGTTCAAAATGTGTATTCTGTCTTACCCACGAGCGCTCGTGCTCAAAGGCCGAACGTTCGAGATACGATTCGTGAACATTCGTGACACGAGGAAAGATCGTTCGAAGCATGGGAGATCAATTGTTCGGCCAAGAGGATCGAACGTTCGTTCCTGGCAAAAACTGTATTTCAAACTAAATCTAATTTAAACTACTACTAAGCAAGACCTAAGGTTTAAGTAACACTCCTAATACAATCCTAAGCCGTATCATTACATCATGCGAAAACTACGTCTAGAATGTTAAAATGCTAACATTACGACCATTATAACAACTAGAGGATTAAACTTATGGTTAGAAGTTACAAAGATAAACCGACAGCATAACGACTATAAAGGAACGAGCTTAAGCTAAAAGCATTACCTCTTTAAATCAAAAACGTATTTCTCACACCGAAACGCTCCCACACACTATCAGTATAGTAACACCAGTTCGAAGGGTCAGATTACACAAAATGAAACGAAGGGGTAGGGTATTTATAGGGTAAAAATAGTAAAGGTTGAGGATGAACTGACTTGCCACTTGTCGAACGTTTGGTACTCGAGTATCAAACGTTTGTGTACTATTGCAAACTTTCGTTGTACGATCCTCGAACGTTCGTGTGCTATTTTCCTACACACCAAAAGCGTGGGATGTACCTTTCTGACACACAGTACACCACGTCATCGATCATTTGTGGTGCGAAGAACGATCTTTCATGAAGGAAAAAATCGATATTTCTCAAAGGAAAATCAATCGTTCGTGATTGATCATTCAGTGTTCTCAAAGAACATTTGGTCCACGCAGAAAGCCGAAAGTCCTAATTTCAAATTAAGACCTACTTATTCCTATTAATAATATGGGACAATACACCTTCATCTGTACATGGTTGTGCTGGTCACTCTGAAAAATGGATTCAAGGCATCCTAAATCTATTAATTATGGGTCATAGGATCAAGTTTATATAGTGATGTGTACGTACCCTACAATCTACACTTTTTTCCCATGGTGGTGTGGCATGCAAAAATTTTAAATAACCAATTGAGAAACATATTTTAGTCTATAGTAGACAATGAATAGCAATACAATAATAAATAATTGTTTATAAAGTGTTAGTCTCACGAAATAATTTTAAGAAAGCCATGATAATCAAAATGAACAGTTTATAAATAGAATAATTATTTTAATAACAAAGAATTTTGGCATTTTCATAGGCGATTACTTTTCTCAAACGAGAGAGAGAGTCAAAGAAAAAGAATAGAGGAGAAGATGGCGAAGCCAAAGATGGAGTTTCTCGACCATGGATGTCAATGATGATAAAATCTATATCTTTTCTTCGTGCTTTCATTTTATCCATTGATTATATATCACGAAAATCATATTAATTTGGTAGGAGTTTTAGATGGTATGTTGATTCATGGTGGGTTGCTGTGGGTTTCAAAATTAGGGCTTATGTTTGGAAATTTTTGGGGTCTCCATGGAATGTTAGCCGTATGGGTATTGATTTAGGTTGGGTTTTGTTTGGGTTTTGTTTGTAGCTCTAGAAGCTTATTATTGGAGCTTTTGGTATGGGTTTGCTATTTTGGGTTTATTATCTATCGGTTGCTACTCAACCATGGGAGTTGATGGTATGGAGGTTTTGTGTCTAAACTAAAGTGTTAGGTTGCTATGGATTGTCTAGAGTGGTTGGCCAAATGAAGTTAGTGTTAAATTGTTGAATGTTGTTTAAGTGTTGGTTTGTTGGAGAAGAGTTTGAAGTTAATGTATTTATACCCTTTTGTATAAATGGCAAATACAGTTAGGAATTAAAGTCAGGGTTTTATTTTGTTTGTAAGAACCGCAGAGATAAGATGATTTTAGTCTTTGTACTAAATGAGAAATAGTAAACAAATAATGAAATATTTGTTTGCTATGAAATATTTTAAGAAAATAAATGGTTTACTAAGAGTAGTTGTTGTTGTAAATGTATGATAGAAGAACTAAATGTTGGCTCATTACAAAACTTAGTGATTTTTATACTACTGAGATTGTGGGCTCATTAATCTATCTATGCGAATGTGGCAACTACCACGATCGTGTAGACGATGATGTTTTGTATAACACCCCATAAAATATCTATTAATTAAAATGTTTTAAGAATAATATTATTGTTATTTTGGTATTATTAAAAGAGATTAAGTTCTATAAGTAAATATATATATATATATATATGTGGGGTAATTACTTTTTCCCCCCATGAACTACCAACTCGACCAAAATAGAGCATTCAACTACCAAAGACAACCATTTTTCCCCCTTCCGTCAGTCAAAGGGGTTAAAATAAACGGTCAACATGGCACGAGACCGTCACATGCCGTTTTACCCTCATTTTCTTCCTCTTTTCCCCCCATGAACTACCACCATCTTCCTATTTTCACCCCATGAACTACCACCATCTTCTAACATGCCCCCATGTAAAATGGCACATAACCCGTTGACTGTTTCTTTTAACCCTTCTAACTGACGGAATGGGGAAAATGGTTGTCTTTGGTAGTTGAATGCTTTATTTTGGTCGAGTTGGTAGTTCATTGGGGTATCGCGCATTTTTTGGTAGTTCATGGGGGGAAAAGGCAATTACCCCTATATATATATATATATATATAAGGTGTTATTAAGAAGAAGAAAAAAAAAGATGAGCTAATTAAGGGAGGGCACGTGGGCCCTATCTAGTTGACAAATGGAGTTCTTAACTCCATGCATGCTGTACATGTGTTTCAGCCTTTCCTTCCCTTTTAATACAAATGTTCTTCATACAAAATGTTTGAACAGGGAAGTGACGAGTGGTGTACAAGTGTTATTTTTAGGTGAGCTTACAATGACAAGTGTTCCTGCAAAAGTCTCTCGTGGCACCATTCATCTTTTCCTCTTGAACACTTGTCCGTCATGCAAGTGCACTTTAGAACACTCGTTTGTCCCCACCCTTTATTTTAAAAAAATGACACCTCTCGTTCTCTTCCACCTCAAGCAAAAAAAGAAAAATCAGACAATATCTGCAGAAACTTGCGCTGGTAAAGATATTTAAGAGTCTGCTCAGAAACTCCAGGTAAGGGAACACAACTTTAAAACTTCGGCGAATTTTTTTTAACAAAATATTTTTTTGAAAGACAAACGTCAAGAATTTTCAAAAGACTCTCTTCACCTAAATATTATTTGCTCTATTATATCAAGTATGAAATAATGAATATGTGAATCACATGGATGAATGAAGCTGATGATTATTTGTTACACGTGCACTATATGAATGAAGATGATGATGATGAGTTTATGATTCTCAAAATAAATATGTACACTATATGAACAAGATGATGAAACTATGTTGAAAATATATATGTTTTATGTGCATCACATAAAGTTTTGTCCCACGGCACCATAATGCTGTGATCCGGATCTTATGATAATGATGATGGGTAGCGGGGCAACCACACCAAAAGTGTGGAGCTATCGGCTGGGGGGTTCTCACCTAGGGAGCTTCCTAACCCGGCAGCTCTCCCCTATGACGACAGGATGAGCCTATGGGTCCTTCGGGATCGGTCCTATGGACGAGCCCAACGTGCACCGCTCATGGTAAAAATGCGGAAGTGGGCCAATGGTTGACAAAACTGACACTATGAATGATGATTGCATATACACATTTCTTATTGATGCTGATATTTCCATATGTGGACTCGGAAAATTCTAAATTTCTAAATTAAACTATTTATATTGCCTTGTGATGCGTTGTGTTACTTACTGAGTTATTATTAAACTCACCCTTTTCCCCTTAACATTTTTTCAGATGGCCGTTTTTATTATTGTGCTGAGAGGAGGAGTGCCGGTAGGCCTATTGGTGGTCAAGGACCCCCAAATCTGGCATCTTGAGTGGCACACTTGGACTTATTGTATTATAGAGTAGTTGGAGTAGCTGTTTGTTCATAATACCAGTTAGCAGCATGGGGATTCTGTCATTACCTTGGACCGTAGAGCGACTAGTTTCGATGTAGTACAACCTTTTGCTTGTAGTTGTACATCTTACAGTCCTATGTGTTTAGGGGGATTATTAGCAACTTGTTTGTTGATTTTTGTCTATACCTCCACACTTTTGTTTGTAAATTTGTAATGAACAATATTTCCTAGTAGTATATATTTTGATGCTGTTAATGATACTATGAAAATACTCATTTCATGAGAGCTTTGTTTCTTTTAATCTTTAGTTATTGTCGTATGTATTTAAAGTTCGCGTTCCCCTCATATCCCAAAACAGGGGCGTGACATTTTGGCTGCAGGTACCGCAGACGTCGATGAGGACCTTATGGCGTTGTGTTTAAGATACTATAATTGAAGCTCTTCGTGACGGTCGTAGGTGTTGGACTTGTGGATAGTCTATCTTTTGTATAGACTTGATAAATTTATAGCTTTTGTCGCATGTAACACTCATTTTGTATAGCCATATTTTTGTTATGTAATTAATACATTGATAAACTTTAATTACATAGATAGTCAAATGGCTTTGATGTTGTAAATACTCTGTTAGTTAATGTAATTAGTGTCCGCTGCTATGTGTATTATCTCTAATGTGTTATGTATGTTATGAGTTCTGTTAATGTTATGTTGGTTCATGGCTAAATTTCAGGCTACTGTGATGATTCGTTTTGTATAAATAAAAATGGGTCGTCACACCATGGACCTTTGAATTCACTTTAATACTATAATGAGTGATTTGTAATTTAGGCCAACCACATGTACTGATTTTGTGTTTATCCTTATTTTTAAGATATTTATATTTTTTTTTATTAAGAGTGACACATGTCATCATTTTATTTGTGCTGACATGGACACTAACCGAATCATTCGAGTATTTTGATGGAGTTTGACTGCAATGACTAAATTGTTATTTTGTCCTACCTTGAGGACTTCTGAATTATTTTTTTTACCGCATGGAGAGATTTGTAGTTTAAGCTAATTATAGGGACTGATTTTTCATTTATCCCAAAAAATAGTTTTTTTATTTTTCTTATTTATCCACCCCTTTAGTTTTTTCTTCTTCTTTTTGTTTAAAAAATAGTTGAGTTTTTTATTTTATTAGTTTATTTTGGTTTTTAAGAGATAAGGTTACTATAGGAATATAATCTAAAAATTGGTCTGGTTGAGACACCTTTGTAGTTTGGTATATCACTTTAACACACGTCACTTCATTGGGCTATTTCAAAAGAGATGTATAATACATCGTTCTCTTGTTCTTCTCGTATTATTCTTGATTATTGTGACTTTGTCAATCCACATTTATATCAATTTTAATTAGAAAAATAAAAAATAAAAATCCAATGGTGAATTGATAATGTTACATTAGCGGAGAATAATGGAAGAAAGACAAGAGAATACAAAGTAGCATTTCTCATTTAAAAAACGGTTGTTAGTTCATTGAGCTTTGTTATATTTTTCCTAAAACTTTAGAGAAATTATATAAATACATTTCTTACACATCTTATTTTTAATCTACTAAAGGAGATGTACAGGGATGGAGCCAGACATTTTAATGGGAGGGCCTTTTATTATTATTATTTTTTTGAAGTAGGGGTCAAAGTATGAATAAAATTTAAAAATATAAGTCCATGTCCTCTCATCTAAATGGTCATCCATGTAGTATATATTATTTCAATTTTTTTTCAAAAAAAAAAAAGAAGCAAATTTTAAGGAAATTAAACATAACCCAGTTTTTTATTTTTTTTTATTATTCCCTTGAAATTAAAAATCAATAAGCAAAATTGAAAATAAAGTTTTTTTGGTAAAGAAGTAAAGAAAATCACTGTCCAAAGATTCAGGAAAGGACAAATAAAAAATATTAAAAAAAAAGCCTCAGTTTCTATACTAAAATTAAAAATTTTCAATTGGATGAAATTGTTCATTTCTTACAATGCTTTTCTTGAATGACATGGTTCTTAAAGCTAATATTCTTTTACTCAATTTGTTAGAACAACCACTATAGCTAACACAGTAGCCCATTAATTGTTATACGAAACACATTATATTATATAAAAAACCCATTCAACTAAACATAATACAAAACAAATGAAACGTATTTCTTCTAAAATTTGTAATGACATCTAGCTCTATTGCAATGAATTGCCATTTTACACTACATTTTCTACGCATCTTTAGGAAATCGTGCTTTACCAGACGTGTGACTTATCGAGTCCACACTTGTCTTATTCCAATGCATTGCTTTATTAAATCCATTTCATTTACTTTCAATAAAATCTCTATAACTTTATAAAGCTCATTCCATTGTTACTCTTCTTAGACATATCCATTGCAACCTGTGAAATATTATAAGAAAAAGTTTTGACAATGAAGCTATTGCCATAGATGAGATGAAACCAGTTGAAAAGACGATAAAAAGAAAGGGGCTAAGGGGATTAAAAAAAAAAATTGTTGCTAAGGGCAAATAGCCAAAAAAACTTTATATTTTTTATTTTTACATTAAATTTTTTTTCTTCTTAATAATTAAGGGTGAAACATGGCCTATACCGGGCCCATTTTTCCGTCCCCATAAATGTGTAAAAAATGCAGAAATATATATATATATATATATATATATATATATATATATATATATATATATATATATATATATATATATATATATAATTTCTCAAAAATTTATATGGACGAGCCATGTGTTAAGAAAACATCCGTATTATTTAATACCACAGTTTTGTAATTTTTTTTTTAAAAAAAAAAAGAAAAGAAAAAGTTCTCTTAAATGCATCGTTACGTGTCTTTCTCATAAGAATCACGGATTATGATGCACTTGATTTTCTTTTCTAGGAAACTTTTAAGAGTGACATTTCAATCTCAACCACAAACGGACTTGATGTTCCAAAAAATTATATTATTATTTGGCTTAATATTGTAATTGTTGCTGACTAAGATGGGATAAAGAAAAGAAAATTATGTCTGGTGACATGGTTTTTATCATTTTTTTTTTTCTCAATTCACCACTAAATTTACGTGAATGTGGTATTACAAATTTACAGATTTAATGGTGGATTTGCACATCTTTTCTACGGAGATGAGTAAGATAATAAAACCAAATATAACTTCACTTACTACCCCTGATCTTTTATAATTTTTACAATCATACCTTTAAACTTTAAAAAATGTCAATTTAATATATCAATTTTTCAATTTCACCAATTCGTTAGGATTTTCCATTAAATCATTTCAAATTTTCAAAATATTCTTTTTTTAAAAAAGTTTCATACACGGTCATTTTGCAAATTCCGTTTAATCATGACTAACGCCTAAATCTTTGTAATTTTTTTTTCTTCTTTTTTTGCCTAAAAAAAATCTTATAAAAAATGATGGGTATTTTAGAAATTTTGACAACATCCATTAAGATATAACAGAAAATTCTAACAGGGGTGGAATTAAAAAAATAATGAAATATTAATACATTAAATTGACATTTTTTAAAGTTTATGAATATGATTGTAAACGTGATAAAAGATAAAAAAAAAAAAATATATCAAGTGAAGTTTTCACGAGAAAAAAAAAAAAAAAAAAAAATCTTGCATGGTTAATTAGTCCAACATCACCATAATCTATTGCACGTGTATTTTTGCTGCATTTACCATATGTATTTTTAAATTACTAACAATGATGAAATAATGGTCAAAATGTGATTTTTCTTATCGAACTAAATGACGTATTTTTCAATTTTATCTTAAAACTATGAATTGTTTTAAGGTTAAATACACATTTGGTCCTTGAGTTTTAAGAACTTTATTTTTTTAGTTCCTAGTTTCAATTCGGATTACATATAATACTTCAATTTTGAGAACAGATCAAATTGGTACCTCAATTAAGTTTTTTATTTAAAAACTAACGGCTCGCCACGTGTCAATCTTTAAGGTTGACATGTGGCACTATATAAAAAAAATAAAAATTAAAAATCTTTAAGAATTAATTAAAAAAATAAAAAAACAAGGGGGTGGCTGAGATTTTTAATTTTTAATTTTTTTTATATATTGCCACATGTCAACCTCATACCGTCAGTTTTTGAACGAAAAACTTAACTGAGATACTAATTTGGCATTTTCCCAAAATTGAGGTACCATCTGTGATGCGAATTGAAACTCAGAGACTAAAAAATAAAGTTGTCAAAACTTAATGACTAAAAAAATGTTTAACCCATTGTTTTAATTTATTTATTGAGTTTTAAATATTTTTAATGCTATCTTTATTTTATTTATTGACATGACATGTTCGGATAATATGTACTCATTAGTAATATGGATATATCATCTATTTATAAAAAGAGAGGTCCCCAAGGAGTAGCTCAATCGGTTGGAGACTACGCCTCAAGAAGCGGAGGTTACTAGTTCGAATCTTCCTCTCCCCTCTTGTGTGGACATGTAAAAAAAAAAAAAAAAATTATAAAAAGATAAATAATACTATTTAGTAGATTTTTATATAATTATTATATAACTGGATGACATGGTAGTAAAAAAATCACTCATTGGATCAACACTTGGTAAAAAAAAAACTAAATGTTGATTCAAGAGCTAATTTTTATTTGTATGACAATTATACATGAGTCTATTAAATAAAATTATTCTTATAAAAATACATATCATATTAGTAACGAAGAATGTTACATGCTACACTCTTATTCTTTTAGACTAATATGACAGTGCCTATCAATATTTCTTTAAAAAATACAGATTTAATGATCGATCGGCACGGTTACGTTAACTTAATATAATGATAGTTAAATCAATATAATAATAGTGAAATGTGAATATAGTATGCAACATTCTCATTAGTAATTATTGTTCATATTCTGTCTATAAGGGGTAATTAGTGTTCTAATAACAATAATACATGATTAAAGTAATGTTCGGCCTGCTAAACCAAAAAATTGATAGCTTAAAAATAAAATAGGATTTAACACATAATATTGTGATTAAAATTGTACTTTGATCAAAGTTAATCTAATTTAATTTTCAGAAATCTCCCGCTCCTCTCATTTTCTTAAAGAATTAAAGAAATAATAATAATAATAATAAAAAAGCACTATTTTGTTTTGGCCAAACAAAAATACTAATTGAAAGACTTCCCAGTCATCTCTTTTTTTTTTTTTTTTTTTTTTTTTTTTTTTTGAAGTCAACGGAATTGCTTATAGTCAATAAAAGAATAAACAATAATAATTAATTTGAGCCCAACTCATACAACATTGAATATTCATCGGCAACTTCCAAGTTTCCAACCTTCCCACTTGCCCTTCCCTGGCTTCCCAGCATCTCCCAAAGCCACACCTTTGCTTTCTCTCTCCCTCTCCAAAATCCCAAACAAATCGCCGGTAGAAATGAACCAGCCGGACCCCGGAAAGATGACACATCAGCAGAAGAAAGAGGTCCAGCTCCAAGGCCCCCGCCCTCCTCCTCTGAAAGTCAGCAAAGACTCTCACAAGATCAGGAAGCCTCCGCCGCATCCGCCTCCTAAACAGCCGCCAAAGCCCTTCCAAACCCAACAGCCACCGCAACAGCCAGTGATTATCTACTCCGTCTCTCCCAAGGTCATCCACGCCACCGCCTCCAACTTCATGTACATCGTCCAGCGCCTCACCGGCCCATCATCGTCGACATCGCCCCCCGGCGCCGGAGACCTCTCCCCGGCGGCGAGGCTTGCCTCCATCGAGAAGACCAGTCCGTCGGAGAGAGACAGGGACAGGGACAGGGACAGCAGTACTGCCGCAGTGATGGATATAATGGAAGGAGATGAGTTTCTAGATTTGGGTGAGGCTTATCCGGGGATATTATCGCCGGCGCCGGCGAATTTGCCTCCGATTCCTGATGGGTTCTTCTCGCCGTTCAATGACCCGCAGAACTTTCCTCTGTTTCATGATCTGAGCCCGGTTTGGCATAATGGGTTCTCGGCGAGTCCTTCGGGGTTGCCCTCGGCTTCTCTGGTCTCTCCATCTCCTTCTTCGATGGACCTGTTACGCAGATTTTTGGACTTTTAGGCATAGCCGTGTGCTACTGTGCTTAAGGAATTTCGGGGAAAAAAAGCCTGCAATTTTGCACAGGAAATTGGTAAAGTTTTTGCATTGACTAACTTCTTTATTCTTACTATTATGTATTCTTTTAGGGTAGTTATTAGTAGTTGAAAGTCTGTAAATGATATATTGCTAGGACCAAATGGGCCGCCACGCAATTAGTTCAAAGTAGCTGGGTGGTTTATGTAATTTTGGGGATTGTTGGTTTTGTTTTTTTATGTTCTCGTCTTGATATTTAATGTGAGGTAGTTGAGGTTGCCTTTAAAATAATAACTTTGGGTAGGTCATGTGGTTGGGAATTGTTTTTTTGGAACACTTCTTTCTCGTGTGTAGAAAATTTGGAGGTTTGAATTGTTGGAGGATGACATAATGAGACTTTTATTTTGTTTATTTTGTCCAAGTCTAATTGAGGTTAGAGTTTGTAGGTACTAATATACGAGAAATGCTCTTATTTTCACTCTTACGTGACTTTTAAAATTATCGTAAGATTAACATTTAATAATGATTCATCACAAATTCAATAGTGATTTTAAAAACTACATCGGGAGTGTGAGAGTAGAAGTGTGTGTAGCATTATTCATAATATATATTTGTTTCGTCTTTGTTAAAAGTATAGCGAGGCATTTGATTTTCTAGCAATTTAAGACCTCGTTTGTTTCGGCGTAAAATATTTTTTAGAAAACGTTTTTCCTATTTTTTGAGAAAACGTTTTTCCTATTTTTGAGCGTTTGGCGATGAGTAAAATATTGGTAAACCTGCATATGTTTTCAATTGATCAAGGAAAATAATCTAGTGAGGCGTAAGATGGTTTACGCTCCTATCTACGTAAACTAATTTGTCGCCGCTTTCCTACACTCCCGGGTAGGAAATTGTGAGAGGACTCTCTATGGGGCTTACTTGTTCGAGCAGGTCTCGGGCTGTCCACAAAGGCCCTTTAACAATTAACTGCCCAAATTGCAATCTAGATGAGCACGCAATTGCATTAGATTTCAATCTTACCCTTTAAGGCCGCCTATTTTTACACTCTCTACTTTTACAACCTATCTTCGTCGTCTCTTTTTTCCTCGTAACTCTTTAGATTATATGAAAATATAAAATATATTTAGTGATTTTTCATATAAATCAAACGTCGAAAAATGTTTTGCGAATCATTTTCAGAATGCAAACAAATAATAAAAAATAATTACTTTTTTTTTGAATTGAAAATATTTTTCAAAATAAAATATTTTATGTCGACACAAATAAGCTTAAGTATTAAAAAAAAAAAGAAAAAAAAAAAAAGAAAAAGGGAGAAGTTATAGTTTGTTGTTTGAGTGATCGGTGTTCCTCAATGGATCCAATCAACTTGTGTCCACTAGAGTGCTTCTCTTGACGTTGGATAAAATGGTCAAAGCGTGTGCCCGTGCGTATAGGTAGGGACGAAAAGTCAGCTCTCATTTTCAAATTAAGCCTTTATACTGTCATAGCACCTCAGGCTGACCTCAGCCAGCCTGAGGTGGTAGAGGTATTTCTTCTTCCCTTTTTTTTTTTTTTTTTTTTTTTTTAAAGGGTAATAATAAATTTAAAAAAAAAACATATAAAAATCACATACTATTAAAAAAATATTTATTTTTAATATGTTAAGAGAGACAACATTTTTAGAGACCAAATTTAAAAAAATTTCTTCCAACTTAATTTTGAAAAAATATGTCCTTTTATTGGTTCATTATAGATATACTCATGAGAACCAACGCACCCGATAATTGTCTGAGACAGTGGAGTGTTTTGTTTTCCTCCGGCCATTAGGTTTTAGAGTTTTTGTTTCCCTCGGGTTAGATCCGGTAGTGGTTGTCGTTCCCCGACAGAAGACTAAATCGGGTTTTAGGTTGGAAGCGGCTCTCTGGTGTGTTCTTTCCGGCGGAGTTCTGACCTGTTTTTTCTTTGTTTGGGTTTCATTCTTTGGTGTCAGATCTGTTCTCTTCGGCGATTTCTTCCAGGACACGCGCCTCACCACAGTGGTCGCCGGCTTCTTCCGGTCCTGCAACTTCTAGCCACGGCAGTGTCGGTCCTTTACGCTCGGCGCGTGGCCTACATGCGCCAGGGAAGACTCTCCCTGGACCGGCGCGTGTGTGTCACAGCTTGTCTTCCATGGCGGGGTTGGGGGGTTTTCGGTGGTTTCGGGGTCTCCTGGCGGTTCTCTGCTGTTGTGGGGTCTTCGATGGCGGCGCGTGTGGTACACGCGCCATCGCCGGTGACGGGGCCTCCGAAGCCGGTCCCGATTTTGTGCTTCTTGTTTTAGGGTGTTCTATTTCGATCTTTTAGTGTTTTCTCACAGTTTGCCTTTGTGATGCTTATTTGTTACTGGACTATTTGTTGGCTTAGGTGCTAGATCTGCCATTTTCTATTTGTGAGTTGCACTGTAAATGTAAAGAGTGGCTCATTGTTGTCCCTGTAACGATTTGTATTGTTCAGGTTGCTGTTTCAAGTCAGATTTATCTGGCTTAGGGTATTGGGGTCTTGTACCTCTTGTTTTTGTCCCTGGGACTTTATTTATTAATATATGATGGCATATGCTATTTTGTTCAAAAAAAAAAAAAAAAAAATCAAGTAAAAACTTTGAACTATGACCAATAATTCAACTGAGAAATTTTTGACTTCTGTGGTCAAATTCAATCATGGAATAATATTCCAAGTAATCGGGAATATGTAATGATGAAGAGTAGGTTAACATGATGATGTTAAATTGAGTTGGACTATATATATACATACATACATACATTCAAGAACAGGACCTGGCCAAATTTTTCATGCCAAAATTCAGCAAACAACTCTGACAAAAGTTAAATCCGGCCAATAAAATCAAACCTAAAATCTGCCACCAGAGAATGGGAAGAATCTGTTTGGTTAACAATAAACCTAAGGTCACCAAAAATTACATTTTGGATGACAATAAGTATTGGATAGAGATCTCCAACAATTTTCTGTCTCGATTGCTAGTAATTCAGACAGAAAATATGAAAGAATTCTTATGAAATCTACTTGCTTGGGCAAGTAAACTCTATAAGGAGTCTTTCACATTTTGTTCGGAAATTACTGGAAATCGGAATCCATAACTACCAAGACCTTACAAGCAATGTCCAGTATACATGCGGGTGGGTGTTGACAGAAAGCCAATAACTCTGATCTGAACATATCATAGTAAATTATGCTGGATTGTCCAACTATAATTGCTACAAAATCTTGAAAAGAACTGAAAAGTCAATGGAAATTCTGCAGAAGTCCAATGTTTTGAAAAGTTATTTACAAATAATCTTTTGCAAGATTTCTATCAGTTCAATTAGATGCTAAAAACAAAAAAAACAAAAAAACTGAGTTCATAATTGCTTTTGGAGGTGCAACTAAAACTTCAGGTTTAGTGATACCAGAACTCAAAACTTAAATTAGAACCCATAGGAGTGGGATTTCATGTCCTTGGCACCGTTGAATTCCGTGTCCCTCCGATCAATGTGCCAATGCTCTCTCCCTTTATGGCTCTGGAGATGTTACCCGGTTGGCTTAGATTGAAGACAACGACTGCATCGATGAAAAGAAACTCATCTCAATAGGGGGCACTTTCTGTTTAATTAAGATAAAGGAACATATACACGCAAAATCATTTCACTCGGCAAATTTTCAAGTACAAATTATTTCTACTTATCTTGAAATCTGATTATCTAAACATACCTGGAATGTTATTTTCTTCGCACAAAGTGATGGCCGTCATGTCCATCACTGAAAGATCTTTCGAAGTCACGTCAGCGTAAGTTAGAGTATCAAGAAGACGAGCATTCGGGTTACGCCTTGGGTCCTCATCGTAGACCCCATCAACATTGGTAGCTTTCAGCACAACCTCTGCATTGACTGATCCACAATTGAATGAGAACAATTAGCTCAGAAAAAAGGAGTTATTAGACTTTAAGACATCATTCATGCTAGACAGGATTTCAACTTTTAGCAATAAATCAATGAAGTTAGATTCAAGAAGTAACTTAAGTTTTAATGACAAACTTGGAAAGGCTTCGAGAAAGTCTTTTGAAAGATTATCACATAGTTGAAAAGGCATATGGTATTAATAGATTAAAGCTTCGTTAATTCCAAATTAGATTAATGTCAGGCTAGCATTTAGTATTAGAAAATATGACATACTTTCCGCACAGCGAAGGGCCGCAGCGGTGTCTGTGGTGAAGAATGGATTTCCAGTTCCAGCTGCAAAAATCACAACCCTGCCTTTTTCTAAATGCCTAATAGCCCTCCGGCGTATATATGGCTCTGCAACCTCAGACATGCGAAATGCAGTCTGTACCCGAGTAGGGATGCCGATACTCTCCATTGTTGCTTGAAGAAATATAGCATTCATGACAGTCGCCAACATCCTAAAAAATTAGAAAAAAGAAAGAAAAAGAAGAGGTTTGTACATTAAGAAAATAAACAGAATAAATCTTTAGGCATCTAGGGACAAGATATCCCAATTTCTAGGAAGGGATCACTAAAGCATACAGCAAGTTTCTTTTCAATTAGCAATAAAAAAGTATTTCAGTATGTCTGTGTGTGTTACAGATTGTAAATACATACTACAATAAACAGATAATAAGGAAAGATATGAGATAATTGTACTGGTACATAACATATGGATGAAACAGCTCTAGTCCAAAACTTCAAGCAACAGTATTCTGCATATATTAACTTTTCTATATGTTCCAGGTTACTGTATGCATTGATGGAACCTAAAGCTCTTGGACAAAAAGAAAAAAAAAAATCTCCAATACCGAAATTAATAAATTGGCCCAGTAGCAACAATAGAGTTATAAAGATATGTTAACCATCAAAATAGAGCTTTGATTTACAACCGAAAGGTTTTATGTGCTGATCAATCCAGATATAGGCATTACCCGATGTAATCAGCAGACGAGCGGTCAAGGCCACTACTTCCTGCCCAGGAGGATCCACGGAAGATATTCCCCCCACCAACAACTATTGCAACCTGAAACATTCGCCCAAGATGATTTAGTCATCATGCACCAAAAGCCAATTTTAGAGTTTCGAATTATTGGGTTCACCAGATTTATCTTGTGAATTTCCAATTGACCTTCTCCCAACTTATTCAGAAATTCACAGAACAGTAGAAACTCCAAACATTTCAACTATTCCCATGTTATGCAAGCACTCTTAGATTATTCTATAAATAATTCAAGAATGAAAACCAATGCTTCTTTACTTTAAGCAGTAAGGGCACATTTGATACGCAGCATGACTATTCCATTAGAAAAATGAATAATTATTACTGAAAATGAAAGGTGGTGGAATAGAATAGTTATGCCTATTTCGTAGTTTGGTGACAACACATGTTCTCACTGGAATTGTATCAAAATTACTAAAATACCCAAAATATATATATATAATAATAAATTTTTTTTAAAAAAAAAAACCTGAAAAAAATTCTTTGGTGGCCGACCACCATGACAAAACCATGGGGGTGGTCACACCACCCCCAGAGCCCCTCATGGTGGACCCCTTCCAAACCTTTAGGACAATACAATTGACTGGTAGGATTCTAATAAATAACTCCTTCTGAGACTAATTCAAACATCGATGGAATGTTCCTGTGAAGTTGGAATCAAACTTGGCTACTGTATGACCTCTATCAATTTCGTCAATATTACAATGGCAATGCCAATTGAGAGTCTGAATAGTGAAGTGAACAGTACAAAGAAGAAGAAAACTAAATCACCACCATCGGGAAGGGGCACCCCCGTGGTTCTGCCAAGGTGGCCAGCCACCCATAGAATGTTTTGTGATTAGTTATTTATTTAGGTTTGTAGAAAAGAAAAAAAAAAGGGTTTTTTTGGAAAATCCATTTCATTTCTCAAGGAATAGGTATTCCTCTTCGTAGGGGAATAGTTGAGAATCGTTATTCCATAAGAATAGCCATTCTATTCCATGAGTCTATTTCACGTACTAAACGTGCCCCAAGTTTTTTTTCCCACTCATTCTTTTTCTAAATTATACTGATTCCTAATAGTCTCCAAATTTTGCACAATTTTTGCAGCAATTAAGAAAATCTGTATCCCCATTGCTTTTTCCATGCTTATGACTATTCAAACATTTATATACACACACACACACACAATTACTACAAGAAAATGCTACCACATGAACTATACCATGAAACTTGTAAAAAGAAATGAAAAACTACGTAAAACACATTTCTAAAGGAAATTGTTGAAGGTTTACCTCAATGCCAAGACGTGTCACAGCTGCAACCTCCCTTGCAATGGACATTGTAATCTACATTGTAACAAAAAAGTCATACTTCAGAAACCACCAAGAGAAGAATACAGTAATCCATTTCAAGTAATATATATTCTTTTTCTTTTTGACCAGAACAAACAATACATGTTTTAGATCCCAACCTTTGGGTCTATATTTTGCATGCGATCTCCTGCAAGCGCTTCACCACTTACTTTAAGCAACACCCTTTGCCATTTATATGATGGTTTGGACATGCCAACTTCATTCATTGTCACTCCAAAGGATGCCATAGATGACATCTGATGCTGCCTGTTATAACAGTCGAGTAAACCAAGGGATAATTCTTATATTATTTAAAATGCTCAATGTTGAAACTAGGTAACATTAGCAAAAAGAGAAACCGTTTAAATTGGTAAATTATCATTTGTCTCAATGCTTAGTTGGAGACAAATGGTGAATTTAAGCACTAAACCATTATTCTAATAATCCTCATGTGTGGATCAAAACTACCCTGAGTGGAATCGAGATTCAAACAAAGGGCCACCTACTCTAGTACCATGATAAATTATCATTTGTCTCAAAAGTCTAAGCTAATTGAAACTGGTAAATTTGATCACTCAACCATTTGACAGAAATATTTCACAATCCAACAGTAGCAAAAAAAAAAAAAAATGAATCCACACTTAGGTTCATCATCGTTGTACAACATCATAAGTAATGACCAATGCTTTTTTCAAACAAGGCAGTGAATCCTCTTAGGAAAATCAACCTTCCAAGTATTCATTGACCATTGGACATTCAAATAGATTTGATGCTCATATTTTCTACAAAGAAATACTCCCTCTGTCTCAAAATTGATGCGAGATTGCAAATGACATGCAGTTTAATGAAACAAAATTAACATAATAGTCTTTCTAAAAATGGCCTTAGGTAGGCTAAGAAGGGTGGGGTCAAACTTGAAAAAAAAAAAAAACAGGCAGTTTTAAATTTAAGGATAATATGAGAAGTTAAATGGACAAATGCTTTCATCTTTGGAAGCTCACATTCTCTTAATGCACCACATTAAGTACAAAGGTGCCATCCTCCAAGCTTCTAAAAGGTTAAACCGTCCCAACTAGCCTCTCGAAGATGCCAACAACTCTATTATCCTTCTATGCATGACCCATTCTACACCAAATAGGCGGAACATCGAAACCCATAATTCTCTTGCCACTTCATAGTGAAGAAGAAGATGATCTATGGACTCCTCACTCCTCTTGCACATACAACACTAATCCACCACTAGACTTTCCTCTTCCTCAGGTTATCCAAAGTTGCTCTGAATTAAATTATAGGGTTAAAAGAGAAAACCTCCACTTAACCTCCACTTAAGTGCTAATCTGACCAGCAAAAGAATCGAAAAGCTGGCTGACTGAGTGCAATTCAACCCTAGTATAAAAGCGTGCGTCCTTTTTCAAGGTTTTGAGAGATTTTAGCATTATTCATTCCCAACATTCATGTCCATTGGTTATGTAAGAAAGTAAGTTTAGTTTTTTTATTCAGTCAGCAGACACTTGCAAGTTAAAGTATTGTAAATAAAATTGCTCATGAAAAAATCGATATAGGATATGTTTGCTGCCCATATCCATAACTCAAATACTGATCATAAAGCAAATATTACCTGGATATATGTTTCCACAAGTGGAAAATCCCTTCTTTTGCTCCATTAAAGGAGCCAGCCACCTTCACTAAAATCTGATTGATACCATCTTGCTCCACACGCACAGAAGATGCTAATGGGGGAAGCGAGATGCTGGATATTCAACCATTGGCTGTTTTGGGGGATCAACTAGGGGATAACTCTATGTCTACGGAGTGAGTAGTAGAGAGGGTTAAAGGCTTCTGTCAGGTTGTAGGTCTGTCTTGTGCTGGTTTTGAAGATAAATTGATCGCTTTGTTTAATGATATTGGAGCACATGTTATTCCAATGGGGTGGGGCATGATAATAATTTAAGTACAAAATTAGGGAATTGAGGACAATGTGAAGCGAAGAGATTGGAATGTTCGGTAAACTACAATGGGAAAGGAGGTCAATCGTCTAGGTTGGCTAGAAAGGGGAGGGTTAGTAAATGTTGATTATGAAGCCCAAGATAATTTCTTGGAATGTGCAACGCCTGAATGAGCCTGAGAAAAGAATGAAGATTAGGAGGGTGTTGAGGGAATGGAAGGCTGATATTGTGTGTTTGCAAGAGACTAAAATGGAGGTTATTAGTAGGGAGGTGGTTTGTAGTGTTTGGTGGTGTATTCATGTGGATTGGGTGTATTTGGGTTCGAGAGGGACTTCAAAAGGTATCTTGTTAAGGTGGGACAAGATAGTGATAAAGAAGGTTGAGAAGTGTGTGGGGAGGTATGTGGTAGCATGTGCGTTCCGAAGTGTGACGGCGAATTTTGATTGGGCGTTTGCGGGTGTTTATGGGCCTAAAAATGATGGAGTAAGAAGAGGGCTTTGGGATGAGTTGGCTTGGGGAGGGGGGGGGGGGGGGGGTATTAATACAGTTCGGTCTCCGTGTGAAAAAGGGGGGAAGTGAGGTCATCACAGGCAATGGTGGATTTTTCTGATTTTATCTTTGAATAGGGTCATGGATATTACAATGGTCGGGGGGAGATCCACGTGGTCCAATTGTCATGCTTGGTCAAGAATTGATCGGTTCTTGCTCTCTACATAATGAGAGGAATATTTTCCAGAGGTCACTTAAAAAAGATGCCTCCCTCGACTACTGTCAGATCATTATCCATTGTTATTGGATTGTGGAGTGGGGAGACGGGGTAGGGGGTCTTTTAAATTTTAAAATATGTGGTTGCAAGTAGAAGGTTTTGAGGAGCAAGTTAAGAGGTGGTGGGGCTCCTACATTTATGAAGGTACGTTAAGTTGTTTTGGAGAAAGGTGGTGGATATTAAATATGGTAGTACGAGGGGTGGTTGGTGTTCAAAGGAGGTTGGGGGTCCTTTTGGAGTAGGAGTGTGGAAACATATTAGGAGGGGTTGGGATGCTTTTGCAGCTCATATGAGATATGAGGTCGGAGATGGTTCTAGAGAATTGTTTTGGCATGATGTGTGGTGTGAGGATTCACCTTTAAAGCTTATTTTTCTAGAATTGTTTACTATTGCCTGTGGTAAGGATACATGGATGGCGGAGAATATGCAGAGACAAAATGGTTACATTTTGTAAAATATTTTGTTTACTCGCCTGGTACATGATTGGGAGGTGGAAGTGGTCTCTAAATTTTTTTTTTTTTTTTTTTTTTTTTTTTTTTTTTTTTTTTTTTTTTTTTTTTTTTTTATAAGTAATGTCAATTCATTAATAAAGCGTAGATAGGCGAAACCCTAATACATAGGAAATATACAAGAGTGCTCCTAATATGAACGAACAGAAAATAAATTTAAAAAATCTGTATAAGTAAAAACATTCAAGATATGCTGAGATGCTATCCAAATATACAACGTGTTGAACAAACGCTTTCTTAGTTCCACCATCAATGTCTCTACATCTTCGAAGTGTCGCGCATTCCGCTCCCGCCAAGTACATCACATTAAATCACAAAGGAACTAACTGTCAATCTTCATTTGCTGGACCATATCCAAACTACGCACCCCAACTAGTCAACAATTCTAGCACCATTCGTGGCATAACCTACTCTACCCAAATAAAGTAAGAATGTAACTTCATAGATCTCGGGCAACTTCGCAAAGAAGTAACAAGTGTTCTATTGACTCCCCACTTTTTTTACACATACAACACCACTTTAACACCACAACATTCCGTTTTCGCAAATTGTCATGCGTCAAAATTTTACCTGAAGCTGCTGCCCATACAAAAAAAGCCACCCTTGCCGGAGCCTTAACACGCTAGATACTTTTTCATGGAAATGAAGGGCCATCTTTCCTATTTAACACTTCATAATAGGACTTCACTTCAAATAAACCACTTTTGGAGAGGTTTCAAATTAACCTGTCATCCTCTCTATGTCGAACCAATAGAATAAAGCCGAGTGAATAAAGAAAGTACCATCTCCATCTCCCAATCCTGAACTAAACGCGTAAAAATAACATTCCACTGAATAATTCAATTTTGAACAACCAAGTTTTTTGCCACCATCACATCTTTATTCCTCACAATACTAAACAAATCTGGAAAACATTGCTTCAAAGATCTCTCCCCACACCATCAATCATGCCAAAAACTTACATGAGACCCATCCCCAACCTCAAAACGAACAAAATTGCTAAACTTATCCCACCACCTCCTAATATGTTTCCACACACCCATTCCAAATGTACCTAACACCTCTTTTGAACACCACCCACCCTTTAGACTCTCAAATTTGACATCAATCACCAATCGCCATAAAATTTGTTGGATTCCTTCGAGAAGGAAATCATTTGAAGTGAAGTCTTACTTTAAGGTATCATCTATTCCTATACATTCTTCGTTTCCTTGGAAGAGTATTTGGAAAGTAAAGGTTTCTCCGAGAGTTGCTTTCTTTGTGTTGACGGCGACTTTACGGAAAATTCTACCTTTGGATAATTTATGCAAGAGGAATATTATTGTGATGGAGTGGTGCTATATATGTAAGACTTGTGGAGAGTCTATTGATCATTTCTTCTTGTGCTGTATGGTTGCTACAGAATTGTGGAGTATGATATTGCAGTTGTTTGGTGTTACGTGGGTTATGCCTCGATCAGTGATAGAGATGTTGGAGAGTTGGAGGGGACAAAAATGCAACCGGGTGATGGTGCCCATTTGGAGAATAGCTCTCCCTTGTGTTTGGTGTGGTGTCTCTGGAAGGGACGGAATGCATGCAGTTTTGATGATTGTGAGACTGGTTCACTTACTTCGAAGAAGTTGATGATACAAACCTTGTTTACGTGGAGAGTGATGCTACATTTTATGTTTGATTGTTCTTTTCCTGTTTTTATATATTTGTGTTATTCGTTCTTTTTTGGTTTAGTGGTATCATATATACATCCTATGTACTTTGGGTTGCGCCCCTCCGCTTTTTTCTTCTTCTTTTTTATTTTTTTTTATTTTTTTAAATGTACTTTACTTATAATAAAAAAGAAAAAAGAAAAAAGGTTTCCTAGGCAATCATACCCTTAAAGCTTAAGAAAGCCAATGGAATTTTATTGAAGGCAATTTACAAAAGTCACACTAGCATTTTGATGTGGGTGTCAATTTGGTCCCTACACTTCGATTTTAATCAAAGAAATATGAAATATCCCTTTTAGATAAATTTAACGGAAATTGATTATTCTAAATCTTTGGCTGAAGTACTTTAATAAGGAGTTACTTAAATTACATATACTCAATGAATATGATTTCAAGAGTACAAGAATAATCAAGAGATTAAATCGGTAACCCAAGAATTAAGAGATAGTGAAATAAAGTGACAGTATTTTTCATGACTTTAATTTCAATATGTATATTTCATAGAAGGATCAAATGCAATTATAAGAAGTTAAGGGAGCTTTGAATTAATCAAAATAAATACTAGAGTGAAATTACAATTTTTAGTGGAATAAATTGTAATTAATGATAACCTAGAATAAGTCATGAGATGACAAGTGTCCTAGGCCCACTGGAGCTAATTTTATTTTTCCTTTAAGTCTCTTCTCAAGATGATTATTACATTTTAGGGCTTGACCTAAATGGACAAGGATTAGGACTCCTAGTGGCCGTTTATATGGAGGAGTGAGACTAGATTTTCCTAGTTCTACTTCAACTAGGATTTTTATGCCTACATAAAAGGGTCTTGTGTGCATAAGAGCCATACTCTTTATCTCAAAAATCAGAATTGATAAGACTTTGACTCTTTGAGGTCTCAAAAACCCAAGTAGTGGTCGTGCAACACCAAGAGAAGATCAGCCAACTTAGCCAACGTACACAAGGTATGTGTTCATACCATGCAAATTTTTGTTTTAAAAAATCTAATGCTATGCATTTATGGAGCTTATTTCTTGGGGATCTTCCACTGTTTCTGATGTGATTAAATTACATATATGTTCCCAACAAATATCAAGTGATAAATTGTAACTAATCAAAAGAATATAAATCATATAGGACGGTTGAACCGTAAAAGTGCCTGACCTTTTATTCTTGGAGTGCCACTTTCTAGAAACCAGGTATGATATGCTTAATGTGAGACTTTATTCTTCTTTTTTTGTGATAAGTAATTCATTTCATTGAAAAGCAAATATGAGATTTTATTCTTCTCATATTCAGTATGTCTTCTAAGAATACACAGCTAACCAATACTACAATCTACGGTGGTAAGCAAGTCATTTAATAGCACAGACATATCATCCCTGTATTTTAATTTTAGAGCCGTCTCTCAAAGTTTTAGCTGATGGAGAGACATTAGGATTAGATGGGAGAGGCTTTCTGGGTTTGCAGTAGGAGACGGTAAAAGGGTTTGCTTTTTGCTTGAAGTATGGTCTAGACTCTAGAGAGGACCGGTTGCCCTTATCATCATAATCATTAATCACCATCCTTCCATATACATACATATCGATGACAGAATGCAGAACAAAACAATTCAATTCTAAAACACAAACAGGTACACCACTCACACAATCAGCTAAATCATCGTAACAGTGAAATAATATTTACCATGTATTGTTAAAGAATACCAAAATGAAACACGAATACGAAGCACAGTGCACAAACATGAAATAAACAAAGAACAACATGAAAGGAAAACGCGATGTCCATCATGACAAAAAGAGATTTCCACACAAACCACGCCCAATTCTTTCCTACTTAAGGACGACCCAGAATTCCTTAATTCGAAATACACAAAGAAACAAGGAGAATCAGCTGCCATCCATACCTCACGTTAACGGGGTCAGGGGTAGGAGCCATTCCAGAGGAAGAACACTGAATCACCAACCGTCCGTTTGAGGTCGGATTACCCGCTACCCAACCATGGTAATGGGGCTTGAAAGGGCTCAGAGATGAGATAGTAGATGACCAAGATGATGAAGACAAAGATGAGGAAGAGATGGTAATGGGAGAAAGAACGGGAAAGAAGGAGGTGGAGATTGCCATTAGAAACTGAAACTCCTTATTATCAGAAAAAGAACAAGAAGGTGTTTTTAGCTCTGCCGCCAAGCCAAGCTCTTGCTTCACTTCATGCGCGTGCTATCTGGTTTTCTTTGTGTTTCTCACAAAAGATAATTTATTTATTTTTTTCATTTTTTTAAAAAAATTCTTCCTTCTTCCTTTGTCGGGGTTTTCTCAGAGATAACGTCTTTTTCTCGAGAAAATGACATTTCGTTTTCCCATTAAATATCTCGTGCGAAATAAAAGCCAAGGCCCAAGGACAGCAGATGAGTATATATCTTTCTTTTTGGATTCTTCTCTTTCCCCCGTTCTCTGCTTATCACGATCTAAGGTCCATTGCGTCAATTGAATTTGATCACACGGTCCAAACTAAGCCACATCTTTTTAAATCCAATCCCACATTGGGGTGGCCAATGGCCATCGATCCGATTGGGGAGGAAAACCCCCCAACTATGAAGTTGAAAGCAAATTTTCTTCCGAGCCTGTCCTCATTCTAAGAAGAGTGATATTATAAGGATGATTTATGTTTTTTTTTTTTTTTGTTTTTTTTTAAATAGTTAATATAACTTTTAAAATTATTTGATTTTGATTAATTTTAAATTCATTCAAAAAAAAAAAAAATTTAAAAATCATATTAATCTTAGGATGACTCAACACCAACAACTTTCTAGAACAATAATAAATGGGAACTCACCTAGTTTTTTTTTTTTTTTTTTAATGGGAATGTCCGAATTGGCTACAATTCAATATCCTCCGCGTCATAGACAGCAAACAACATGGAGATCGGCGAGGCTGAACAAATGTTGTGGAATTTGTGATCTAGAATGTTGGGTTATGGGCTGGCATGCCCAAATGATCGAAACACCGAGCCTATTGGGTAGTGATACATGTACAATAAATACACAACTCCAAGACATATAGAGTGGGGTCCATATGTGTAAGTCCCACTCCAATGTGCCTTGGAGTTGTGCACTTGTAGTGCACTTGCTGTAATTCTAGCATTTCTTATGATAAATATAGAAGTAATTACATTTTTCTCTCATAAACTACCAGCTTCTATCAACATGCCTTCATGAATTGATACTCTCACCACCCAACCCATCGAACTATCATTTATTTACCAAAACCCTCATTTTGTTAGTCAACCTCATTAAAAAACTTGAAATGACACAAATACCGTACCTTTATAAACAAAATTTACATATAATACTCTAAAATTTGAACATTTTTTTAAAAAAAAAAAAAAAAAAAAAAGAAATAGTAAAAGAAAGGGGGTGGCTGCCATCCATTTTTTTTTCCTTTATTTGTTATTTAAAAATAATTTTTTTAAATTTTAATTTTTTAGGTTTTATATATTTGAATTTACATTTTTTTTTATTAAGAGTTACACGTGTCATCATACTATTGATGATGATGTGGCATACTAACAAAATTCGTTAAGTGTTTTGACGAAATTTTACTGTAGGGACTAAATTGTTATTTTGGCCTACCCCGAGAATCTTTGAATTATTTTTTATTTTTTTATACCACAGTGAGCGATTTGTAATTTAGGTCAAACATATAGATTGATTTTGCATTTATCCATTTTTTTTAGTTAAAGTTTTTTTTCTTCAAAAAAAAAATTATGTTTTAGTTTTTATTTAATTATTATTTTTTTAGTTTTTAATATTGATATATTTTATTTTTTAAATGAAATTTAATGTTTAAAGAGAGAATACTCCATCCGATTTAATGAGATTCCTTAGCAGCGGGAGTTTTCGTAAGTAAATGATAATTCGATGCGTTCAGGTGATGAGAATGTCATTTCATGAGGGCATGCTGATGAAAGCCGGTAGTTTATAGGGAAAAAAAGTAATTATTCTATAAATATATTAAGATAGAAAGTCAAAGTATGAATGAGAATATATTAAGATTGAATATTATATTAATATATATATAAAAAAAAAAAAAATAGTATCCATTCAGTGTTCACAAAACATTAAAAAAAAAAAAAAAAAAGAAGTTGTTTCATCATATATTTTAATTTTCAATTCAAACACTTATCAAAATAGAAATTATGCATTCTTTAGATTTTGAAAATCATCTATTATTGAATCTGTACAAAATTTTGCAGGAATTTCTCTTTGGATGTACAACATCAAAGAATTAGTTAAAAACTCATCTTCAATTTTGTTGTGAAGCTTAATTTTGACAATATTTATAACTGAAAATGCTCGTTTTGTAATTGCATTAGAAACATGAGGAGTAAGTCAATGTTGATTCCCTTACTGCGTTAAAAACTCTTTTACATTGCTATGTGAGTTATTGCTCATGTCTAATTATTTTAATGATATATTTTGGGTTGTTGCTCATGACAGATTTGAGCCTTTAAGGTTTAGGTATAAAATGATTTTTGTTATAACAAGGATAGGTGCCTAACCTTTTAGCTTAATTAATTTAGCCCAAATATATTAATTTAGCTACTTATATTATAAATAATAATTAAAAAAAAAAAAATCAAAAGGGGGGAGAGGGGAAGGGCCAATATCAACCCTTCCCTCCCTCTGACTCTAACTACATGATTTATGAGTAAACCATGCACTCTTAACTTTAAGGATAAGTCATGTTTTAATAAGAGTAGATGTGGGATGAATCACCCAAGAAAGATGGTTTATAGTGCAAGAACCGACCGGAAAACAGTTGAAGGTAAGCCACTATAAAAGGTTATTGTTGGCAGTCAGGTAAAAGGGACTTTTTTTTCTCTGCCCAAAACTTTGTTCATTAGCAATTTAACGTGTACGTTTTCAAAAAATTTTGTTCACTTAAACATCGGAGTTATCCCCTATTGATACCCTTTGGTAGGCTTCATTGTTTATTTCTTTTCTCTTTTGCAGGTGAGAATTGGTCAGTGCTCGACATGAGAAAAGCTATTCTAACGGTTTGACACCATCTGTTGGATCACAAGAGAACTATACTAACAGTTTTTTTTTTTTTTTTTTCAATTTTATTATTTTTAATTAATTTTAAAGATTTTTTTTTAATATAGTGCCACGTGGCAGACCGTTAATATTTGGACGGAAAATGTAACAGAAGTACCAAAGTAGTAATTTTTACTCCTAAACTCATGTCCACCTATGAAACAAATGAAAACCTAGGTACTAAATTTAAAAAAAAGCTTAAAACTCAAGTTCCAATAGGGTATTTACCCCTAAATAGAAAGACCAATTACAATAAGTTCATATTTACAAACCCTTTGTAATGGACACTTCCTTGCATCAAGCAAACAACTCGCTTGCTCTTAACACAGTTGTGACGTCCCACATCGCCTGGGAATGAGGATGTGCTTATATGTATAAATGCACCCTATATGACACAATGCGTTTTAAAACCGTGATGGCCATGAACCGATCAGAACTCCGCAGTTAAGCGTGCTGCTGCGAGAGCAATCCCAGGATGGGTGACCTCCTGGGAAGTTCTGTTTGGGGAGCCAAAAGCGGACAATATTGTGTCATTGGGGGTGGGTCGTTACAAATGGTATCAGAGCCATTGCCCAGCCTGAGATGGTGGGAGCGTGCACAAGCCCAAGAGGGTTGCCGGCGGGCACTCGCTGGGATGCCAAGAATGGGGTGATCCCATGAGGGTCGCCAGCGAGGACGCTGGGTCCCAAGGGGGGGTGATTGTGACGTCCCACATCGCTTGGGAATGAAGATGTGCTTATATGTATAAATGCACCCTATATGACACAACGCGTTTTAAAGCCGTGATGGCCATGAACCGATCAGAACTCCGCAGTTAAGCGTGCTGCTGCGAAAGCAATCCCAGGATGGGTGACCTCCTGGGAAGTTCTGTTTGGGGAGCCAAAAGCGGACAATATTGTGTCATTGGGGGTGGGTCGTTACAACAGTAGCTCCATAATCTCATGCAATTCTTCTACAGAGTTTCCTCTTGCAATCTTGAAACTCGAATAGCTAAAAGCTTTTTGTATAGAAATGGTTTGTATGGTTTAACCAAAGAAAACTCTAAGAGAGAATTAGCATGCATGAATGGTCTAGGATCAAAGAACTCCCTTAGAACACTGAAATATGGTCTCTTGGTCACATAATAATTGTGCATAAGAAGTCCTTAAATAGACTTGAAAGTCTTGAGCTCCAAGAAGGAAATCAAAATATGATTTAATGCAACTTCATGTCGTTCATACGAGCTTAAGGTTACATCACTTTTTAAGTGAAGAATCAGTTTACAAGTTCGACACTCTCGAATTGGACTGCAGACGAGTCATTCTATAAGAGTACCTAAGCTTGTCCCTACGAGATTAAGAACGCCCCTGTAAACGAGTAACATTGCCAGTCTTGAAATTGTTCAATCCACATCTCGTTCCTGCCTTACTACAGTCAAGATTGCAAATGACCAGAACTGCCAAGCATAGTTCAAACGAGCTGCACTGCCCATCTTCAATTCCATATTGCGAATGACATTGTGGATGAGTAGCACTACCAAGTTATTAATAGTTCTTCAAATCCTCGTTCATATATACGAGATTGCAAATGAGACCGCGAATGAGCCTTACTGTTTGTCTTGAAAATTTATTTTGAATCAACTTGTTCGTATCAGCTGGCTCACCTCGTTCGAACTTGATGAATTATTCAACTTGTGATTTTTCTTGAAAAGAACAAATACAACACTTGTCAAAACTTATAGAAATTATATCAAAAGTGTTTTGAACACTGAATTAGCCAACCAAAAATCTAACAACTTGTCAGATTATGATTGGACTTGACGTGGCATGCCATTAAATTATTGGACGGAAGGTGGACCGAAATACCAACTGCGTTTATCAAATGCTCACAAATATTACCATTTGTGATAGTTTTTGAAACCGAAGAGTCTGTTTGACTTTGCAATAAACTACCGGTACTAAAAAAGAAATTAACCAAGAAATAATAATAATGATGTGCATGCAGGCTAGAATCAAGATAATTAGATCTTATATCCAAGTTCGATATACGGATCTAAATGTTATAAATAGGTTCTAACATAATGATGTTATTCTTACTATGAATTAGCTAAATTGATATGTAGATTATGTGAAAAAGTTTACACATGTAGATTTGGCTAAGGAACTGAATTAATAGAAGAAATCTTATTGATCTCTAAGAACTTCAATAGTTGGATTTGACTAATGAATAATAATTCATATTAATAATCGTATTGATCTCTCAAAATAGAATGTTATAGATACTAGTAAAGTATTAAGGCTATGTTTGTTAAAATGTTTTGTTTTATGTCTTTTGTTTTATTTTTTTATTTTTAAAAGCAAAATCATTAACAAACAACTTAAAACAAAAATAAATAAATAAAAATTGTTTTCATCTTTATATTACATGCATGAAAACATTTTTTTTTTTTTAAAAAAAAAAATACACTAACCAAAACATATTAACAAACGAGTAGCTATAAGGACTAGAGTTCTCCTTGTGTCATCCCAAATATCATGTGGCTTTTAAAATTACTATTGATTTTAAGATGATCATTATTGAATTTTGTTTAATAATGATTTTAAAAGTCACATGGCATTTGTGAGGACACAAGAAAGACTTTTATCCGGTTTAAAGAATTACTCTCGACAAACATACATGTGGCATTAGTTTAATCCTTAAAATCATTCACATTGGCCTAGCCCAAAAAGCAAATTTAGGTGAAAAACCACCCACATTTGGCTCGCTAGCTATTTTTTTAAAAAAAATCGCTAAGCTACTATAGTGCTTGTACGCTCATCAAATTTGGTGAGCACTATACACTCACCATACTTTTTAAAAAAACATTTTTTATTCTATCATTCTCTCTCCTCTTAGTTTTATTTTTTGTTTTGTTTTGTTTTAATTTTGTTTTGGTTTTTTTTTTTTTTTGGTTGCTCTCTTTTCTCTTCTCCCTCTTTCTTTTTTCTTCTCTTAAGCATACTCTACCTCTTTGCACAAATTTTTAAAATATATGACCGTTAAAATAAAATAAATTTTTAAAAATATGACTGTTACAGAAGAACAATTTTATTTATTTTTTTTAATTTTTTAATTTTTAAATATGACCGTTAAAAAAGAAAAATTTTAAAAATATGACGGTTAGGAAAAAAATGATTTTTTAAAAAAATATGACCACTAAGAAGAGACGGAATTTTGAAAATATGACCGTCGTTAAGAAAAGATAAATTTTCAAAAAACAAATTGTTGGAGAAAGAATAAAGAAATTCTTAGAGAAAAAAATATTTAAATAAAATAGTGAAAGTATATAGCTAAAATAGAGAGTGAGATGTACGTATATGTTTAGGAAAAATAGATAGCCAAAATACAAAAATGTGATTTTTTTAGCTAAAATGAAAATGAAATTTGTTAAGCTGGATTTGAATGTGTGTGTGTGTGAGAGAGAGATGGAGAGAGAGAAATATGCTATGTACTATATTTTTATTCAACAACTATCTCATAATGCCGATGTGGCAGTCCAAACCGTTAGATTTTTTTTTTATTGATAATAAGTGATCCATGGGTTAGTTGGAACTGACGTGAGTTAATTGTGAGATAAAAATGTGATATATATATATAAAATGACCTTCATCATTCGAGCAAAGGTACCAGATAATATTAAAGTAGTGCCTTCCTGTGCCAATTATGAAATTTCTTGCCTTGCCAAACTCCAATACTCCATGGTTTCTTTACCACTCACGAGAAAAATTACCCTGTATAAACCTTTAGGCACCTTCCTTACCTTTATTTCGTTGAAACTGAAACAAACAACAAAAATCTCTATTCCCCGATTTCCCCGTCTGTTTTTGCCTATTTACTTGATATTTTCCACATACCTTCCACCAACAACTGAAAGAACCTGCCAGTCATGAATTTAGGAAAAGCTTGAGGTCTTTACTTTCAGACCATACTGGGGATTGCAGGGCAATGTTGCCACCAGTTATATATGTCCACCTGCCTACTTTGAAAGTGTAGGTTTTACTTCAGCTACAAGCCACCAAGTTAGGCCAACCTGCTTAGAATTGTCAGAGTATACTTGAGCTCCAAGCCTCCGAGATCTTCTTTATCATTTGATATGGTTACTTCCACTTGCAATAGACACTTGGTATAACATGCATAGTTTAAATTGAAGGCAAATTTTCACCCAATAACAAATATATCAAAGTCTCTAAAGTTTTTAGAGATCAGTGCAAGAATCCTAGTGAACCATGCCATATCAAAATAGTGAGGAAAATTCGTTGGATTACAGAAATTATAGTCTATTACTTCAAGGCTCACAAAGCAAGAAAAACGAGCATACACCTAGACTATAACTAGAAGAGAAGAAAACATAACAAAAGCTTATTATTTCCATTGGATCAGACATCAGCTTAGAGTAGCCAAAAGATTCAGTTGTATATCTTTATTGTGTCGTTCTATGCATCAGGTATCATTCACAGAAGGGGGAAAAAGGGTTGAAAAATGAAAAACTGCATGGCTTGCCCTCCTAGACCCTATAATCTATTTTGACATTGGCCAAAGAGTGCAAATCTACAAACTTGTGAAACATGTTAGAAGATTTGTAATTCTAGGAAATTTTGATGTGGATAAGGTTAGGGAAATATAGGCTGACTATTAAGAACTCACGCCTGATTACATCCTCGTAAACTTCAAAGTTTCTAATGCTTCCAACTAAATGACCCGAGTCTATGGCGAGGTGGCTCACAACTGGAAATTCTTCAAGGGTAATGCAAGACCTAGAGCCTGATGGGCAATCCATAGTTGTGGAATGTTCTGATTGTTCCATCCCGTCCAGCCGTCACAATCACGAGCCCCCACGTGTCTGATATAGCTATTCGTTTTTGGGCATTATTGCAGTGCTGTTGCTGATGGCCTTCATGGTGCTGATAATGATATTCATTTTCTGAAACTGGTACATCCCACAGAGGAAGTTTCTCCTCCGGCCAAGTTGCAGAGCCCTTGCATGAGCCATCCATAGAGAACCAATTACTAAGAGAAAAACGTTCCGAATCTGTGATCCAAGAATCAGCCTCTATGCGGTTCTGTTCTTGTGAGCAATACTCAGGACTAGCACTCCATGAGCTCCTCAGTCCTGTTTCCATGCCTGACCAAGGTATTGCAACAGTTGCACCTTCAGAGAAGAAATGCTCACAAGAATGCACAGATTTTTTGTGTCTTGACAATGGGATGCACGACCCGTTATAGTTCCAGACATAAACACGCGAGTCCTCTCCAATTGAGACTATATGTTGCCCACTTAAAGTAAATGAACCTGACATCTGACTTCCTGACCTTGGAAGACCTGTTGAAATCAGCAGCAACGACTTTAGGATGACTTCATAATTGACTGAATAACGGATTAGTATCTAAGAATTGGAAATACATCCATATAAGGTAAATGGTAAATATCGTATTTGTTCACAAGTTTAGGTAAAACGCATATGGTTGAAAGAAAAAGTAATTCATTTAACCAAGAAATAGAGAACTGTGCAACAGGCAGGCATATGCTTACAATAACCAAGCATTTGCATTTCACTTAAAATGAGAAATATGCTTAAGAAACGTATTCAAATGCAATGTATGTGTAAGATGAAGTTCATAGAATAGAGCGCACACTTTCATGGTTCATGTTTATAAAAGTCAATATGCATGTGGATGTGTGCAGAAAAGTCTCCATGCTACATACATCAAAGTGGTCACAAATAAGGGAACCTAACTATGAATATGCCTCAGAAAGTCATAGAATTAGTAATGCATATAAAATTGGAGGTCCTTAGTGATTCATTTCTCCAAAACGAGTTAATATCGTGAGTAACATCATGAATAAAAGAGAAAGACGAGTTGTTAAAAACAGAAATTCACACTAATAGTCTCAACTCAATGTTATAAAATCCTCTACCTCTAAATTTGTGAACGATATCAATCCCATAAAAAATACGAAGTTTGGAGTCTTCTGATGTTATCATAACTCTCTGAGATCTTTCCTGGGAAAACTACAAGGAGAAAACAAAAACCCAAGGTTAACAAAAAATGTGATAGTGTTAGTACATTAAAAAATGATAGCAAGAGCAGAGCAGAGCAGACCTGAATGCCAGTTATTTTATTGGCAGAAGCTCTCTTTCTACCCTGAATACGTATCTGTGCATCGAGTTTGAGATGTTTCCCTGTAAAACCATAAGAACAGTTTAGGCAAACCAAGGAAAAAAAAAATGAACAATAAAGATTCAACATTAACTACCTAGCATAAAGATGTACCTGATGCGTCATAGAAATGGCAAGTGCCTGTTATAGAACCAGCAATGAACCCCTGCTTGCATAACAACGTAAAATACAATTATTGTCATGAACTTCCAAACTCGTAATCTAAGCAGCAGGTTGTATACATTATACTGAGATCAAGATATTCAGATCATACATTCCCATCTGGCTGGTAACATATAGCAGTTATAACATCCCGCATATCGACCCAGTCAACAACTCGCTTCTCAGACACTCCCCAAATTCGAACCTTTCCATCTATGGAGCCACTGATGAAGTAATTTTCATCAACTGGATTGAACTGAATGCATGTCACTGGTGCCATTGAATAAAAAACAAACAACTATATTACTATCGTTTGACACAATAAAGCAAAGGAAAACAAAGAAATAAGATAATTTAAATTCTTGAGAAAGTATATGTTTGATCCTATTATTGTATTGATCACAGAACAGAGAGATAAAAAGTTGAATTTTCGTATATGTACCGTAATCATTGTGCCGAAAAACATTTAAACATTGGTTGCAACCCACTTGCCACAGACAAACAGTTTTATCCTTGGACGATGAAAGCAGACACTGTAGCAAAACACATTTAGATTAGCTTCAAACACATTACAGGCTTATATACTAATTAAGATGATCAAGTAAAAGAACAGTCAAGAGACTTACATTCGAATTGGACCAAGACAAGTCCAAGACGCCACTAGAATGGCCATGAAATTCTTGCAGCGGCGATTCTTCAATGTGAAGAACGTTTTCAGGAATGACAATTGTGGCATGTTTTGTCATCTTTCCCCAAAAAATGGACTTGCCTCCCTTCACTTTTACGCCAAAATCGTCTTTAACCATTGGATAATTATAAGAGGCACTGGCTGATGTAACGCGCCAAATACGTACAACCCCATCTTCGCCACCACTTGCTAGATACTGGCCATCTGGACTAAACTTCATTGTCCAAATTAAGCCCTTGTGTGCACGAATCTCTTGCTCACTATAAAGAGCAGTAAGCTCCGAGTACCCCTTCTTGTTCTGCCACACCTTCATTCTATTTATCACAGCCATTTTAGAATTTGGTTTTGATACCTCAGTTGCAAAAGTATCTCCTCTTCTCTTCGTCTTGTTCACGAAGCTTTTTAACCAACTTTTCAACTTCCTTTTACCCAAATCCAAGTTCTTATATTCTTGAGTAGATGTTGAAAGCAAAGCATGCTGCCCATTGAGAACTAATTTCTCTTTGTCTTCTTTTTTTCCTTCCAATTCATCAAACATGGCATTTGCTTGATTGCCACCATCTCTTCCACAACAAACCAAATTTTCCTCTGCACAATCGGTAGATGAAATGCGAGAGCTGGAGACCGCTCCACTACATTCTGTAACCCTCTCCAATCCCACCATCTCTGATGAGCCCTTCTCCTCAGCACAAATCTTAGAAGAAGCAGATTCAACTAAACCCATTCCACGTAAAAAACTCTCCCGCCTTTCCTTAACACTTACTGGCTCATTCATCCAAATACCATACTCTAAATGTACATAATTTAACTCTTCTTTAGCTACAAACTCTTCAGACGACAAATGATCCACCGAGTCAAAGAATACATCAATTTCTCCCTCATTAGAGCTCAGCATGTCTTGTACTCAATATCAATATTCCACATAAAAAACAACTCCTCTTACACTCCCTCAGAGCAATCAAAGCAGTGCTTACAACCCTTTAAATATCCAACAAAGCCCTTATTCACGGACCGAGTTTCACTCCCTAATTATTCAAAACAATGGCTACCCACAGCTTGCAAATCCACTATTCATATGTAATTTACAAACTACAAAGTATGGGCAAGTACGGGGAACCAACTACCAAACCCAAGAGATCACCAATGACAACCGTTTTTCACACGTTCTAATCATAAGATAGGATAAAAAAAACAATCTAATACCCCAAAATGCGGAAGTTCTGGAATAATCAAATACAGAAACAAATATAAAAGCGCCAAGGTTCGAAGACTGTACCTCGGCTTCAATGCAAAGCAACAGTGAAATTCAACAATATCACCGACCCTCCCTAAAATTGTGGCCAATGAAACACCTCAGAGGTCAATTCCACACCTTTGAGCACATAACAAAACAAACCCAAAAAAACTCTTCAAGTGCTCTGTATTGGGAGGTCGGCAAAGAGGTAAA